>NC_071117.1:21695000-23042500 GCF_024256425.1 Clarias gariepinus
TACGCATCCTACACAAACGATGACCTGCTCAAGCACCTGAGAAATTACAGTCACCACCAAACCGCACCCACATTATGTAACAGCTGTGTCATATTTACAAATATGTCATATTTGTATAAGATGTCTTAGCATGCTGAAAAGGCACACATGTTGTGTGAGGTGCGTCTAAAGTGGCGATGGCACCATTACAGTCGCCACCAAACCTGGCCCACATTGAGTAACAGTTATCAATCGTGCACCAGAAAGACAGAAAGACATGTCCAACCATGACAATGCATATCATATTTGGTTAAGTGGTCTTAGTGTGAGGACTTCCGGTTAGCAGCCACATGGAGTAGACGTGTAAGTTAGGTGCTCCGACAATTTTTTTTCTTTAATTTCTTACTCGTCTTTAAATGTTGAATTAAATCTTTAGTTTACATATTACATTTAGTTTTATAATTGTTTTACCATGGTGTGGATAGGAAAAGAAATGGAGTAGGAGTTATTCTAAAAGAGGAATTTGTAAGGAATGCTCTAGAGGTGAAGAGAGTATCAGATAGGGTGATGAGTCTGAAGCTGGAAATTGAAGAGATAATGTTCAATGTTGTTAGTGGTTACTGTATGGCCCCACAGGTAGGATGTGAGTAAAAAGAGAAGGAGAAATTCTGGAATTAGTTAGATGAAGTGATGCAGAGCATCCCCAGAGGTGAAAGAGTGGTGATTGGTGCAGACTTCAATGAACATTTTGGGGAAGGGAACAGATGAAAATGTGATGGGCAGGTTTGGTCTTCAGGACAGGAATGTAGAAGGACTACATGGTGGTGGACTTTGCAAAGAGGATGGAAATGGCAGTAGTAAATACTTTCTTCCAGAAGAGGAATGGTGACATATAAGAGTGGAGGCAGAAGCACTCAGGTCGACTACATCTTGTGTCGACGTTGTAACCTGAAAGAGATCAGTGACTGCAAAGTGTTGGTAGGGGAGAGTGTAGCCAGACAACACAGAATGGTCGTGTGTAAAATAACCCTGGTGGTGAGGAAGGCGACGAGGACAAAGGCAGAGCAGAGGACAAAGTAGTGGAAGCTGAGAAAGGAAGAATGTTGTGAAGTCTTTAGGGAGGAGTTAAGACAGGCCATGTGTGGTCAGGAGGGGCTTTCAGTTGACTGGACAACTACAGCCAATGTGATCAGGGAGACAGTTAGGAGGGTAACTGGTGTATCATCAGGTAAGGGGAAAGTGGACAAGGAGACTTGGTGGTGGAATGAGGAAGTCCAGGAGTGCATACAGGGAAAGAGGCTAGCTAAGAAGAAGTGGGACACTGAGAGGACTGAAGAGAGTAGACAAGAGTACAGGGAGATGCAAAGTAAGGTGAAGGTAGAGGTGGCAAAGGCCAAACAAAGAGCATATGAGGACTTGTATGCTAGGCTAGACAGTAAGGAGGGAGAGGTGGATCTGTACAGGTTGGCAAGGCAGAGAGATAGAGATGGGAAGGATGTGCAGCAGGTTAGAGTGATTAAAGATAGAGATGGAAATGTACTGACAGATGCCAGGAGGGTGATGGGAAGATGGAATGAGTACTTTAAGGAGTTGATGAATGAGGAAAACGAAAGAGAACAAAGAGTAGAAGAGGTGACTGTTGTGGAACAGAAAGTAGCAAATATTAGTAGAAGTGAGGTGAGAGTGGAAAGGCTGTTGAAGAGTGGAAAGGCTGTTGGACCTGATGACATACCTATGGAGGTATGGAAGTGCTTAGGAGAGGTGGCAGTAGAGTTTCTGACAAGTTTGTTTAACAAGATCTTGGAGAGTGAGAGGATTCCAGAGGAATGGATTGAGAAGTGTATTGGTGCCAATTTTTAAGAATAAGGGAGATGTGCAAAGCTGTGGCAATTAAAGAGGTATAAAGCTAATGAGCAAGACAATGAAGCTGTGGGAAAAAATGGTGGAAGCTAGGTTAAGGGCAGAGGTGAGCATTTGTGAGCAGCAATATGGTTTTATGCCTAGAAAGAGTACATCAGATGCAGTATTTGCTTTGAGGATGCTGGCGGAGAAGTACAGAGAAGGTAACAGGGAGTTGCATTGTGTCTTTGTAGATTTAGAGAAAGCGTATGACAGGGTGCCAAGAGAGGAGCTGTGGTATTGTATGAGGAAGTCTGGAGTGGCAGAGAAGTATGTTAGAGTGGTGCAGGACATGTAGGAGAGCTGTAAGACAGTGGTAATATGTGCTGTAGGTGTGACAGAAGAGTTCAAGGTGGAGGTGGGTCTGCATCAAGGATCGGCTCTAAGCCCCTTTTTGTTTGCTCTGGTGACTGACAGGATGACAGATGAGGTAAGACAGGAGTCTCCATGGACTATGATGTTTGCAGATGACATTGTGCTCTGTAGCGAGAGCAGGGAACAGGTGGAGGAAAGTTTGGAGAGGTGGAGGTATGCTCTGGAAAGCAGAGGAATGAAGGTTAGCTGCAGCATACATGTGTGTAAATGAGAAGGACCCAGGAGGAGTGAGGCTACAGGGAGCAGAGGTAAAGAAGGTGCAGGATTTTAAGTACTTAGGGTCAACGATCCAGAGCAACGGAAAGTGTTCAAAGGCAGGTTGGAATGGGTGGTGAAAAGTGTCAGAAGTGTTGTGCGATAAAAGAGTATCAGCGAGAATGAAAGGAAAGGTGTACAGGACAGTGGTGAGACCAGCAATGCTCTACGGCTTAGAGACAGTGGCGCTGAAGAAAAGACAAAGGCAGAGTTGGAGGTAGCAGAATTGAAGATGTTGAGGTTCTCTTTGGGAGTGACAAGGATGGATAGGATCAAGAATGAGTTTATCAGAGGGACACCCCACGTTAGATGTTTTGGAGATAAAGTCAGAGAGGCCAGATTGAGGTGGTTTGGACATGTTCAGAGGAGAGATTGTAAATATATCGGTAGAAGGATGCTGAGGTTGGAACTGCCAGGCAGGAGGTCTAGAGGAAGACCAAAGAGGAGATTTATGGATGAAGTCATGAAGACATGAAGTTAGTTGGTGTAAGAGAAGAGGATGCAGAGGATAGGGTTAGATGGAGGCAAATGATTCGCTGTGGCGACCCCTGAAAGGGAACAGCTGAAAGACAAAGAAGAAATCTTTAGTTTACAATAACTTTATACTCTACCCCACGGTTATTTACTTTTCATCTATAATGGCTACCAGGAGTGTTAAATGCAGGAAAAAAGACGACACTGCGACCGCTCTAACAGTCGAGACTATCTCAGCGCTGTTAGATAAACACCGTGAAGCTTTGAAGCGGCTGAATTTAAATCATCGTTTAGTTTACTGGAAAGTAAGCTAGACCAAATTCAGGCCCAAGTAGAGGACCTTGGACAGCGCTTACCTTCACTAGAACTCGCTACAGATGACCTGAGCCAGCGGGTGACCGAGTTGGAGAACATCTGCTCCGGACTTCCTTTCCTCCACTAAGTTACACTACACTACTACACTAAGTTAACGGCCAAAGTCGTAGACCTAGAAGGCAGGAGACAAAACCTGCGTGTCCTGGCTCTTCCGGAGGGTACTGAGAGTGAACTCCCTACCGAGTTCTTCTCGAAATTTTTGTGCGAGGTGTTTGGGAGTGAAACGCTTAAATCCCCGCCTGAGATTGACAGAGTCCACCGCATACCTACATCCAAACCCGCTTCAGGTCAGAGACCTCGGCCGGTCATTCTCCGTGTGCACCGGTACCAGGTTAAAGACCTTCTGGTTCGGGAGGCTCGGAGAAGAGGGAGGCTGGAATACTGCGGTCAGCAGGTTCATATTGTGGAATACTACGCTCCCGAAGTTTTAAGCCAGCGAGCCGAGTATAGAGACTTTATGACTGAGTTATACAACCATGGACTCCGGCCTTCTCTCCTGTATCCAGCACAGCTCCGGATAACTCTCTCTACCGGACAGAAAAAGTGGCTACGCTCGGTAGAAAAGGCGCAGAAACACATAGACAGTCTGCCGAAAACTACGTAGTGCACTATAGTTTAATTTTTTAATACTACAATTTCCAGGAAAGTACCCTTTTTAACTTAAATCTAGCCATGTTTACGTTTTTCCTGGTAAGAGTATTGTGTTAAACACGTGTAGTTGTTGTTACTATTTTTCTATTATTATTTTCTCTGTTTCTAGTTACATGTAATTTACATGTTACATGAGTTACAATGTGACGTGGGGGGAGGGGTTGTTTTGTGTTTTTCTCCTATTGAGAGATTTCAGTATTGGAGTGGGGAAATGTTTTATTTATATATTTATTTCTTAGTTTTTCTAAACTGTGTCGGAGCAGAAGATGGTGTGGTTAGCGGCAGGAAGATTGGTTAGGTGGAGAATGGAAGGATGGAAGAGCTTGCTGCTTTGTTTGTTAGCAGCTATCTTTGTTTGTTTGGGGGTAGTGGGGTGTGTGGGGGAGGGTGGGGGTTCTCCAAAGCCAGTATTGTGTTAGTTTTTTGTACACTGTGTATCTTTGATATGTTGCTCTGTGTTTTACACTTCTGTTTTAAGGCTGACGCTGGGCATTTCATTATTATTTATGTTTATCTACCTGCATCTCCTTTCAGGGAGAATGAATAGTTCTTTAAACTTTGTGAGCTGGAATGTTAAGGGTTTAAACCATCCGGTCAAAAGAAGGAAAGTGCTCTCACACCTTAAACAACTTAACACTGCAATCGCATTTTTACAAGAAACTCACATTCGCAGTTCTGATAAATCTCGTCTTATGTCGCGTTGGGGAGGGCAGCACTACCACTCGACCTTTCAGGCCAAAGCTAGGGGTGTCTCAATTCTCATTAGTCCAAACATCTCTTTTGAGCATCATAATGTCATAATTGCGGATAAACATGGTCGTTATATCATTGTTTCAGGGAAGTTATTCAATACTAATGTAGTGTTGGCTAATTTATATGCCCCTAATTATGATGATGTCTCCTACTTTGAACATTTTTTTCCCTGCTCTACCAGATCTGAGCTCATACTCTCTTATATTAGGGGGAGACTTTAACTGCTGTTTAGATTCATCACTTGACAGGTCATCCTCCAATCCTATACCTCTGAGTAAATCCGCCACGCTACTTCAGTCCTATCTTTGCAGCTTTGGTATTTCTGACATATGGCGCTTCCTTAATCCAAAAAGAGAGAATACTCCTTTTTCTCACATGTTCATCATACTTTGTCCAGAATTGACTATTTCTTTATAGATAATCAATTGGTCCCAATGGTTAATTCTTGTGTTTATCAGAGCATTGGATCATGCCCCAGTTGTTATGTCTATAAAGCTCCCCGATCTCCCTCAGATTAATAAAAATTGGCGATTTAATCCATTGTTACTGATGGAGGACGATTTCGTTAAATTTTTGGAAGACCAGATAGTTTTTTTTCTTAAACACAAATGAAACACCTGAAGTGTCATGTTTAACTGTTTGGAATGCTCTGAAAGCCTACCTCAGGGGACAGATAATTTCATACACGGCAAATATGAAAAAGAAGGCATATAAAGAGCGAAAAGATTTAATCAACCAAATTAAAGAAATTGATCAGCAGTATCTATTTAAAACCCCCGATCTGTATAAAAAACGCGTAGAGTTGCAAAGTAAGTTTGAACCTATCTCAACACATGTTATCAAACGTCAATTATTAAAGATTAGGAGCCAATTTTACATTCATGGTGACAAATGTGGGAAACTTTTAGCTAGTCAGTTAAGAGGATTTAGAGCATAGCAACACATTACAAAAATTTGGATGGAAGATGGTACTATTACTACCGATCATTCTAAAATTAATGATGCATTCAGGAATTTTTATTCTCGATTATATACTTCTGAGTTCCCAGGGGACCATAGATCAGTTGAGAATTTCTTGACTCAACTAGATATCCCAACACTGTCCCCTGATTCTAGATTAAGATTAGAAGGGCCCATATCACAAGAGGAAATCATTTCAGCTGTTTCATCATTGCAATCTGGCAAGTCCCCGGGTCCTGATGGGTTTCCAGCAGAGTTTTTAAAATCATTTTCCTCATACCTTGCACCACAACTAGCTTCGGTTCTATCTGAATCTTTTCAGCAAGGTAAGATGCCCGCTTCATATAATGAGGCTCGCATCACCCTATCATCATAGCAAAGAGAGATAAGGATCCAACAAAGTGCTCTTCATATAGACCAATCTCTCTTCTTAATGTGGGTGTTAAAATCCTTGCTAAAGTCTTGGCTCGTAGTTTAGAGAATGTTCTACCCTCAATTATATCTGAGGACCGGACCGGTTTTGTCAAAAAAAGTTTTTCTTACTTTAACATTAGACACCTTATGGATATCCTGTACACACCATTAGAGGGGATCCCTGAGTGTGTCCTTTCTTTGGATGCTGAAAAGTCTTTTGATCGTGTGGAGTGGGAGTATTTATTTAGGGCTTAAAAAAAATTCAATTTTGGTCCAAGTTTTATCACTTGGGTTAAATTATTATATTCAAGCCCTTATTGCGTCAGTTCTGACAAATGCTCAGCAGTCTCATCCATTCAGCCTTCAGCGGGGAACTCGTCAGGGGTGTCCTCTTAGCCCATTACTCTTTAACCTTGCCATTGAGCCACTAGCAATTGCATTCCGTAGTTGTAGGGATATATCTGGGATTTGGAGGCAGGGAGAAGAACATAAAGTTTCCCTTTATGCAGATGACCTTCTACTTTTTATATCAAATCCAATCTCCTCCCTGCCACCTGTGCTGTCATTGCTCAGTGAATTTTGCTATTTTTCAGGATATAAGCTGAATTTGCACAAAAGTGAACTCTTTCTGCTAAATAATATAGCATAAACAACTGGTATGCACAATTTCTCTTTCAATATAGTGAAAAATCAGTTTACCTACCTCGGTATTACAATCACAAGGAAACATAAACACCTTTTTAAAGAAAATTTTATTAGGTTGTTGAACCAAACAAAAAAGCACTTCGGACAATGGTCACCACTGACCATGTCCCTGGTGGGACACATTAATGCAATTAAAATGAATGTTCTTCCTAATTTTTTTTATCTTTCCCAGTCTGTACCTGTTTTTATTCCCAAATCTTACTTTGGGGCTTTAGCCTTAATTATATCCTTTTACATTTGGAAAGGTAAACATCCACGATTGAATAAGTCCTTACTTCAAAGATCTAAAAGAGACGGTGGCATGGCTCTGACTAATTTTCATTTTTACTACTGGGCAGCAAACATTCGATCTGTCATCTTATGGGCATAATTTCATAACCAGCCTAATCGGCCTGCCTGGGTGGAATTGGAGATAAAGTCTGTCAAAAACGTCTCTATCTCTGCACTCCTTGGATCTGCACTCCCCATTCCCTCAATTAAATCTATCAATAATTCAGTTATTAGGCATATCTTGAGAGTATGGGCTCAGTTCAGAAAGCACAGCGGTCTTCTGGGCTTCTCTCTGTCAAGTCCAATTGTCTCTAACCATCTCTTCCAACCTTCTTTACATGATTTCAGAAATGGTACAATAAGGTTATCAAGCTTTGCAAAGATCTGTTTGTTAACCATAGGTTTGCATCATTTGAACAGCTTTCTGAAAGGTTTAACCTACCCAATTCTCATTTTTTCAGATACCTGCAAGTAAGACACTTCATTCGCTTTTTAATACCAAATTTCCCTGAAGCTCCTGATGTAAATATTATAGATAATCTCCTTTGTTTGTCCCTGTTGGGTAAAGGCCTAATATCCACTATTTATGGTGGATTGATGGGTTTGAGTCACGCCCCTTTGATACTTGGAATTCAATTCTTAAACTTGTCAATTCAACTTCCTATGTGCCCGCCACTCTTTATTACAGTTTAAGGTTGTACACTGGGCTCATTTCTCTAAACTTAAACTTTCCCGTTTCTATCCAAACATTGATCCTTGCTGTGATAAATGTAAAAGTGGAGAGGCGTCTTCTATTCATATGTACTGGACATGCCCGAATTTGGAAAAATTCTGGAGGGATGTTTTTAAAACCTTGTCGTACATATTGAAATGCAACCTTGAACCAGACCATCTGATTGCTCTTTTTGGTATCACTGGAGAGAAAGATAAGCGTCTTACTCCAGCTAAACAGCGTCTGTTATCTTTTGCGACACTCCTGGCTAGGCGTTCTATTTTATTCATGTGGAAGGATGCCACGTCACCCACTCACGCCCAGTGGCTCAGAGATATTATGTCCTGTTTGTCCCTGGAAAAGATTCATTACTCAATACGTTATTCAGACTTGAAATTTCAGCAGGTGTGGGGGCCCTTCCTTTGCTTTTTTTATACACATTTATAGTTTGATTCCATTCTTATTTAATTGTTTCTGTTTGTTTTCCTTTTTTTTTTCTTTTTTTTTTGCATGCAGAACTAAAAAACTTCCAGCTCCATATTATTATTATAATTATTATGTTTTTCATTTTTTAAGATGCCTGGCGTCTAGCCTTTCTTATACATGTAAAGCTGGCTTGGAGTTAGGGAGGGGTGGGGTGGGTGCTATAGGGTTTATAAGGGGGTCATAAAATCTACAGTATATTGAAACATTACATGTTTACCCTGTTATATCCCTGTTTAAAATCAATAAAAATATTGTTGAACAAAAAGTGGTCTTAGTGTGCTGAAAAGGCACACAGGTTGGGATATGCGCCCAAGTGGCGATGGCACAGGTGCTTGGGCCAGCTCATGTTAGCTTGGAACTATTTTTCTTCCTTTTTCTCAAAAGCTGCATGGCCAACTTTTTGGTTTTTATGTGCCAGCCTGGGACCTGCGAGTGTTCTTCATCTGACCGTGTATGCAGTGTCCCCATCGTGATGTTACTGGTGTTGGGCCCGCCAGTGTCCTGCACAGGAGTGGTTCATCGACTGGAGAGTGTGCAACCGAAACTAAATCTTTTTGTTCAATGGACTGATGTAACTGTACTTTCTTGGCTTCAAACTTCAGCAGGTGGTTCTTGGGGAACTCCCATACCCACTGTTCTGGGTAAGACATGCAATCCTAGGATCTTTGTGGAGGGGAGGGGGCAAGGTTTTGGCGCTACCTCCTTGAAAATGCCTTCTATGAATCTACCTGTTTGTGAAACACTGGGGATGGGGGTTGTGATTGGTTCAGATAGCTCAGACCCTATGACTCTATGTGCTCCACAAGATGGCACATGTAACCTTTACATTTCCAAAAACGTACTGTGGCTTACTATGAAACGCTCACCACCTAGCACAACATACAGCACCATCCAGCATAATCCATGTGCTTTCCATTTCTGTGCCACAAGACTGCCTCCTAGGAAAGGGCATCGCAGACAGCAGCGATAAACTGAGCCGAGGGTTTAGGGTAAGTTCCAAGAATACAGACACATCCTGAACACACATACACTTATCACAGACACTTAACACAATCACACATAACACATACACAAATGTTACATATGCATACTACACACATATAAACACACACGCTCAATACAAGCACACATGCTGAACACACACCCCACACACATAATACACATCCTAAATACATATAGTAAACACACACCCATACACGTCTCATAGACATCACACAACCTTCGCCCACATTGAGTGACAGCTAGCAATGTGGCGGATCAGAAATACATGTCCAAACATGACGATGACCTAAACTTATGTCATACTGTATTTGTTCAAGAGGTCTTAGCGTGATGAATTGGCACACAGGTTGTGGGGTTGTGGCGATGGCACAGGTGTTTGGGCCCGCATATTGTAGCTTGTAACTATTTTTCTTCCTTTCTCCAGAGTACTGCACAGGACTGACTTGAGCGAGCTTGAGAAGTGTGTTTATCTTTATTGACCGGCAGAACATAACCATAATCAAATCTTTGTTGTATCTTAAATGGATTCATGTACTGATGTACCATCTTGCCTTCAAACTTCAGCGGGTGGTTATTAGAGAACTCCTAGACCCACTGTTCTGGGCAAGGTTCTGGGCCTTGGGGGCTTGTTCTGGGAACATGGGTAGATGGTAACAAAATCTTTGGCCCTAACTACTTGAGAATACTCTCCTATAAGTCCACCTGTTTGTAAAACACTGGGGACTGCGCTTGTAAGTTGTTGAGATAGCTCAGACTCTATGACTCTATCTGTTCGACAAAGATGGCACGAGTAACCCATGAATTTCCACAAACGTACTGCAGGCTACTATGGAACGCTCACCACCTAGCACATCCTACAGCCCTTTGGCCTTCGCTATGTGATTTAATATTTTTATAGCACAAGGAGGGCTCCTAACAAGGCCTTTCCCCTTAAATGGGAAAGGCCTTGTTATAGATTTGCGTTCTTGATGAACACGTGTTTGCAGTTAATGATTCAGGGACAACTGGTTTTGCAGCAGAAGAAAACCTGGCCAAGAGAAGGCAGCTCTGCTCTTTAGGACTGTTTTGAGGACACTGACAGGAACATGTTTAGAAAAGCTGCAACCTACAGTCACTTCACTGACATGGAGGAGTACACGACATCAAGTTCACTGATGGCATTCTCCAAGAACATCATCTTACCACCAACCAGAAACCGTGGATTTCTGCGGCGGTGTGTGCACTTCTAAAGACCCAAGACTCCACCATCAAAGTGGGGGACAAGGCGGCTCTGCATGTGCCAAACCAACTACAAGACATCATCACCTGTTTGTGACAGTGATGGCTCCCTTCCAGATGCGCTGAACAGGATTTACCCTCGGTAGAACGATGTGATGGCGAGGAATAGGTATTCCTCCCAAAGACCAGGTGCTGTGTCTCACCACAGCTGATGTGAGGAAAACTCTACGCAGGGTAGTGTCAATTTTATCAGCTATTTTCAGTCTTATTTCAGTCTTATTTTAGTCTTAGTCCCAGGACAAATTTCCCTGATAGTTTTTATCATATTAAGTCAATCGTATCCTATTTTTGTTTAGTCAAGATTTAGTTGACTAAAAGTCTGGGGATTTTAGTCTAGACAGAGGAAGCCATAAGTATTTTAGTATAGTTTTAGTCAATGAAAATATAATATTTTAGCAAATAAGATTTTTATTAATTAATCCTTCAGTCAATCAAAACCCAATTTAGCCCGAACCCATTTTTTAAGGTTTTCACAAAATAATTTTCTTAACATTTTAAAATATATCTTATCGAATGTTTTTAGCTAATTGTATTTCTCTGTCACAACTACAGATTCATTTCCATTTTTTTTTTAATACAAAAACAATAGGAGCAGTATGGACAGTGTTGTGTAACCTTTTTTTTAAATATAAATTTAATCACTTGGACTGTTGTGTCTCCTATAGGTCACAATCATTTGCTAATCTATTAGATTAATGATTTTGGCATCGGTCTAACATAATTATATCATGTAGTGGCATAATTACCACAGAGAGGCTGTAAAACTGGGTGAATTTTATGGTATACCTTGATGCTCATTGTGTGCTCACACTGTTTCTGAAATAAATTGGCGTCAAAGAATATTTACTATTGTCACTATTCTCACCGACATCAACATCTTTCTGAGCTAGGGTTGTGCCGTAGTTCCCACTTGCTCCAAGTCTCAAAGACGTTTTCTATGTCCTGTCTCAATGACCACCGTCCTGTTGCACTCACACCCATCACCATTTAGTGCTTTGAGCGGCTAGTCATGAGACACATCAAGACCCTGTTGCCCTTCTCACTAGAGCCACTGCAGATTTCAGTTCAGCATTCAATACTATCGTCCCCGACACCAGACCGCAAGGCTGAGCCTTTCGGACCTGAACGAGAGGGAGCTCTGTAACTGGATCCTGGACTTCCTGATAGGAAACCCTCAGTCAGTGTGGATCGGGAACAGCCCCTCCCACACCACCACACTGAGTACTGTGGCTCAGTCCCACTGCTGACTTACGACTGTGTAGCGACACACAGTTCCAACCACATCATTAGGTTTTCTGAAACAAAAGAGATGGTTGTTGATGTCAGGAGGACATGAAGGGACCACTCTCCGCTTAACATCAACGGCTTCTCTGTGAAGATTGGGTTCTCACTGAAATCTCATAAATCTCCTCTTTGGTCTTCTTTAGACCTCCTGCCTGGCAGTTCCAAGCTCATCATCCTTTTACCAATATGCTCACAATCTTTCCTCTGAACATGTCCAAACCACTTCAATCTGGCCTCTCTGACTTTATCTCCAAAACTCCTAACATGGGTTGGCCCTCTGATAAACTCATTCCTGAAACCATTTCTATCCTTGTCACTCCCGAGGAGAACCTCAACATCTTCATCTCTGCTACTTCCAACTTTGCCACTGTCTCTAAGCCAGTGCCACTGTCTCTAAGCCATAGAGCATCGCTGGTCTAACCACTGTCTTGAACATCTTTCTTTTTGCTCTCGCTGATACACTTTTGTGACATAACACACTACCTGCCTGCACAAGTCTCTTTACCTGCTTTACACACTCTCCATTCCTCTGGACCGTTGACCCTAAGTACTTAAAGTCCTGCACCCTTCTGCTCCCTGTAGCCTTATCATTCCACTTAGGTTCCTCTCATTTACACACATATATTCTGTCTTGCTGTAGCAACTGTAGCTAACCTTCATTTCTCTGCTTTCCATAGCATACCTCCATCTCTCTTAATTTTCCTCCACCTGATCCCTGCTCTCGCTATAAAGCACAATGTCATCTGCAAACATCATTGTCCATGAAGACTTCTGTCTCATGACTTAATCTGTCATCCTGTCCATCACTATAGCAAACAAGAAAGTTGATCCTTGATGCAGACCCACCTCTACCTTAAACTCTTTTGTCACACCTACTTCTCACCACTGTCTTACAGCTCTCATACATGTCTTGCACCACTCTAACATACTTCTCTGCCACTCCAGGCTTCCTCATACAATACCACAACTCCTCTCTCGGCACCCTGTCATGCGCTTTCTCAAAGACACAATGCAACTCTCTATTACCTTCTCTGTACTTCTCCATCTGCATCCACACCTGCATCTTTAACATCTTTCTGAGCGGCGCCGTCATTCCCACGTGCTTCAAGGCCACCACCATCGTCCCCATGCCCAAGAAGTCTACTGTGTCCTGTCTCAATGACTACCGTCCCGTTGCACTCACACCCACCATCAAGTGCTTTGAGCGGCTCGTCATGAGACACATCAAGACCCTGCTGCCCTTCTCACTGGACCCACTGCAATTTGCGTACCGTCCTAACGGCTCAACGCCATCTCCACTACACTACATCTTGCCCTCACACACTTGGACAAGAAGGACACATATGTTCGAATGCTGTACATAGATTTCAGCTCAGTCAACACTATCATCCCCCAACAACTGATTGGGAAGCTGAACCTGTTGGGCCTGAACACCTCCCTCTGCAACTGAATCCTGGACTTTCTGACCGGTAGGCCTCAGTCAGTACGGATCAGAAACTGCACCTCCAGCACCACCACACTGAGCACTGAGGCCCCACAAGGCCGTGTGCTCGGTCCCCTGCTGTTCACACTGCTGACTCACGACTGTGTAGCAACACACAGTTCGAACCACATCATTAAGTTCGCTGCTGACACGACCGTGGTGGGTCTCATTAGCAAGAACGACGAGTCAGCGTACAGCGTACAGAGAGGAAGTGCAGAGACTAATGGACTGGTGTAAAGACAACAACCTGTCTCTAAATGTTGACAAGACAAAGGAGATGGTTGTTGACTTTAGAAGGACACAAGGCGACCATTCTTCGCTGAGCATCAACAGCTCCTCTGTAGGAATCGTCGAAAGCACCAAATTCCTGGGTGTCCACCTAGAGAAGGACCTCAGCTGGTCCCTCAACACTACACAAGAAAGCCCAACAGCGTCTCTTCTTTTTGAGAAGACTGTAGTATAGTGAGATATAGGGGTCTCTCTCCCCTCTATTGAAGACATCTACTCCACACGCTGCATCCGGTAAGCCACCAGCATTGTGGCTAATCGGACACACCCGTCTCACACACACTTCACACTCCTGCCATCTGGAAAAAGGTACCGAAGCATTCGGGCACACACATCCAGACTGTGCAACAGTTTTTTTCCACAAGCCATCCGTCTCCTCAACAAAAAGGGACTGGACTGATAAACACAAACACACACACACACACACACACACACACACACACACACACACACAAACACAACATTATCACACAGCTTAACTCAACTACCGCAAAATATTGGGACTGGACTGACTAATCAACACAAGTGCAGACACACTCACCTACACCACCAAATTATCATACACACCAACCTGTAAATGCTTCACTGTTTATCTTTTGCACAATGATCATTACTGGACAAATTTTTGCACTAATTCCTCAATTCTTGCTGCTGTTTTTAAAGAATGTTTATGTTTACCCACTACCTCAACACCATATTTTATGTTCTGTTATGTCGTGGTTACGCACTGTCACTTTGTTGTTGCTCTTGTTTGCACATTTGCACGTGCACTTTATGTTGTCTGTAAAAATAGTTATACTTAGCTGGTTAGTTTTTGTTAATTTATGTTGTGATTTATGTTAGGTCTCTCTGTCCTGTCTCTGCTAGCCAGTTAACTAGGCCTCTTGGTTAGCTAGTTTAGTGTCTATGTTAATTTATGTTGTAAATTTATGTTGCATGTAGCACCTTGGTCCTGGAGGAACGTTGTTTCGTTTCACTGTGTACTAACTGTATATGGTTGTAATGACAATAAAGCCTACTTGAACTTGAACTTGAACTTGAACTCAAAGCAAATACTGCATCTGTTGTAATCTTTCTAGGTATGAAACCATATTGCTGCTCACAAATGCTCAGTTCTGCCCTTAACCTACAGTAGCTTCCACTACTCATTCCCGAAGCTTCATTGAAAGGCTTATCAACTTTAATTCTTTGTAGTTGCCACAGCGCCACTGGCACAACATCCCCCTTGTTCTTGAAGATCGCACTACTACACTTTTCCTCCATTCCTCTGCGATTCTCTCACTCTCCAAAATCTTGTTAAACTGACTAGTCAGAAACTCTACTGCAACCTCTCCGAAGCACTTCCATACCACCATTGGTATGTCATCAGGACCACCTGCCTTTCCACTCATCTTCATCGTCTGTATTGCCATCGTCACCTCACTCTTACTGAATTTGCTACTTCCTGCTCCACAACAGTCAAGACTTTTTTTACTCTTCGTTCTCCTTCATCTTTCTCATTCATCGAAGTACTTCGAAGTACTCCTTCCATCTTCCCATCACCCTTATGGCACCTGTTAGTACATTTTCATCCCTATATTTAATCACTCTAACATGCTGCACAACCTTCCCAACTCTATCTCTGCCTCGCCAACCTGTACTGATCCACCTCTCCCTCCTTACTGTGATTACCTCTCCCTCCTCCGCGATTACCTTCATAAATGCATAGTTTGCACATCAATAGTAAAGAACTGTAGAGGGACACAAATTTTACATTTGAGTATCACTCGGAATGAATGACAACTTCATGACATTATTTTTAACTTTGAATAATCATTTCCATCATATTCATGCATTTTTGCATAGATAAAAACAGCTTTCCTGAGATCGTACAGCACTAAGACGACGGGAAACGCGTTTTCTCATCTTCAGCAACTTGAAAGTGAAAGCAATGATCATTTCCAACACTTTGATGCATTCTTGCATACATGGTAAAGAACAACTTTTTTGTTATTCTTTTTTACATTTTGACCATGAAAAATGTATATCAACTCATTTTGTATGTTTTACATGATCATGCATTACTTGTGTGAGAAAAGGGCTTTTCCATAGCTCGCACAGCGCTAAGAGCACGGGAACGCTTTTTCTCAACTTCAGCAACTTGAAAGTGAAAGCAATGATCATTTCCAACACTTTCATGCATTCTTGCATACATGGTAAAGAACAACTTTTTTGTTATTCTTTTTTACATTTTGACCATGTAAACTGTTTATCATCTCATTTTGAGAGTTTTACATGACCCTCGGATTAGTTGTGTGAGAAAAGGGCTTTCCTTAGCTCGTACAGCGCTAAGAACACGGGAAACGCTTTTTCTCATCTTCAGCAACTTGAAAGTGAAATCAATGATCATTTCCAACCCTTTCATGCATTCTTGCATACATGGTAGAGAACAACTTTCCTGTTATTCTTTTTCACATTTTGACCATGAAAATTGTATATGAACTCGTTTTGTAAGTTTTATATGATCATGCATTAGTTGTGTGAGAAAAGGGGTTTCCATAGCTCGTACAGCGCTAAGAACACGGGAAACGCTTTTTCTCAGCATCAGAGGCCCAAAAATGAAAGAAATTTTCATTACCAATACATTTAAACATTCTTGCATACATGGTGAAAAACAGCTTTTTGGTTATTCATTTTCACATTTTGACCATGAAAATTGTATATAAACTCGTTTTGTGTGTTTTACATGATCATGCATTACTTGTGTGAGAAAAGGGCTTTCCTTAGCTCGTACAGCGCTAAGAGCACGGGAAACGCTTTTTCTCATCTTCAGCAACTTGAAAGTGAAATCAATGATCATTTCCAACACTTTCATGCATTCTTGCATACATGGTAGAGAACAACTTCTCTGTTATTCTTTTTCACATTTTGACCATGAAAACTGTATATAAACTCGTTTTGTATGTCTTACATGATCATGCATAAGTTGTGTGAGAAAAGGGCTTTCCATAGCTCGCACAGCGCTTGGAGCACGGGAAACGCTTTTTCTCATCTTCAGCAACTTGAAAGTGAAATCAATGATCATTTCCAACACTTTCATGCATTCTTGCATACATGGTAGAGAACAACTTTTCTGTTATTCTTTTTCACATTTTGACCATAAAAACTGTATATTAACTGTATATTTTGTATGTTTTACATGATCATGCATTAGTTGTGTGAGAGAACGGCTTTCCATAGCTCGTACAGCGCTAAGAGCACGGGAAACGCTTTTTCTCAGCATCAGAGGCCCAAAAATGAAAGAAATTTTCATTACCAATACATTTATACATTCTTGCATACATGGTGAAAAACATCTTTTTGGTTATTCATTTTCACATTTTGACCATGAAAATTGTATATAAACTCGTTTTGTGTGTTTTACATGATCATGCATTACTTGTGTGAAGAAAAGGGCTTTCCTTAGCTCGTACAGCGCTAAGAGCACGGGAAACGCTTTTTCTCATCTTCAGCAACTTGAAAGTGAAATCAATGATCATTTCCAACACTTTCATGCATTCTTGCATACATGGTAGAGAACAACTTTTCTGGTATTCTTTTTCACATTTTGACCATGAAAACTGTATATAAACTCGTTTTGTATGTTTTACATGATCATGCATTAGTTGTGTGAGAAAAGGGCTTTCCATAGCTCGCACAGCGCTAGGAGCACAGAAAACGCTTTTTCTCAGCATCAGAGGCCCAAAAATGAAAGAAATGTTCATTTCCAATACATTCATACATTCTTGCATACATGGTGAAAAACAGTTTTTGGTTATTTATTTTCACATTTTGACCATGAAAATTCTGTATAAACTCGTTTTGTATGTTTTACATGATCATGCATTATTTGTGTGAGAAAAGGGCTTTCCATAGCTCGCACAGCGCTAGGAGCACGGGAAACGCTTTTTCTCATCTTCAGCAACTTGAAAGTGAAATCAATGATCATTTCCAACACTTTCATGCATTCTTGCATACATGGTAGAGAACAACTTTTCTGTTATTCTTTTTCACATTTTGACCATGAAAACTGTATATAAACTCGTTTTGTATGTCTTACATGATCATGCATAAGTTGTGTAAGAAAAGGGCTTTCCATAGCACGCACAGCGCTTGGAGCACGGGAAACGCTTTTTCTTATCTTCAGCAACTTGAAAGTGAAATCAATGATCATTTCCAACACTTTCATGCATTCTTGCATACATGGTAGAGAACAACTTTTCTGTTATTCTTTTTCACATTTTGACAATGAAAACTGTATATAAACTCGTTTTGTATGTTTTACACGATCATGCATTAGTTGTGTGAGAAAAGGGCTTTCCATAGCTCGCACAGCGCTAGGAGCACAGGAAACGCTTTTTCTCAGCATCAGAGGCCCAAAAATGAAAGAAATTTTCATTACCAATACATTTATACATTCTTGCATACATGGTGAAAAACATCTTTTTGGTTATTCATTTTCACATTTTGACCATGAAAATTGTATATAAACTCGCTTTGTGTGTTTTACATGATCATGCATTACTTGTGTGAAGAAAAGGGCTTTCCTTAGCTCGTACAGCGCTAAGAGCACGGGAAACGCTTTTTCTCATCTTCAGCAACTTGAAAGTGAAATCAATGATCATTTCCAACACTTTCATGCATTCTTGCATACATGGTAGAGAACAACTTTTCTGGTATTCTTTTTCACATTTTGACCATGAAAACTGTATATAAACTCGTTTTGTATGTTTTACATGATCATGCATTAGTTGTGTGAGAAAAGGGCTTTCCATAGCTCGCACAGCGCTAGGAGCACAGAAAACGCTTTTTCTCAGCATCAGAGGCCCAAAAATGAAAGAAATGTTCATTTCCAATACATTCATACATTCTTGCATACATGGTGAAAAACAGTTTTTGGTTATTTATTTTCACATTTTGACCATGAAAATTCTGTATAAACTCGTTTTGTATGTTTTACATGATCATGCATTATTTGTGTGAGAAAAGGGCTTTCCATAGCTCGCACAGCGCTAGGAGCACGGGAAACGCTTTTTCTCATCTTCAGCAACTTGAAAGTGAAATCAATGATCATTTCCAACACTTTCATGCATTCTTGCATACATGGTAAAGCACAACTTTTTTTGTTATTCGTTTGACCATAAAAACTGTATATTAACATTCATTTGACAATGAAAACTGTATATCAACTCGTTTTATATGTTTTACATAACCCTGCATTACTTGTGTGAGAAAAGGGCTTTCCATAGCTCGCACAGCGCTAGGAGCACGGGAAACGCTTTTTCTCATCTTCAGCAACTTGAAAGTGAAATCAATGATCATTTCCAACACTTTCATGCATTCTTGCATACATGGTAAAGAACAACTTTTCTGTTATTCTTTTTCACATTTTGACCATGAAAACTGTATATAAACTTTTTTTGTATGTTTCACATGATCATGCATTAGTTGTGTGAGAAAACGGCTTTCCATAGCTCGCACAGCGCTAGGAGCACAGAAAACGCTTTTTCTCAGCATCAGAGGCCCAAAAATGAAAGAAATGTTCATTTCCAATACATTCATACATTCTTGCATACATGGTTAAAAACAGTTTTTGGTTATTTATTTTCACATTTTGACCATGAAAATTGTATATAAACTCGTTTTGTATGTTTTACATGATCATGCATTACTTGTGTGAGAGAAGGGCTTTCCATAGCTCGCACAGCGCTGGGAGCACGGGAAACGCTTTTCCTCATCTTCAGCAACTTGAAAGTGAAATCAATGATCATTTCCAACACTTTCATGCATTCTTGCATACATGGTAAAGCACAACTTTGTTTGTTATTCGTTTGACCATGAAAACTGTATATCAACATTCATTTGACAATGAAAACTGTATATCAACTCGTTTTATATGTTTTACATGACCCTGCATTACTTGTGTGAGAAAAGGGCTTTCCATAGCTCGCACAGCGCTAGGAGCACAGGAAACGCTTTTTCTCATCTTCAGCAACTTGAAAGTGAAATCAATGATCATTTCCAACACTTTCATGCACTCTTGCATACATGGTAAAGAACAAATTTTGTTATTCTTTTTCACATTTTGACCATGAAAACTGTATATAAACTCGTTTTGTATGTTTTACATGATCATGCATTAGTTGTGTGAGAAAAAGGCCTTCCATAGCTCGCACAGCGCTAAGAGCACAGGAAACGCTTTTTCTCAGCATCAGAGGCCCAAAAATGAAAGAAATGTTCATTTCCAATACATTCATACATTCTTGCATACATGGTTAAAAACAGCTTTTTGGTTATTCATTTTCACATTTTGACCGTGAAAACTGTATATTAACCCGTTTTGTATGTTTTACATGATCATGCATTAGTTGTGTGAGAAAACGGCTTTCGTACAGCTAAGAGCACGGTAAACGCTTTTTCTCATCTTCAGCAACTTGAAAGTGAAATCAATGATCATTTCCAACACTTTCATGCATTCTTGCATACATGGTAAAAAAAACAACCTTTTTGTTATTCTTTTTTAGATTTTGACGATGAAAACTGTATATCAACTCGTTTTGTATGTTTTACATGACCATGCATTCGTTGTGTGAGAGCACCGCTTTCCCAGACACTACACATCACACACACACACACACACACACACACACACACACACACACACACACATACACACACGCACGCACGCACGCATGCACGTACGCACGCACACACACCACAAACACAAATATAAACTCAATATATATATCAAATTAGTCACTAGTATATATATATATATATATATATATATATATATATATATATATATATATATATATATCACATCCTAAACACACACATTTACCACACAGAATTAGCACAGGCACAAACACTTCACATTTTACACTAAAACAAACTACACACACAGACACAGACAGACAGACACACACACACACACACACACACACACACGCACAAACATTACATATGTCCACTACACATATATAAACACACACACTCAGTACACACACACTTGCCAAACACATAAAAACAAACATGGTACACATCTTCAATACACATAACAACACACGTCTCATAGTCATCACACATCCTACGCATCCTACACAAACGATGACCTGCTCAAGCACCTGAGAAATTACAGTCACCACCAAACCGCACCCACATTATGTAACAGCTGTGTCATATTTACAAATATGTCATATTTGTATAAGATGTCTTAGCATGCTGAAAAGGCACACATGTTGTGTGAGGTGCGTCTAAAGTGGCGATGGCACCATTACAGTCGCCACCAAACCCGGCCCACATTGAGTAACAGTTATCAATCGTGCACCAGAAAGACAGAAAGACATGTCCAACCATGACAATGCATATCATATTTGGTTAAGTGGTCTTAGTGTGAGGACTTCCGGTTAGCAGCCACATGGAGTAGACGTGTAAGTTAGGTGCTCCGACAATTTTTTTTCTTTAATTCCTTACTCGTCTTTAAATGTTGAATTAAATCTTTAGTTTACATATTACATTTAGTTTTATAATTGTTTTACCATGGTGTGGATAGGAAAAGAAATGGAGTAAGAGTTATTCTAAAAGAGGAATTTGTAAGGAATGTTCTAGAGGTGAAGAGAGTATCAGATAGGGTGATGAGTCTGAAGCTGGAAATTGAAGAGATAATGTTCAATGTTGTTAGTGGTTACTGTATGCCCCACAGGTAGGATGTGAGTTAAAAGAGAAGGAGAAATTCTGGAGTTAGTTAGATGAAGTGATGCAGAGCATCCCCAGAGGTGAAAGAGTTGGTGCAGACTTCAATGAACATTTTGGGGAAAGGAACAGATGAAAATGTGATGGGCAGGTTTGGTCTTCAGGACAGGAATGTAGAAGGACAGATGGTGGTGGACTTTGCAAAGAGGATGGAAATGGCAGTAGTAAATACTTTCTTCCAGAAGAGGAATGGTGACATATAAGAGTGGAGGCAGAAGCACTCAGGTCGACTACATCTTGTGTTGACGTTGTAACCTGAAAGAGATCAGTGTGGTAGGGGAGAGTGTAGCCAGACAACACAGAATGGTCGTGTGTAAAATAACCCTGGTGGTGAGGAAGGCGACGAGGACAAAGGCAGAGCAGAGGACAAAGTAGTGGAAGCTGAGAAAGGAAGAATGTTGTGAAGTCTTTAGGGAGGAGTTAAGACAGGCCATGTGTGGTCAGGAGGGGCTTTCAGTTGACTGGACAACTACAGCCAATGTGATCAGGGAGACAGTTAGGAGGGTAATTGGTGTATTATCAGGTAAGGGGAAAGTGGACAAGGAGACTTGGTGGTGGAATGAGGAAGTCCAGGAGTGTATACAGGGAAAGAGGCTAGCTAAGAAGAAGTGGGACACTGAGAGGACTGAAGAGAGTAGACAAGAGTACAGGGAGATGCAAAGTAAGGTGAAGGTAGAGGTGGCAAAGGCCAAACAAAGAGCATATGAGGACTTGTATGCTAGGCTAGACAGTAAGGAGGGAGAGGTGGATCTGTACAGGTTGGCAAGGCAGAGAGATAGAGATGGGAAGGATGTGCAGCAGGTTAGAGTGATTAAAGATAGAGATGGAAATGTACTGACAGATGCCAGGAGGGTGATGGGAAGATGGAATGAGTACTTTAAGGAGTTGATGAATGAGGAAAATGAAAGAGAACAAAGAGTAGAAGAGGTGACTGTTGTGGAACAGAAATTAGCAAATATTAGTAGAAGTGAGGTGAGAGTGGAAAGGCTGTTGAAGAGTGGAAAGGCTGTTGGACCTGATGACATACCTATGGAGGTATGGAAGTGCTTAGGAGAGGTGGCAGTAGAGTTTCTGACAAGTTTGTTTAACAAGATCTTGGAGAGTGAGAGGATTCCAGAGGAATGGATTGAGAAGTGTATTGGTGCCAATTTTTAAGAACAAGGGAGATGTGCAAAGCTGTGGCAATTAAAGAGGTATAAAGCTAATGAGCAAGACAATGAAGCTGTGGGAAAAAATGGTGGAAGCTAGGTTAAGGGCAGAGGTGAGCATTTGTGAGCAGCAATATGGTTTTATGCCTAGAAAGAGTACATCAGATGCAGTATTTGCTTTGAGGATGCTGGCGGAGAAGTACAGAGAAGGTAACAGGGAGTTGCATTGTGTCTTTGTAGATTTAGAGAAAGCGTATGACAGGGTGCCAAGAGAGGAGCTGTGGTATTGTATGAGGAAGTCTGGAGTGGCAGAGAAGTATGTTAGAGTGGTGCAGGACATGTAGGAGAGCTGTAAGACAGTGGTAAGATGTGCTGTAGGTGTGACAGAAGAGTTCAAGGTGGAGGTGGGTCTGCATCAAGGATCGGCTCTAAGCCCCTTTTTGTTTGCTCTGGTGACTGACAGGATGACAGATGAGGTAAGACAGGAGTCTCCATGGACTATGATGTTTGCAGATGACATTGTGCTCTGTAGCGAGAGCAGGGAACAGGTGGAGGAAAGTTTGGAGAGGTGGAGGTATGCTCTGGAAAGCAGAGGAATGAAGGTTAGCTGCAGCAAGACGGAATACATGTGTGTAAATGAGAGGGACCCAGGAGGAGTGAGGCTACAGGGAGCAGAGGTAAAGAAGGTGCAGGATTTTAAGTACTTAGGGTCAACGATCCAGAGCAACGGAAAGTGTTCAAAGGCAGGTTGGAATGGGTGGTGAAAAGTGTCAGAAGTGTTGTGCGATAAAAGAGTATCAGCGAGAATGAAAGGAAAGGTGTACAGGACAGTGGTGAGACCAGCAATGCTCTATGGCTTAGAGACAGTGGCGCTGAAGAAAAGACAGGAGGCAGAGTTGGAGGTAGCAGAATTGAAGATGTTAAGGTTCTCTTTGGGAGTGACAAGGATGGATAGGATCAAGAATGAGTTTATCAGAGGGACACCCCACGTTAGATGTTTTGGAGATAAAGTCAGAGAGGCCAGATTGAGGTGGTTTGGACATGTTCAGAGGAGAGATTGTAAATATATCGGTAGAAGGATGCTGAGGTTGGAACTGCCAGGCAGGAGGTCTAGAGGAAGACCAAAGAGGAGATTTATGGATGAAGTCATGAAGACATGAAGTTAGTTGGTGTAAGAGAAGAGGATGCAGAGGATAGGGTTCGATGGAGGCAAATGATTCGCTGTGGCGACCCCTGAAAGGGAACAGCTGAAAGACAAAGAAGAAATCTTTAGTTTACAATAACTTTATACTCTACCCCACGGTTATTTACTTTTCATCTATAATGGCTACCAGGAGTGTTAAATGCAGAAAAAAAGACGACACTGCGACCGCTCTAACAGTCGAGACTATCTCAGCGCTGTTAGATAAACACCGTGAAGCTTTGAAGCGGCTGAATTTAAATCATCGTTTGGTTTACTGGAAAGTAAGCTAGACCAAATTCAGGCCCAAGTAGAGGACCTTGGACAGCGCTTACCTTCAGTAGAACTCGCTACAGATGACCTGAGCCAGCGGGTGACCGAGTTGGAGAACATCTGCTCCGGACTTCCTTTCCTCCACTAAGTTACACTACACTACTACACTAGTTAACGGCCAAAGTCGTAGACCTAGAAGGCAGGAGACAAAACCTGCGTGTCCTGGGTCTTCCGGAGGGTACTGAGAGTGAACTCCCTACCGAGTTCTTCTCGAAATTTTTGTGCGAGGTGTTTGGGAGTGAAACGCTTAAATCCCCGCCTGAGATTGACAGAGCCCACCGCATACCTACATCCAAACCCGCTTCAGGTCAGAGACCTCGGCCGGTCATTCTCCGTGTGCACCGGTACCAGGTTAAAGACCTTCTGGTTCGGGAGGCTCGGAGAAGAGGGAGGCTGGAATACTGCGGTCAGCAGGTTCATATTGTGGAATACTACGCTCCCGAAGTTTTAAGCCAGCGAGCCGAGTATAGAGACTTTATGACTGAGTTATACAACCGTGGACTCCGGCCTTCTCTCCTGTATCCAGCACAGCTCCGGATAACTCTCTCTACCGGACAGAAAAAGTGGCTACGCTCGGTAGAAGAGGCGCAGAAACACATAGACAGTCTGCCGAAAACTCCGTAGTGCACTATAGTTTAATTTTTTAATACTACAATTTCCAGGAAAGTACCCTTTTTAACTTAAATCTAGCCATGTTTACGTTTTTCCTGGTAAGAGTATTGTGTTAAACACGTGTAGTTGTTGTTACTATTTTTCTATTATTATTTTCTCTGTTTCTAGTTACGTGTAATTTACATGTTTGTTTATTTTTTAGAGTTACAATGTGACGTGGGGGGAGGGGTTGTTTTGTGTTTTTCTCCTAATGAGAGATTTCAGTATTGGAGTGGGGAAATGTTTTATTTATATATTTATTTCTTAGTTTTTGTAAACTGTGTCGGAGCAGAAGATGGTGTGGTTAGCGGCAGGAAGATTGGTTAGGTGGAGAATGGAAGGATGGAAGAGCTTGCTGCTTTGTTTGTTAGCAGCTATCTTTGTTTGTTTGGGGGTAGTGGGGTGTGTGGGGGAGGGTGGGGGTTCTCCAAAGCCAGTATTGTGTTAGTTTTTTGTACACTGTGTATCTTTGATATGTTGCTCTGTGTTTTACACTTCTGTTTTAAGGCTGACGCTGGGCATTTCATTATTATTTATGTTTATCTACCTGCATCTCCTTTCAGGGAGAATGAATAGTTCTTTAAACTTTGTGAGCTGGAATGTTAAGGGTTTAAACCATCCGGTCAAGAGAAGGAAAGTGCTCTCACACCTTAAACAACTTAACACTGCAATCGCATTTTTACAAGAAACTCACATTCGCAGTTCTGATAAATCTCGTCTTATGTCGCGTTGGGGAGGGCAGCACTACCACTCGACCTTTCAGGCCAAAGCTAGGGGTGTCTCAATTCTCATTAGTCCAAACATCTCTTTTGAGCATCATAATGTCATAATTGCGGATAAACATGGTCGTTATATAATTGTTTCAGGGAAGTTATTCAATACTAATGTAGTGTTGGCTAATTTATATGCCCCTAATTATGATGATGTCTCCTTCTTTGAACATTTTTTTCCCTGCTCTACCAGATCTGAGCTCATACTCTCTTATATTAGGGGGAGACTTTAACTGCTGTTTAGATCCATCACTTGACAGGTCATCCTCCAATCCTATACCTCTGAGTAAATCCGCCACGCTACTTCAATCCTATCTTTGCAGCTTTGGTATTTCTGACATATAGCGCTTCCTTAATCCAAAAAGAGAGAATACTCCTTTTTCTCACATGTTCATCATACTTTGTCCAGAATTGACTATTTCATTATAGATAATCAATTGGTGCCAATGGTTAATTCTTGTGTTTATCAGAGCATTGGATCATGCCCCAGTTGTTATGTCTATAAAGCTCCCCGATCTCCCTTAGATTAATAAAAATTGGCGATTTAATCCATTGTTACTGATGGAGGACGATTTCGTTAAATTTTTGGAAGACCAGATTATTAAAGATTAGGAGCCAATTTTACATTCATGGTGACAAATGTGGGAAACTTTTAGCTAGTCAGTTAAGAGGATTTAGAGCACAGCAACACATTACAAAAATTTGGATGGAAGATGGTACTATTACTACCGATCATTCTAAAATTAATGATGCATTCAGGAATTTTTATTCTCGATTATATACTTCTGAGTTCCCAGGGGACCATAGATCAGTTGAGAATTTCTTGACTCAACTAGATATCCCAACACTGTCCCCTGATTCTAGATTAAGATTAGAAGGGCCCATATCACAAGAGGAAATCATTTCAGCTGTTTCATCATTGCAATCTGGCAAGTCCCCGGGTCCTGATGGGTTTCCAGCAGAGTTTTTAAAATCATTTTCCTCATACCTTGCACCACAACTAGCTTCGGTTCTATCTGAATCTTTTCAGCAAGGTAAGATGCCCGCTTCATATAATGAGGCTCGCATCACCCTATCATCATAGCAAAGAGAGATAAGGTCCAACAAAGTGCTCTCCATATAGACCAATCTCTCTTCTTAATGTGGGTGTTAAAATCCTTGCTAAAGTCTTGGCTCGTAGTTTAGAGAATGTTCTACCCTCAATTATATCTGAGGACCGGACCGGTTTTGTCAAAAATAGTTTTTCTTACTTTAACATTAGACACCTTATGGATATCCTGTACACACCATTAGAGGGGATCCCTGAGTGTGTCCTTTCTTTGGATGCTGAAAAGTCTTTTGATCGTGTGGAGTGGGAGTATTTATTTAGGGCTTTAAAAAAATTCAATTTTGGTCCAAGTTTTATCACTTGGGTTAAATTATTATATTCAAGCCCTTATTGCCTCAGTTCTGACAAATGCTCAGCAGTCTCATCCATTCAGCCTTCAGCGGGGAACTCGTCAGGGGTGTCCTCTTAGCCCATTACTCTTTAACCTTGCCATTGAGCCACTAGCAATTGCATTCCGTAGTTGTAGGGATATATCTGGGATTTGGAGGCAGGGAGAAGAACATAAAGTTTCCCTTTATGCAGATGACCTTCTACTTTTTATATCAAATCCAATCTCCTCCCTGCCACCTGTGCTGTCATTGCTCAGTGAATTTTGCTATTTTTCAGGATATAAGCTGAATTTGCACAAAAGTGAACTCTTTCTGCTAAATAATATAGCATAAACAACTGGTATGCACAATTTCTCTTTCAATATAGTGAAAAATCAGTTTACCTACCTCGGTATTACAATCACAAGGAAACATAAACACCTTTTTAAAGAAAATTTTATTAGGTTGTTGAACCAAACAAAAAAGCACTTAGGACAATGGTCACCACTGACCATGTCCCTGGTGGGACACATTAATGCAATTAAAATGAATGTTCTTCCTAATTTTTTTTATCTTTCCCAGTCTGTACCTGTTTTTATTCCCAAATCTTACTTTGGGGCTTTAGACTTAATTATATCCTCTTACCTTTGGAAAGGTAAACATCCACGATTAAATAAGTCCTTACTTCAAAGATCTAAAAGAGACGGTGGCATGGCTCTGACTAATTTTCATTTTTACTACTGGGCAGCAAACATTCGATCTGTCATCTTATGGGCATAATTTCATAACCAGCCTAATCGGCCTGCCTGGGTGGAATTGGAGATAAAGTCTGTCAAAAACGTCTCTATCTCTGCACTCCTTGGATCTGCACTCCCCATTCCCTCAATTAAATCTATCAATAATTCAGTTATTAGGCATATCTTGAGAGTATGGGCTCAGTTCAGAAAGCACAGCGGTCTTCTGGGCTTCTCTCTGTCAAGTCCAATTGTCTCTAACCATCTCTTCCAACCTTCTTTACATGATTTCAGGAATGGTACAATAAGGTTATCAAGCTTTGCAAAAATCTGTTTGTTAACCACAGGTTTGCATCATTTGAACAGCTTCCTGAAAGGTTTAACCTACCCAATTCTCATTTTTTCAGATACCTGCAAGTAAGACACTTCATTCGCTCTTTAATACCAAATTTCCCTGAAGCTCCTGATGTAGATATTATAGATAATCTCCTTTGTTTGTCCCTGTTGCGTAAAGGCCTAATATCCACTATTTATGGTGGATTGATGGGTTTGAGTCACGCCCCTTTGATACTTGGAATTCAATTCTTAAACTTGTCAATTCAACTTCCTATGTGCCCGCCACTCTTTATTACAGTTTAAGGTTGTACACAGGTTGTTCTATTTTATTCATGTGGAAGGATGCCACGTCACCCACTCACGCCCAGTGGCTCAGAGATATTATGTCCTGTTTGTCCCTGGAAAAGATTCATTACTCAATACGTTATTCAGACTTGAAATTTCAGCAGGTGTGGGGGCCCTTCCTTTGCTTTTTTTATACACATTTATAGTTTGATTCCATTCTTATTTAATTGTTTCTGTTTGTTTTCCTTTTTTTTTTCTTTTTTTTTTGCATGCAGAACTAAAAAACTTCCAGCTCCATATTATTATTATAATTATTATGTTTTTCATTTTTTAAGATGCCTGGCGTCTAGCCTTTCTTATACATGTAAAGCTGGCTTGGAGTTAGGGAGGGGTGGGGTGGGTGCTATAGGGTTTATAAGGGGGTCATAAAATCTACAGTATATTGAAACATTACA
Organism: Clarias gariepinus; assembly: GCF_024256425.1. Taxonomy (NCBI): domain Eukaryota; kingdom Metazoa; phylum Chordata; class Actinopteri; order Siluriformes; family Clariidae; genus Clarias; species Clarias gariepinus. Next base: position 21,723,725 of record NC_071117.1, read on the forward strand.
TGTTTACCCTGTTATATCCCTGTTTAAAATCAATAAAAATATTGTTGAACAAAAAGTGGTCTTAGTGTGCTGAAAAGGCACACAGGTTGGGATATGCGCCCAAGTGGCGATGGCACAGGTGCTTGGGCCAGCTCATGTTAGCTTGGAACTATTTTTCTTCCTTTTTCTCAAAAGCTGCATGGCCAACTTTTTGGTTTTTATGTGCCAGCCTGGGACCTGCGAGTGTTCTTCATCTGACCGTGTATGCAGTGTCCCCATCGTGATGTTACTGGTGTTGGACCCGCCAGTGTCCTGCACAGGAGTGGTTCATCGACTGGAGAGTGTGCAACCGAAACTAAATCTTTTTGTTCAATGGACTGATGTACCTGTACTTTCTTGGCTTCAAACTTCAGCAGGTGGTTCTTGGGGAACTCCCATACCCACTGTTCTGGGTAAGACATGCAATCCTAGGATCTTTGTGGAGGGGAGGGGGCAAGGTTTTGGCGCTACCTCCTTGAAAATGCCTTCTATGAATCTACCTGTTTGTGAAACACTGGGGATGGGGGTTGTGATTGGTTCAGATAGCTCAGACCCTATGACTCTATGTGCTCCACAAGATGGCACATGTAACCTTTACATTTCCAAAAACGTACTGTGGCTTACTATGGAACGCTCACCACCTAGCACAACATACAGCACCATCCAGCATAATCCATGTGCTTTCCATTTCTGTGCCACAAGACTGCCTCCTAGGAAAGGGCATCGCAGACAGCAGCGATAAACTGAGCCGAGGGTTTAGGGTAAGTTCCAAGAATACAGACACATCCTGAACACACATACACTTATCACAGACACTTAACACAATCACACATAACACATACACAAATGTTACATATGCATACTACACACATATAAACACACACGCTCAATACAAGCACACATGCTGAACACACACCCCACACACATAATACACATCCTAAATACATATAGTAAACACACACCCATACACGTCTCATAGACATCACACAACCTTCGCCCACATTGAGTGACAGCTAGCAATGTGGCGGATCAGAAATACATGTCCAAACATGACGATGACCTAAACTTATGTCATACTGTATTTGTTCAAGAGGTCTTAGCGTGATGAATTGGCACACAGGTTGTGGGGTTGTGGCGATGGCACAGGTGTTTGGGCCCGCATATTGTAGCTTGTAACTATTTTTCTTCCTTTCTCCAGAGTACTGCACAGGACTGACTTGAGCGAGCTTGAGAAGTGTGTTTATCTTTATTGACCGGCAGAACACAACCATAATCAAATCTTTGTTGTATCTTAAATGGATTCATGTACTGATGTACCATCTTGCCTTCAAACTTCAGCGGGTGGTTATTAGAGAACTCCTAGACCCACTGTTCTGGGCAAGGTTCTGGGCCTTGGGGGCTTGTTCTGGGAACATGGGTAGATGGTAACAAAATCTTTGGCCCTAACTACTTGAGAATACTCTCCTATAAGTCCACCTGTTTGTAAAACACTGGGGACTGCGCTTGTAAGTTGTTGAGATAGCTCAGACTCTATGACTCTATCTGTTCGACAAAGATGGCACGAGTAACCCATGAATTTCCACAAACGTACTGCAGGCTACTATGGAACGCTCACCACCTAGCACATCCTACAGCCCTTTGGCCTTCGCTATGTGATTTAATATTTTTATAGCACAAGGAGGGCTCCTAACAAGGCCTTTCCCCTTTAAATGGGAAAGGCCTTGTTATAGATTTGCGTTCTTGATGAACACGTGTTTGCAGTTAATGATTCAGGGACAACTGGTTTTGCAGCAGAAGAAAACCTGGCCAAGAGAAGGCAGCTCTGCTCTTTAGGACTGTTTTGAGGACACTGACAGGAACATGTTTAGAAAAGCTGCAACCTACAGTCACTTCACTGACATGGAGGAGTACACGACATCAAGTTCACTGATGGCATTCTCCAAGAACATCATCTTACCACCAACCAGAAACCGTGGATTTCTGCGGCGGTGTGTGCACTTCTAAAGACCCAAGACTCCACCATCAAAGTGGGGGACAAGGCGGCTCTGCATGTGCCAAACCAACTACAAGACATCATCACCTGTTTGTGACAGTGATGGCTCCCTTCCAGATGCGCTGAACAGGATTTACCCTCGGTAGAACGATGTGATGGCGAGGAATAGGTATTCCTCCCAAAGACCAGGTGCTGTGTCTCACCACAGCTGATGTGAGGAAAACTCTACGCAGGGTAGTGTCAATTTTATCAGCTATTTTCAGTCTTATTTCGGTCTTATTTTAGTCTTAGTCCCAGGACAAATTTCCCTGATAGTTTTTATCATATTAAGTCAATCGTATCCTATTTTTGTTTAGTCAAGATTTAGTTGACTAAAAGTCTGGGGATTTTAGTCTAGACAGAGGAAGCCATAAGTATTTTAGTATAGTTTTAGTCAATGAAAATATAATATTTTAGCAAATAAGATTTTTATTAATTAATCCTTCAGTCAATCAAAACCCAATTTAGCCCGAACCCATTTTTTAAGGTTTTCACAAAATAATTTTCTTAACATTTTAAAATATATCTTTTCATCGAATGTTTTCAGCTAATTGTATTTCTCTGTCACAACTACAGATTCATTTCCATTTTTTTTTTAAAATACAAAAACAATAGGAGCAGTATGGACAGTGTTGTGTAACCTTTTTTTAAAATATAATTTTAATCACTTGGACTGTTGTGGCTCCTATAGGTCACAATCATTTGCTAATCTATTAGATTAATGATTTTGGCATCGGTCTAACATAATTATATCATGTAGTGGCATAATTACCACAGAGAGGCTGTAAAACTGGGTGATTTTTATGGTATACCTTGATGCTCATTGTGTGCTCACACTGTTTCTGAAATAAATTGGCGTCAAAGAATATTTACTATTGTCACTATTCTCACCGACATCAACATCTTTCTGAGCTAGGGTTGTGCCGTAGTTCCCACTTGCTCCAAGTCTCAAAGACGTTTTCTATGTCCTGTCTCAATGACCACCGTCCTGTTGCACTCACACCCATCACCATTTAATGCTTTGAGCGGCTAATCATGAGACACATCAAGACCCTGTTGCCCTTCTCACTAGAGCCACTGCAGATTTCAGTTCAGCATTCAATACTATCGTCCCCGACACCAGACCGCAAGGCTGAGCCTTTCGGACCTGAACGAGAGGGAGCTCTGTAACTGGATCCTGGACTTCCTGATAGGAAACCCTCAGTCAGTGTGGATCGGGAACAGCCCCTCCCACACCACCACACTGAGTACTGTGGCTCAGTCCCACTGCTGACTTACGACTGTGTAGCGACACACAGTTCCAACCACATCATTAGGTTTTCTGAAACAAAAGAGATGGTTGTTGATGTCAGGAGGACATGAAGGGACCACTCTCCGCTTAACATCAACGGCTTCTCTGTGAAGATTGGGTTCTCACTGAAATCTCATAAATCTCCTCTTTGGTCTTCTTTAGACCTCCTGCCTGGCAGTTCCAAGCTCATCATCCTTTTACCAATATGCTCACAATCTTTCCTCTGAACATGTCCAAACCACTTCAATCTGGCCTCTCTGACTTTATCTCCAAAACTCCTAACATGGGTTGGCCCTCTGATAAACTCATTCCTGAAACCATTTCTATCCTTGTCACTCCCGAGGAGAACCTCAACATCTTCATCTCTGCTACTTCCAACTTTGCCACTGTCTCTAAGCCAGTGCCACTGTCTCTAAGCCATAGAGCATCGCTGGTCTAACCACTGTCTTGAACATCTTTCTTTTTGCTCTCGCTGATACACTTTTGTGACACAACACACTGCCTGCCTGCACAAGTCTCTTTACCTGCTTTACACACTCTCCATTCCTCTGGACCGTTGACCCTAAGTACTTAAAGTCCTGCACCCTTCTGCTCCCTGTAGCCTTATCATTCCACTTAGGTTCCTCTCATTTACACACATATATTCTGTCTTGCTACAGCTAACCTTCATTTCTCTGCTTTCCATAGCATACCTCCATCTCTCTTAATTTTCCTCCACCTGATCCCTGCTCTCGCTATAAAGCACAATGTCATCTGCAAACATCATTGTCCATGAAGACTTCTGTCTCATGACTTTATCTGTCATCCTGTCCATCACTATAGCAAACAAGAAAGTTGATCCTTGATGCAGACCCACCTCTACCTTAAACTCTTCTGTCACACCTACTTCTCACCACTGTCTTACAGCTCTCATACATGTCTTGCACCACTCTAACATACTTCTCTGCCACTCCAGGCTTCCTCATACAATACCACAACTCCTCTCTCGGCACCCTGTCATGCGCTTTCTCAAAGACACAATGCAACTCTCTATTACCTTCTCTGTACTTCTCCATCTGCATCCACACCTGCATCTTTAACATCTTTCTGAGCGGTGCCGTCATTCCCACGTGCTTCAAGGCCACCACCATCGTCCCCATGCCCAAGAAGTCTACTGTGTCCTGTCTCAATGACTACCGTCCCGTTGCACTCACACCCACCATCAAGTGCTTTGAGCGGCTCGTCATGAGACACATCAAGACCCTGCTGCCCTTCTCACTGGACCCACTGCAATTTGCGTACCGTCCTAACGGCTCAACGCCATCTCCACTACACTACATCTTCGCCTCACACACTTGGACAAGAAGGACACATATGTTCGAATGCTGTACATAGATTTCAGCTCAGTCAACACTATCATCCCCCAACAACTGATTGGGAAGCTGAACCTGTTGGGCCTGAACACCTCCCTCTGCAACTGGATCCTGGACTTTCTGACCGGTAGGCCTCAGTCAGTACGGATCAGAAACTGCACCTCCAGCACCACCACACTGAGCACTGAGGCCCCACAAGGCCGTGTGCTCGGTCCCCTGCTGTTCACACTGCTGACTCACGACTGTGTAGCAACACACAGTTCGAACCACATCATTAAGTTCGCTGCTGACACGACCGTGGTGGGTCTCATTAGCAAGAACGACGAGTCAGCGTACAGAGAGGAAGTGCAGAGACTAATGGACTGGTGTAAAGACAACAACCTGTCTCTAAATGTTGACAAGACAAAGGAGATGGTTGTTGACTTTAGAAGGACACGAGGCGACCATTCTCCGCTGAGCATCAACAGCTCCTCTGTAGGAATCGTCGAAAGCACCAAATTCCTGGGTGTCCACCTAGAGAAGGACCTCAGCTGGTCCCTCAACACCAGCTCCCTACACAAGAAAGCCCAACAGCGTCTCTTCTTTTTGAGAAGACTGTAGTATAGTGAGATATAGGGGTCTCTCTCCCCTCTATTGAAGACATCTACTCCACACGCTGCATCCGGTAAGCCACCAGCATTGTGGCTAATCGGACACACCCGTCTCACACACACTTCACACTCCTGCCATCTGGAAAAAGGTACCGAAGCATTCGGGCACACACATCCAGACTGTGCAACATTTTTTTTCCACAAGCCATCCGTCTCCTCAACAAAAAGGGACTGGACTGATAAACACAAACACACACACACACACACACACACACACACACAAACACAACATTATCACACAGCTTAACTCAACTACCTCAAAATATTGGGACTGGACTGACTAATCAACACAAGTGCAGGCACACTGACCTACACCACCAAATTATCATACACACCAACCTGTAAATGCTTCACTGTTTATCTTTTGCACAATGATCATTACTGGACAAATTTTTGCACTAATTCCTCAATTCTTGCTGCTGTTTTTAAAGAATGTTTATGTTTACCCACTACCTTAACACCATATTTTATGTTCTGTTATGTCGTGGTTGCGCACTGTCACTTTGTTGTTGCTCTTGTTTGCACATTTGCACGTGCACTTTATGTTGTCTGTAAAAATAGTAATACTTAGCTGGTTAGTTTTTGTTAATTTATGTTGTGATTTATGTTAGGTCTCTCTGTCCTGTCTCTGCTAGCCAGTTAACTAGGCCTCTTGGTTTAGTGAGTTTAGCTAGTTTAGTGTCTATGTTAATTTATGTTGTAAATTTATGTTGCATGTAGCACCTTGGTCCTGGAGGAACGTTGTTTCGTTTCACTGTGTACTAACTGTATATGGTTGTAATGACAATAAAGCCTACTTGAACTTGAACTTGAACTCAAAGCAAATACTGCATCTGTTGTAATCTTTCTAGGTATGAAACCATATTGCTGCTCACAAATGCTCAGTTCTGCCCTTAACCTACAGTAGCTTCCACTACTCATTCCCGAAGCTTCATTGAAAGGCTTATCAACTTTATTCTTTTGTAGTTGCCACAGCGCCACTGGCACAACATCCCCCTTGTTCTTGAAGATCGCACTACTACACTTTTCCTCCATTCCTCTGCGATTCTCTCACTCTCCAAAATCTTGTTAAACTGACTAGTCAGAAACTCTACTGCAACCTCTCCGAAGCACTTCCATACCACCATTGGTATGTCATCAGGAGCAACTGCCTTTCCACTCATCTTCATCGTCTGTATTGCCATCGTCACCTCACTCTTACTGAATTTGCTACTTCCTGCTCCACAACAGTCAAGACTTTTACTCTTCGTTCTCCTTCATCTTTCTCATTCATCGAAGTACTTCGAAGTACTCCTTCCATCTTCCCATCACCCTTATGGCACCTGTTAGTACATTTTCATCCCTATATTTAATCACTCTAACATGCTGCACAACCTTCCCAACTCTATCTCTGCCTCGCCAACCTGTACTGATCCACCTCTCCCTCCTTACTGTCCAATCTAGCATATAAATCCTGATGTGCTTTTTGTTTGGCCTTTGCCACCTCTACTCTCACCTTAATTAACGCGAGCTTGTCACACTTACTGTGCGATTACCTTCATAAATGCATAGTTTGCACATCAATAGTAGAGAAGTGTAGAGGGACACAAATTTTACATTTGAGTATCACTCAGGATGAATGACAACTTCATGACATTATTTTTAACTTTGAATAAACATTTCCATCATAATCATGCATTTTTGCATTGATAAAAACAACTTTCCTGAGATCGTACAGCACTAAGACGACGGGAAACGCGTTTTCTCATCTTCAGCAACTTGAAAGTGAAAGCAATGATCATTTCCAACACTTTGATGCATTCTTGCATACATGGTAAAGAACAGCTTTTTTGTTATTCTTTTTTACATTTTGACCATGAAAACTGTATATCAACTCATTTTGTATATTTTACATGATCGTGCATTACTTGTGTGAGAAAAGGGCTTTCCTTAGCTCGTACAGCGCTAGGAGCACGGGAAACGCTTTCTCTCATCTTCAGCAACTTGAAAGTGAAATCAATGATCATTTCCAACACTTTCATGCATTCTTGCATACATGGTAAAGCACAACTTTTTTTGTTATTCGTTTGACCATGAAAACTGTATATTAACATTCATTTGACAATGAAAACTGTATATCAACTCGTTTTATATGTTTTACATGACCCTGCATTACTTGTGTGAGAAAAGGGCTTTCCATAGCTCGCACAGCGCTAGGAGCACAGGAAACGCTTTTTCTCAGCATCAGAGGCCCAAAAATGAAAGAAATGTTCATTTCCAATACATTTATACATTCTTGCATACATGGTGATAAACAGCTTTTTGGTTATTCATTTTCACATTTTGACCATGAAAATTGTATATAAACTCGTTTTGTATGTTTTACATGATCGTGCATTACTTGTGTGAGAAAAGGGCTTTCCTTAGCTCGTACAGCGCTAAGAGCACGGGAAACGCTTTTTCTCATCTTCAGCAACTTGAAAGTGAAATCAATGATCATTTTCAACACTTTCATGCATTCTTGCATACATAGTAAAAAACAACTTTTCTGTTATTCTTTTTCAGATTTTGACCATAAAAACTGTATATTAACTGTATATTTTGTATGTTTTACATGATCATGCATTAGTTGTGTGAGAGAACGGCTTTCCATAGCTCGTACAGCGCTAAGAGCACGGGAAACGCTTTTTCTCATCTTCAGCAACTTGAAAGTGAAATCAATGATCATTTCCAACACTTTCATGCATTCTTGCATACATGGTAAAGAACAACTTTTCTGTTATTCTTTTTCACATTTTGACCATGAAAACTGTATATAAACTCGTTTTGTACGTTTCACATGATCATGCATTAGTTGTGTGAGAAAAGGGCTTTCCATAGCTCGCACAGCGCTAGGAGCACGGCAAACGCTTTTTCTCATCTTCAGCAACTTGAAAGTGAAATCGATGATCATTTCCAACACTTTCATGCATTCTTGCATACATGGTAAAAAACAACTTTTTCCTTATTCTTATTCAGATTTTGAACATGAAAACTGTATATAAACTCGTTTTGCATGTTTTACATGATCATGCATTAGTTGTGTGAGAAAAGGGCTTTCCATAGCTCGTACAGCGCTAAGAGCACGGGAAACGCTTTTTCTCATCGTCAGCAACTTGAAAGTTAAATCAATGATCATTTCCAATACATTCATACATTCTCGCATACATGGTTAAAAACAGGTTTTGGTTATTCATTTTCACATTTTGACCATGAAAATTGTATATAAACTCGTTTTGTATGTTTTACATGATCATGCATTACTTGTGTGAGAAAAGGGCTTTCCATAGCTCGCACAGCGCTAGGAGCACGGAAAACGCTTTTTCTCATCTTTAGCAACTTGAAAGTGAAATCAATGATCATTTCCAACACTTTCATGCATTCTTGCATACATGGTAAAAAACAACTTTTCTGTTATTCTTTTTCACATTTTGACCATGAAAACTGTATATAAACTCGTTTTGTATGTTTCACATGATCATGCATTAGTTGTGTGAGAAAAGGGCTTTCCATAGCTCGCACAGCGCTAGGAGCACGGGAAACGCTTTTTCTCATCTTCAGCAACTTGAAAGTGAAGTACAACTTGAAAGTAAAGAACAACTTTTCTGTTATTCTTTTTCACATTTTGACCATGAAAACTGTATATAAACTCGTTTTGTATGTTTCACATGATCATGCATTAGTTGTGTGAGAAAAGGGCTTTCCATAGCTCGCACAGCGCTAGGAGCACGGGAAACGCTTTTTCTCAGCATCAGAGGCCCAAAAATGAAAGAAATGTTCATTTCCAATACATTTATACATTCTTGCATACATGGTGATAAACAGCTTTTTGGTTATTCATTTTCACATTTTGACCATGAAAATTGTATATAAACTCGTTTTGTATGTTTTACATGATCGTGCATTACTTGTGTGAGAAAAGGGCTTTCCTTAGCTCGTACAGCGCTAAGAGCACGGGAAACGCTTTTTCTCATCTTCAGCAACTTGAAAGTGAAATCAATGATCATTTTCAACACTTTCATGCATTCTTGCATACATAGTAAAAAACAACTTTTCTGTTATTCTTTTTCAGATTTTGACCATAAAAACTGTATATTAACTGTATATTTTGTATGTTTTACATGATCATGCATTAGTTGTGTGAGAGAACGGCTTTCCATAGCTCGTACAGCGCTAAGAGCACGGGAAACGCTTTTTCTCATCTTCAGCAACTTGAAAGTGAAATCAATGATCATTTCCAACACTTTCATGCATTCTTGCATACATGGTAAAGAACAACTTTTCTGTTATTCTTTTTCACATTTTGACCATGAAAACTGTATATAAACTCGTTTTGTACGTTTCACATGATCATGCATTAGTTGTGTGAGAAAAGGGCTTTCCATAGCTCGCACAGCGCTAGAAGCACGGCAAACGCTTTTTCTCATCTTCAGCAACTTGAAAGTGAAATCGATGATCATTTCCAACACTTTCATGCATTCTTGCATACATGGTAAAAAACAACTTTTTCCTTATTCTTATTCAGATTTTGAACATGAAAACTGTATATAAACTCGTTTTGCATGTTTTACATGATCATGCATTAGTTGTGTGAGAAAAGGGCTTTCCATAGCTCGTACAGCGCTAAGAGCACGGGAAACGCTTTTTCTCATCGTCAGCAACTTGAAAGTTAAATCAATGATCATTTCCAATACATTCATACATTCTCGCATACATGGTTAAAAACAGGTTTTGGTTATTCATTTTCACATTTTGACCATGAAAATTGTATATAAACTCGTTTTGTATGTTTTACATGATCATGCATTACTTGTGTGAGAAAAGGGCTTTCCATAGCTCGCACAGCGCTAGGAGCACGGAAAACGCTTTTTCTCATCTTTAGCAACTTGAAAGTGAAATCAATGATCATTTCCAACACTTTCATGCATTCTTGCATACATAGTAAAAAACAACTTTTCTGTTATTCTTTTTCAGATTTTGACCATAAAAACTGTATATTAACTGTATATTTTGTATGTTTTACATGATCATGCATTAGTTGTGTGAGAGAACGGCTTTCCATAGCTCGTACAGCGCTAAGAGCACGGGAAACGCTTTTTCTCATCTTCAGCAACTTGAAAGTGAAATCAATGATCATTTCCAACACTTTCATGCATTCTTGCATACATGGTAAAGAACAACTTTTCTGTTATTCTTTTTCACATTTTGACCATGAAAACTGTATATAAACTCGTTTTGTACGTTTCACATGATCATGCATTAGTTGTGTGAGAAAAGGGCTTTCCATAGCTCGCACAGCGCTAGGAGCACGGCAAACGCTTTTTCTCATCTTCAGCAACTTGAAAGTGAAATCGATGATCATTTCCAACACTTTCATGCATTCTTGCATACATGGTAAAAAACAACTTTTTCCTTATTCTTATTCAGATTTTGAACATGAAAACTGTATATAAACTCGTTTTGCATGTTTTACATGATCATGCATTAGTTGTGTGAGAAAAGGGCTTTCCATAGCTCGTACAGCGCTAAGAGCACGGGAAACGCTTTTTCTCATCGTCAGCAACTTGAAAGTTAAATCAATGATCATTTCCAATACATTCATACATTCTCGCATACATGGTTAAAAACAGGTTTTGGTTATTCATTTTCACATTTTGACCATGAAAATTGTATATAAACTCGTTTTGTATGTTTTACATGATCATGCATTACTTGTGTGAGAAAAGGGCTTTCCATAGCTCGCACAGCGCTAGGAGCACGGAAAACGCTTTTTCTCATCTTTAGCAACTTGAAAGTGAAATCAATGATCATTTCCAACACTTTCATGCATTCTTGCATACATGGTAAAAAACAACTTTTCTGTTATTCTTTTTCACATTTTGACCATGAAAACTGTATATAAACTCGTTTTGTATGTTTCACATGATCATGCATTAGTTGTGTGAGAAAAGGGCTTTCCATAGCTCGCACAGCGCTAGGAGCACGGGAAACGCTTTTTCTCATCTTCAGCAACTTGAAAGTGAAGTACAACTTGAAAGTAAAGAACAACTTTTCTGTTATTCTTTTTCACATTTTGACCATGAAAACTGTATATAAACTCGTTTTGTATGTTTCACATGATCATGCATTAGTTGTGTGAGAAAAGGGCTTTCCATAGCTCGCACAGCGCTAGGAGCACAGGAAACGCTTTTTCTCAGCATCAGAGGCCCAAAAATGAAAGAAATGTTCATTTCCAATACATTCATACATTTTCGCATACATGGTTAAAAACAGTTTTTGGTTATTCATTTTCACATTTTGACCATGAAAACTGTATATAAACTCGTTTTGTATGTTTCACATGATCATGCATTAGTTGTGTGAGAAAAGGGCTTTCCATAGCTCGCACAGCGCTAGGAGCACGGGAAACGCTTTTTCTCATCTTCAGCAACTTGAAAGTGAAGTACAACTTGAAAGTAAAGAACAACTTTTCTGTTATTCTTTTTCACATTTTGACCATGAAAACGGTATATTAACTCGTTTTGTATGTTTTACATGATCATGCATTAGTTGTGTGAGAAAACGGCTTTCCATAGCTCGCACAGCGCTAGGAGCACGGGAAACGCTTTTTCTCATCTTCAGCAACTTGAAAGTGAAGTACAACTTGAAAGTAAAGAACAACTTTTCTGTTATTCTTTTTCACATTTTGACCATGAAAACTGTATATAAACTCGTTTTGTATGTTTCACATGATCATGCATTAGTTGTGTGAGAAAAGGGCTTTCCATAGCTCGCACAGCGCTAGGAGCACGGGAAACGCTTTTTCTCATCTTCAGCAACTTGAAAGTGAAGTACAACTTGAAAGTAAAGAACAACTTTTCTGTTATTCTTTTTCACATTTTGACCATGAAAACTGTATATAAACTCGTTTTGTATGTTTCACATGATCATGCATTAGTTGTGTGAGAAAAGGGCTTTCCATAGCTCGCACAGCGCTAGGAGCACAGGAAACGCGTTTTCTCAGCATCAGAGGCCCAAAAATGAAAGAAATGTTCATTTCCAATACATTCATATATTCTTGCATACATTGTTAAAAACAGCTTTCTGGATATTCATTTTCACATTTTGACCATGAAAACAGTATATTAACTCGTTTTGTATGTTTTACATGATCATGCATTAGTTGTGTGAGAAAACGGCTTTCCATAGCTCGCACAGCGCTAGGAGCACGGGAAACTCTTTTTCTCATCTTCAGCAACTTGAAAGTGAAGTACAACTTGAAAGTAAAGAACAACTTTTCTGTTATTCTTTTTCACATTTTGACCATGAAAACGGTATATTAACTCGTTTTGTATGTTTTACATGATCATGCATTAGTTGTGTGAGAAAACGGCTTTCCATAGCTCGCACAGCGCTAGGAGCACGGGAAACGCTTTTTCTCATCTTCAGCAACTTGAAAGTGAAGTACAACTTGAAAGTAAAGAACAACTTTTCTGTTATTCTTTTTCACATTTTGACCATGAAAACTGTATATAAACTCGTTTTGTATGTTTCACATGATCATGCATTAGTTGTGTGAGAAAAGGGCTTTCCATAGCTCGCACAGCGCTAGGAGCACGGGAAACGCTTTTTCTCATCTTCAGCAACTTGAAAGTGAAGTACAACTTGAAAGTAAAGAACAACTTTTCTGTTATTCTTTTTCACATTTTGACCATGAAAACTGTATATAAACTCGTTTTGTATGTTTCACATGATCATGCATTAGTTGTGTGAGAAAAGGGCTTTCCATAGCTCGCACAGCGCTAGGAGCACGGGAAACGCTTTTTCTCATCTTCAGCAACTTGAAAGTGAAATCAATGATCATTTCCAACACTTTCATGCATTCTTGCATACATGGTAAAAAACAACTTTTTTCTTATTCTTATTCAGATTTTGAATATGAAGACTGTATATAAACTCGTTTTGTATGTTTTACATGATCATGCATTAGTTGTGTGAGAAAAGGGCTTTCCATAGCTCGCACAGCGCTTGGAGCACGGGAAACGCTTTTTCTCATCTTCAGCAACTTGAAAGTGAAATCAATGATCATTTCCAACACTTTCATGCATTCTTGCATACATGGTAGAGAACAACTTTTCTGTTATTCTTTTTCACATTTTGACCATGAAAACTGTATATAAACTCGTTTTGTATGTTTTACATAATCATGCATTAGTTTATTGAGAAAACCGCTTTCCTGAGTTCGTACAGCGCTAAGAGCCCGGGAAACGCCTTTTCTTACCATCAGAAGCCTAAAGCTGAAAGAAATGATTCTTTCCAATACATTCTTGCATACATGGTGAAAGCAACTTTTTCGTTGATCTTTTTCACATTATGACGATGAAAGCTGTATATCAACTCGTTTTGTATGTTTTACATGACCATGCATTCGTTGTGTGAGAGCACCGCTTTCCCAGACACTACACATCACACGCACACACACACACACACACACGCACGCACGCACGCATGCACGTACGCACGCACACAAACACAAACACAAATATAAACTCAATATATATATCAAATTAGTCACTAGTATATCACATCCTAAACACACACATTTACCACACAGAATTAGCACAGGCACAAACACTTCACATTCTACACTAAAACAAACTACACACACAGACACAGACAGACAGACACACACACACACACACACAAACATTACATATGTCCACTACACATATATAAACACACACACTCAGTACACACACACTTGCCAAACACATAAAACACACACACACACACACACACACACACACACACACACACACACACACACATGGTACACATCATCAATACACATAACAACACACGTCTCATAGTCATCACACATCCTACGTATCCTACACAAACGATGACCTGCTCAAGCACCTGAGAAATTACAGTCACCACCAAACCGCACCCACATTATGTAACAGCTGTGTCATATTTACAAATATGTCATATTTGTATAAGATGTCTTAGCATGCTGAAAAGGCACACATGTTGTGTGAGGTGCGTCTAAAGTGGCGATGGCACCATTACAGTCGCCACCAAACCCGGCCCACATTGAGTAACAGTTATCAATCGTGCACCAGAAAGACAGAAAGACATGTCCAACCATGACAATGCATATCATATTTGGTTAAGTGGTCTTAGTGTGAGGACTTCCGGTTAGCAGCCACATGGAGTAGACGTGTAAGTTAGGTGCTCCGACAATTTTTTTTCTTTAATTCCTTACTCGTCTTTAAATGTTGAATTAAATCTTTAGTTTACATATTACATTTAGTTTTATAATTGTTTTACCATGGTGTGGATAGGAAAAGAAATGGAGTAGGAGTTATTCTAAAACAGGAATTTGTAAGGAATGTTCTAGAGGTGAAGAGAGTATCAGATAGGGTGATGAGTCTGAAGCTGGAAATTGAAGAGATAATGTTCAATGTTGTTAGTGGTTACTGTATGCCCCACAGGTAGGATGTGAGTTAAAAGAGAAGGAGAAATTCTGGAGTTAGTTAGATGAAGTGATGCAGAGCATCCCCAGAGGTGAAAGAGTTGGTGCAGACTTCAATGAACATTTTGGGGAAGGGAACAGATGAAAATGTGATGGGCAGGTTTGGTCTTCAGGACAGGAATGTAGAAGGACAGTTGGTGGTGGACTTTGCAAAGAGGATGGAAATGGCAGTAGTAAATACTTTCTTCCAGAAGAGGAATGGTGACATATAAGAGTGGAGGCAGAAGCACTCAGGTCGACTACATCTTGTGTTGACAATGTAACCTGAAAGAGATCAGTGACTGCAAAGTGTTGGTAGGGGAGAGTGTAGCCAGACAACACAGAATGGTCGTGTGTAAAATAACCCTGGTGGTGAGGAAGGCGACGAGGACAAAGGCAGAGCAGAGGACAAAGTAGTGAGAGCTGAGAAAGGAGGAATGTTGTGAAGTCTTTAGGGAAGAGTTAAGACAGGCCATGTGTGGTCAGGAGGGGCTTTCAGTTGACTGGACAACTACAGCCAATGTGATCAGGGAGACAGTTAGGAGGGTACTTGGTGTATCATCAGGTAAGGGGAAAGTGGACAAGGAGACTTGGTGGTGGAATGAGGAAGTCCAGGAGTGTATACAGGGAAAGAGGCTAGCTAAGAAGAAGTGGGACACTGAGAGGACTGAAGAGAGTAGACAAGAGTACAGGGAGATGCAAAGTAAGGTGAAGGTAGAGGTGGCAAAGGCCAAACAAAGAGCATATGAGGACTTGTATGCTAGGCTAGACAGTAAGGAGGGAGAGGTGGATCTGTACAGGTTGGCAAGGCAGAGAGATAGAGATGGGAAGGATGTGCAGCAGGTTAGAGTGATTAAAGATAGAGATGGAAATGTACTGACAGATGCCAGGAGGGTGATGGGAAGATGGAATGAGTACTTTAAGGAGTTGATGAATGAGGAAAACGAAAGAGAACAAAGAGTAGAAGAGGTGACTGTTGTGGAACAGGAAGTAGCAAATATTAGTAGAAGTGAGGTGAGAGTGGAAAGGCTGTTGAAGAGTGGAAAGGCTGTTGGACCTGATGACATACCTGTGGAGGTATGGAAGTGCTTAGGAGAGGTGGCAGTAGAGTTTCTGACAAGTTTGTTTAACAAGATCTTGGAGAGTGAGAGTATTCCAGAGGAATGGATTGAGAAGTGTATTGGTGCCAATTTTTAAGAACAAGGGAGATGTGCAAAGCTGTGGCAATTAAAGAGGTATAAAGCTAATGAGCCAGACAATGAAGCTGTGGGAAAAAATGGTGGAAGCTAGGTTAAGGGCAGAGGTGAGCATTTGTGAGCAGCAATATGGTTTTATGCCTAGAAAGAGTACATCAGATGCAGTATTTGCTTTGAGGATGCTGGCGGAGAAGTACAAAGAAGGTAACAGGGAGTTGCATTGTGTCTTTGTAGATTTAGAGAAAGCGTATGACAGGGTGCCAAGAGAGGAGCTGTGGTATTGTATGAGGAAGTCTGGAGTGGCAGAGAAGTATGTTAGAGTGGTGCAGGACATGTAGGAGAGCTGTAAGACAGTGGTAAGATGTGCTGTAGGTGTGACAGAAGAGTTCAAGGTGGAGGTGGGTCTGCATCAAGGATCGGCTCTAAGCCCCTTTTTGTTTGCTCTGGTGACTGACAGGATGACAGATGAGGTAAGACAGGAGTCTCCATGGACTATGATGTTTGCAGATGACATTGTGCTCTGTAGCGAGAGCAGGGAACAGGTGGAGGAAAGTTTGGAGAGGTGGAGGTATGCTCTGGAAAGCAGAGGAATGAAGGTTAGCTGCAGCAAGACGGAATACATGTGTGTAAATGAGAGGGACCCAGGAGGAGTGAGGCTACAGGGAGCAGAGGTAAAGAAGGTGCAGGATTTTAAGTACTTAGGGTCAACGATCCAGAGCAACGGAGAGTGTTCAAAGGCAGGTTGGTATGGGTGGTGAAAAGTGTCAGAAGTGTTGTGCGATAAAAGAGTATCAGCGAGAATGAAAGGAAAGGTGTACAGGACAGTGGTGAGACCAGCAATGCTCTACGGCTTAGAGACAGTGGCGCTGAAGAAAAGACAGGAGGCAGAGTTGGAGATAGCAGAGCTGAAGATGTTGAGGTTCTCTTTGGGAGTGACAAGGATGGATAGGATCAAGAATGAGTTCATCAGAGGGACACCCCACGTTAGATGTTTTGGAGATAAAGTCAGAGAGGCCAGATTGAGGTGGTTTGGACATGTTCAGAGGAGAGATTGTAAATATATCGGTAGAAGGATGCTGAGGTTGGAACTGCCAGGCAGGAGGTCTAGAGGAAGACCAAAGAGGAGATTTATGGATGAAGTCATGAAGACATGAAGTTAGTTGGTGTAAGAGAAAAGGATGCAGAGGATAGGGTTAGATGGAGGCAAATGATTCGCTGTGGCGACCCCTGAAAGGGAACAGCTGAAAGACAAAGAAGAAATCTTTAGTTTACAATAACTTTATACTCTACCCCACGGTTATTTACTTTTCATCTATAATGGCTACCAGGAGTGTTAAATGCAGGAAAAAAGACGACACTGCGACCGCTCTAACAGTCGAGACTATCTCAGCGCTGTTAGATAAACACTGTGAAGCTTTGAAGCGGCTGAATTTAAATCATCGTTTAGTTTACTGGAAAGTAAGCTAGACCAAATTCAGGCCCAAGTAGAGGACCTTGGACAGCGCTAACCTTCACTAGAACTCGCTACAAATGACCTAAGCCAGCGGGTGACCGAGTTGAAGAACATCTGCTCCGGACTTCCGGAAAGTAACACTAAGTTAACGGCCAAAGTCGTAGACCTAGAAGGCAGGAGACAAAACCTGCGTGTCCTGGGTCTTCCGGAGGGTACTGAGAGTGAACTCCCTACCGAGTTCTTCTCGAAATTTTTGTGCGAGGTGTTTGGGAGTGAAACGCTTAAATCCCCGCCTGAGATTGACAGAGCCCACCGCATACCTACATCCAAACCCGCTTCAGGTCAGAGACCTCGGCCGGTCATTCTCCGTGTGCACCGGTACCAGGTTAAAGACCTTCTGGTTCGGGAGGCTCGGCGGAGAGGGAGGCTGGAATACTGCGGTCAGCAGGTTCATATTGTGGAATACTACGCTCCCGAAGTTTTAAGCCAGCGAGCCGAGTATAGAGACTTTATGACTGAGTTATACAACCGTGGACTCCGGCCTTCTCTCCTGTATCCAGCACAGCTCCGGATAACTCTCTCTACCGGACAGAAGAAGTGGCTACGCTCGGTAGAAGAGGCCCAGAAACACATAGACAGTCTGCCGAAAACTACGTAGTGCACTATAGTTTAATTTTTTAATACTACAATTCCCAGGAAAGTACCCTTTTTAACTTTAAATCTAGCCATGTTTACGTTTTTCCTGGTAAGAGTATTGTGTTAAACACGTGTAGTTGTTGTTACTATTTTTCTATTATTATTTTCTCTGTTTCTAGTTACGTGTAATTTACATGTTTGTTTATTTTTTAGAGTTACAATGTGACGTGGGGGGAGGGGTTGTTTTGTGTTTTTCTCCTATTGAGAGATTTCAGTATTGGAGTGGGGAAATGTTTTATTTATATATTTATTTCTTAGTTTTTGTAAACTGTGTCGGAGCAGAAGATGGTGTGGTTAGCGGCAGGAAGATTGGTTAGGTGGAGAATGGAAGGATGGAAGAGCTTGCTGCTTTGTTTGTTAGCAGCTATCTTTGTTTGTTTGGGGGTAGTGGGGTGTGTGGGGGAGGGGTGTGGGTTCTCCGAAGCCAGTATTGTGTTAGTTTTTTGTACACTGTGTATCTTTGATATGTTGCTCTGTGTTTTACACTTCTGTTTTAAGGCTGACGCTGGGCATTTCATTATTATTTATGTTTATCTACCTGCATCTCCTTTCAGGGAGAATGAATAGTTCTTTAAACTTTGTGAGCTGGAATGTTAAGGGTTTAAACCATCCGGTCAAAAGAAGGAAAGTGCTCTCACACCTTAAACAACTTAACACTGCAATCGCATTTTTACAAGAAACTCACATTCGCAGTTCTGATAATTCTCGTCTTATGTCGCGTTGGGGAGGGCAGCACTACCACTCGACCTTTCAGGCCAAAGCTAGGGGTGTCTCAATTCTCATTAGTCCAAACATCTCTTTTGAGCATCATAATGTCATAATTGCGGATAAACATGGTCGTTATATCATTGTTTCAGGGAAGTTATTCAATACTAATGTAGTGTTGGCTAATTTATATGCCCCTGATTATGATGATGTCTCCTTCTTTGAACATTTTTTTCCCTGCTCTACCAGATCTGAGCTCATACTCTTTTATATTAGGGGGAGACTTTAACTGCTGTTTAGATCCATCACTTGACAGGTCATCCTCCAATCCTATACCTCTGAGTAAATCCGCCACGCTACTTCAGTCCTATCTTCGCAGCTTTGGTATTTCTGACATATGGCGCTTTCTTAATCCAAAAAAGAGAGAATACTCCTTTTTCTCACATGTTCATCATACTTTGTCCAGAATTGACTATTTCATTATAGATAATCCATTGATCCCAATGGTTAATTCTTGTGTTTATCAGAGCATTGGATCATGCCCCAGTTGTTATGTCTATAAAGCTCCCCCATCTCCTTCAGATTAATAGAAATTGGCGATTTAATCCATTGTTACTGATGGAGGACGATTTTGTTAAATTTTTGGAAGACCAGATAGTTTTTTTTCTTAAACACAAATGAAACACCTGAAGTGTCATGTTTAACTGTTTGGGATGCTCTGAAAGCCTACCTCAGGGGACAGATAATTTCATACACGGCAAATATGAAAAAGAAGGCATATAAAGAGCGAAAAGATTTAATCAACCAAATTAAAGAAATTGATCAGCAGTATCTATTTAAAACCCCCGATCTGTATAAAAAACGCGTAGAGTTGCAAAGTAAGTTTGAACTCATCTCAACACATGTTATCAAACGTCAATTATTAAAGATTAGGAGCCAATTTTACATTCATGGTGACAAATGTGGGAAACTTTTAGCTAGTCAGTAAGAGGATTTAGAGCACAGCAACACATTACAAAAATTTGGATGGAAGATGGTACTATTACTACCGATCATTCTAAAATTAATGATGCATTCAGGAATTTTTATTCTCGATTATATACTTCTGAGTTCCCAGGGGACCATAGATCAGTTGAGAATTTCTTGACTCAACTAGATATCCCAACACTGTCCCCTGATTCTAGATTAAGATTAGAAGGGCCCATATCACAAGAGGAAATCATTTCAGCTGTTTCATCATTGCAATCTGGCAAGTCCCCGGGTCCTGATGGGTTTCCAGCACAGTTTTTAAAATCATTCTCCTCATACCTTGCACAACTAGCTTCGGTTCTATCTGAATCTTTTCAGCAAGGTAAGATGCCCGCTTCATATAATGAGGCTCGCATCACCCTATCATCATAGCAAAGAGAGATAAGGATCCAACAAAGTGCTCTTCATATAGACCAATCTCTCTTCTTAATGTGGGTGTTAAAATCCTTGCTAAAGTCTTGGCTCGTAGTTTAGAGAATGTTCTACCCTCAATTATATCTGAGGACCGGACCGGTTTTGTCAAAAATAGTTTTTCTTACTTTAACATTAGACACCTTATGGATATCCTGTACACACCATTAGAGGGGATCCCTGAGTGTGTCCTTTCTTTGGATGCTGAAAAGGCTTT
This sequence comes from Clarias gariepinus, assembly GCF_024256425.1. Classification (NCBI taxonomy): domain Eukaryota; kingdom Metazoa; phylum Chordata; class Actinopteri; order Siluriformes; family Clariidae; genus Clarias; species Clarias gariepinus. The sequence continues at coordinate 21,744,289 of NC_071117.1, forward strand.
TGATCGTGTGGAGTGGGAGTATTTATTTAGGGCTTTAAAAAAATTCAATTTTGGTCCAAGTTTTATCACTTGGGTTAAATTATTATAATCAAGCCCTTATTGCCTCAGTTCTGACAAATGCTCAGCAGTCTCATCCATTCAGCCTTCAGCGGGGAACTCGTCAGCGGTGTCCTCTTAGCCCATTACTCTTTAACCTTGCCATTGAGCCACTAGCAATTGCATTCCGTAGTTGTAGGGATATATCTGGGATTTGGAGGCAGGGAGAAGAACATAAAGTTTCCCTTTATGCAGATGACCTTCTACTTTTTATATCAAATCCAATCTCCTCCCTGCCACCTGTGCTGTCATTGCTCAGTGAATTTTGCTATTTTTCAGGATATAAGCTGAATTTGCACAAAAGTGAACTCTTTCTGCTAAATAATATAGCATAAACAACTGGTATGCACAATTTCTCTTTCAATATAGTGAAAAATCAGTTTACCTACCTCGGTATTACAATCACAAGGAAACATAAACACCTTTTTAAAGAAAATTTTATTAGGTTGTTGAACCAAACAAAAAAGCACTTAGGACAATGGTCACCACTGACCATGTCCCTGGTGGGACACATTAATGCAATTAAAATGAATGTTCTTCCTAATTTTTTTTTATCTTTCCCAGTCTGTACCTGTTTTTATTCCCAAATCTTACTTTGGGGCTTTAGACTTAATTATATCCTCTTACCTTTGGAAAGGTAAACATCCACGATTGAATAAGTCCTTACTTCAAAGATCTAAAAGAGACGGTGGCATGGCTCTGACTAATTTTCGTTTTTACTACTGGGCAGCAAACATTCGATCTGTCATCTTTTGGGCATAATTTCATAACCAGCCTAATCGGCCTGCCTGGGTGGAATTGGAGATAAAGTCTGTCAAAAACGTCTCTATCTCTGCACTCCTTGGATCTGCACTCCCCATTCCCTCAATTAAATCTATCAATAATTCAGTTATTAGGCATATCTTGAGAGTATGGGCTCAGTTCAGAAAGCACAGCGGTCTTCTGGGCTTCTCTCTGTCAAGTCCAATTGTCTCTAACCATCTCTTCCAACCTTCTTTACATGATTTCAGGAATGGTACAATAAGGTTATCAAGCTTTGCAAAGATCTGTTTGTTAACCATAGGTTTGAATCATTTGAACAGCTTTCTGAAAGGTTTAACCTACCCAATTCTCATTTTTTCAGATACCTGCAAGTAAGACACTTCATTCGCTCTTTAATACCAAATTTCCCTGAAGCTCCTGATGTAAATATTATAGATAATCTCCTTTGTTTGTCCCTGTTGCGTAAAGGCCTAATATCCACTATTTATGGTGGATTGATGGGTTTGAGTCACGCCCCTTTGATACTTGGAATTCAATTCTTAAACTTGTCAATTCAACTTCCTATGTGCCCGCCACTCTTTATTACAGTTTAAGGTTGTACACAGGGCTCATTTCTCTAAACTTAAACTTTCCCGTTTCTATCCAAACATTGATCCTTGCTGTGATAAATGTAAAAGTGGAGAGGCGTCTTCTATTCATATGTACTGGACATGCCCGAATTTGAAAAAATTCTGGAGGGATGTTTTTAAAACCTTGTCGTACATATTGAAATGCAACCTTGAACCAGACCCTCTGATTGCTCTTTTTGGTATCACTGGAGGGAAAGATAAGCGTCTAACTCCAGCTAAACAGCGTCTGTTATCTTTTGCGACACTCCTGGCTAGGCGTTCTATTTTATTCATGTGGAAGGATGCCACGTCACCCACTCACGCCCAGTGGCTCAGAGATATTATGTCCTGTTTGTCCCTGGAAAAGATTCATTACTCAATACATTATTCAGACAGGTGAACAGGTGTTCAGCAGGTGTGGGGGCCCTTCCTTTGCTTTTTTTATACACATTTATAGTTTGATTCCATTCTTATTTAATTGTTTCTGTTTGTTTTCCTTTTTTTTTCTTTTTTTTTGCATGCAGAACTAAAAAACTTCCAGCTCCATATTATTATTATAATTATTATGTTTTTCATTTTTAAAGATGCCTGGCGTCTAGCCTTTCTTATACATGTAAAGCTGGCTTGGAGTTAGGGAGGGGTGGGGTGGGTGCTATAGGGTTTATAAGGGGGTCATAAAATCTACAGTATATTGAAACATTACATGTTTACCCTGTTATATCCCTGTTTAAAATCAATAAAAATATTGTTGAACAAAAAGTGGTCTTAGTGTGCTGAAAAGGCACACAGGTTGGGATATGCGCCCAAGTGGCGATGGCACAGGTGCTTGGGCCAGCTCATGTTAGCTTGGAACTATTTTTCTTCCTTTTTCTCAAAAGCTGCATGGCCAACTTTTTGGTTTTTATGTGCCAGCCTGGGACCTGCGAGTGTTCTTCATCTGACCGTGTATGCAGTGTCCCCATCGTGATGTTACTGGTGTTGGACCCGCCAGTGTCCTGCACAGGAGTGGTTCATCGACTGGAGAGTGTGCAACCGAAACTAAATCTTCATTGTATGTTCAATGGACTGATGTACCTGTACTTTCTTGGCTTCAAACTTCAGCAGGTGGTTCTTGGGGAACTCCCATACCCACTGTTCTGGGTAAGACATGCAATCCTAGGATCTTTGTGGAGGGGAGGGGGCAAGGTTTTGGCGCTACCTCCTTGAAAATGCCTTCTACCTGTGAATCTACCTGTTTGTGAAACACTGGGGATGGGGGTTGTGATTGGTTCAGATAGCTCAGACCCTATGACTCTATGTGCTCCACAAGATGGCACATGTAACCTTTACATTTCCAAAAACGTACTGTGGCTTACTATGGAACGCTCACCACCTAGCACAACATACAGCACCATCCAGCATAATCCATGTGCTTTCCATTTCTGTGCCACAAGACTGCCTCCTAGGAAAGGGCATCGCAGACAGCAGCGATAAACTGAGCCGAGGGTTTAGGGTAAGTTCCAAGAATACAGACACATCCTGAACACACATACACTTATCACAGACACTTAACACAATCACACATAACACATACACAAATGTTACATATGCATACTACACACATATAAACACACACGCTCAATACAAGCACACATGCTGAACACACACCCCACACACATAATACACATCCTAAATACATAAAGTAAACACACACCCATACACGTCTCATAGACATCACACAACCTTCGCCCACATTGAGTGACAGCTAGCAATGTGGCGGATCAGAAATACATGTCCAAACATGACGATGACCTAAACTTATGTCATACTGTATTTGTTCAAGAGGTCTTAGCGTGATGAATTGGCACACAGGTTGTGGGGTTGTGGCGATGGCACAGGTGTTTGGGCCCGCATATTGTAGCTTGTAACTATTTTTCTTCCTTTCTCCAGAGTACTGCACAGGACTGACTTGAGCGAGCTTGAGAAGTGTGTTTATCTTTATTGACCGGCAGAACACAACCATAATCAAATCTTTGTTGTATCTTAAATGGATTCATGTACTGATGTACCATCTTGCCTTCAAACTTCAGCGGGTGGTTATTAGAGAACTCCTAGACCCACTGTTCTGGGCAAGGTTCTGGGCCTTGGGGGCTTGTTCTGGGAACATGGGTAGATGGTAACAAAATCTTTGGCCCTAACTACTTGAGAATACTCTCCTATAAGTCCACCTGTTTGTAAAACACTGGGGACTGCGCTTGTAAGTTGTTGAGATAGCTCAGACTCTATGACTCTATCTGTTCGACAAAGATGGCACGAGTAACCCATGAATTTCCACAAACGTACTGCAGGCTACTATGGAACGCTCACCACCTAGCACATCCTACAGCCCTTTGGCCTTCGCTATGTGATTTAATATTTTTATAGCACAAGGAGGGCTCCTAACAAGGCCTTTCCCCTTTAAATGGGAAAGGCCTTGTTATAGATTTGCGTTCTTGATGAACACGTGTTTGCAGTTAATGATTCAGGGACAACTGGTTTTGCAGCAGAAGAAAACCTGGCCAAGAGAAGGCAGCTCTGCTCTTTAGGACTGTTTTGAGGACACTGACAGGAACATGTTTAGAAAAGCTGCAACCTACAGTCACTTCACTGACATGGAGGAGTACACGACATCAAGTTCACTGATGGCATTCTCCAAGAACATCATCTTACCACCAACCAGAAACCGTGGATTTCTGCGGCGGTGTGTGCACTTCTAAAGACCCAAGACTCCACCATCAAAGTGGGGGACAAGGCGGCTCTGCATGTGCCAAACCAACTACAAGACATCATCACCTGTTTGTGACAGTGATGGCTCCCTTCCAGATGCGCTGAACAGGATTTACCCTCGGTAGAACGATGTGATGGCGAGGAATAGGTATTCCTCCCAAAGACCAGGTGCTGTGTCTCACCACAGCTGATGTGAGGAAAACTCTACGCAGGGTAGTGTCAATTTTATCAGCTATTTTCAGTCTTATTTCAGTCTTATTTTAGTCTTAGTCCCAGGACAAATTTCCCTGATAGTTTTTATCATATTAAGTCAATCGTATCCTATTTTTGTTTAGTCAAGATTTAGTTGACTAAAAGTCTGGGGATTTTAGTCTAGACAGAGGAAGCCATAAGTATTTTAGTATAGTTTTAGTCAATGAAAATATAATATTTTAGCAAATAAGATTTTTATTAATTAATCCTTCAGTCAATCAAAACCCAATTTAGCCCGAACCCATTTTTTAAGGTTTTCACAAAATAATTTTCTTAACATTTTAAAATATATCTTTTCATCGAATGTTTTCAGCTAATTGTATTTCTCTGTCACAACTACAGATTCATTTCCATTTTTTTTTAAAATACAAAAACAATAGGAGCAGTATGGACAGTGTTGTGTAACCTTTTTTTAAAATATAATTTTAATCACTTGGACTGTTGTGGCTCCTATAGGTCACAATCATTTGCTAATCTATTAGATTAATGATTTTGGCATCGGTCTAACATAATTATATCATGTAGTGGCATAATTACCACAGAGAGGCTGTAAAACTGGGTGATTTTTATGGTATACCTTGATGCTCATTGTGTGCTCACACTGTTTCTGAAATAAATTGGCGTCAAAGAATATTTACTATTGTCACTATTCTCACCGACATCAACATCTTTCTGAGCTAGGGTTGTGCCGTAGTTCCCACTTGCTCCAAGTCTCAAAGACGTTTTCTATGTCCTGTCTCAATGACCACCGTCCTGTTGCACTCACACCCATCACCATTTAATGCTTTGAGCGGCTAATCATGAGACACATCAAGACCCTGTTGCCCTTCTCACTAGAGCCACTGCAGATTTCAGTTCAGCATTCAATACTATCGTCCCCGACACCAGACCGCAAGGCTGAGCCTTTCGGACCTGAACGAGAGGGAGCTCTGTAACTGGATCCTGGACTTCCTGATAGGAAACCCTCAGTCAGTGTGGATCGGGAACAGCCCCTCCCACACCACCACACTGAGTACTGTGGCTCAGTCCCACTGCTGACTTACGACTGTGTAGCGACACACAGTTCCAACCACATCATTAGGTTTTCTGAAACAAAAGAGATGGTTGTTGATGTCAGGAGGACATGAAGGGACCACTCTCCGCTTAACATCAACGGCTTCTCTGTGAAGATTGGGTTCTCACTGAAATCTCATAAATCTCCTCTTTGGTCTTCTTTAGACCTCCTGCCTGGCAGTTCCAAGCTCATCATCCTTTTACCAATATGCTCACAATCTTTCCTCTGAACATGTCCAAACCACTTCAATCTGGCCTCTCTGACTTTATCTCCAAAACTCCTAACATGGGTTGGCCCTCTGATAAACTCATTCCTGAAACCATTTCTATCCTTGTCACTCCCGAGGAGAACCTCAACATCTTCATCTCTGCTACTTCCAACTTTGCCACTGTCTCTAAGCCAGTGCCACTGTCTCTAAGCCATAGAGCATCGCTGGTCTAACCACTGTCTTGAACATCTTTCTTTTTGCTCTCGCTGATACACTTTTGTGACACAACACACTGCCTGCCTGCACAAGTCTCTTTACCTGCTTTACACACTCTCCATTCCTCTGGACCGTTGACCCTAAGTACTTAAAGTCCTGCACCCTTCTGCTCCCTGTAGCCTTATCATTCCACTTAGGTTCCTCTCATTTACACACATATATTCTGTCTTGCTACAGCTAACCTTCATTTCTCTGCTTTCCATAGCATACCTCCATCTCTCTTAATTTTCCTCCACCTGATCCCTGCTCTCGCTATAAAGCACAATGTCATCTGCAAACATCATTGTCCATGAAGACTTCTGTCTCATGACTTTATCTGTCATCCTGTCCATCACTATAGCAAACAAGAAAGTTGATCCTTGATGCAGACCCACCTCTACCTTAAACTCTTCTGTCACACCTACTTCTCACCACTGTCTTACAGCTCTCATACATGTCTTGCACCACTCTAACATACTTCTCTGCCACTCCAGGCTTCCTCATACAATACCACAACTCCTCTCTCGGCACCCTGTCATGCGCTTTCTCAAAGACACAATGCAACTCTCTATTACCTTCTCTGTACTTCTCCATCTGCATCCACACCTGCATCTTTAACATCTTTCTGAGCGGTGCCGTCATTCCCACGTGCTTCAAGGCCACCACCATCGTCCCCATGCCCAAGAAGTCTACTGTGTCCTGTCTCAATGACTACCGTCCCGTTGCACTCACACCCACCATCAAGTGCTTTGAGCGGCTCGTCATGAGACACATCAAGACCCTGCTGCCCTTCTCACTGGACCCACTGCAATTTGCGTACCGTCCTAACGGCTCAACGCCATCTCCACTACACTACATCTTCGCCTCACACACTTGGACAAGAAGGACACATATGTTCGAATGCTGTACATAGATTTCAGCTCAGTCAACACTATCATCCCCCAACAACTGATTGGGAAGCTGAACCTGTTGGGCCTGAACACCTCCCTCTGCAACTGGATCCTGGACTTTCTGACCGGTAGGCCTCAGTCAGTACGGATCAGAAACTGCACCTCCAGCACCACCACACTGAGCACTGAGGCCCCACAAGGCCGTGTGCTCGGTCCCCTGCTGTTCACACTGCTGACTCACGACTGTGTAGCAACACACAGTTCGAACCACATCATTAAGTTCGCTGCTGACACGACCGTGGTGGGTCTCATTAGCAAGAACGACGAGTCAGCGTACAGAGAGGAAGTGCAGAGACTAATGGACTGGTGTAAAGACAACAACCTGTCTCTAAATGTTGACAAGACAAAGGAGATGGTTGTTGACTTTAGAAGGACACGAGGCGACCATTCTCCGCTGAGCATCAACAGCTCCTCTGTAGGAATCGTCGAAAGCACCAAATTCCTGGGTGTCCACCTAGAGAAGGACCTCAGCTGGTCCCTCAACACCAGCTCCCTACACAAGAAAGCCCAACAGCGTCTCTTCTTTTTGAGAAGACTGTAGTATAGTGAGATATAGGGGTCTCTCTCCCCTCTATTGAAGACATCTACTCCACACGCTGCATCCGGTAAGCCACCAGCATTGTGGCTAATCGGACACACCCGTCTCACACACACTTCACACTCCTGCCATCTGGAAAAAGGTACCGAAGCATTCGGGCACACACATCCAGACTGTGCAACATTTTTTTTCCACAAGCCATCCGTCTCCTCAACAAAAAGGGACTGGACTGATAAACACAAACACACACACACACACACACACACACACACACAAACACAACATTATCACACAGCTTAACTCAACTACCTCAAAATATTGGGACTGGACTGACTAATCAACACAAGTGCAGGCACACTGACCTACACCACCAAATTATCATACACACCAACCTGTAAATGCTTCACTGTTTATCTTTTGCACAATGATCATTACTGGACAAATTTTTGCACTAATTCCTCAATTCTTGCTGCTGTTTTTAAAGAATGTTTATGTTTACCCACTACCTTAACACCATATTTTATGTTCTGTTATGTCGTGGTTGCGCACTGTCACTTTGTTGTTGCTCTTGTTTGCACATTTGCACGTGCACTTTATGTTGTCTGTAAAAATAGTAATACTTAGCTGGTTAGTTTTTGTTAATTTATGTTGTGATTTATGTTAGGTCTCTCTGTCCTGTCTCTGCTAGCCAGTTAACTAGGCCTCTTGGTTAGCTAGTTTAGTGTCTATGTTAATTTATGTTGTAAATTTATGTTGCATGTAGCACCTTGGTCCTGGAGGAACGTTGTTTCGTTTCACTGTGTACTAACTGTATATGGTTGTAATGACAATAAAGCCTACTTGAACTTGAACTTGAACTTGAACTCAAAGCAAATACTGCATCTGTTGTAATCTTTCTAGGTATGAAACCATATTGCTGCTCACAAATGCTCAGTTCTGCCCTTAACCTACAGTAGCTTCCACTACTCATTCCCGAAGCTTCATTGAAAGGCTTATCAACTTTATTCTTTTGTAGTTGCCACAGCGCCACTGGCACAACATCCCCCTTGTTCTTGAAGATCGCACTACTACACTTTTCCTCCATTCCTCTGCGACTCTCTCACTCTCCAAAATCTTGTTAAACTGACTAGTCAGAAACTCTACTGCAACCTCTCCGAAGCACTTCCATACCACCATTGGTATGTCATCAGGAGCAACTGCCTTTCCACTCATCTTCATCGTCTGTATTGCCATCGTCACCTCACTCTTACTGAATTTGCTACTTCCTGCTCCACAACAGTCAAGACTTTTACTCTTCGTTCTCCTTCATCTTTCTCATTCATCGAAGTACTTCGAAGTACTCCTTCCATCTTCCCATCACCCTTATGGCACCTGTTAGTACATTTTCATCCCTATATTTAATCACTCTAACATGCTGCACAACCTTCCCAACTCTTTCTCTGCCTCGCCAACCTGTACTGATCCACCTCTCCCTCCTTACTGTCCAATCTAGCATATAAATCCTGATGTGCTTTTTGTTTGGCCTTTGCCACCTCTACTCTCACCTTAATTAACGCGAGCTTGTCACACTTACTGTGCGATTACCTTCATAAATGCATAGTTTGCACATCAATAGTAGAGAAGTGTAGAGGGACACAAATTTTACATTTGAGTATCACTCAGGATGAATGACAACTTCATGACATTATTTTTAACTTTGAATAAACATTTCCATCATAATCATGCATTTTTGCATTGATAAAAACAACTTTCCTGAGATCGTACAGCACTAAGACGACGGGAAACGCGTTTTCTCATCTTCAGCAACTTGAAAGTGAAAGCAATGATCATTTCCAACACTTTGATGCATTCTTGCATACATGGTAAAGAACAGCTTTTTTGTTATTCTTTTTTACATTTTGACCATGAAAACTGTATATCAACTCATTTTGTATATTTTACATGATCGTGCATTACTTGTGTGAGAAAAGGGCTTTCCTTAGCTCGTACAGCGCTAGGAGCACGGGAAACGCTTTCTCTCATCTTCAGCAACTTGAAAGTGAAATCAATGATCATTTCCAACACTTTCATGCATTCTTGCATACATGGTAAAGCACAACTTTTTTTGTTATTCGTTTAACCATGAAAACTGTATATTAACATTCATTTGACAATGAAAACTGTATATCAACTCGTTTTATATGTTTTACATGACCCTGCATTACTTGTGTGAGAAAAGGGCTTTCGATAGCTCGCACAGCGCTAGGAGCACAGGAAACGCTTTTTCTCAGCATCAGAGGCCCAAAAATGAAAGAAATGTTCATTTCCAATACATTTATACATTCTTGCATACATGGTGATAAACAGCTTTTTGGTTATTCATTTTCACATTTTGACCATGAAAATTGTATATAAACTCGTTTTGTATGTTTTACATGATCGTGCATTACTTGTGTGAGAAAAGGGCTTTCCTTAGCTCGTACAGCGCTAAGAGCACGGGAAACGCTTTTTCTCATCTTCAGCAACTTGAAAGTGAAATCAATGATCATTTTCAACACTTTCATGCATTCTTGCATACATAGTAAAAAACAACTTTTCTGTTATTCTTTTTCAGATTTTGACCATAAAAACTGTATATTAACTGTATATTTTGTATGTTTTACATGATCATGCATTAGTTGTGTGAGAGAACGGCTTTCCATAGCTCGTACAGCGCTAAGAGCACGGGAAACGCTTTTTCTCATCTTCAGCAACTTGAAAGTGAAATCAATGATCATTTCCAACACTTTCATGCATTCTTGCATACATGGTAAAGAACAACTTTTCTGTTATTCTTTTTCACATTTTGACCATGAAAACTGTATATAAACTCGTTTTGTACGTTTCACATGATCATGCATTAGTTGTGTGAGAAAAGGGCTTTCCATAGCTCGCACAGCGCTAGGAGCACGGCAAACGCTTTTTCTCATCTTCAGCAACTTGAAAGTGAAATCGATGATCATTTCCAACACTTTCATGCATTCTTGCATACATGGTAAAAAACAACTTTTTCCTTATTCTTATTCAGATTTTGAACATGAAAACTGTATATAAACTCGTTTTGCATGTTTTACATGATCATGCATTAGTTGTGTGAGAAAAGGGCTTTCCATAGCTCGTACAGCGCTAAGAGCACGGGAAACGCTTTTTCTCATCGTCAGCAACTTGAAAGTTAAATCAATGATCATTTCCAATACATTCATACATTCTCGCATACATGGTTAAAAACAGGTTTTGGTTATTCATTTTCACATTTTGACCATGAAAATTGTATATAAACTCGTTTTGTATGTTTTACATGATCATGCATTACTTGTGTGAGAAAAGGGCTTTCCATAGCTCGCACAGCGCTAGGAGCACGGAAAACGCTTTTTCTCATCTTTAGCAACTTGAAAGTGAAATCAATGATCATTTCCAACACTTTCATGCATTCTTGCATACATGGTAAAAAACAACTTTTCTGTTATTCTTTTTCACATTTTGACCATGAAAACTGTATATAAACTCGTTTTGTATGTTTCACATGATCATGCATTAGTTGTGTGAGAAAAGGGCTTTCCATAGCTCGCACAGCGCTAGGAGCACGGGAAACGCTTTTTCTCATCTTCAGCAACTTGAAAGTGAAGTACAACTTGAAAGTAAAGAACAACTTTTCTGTTATTCTTTTTCACATTTTGACCATGAAAACTGTATATAAACTCGTTTTGTATGTTTCACATGATCATGCATTAGTTGTGTGAGAAAAGGGCTTTCCATAGCTCGCACAGCGCTAGGAGCACGGGAAACGCTTTTTCTCAGCATCAGAGGCCCAAAAATGAAAGAAATGTTCATTTCCAATACATTTATACATTCTTGCATACATGGTGATAAACAGCTTTTTGGTTATTCATTTTCACATTTTGACCATGAAAATTGTATATAAACTCGTTTTGTATGTTTTACATGATCGTGCATTACTTGTGTGAGAAAAGGGCTTTCCTTAGCTCGTACAGCGCTAAGAGCACGGGAAACGCTTTTTCTCATCTTCAGCAACTTGAAAGTGAAATCAATGATCATTTTCAACACTTTCATGCATTCTTGCATACATAGTAAAAAACAACTTTTCTGTTATTCTTTTTCAGATTTTGACCATAAAAACTGTATATTAACTGTATATTTTGTATGTTTTACATGATCATGCATTAGTTGTGTGAGAGAACGGCTTTCCATAGCTCGTACAGCGCTAAGAGCACGGGAAACGCTTTTTCTCATCTTCAGCAACTTGAAAGTGAAATCAATGATCATTTCCAACACTTTCATGCATTCTTGCATACATGGTAAAGAACAACTTTTCTGTTATTCTTTTTCACATTTTGACCATGAAAACTGTATATAAACTCGTTTTGTACGTTTCACATGATCATGCATTAGTTGTGTGAGAAAAGGGCTTTCCATAGCTCGCACAGCGCTAGGAGCACGGCAAACGCTTTTTCTCATCTTCAGCAACTTGAAAGTGAAGTACAACTTGAAAGTAAAGAACAACTTTTCTGTTATTCTTTTTCACATTTTGACCATGAAAACTGTATATAAACTCGTTTTGTATGTTTCACATGATCATGCATTAGTTGTGTGAGAAAAGGGCTTTCCATAGCTCGCACAGCGCTAGGAGCACGGGAAACGCTTTTTCTCATCGTCAGCAACTTGAAAGTTAAATCAATGATCATTTCCAATACATTCATACATTCTCGCATACATGGTTAAAAACAGGTTTTGGTTATTCATTTTCACATTTTGACCATGAAAATTGTATATAAACTCGTTTTGTATGTTTTACATGATCATGCATTACTTGTGTGAGAAAAGGGCTTTCCATAGCTCGCACAGCGCTAGGAGCACGGAAAACGCTTTTTCTCATCTTTAGCAACTTGAAAGTGAAATCAATGATCATTTCCAACACTTTCATGCATTCTTGCATACATGGTAAAAAACAACTTTTCTGTTATTCTTTTTCACATTTTGACCATGAAAACTGTATATAAACTCGTTTTGTATGTTTCACATGATCATGCATTAGTTGTGTGAGAAAAGGGCTTTCCATAGCTCGCACAGCGCTAGGAGCACGGGAAACGCTTTTTCTCATCTTCAGCAACTTGAAAGTGAAGTACAACTTGAAAGTAAAGAACAACTTTTCTGTTATTCTTTTTCACATTTTGACCATGAAAACTGTATATAAACTCGTTTTGTATGTTTCACATGATCATGCATTAGTTGTGTGAGAAAAGGGCTTTCCATAGCTCGCACAGCGCTAGGAGCACAGGAAACGCTTTTTCTCAGCATCAGAGGCCCAAAAATGAAAGAAATGTTCATTTCCAATACATTCATACATTTTCGCATACATGGTTAAAAACAGTTTTTGGTTATTCATTTTCACATTTTGACCATGAAAACTGTATATAAACTCGTTTTGTATGTTTCACATGATCATGCATTAGTTGTGTGAGAAAAGGGCTTTCCATAGCTCGCACAGCGCTAGGAGCACGGGAAACGCTTTTTCTCATCTTCAGCAACTTGAAAGTGAAGTACAACTTGAAAGTAAAGAACAACTTTTCTGTTATTCTTTTTCACATTTTGACCATGAAAACGGTATATTAACTCGTTTTGTATGTTTTACATGATCATGCATTAGTTGTGTGAGAAAACGGCTTTCCATAGCTCGCACAGCGCTAGGAGCACGGGAAACGCTTTTTCTCATCTTCAGCAACTTGAAAGTGAAGTACAACTTGAAAGTAAAGAACAACTTTTCTGTTATTCTTTTTCACATTTTGACCATGAAAACTGTATATAAACTCGTTTTGTATGTTTCACATGATCATGCATTAGTTGTGTGAGAAAAGGGCTTTCCATAGCTCGCACAGCGCTAGGAGCACGGGAAACGCTTTTTCTCATCTTCAGCAACTTGAAAGTGAAGTACAACTTGAAAGTAAAGAACAACTTTTCTGTTATTCTTTTTCACATTTTGACCATGAAATCTGTATATAAACTCGTTTTGTATGTTTCACATGATCATGCATTAGTTGTGTGAGAAAAGGGCTTTCCATAGCTCGCATAGCGCTAGGAGCACGGGAAACGCTTTTTCTCATCTTCAGCAACTTGAAAGTGAAGTACAACTTGAAAGTAAAGAACAACTTTTCTGTTATTCTTTTTCACATTTTGACGATGAAAACTGTATATAAACTCGTTTTGTATGTTTCACATGATCATGCATTAGTTGTGTGAGAAAAGGGCTTTCCATAGCTCGCACAGCGCTAGGAGCACAGGAAACGCTTTTTCTCAGCATCAGAGGCCCAAAAATGAAAGAAATGTTCATTTCCAATACATTCATATATTCTTGCATACATTGTTAAAAACAGCTTTCTGGATATTCATTTTCACATTTTGACCATGAAAACAGTATATTAACTCGTTTTGTATGTTTTACATGATCATGCATTAGTTGTGTGAGAAAACGGCTTTCCATAGCTCGTACAGCGCTAAGAGCACGGGAAACGCTTTTTCTCATCTTCAGCAACTTGAAAGTGAAATCAATGATCATTTCCAATACATTCATACATTCTCGCATACATGGTTAAAAACAGTTTTTGGTTATTCATTTTCACATTTTGACGATGAAAATTGTATATAAACTCGTTTTGTATGTTTTACATGATCATGCATTAGTTGTGTGAGAAAAGGGCTTTCCATAGCTCGCACAGCGCTAGGAGCACGGGAAACGCGTTTTCTCAGCATCAGAGGCCCAAAAATGAAAGAAATGTTCATTTCCAATACATTCATATATTCTTGCATACATTGTTAAAAACAGCTTTCTGGATATTCATTTTCACATTTTGACCATGAAAACAGTATATTAACTCGTTTTGTATGTTTTACATGATCATGCATTAGTTGTGTGAGAAAACGGCTTTCCATAGCTCGCACAGCGCTAGGAGCACGGGAAACGCGTTTTCTCATCTTCAGCAACTTGAAAGTGAAATCAATGATCATTTCCAACACTTTCATGCATTCTTGCATACATGGTAAAAAACAACTTTTTTCTCATTCTTTTTCAGATTTTGAACATGAAAACTGTATATAAACTCGTTTTGTATGTTTTACATAATCATGCATTAGTTTATTGAGAAAACCGCTTTCCTGAGTTCGTACAGCGCTAAGAGCCCGGGAAACGCCTTTTCTTACCATCAGAAGCCTAAAGCTGAAAGAAATGATTCTTTCCAATACATTCTTGCATACATGGTGAAAGCAACTTTTTCGTTGATCTTTTTCACATTATGACGATGAAAGCTGTATATCAACTCGTTTTGTATGTTTTACATGACCATGCATTCGTTGTGTGAGAGCACCGCTTTCCCAGACACTACACATCACACGCACACACACACACACACACACGCACGCACGCACGCATGCACGTACGCACGCACACAAACACAAACACAAATATAAACTCAATATATATATCAAATTAGTCACTAGTATATATATATATATATATATATATATATATATATATATATATATCACATCCTAAACACACACATTTACCACACAGAATTAGCACAGGCACAAACACTTCACATTCTACACTAAAACAAACTATACACACAGACACAGACAGACAGACACACACACACACACACACAAACATTACATATGTCCACTACACATATATAAACACACACACTCAGTACACACACACTTGCCAAACACATAAAACACACACACACACACACACACACACACACACACACACACACACACACACACACACACATGGTACACATCATCAATACACATAACAACACACGTCTCATAGTCATCACACATCCTACGTATCCTACACAAACGATGACCTGCTCAAGCACCTGAGAAATTACAATCACCACCAAACCGCACCCACATTATGTAACAGCTGTGTCATATTTACAAATATGTCATATTTGTATAAGATGTCTTAGCATGCTGAAAAGGCACACATGTTGTGTGAGGTGCGTCTAAAGTGGCGATGGCACCATTACAGTCGCCACCAAACCCGGCCCACATTGAGTAACAGTTATCAATCGTGCACCAGAAAGACAGAAAGACATGTCCAACCATGACAATGCATATCATATTTGGTTAAGTGGTCTTAGTGTGAGGACTTCCGGTTAGCAGCCACATGGAGTAGACGTGTAAGTTAGGTGCTCCGACAATTTTTTTTCTTTAATTCCTTACTCGTCTTTAAATGTTGAATTAAATCTTTAGTTTACATATTACATTTAGTTTTATAATTGTTTTACCATGGTGTGGATAGGAAAAGAAATGGAGTAGGAGTTATTCTAAAACAGGAATTTGTAAGGAATGTTCTAGAGGTGAAGAGAGTATCAGATAGGGTGATGAGTCTGAAGCTGGAAATTGAAGAGATAATGTTCAATGTTGTTAGTGGTTACTGTATGCCCCACAGGTAGGATGTGAGTTAAAAGAGAAGGAGAAATTCTGGAGTTAGTTAGATGAAGTGATGCAGAGCATCCCCAGAGGTGAAAGAGTTGGTGCAGACTTCAATGAACATTTTGGGGAAGGGAACAGATGAAAATGTGATGGGCAGGTTTGGTCTTCAGGACAGGAATGTAGAAGGACAGTTGGTGGTGGACTTTGCAAAGAGGATGGAAATGGCAGTAGTAAATACTTTCTTCCAGAAGAGGAATGGTGACATATAAGAGTGGAGGCAGAAGCACTCAGGTCGACTACATCTTGTGTTGACAATGTAACCTGAAAGAGATCAGTGACTGCAAAGTGTTGGTAGGGGAGAGTGTAGCCAGACAACACAGAATGGTCGTGTGTAAAATAACCCTGGTGGTGAGGAAGGCGACGAGGACAAAGGCAGAGCAGAGGACAAAGTAGTGAGAGCTGAGAAAGGAGGAATGTTGTGAAGTCTTTAGGGAAGAGTTAAGACAGGCCATGTGTGGTCAGGAGGGGCTTTCAGTTGACTGGACAACTACAGCCAATGTGATCAGGGAGACAGTTAGGAGGGTACTTGGTGTATCATCAGGTAAGGGGAAAGTGGACAAGGAGACTTGGTGGTGGAATGAGGAAGTCCAGGAGTGTATACAGGGAAAGAGGCTAGCTAAGAAGAAGTGGGACACTGAGAGGACTGAAGAGAGTAGACAAGAGTACAGGGAGATGCAAAGTAAGGTGAAGGTAGAGGTGGCAAAGGCCAAACAAAGAGCATATGAGGACTTGTATGCTAGGCTAGACAGTAAGGAGGGAGAGGTGGATCTGTACAGGTTGGCAAGGCAGAGAGATAGAGATGGGAAGGATGTGCAGCAGGTTAGAGTGATTAAAGATAGAGATGGAAATGTACTGACAGATGCCAGGAGGGTGATGGGAAGATGGAATGAGTACTTTAAGGAGTTGATGAATGAGGAAAACGAAAGAGAACAAAGAGTAGAAGAGGTGACTGTTGTGGAACAGGAAGTAGCAAATATTAGTAGAAGTGAGGTGAGAGTGGAAAGGCTGTTGAAGAGTGGAAAGGCTGTTGGACCTGATGACATACCTGTGGAGGTATGGAAGTGCTTAGGAGAGGTGGCAGTAGAGTTTCTGACAAGTTTGTTTAACAAGATCTTGGAGAGTGAGAGTATTCCAGAGGAATGGATTGAGAAGTGTATTGGTGCCAATTTTTAAGAACAAGGGAGATGTGCAAAGCTGTGGCAATTAAAGAGGTATAAAGCTAATGAGCCAGACAATGAAGCTGTGGGAAAAAATGGTGGAAGCTAGGTTAAGGGCAGAGGTGAGCATTTGTGAGCAGCAATATGGTTTTATGCCTAGAAAGAGTACATCAGATGCAGTATTTGCTTTGAGGATGCTGGCGGAGAAGTACAAAGAAGGTAACAGGGAGTTGCATTGTGTCTTTGTAGATTTAGAGAAAGCGTATGACAGGGTGCCAAGAGAGGAGCTGTGGTATTGTATGAGGAAGTCTGGAGTGGCAGAGAAGTATGTTAGAGTGGTGCAGGACATGTAGGAGAGCTGTAAGACAGTGGTAAGATGTGCTGTAGGTGTGACAGAAGAGTTCAAGGTGGAGGTGGGTCTGCATCAAGGATCGGCTCTAAGCCCCTTTTTGTTTGCTCTGGTGACTGACAGGATGACAGATGAGGTAAGACAGGAGTCTCCATGGACTATGATGTTTGCAGATGACATTGTGCTCTGTAGCGAGAGCAGGGAACAGGTGGAGGAAAGTTTGGAGAGGTGGAGGTATGCTCTGGAAAGCAGAGGAATGAAGGTTAGCTGCAGCAAGACGGAATACATGTGTGTAAATGAGAGGGACCCAGGAGGAGTGAGGCTACAGGGAGCAGAGGTAAAGAAGGTGCAGGATTTTAAGTACTTAGGGTCAACGATCCAGAGCAACGGAGAGTGTTCAAAGGCAGGTTGGTATGGGTGGTGAAAAGTGTCAGAAGTGTTGTGCGATAAAAGAGTATCAGCGAGAATGAAAGGAAAGGTGTACAGGACAGTGGTGAGACCAGCAATGCTCTACGGCTTAGAGACAGTGGCGCTGAAGAAAAGACAGGAGGCAGAGTTGGAGATAGCAGAGCTGAAGATGTTGAGGTTCTCTTTGGGAGTGACAAGGATGGATAGGATCAAGAATGAGTTCATCAGAGGGACACCCCACGTTAGATGTTTTGGAGATAAAGTCAGAGAGGCCAGATTGAGGTGGTTTGGACATGTTCAGAGGAGAGATTGTAAATATATCGGTAGAAGGATGCTGAGGTTGGAACTGCCAGGCAGGAGGTCTAGAGGAAGACCAAAGAGGAGATTTATGGATGAAGTCATGAAGACATGAAGTTAGTTGGTGTAAGAGAAAAGGATGCAGAGGATAGGGTTAGATGGAGGCAAATGATTCGCTGTGGCGACCCCTGAAAGGGAACAGCTGAAAGACAAAGAAGAAATCTTTAGTTTACAATAACTTTATACTCTACCCCACGGTTATTTACTTTTCATCTATAATGGCTACCAGGAGTGTTAAATGCAGGAAAAAAGACGACACTGCGACCGCTCTAACAGTCGAGACTATCTCAGCGCTGTTAGATAAACACTGTGAAGCTTTGAAGCGGCTGAATTTAAATCATCGTTTAGTTTACTGGAAAGTAAGCTAGACCAAATTCAGGCCCAAGTAGAGGACCTTGGACAGCGCTTTTACCTTCACTAGAACTCGCTACAAATGACCTAAGCCAGCGGGTGACCGAGTTGGAGAACATCTGCTCCGGACTTCCGGAAAGTAACACTAAGTTAACGGCCAAAGTCGTAGACCTAGAAGGCAGGAGACAAAACCTGCGTGTCCTGGGTCTTCCGGAGGGTACTGAGAGTGAACTCCCTACCGAGTTCTTCTCGAAATTTTTGTGCGAGGTGTTTGGGAGTGAAACGCTTAAATCCCCGCCTGAGATTGACAGAGCCCACCGCATACCTACATCCAAACCCGCTTCAGGTCAGAGACCTCGGCCGGTCATTCTCCGTGTGCACCGGTACCAGGTTAAAGACCTTCTGGTTCGGGAGGCTCGGCGGAGAGGGAGGCTGGAATACTGCGGTCAGCAGGTTCATATTGTGGAATACTACGCTCCCGAAGTTTTAAGCCAGCGAGCCGAGTATAGAGACTTTATGACTGAGTTATACAACCGTGGACTCCGGCCTTCTCTCCTGTATCCAGCACAGCTCCGGATAACTCTCTCTACCGGACAGAAGAAGTGGCTACGCTCGGTAGAAGAGGCCCAGAAACACATAGACAGTCTGCCGAAAACTACGTAGTGCACTATAGTTTAATTTTTTAATACTACAATTCCCAGGAAAGTACCCTTTTTAACTTTAAATCTAGCCATGTTTACGTTTTTCCTGGTAAGAGTATTGTGTTAAACACGTGTAGTTGTTGTTACTATTTTTCTATTATTATTTTCTCTGTTTCTAGTTACGTGTAATTTACATGTTTGTTTATTTTTTAGAGTTACAATGTGACGTGGGGGGAGGGGTTGTTTTGTGTTTTTCTCCTATTGAGAGATTTCAGTATTGGAGTGGGGAAATGTTTTATTTATATATTTATTTCTTAGTTTTTGTAAACTGTGTCGGAGCAGAAGATGGTGTGGTTAGCGGCAGGAAGATTGGTTAGGTGGAGAATGGAAGGATGGAAGAGCTTGCTGCTTTGTTTGTTAGCAGCTATCTTTGTTTGTTTGGGGGTAGTGGGGTGTGTGGGGGAGGGGTGTGGGTTCTCCGAAGCCAGTATTGTGTTAGTTTTTTGTACACTGTGTATCTTTGATATGTTGCTCTGTGTTTTACACTTCTGTTTTAAGGCTGACGCTGGGCATTTCATTATTATTTATGTTTATCTACCTGCATCTCCTTTCAGGGAGAATGAATAGTTCTTTAAACTTTGTGAGCTGGAATGTTAAGGGTTTAAACCATCCGGTCAAAAGAAGGAAAGTGCTCTCACACCTTAAACAACTTAACACTGCAATCGCATTTTTACAAGAAACTCACATTCGCAGTTCTGATAATTCTCGTCTTATGTCGCGTTGGGGAGGGCAGCACTACCACTCGACCTTTCAGGCCAAAGCTAGGGGTGTCTCAATTCTCATTAGTCCAAACATCTCTTTTGAGCATCATAATGTCATAATTGCGGATAAACATGGTCGTTATATCATTGTTTCAGGGAAGTTATTCAATACTAATGTAGTGTTGGCTAATTTATATGCCCCTGATTATGATGATGTCTCCTTCTTTGAACATTTTTTTCCCTGCTCTACCAGATCTGAGCTCATACTCTCTTATATTAGGGGGAGACTTTAACTGCTGTTTAGATCCATCACTTGACAGGTCATCCTCCAATCCTATACCTCTGAGTAAATCCGCCACGCTACTTCAGTCCTATCTTCGCAGCTTTGGTATTTCTGACATATGGCGCTTTCTTAATCCAAAAAAGAGAGAATACTCCTTTTTCTCACATGTTCATCATACTTTGTCCAGAATTGACTATTTCATTATAGATAATCCATTGATCCCAATGGTTAATTCTTGTGTTTATCAGAGCATTGGATCATGCCCCAGTTGTTATGTCTATAAAGCTCCCCCATCTCCTTCAGATTAATAGAAATTGGCGATTTAATCCATTGTTACTGATGGAGGACGATTTTGTTAAATTTTTGGAAGACCAGATAGTTTTTTTTCTTAAACACAAATGAAACACCTGAAGTGTCATGTTTAACTGTTTGGGATGCTCTGAAAGCCTACCTCAGGGGACAGATAATTTCATACACGGCAAATATGAAAAAGAAGGCATATAAAGAGCGAAAAGATTTAATCAACCAAATTAAAGAAATTGATCAGCAGTATCTATTTAAAACCCCCGATCTGTATAAAAAACGCGTAGAGTTGCAAAGTAAGTTTGAACTCATCTCAACACATGTTATCAAACGTCAATTATTAAAGATTAGGAGCCAATTTTACATTCATGGTGACAAATGTGGGAAACTTTTAGCTAGTCAGTAAGAGGATTTAGAGCACAGCAACACATTACAAAAATTTGGATGGAAGATGGTACTATTACTACCGATCATTCTAAAATTAATGATGCATTCAGGAATTTTTATTCTCGATTATATACTTCTGAGTTCCCAGGGGACCATAGATCAGTTGAGAATTTCTTGACTCAACTAGATATCCCAACACTGTCCCCTGATTCTAGATTAAGATTAGAAGGGCCCATATCACAAGAGGAAATCATTTCAGCTGTTTCATCATTGCAATCTGGCAAGTCCCCGGGTCCTGATGGGTTTCCAGCACAGTTTTTAAAATCATTCTCCTCATACCTTGCACCACAACTAGCTTCGGTTCTATCTGAATCTTTTCAGCAAGGTAAGATGCCCGCTTCATATAATGAGGCTCGCATCACCCTATCATCATAGCAAAGAGAGATAAGGATCCAACAAAGTGCTCTTCATATAGACCAATCTCTCTTCTTAATGTGGGTGTTAAAATCCTTGCTAAAGTCTTGGCTCGTAGTTTAGAGAATGTTCTACCCTCAATTATATCTGAGGACCGGACCGGTTTTGTCAAAAATAGTTTTTCTTACTTTAACATTAGACACCTTATGGATATCCTGTACACACCATTAGAGGGGATCCCTGAGTGTGTCCTTTCTTTGGATGCTGAAAAGGCTTTTGATCGTGTGGAGTGGGAGTATTTATTTAGGGCTTTAAAAAAATTCAATTTTGGTCCAAGTTTTATCACTTGGGTTAAATTATTATAATCAAGCCCTTATTGCCTCAGTTCTGACAAATGCTCAGCAGTCTCATCCATTCAGCCTTCAGCGGGGAACTCGTCAGCGGTGTCCTCTTAGCCCATTACTCTTTAACCTTGCCATTGAGCCACTAGCAATTGCATTCCGTAGTTGTAGGGATATATCTGGGATTTGGAGGCAGGGAGAAGAACATAAAGTTTCCCTTTATGCAGATGACCTTCTACTTTTTATATCAAATCCAATCTCCTCCCTGCCACCTGTGCTGTCATTGCTCAGTGAATTTTGCTATTTTTCAGGATATAAGATGAATTTGCACAAAAGTAAACTCTTTCTGCTAAATAATATAGCATAAACAACTGGTATGCACAATTTCTCTTTCAATATAGTGAAAAATCAGTTTACCTACCTCGGTATTACAATCACAAGGAAACATAAACACCTTTTTAAAGAAATTTTTATTAGGTTGTTGAACCAAACAAAAAAGCACTTAGGACAATGGTCACCACTGACCATGTCCCTGGTGGGACACATTAATGCAATTAAAATGAATGTTCTTCCTAAATTTTTTTATCTTTCTCAGTCTGTACCTGTTTTTATTCCCAAATCTTACTTTGGGGCTTTAGACTTAATTATATCCTCTTACCTTTGGAAAGGTAAACATCCACGATTGAATAAGTCCTTACTTCAAAGATCTAAAAGAGACGATGGCATGGCTCTGACTAATTTTCGTTTTTACTACTGGGCAGCAAACATTCGATCTGTCATCTTTTGGGCATAATTTCATAACCAGCCTAATCGGCCTGCCTGGGTGGAATTGGAGATAAAGTCTGTCAAAAACGTCTCTATCTCTGCACTCCTTGGATCTGCACTCCCCATTCCCTCAATTAAATCTATCAATAATTCAGTTATTAGGCATATCTTGAGAGTATGGGCTCAGTTCAGAAAGCACAGCGGTCTTCTGGGCTTCTCTCTGTCAAGTCCAATTGTCTCTAACCATCTCTTCCAACCTTCTTTACATGATTTCAGGAATGGTACAATAAGGTTATCAAGCTTTGCAAAGATCTGTTTGTTAACCATAGGTTTGAATCATTTGAACAGCTTTCTGAAAGGTTTAACCTACCCAATTCTCATTTTTTCAGATACCTGCAAGTAAGACACTTCATTCGCTCTTTAATACCAAATTTCCCTGAAGCTCCTGATGTAAATATTATAGATAATCTCCTTTGTTTGTCCCTGTTGCGTAAAGGCCTAATATCCACTATTTATGGTGGATTGATGGGTTTGAGTCACGCCCCTTTGATACTTGGAATTCAATTCTTAAACTTGTCAATTCAACTTCCTATGTGCCCGCCACTCTTTATTACAGTTTAAGGTTGTACACAGGGCTCATTTCTCTAAACTTAAACTTTCCCGTTTCTATCCAAACATTGATCCTTGCTGTGATAAATGTAAAAGTGGAGAGGCGTCTTCTATTCATATGTACTGGACATGCCCGAATTTGGAAAAATTCTGGAGGGATGTTTTTAAAACCTTGTCATACATATTGAAATGCAACCTTGAACCAGACCCTCTGATTGCTCTTTTTGGTATCACTGGAGAGAAAGATAAGCGTCTAACTCCAGCTAAACAGCGTCTGTTATCTTTTGCGACACTCCTGGCTAGGCGTTCTATTTTATTCATGTGGAAGGATGCCACGTCACCCACTCACGCCTAGTGGCTCAGAGATATTATGTCCTGTTTGTCCCTGGAAAAGATTCATTACTCAATACGTTATTCAGACAGGTGACAGGGTGTGGGGGCCCTTCCTTTGCTTTTTTTATACACATTTATAGTTTGATTCCATTCTTATTTAATTGTTTCTGTTTGTTTTCCTTTTTTTTTCTTTTTTTTTGCATGCAGAACTAAAAAACTTCCAGCTCCATATTATTATTATAATTATTATGTTTTTCATTTTTAAAGATGCCTGGCGTCTAGCCTTTCTTATACATGTAAAGCTGGCTTGGAGTTAGGGAGGGGTGGGGTGGGTGCTATAGGGTTTATAAGGGGGTCATAAAATCTACAGTATATTGAAACATTACATGTTTACCCTGTTATATCCCTGTTTAAAATCAATAAAAATATTGTTGAACAAAAAGTGGTCTTAGTGTGCTGAAAAGGCACACAGGTTGGGATATGCGCCCAAGTGGCGATGGCACAGGTGCTTGGGCCAGCTCATGTTAGCTTGGAACTATTTTTCTTCCTTTTTCTCAAAAGCTGCATGGCCAACTTTTTGGTTTTTATGTGCCAGCCTGGGACCTGCGAGTGTTCTTCATCTGACCGTGTATGCAGTGTCCCCATCGTGATGTTACTGGTGTTGGACCCGCCAGTGTCCTGCACAGGAGTGGTTCATCGACTGGAGAGTGTGCAACCGAAACTAAATCTTCATTGTATGTTCAATGGACTGATGTACCTGTACTTTCTTGGCTTCAAACTTCAGCAGGTGGTTCTTGGGGAACTCCCATACCCACTGTTCTGGGTAAGACATGCAATCCTAGGATCTTTGTGGAGGGGAGGGGGCAAGGTTTTGGCGCTACCTCCTTGAAAATGCCTTCTACCTGTGAATCTACCTGTTTGTGAAACACTGGGGATGGGGGTTGTGATTGGTTCAGATAGCTCAGACCCTATGACTCTATGTGCTCCACAAGATGGCACATGTAACCTTTACATTTCCAAAAACGTACTGTGGCTTACTATGGAACGCTCACCACCTAGCACAACATACAGCACCATCCAGCATAATCCATGTGCTTTCCATTTCTGTGCCACAAGACTGCCTCCTAGGAAAGGGCATCGCAGACAGCAGCGATAAACTGAGCCGAGGGTTTAGGGTAAGTTCCAAGAATACAGACACATCCTGAACACACATACACTTATCACAGACACTTAACACAATCACACATAACACATACACAAATGTTACATATGCATACTACACACATATAAACACACACGCTCAATACAAGCACACATGCTGAACACACACCCCACACACATAATACACATCCTAAATACATAAAGTAAACACACACCCATACACGTCTCATAGACATCACACAACCTTCGCCCACATTGAGTGACAGCTAGCAATGTGGCGGATCAGAAATACATGTCCAAACATGACGATGACCTAAACTTATGTCATACTGTATTTGTTCAAGAGGTCTTAGCGTGATGAATTGGCACACAGGTTGTGGGGTTGTGGCGATGGCACAGGTGTTTGGGCCCGCATATTGTAGCTTGTAACTATTTTTCTTCCTTTCTCCAGAGTACTGCACAGGACTGACTTGAGCGAGCTTGAGAAGTGTGTTTATCTTTATTGACCGGCAGAACACAACCATAATCAAATCTTTGTTGTATCTTAAATGGATTCATGTACTGATGTACCATCTTGCCTTCAAACTTCAGCGGGTGGTTATTAGAGAACTCCTAGACCCACTGTTCTGGGCAAGGTTCTGGGCCTTGGGGGCTTGTTCTGGGAACATGGGTAGATGGTAACAAAATCTTTGGCCCTAACTACTTGAGAATACTCTCCTATAAGTCCACCTGTTTGTAAAACACTGGGGACTGCGCTTGTAAGTTGTTGAGATAGCTCAGACTCTATGACTCTATCTGTTCGACAAAGATGGCACGAGTAACCCATGAATTTCCACAAACGTACTGCAGGCTACTATGGAACGCTCACCACCTAGCACATCCTACAGCCCTTTGGCCTTCGCTATGTGATTTAATATTTTTATAGCACAAGGAGGGCTCCTAACAAGGCCTTTCCCCTTTAAATGGGAAAGGCCTTGTTATAGATTTGCGTTCTTGATGAACACGTGTTTGCAGTTAATGATTCAGGGACAACTGGTTTTGCAGCAGAAGAAAACCTGGACAAGAGAAGGCAGCTCTGCTCTTTAGGACTGTTTTGAGGACACTGACAGGAACATGTTTAGAAAAGCTGCAACCTACAGTCACTTCACTGACATGGAGGAGTACACGACATCAAGTTCACTGATGGCATTCTCCAAGAACATCATCTTACCACCAACCAGAAACCGTGGATTTCTGCGGCGGTGTGTGCACTTCTAAAGACCCAAGACTCCACCATCAAAGTGGGGGACAAGGCGGCTCTGCATGTGCCAAACCAACTATAAGACATCATCACCTGTTTGTGACAGTGATGGCTCCCTTCCAGATGCGCTGAACAGGATTTACCCTCGGTAGAACGATGTGATGGCGAGGAATAGGTATTCCTCCCAAAGACCAGGTGCTGTGTCTCACCACAGCTGATGTGAGGAAAACTCTACGCAGGGTAGTGTCAATTTTATCAGCTATTTTCAGTCTTATTTCAGTCTTATTTTAGTCTTAGTCCCAGGACAAATTTCCCTGATAGTTTTTATCATATTAAGTCAATCGTATCCTATTTTTGTTTAGTCAAGATTTAGTTGACTAAAAGTCTGGGGATTTTAGTCTAGACAGAGGAAGCCATAAGTATTTTAGTATAGTTTTAGTCAATGAAAATATAATATTTTAGCAAATAAGATTTTTATTAATTAATCCTTCAGTCAATCAAAACCCAATTTAGCCCGAACCCATTTTTTAAGGTTTTCACAAAATAATTTTCTTAACATTTTAAAATATATCTTTTCATCGAATGTTTTCAGCTAATTGTATTTCTCTGTCACAACTACAGATTCATTTCCATTTTTTTTTAAAATACAAAAACAATAGGAGCAGTATGGACAGTGTTGTGTAACCTTTTTTTAAAATATAATTTTAATCACTTGGACTGTTGTGGCTCCTATAGGTCACAATCATTTGCTAATCTATTAGATTAATGATTTTGGCATCGGTCTAACATAATTATATCATGTAGTGGCATAATTACCACAGAGAGGCTGTAAAACTGGGTGATTTTTATGGTATACCTTGATGCTCATTGTGTGCTCACACTGTTTCTGAAATAAATTGGCGTCAAAGAATATTTACTATTGTCACTATTCTCACCGACATCAACATCTTTCTGAGCTAGGGTTGTGCCGTAGTTCCCACTTGCTCCAAGTCTCAAAGACGTTTTCTATGTCCTGTCTCAATGACCACCGTCCTGTTGCACTCACACCCATCACCATTTAGTGCTTTGAGCGGCTAATCATGAGACACATCAAGACCCTGTTGCCCTTCTCACTAGAGCCACTGCAGATTTCAGTTCTGCATTCAATACTATCGTCCCCGACACCAGACCGCAAGGCTGAACCTTTCGGACCTGAACGAGAGGGAGCTCTGTAACTGGATCCTGGACTTCCTGATAGGAAACCCTCAGTCAGTGTGGATCGGGAACAGCCCCTCCCACACCACCACACTGAGTACTGTGGCTCAGTCCCACTGCTGACTTACGACTGTGTAGCGACACACAGTTCCAACCACATCATTAGGTTTTCTGAAACAAAAGAGATGGTTGTTGATGTCAGGAGGACATGAAGGGACCACTCTCCGCTTAACATCAACGGCTTCTCTGTGAAGATTGGGTTCTCACTGAAATCTCATAAATCTCCTCTTTGGTCTTCTTTAGACCTCCTGCCTGGCAGTTCCAAGCTCATCATCCTTTTACCAATATGCTCACAATCTTTCCTCTGAACATGTCCAAACCACTTCAATCTGGCCTCTCTGACTTTATCTCCAAAACTCCTAACATGGGTTGGCCCTCTGATAAACTCATTCCTGAAACCATTTCTATCCTTGTCACTCCCGAGGAGAACCTCAACATCTTCATCTCTGCTACTTCCAACTTTGCCACTGTCTCTAAGCCAGTGCCACTGTCTCTAAGCCATAGAGCATCGCTGGTCTAACCACTGTCTTGAACATCTTTCTTTTTGCTCTCGCTGATACACTTTTGTGACACAACACACTGCCTGCCTGCACAAGTCTCTTTACCTGCTTTACACACTCTCCATTCCTCTGGACCGTTGACCCTAAGTACTTAAAGTCCTGCACCCTTCTGCTCCCTGTAGCCTTATCATTCCACTTAGGTTCCTCTCATTTACACACATATATTCTGTCTTGCTACAGCTAACCTTCATTTCTCTGCTTTCCATAGCATACCTCCATCTCTCTTAATTTTCCTCCACCTGATCCCTGCTCTCGCTATAAAGCACAATGTCATCTGCAAACATCATTGTCCATGAAGACTTCTGTCTCATGACTTTATCTGTCATCCTGTCCATCACTATAGCAAACAAGAAAGTTGATCCTTGATGCAGACCCACCTCTACCTTAAACTCTTCTGTCACACCTACTTCTCACCACTGTCTTACAGCTCTCATACATGTCTTGCACCACTCTAACATACTTCTCTGCCACTCCAGGCTTCCTCATACAATACCACAACTCCTCTCTCGGCACCCTGTCATGCGCTTTCTCAAAGACACAATGCAACTCTCTATTACCTTCTCTGTACTTCTCCATCTGCATCCACACCTGCATCTTTAACATCTTTCTGAGCGGTGCCGTCATTCCCACGTGCTTCAAGGCCACCACCATCGTCCCCATGCCCAAGAAGTCTACTGTGTCCTGTCTCAATGACTACCGTCCCGTTGCACTCACACCCACCATCAAGTGCTTTGAGCGGCTCGTCATGAGACACATCAAGACCCTGCTGCCCTTCTCACTGGACCCACTGCAATTTGCGTACCGTCCTAACGGCTCAACGCCATCTCCACTACACTACATCTTCGCCTCACACACTTGGACAAGAAGGACACATATGTTCGAATGCTGTACATAGATTTCAGCTCAGTCAACACTATCATCCCCCAACAACTGATTGGGAAGCTGAACCTGTTGGGCCTGAACACCTCCCTCTGCAACTGGATCCTGGACTTTCTGACCGGTAGGCCTCAGTCAGTACGGATCAGAAACTGCACCTCCAGCACCACCACACTGAGCACTGAGGCCCCACAAGGCCGTGTGCTCGGTCCCCTGCTGTTCACACTGCTGACTCACGACTGTGTAGCAACACACAGTTCGAACCACATCATTAAGTTCGCTGCTGACACGACCGTGGTGGGTCTCATTAGCAAGAACGACGAGTCAGCGTACAGAGAGGAAGTGCAGAGACTAATGGACTGGTGTAAAGACAACAACCTGTCTCTAAATGTTGACAAGACAAAGGAGATGGTTGTTGACTTTAGAAGGACACGAGGCGACCATTCTCCGCTGAGCATCAACAGCTCCTCTGTAGGAATCGTCGAAAGCACCAAATTCCTGGGTGTCCACCTAGAGAAGGACCTCAGCTGGTCCCTCAACACCAGCTCCCTACACAAGAAAGCCCAACAGCGTCTCTTCTTTTTGAGAAGACTGTAGTATAGTGAGATATAGGGGTCTCTCTCCCCTCTATTGAAGACATCTACTCCACACGCTGCATCCGGTAAGCCACCAGCATTGTGGCTAATCGGACACACCCGTCTCACACACACTTCACACTCCTGCCATCTGGAAAAAGGTACCGAAGCATTCGGGCACACACATCCAGACTGTGCAACATTTTTTTTCCACAAGCCATCCGTCTCCTCAACAAAAAGGGACTGGACTGATAAACACAAACACACACACACACACACACACACACACACACACAAACACAACATTATCACACAGCTTAACTCAACTACCTCAAAATATTGGGACTGGACTGACTAATCAACACAAGTGCAGGCACACTGACCTACACCACCAAATTATCATACACACCAACCTGTAAATGCTTCACTGTTTATCTTTTGCACAATGATCATTACTGGACAAATTTTTGCACTAATTCCTCAATTCTTGCTGCTGTTTTTAAAGAATGTTTATGTTTACCCACTACCTTAACACCATATTTTATGTTCTGTTATGTCGTGGTTGCGCACTGTCACTTTGTTGTTGCTCTTGTTTGCACATTTGCACGTGCACTTTATGTTGTCTGTAAAAATAGTAATACTTAGCTGGTTAGTTTTTGTTAATTTATGTTGTGATTTATGTTAGGTCTCTCTGTCCTGTCTCTGCTAGCCAGTTAACTAGGCCTCTTGGTTAGCTAGTTTAGTGTCTATGTTAATTTATGTTGTAAATTTATGTTGCATGTAGCACCTTGGTCCTGGAGGAACGTTGTTTCGTTTCACTGTGTACTAACTGTATATGGTTGTAATGACAATAAAGCCTACTTGAACTTGAACTTGAACTTGAACTCAAAGCAAATACTGCATCTGTTGTAATCTTTCTAGGTATGAAACCATATTGCTGCTCACAAATGCTCACTTCTGCCCTTAACCTACAGTAGCTTCCACTACTCATTCCCGAAGCTTCATTGAAAGGCTTATCAACTTTATTCTTTTGTAGTTGCCACAGCGCCACTGGCACAACATCCCCCTTGTTCTTGAAGATCGCACTACTACACTTTTCCTCCATTCCTCTGCGATTCTCTCACTCTCCAAAATCTTGTTAAACTGACTAGTCAGAAACTCTACTGCAACCTCTCCGAAGCACTTCCATACCACCATTGGTATGTCATCAGGAGCAACTGCCTTTCCACTCATCTTCATCGTCTGTATTGCCATCGTCACCTCACTCTTACTGAATTTGCTACTTCCTGCTCCACAACAGTCAAGACTTTTACTCTTCGTTCTCCTTCATCTTTCTCATTCATCGAAGTACTTCGAAGTACTCCTTCCATCTTCCCATCACCCTTATGGCACCTGTTAGTACATTTTCATCCCTATATTTAATCACTCTAACATGCTGCACAACCTTCCCAACTCTATCTCTGCCTCGCCAACCTGTACTGATCCACCTCTCCCTCCTTACTGTCCAATCTAGCATATAAATCCTGATGTGCTTTTTGTTTGGCCTTTGCCACCTCTACTCTCACCTTAATTAACGCGAGCTTGTCACACTTACTGTGCGATTACCTTCATAAATGCATAGTTTGCACATCAATAGTAGAGAAGTGTAGAGGGACACAAATTTTACATTTGAGTATCACTCAGGATGAATGACAACTTCATGACATTATTTTTAACTTTGAATAAACATTTCCATCATAATCATGCATTTTTGCATTGATAAAAACAACTTTCCTGAGATCGTACAGCACTAAGACGACGGGAAACGCGTTTTCTCATCTTCAGCAACTTGAAAGTGAAAGCAATGATCATTTCCAACACTTTGATGCATTCTTGCATACATGGTAAAGAACAGCTTTTTTGTTATTCTTTTTTACATTTTGACCATGAAAACTGTATATCAACTCATTTTGTATATTTTACATGATCGTGCATTACTTGTGTGAGAAAAGGGCTTTCCTTAGCTCGTACAGCGCTAGGAGCACGGGAAACGCTTTCTCTCATCTTCAGCAACTTGAAAGTGAAATCAATGATCATTTCCAACACTTTCATGCATTCTTGCATACATGGTAAAGCACAACTTTTTTTGTTATTCGTTTGACCATGAAAACTGTATATTAACATTCATTTGACAATGAAAACTGTATATCAACTCGTTTTATATGTTTTACATGACCCTGCATTACTTGTGTGAGAAAAGGGCTTTCCATAGCTCGCACAGCGCTAGGAGCACAGGAAACGCTTTTTCTCAGCATCAGAGGCCCAAAAATGAAAGAAATGTTCATTTCCAATACATTTATACATTCTTGCATACATGGTGATAAACAGCTTTTTGGTTATTCATTTTCACATTTTGACCATGAAAATTGTATATAAACTCGTTTTGTATGTTTTACATGATCGTGCATTACTTGTGTGAGAAAAGGGCTTTCCTTAGCTCGTACAGCGCTAAGAGCACGGGAAACGCTTTTTCTCATCTTCAGCAACTTGAAAGTGAAATCAATGATCATTTCCAACACTTTCATGCATTCTTGCATACATGGTAGAGAACAACTTTTCTGTTATTCTTTTTCACATTTTGACCATGAAAACTGTATATAAACTCGTTTTGTACGTTTCACATGATCATGCATTAGTTGTGTGAGAAAAGGGCTTTCCATAGCTCGCACAGCGCTAGGAGCACGGCAAACGCTTTTTCTCATCTTCAGCAACTTGAAAGTGAAATCGATGATCATTTCCAACACTTTCATGCATTCTTGCATACATGGTAAAAAACAACTTTTTCCTTATTCTTATTCAGATTTTGAACATGAAAACTGTATATAAACTCGTTTTGCATGTTTTACATGATCATGCATTAGTTGTGTGAGAAAAGGGCTTTCCATAGCTCGTACACAGCGCTAAGAGCACGGGAAACGCTTTTTCTCATCGTCAGCAACTTGAAAGTTAAATCAATGATCATTTCCAATACATTCATACATTCTCGCATACATGGTTAAAAACAGGTTTTGGTTATTCATTTTCACATTTTGACCATGAAAATTGTATATAAACTCGTTTTGTATGTTTTACATGATCATGCATTACTTGTGTGAGAAAAGGGCTTTCCATAGCTCGCACAGCGCTAGGAGCACGGAAAACGCTTTTTCTCATCTTTAGCAACTTGAAAGTGAAATCAATGATCATTTCCAACACTTTCATGCATTCTTGCATACATGGTAAAAAACAACTTTTCTGTTATTCTTTTTCACATTTTGACCATGAAAACTGTATATAAACTCGTTTTGTATGTTTCACATGATCATGCATTAGTTGTGTGAGAAAAGGGCTTTCCATAGCTCGCACAGCGCTAGGAGCACGGGAAACGCTTTTTCTCATCTTCAGCAACTTGAAAGTGAAGTACAACTTGAAAGTAAAGAACAACTTTTCTGTTATTCTTTTTCACATTTTGACCATGAAAACTGTATATAAACTCGTTTTGTATGTTTCACATGATCATGCATTAGTTGTGTGAGAAAAGGGCTTTCCATAGCTCGCACAGCGCTAGGAGCACGGGAAACGCTTTTTCTCATCTTCAGCAACTTGAAAGTGAAGTACAACTTGAAAGTAAAGAACAACTTTTCTGTTATTCTTTTTCACATTTTGACCATGAAAACTGTATATAAACTCGTTTTGTATGTTTCACATGATCATGCATTAGTTGTGTGAGAAAAGGGCTTTCCATAGCTCGCACAGCGCTAGGAGCACGGGAAACGCTTTTTCTCATCTTCAGCAACTTGAAAGTGAAGTACAACTTGAAAGTAAAGAACAACTTTTCTGTTATTCTTTTTCACATTTTGACCATGAAAACTGTATATAAACTCGTTTTGTATGTTTCACATGATCATGCATTAGTTGTGTGAGAAAAGGGCTTTCCATAGCTCGCACAGCGCTAGGAGCACGGGAAACGCTTTTTCTCATCTTCAGCAACTTGAAAGTGAAATCAATGATCATTTCCAACACTTTCATGCATTCTTGCATACATGGTGAAAAACAACTTTTTGGTTATTCTTTTTCACATATTGACAATGAAAATTGTATATAAACTCGTTTTGTATGTTTTACACGATCATGCATTAGTTTTGTGAGAAAAGGGCTTTCCATAGCTCGCACAGCGCTAGGAGCACAGGAAACGCTTTTTCTCAGCATCAGAGGCCCAAAAATGAAAGAAATTTTCATTACCAATACATTTATACATTCTTGCATACATGGTGAAAAACAGCTTTTTGGTTATTCATTTTCACATTTTGACCATGAAAATTGTATATAAACTCGTTTTGTGTGTTTTACATGATCATGCATTACTTGTGTGAGAAAAGGGCTTTCCTTAGCTCGTACAGCGCTAAGAGCACGGGAAACGCTTTTTCTCATCTTCAGCAACTTGAAAGTGAAATCAATGATCATTTCCAACACTTTCATGCATTCTTGCATACATGGTAGAGAACAACTTTTCTGTTATTCTTTTTCACATTTTGACCATAAAAACTGTATATAAACTCGTTTTGTATGTTTTACATTATCATGCATTACTTGTGTGAGAAAAGGGCTTTCCATAGCTCGCACAGCGCTAGGAGCACGGGAAACGCTTTTTCTCAACTTCAGCAACTTGAAAGTGAAAGCAATGATCATTTCCAACACTTTCATGCATTCTTGCATACATGGTAAAGAACAACTTTTTTGTTATTCTTTTATACATTTTGACCATGTAAACTGTTTATCATCTCATTATGAGTGTTTTACATGACCCTGGATTAGTTGTGTGAGAAAAGGGCTTTCCTTAGCTCGTACAGCGCTAAGAGCACGGGAAACGCTTTTTCTCATCTTCAGCAACTTGAAAGTGAAATCAATGATCATTTCCAACACTTTCATGCATTCTCGCATACATGGTAGAGAACAACTTTTCTGTTATTCTTTTTCACATTTTGACCATAAAAACTGTATATAAACTCGTTTTGTATTTTTTACATGATCATGCATTAGTTGTGTGAGAAAAGGGCTTTCCATAGCTCGCACAGCGCTAAGAGCACGGGAAACGCTTTTTCTCATCTTCAGCAACTTGAAAGTGAAATCAATGATCATTTCCAACACTTTCATGCATTCTTGCATACATGGTAAAGCACAACTTTGTTTGTTATTCGTTTGACCATGAAAACTGTATATTAACATTCATTTGACAATGAAAACTGTATATCAACTCGTTTTATATGTTTTACATGACCCTGCATTACTTGTGTGAGAAAAGGGCTTTCCATAGCTCGCACAGCGCTAGGAGCACAGGAAACGCTTTTTCTCATCTTCAGCAACTTGAAAGTGAAATCAATGATCATTTCCAACACTTTCATGCATTCTTGCATACATGGTAAAGAACAACTTTTCTGTTATTCTTTTTCACATTTTGACCATAAAAACTGTATATAAACTCGTTTTGTATGTTTTACATTATCATGCATTAGTTGTGTGAGAAAAGGGCTTTCCATAGCTCGCACAGCGCTAGGAGCACGGGAAACGCTTTTTCTCATCTTCAGCAACTTGAAAGTGAAATCAATGATCATTACCAACACATTCATGCATTCTTGCATACATGGTAGAGAACAACTTTTCTGTTATTCTTTTTCACATTTTGACCATGTAAACTGTTTATCATCCCATTTTGAGTGTTTTACATGACCCTGGATTAGTTGTGTAAGAAAAGGGCTTTCCTTAGCTCGTACAGCGCTAAGAGCACGGTAAACGCTTTTTCTCATCTTCAGCAACTTGAAAGTGAAATCAATGATCATTTCCAACACTTTCATGCATTCTTGCATACATGGTAAAGCACAACTTTGTTTGTTATTCGTTTGACCATGAAAACTGTATATTAACATTCATTTGACAATGAAAACTGTATATCAACTCGTTTTATATGTTTTACATGACCCTGCATTACTTGTGTGAGAAAAGGGCTTTCCTTAGCTCGTACAGCGCTAAGAGCACGGGAAACGCTTTTTCTCATCTTCAGCAACTTGAAAGTGAAATCAATGATCATTTCCAACACTTTCATGCATTCTTGCATACATGGTAGAGAACAACTTTTCTGTTATTCTTTTTCACATTTTGACCATAAAAACTGTATATAAACTCGTTTTGTATGTTTTACATTATCATGCATTACTTGTGTGAGAAAAGGGCTTTCCATAGCTCGCACAGCGCTAGGAGCACGGGAAACGCTTTTTCTCAACTTCAGCAACTTGAAAGTGAAAGCAATGATCATTTCCAACACTTTCATGCATTCTTGCATACATGGTAAAGAACAACTTTTTTGTTATTCTTTTATACATTTTGACCATGTAAACTGTTTATCATCTCATTATGAGTGTTTTACATGACCCTGGATTAGTTGTGTGAGAAAAGGGCTTTCCTTAGCTCGTACAGCGCTAAGAGCACGGGAAACGCTTTTTCTCATCTTCAGCAACTTGAAAGTGAAATCAATGATCATTTCCAACACTTTCATGCATTCTTGCATACATGGTAGAGAACAACTTTTCTGTTATTCTTTTTCACATTTTGACCATAAAAACTGTATATAAACTCGTTTTGTATTTTTTACATGATCATGCATTAGTTGTGTGAGAAAAGGGCTTTCCATAGCTCGCACAGCGCTAAGAGCACGGGAAACGCTTTTTCTCATCTTCAGCAACTTGAAAGTGAAATCAATGATCATTTCCAACACTTTCATGCATTCTTGCATACATGGTAAAGCACAACTTTGTTTGTTATTCGTTTGACCATGAAAACTGTATATTAACATTCATTTGACAATGAAAACTGTATATCAACTCGTTTTATATGTTTTACATGACCCTGCATTACTTGTGTGAGAAAAGGGCTTTCCATAGCTCGCACAGCGCTAGGAGCACAGGAAACGCTTTTTCTCATCTTCAGCAACTTGAAAGTGAAATCAATGATCGTTTCCAACACTTTCATGCATTCTTGCATACATGGTAAAGAACAACTTTTCTGTTATTCTTTTTCACATTTTGACCATAAAAACTGTATATAAACTCGTTTTGTATGTTTTACATTATCATGCATTAGTTGTGTGAGAAAAGGGCTTTCCATAGCTCGCACAGCGCTAGGAGCACGGGAAACGCTTTTTCTCATCTTCAGCAACTTGAAAGTGAAATCAATGATCATTACCAACACATTCATGCATTCTTGCATACATGGTAGAGAACAACTTTTCTGTTATTCTTTTTCACATTTTGACCATGTAAACTGTTTATCATCCCATTTTGAGTGTTTTACATGACCCTGGATTAGTTGTGTAAGAAAAGGGCTTTCCTTAGCTCGTACAGCGCTAAGAGCACGGTAAACGCTTTTTCTCATCTTCAGCAACTTGAAAGTGAAATCAATGATCATTTCCAACACTTTCATGCATTCTTGCATACATGGTAAAGCACAACTTTGTTTGTTATTCGTTTGACCATGAAAACTGTATATTAACATTCATTTGACAATGAAAACTGTATATCAACTCGTTTTATATGTTTTACATGACCCTGCATTACTTGTGTGAGAAAAGGGCTTTCCATAGCTCGCACAGCGCTAGGAGCACAGGAAACGCTTTTTCTCATCTTCAGCAACTTGAAAGTGAAATCAATGATCATTTCCAACACTTTCATGCATTCTTGCATACATGGTAGAGAACAACTTTTCTGTTATTCTTTTTCACATTTTGACCATGAAAACTGTATATAAACTCGTTTTGTATGTTTTACACGATCATGCATTAGTTGTGTGAGAAAAGGGCTTTCCATAGCTCGCACAGCGCTAGGAGCACAGGAAACGCTTTTTCTCAGCATCAGAGGCCCAAAAATGAAAGAAATTTTCATTACCAATACATTTATACATTCTTGCATACATGGTGAAAAACAGCTTTTTGGTTATTCATTTTCACATTTTGACCATGAAAATTGTATATAAACTCGTTTTGTGTGTTTTACATGATCATGCATTACTTGTGTGAGAAAAGGGCTTTCCTTAGCTCGTACAGCGCTAAGAGCACGGGAAACGCATTTTCTCATCTTCAGCAACTTGAAAGTGAAATCAATGATCATTTCCAACACTTTCATGCATTCTTGCATACATGGTAAAGAACAACTTTTCTGTTATTCTTTTTCACATTTTGACCATGAAAACTGTATATAAACTCGTTTTGTATGTTTTACACGATCATGAATTAGTTGTGTGAGAAAAGGGCTTTCCATAGCTCGCACAGCGCTAGGAGCACAGGAAACGCGTTTTCTCAGCATCAGAGGCCCAAAAATGAAAGAAATGGTCATTTCCAACACTTTCATGCATTCTTGCATACATGGTGAAAAACAACTTTTTAGTTATTCATTTTCACATTTTGACCATGAAAATTGTATATAAACTCGTTTTGTATGTTTTACACGATCATGCATTAGTTGTGTGAGAAAAGGGCTTTCCATAGCTCGCACAGCGCTAGGAGCACAGGAAACGCTTTTTCTCAGCATCAGAGGCCCAAAAATGAAAGAAATTTTCATTACCAATACATTTATACATTCTTGCATACATGGTGAAAAACAGCTTTTTGGTTATTCATTTTCACATTTTGACCATGAAAATTGTATATAAACTCGTTTTGTGTGTTTTACATGATCATGCATTACTTGTGTGAGAAAAGGGCTTTCCTTAGCTCGTACAGCGCTAAGAGCACGGTAAACGCTTTTTCTCATCTTCAGCAACTTGAAAGTGAAATCAATGATCATTTCCAACACTTTCATGCATTCTTGCATACATGGTAAAGCACAACTTTGTTTGTTATTCGTTTGACCATGAAAACTGTATATTAACATTCATTTGACAATGAAAACTGTATATCAACTCGTTTTATATGTTTTACATGAACCTGCATTACTTGTGTGAGAAAAGGGCTTTCCATAGCTCGCACAGCGCTAGGAGCACAGGAAACGCTTTTTCTCATCTTCAGCAACTTGAAAGTGAAATCAATGATCATTTCCAACACTTTCATGCATTCTTGCATACATGGTAGAGAACAACTTTTCTGTTATTCTTTTTCACATTTTGACCATGAAAACTGTATATAAACTCGTTTTGTATGCTTTACACGATCATGCATTAGTTGTGTGAGAAAAGGGCTTTCCATAGCTCGCACAGCGCTAGGAGCACAGGAAACGCTTTTTCTCAGCATCAGAGGCCCAAAAATGAAAGAAATTTTCATTACCAATACATTTATACATTCTTGCATACATGGTGAAAAACAGCTTTTTGGTTATTCATTTTCACATTTTGACCATGAAAATTGTATATAAACTCGTTTTGTGTGTTTTACATGATCATGCATTACTTGTGTGAGAAAAGGGCTTTCCTTAGCTCGTACAGCGCTAAGAGCACGGGAAACGCTTTTTCTCATCTTCAGCAACTTGAAAGTGAAATCAATGATCATTTCCAACACTTTCATGCATTCTTGCATACATGGTAAAGAACAACTTTTCTGTTATTCTTTTTCACATTTTGACCATGAAAACTGTATATAAACTCGTTTTGTATGTTTTACACGATCATGAATTAGTTGTGTGAGAAAAGGGCTTTCCATAGCTCGCACAGCGCTAGGAGCACAGGAAACGCGTTTTCTCAGCATCAAAGGCCCAAAAATGGAAGAAATGGTCATTTCCAACACTTTCATGCATTCTTGCATACATGGTGAAAAACAACTTTTTGGTTATTCATTTTCACATTTTGACCATGAAAATTGTATATAAACTCGTTTTGTATGTTTTACACGATCATGCATTAGTTTTGTGAGAAAAGGGCTTTCCATAGCTCGCACAGCGCTAGGAGCACAGGAAACGCTTTTTCTCAGCATCAGAGGCCCAAAAATGAAAGAAATTTTCATTACAAATACATTTATACATTCTTGCATACATGGTGAAAAACAGCTTTTTGGTTATTCATTTTCACATTTTGACCATGAAAATTGTATATAAACTCGTTTTGTGTGTTTTACATGATCATGCATTACTTGTGTGAGAAAAGGGCTTTCCTTAGCTGCTAAGAGCACGGGAAACGCTTTTTCTCATCTTCAGCAACTTGAAAGTGAAATCAATGATCATTTCCAACACTTTCATGCATTCTTGCATACATGGTAGAGAACAACTTTTCTGTTATTCTTTTTCACATTTTGACCATAAAAACTGTATATAAACTCGTTTTGTATGTTTTACATTATCATGCATTAGTTGTGTGAGAAAAGGGCTTTCCATAGCTCGCACAGCGCTAGGAGCACGGGAAACGCTTTTTCTCATCTTCAGCAACTTGAAAGTGAAATCAATGATCATTTCCAACACATTCATGCATTCTTGCATACATGGTAGAGAACAACTTTTCTGTTATTCTTTTTCACATTTTGACCATGTAAACTGTTTATCATCCCATTTTGAGTGTTTTACATGACCCTGGATTAGTTGTGTAAGAAAAGGGCTTTCCTTAGCTCGTACAGCGCTAAGAGCACGGTAAACGCTTTTTCTCATCTTCAGCAACTTGAAAGTGAAATCAATGATCATTTCCAACACTTTCATGCATTCTTGCATACATGGTAAAGCACAACTTTGTTTGTTATTCGTTTGACCATGAAAACTGTATAT
Organism: Clarias gariepinus; assembly: GCF_024256425.1. Classification (NCBI taxonomy): domain Eukaryota; kingdom Metazoa; phylum Chordata; class Actinopteri; order Siluriformes; family Clariidae; genus Clarias; species Clarias gariepinus. The sequence goes on from NC_071117.1 coordinate 21,784,165, forward strand.
TAACATTCATTTGACAATGAAAACTGTATATCAACTCGTTTTATATGTTTTACATGACCCTGCATTACTTGTGTGAGAAAAGGGCTTTCCATAGCTCGCACAGCGCTAGGAGCACAGGAAACGCTTTTTCTCATCTTCAGCAACTTGAAAGTGAAATCAATGATCATTTCCAACACTTTCATGCACTCTTGCATACATGGTAAAGAACAAATTTTGTTATTCTTTTTCACATTTTGACCATGAAAACTGTATATAAACTCGTTTTGTATGTTTTACATGATCATGCATTAGTTGTGTGAGAAAAAGGCTTTCCATAGCTCACACAGCGCTAGGAGCACGGGAAACGCTTTTTCTCAGCATCAGAGGCCCAAAAATGAAAGAAATGTTCATTTCCAATACATTCATACATTCTTGCATACATGGTTAAAAACAGCTTTTTGGTTATTCATTTTCACATTTTGACCGTGAAAACTGTATATTAACTCGTTTTTTTATGTTTTACATGATCATGCATTAGTTGTGTGAGAAAAGGGCTTTCCATAGCTCGCACAGCGCTAGGAGCACGGGAAACGCTTTTTCTCATCTTCAGCAACTTGAAAGTGAAATCAATGATCATTTCCAACACTTTCATGCATTCTTGCATACATGGTAAAAAAAACAACCTTTTTGTTATTCTTTTTCACATTTTAACGATGAAAACTATATATCAACTCGTTTTGTATGTTTTACATGATCATGCATTAGTTAATTGAGAAAACCGCTTTCCTGAGTTCGTACAGCGCTAAGAGCCCGGGAAACGCCTTTTCTTACCATCAGAAGCCTAAAGCTGAAAGAAATGATTCTTTCCAATACATTCTTGCATACATGATGAAAGCAACTTTTTCGTTGATCTTTTTCACATTATGACGATGAAAGCTGTATATCAACTCGTTTTGTATGTTTTACATGACCATGCATTCGTTGTGTGAGAGCACCGCTTTCCCAGACACTACACATCACACACACACACACACATACACACACACACACACACACGCACGCACGCATGCACGTACGCACGCACGCACACAAACACAAATATAAACTCAATATATATATCAAATTAGTCACTAGTATATATATATATCCTAAACACACACATTTACCACACAGAATTAGCACAGGCACAAACACTTCACATTCTACACTAAAACAAACTACACACACAGACACAGACAGACACACACACACACACACACACACGCACAAACATTACATATGTCCACTACACATATATAAACACACACACTCAGTACACTCACACTTGCCAAACACATAAAACACACACACACACACACACATGGTACACATCATCAATACACATAACAACACACGTCTCATAGTCATCACACATCCTACGTATCCTACACAAACGATGACCTGCTCAAGCACCTGAGAAATTACAGTCACCACCAAACCGCACCCACATTATGTAACAGCTGTGTCATATTTACAAATATGTCATATTTGTATAAGATGTCTTAGCATGCTGAAAAGGCACACATGTTGTGTGAGGTGCGTCTAAAGTGGCGATGGCACCATTACAGTCGCCACCAAACCCGGCCCACATTGAGTAACAGTTATCAATCGTGCACCAGAAAGACAGAAAGACATGTCCAACCATGACAATGCATATCATATTTGGTTAAGTGGTCTTAGTGTGAGGACTTCCGGTTAGCAGCCACATGGAGTAGACGTGTAAGTTAGGTGCTCCGACAATTTTTTTTCTTTAATTCCTTACTCGTCTTTAAATGTTGAATTAAATCTTTAGTTTACATATTACATTTAGTTTTATAATTGTTTTACCATGGTGTGGATAGGAAAAGAAATGGAGTAGGAGTTATTCTAAAACAGGAATTTGTAAGGAATGTTCTAGAGGTGAAGAGAGTATCAGATAGGGTGATGAGTCTGAAGCTGGAAATTGAAGAGATAATGTTCAATGTTGTTAGTGGTTACTGTATGCCCCACAGGTAGGATGTGAGTTAAAAGAGAAGGAGAAATTCTGGAGTTAGTTAGATGAAGTGATGCAGAGCATCCCCAGAGGTGAAAGAGTTGGTGCAGACTTCAATGAACATTTTGGGGAAGGGAACAGATGAAAATGTGATGGGCAGGTTTGGTCTTCAGGACAGGAATGTCGAAGGACAGATGGTGGTGGACTTTGCAAAGAGGATGGAAATGGCAGTAGTAAATACTTTCTTCCAGAAGAGGAATGGTGACATATAAGAGTGGAGGCAGAAGCACTCAGGTCGACTACATCTTGTGTTGACAATGTAACCTGAAAGAGATCAGTGACTGCAAAGTGTTGGTAGGGGAGAGTGTAGCCAGACAACACAGAATGGTCGTGTGTAAAATAACCCTGGTGGTGAGGAAGGCGACGAGGACAAAGGCAGAGCAGAGGACAAAGTAGTGAGAGCTGAGAAAGGAGGAATGTTGTGAAGTCTTTAGGGAGGAGTTAAGACAGGCCATGTGTGGTCAGGAGGGGCTTTCAGTTGACTGGACAACTACAGCCAATGTGATCAGGGAGACAGTTAGGAGGGTACTTGGTGTATCATCAGGTAAGGGGAAAGTGGACAAGGAGACTTGGTGGTGGAATGAGGAAGTCCAGGAGTGTATACAGGGAAAGAGGCTAGCTAAGAAGAAGTGGGACACTGAGAGGACTGAAGAGAGTAGACAAGAGTACAGGGAGATGCAAAGTAAGGTGAAGGTAGAGGTGGCAAAGGCCAAACAAAGAGCATATGAGGACTTGTATGCTAGGCTAGACAGTAAGGAGGGAGAGGTGGATCTGTACAGGTTGGCAAGGCAGAGAGATAGAGATGGGAAGGATGTGCAGCAGGTTAGAGTGATTAAAGATAGAGATGGAAATGTACTGACAGATGCCAGGAGGGTGATGGGAAGATGGAATGAGTACTTTAAGGAGTTGATGAATGAGGAAAACGAAAGAGAACAAAGAGTAGAAGAGGTGACTGTTGTGGAACAGGAAGTAGCAAATATTAGTAGAAGTGAGGTGAGAGTGGAAAGGCTGTTGAAGAGTGGAAAGGCTGTTGGACCTGATGACATACCTGTGGAGGTATGGAAGTGCTTAGGAGAGGTGGCAGTAGAGTTTCTGACAAGTTTGTTTAACAAGATCTTGGAGAGTGAGAGTATTCCAGAGGAATGGATTGAGAAGTGTATTGGTGCCAATTTTTAAGAACAAGGGAGATGTGCAAAGCTGTGGCAATTAAAGAGGTATAAAGCTAATGAGCCAGACAATGAAGCTGTGGGAAAAAATGGTGGAAGCTAGGTTAAGGGCAGAGGTGAGCATTTGTGAGCAGCAATATGGTTTTATGCCTAGAAAGAGTACATCAGATGCAGTATTTGCTTTGAGGATGCTGGCGGAGAAGTACAAAGAAGGTAACAGGGAGTTGCATTGTGTCTTTGTAGATTTAGAGAAAGCGTATGACAGGGTGCCAAGAGAGGAGCTGTGGTATTGTATGAGGAAGTCTGGAGTGGCAGAGAAGTATGTTAGAGTGGTGCAGGACATGTAGGAGAGCTGTAAGACAGTGGTAAGATGTGCTGTAGGTGTGACAGAAGAGTTCAAGGTGGAGGTGGGTCTGCATCAAGGATCGGCTCTAAGCCCCTTTTTGTTTGCTCTGGTGACTGACAGGATGACAGATGAGGTAAGACAGGAGTCTCCATGGACTATGATGTTTGCAGATGACATTGTGCTCTGTAGCGAGAGCAGGGAACAGGTGGAGGAAAGTTTGGAGAGGTGGAGGTATGCTCTGGAAAGCAGAGGAATGAAGGTTAGCTGCAGCAAGACGGAATACATGTGTGTAAATGAGAGGGACCCAGGAGGAGTGAGGCTACAGGGAGCAGAGGTAAAGAAGGTGCAGGATTTTAAGTACTTAGGGTCAACGATCCAGAGCAACGGAGAGTGTTCAAAGGCAGGTTGGTATGGGTGGTGAAAAGTGTCAGAAGTGTTGTGCGATAAAAGAGTATCAGCGAGAATGAAAGGAAAGGTGTACAGGACAGTGGTGAGACCAGCAATGCTCTACGGCTTAGAGACAGTGGCGCTGAAGAAAAGACAGGAGGCAGAGTTGGAGATAGCAGAGCTGAAGATGTTGAGGTTCTCTTTGGGAGTGACAAGGATGGATAGGATCAAGAATGAGTTCATCAGAGGGACACCCCACGTTAGATGTTTTGGAGATAAAGTCAGAGAGGCCAGATTGAGGTGGTTTGGACATGTTCAGAGGAGAGATTGTAAATATATCGGTAGAAGGATGCTGAGGTTGGAACTGCCAGGCAGGAGGTCTAGAGGAAGACCAAAGAGGAGATTTATGGATGAAGTCATGAAGACATGAAGTTAGTTGGTGTAAGAGAAAAGGATGCAGAGGATAGGGTTAGATGGAGGCAAATGATTCGCTGTGGCGACCCCTGAAAGGGAACAGCTGAAAGACAAAGAAGAAATCTTTAGTTTACAATAACTTTATACTCTACCCCACGGTTATTTACTTTTCATCTATAATGGCTACCAGGAGTGTTAAATGCAGGAAAAAAGACGACACTGCGACCGCTCTAACAGTCGAGACTATCTCAGCGCTGTTAGATAAACACTGTGAAGCTTTGAAGCGGCTGAATTTAAATCATCGTTTAGTTTACTGGAAAGTAAGCTAGACCAAATTCAGGCCCAAGTAGAGGACCTTGGACAGCGCTTACCTTCACTAGAACTCGCTACAAATGACCTAAGCCAGCGGGTGACCGAGTTGGAGAACATCTGCTCCGGACTTCCGGAAAGTAACACTAAGTTAACGGCCAAAGTCGTAGACCTAGAAGGCAGGAGACAAAACCTGCGTGTCCTGGGTCTTCCGGAGGGTACTGAGAGTGAACTCCCTACCGAGTTCTTCTCGAAATTTTTGTGCGAGGTGTTTGGGAGTGAAACGCTTAAATCCCCGCCTGAGATTGACAGAGCCCACCGCATACCTACATCCAAACCCGCTTCAGGTCAGAGACCTCGGCCGGTCATTCTTTGTGTGCACCGGTACCAGGTTAAAGACCTTCTGGTTCGGGAGGCTCGGCGGAGAGGGAGGCTGGAATACTGCGGTCAGCAGGTTCATATTGTGGAATACTACGCTCCCGAAGTTTTAAGCCAGCGAGCCGAGTATAGAGACTTTATGACTGAGTTATACAACCGTGGACTCCGGCCTTCTCTCCTGTATCCAGCACAGCTCCGGATAACTCTCTCTACCGGACAGAAGAAGTGGCTACGCTCGGTAGAAGAGGCCCAGAAACACATAGACAGTCTGCCGAAAACTACGTAGTGCACTATAGTTTAATTTTTTAATACTACAATTCCCAGGAAAGTACCCTTTTTAACTTTAAATCTAGCCATGTTTACGTTTTTCCTGGTAAGAGTATTGTGTTAAACACGTGTAGTTGTTGTTACTATTTTTCTATTATTATTTTCTCTGTTTCTAGTTACGTGTAATTTACATGTTTGTTTATTTTTTAGAGTTACAATGTGACGTGGGGGGAGGGGTTGTTTTGTGTTTTTCTCCTATTGAGAGATTTCAGTATTGGAGTGGGGAAATGTTTTATTTATATATTTATTTCTTAGTTTTTGTAAACTGTGTCGGAGCAGAAGATGGTGTGGTTAGCGGCAGGAAGATTGGTTAGGTGGAGAATGGAAGGATGGAAGAGCTTGCTGCTTTGTTTGTTGGCAGCTATCTTTGTTTGTTTGGGGGTAGTGGGGTGTGTGGGGGAGGGGTGTGGGTTCTCCGAAGCCAGTATTGTGTTAGTTTTTTGTACACTGTGTATCTTTGATATGTTGCTCTGTGTTTTACACTTCTGTTTTAAGGCTGACGCTGGGCATTTCATTATTATTTATGTTTATCTACCTGCATCTCCTTTCAGGGAGAATGAATAGTTCTTTAAACTTTGTGAGCTGGAATGTTAAGGGTTTAAACCATCCGGTCAAAAGAAGGAAAGTGCTCTCACACCTTAAACAACTTAACACTGCAATCGCATTTTTACAAGAAACTCACATTCGCAGTTCTGATAATTCTCGTCTTATGTCGCGTTGGGGAGGGCAGCACTACCACTCGACCTTTCAGGCCAAAGCTAGGGGTGTCTCAATTCTCATTAGTCCAAACATCTCTTTTGAGCATCATAATGTCATAATTGCGGATAAACATGGTCGTTATATCATTGTTTCAGGGAAGTTATTCAATACTAATGTAGTGTTGGCTAATTTATATGCCCCTGATTATGATGATGTCTCCTTCTTTGAACATTTTTTTCCCTGCTCTACCAGATCTGAGCTCATACTCTCTTATATTAGGGGGAGACTTTAACTGCTGTTTAGATCCATCACTTGACAGGTCATCCTCCAATCCTATACCTCTGAGTAAATCCGCCACGCTACTTCAGTCCTATCTTCGCAGCTTTGGTATTTCTGACATATGGCGCTTTCTTAATCCAAAAAAGAGAGAATACTCCTTTTTCTCACATGTTCATCATACTTTGTCCAGAATTGACTATTTCATTATAGATAATCCATTGATCCCAATGGTTAATTCTTGTGTTTATCAGAGCATTGGATCATGCCCCAGTTGTTATGTCTATAAAGCTCCCCCATCTCCTTCAGATTAATAGAAATTGGCGATTTAATCCATTGTTACTGATGGAGGACGATTTTGTTAAATTTTTGGAAGACCAGATAGTTTTTTTTCTTAAACACAAATGAAACACCTGAAGTGTCATGTTTAACTGTTTGGGATGCTCTGAAAGCCTACCTCAGGGGACAGATAATTTCATACACGGCAAATATGAAAAAGAAGGCATATAAAGAGCGAAAAGATTTAATCAACCAAATTAAAGAAATTGATCAGCAGTATCTATTTAAAACCCCCGATCTGTATAAAAAACGCGTAGAGTTGCAAAGTAAGTTTGAACTCATCTCAACACATGTTATCAAACGTCAATTATTAAAGATTAGGAGCCAATTTTACATTCATGGTGACAAATGTGGGAAACTTTTAGCTAGTCAGTAAGAGGATTTAGAGCACAGCAACACATTACAAAAATTTGGATGGAAGATGGTACTATTACTACCGATCATTCTAAAATTAATGATGCATTCAGGAATTTTTATTCTCGATTATATACTTCTGAGTTCCCAGGGGACCATAGATCAGTTGAGAATTTCTTGACTCAACTAGATATCCCAACACTGTCCCCTGATTCTAGATTAAGATTAGAAGGGCCCATATCACAAGAGGAAATCATTTCAGCTGTTTCATCATTGCAATCTGGCAAGTCCCCGGGTCCTGATGGGTTTCCAGCACAGTTTTTAAAATCATTCTCCTCATACCTTGCACAACTAGCTTCGGTTCTATCTGAATCTTTTCAGCAAGGTAAGATGCCCGCTTCATATAATGAGGCTCGCATCACCCTATCATCATAGCAAAGAGAGATAAGGATCCAACAAAGTGCTCTTCATATAGACCAATCTCTCTTCTTAATGTGGGTGTTAAAATCCTTGCTAAAGTCTTGGCTCGTAGTTTAGAGAATGTTCTACCCTCAATTATATCTGAGGACCGGACCGGTTTTGTCAAAAATAGTTTTTCTTACTTTAACATTAGACACCTTATGGATATCCTGTACACACCATTAGAGGGGATCCCTGAGTGTGTCCTTTCTTTGGATGCTGAAAAGGCTTTTGATCGTGTGGAGTGGGAGTATTTATTTAGGGCTTTAAAAAAATTCAATTTTGGTCCAAGTTTTATCACTTGGGTTAAATTATTATAATCAAGCCCTTATTGCCTCAGTTCTGACAAATGCTCAGCAGTCTCATCCATTCAGCCTTCAGCGGGGAACTCGTCAGCGGTGTCCTCTTAGCCCATTACTCTTTAACCTTGCCATTGAGCCACTAGCAATTGCATTCCGTAGTTGTAGGGATATATCTGGGATTTGGAGGCAGGGAGAAGAACATAAAGTTTCCCTTTATGCAGATGACCTTCTACTTTTTATATCAAATCCAATCTCCTCCCTGCCACCTGTGCTGTCATTGCTCAGTGAATTTTGCTATTTTTCAGGATATAAGCTGAATTTGCACAAAAGTGAACTCTTTCTGCTAAATAATATAGCATAAACAACTGGTATGCACAATTTCTCTTTCAATATAGTGAAAAATCAGTTTACCTACCTCGGTATTACAATCACAAGGAAACATAAACACCTTTTTAAAGAAAATTTTATTAGGTTGTTGAACCAAACAAAAAAGCACTTAGGACAATGGTCACCACTGACCATGTCCCTGGTGGGACACATTAATGCAATTAAAATGAATGTTCTTCCTAATTTTTTTTTATCTTTCCCAGTCTGTACCTGTTTTTATTCCCAAATCTTACTTTGGGGCTTTAGACTTAATTATATCCTCTTACCTTTGGAAAGGTAAACATCCACGATTGAATAAGTCCTTACTTCAAAGATCTAAAAGAGACGGTGGCATGGCTCTGACTAATTTTCGTTTTTACTACTGGGCAGCAAACATTCGATCTGTCATCTTTTGGGCATAATTTCATAACCAGCCTAATCGGCCTGCCTGGGTGGAATTGGAGATAAAGTCTGTCAAAAACGTCTCTATCTCTGCACTCCTTGGATCTGCACTCCCCATTCCCTCAATTAAATCTATCAATAATTCAGTTATTAGGCATATCTTGAGAGTATGGGCTCAGTTCAGAAAGCACAGCGGTCTTCTGGGCTTCTCTCTGTCAAGTCCAATTGTCTCTAACCATCTCTTCCAACCTTCTTTACATGATTTCAGGAATGGTACAATAAGGTTATCAAGCTTTGCAAAGATCTGTTTGTTAACCATAGGTTTGAATCATTTGAACAGCTTTCTGAAAGGTTTAACCTACCCAATTCTCATTTTTTCAGATACCTGCAAGTAAGACACTTCATTCGCTCTTTAATACCAAATTTCCCTGAAGCTCCTGATGTAAATATTATAGATAATCTCCTTTGTTTGTCCCTGTTGCGTAAAGGCCTAATATCCACTATTTATGGTGGATTGATGGGTTTGAGTCACGCCCCTTTGATACTTGGAATTCAATTCTTAAACTTGTCAATTCAACTTCCTATGTGCCCGCCACTCTTTATTACAGTTTAAGGTTGTACACAGGGCTCATTTCTCTAAACTTAAACTTTCCCGTTTCTATCCAAACATTGATCCTTGCTGTGATAAATGTAAAAGTGGAGAGGCGTCTTCTATTCATATGTACTGGACATGCCCGAATTTGAAAAAATTCTGGAGGGATGTTTTTAAAACCTTGTCGTACATATTGAAATGCAACCTTGAACCAGACCCTCTGATTGCTCTTTTTGGTATCACTGGAGGGAAAGATAAGCGTCTAACTCCAGCTAAACAGCGTCTGTTATCTTTTGCGACACTCCTGGCTAGGCGTTCTATTTTATTCATGTGGAAGGATGCCACGTCACCCACTCACGCCCAGTGGCTCAGAGATATTATGTCCTGTTTGTCCCTGGAAAAGATTCATTACTCAATACGTTATTCAGACAGGTGAACAGGTGTTCAGCAGGTGTGGGGGCCCTTCCTTTGCTTTTTTTATACACATTTATAGTTTGATTCCATTCTTATTTAATTGTTTCTGTTTGTTTTCCTTTTTTTTTCTTTTTTTTTGCATGCAGAACTAAAAAACTTCCAGCTCCATATTATTATTATAATTATTATGTTTTTCATTTTTAAAGATGCCTGGCGTCTAGCCTTTCTTATACATGTAAAGCTGGCTTGGAGTTAGGGAGGGGTGGGGTGGGTGCTATAGGGTTTATAAGGGGGTCATAAAATCTACAGTATATTGAAACATTACATGTTTACCCTGTTATATCCCTGTTTAAAATCAATAAAAATATTGTTGAACAAAAAGTGGTCTTAGTGTGCTGAAAAGGCACACAGGTTGGGATATGCGCCCAAGTGGCGATGGCACAGGTGCTTGGGCCAGCTCATGTTAGCTTGGAACTATTTTTCTTCCTTTTTCTCAAAAGCTGCATGGCCAACTTTTTGGTTTTTATGTGCCAGCCTGGGACCTGCGAGTGTTCTTCATCTGACCGTGTATGCAGTGTCCCCATCGTGATGTTACTGGTGTTGGACCCGCCAGTGTCCTGCACAGGAGTGGTTCATCGACTGGAGAGTGTGCAACCGAAACTAAATCTTCATTGTATGTTCAATGGACTGATGTACCTGTACTTTCTTGGCTTCAAACTTCAGCAGGTGGTTCTTGGGGAACTCCCATACCCACTGTTCTGGGTAAGACATGCAATCCTAGGATCTTTGTGGAGGGGAGGGGGCAAGGTTTTGGCGCTACCTCCTTGAAAATGCCTTCTACCTGTGAATCTACCTGTTTGTGAAACACTGGGGATGGGGGTTGTGATTGGTTCAGATAGCTCAGACCCTATGACTCTATGTGCTCCACAAGATGGCACATGTAACCTTTACATTTCCAAAAACGTACTGTGGCTTACTATGGAACGCTCACCACCTAGCACAACATACAGCACCATCCAGCATAATCCATGTGCTTTCCATTTCTGTGCCACAAGACTGCCTCCTAGGAAAGGGCATCGCAGACAGCAGCGATAAACTGAGCCGAGGGTTTAGGGTAAGTTCCAAGAATACAGACACATCCTGAACACACATACACTTATCACAGACACTTAACACAATCACACATAACACATACACAAATGTTACATATGCATACTACACACATATAAACACACACGCTCAATACAAGCACACATGCTGAACACACACCCCACACACATAATACACATCCTAAATACATAAAGTAAACACACACCCATACACGTCTCATAGACATCACACAACCTTCGCCCACATTGAGTGACAGCTAGCAATGTGGCGGATCAGAAATACATGTCCAAACATGACGATGACCTAAACTTATGTCATACTGTATTTGTTCAAGAGGTCTTAGCGTGATGAATTGGCACACAGGTTGTGGGGTTGTGGCGATGGCACAGGTGTTTGGGCCCGCATATTGTAGCTTGTAACTATTTTTCTTCCTTTCTCCAGAGTACTGCACAGGACTGACTTGAGCGAGCTTGAGAAGTGTGTTTATCTTTATTGACCGGCAGAACACAACCATAATCAAATCTTTGTTGTATCTTAAATGGATTCATGTACTGATGTACCATCTTGCCTTCAAACTTCAGCGGGTGGTTATTAGAGAACTCCTAGACCCACTGTTCTGGGCAAGGTTCTGGGCCTTGGGGGCTTGTTCTGGGAACATGGGTAGATGGTAACAAAATCTTTGGCCCTAACTACTTGAGAATACTCTCCTATAAGTCCACCTGTTTGTAAAACACTGGGGACTGCGCTTGTAAGTTGTTGAGATAGCTCAGACTCTATGACTCTATCTGTTCGACAAAGATGGCACGAGTAACCCATGAATTTCCACAAACGTACTGCAGGCTACTATGGAACGCTCACCACCTAGCACATCCTACAGCCCTTTGGCCTTCGCTATGTGATTTAATATTTTTATAGCACAAGGAGGGCTCCTAACAAGGCCTTTCCCCTTTAAATGGGAAAGGCCTTGTTATAGATTTGCGTTCTTGATGAACACGTGTTTGCAGTTAATGATTCAGGGACAACTGGTTTTGCAGCAGAAGAAAACCTGGCCAAGAGAAGGCAGCTCTGCTCTTTAGGACTGTTTTGAGGACACTGACAGGAACATGTTTAGAAAAGCTGCAACCTACAGTCACTTCACTGACATGGAGGAGTACACGACATCAAGTTCACTGATGGCATTCTCCAAGAACATCATCTTACCACCAACCAGAAACCGTGGATTTCTGCGGCGGTGTGTGCACTTCTAAAGACCCAAGACTCCACCATCAAAGTGGGGGACAAGGCGGCTCTGCATGTGCCAAACCAACTACAAGACATCATCACCTGTTTGTGACAGTGATGGCTCCCTTCCAGATGCGCTGAACAGGATTTACCCTCGGTAGAACGATGTGATGGCGAGGAATAGGTATTCCTCCCAAAGACCAGGTGCTGTGTCTCACCACAGCTGATGTGAGGAAAACTCTACGCAGGGTAGTGTCAATTTTATCAGCTATTTTCAGTCTTATTTCAGTCTTATTTTAGTCTTAGTCCCAGGACAAATTTCCCTGATAGTTTTTATCATATTAAGTCAATCGTATCCTATTTTTGTTTAGTCAAGATTTAGTTGACTAAAAGTCTGGGGATTTTAGTCTAGACAGAGGAAGCCATAAGTATTTTAGTATAGTTTTAGTCAATGAAAATATAATATTTTAGCAAATAAGATTTTTATTAATTAATCCTTCAGTCAATCAAAACCCAATTTAGCCCGAACCCATTTTTTAAGGTTTTCACAAAATAATTTTCTTAACATTTTAAAATATATCTTTTCATCGAATGTTTTCAGCTAATTGTATTTCTCTGTCACAACTACAGATTCATTTCCATTTTTTTTTAAAATACAAAAACAATAGGAGCAGTATGGACAGTGTTGTGTAACCTTTTTTTAAAATATAATTTTAATCACTTGGACTGTTGTGGCTCCTATAGGTCACAATCATTTGCTAATCTATTAGATTAATGATTTTGGCATCGGTCTAACATAATTATATCATGTAGTGGCATAATTACCACAGAGAGGCTGTAAAACTGGGTGATTTTTATGGTATACCTTGATGCTCATTGTGTGCTCACACTGTTTCTGAAATAAATTGGCGTCAAAGAATATTTACTATTGTCACTATTCTCACCGACATCAACATCTTTCTGAGCTAGGGTTGTGCCGTAGTTCCCACTTGCTCCAAGTCTCAAAGACGTTTTCTATGTCCTGTCTCAATGACCACCGTCCTGTTGCACTCACACCCATCACCATTTAATGCTTTGAGCGGCTAATCATGAGACACATCAAGACCCTGTTGCCCTTCTCACTAGAGCCACTGCAGATTTCAGTTCAGCATTCAATACTATCGTCCCCGACACCAGACCGCAAGGCTGAGCCTTTCGGACCTGAACGAGAGGGAGCTCTGTAACTGGATCCTGGACTTCCTGATAGGAAACCCTCAGTCAGTGTGGATCGGGAACAGCCCCTCCCACACCACCACACTGAGTACTGTGGCTCAGTCCCACTGCTGACTTACGACTGTGTAGCGACACACAGTTCCAACCACATCATTAGGTTTTCTGAAACAAAAGAGATGGTTGTTGATGTCAGGAGGACATGAAGGGACCACTCTCCGCTTAACATCAACGGCTTCTCTGTGAAGATTGGGTTCTCACTGAAATCTCATAAATCTCCTCTTTGGTCTTCTTTAGACCTCCTGCCTGGCAGTTCCAAGCTCATCATCCTTTTACCAATATGCTCACAATCTTTCCTCTGAACATGTCCAAACCACTTCAATCTGGCCTCTCTGACTTTATCTCCAAAACTCCTAACATGGGTTGGCCCTCTGATAAACTCATTCCTGAAACCATTTCTATCCTTGTCACTCCCGAGGAGAACCTCAACATCTTCATCTCTGCTACTTCCAACTTTGCCACTGTCTCTAAGCCAGTGCCACTGTCTCTAAGCCATAGAGCATCGCTGGTCTAACCACTGTCTTGAACATCTTTCTTTTTGCTCTCGCTGATACACTTTTGTGACACAACACACTGCCTGCCTGCACAAGTCTCTTTACCTGCTTTACACACTCTCCATTCCTCTGGACCGTTGACCCTAAGTACTTAAAGTCCTGCACCCTTCTGCTCCCTGTAGCCTTATCATTCCACTTAGGTTCCTCTCATTTACACACATATATTCTGTCTTGCTACAGCTAACCTTCATTTCTCTGCTTTCCATAGCATACCTCCATCTCTCTTAATTTTCCTCCACCTGATCCCTGCTCTCGCTATAAAGCACAATGTCATCTGCAAACATCATTGTCCATGAAGACTTCTGTCTCATGACTTTATCTGTCATCCTGTCCATCACTATAGCAAACAAGAAAGTTGATCCTTGATGCAGACCCACCTCTACCTTAAACTCTTCTGTCACACCTACTTCTCACCACTGTCTTACAGCTCTCATACATGTCTTGCACCACTCTAACATACTTCTCTGCCACTCCAGGCTTCCTCATACAATACCACAACTCCTCTCTCGGCACCCTGTCATGCGCTTTCTCAAAGACACAATGCAACTCTCTATTACCTTCTCTGTACTTCTCCATCTGCATCCACACCTGCATCTTTAACATCTTTCTGAGCGGTGCCGTCATTCCCACGTGCTTCAAGGCCACCACCATCGTCCCCATGCCCAAGAAGTCTACTGTGTCCTGTCTCAATGACTACCGTCCCGTTGCACTCACACCCACCATCAAGTGCTTTGAGCGGCTCGTCATGAGACACATCAAGACCCTGCTGCCCTTCTCACTGGACCCACTGCAATTTGCGTACCGTCCTAATGGCTCAACGCCATCTCCACTACACTACATCTTCGCCTCACACACTTGGACAAGAAGGACACATATGTTCGAATGCTGTACATAGATTTCAGCTCAGTCAACACTATCATCCCCCAACAACTGATTGGGAAGCTGAACCTGTTGGGCCTGAACACCTCCCTCTGCAACTGGATCCTGGACTTTCTGACCGGTAGGCCTCAGTCAGTACGGATCAGAAACTGCACCTCCAGCACCACCACACTGAGCACTGAGGCCCCACAAGGCCGTGTGCTCGGTCCCCTGCTGTTCACACTGCTGACTCACGACTGTGTAGCAACACACAGTTCGAACCACATCATTAAGTTCGCTGCTGACACGACCGTGGTGGGTCTCATTAGCAAGAACGACGAGTCAGCGTACAGAGAGGAAGTGCAGAGACTAATGGACTGGTGTAAAGACAACAACCTGTCTCTAAATGTTGACAAGACAAAGGAGATGGTTGTTGACTTTAGAAGGACACGAGGCGACCATTCTCCGCTGAGCATCAACAGCTCCTCTGTAGGAATCGTCGAAAGCACCAAATTCCTGGGTGTCCACCTAGAGAAGGACCTCAGCTGGTCCCTCAACACCAGCTCCCTACACAAGAAAGCCCAACAGCGTCTCTTCTTTTTGAGAAGACTGTAGTATAGTGAGATATAGGGGTCTCTCTCCCCTCTATTGAAGACATCTACTCCACACGCTGCATCCGGTAAGCCACCAGCATTGTGGCTAATCGGACACACCCGTCTCACACACACTTCACACTCCTGCCATCTGGAAAAAGGTACCGAAGCATTCGGGCACACACATCCAGACTGTGCAACATTTTTTTTCCACAAGCCATCCGTCTCCTCAACAAAAAGGGACTGGACTGATAAACACAAACACACACACACACACACACACACACACACACACAAACACAACATTATCACACAGCTTAACTCAACTACCTCAAAATATTGGGACTGGACTGACTAATCAACACAAGTGCAGGCACACTGACCTACACCACCAAATTATCATACACACCAACCTGTAAATGCTTCACTGTTTATCTTTTGCACAATGATCATTACTGGACAAATTTTTGCACTAATTCCTCAATTCTTGCTGCTGTTTTTAAAGAATGTTTATGTTTACCCACTACCTTAACACCATATTTTATGTTCTGTTATGTCGTGGTTGCGCACTGTCACTTTGTTGTTGCTCTTGTTTGCACATTTGCACGTGCACTTTATGTTGTCTGTAAAAATAGTAATACTTAGCTGGTTAGTTTTTGTTAATTTATGTTGTGATTTATGTTAGGTCTCTCTGTCCTGTCTCTGCTAGCCAGTTAACTAGGCCTCTTGGTTAGCTAGTTTAGTGTCTATGTTAATTTATGTTGTAAATTTATGTTGCATGTAGCACCTTGGTCCTGGAGGAACGTTGTTTCGTTTCACTGTGTACTAACTGTATATGGTTGTAATGACAATAAAGCCTACTTGAACTTGAACTTGAACTTGAACTCAAAGCAAATACTGCATCTGTTGTAATCTTTCTAGGTATGAAACCATATTGCTGCTCACAAATGCTCAGTTCTGCCCTTAACCTACAGTAGCTTCCACTACTCATTCCCGAAGCTTCATTGAAAGGCTTATCAACTTTATTCTTTTGTAGTTGCCACAGCGCCACTGGCACAACATCCCCCTTGTTCTTGAAGATCGCACTACTACACTTTTCCTCCATTCCTCTGCGATTCTCTCACTCTCCAAAATCTTGTTAAACTGACTAGTCAGAAACTCTACTGCAACCTCTCCGAAGCACTTCCATACCACCATTGGTATGTCATCAGGAGCAACTGCCTTTCCACTCATCTTCATCGTCTGTATTGCCATCGTCACCTCACTCTTACTGAATTTGCTACTTCCTGCTCCACAACAGTCAAGACTTTTACTCTTCGTTCTCCTTCATCTTTCTCATTCATCGAAGTACTTCGAAGTACTCCTTCCATCTTCCCATCACCCTTATGGCACCTGTTAGTACATTTTCATCCCTATATTTAATCACTCTAACATGCTGCACAACCTTCCCAACTCTATCTCTGCCTCGCCAACCTGTACTGATCCACCTCTCCCTCCTTACTGTCCAATCTAGCATATAAATCCTGATGTGCTTTTTGTTTGGCCTTTGCCACCTCTACTCTCACCTTAATTAACGCGAGCTTGTCACACTTACTGTGCGATTACCTTCATAAATGCATAGTTTGCACATCAATAGTAGAGAAGTGTAGAGGGACACAAATTTTACATTTGAGTATCACTCAGGATGAATGACAACTTCATGACATTATTTTTAACTTTGAATAAACATTTCCATCATAATCATGCATTTTTGCATTGATAAAAACAACTTTCCTGAGATCGTACAGCACTAAGACGACGGGAAACGCGTTTTCTCATCTTCAGCAACTTGAAAGTGAAAGCAATGATCATTTCCAACACTTTGATGCATTCTTGCATACATGGTAAAGAACAGCTTTTTTGTTATTCTTTTTTACATTTTGACCATGAAAACTGTATATCAACTCATTTTGTATATTTTACATGATCGTGCATTACTTGTGTGAGAAAAGGGCTTTCCTTAGCTCGTACAGCGCTAGGAGCACGGGAAACGCTTTCTCTCATCTTCAGCAACTTGAAAGTGAAGTACAACTTGAAAGTAAAGAACAACTTTTCTGTTATTCTTTTTCACATTTTGACCATGAAAACTGTATATAAACTCGTTTTGTATGTTTCACATGATCATGCATTAGTTGTGTGAGAAAAGGGCTTTCCATAGCTCGCACAGCGCTAGGAGCACGGGAAACGCTTTTTCTCATCTTCAGCAACTTGAAAGTGAAGTACAACTTGAAAGTAAAGAACAACTTTTCTGTTATTCTTTTTCACATTTTGACCATGAAAACTGTATATAAACTCGTTTTGTATGTTTCACATGATCATGCATTAGTTGTGTGAGAAAAGGGCTTTCCATAGCTCGCACAGCGCTAGGAGCACAGGAAACGCTTTTTCTCAGCATCAGAGGCCCAAAAATGAAAGAAATGTTCATTTCCAATACATTCATATATTCTTGCATACATTGTTAAAAACAGCTTTCTGGATATTCATTTTCACATTTTGACCATGAAAACAGTATATTAACTCGTTTTGTATGTTTTACATGATCATGCATTAGTTGTGTGAGAAAACGGCTTTCCATAGCTCGTACAGCGCTAAGAGCACGGGAAACGCTTTTTCTCATCTTCAGCAACTTGAAAGTGAAATCAATGATCATTTCCAATACATTCATACATTCTCGCATACATGGTTAAAAACAGTTTTTGGTTATTCATTTTCACATTTTGACGATGAAAATTGTATATAAACTCGTTTTGTATGTTTTACATGATCATGCATTAGTTGTGTGAGAAAAGGGCTTTCCATAGCTCGCACAGCGCTAGGAGCACAGGAAACGCGTTTTCTCAGCATCAGAGGCCCAAAAATGAAAGAAATGTTCATTTCCAATACATTCATATATTCTTGCATACATTGTTAAAAACAGCTTTCTGGATATTCATTTTCACATTTTGACCATGAAAACAGTATATTAACTCGTTTTGTATGTTTTACATGATCATGCATTAGTTGTGTGAGAAAACGGCTTTCCATAGCTCGCACAGCGCTAGGAGCACGGGAAACTCTTTTTCTCATCTTCAGCAACTTGAAAGTGAAGTACAACTTGAAAGTAAAGAACAACTTTTCTGTTATTCTTTTTCACATTTTGACCATGAAAACTGTATATAAACTCGTTTTGTATGTTTCACATGATCATGCATTAGTTGTGTGAGAAAAGGGCTTTCCATAGCTCGCACAGCGCTAGGAGCACGGGAAACGCTTTTTCTCATCTTCAGCAACTTGAAAGTGAAATCAATGATCATTTCCAACACTTTCATGCATTCTTGCATACATGGTAAAAAACAACTTTTTTCTTATTCTTATTCAGATTTTGAATATGAAGACTGTATATTAACTCGTTTTGTATGTTTTACATGATCATGCATTAGTTGTGTGAGAAAAGGGCTTTCCATAGCTCGCACAGCGCTAGGAGCACAGGAAACGCTTTTTCTCAGCATCAGAGGCCCAAAAATGAAAGAAATGTTCATTTCCAATACATTCATATATTCTTGCATACATTGTTAAAAACAGCTTTTTGGATATTCATTTTCACATTTTGACCATGAAAACTGTATATTAACTCGTTTTGTATGTTTTACATGATCATGCATTAGTTGTGTGAGAAAACGGCTTTCCATAGCTCGCACAGCGCTAGGAGCACGGGAAACGCGTTTTCTCATCTTCAGCAACTTGAAAGTGAAATCAATGATCATTTCCAACACTTTCATGCATTCTTGCATACATGGTAAAAAACAACTTTTTTCTCATTCTTTTTCAGATTTTGAACATGAAAACTGTATATAAACTCGTTTTGTATGTTTTACATAATCATGCATTAGTTTATTGAGAAAACCGCTTTCCTGAGTTCGTACAGCGCTAAGAGCCCGGGAAACGCCTTTTCTTACCATCAGAAGCCTAAAGCTGAAAGAAATGATTCTTTCCAATACATTCTTGCATACATGGTGAAAGCAACTTTTTCGTTGATCTTTTTCACATTATGACGATGAAAGCTGTATATCAACTCGTTTTGTATGTTTTACATGACCATGCATTCGTTGTGTGAGAGCACCGCTTTCCCAGACACTACACATCACACGCACACACACACACACACACACACGCACGCACGCACGCATGCACGTACGCACGCACACAAACACAAACACAAATATAAACTCAATATATATATCAAATTAGTCACTAGTATATATATATATATATATATATATATATATATATATATATATATATATCACATCCTAAACACACACATTTACCACACAGAATTAGCACAGGCACAAACACTTCACATTCTACACTAAAACAAACTACACACACAGACACAGACAGACAGACACACACACACACACACACAAACATTACATATGTCCACTACACATATATAAACACACACACTCAGTACACACACACTTGCCAAACACATAAAACACACACACACACACACACACACACACACACACACACACACACACACACACACACATGGTACACATCATCAATACACATAACAACACACGTCTCATAGTCATCACACATCCTACGTATCCTACACAAACGATGACCTGCTCAAGCACCTGAGAAATTACAGTCACCACCAAACCGCACCCACATTATGTAACAGCTGTGTCATATTTACAAATATGTCATATTTGTATAAGATGTCTTAGCATGCTGAAAAGGCACACATGTTGTGTGAGGTGCGTCTAAAGTGGCGATGGCACCATTACAGTCGCCACCAAACCCGGCCCACATTGAGTAACAGTTATCAATCGTGCACCAGAAAGACAGAAAGACATGTCCAACCATGACAATGCATATCATATTTGGTTAAGTGGTCTTAGTGTGAGGACTTCCGGTTAGCAGCCACATGGAGTAGACGTGTAAGTTAGGTGCTCCGACAATTTTTTTTCTTTAATTCCTTACTCGTCTTTAAATGTTGAATTAAATCTTTAGTTTACATATTACATTTAGTTTTATAATTGTTTTACCATGGTGTGGATAGGAAAAGAAATGGAGTAGGAGTTATTCTAAAACAGGAATTTGTAAGGAATGTTCTAGAGGTGAAGAGAGTATCAGATAGGGTGATGAGTCTGAAGCTGGAAATTGAAGAGATAATGTTCAATGTTGTTAGTGGTTACTGTATGCCCCACAGGTAGGATGTGAGTTAAAAGAGAAGGAGAAATTCTGGAGTTAGTTAGATGAAGTGATGCAGAGC
The DNA here is from genome assembly GCF_024256425.1 of Clarias gariepinus. Classification (NCBI taxonomy): domain Eukaryota; kingdom Metazoa; phylum Chordata; class Actinopteri; order Siluriformes; family Clariidae; genus Clarias; species Clarias gariepinus. The sequence continues at coordinate 21,804,655 of NC_071117.1, forward strand.
ATCCCCAGAGGTGAAAGAGTTGGTGCAGACTTCAATGAACATTTTGGGGAAGGGAACAGATGAAAATGTGATGGGCAGGTTTGGTCTTCAGGACAGGAATGTAGAAGGACAGTTGGTGGTGGACTTTGCAAAGAGGATGGAAATGGCAGTAGTAAATACTTTCTTCCAGAAGAGGAATGGTGACATATAAGAGTGGAGGCAGAAGCACTCAGGTCGACTACATCTTGTGTTGACAATGTAACCTGAAAGAGATCAGTGACTGCAAAGTGTTGGTAGGGGAGAGTGTAGCCAGACAACACAGAATGGTCGTGTGTAAAATAACCCTGGTGGTGAGGAAGGCGACGAGGACAAAGGCAGAGCAGAGGACAAAGTAGTGAGAGCTGAGAAAGGAGGAATGTTGTGAAGTCTTTAGGGAAGAGTTAAGACAGGCCATGTGTGGTCAGGAGGGGCTTTCAGTTGACTGGACAACTACAGCCAATGTGATCAGGGAGACAGTTAGGAGGGTACTTGGTGTATCATCAGGTAAGGGGAAAGTGGACAAGGAGACTTGGTGGTGGAATGAGGAAGTCCAGGAGTGTATACAGGGAAAGAGGCTAGCTAAGAAGAAGTGGGACACTGAGAGGACTGAAGAGAGTAGACAAGAGTACAGGGAGATGCAAAGTAAGGTGAAGGTAGAGGTGGCAAAGGCCAAACAAAGAGCATATGAGGACTTGTATGCTAGGCTAGACAGTAAGGAGGGAGAGGTGGATCTGTACAGGTTGGCAAGGCAGAGAGATAGAGATGGGAAGGATGTGCAGCAGGTTAGAGTGATTAAAGATAGAGATGGAAATGTACTGACAGATGCCAGGAGGGTGATGGGAAGATGGAATGAGTACTTTAAGGAGTTGATGAATGAGGAAAACGAAAGAGAACAAAGAGTAGAAGAGGTGACTGTTGTGGAACAGGAAGTAGCAAATATTAGTAGAAGTGAGGTGAGAGTGGAAAGGCTGTTGAAGAGTGGAAAGGCTGTTGGACCTGATGACATACCTGTGGAGGTATGGAAGTGCTTAGGAGAGGTGGCAGTAGAGTTTCTGACAAGTTTGTTTAACAAGATCTTGGAGAGTGAGAGTATTCCAGAGGAATGGATTGAGAAGTGTATTGGTGCCAATTTTTAAGAACAAGGGAGATGTGCAAAGCTGTGGCAATTAAAGAGGTATAAAGCTAATGAGCCAGACAATGAAGCTGTGGGAAAAAATGGTGGAAGCTAGGTTAAGGGCAGAGGTGAGCATTTGTGAGCAGCAATATGGTTTTATGCCTAGAAAGAGTACATCAGATGCAGTATTTGCTTTGAGGATGCTGGCGGAGAAGTACAAAGAAGGTAACAGGGAGTTGCATTGTGTCTTTGTAGATTTAGAGAAAGCGTATGACAGGGTGCCAAGAGAGGAGCTGTGGTATTGTATGAGGAAGTCTGGAGTGGCAGAGAAGTATGTTAGAGTGGTGCAGGACATGTAGGAGAGCTGTAAGACAGTGGTAAGATGTGCTGTAGGTGTGACAGAAGAGTTCAAGGTGGAGGTGGGTCTGCATCAAGGATCGGCTCTAAGCCCCTTTTTGTTTGCTCTGGTGACTGACAGGATGACAGATGAGGTAAGACAGGAGTCTCCATGGACTATGATGTTTGCAGATGACATTGTGCTCTGTAGCGAGAGCAGGGAACAGGTGGAGGAAAGTTTGGAGAGGTGGAGGTATGCTCTGGAAAGCAGAGGAATGAAGGTTAGCTGCAGCAAGACGGAATACATGTGTGTAAATGAGAGGGACCCAGGAGGAGTGAGGCTACAGGGAGCAGAGGTAAAGAAGGTGCAGGATTTTAAGTACTTAGGGTCAACGATCCAGAGCAACGGAGAGTGTTCAAAGGCAGGTTGGTATGGGTGGTGAAAAGTGTCAGAAGTGTTGTGCGATAAAAGAGTATCAGCGAGAATGAAAGGAAAGGTGTACAGGACAGTGGTGAGACCAGCAATGCTCTACGGCTTAGAGACAGTGGCGCTGAAGAAAAGACAGGAGGCAGAGTTGGAGATAGCAGAGCTGAAGATGTTGAGGTTCTCTTTGGGAGTGACAAGGATGGATAGGATCAAGAATGAGTTCATCAGAGGGACACCCCACGTTAGATGTTTTGGAGATAAAGTCAGAGAGGCCAGATTGAGGTGGTTTGGACATGTTCAGAGGAGAGATTGTAAATATATCGGTAGAAGGATGCTGAGGTTGGAACTGCCAGGCAGGAGGTCTAGAGGAAGACCAAAGAGGAGATTTATGGATGAAGTCATGAAGACATGAAGTTAGTTGGTGTAAGAGAAAAGGATGCAGAGGATAGGGTTAGATGGAGGCAAATGATTCGCTGTGGCGACCCCTGAAAGGGAACAGCTGAAAGACAAAGAAGAAATCTTTAGTTTACAATAACTTTATACTCTACCCCACGGTTATTTACTTTTCATCTATAATGGCTACCAGGAGTGTTAAATGCAGGAAAAAAGACGACACTGCGACCGCTCTAACAGTCGAGACTATCTCAGCGCTGTTAGATAAACACTGTGAAGCTTTAAAGCGGCTGAATTTAAATCATCGTTTAGTTTACTGGAAAGTAAGCTAGACCAAATTCAGGCCCAAGTAGAGGACCTTGGACAGCGCTTACCTTCACTAGAACTCGCTACAAATGACCTAAGCCAGCGGGTGACCGAGTTGGAGAACATCTGCTCCGGACTTCCGGAAAGTAACACTAAGTTAACGGCCAAAGTCGTAGACCTAGAAGGCAGGAGACAAAACCTGCGTGTCCTGGGTCTTCCGGAGGGTACTGAGAGTGAACTCCCTACCGAGTTCTTCTCGAAATTTTTGTGCGAGGTGTTTGGGAGTGAAACGCTTAAATCCCCGCCTGAGATTGACAGAGCCCACCGCATACCTACATCCAAACCCGCTTCAGGTCAGAGACCTCGGCCGGTCATTCTCCGTGTGCACCGGTACCAGGTTAAAGACCTTCTGGTTCGGGAGGCTCGGCGGAGAGGGAGGCTGGAATACTGCGGTCAGCAGGTTCATATTGTGGAATACTACGCTCCCGAAGTTTTAAGCCAGCGAGCCGAGTATAGAGACTTTATGACTGAGTTATACAACCGTGGACTCCGGCCTTCTCTCCTGTATCCAGCACAGCTCCGGATAACTCTCTCTACCGGACAGAAGAAGTGGCTACGCTCGGTAGAAGAGGCGCAGAAACACATAGACAGTCTGCCGAAAACTACGTAGTGCACTATAGTTTAATTTTTTAATACTACAATTCCCAGGAAAGTACCCTTTTTAACTTTAAATCTAGCCATGTTTACGTTTTTCCTGGTAAGAGTATTGTGTTAAACACGTGTAGTTGTTGTTACTATTTTTCTATTATTATTTTCTCTGTTTCTAGTTACGTGTAATTTACATGTTTGTTTATTTTTTAGAGTTACAATGTGACGTGGGGGGAGGGGTTGTTTTGTGTTTTTCTCCTATTGAGAGATTTCAGTATTGGAGTGGGGAAATGTTTTATTTATATATTTATTTCTTAGTTTTTGTAAACTGTGTCGGAGCAGAAGATGGTGTGGTTAGCGGCAGGAAGATTGGTTAGGTGGAGAATGGAAGGATGGAAGAGCTTGCTGCTTTGTTTGTTAGCAGCTATCTTTGTTTGTTTGGGGGTAGTGGGGTGTGTGGGGGAGGGGTGTGGGTTCTCCGAAGCCAGTATTGTGTTAGTTTTTTGTACACTGTGTATCTTTGATATGTTGCTCTGTGTTTTACACTTCTGTTTTAAGGCTGACGCTGGGCATTTCATTATTATTTATGTTTATCTACCTGCATCTCCTTTCAGGGAGAATGAATAGTTCTTTAAACTTTGTGAGCTGGAATGTTAAGGGTTTAAACCATCCGGTCAAAAGAAGGAAAGTGCTCTCACACCTTAAACAACTTAACACTGCAATCGCATTTTTACAAGAAACTCACATTCGCAGTTCTGATAATTCTCGTCTTATGTCGCGTTGGGGAGGGCAGCACTACCACTCGACCTTTCAGGCCAAAGCTAGGGGTGTCTCAATTCTCATTAGTCCAAACATCTCTTTTGAGCATCATAATGTCATAATTGCGGATAAACATGGTCGTTATATCATTGTTTCAGGGAAGTTATTCAATACTAATGTAGTGTTGGCTAATTTATATGCCCCTGATTATGATGATGTCTCCTTCTTTGAACATTTTTTTCCCTGCTCTACCAGATCTGAGCTCATACTCTCTTATATTAGGGGGAGACTTTAACTGCTGTTTAGATCCATCACTTGACAGGTCATCCTCCAATCCTATACCTCTGAGTAAATCCGCCACGCTACTTCAGTCCTATCTTCGCAGCTTTGGTATTTCTGACATATGGCGCTTTCTTAATCCAAAAAAGAGAGAATACTCCTTTTTCTCACATGTTCATCATACTTTGTCCAGAATTGACTATTTCATTATAGATAATCCATTGATCCCAATGGTTAATTCTTGTGTTTATCAGAGCATTGGATCATGCCCCAGTTGTTATGTCTATAAAGCTCCCCCATCTCCTTCAGATTAATAGAAATTGGCGATTTAATCCATTGTTACTGATGGAGGACGATTTTGTTAAATTTTTGGAAGACCAGATAGTTTTTTTTCTTAAACACAAATGAAACACCTGAAGTGTCATGTTTAACTGTTTGGGATGCTCTGAAAGCCTACCTCAGGGGACAGATAATTTCATACACGGCAAATATGAAAAAGAAGGCATATAAAGAGCGAAAAGATTTAATCAACCAAATTAAAGAAATTGATCAGCAGTATCTATTTAAAACCCCCGATCTGTATAAAAAACGCGTAGAGTTGCAAAGTAAGTTTGAACTCATCTCAACACATGTTATCAAACGTCAATTATTAAAGATTAGGAGCCAATTTTACATTCATGGTGACAAATGTGGGAAACTTTTAGCTAGTCAGTAAGAGGATTTAGAGCACAGCAACACATTACAAAAATTTGGATGGAAGATGGTACTATTACTACCGATCATTCTAAAATTAATGATGCATTCAGGAATTTTTATTCTCGATTATATACTTCTGAGTTCCCAGGGGACCATAGATCAGTTGAGAATTTCTTGACTCAACTAGATATCCCAACACTGTCCCCTGATTCTAGATTAAGATTAGAAGGGCCCATATCACAAGAGGAAATCATTTCAGCTGTTTCATCATTGCAATCTGGCAAGTCCCCGGGTCCTGATGGGTTTCCAGCACAGTTTTTAAAATCATTCTCCTCATACCTTGCACAACTAGCTTCGGTTCTATCTGAATCTTTTCAGCAAGGTAAGATGCCCGCTTCATATAATGAGGCTCGCATCACCCTATCATCATAGCAAAGAGAGATAAGGATCCAACAAAGTGCTCTTCATATAGACCAATCTCTCTTCTTAATGTGGGTGTTAAAATCCTTGCTAAAGTCTTGGCTCGTAGTTTAGAGAATGTTCTACCCTCAATTATATCTGAGGACCGGACCGGTTTTGTCAAAAATAGTTTTTCTTACTTTAACATTAGACACCTTATGGATATCCTGTACACACCATTAGAGGGGATCCCTGAGTGTGTCCTTTCTTTGGATGCTGAAAAGGCTTTTGATCGTGTGGAGTGGGAGTATTTATTTAGGGCTTTAAAAAAATTCAATTTTGGTCCAAGTTTTATCACTTGGGTTAAATTATTATAATCAAGCCCTTATTGCCTCAGTTCTGACAAATGCTCAGCAGTCTCATCCATTCAGCCTTCAGCGGGGAACTCGTCAGCGGTGTCCTCTTAGCCCATTACTCTTTAACCTTGCCATTGAGCCACTAGCAATTGCATTCCGTAGTTGTAGGGATATATCTGGGATTTGGAGGCAGGGAGAAGAACATAAAGTTTCCCTTTATGCAGATGACCTTCTACTTTTTATATCAAATCCAATCTCCTCCCTGCCACCTGTGCTGTCATTGCTCAGTGAATTTTGCTATTTTTCAGGATATAAGCTGAATTTGCACAAAAGTGAACTCTTTCTGCTAAATAATATAGCATAAACAACTGGTATGCACAATTTCTCTTTCAATATAGTGAAAAATCAGTTTACCTACCTCGGTATTACAATCACAAGGAAACATAAACACCTTTTTAAAGAAAATTTTATTAGGTTGTTGAACCAAACAAAAAAGCACTTAGGACAATGGTCACCACTGACCATGTCCCTGGTGGGACACATTAATGCAATTAAAATGAATGTTCTTCCTAATTTTTTTTTATCTTTCCCAGTCTGTACCTGTTTTTATTCCCAAATCTTACTTTGGGGCTTTAGACTTAATTATATCCTCTTACCTTTGGAAAGGTAAACATCCACGATTGAATAAGTCCTTACTTCAAAGATCTAAAAGAGACGGTGGCATGGCTCTGACTAATTTTCGTTTTTACTACTGGGCAGCAAACATTCGATCTGTCATCTTTTGGGCATAATTTCATAACCAGCCTAATCGGCCTGCCTGGGTGGAATTGGAGATAAAGTCTGTCAAAAACGTCTCTATCTCTGCACTCCTTGGATCTGCACTCCCCATTCCCTCAATTAAATCTATCAATAATTCAGTTATTAGGCATATCTTGAGAGTATGGGCTCAGTTCAGAAAGCACAGCGGTCTTCTGGGCTTCTCTCTGTCAAGTCCAATTGTCTCTAACCATCTCTTCCAACCTTCTTTACATGATTTCAGGAATGGTACAATAAGGTTATCAAGCTTTGCAAAGATCTGTTTGTTAACCATAGGTTTGAATCATTTGAACAGCTTTCTGAAAGGTTTAACCTACCCAATTCTCATTTTTTCAGATACCTGCAAGTAAGACACTTCATTCGCTCTTTAATACCAAATTTCCCTGAAGCTCCTGATGTAAATATTATAGATAATCTCCTTTGTTTGTCCCTGTTGCGTAAAGGCCTAATATCCACTATTTATGGTGGATTGATGGGTTTGAGTCACGCCCCTTTGATACTTGGAATTCAATTCTTAAACTTGTCAATTCAACTTCCTATGTGCCCGCCACTCTTTATTACAGTTTAAGGTTGTACACAGGGCTCATTTCTCTAAACTTAAACTTTCCCGTTTCTATCCAAACATTGATCCTTGCTGTGATAAATGTAAAAGTGGAGAGGCGTCTTCTATTCATATGTACTGGACATGCCCGAATTTGGAAAAATTCTGGAGGGATGTTTTTAAAACCTTGTCGTACATATTGAAATGCAACCTTGAACCAGACCCTCTGATTGCTCTTTTTGGTATCACTGGAGAGAAAGATAAGCGTCTTACTCCAGCTAAACAGCGTCTGTTATCTTTTGCGACACTCCTGGCTAGGCGTTCTATTTTATTCATGTGGAAGGATGCCACGTCACCCACTCACGCCTAGTGGCTCAGAGATATTATGTCCTGTTTGTCCCTGGAAAAGATTCATTACTCAATACGTTATTCAGACAGGTGAACAGGTGTTCAGCAGGTGTGGGGGCCCTTCCTTTGCTTTTTTTATACACATTTATAGTTTGATTCCATTCTTATTTAATTGTTTCTGTTTGTTTTCCTTTTTTTTTCTTTTTTTTTGCATGCAGAACTAAAAAACTTCCAGCTCCATATTATTATTATAATTATTATGTTTTTCATTTTTAAAGATGCCTGGCGTCTAGCCTTTCTTATACATGTAAAGCTGGCTTGGAGTTAGGGAGGGGTGGGGTGGGTGCTATAGGGTTTATAAGGGGGTCATAAAATCTACAGTATATTGAAACATTACATGTTTACCCTGTTATATCCCTGTTTAAAATCAATAAAAATATTGTTGAACAAAAAGTGGTCTTAGTGTGCTGAAAAGGCACACAGGTTGGGATATGCGCCCAAGTGGCGATGGCACAGGTGCTTGGGCCAGCTCATGTTAGCTTGGAACTATTTTTCTTCCTTTTTCTCAAAAGCTGCATGGCCAACTTTTTGGTTTTTATGTGCCAGCCTGGGACCTGCGAGTGTTCTTCATCTGACCGTGTATGCAGTGTCCCCATCGTGATGTTACTGGTGTTGGACCCGCCAGTGTCCTGCACAGGAGTGGTTCATCGACTGGAGAGTGTGCAACCGAAACTAAATCTTCATTGTATGTTCAATGGACTGATGTACCTGTACTTTCTTTTGGCGCTACCTCCTTGAAAATGTCTACTACCTGTGAATCTACCTGTTTGTGAAACACTGGGGATGGGGGTTGTGATTGGTTCAGATAGCTCAGACCCTATGACTCTATGTGCTCCACAAGATGGCACATGTAACCTTTACATTTCCAAAAACGTACTGTGGCTTACTATGGAACGCTCACCACCTAGCACAACATACAGCACCATCCAGCATAATCCATGTGCTTTTCCGCAAGGCTGAACCTTTCGGACCTGAACGAGAGGGAGCTCTGTAACTGGATCCTGGACTTCCTGATAGGAAACCCTCAGTCAGTGTGGATCGGGAACAGCCCCTCCCACACCACCACACTGAGTACTGTGGCTCAGTCCCACTGCTGACTTACGACTGTGTAGCGACACACAGTTCCAACCACATCATTAGGTTTTCTGAAACAAAAGAGATGGTTGTTGATGTCAGGAGGACATGAAGGGACCACTCTCCGCTTAACATCAACGGCTTCTCTGTGAAGATTGGGTTCTCACTGAAATCTCATAAATCTCCTCTTTGGTCTTCTTTAGACCTCCTGCCTGGCAGTTCCAAGCTCATCATCCTTTTACCAATATGCTCACAATCTTTCCTCTGAACATGTCCAAACCACTTCAATCTGGCCTCTCTGACTTTATCTCCAAAACTCCTAACATGGGTTGGCCCTCTGATAAACTCATTCCTGAAACCATTTCTATCCTTGTCACTCCCGAGGAGAACCTCAACATCTTCATCTCTGCTACTTCCAACTTTGCCACTGTCTCTAAGCCAGTGCCACTGTCTCTAAGCCATAGCGCATCGCTGGTCTAACCACTGTCTTGAACATCTTTCTTTTTGCTCTCGCTGATACACTTTTGTGACACAACACACTGCCTGCCTGCACAAGTCTCTTCACCTGCTTTACACACTCTCCATTCCTCTGGACCGTTGACCCTAAGTACTTAAAGTCCTGCACCCTTCTGCTCCCTGTAGCCTTATCATTCCACTTAGGTTCCTCTCATTTACACACATATATTCTGTCTTGCTACAGCTAACCTTCATTTCTCTGCTTTCCATAGCATACCTCCATCTCTCTTAATTTTCCTCCACCTGATCCCTGCTCTTGCTATAAAGCACAATGTCATCTGCAAACATCATTGTCCATGAAGACTTCTGTCTCATGACTTTATCTGTCATCCTGTCCATCACTATAGCAAACAAGAAAGTTGATCCTTGATGCAGACCCACCTCTACCTTAAACTCTTCTGTCACACCTACTTCTCACCACTGTCTTACAGCTCTCATACATGTCTTGCACCACTCTAACATACTTCTCTGCCACTCCAGGCTTCCTCATACAATACCACAACTCCTCTCTCGGCACCCTGTCATGCGCTTTCTCAAAGACACAATGCAACTCTCTATTACCTTCTCTGTACTTCTCCATCTGCATCCACACCTGCATCTTTAACATCTTTCTGAGCGGTGCCGTCATTCCCACGTGCTTCAAGGCCACCACCATCGTCCCCATGCCCAAGAAGTCTACTGTGTCCTGTCTCAATGACTACCGTCCCGTTGCACTCACACCCACCATCAAGTGCTTTGAGCGGCTCGTCATGAGACACATCAAGACCCTGCTGCCCTTCTCACTGGACCCACTGCAATTTGCGTACCGTCCTAACGGCTCAACGCCATCTCCACTACACTACATCTTCGCCTCACACACTTGGACAAGAAGGACACATATGTTCGAATGCTGTACATAGATTTCAGCTCAGTCAACACTATCATCCCCCAACAACTGATTGGGAAGCTGAACCTGTTGGGCCTGAACACCTCCCTCTGCAACTGGATCCTGGACTTTCTGACCGGTAGGCCTCAGTCAGTACGGATCAGAAACTGCACCTCCAGCACCACCACACTGAGCACTGAGGCCCCACAAGGCCGTGTGCTCGGTCCCCTGCTGTTCACACTGCTGACTCACGACTGTGTAGCAACACACAGTTCGAACCACATCATTAAGTTCGCTGCTGACACGACCGTGGTGGGTCTCATTAGCAAGAACGACGAGTCAGCGTACAGAGAGGAAGTGCAGAGACTAATGGACTGGTGTAAAGACAACAACCTGTCTCTAAATGTTGACAAGACAAAGGAGATGGTTGTTGACTTTAGAAGGACACGAGGCGACCATTCTCCGCTGAGCATCAACAGCTCCTCTGTAGGAATCGTCGAAAGCACCAAATTCCTGGGTGTCCACCTAGAGAAGGACCTCAGCTGGTCCCTCAACACCAGCTCCCTACACAAGAAAGCCCAACAGCGTCTCTTCTTTTTGAGAAGACTGTAGTATAGTGAGATATAGGGGTCTCTCTCCCCTCTATTGAAGACATCTACTCCACACGCTGCATCCGGTAAGCCACCAGCATTGTGGCTAATCGGACACACCCGTCTCACACACACTTCACACTCCTGCCATCTGGAAAAAGGTACCGAAGCATTCGGGCACACACATCCAGACTGTGCAACATTTTTTTTCCACAAGCCATCCGTCTCCTCAACAAAAAGGGACTGGACTGATAAACACAAACACACACACACACACACACACACACACACACACACACAAACACAACATTATCACACAGCTTAACTCAACTACCTCAAAATATTGGGACTGGACTGACTAATCAACACAAGTGCAGGCACACTGACCTACACCACCAAATTATCATACACACCAACCTGTAAATGCTTCACTGTTTATCTTTTGCACAATGATCATTACTGGACAAATTTTTGCACTAATTCCTCAATTCTTGCTGCTGTTTTTAAAGAATGTTTATGTTTACCCACTACCTTAACACCATATTTTATGTTCTGTTATGTCGTGGTTGCGCACTGTCACTTTGTTGTTGCTCTTGTTTGCACATTTGCACGTGCACTTTATGTTGTCTGTAAAAATAGTAATACTTAGCTGGTTAGTTTTTGTTAATTTATGTTGTGATTTATGTTAGGTCTCTCTGTCCTGTCTCTGCTAGCCAGTTAACTAGGCCTCTTGGTTAGCTAGTTTAGTGTCTATGTTAATTTATGTTGTAAATTTATGTTGCATGTAGCACCTTGGTCCTGGAGGAACGTTGTTTCGTTTCACTGTGTACTAACTGTATATGGTTGTAATGACAATAAAGCCTACTTGAACTTGAACTTGAACTTGAACTCAAAGCAAATACTGCATCTGTTGTAATCTTTCTAGGTATGAAACCATATTGCTGCTCACAAATGCTCACTTCTGCCCTTAACCTACAGTAGCTTCCACTACTCATTCCCGAAGCTTCATTGAAAGGCTTATCAACTTTATTCCTTTGTAGTTGCCACAGCGCCACTGGCACAACATCCCCCTTGTTCTTGAAGATCGCACTACTACACTTTTCCTCCATTCCTCTGCGATTCTCTCACTCTCCAAAATCTTGTTAAACTGACTAGTCAGAAACTCTACTGCAACCTCTCCGAAGCACTTCCATACCACCATTGGTATGTCATCAGGAGCAACTGCCTTTCCACTCATCTTCATCGTCTGTATTGCCATCGTCACCTCACTCTTACTGAATTTGCTACTTCCTGCTCCACAACAGTCAAGACTTTTACTCTTCGTTCTCCTTCATCTTTCTCATTCATCGAAGTACTTTGAAGTACTCCTTCCATCTTCCCATCACCCTTATGGCACCTGTTAGTACATTTTCATCCCTATATTTAATCACTCTAACATGCTGCACAACCTTCCCAACTCTATCTCTGCCTCGCCAACCTGTACTGATCCACCTCTCCCGCCTTACTGTCCAATCTAGCATATAAATCCTGATGTGCTTTTTGTTTGGCCTTTGCCACCTCTACTCTCACCTTAATTAACGCGAGCTTGTCACACTTACTGTGCGATTACCTTCATAAATGCATAGTTTGCACATCAATAGTAGAGAAGTGTAGAGGGACACAAATTTTACATTTGAGTATCACTCAGGATGAATGACAACTTCATGATATTATTTTTAACTTTGAATAAACATTTCCATCATAATAATGCATTTTTGCATTGATAAAAACAACTTTCCTGAGATCGTACAGCACTAAGACGACGGGAAACGCGTTTTCTCATCTTCAGCAACTTGAAAGTGAAAGCAATGATCATTTCCAACACTTTGATGCATTCTTGCATACATGGTAAAGAACAGCTTTTTTGTTATTCTTTTTTACATTTTGACCATGAAAACTGTATATCAACTCATTTTGTATATTTTACATGATCGGGCATTACTTGTGTGAGAAAAGGGCTTTCCTTAGCTCGCACAGCGCTAGGAGCACGGGAAACGCTTTTTCTCATCTTCAGCAACTTGAAAGTTAAATCAATGATCATTTCCAATACATTCATACATTCTCGCATACATGGTTAAAAACAGGTTTTGGTTATTCATTTTCACATTTTGACCATGAAAATTGTATATAAACTCGTTTTGTATGTTTTACATGATCATGCATTACTTGTGTGAGAAAAGGGCTTTCCATAGCTCGCACAGCGCTAGGAGCACGGAAAACGCTTTTTCTCATCTTTAGCAACTTGAAAGTGAAATCAATGATCATTTCCAACACTTTCATGCATTCTTGCATACATGGTAAAAAACAACTTTTCTGTTATTCTTTTTCACATTTTGACCATGAAAACTGTATATAAACTCGTTTTGTATGTTTCACATGATCATGCATTAGTTGTGTGAGAAAAGGGCTTTCCATAGCTCGCACAGCGCTAGGAGCACGGGAAACGCTTTTTCTCATCTTCAGCAACTTGAAAGTGAAGTACAACTTGAAAGTAAAGAACAACTTTTCTGTTATTCTTTTTCACATTTTGACCATGAAAACTGTATATAAACTCGTTTTGTATGTTTCACATGATCATGCATTAGTTGTGTGAGAAAAGGGCTTTCCATAGCTCGCACAGCGCTAGGAGCACAGGAAACGCTTTTTCTCAGCATCAGAGGCCCAAAAATGAAAGAAATGTTCATTTCCAATACATTCATACATTTTCGCATACATGGTTAAAAACAGTTTTTGGTTATTCATTTTCACATTTTGACCATGAAAACTGTATATAAACTCGTTTTGTATGTTTCACATGATCATGCATTAGTTGTGTGAGAAAAGGGCTTTCCATAGCTCGCACAGCGCTAGGAGCACGGGAAACGCTTTTTCTCATCTTCAGCAACTTGAAAGTGAAGTACAACTTGAAAGTAAAGAACAACTTTTCTGTTATTCTTTTTCACATTTTGACCATGAAAACTGTATATAAACTCGTTTTGTATGTTTCACATGATCATGCATTAGTTGTGTGAGAAAAGGGCTTTCCATAGCTCGCACAGCGCTAGGAGCACGGGAAACGCTTTTTCTCATCTTCAGCAACTTGAAAGTGAAGTACAACTTGAAAGTAAAGAACAACTTTTCTGTTATTCTTTTTCACATTTTGACCATGAAAACTGTATATAAACTCGTTTTGTATGTTTCACATGATCATGCATTAGTTGTGTGAGAAAAGGGCTTTTCATAGCTCGCACAGCGCTAGGAGCACGGGAAACGCTTTTTCTCATCTTCAGCAACTTGAAAGTGAAGTACAACTTGAAAGTAAAGAACAACTTTTCTGTTATTCTTTTTCACATTTTGACCATGAAAACTGTATATAAACTCGTTTTGTATGTTTCACATGATCATGCATTAGTTGTGTGAGAAAAGGGCTTTCCATAGCTCGCACAGCGCTAGGAGCACGGGAAACGCTTTTTCTCATCTTCAGCAACTTGAAAGTGAAGTACAACTTGAAAGTAAAGAACAACTTTTCTGTTATTCTTTTTCACATTTTGACCATGAAAACTGTATATAAACTCGTTTTGAATGTTTCACATGATCATGCATTAGTTGTGTGAGAAAAGGGCTTTCCATAGCTCGCACAGCGCTAGGAGCACGGGAAACGCTTTTTCTCATCTTCAGCAACTTGAAAGTGAAATCAATGATCATTTCCAACACTTTCATGCATTCTTGCATACATGGTAAAAAACAACTTTTTTCTTATTCTTATTCAGATTTTGAATATGAAGACTGTATATAAACTCGTTTTGTATGTTTTACACGATCATGCATTAGTTGTGTGAGAAAAGGGCTTTCCATAGCTCGCACAGCGCTAGGAGCACAGGAAACGCGTCTTCTCAGCATCAGAGGCCCAAAAATGAAAGAAATGGTCATTTCCAACACTTTCATGCATTCTTGCATACATGGTGAAAAACAACTTTTTGGTTATTCTTTTTCACATATTGACAATGAAAATTGTATATAAACTCGTTTTGTATGTCTTACACGATCATGCATTAGTTTTGTGAGAAAAGGGCTTTCCATAGCTCGCACAGCGCTAGGAGCACAGGAAACGCTTTTTCTCAGCATCAGAGGCCCAAAAATGAAAGAAATTTTCATTACCAATACATTTATACATTCTTGCATACATGGTGAAAAACAGCTTTTTGGTTATTCATTTTCACATTTTGACCATGAAAATTGTATATAAACTCGTTTTGTGTGTTTTACATGATCATGCATTACTTGTGTGAGAAAAGGGCTTTCCTTAGCTCGTACAGCGCTAAGAGCACGGGAAACGCTTTTTCTCATCTTCACCAACTTGAAAGTGAAATCAATGATCATTTCCAACACTTTCATGCATTCTTGCATACATGGTAGAGAACAACTTTTCTGTTATTCTTTTTCACATTTTGACCATAAAAACTGTATATAAACTCGTTTTGTATGTTTTACATTATCATGCATTACTTGTGTGAGAAAAGGGCTTTCCATAGCTCGCACAGCGCTAGGAGCACGGGAAACGCTTTTTCTCAACTTCAGCAACTTGAAAGTGAAAGCAATGATCATTTCCAACACTTTCATGCATTCTTGCATACATGGTAAAGAACAACTTTTTTGTTATTCTTTTATACATTTTGACCATGTAAACTGTTTATCATCTCATTATGAGTGTTTTACATGACCCTCGGATTAGTTGTGTAAGAAAGGGCTTTCCTTAGCTCGTACAGCGCTAAGAGCACGGTAAACGCTTTCTCTCATCTTCAGCAACTTGAAAGTAAAATCAATGATCATTTCCAACACTTTCATGCATTCTTGCATACATGGTAGAGAACAACTTTTCTGTTATTCTTTTTCACATTTTGACCATAAAAACTGTATATAAACTCGTTTTGTATTTTTTACATGATCATGCATTAGTTGTGTGAGAAAAGGGCTTTCCATAGCTCGCACAGCGCTAGGAGCACGGGAAACGCTTTTTCTCATCTTCAGCAACTTGAAAGTGAAATCAATGATCATTTCCAACACTTTCATGCATTCTTGCATACATGGTAAAAAACAACTTTTTTTGTTATTCGTTTGACCATGAAAACTGTATATTAACATTCATTTGACAATGAAAACTGTATATCAACTCGTTTTATATGTTTTACATGAACCTGCATTACTTGTGTGAGAAAAGGGCTTTCCATAGCTCGCACAGGGCTAGGAGCACGGGAAACGCTTTTTCTCATCTTCAGCAACTTGAAAGTGAAATCAATGATCATTTCCAACACTTTCATGCATTCTTGCATACATGGTAAAGAACAACTTTTCTGTTATTCTTTTTCACATTTTGACCATGAAAACTGTATATAAACTCGTTTTGTGTGTTTTACATGATCATGCATTACTTGTTTGAGAAAAGGGCTTTCCTTAGCTCGTACAGCGCTGAGAGCACGGGAAACGCTTTTTCTCATCTTCAGCAACTTGAAAGTGAAATCAATAATCATTTCCAACACTTTCATGCATTCTTGCATACATGGTAGAGAACAACTTTTCTGTTATTCTTTTTCACATTTTGACCATAAAAACTGTATATAAACTCGTTTTGTATGTTTTACATTATCATGCATTAGTTGTGTGAGAAAAGGGCTTTCCATAGCTCGCACAGCGCTTGGAGCACGGGAAAGGCTTTTTCTCATCTTCAGCAACTTGAAAGTGAAATCAATGATCATTTCCAACACTTTCATGCATTCTTGCATACATGGTAGAGAACAACTTTTCTGTTATTCTTTTTCACATTTTGACCATAAAAACTGTATATAAACTCGTTTTGTATGTTTTACATTATCATGCATTAGTTGTGTGAGAAAAGGGCTTTCCATAGCTCGCACAGCGCTTGGAGCACGGGAAAGGCTTTTTCTCATCTTCAGCAACTTGAAAGTGAAATCAATGATCATTTCCAACACTTTCATGCATTCTTGCATACATGGTAGAGAACAACTTTTCTGTTATTCTTTTTCACATTTTGACCATAAAAACTGTATATAAACTCGTTTTGTATGTTTTACATTATCATGCATTACTTGTGTGAGAAAAGGGCTTTCCATAGCTCGCACAGCGCTAGGAGCACGGGAAACGCTTTTTCTCAACTTCAGCAACTTGAAAGTGAAAGCAATGATCATTTCCAACACTTTCATGCATTCTTGCATACATGGTAAAGAACAACTTTTTTGTTATTCTTTTATACATTTTGACCATGTAAACTGTTTATCATCTCATTATGAGTGTTTTACATGACCCTCGGATTAGTTGTGTAAGAAAGGGCTTTCCTTAGCTCGTACAGCGCTAAGAGCACGGTAAACGCTTTCTCTCATCTTCAGCAACTTGAAAGTAAAATCAATGATCATTTCCAACACTTTCATGCATTCTTGCATACATGGTAGAGAACAACTTTTCTGTTATTCTTTTTCACATTTTGACCATAAAAACTGTATATAAACTCGTTTTGTATTTTTTACATGATCATGCATTAGTTGTGTGAGAAAAGGGCTTTCCATAGCTCGCACAGCGCTAGGAGCACGGGAAACGCTTTTTCTCATCTTCAGCAACTTGAAAGTGAAATCAATGATCATTTCCAACACTTTCATGCATTCTTGCATACATGGTAAAAAACAACTTTTTTTGTTATTCGTTTGACCATGAAAACTGTATATTAACATTCATTTGACAATGAAAACTGTATATCAACTCGTTTTATATGTTTTACATGAACCTGCATTACTTGTGTGAGAAAAGGGCTTTCCATAGCTCGCACAGGGCTAGGAGCACGGGAAACGCTTTTTCTCATCTTCAGCAACTTGAAAGTGAAATCAATGATCATTTCCAACACTTTCATGCATTCTTGCATACATGGTAAAGAACAACTTTTCTGTTATTCTTTTTCACATTTTGACCATGAAAACTGTATATAAACTCGTTTTGTGTGTTTTACATGATCATGCATTACTTGTTTGAGAAAAGGGCTTTCCTTAGCTCGTACAGCGCTGAGAGCACGGGAAACGCTTTTTCTCATCTTCAGCAACTTGAAAGTGAAATCAATAATCATTTCCAACACTTTCATGCATTCTTGCATACATGGTAGAGAACAACTTTTCTGTTATTCTTTTTCACATTTTGACCATAAAAACTGTATATAAACTCGTTTTGTATGTTTTACATTATCATGCATTAGTTGTGTGAGAAAAGGGCTTTCCATAGCTCGCACAGCGCTTGGAGCACGGGAAAGGCTTTTTCTCATCTTCAGCAACTTGAAAGTGAAATCAATGATCATTTCCAACACTTTCATGCATTCTTGCATACATGGTAGAGAACAACTTTTCTGTTATTCTTTTTCACATTTTGACCATAAAAACTGTATATAAACTCGTTTTGTATGTTTTACATTATCATGCATTACTTGTGTGAGAAAAGGGCTTTCCATAGCTCGCACAGCGCTAGGAGCACGGGAAACGCTTTTTCTCAACTTCAGCAACTTGAAAGTGAAAGCAATGATCATTTCCAACACTTTCATGCATTCTTGCATACATGGTAAAGAACAACTTTTTTGTTATTCTTTTATACATTTTGACCATGTAAACTGTTTATCATCTCATTATGAGTGTTTTACATGACCCTCGGATTAGTTGTGTAAGAAAGGGCTTTCCTTAGCTCGTACAGCGCTAAGAGCACGGTAAACGCTTTCTCTCATCTTCAGCAACTTGAAAGTAAAATCAATGATCATTTCCAACACTTTCATGCATTCTTGCATACATGGTAGAGAACAACTTTTCTGTTATTCTTTTTCACATTTTGACCATAAAAACTGTATATAAACTCGTTTTGTATTTTTTACATGATCATGCATTAGTTGTGTGAGAAAAGGGCTTTCTATAGCTCGCACAGCGCTAGGAGCACGGGAAACGCTTTTTCTCATCTTCAGCAACTTGAAAGTGAAATCAATGATCATTTCCAACACTTTCATGCATTCTTGCATACATGGTAAAAAACAACTTTTTTTGTTATTCGTTTGACCATGAAAACTGTATATTAACATTCATTTGACAATGAAAACTGTATATCAACTCGTTTTATATGTTTTACATGAACCTGCATTACTTGTGTGAGAAAAGGGCTTTCCATAGCTCGCACAGGGCTAGGAGCACGGGAAACGCTTTTTCTCATCTTCAGCAACTTGAAAGTGAAATCAATGATCATTTCCAACACTTTCATGCATTCTTGCATACATGGTAAAGAACAACTTTTCTGTTATTCTTTTTCACATTTTGACCATGAAAACTGTATATAAACTCGTTTTGTGTGTTTTACATGATCATGCATTACTTGTTTGAGAAAAGGGCTTTCCTTAGCTCGTACAGCGCTGAGAGCACGGGAAACGCTTTTTCTCATCTTCAGCAACTTGAAAGTGAAATCAATAATCATTTCCAACACTTTCATGCATTCTTGCATACATGGTAGAGAACAACTTTTCTGTTATTCTTTTTCACATTTTGACCATAAAAACTGTATATAAACTCGTTTTGTATGTTTTACATTATCATGCATTAGTTGTGTGAGAAAAGGGCTTTCCATAGCTCGCACAGCGCTTGGAGCACGGGAAAGGCTTTTTCTCATCTTCAGCAACTTGAAAGTGAAATCAATGATCATTTCCAACACTTTCATGCATTCTTGCATACATGGTAGAGAACAACTTTTCTGTTATTCTTTTTCACATTTTGACCATAAAAACTGTATATAAACTCGTTTTGTATGTTTTACATTATCATGCATTAGTTGTGTGAGAAAAGGGCTTTCCATAGCTCGCACAGCGCTTGGAGCACGGGAAAGGCTTTTTCTCATCTTCAGCAACTTGAAAGTGAAATCAATGATCATTTCCAACACTTTCATGCATTCTTGCATACATGGTAGAGAACAACTTTTCTGTTATTCTTTTTCACATTTTGACCATAAAAACTGTATATAAACTCGTTTTGTATGTTTTACATTATCATGCATTACTTGTGTGAGAAAAGGGCTTTCCATAGCTCGCACAGCGCTAGGAGCACGGGAAACGCTTTTTCTCAACTTCAGCAACTTGAAAGTGAAAGCAATGATCATTTCCAACACTTTCATGCATTCTTGCATACATGGTAAAGAACAACTTTTTTGTTATTCTTTTTTACATTTTGACCATGTAAACTGTTTATCATCTCATTTTGAGTGTTTTACATGACCCTCGGATTAGTTGTGTAAGAAAGGGCTTTCCTTAGCTCGTACAGCGCTAAGAGCACGGTAAACGCTTTCTCTCATCTTCAGCAACTTGAAAGTAAAATCAATGATCATTTCCAACACTTTCATGCATTCTTGCATACATGGTAGAGAACAACTTTTCTGTTATTCTTTTTCACATTTTGACCATAAAAACTGTATATAAACTCGTTTTGTATTTTTTACATGATCATGCATTAGTTGTGTGAGAAAAGGGCTTTCTATAGCTCGCACAGCGCTAGGAGCACGGGAAACGCTTTTTCTCATCTTCAGCAACTTGAAAGTGAAATCAATGATCATTTCCAACACTTTCATGCATTCTTGCATACATGGTAAAAAACAACTTTTTTTGTTATTCGTTTGACCATGAAAACTGTATATTAACATTCATTTGACAATGAAAACTGTATATCAACTCGTTTTATATGTTTTACATGAACCTGCATTACTTGTGTGAGAAAAGGGCTTTCCATAGCTCGCACAGGGCTAGGAGCACGGGAAACGCTTTTTCTCATCTTCAGCAACTTGAAAGTGAAATCAATGATCATTTCCAACACTTTCATGCATTCTTGCATACATGGTAAAGAACAACTTTTCTGTTATTCTTTTTCACATTTTGACCATGAAAACTGTATATAAACTCGTTTTGTGTGTTTTACATGATCATGCATTACTTGTTTGAGAAAAGGGCTTTCCTCAGCTCGTACAGCGCTAAGAGCACGGGAAACGCTTTTTCTCATCTTCAGCAACTTGAAAGTGAAATCAATAATTATTTCCAACACTTTCATGCATTCTTGCATACATGGTAGAGAACAACTTTTCTGTTATTCTTTTTCACATTTTGACCATAAAAACTGTATATAAACTCGTTTTGTATGTTTTACATTATCATGCATTAGTTGTGTGAGAAAAGGGCTTTCCATAGCTCGCACAGCGCTTGGAGCACGGGAAAGGCTTTTTCTCATCTTCAGCAACTTGAAAGTGAAATCAATGATCATTTCCAACACTTTCATGCATTCTTGCATACATGGTAGAGAACAACTTTTCTGTTATTCTTTTTCACATTTTGACCATAAAAACTGTATATAAACTCGTTTTGTATGTTTTACATTATCATGCATTAGTTGTGTGAGAAAAGGGCTTTCCATAGCTCGCACAGCGCTTGGAGCACGGGAAAGGCTTTTTCTCAACTTCAGCAACTTGAAAGTAAAAGCAATGATCATTTCCAACACTTTCATGCATTCTTGCATACATGGTAAAGAACAACTTTTTTGTTATTCTTTTTTACATTTTGACCATGTAAACTGTTTATCATCTCATTTTGAGTGTTTTACATGACCCTCGGATTAGTTGTGTAAGAAAAGGGCTTTCCTTAGCTCGTACAGCGCTAAGAGCACGGTAAACGCTTTCTCTCATCTTCAGCAACTTGAAAGTAAAATCAATGATCATTTCCAACACTTTCATGCATTCTTGCATACATGGTAGAGAACAACTTTTCTGTTATTCTTTTTCACATTTTGACCATGAAAACTGTATATAAACTCGTTTTGTATTTTTTACATGATCATGCATTAGTTGTGTGAGAAAAGGGCTTTCCATAGCTCGCACAGCGCTAGGAGCACGGGAAACGCTTTTTCTCATCTTCAGCAACTTGAAAGTGAAATCAATGATCATTTCCAACACTTTCATGCATTCTTGCATACATGGTAAAAAACAACTTTTTTTGTTATTCGTTTGACCATGAAAACTGTATATTAACATTCATTTGACAATGAAAACTGTATATAAACTCGTTTTGTATTTTTTACATGATCATGCATTAGTTGTGTGAGAAAAGGGCTTTCCATAGCTCGCACAGCGCTAGGAGCACGGGAAACGCTTTTTCTCATCTTCAGCAACTTGAAAGTGAAATCAATGATCATTTCCAACACTTTCATGCATTCTTGCATACATGGTAAAAAACAACTTTTTTTGTTATTCGTTTGACCATGAAAACTGTATATTAACATTAATTTGACAATGAAAACTGTATATAAACTCGTTTTGTATTTTTTACATGATCATGCATTAGTTGTGTGAGAAAAGGGCTTTTCATAGCTCGCACAGCGCTAGGAGCACGGGAAACGCTTTTTCTCATCTTCAGCAACTTGAAAGTGAAATCAATGATCATTTCCAACACTTTCATGCATTCTTGCATACATGGTAAAAACTCGTTTTGTATGTTTTACACGATCATGCATTAGTTTTGTGAGAAAAGGGCTTTCCATAGCTCGCACAGCGCTAGGAGCACAGGAAACGCTTTTTCTCAGCATCAGAGGCCCAAAAATGAAAGAAATTTTCATTACAAATACATTTATACATTCTTGCATACATGGTGAAAAACAGCTTTTTGGTTATTCATTTTCACATTTTGACCATGAAAATTGTATATAAACTCGTTTTGTGTGTTTTACATGATCATGCATTACTTGTGTGAGAAAAGGGCTTTCCTTAGCTCGTACAGCGCTAAGAGCACGGGAAACGCTTTTTCTCATCTTCAGCAACTTGAAAGTGAAATCAATGATCATTTCCAACACTTTCATGCATTCTTGCATACATGGTAGAGAACAACTTTTCTGTTATTCTTTTTCACATTTTGACCATAAAAACTGTATATAAACTCGTTTTGTATGTTTTACATTATCATGCATTAGTTGTGTGAGAAAAGGGCTTTCCATAGCTCGCACAGCGCTAGGAGCACGGGAAACGCTTTTTCTCATCTTCAGCAACTTGAAAGTGAAATCAATGATCATTTCCAACACATTCATGCATTCTTGCATACATGGTAGAGAACAACTTTTCTGTTATTCTTTTTCACATTTTGACCATGTAAACTGTTTATCATCCCATTTTGAGTGTTTTACATGACCCTGGATTAGTTGTGTAAGAAAAGGGCTTTCCTTAGCTCGTACAGCGCTAAGAGCACGGTAAACGCTTTTTCTCATCTTCAGCAACTTGAAAGTGAAATCAATGATCATTTCCAACACTTTCATGCATTCTTGCATACATGGTAAAGCACAACTTTGTTTGTTATTCGTTTGACCATGAAAACTGTATATTAACATTCATTTGACAATGAAAACTGTATATCAACTCGTTTTATATGTTTTACATGACCCTGCATTACTTGTGTGAGAAAAGGGCTTTCCATAGCTCGCACAGCGCTAGGAGCACAGGAAACGATTTTTCTCATCTTCAGCAACTTGAAAGTGAAATCAATGATCATTTCCAACACTTTCATGCATTCTTGCATACATGGTAAAGAACAACTTTTCTGTTATTCTTTTTCACATTTTGACCATAAAAACTGTATATAAACTCGTTTTGTATGTTTTACATTATCATGCATTAGTTGTGTGAGAAAAGGGCTTTCCATAGCTCGCACAGCGCTAGGAGCACGGGAAACGCTTTTTCTCATCTTCAGCAACTTGAAAGTGAAATCAATGATCATTTCCAACACATTCATGCATTCTTGCATACATGGTAGAGAACAACTTTTCTGTTATTCTTTTTCACATTTTGACCATGTAAACTGTTTATCATCCCATTTTGAGTGTTTTACATGACCCTGGATTAGTTGTGTAAGAAAAGGGCTTTCCTTAGCTCGTACAGCGCTAAGAGCACGGTAAACGCTTTTTCTCATCTTCAGCAACTTGAAAGTGAAATCAATGATCATTTCCAACACTTTCATGCATTCTTGCATACATGGTAAAGCACAACTTTGTTTGTTATTCGTTTGACCATGAAAACTGTATATTAACATTCATTTGACAATGAAAACTGTATATCAACTCGTTTTATATGTTTTACATGACCCTGCATTACTTGTGTGAGAAAAGGGCTTTCCATAGCTCGCACAGCGCTAGGAGCACAGGAAACGCTTTTTCTCATCTTCAGCAACTTGAAAGTGAAATCAATGATCATTTCCAACCCTTTCATGCATTCTTGCATACATGGTAGAGAACAACTTTTCTGTTATTCTTTTTCACATTTTGACCATGAAAACTGTATATAAACTCGTTTTGTAAGTTTTATATGATCATGCATTAGTTGTGTGAGAAAAGGGCTTTCCATAGCTCGCACAGCGCTAGGAGCACAGGAAACGCTTTTTCTCAGCATCAGAGGCCCAAAAATGAAAGAAATTCTCATTACCAATACATTTATAAATTCTTGCATACATGGTGAAAAACAGCTTTTTGGTTATTCATTTTCACATTTTGACCATGAAAATTGTATATAAACTCGTTTTGTGTGTTTTACATGATCATGCATTACTTGTGTGAGAAAAGGGCTTTCCTTAGCTCGTACAGCGCTAAGAGCACGGGAAACGCTTTTTCTCATCTTCAGCAACTTGAAAGTGAAATCAATGATCATTTCCAACACTTTCATGCATTCTTGCATACATGGTAAAGAACAACTTTTCTGTTATTCTTTTTCACATTTTGACCATGAAAACTGTATATAAACTCGTTTTGTATGTTTTACACGATCATGAATTAGTTGTGTGAGAAAAGGGCTTTCCATAGCTCGCACAGCGCTAGGAGCACAGGAAACGCGTTTTCTCAGCATCAGAGGCCCAAAAATGAAAGAAATGGTCATTTCCAACACTTTCATGCATTCTTGCATACATGGTGAAAAACAGCTTTTTGGTTATTCATTTTCACATTTTGACCATGAAAATTGTATATAAACTCGTTTTGTGTGTTTTACATGATCATGCATTACTTGTGTGAGAAAAGGGCTTTCCTTAGCTCGTACAGCGCTAAGAGCACGGGAAACGCTTTTTCTCATCTTCAGCAACTTGAAAGTGAAATCAATGATCATTTCCAACACTTTCATGCATTCTTGCATACATGGTAGAGAACAACTTTTCTGTTATTCTTTTTCACATTTTGACCATAAAAACTGTATATAAACTCGTTTTGTATGTTTTACATTATCATGCATTAGTTGTGTGAGAAAAGGGCTTTCCATAGCTCGTACAGCGCTAAGAGCACGGTAAACGCTTTTTCTCATCTTCAGCAACTTGAAAGTGAAATCAATGATCATTTCCAACACTTTCATGCATTCTTGCATACATGGTAAAGCACAACTTTGTTTGTTATTCGTTTGACCATGAAAACTGTATATTAACATTCATTTGACAATGAAAACTGTATATCAACTCGTTTTATATGTTTTACATGACCCTGCATTACTTGTGTGAGAAAAGGGCTTTCCATAGCTCGCACAGCGCTAGGAGCACAGGAAACGCTTTTTCTCATCTTCAGCAACTTGAAAGTGAAATCAATGATCATTTCCAACACTTTCATGCATTCTTGCATACATGGTAAAGAACAACTTTTCTGTTATTCTTTTTCACATTTTGACCATAAAAACTGTATATAAACTCGTTTTGTATGTTTTACATTATCATGCATTAGTTGTGTGAGAAAAGGGCTTTCCATAGCTCGCACAGCGCTAGGAGCACGGGAAACGCTTTTTCTCATCTTCAGCAACTTGAAAGTGAAATCAATGATCATTTCCAACACATTCATGCATTCTTGCATACATGGTAGAGAACAACTTTTCTGTTATTCTTTTTCACATTTTGACCATGTAAACTGTTTATCATCCCATTTTGAGTGTTTTACATGACCCTGGATTAGTTGTGTAAGAAAAGGGCTTTCCTTAGCTCGTACAGCGCTAAGAGCACGGTAAACGCTTTTTCTCATCTTCAGCAACTTGAAAGTGAAATCAATGATCATTTCCAACACTTTCATGCATTCTTGCATACATGGTAAAGCACAACTTTGTTTGTTATTCGTTTGACCATGAAAACTGTATATTAACATTCATTTGACAATGAAAACTGTATATCAACTCGTTTTATATGTTTTACATGACCCTGCATTACTTGTGTGAGAAAAGGGCTTTCCATAGCTCGCACAGCGCTAGGAGCACAGGAAACGCTTTTTCTCATCTTCAGCAACTTGAAAGTGAAATCAATGATCATTTCCAACACTTTCATGCATTCTTGCATACATGGTAAAGAACAACTTTTCTGTTATTCTTTTTCACATTTTGACCATAAAAACTGTATATAAACTCGTTTTGTATGTTTTACATTATCATGCATTAGTTGTGTGAGAAAAGGGCTTTCCATAGCTCGCACAGCGCTAGGGGCACGGGAAACGCTTTTTCTCATCTTCAGCAACTTGAAAGTGAAATCAATGATCATTTCCAACACATTCATGCATTCTTGCATACATGGTAGAGAACAACTTTTCTGTTATTCTTTTTCACATTTTGACCATGTAAACTGTTTATCATCTCATTATGAGTGTTTTACATGACCCTGGATTAGTTGTGTGAGAAAAGGGCTTTCCTTAGCTCGTACAGCGCTAAGAACACGGGAAACGCTTTTTCTCATCTTCAGCAACTTGAAAGTGAAATCAATGATCATTTCCAACCCTTTCATGCATTCTTGCATACATGGTAAAGCACAACTTTGTTTGTTATTCGTTTGACCATGAAAACTGTATATTAACATTCATTTGACAATGAAAACTGTATATCAACTCGTTTTATATGTTTTACATGACCCTGCATTACTTGTGTGAGAAAAGGGCTTTCCATAGCTCGCACAGCGCTAGGAGCACAGGAAACGCTTTTTCTCATCTTCAGCAACTTGAAAGTGAAATCAATGATCATTTCCAACACTTTCATGCTTTAGTTGTGTGAGAAAAGGGCTTTCCATAGCTCGCACAGCGCTAGGAGCACAGGAAACGCTTTTTCTCAGCATCAGAGGCCCAAAAATGAAAGAAATTCTCATTACCAATACATTTATAAATTCTTGCATACATGGTGAAAAACAGCTTTTTGGTTATTCATTTTCACATTTTGACCATGAAAATTGTATATAAACTCGTTTTGTGTGTTTTACATGATCATGCATTACTTGTGTGAGAAAAGGGCTTTCCTTAGCTCGTACAGCGCTAAGAGCACGGGAAACGCTTTTTCTCATCTTCAGCAACTTGAAAGTGAAATCAATGATCATTTCCAACACTTTCATGCATTCTTGCATACATGGTAAAGAACAACTTTTCTGTTATTCTTTTTCACATTTTGACCATGAAAACTGTATATAAACTCGTTTTGTATGTTTTACACGATCATGAATTAGTTGTGTGAGAAAAGGGCTTTCCATAGCTCGCACAGCGCTAGGAGCACAGGAAACGCGTTTTCTCAGCATCAGAGGCCCAAAAATGAAAGAAATGGTCATTTCCAACACTTTCATGCATTCTTGCATACATGGTGAAAAACAACTTTTTGGTTATTCATTTTCACATTTTGACCATGAAAATTGTATATAAACTCGTTTTGTATGTTTTACCCGATCATGCATTAGTTTTGTGAGAAAAGGGCTTTCCATAGCTCGCACAGCGCTAGGAGCACAGGAAACGCTTTTTCTCAGCATCAGAGGCCCAAAAATGAAAGAAATTTTCATTACAAATACATTTATACATTCTTGCATACATGGTGAAAAACAGCTTTTTGGTTATTCATTTTCACATTTTGACCATGAAAATTGTATATAAACTCGTTTTGTGTGTTTTACATGATCATGCATTACTTGTGTGAGAAAAGGGCTTTCCTTAGCTCGTACAGCGCTAAGAGCACGGGAAACGCTTTTTCTCATCTTCAGCAACTTGAAAGTGAAATCAATGATCATTTCCAACACTTTCATGCATTCTTGCATACATGGTAGAGAACAACTTTTCTGTTATTCTTTTTCACATTTTGACCATAAAAACTGTATATAAACTCGTTTTGTATGTTTTACATTATCATGCATTAGTTGTGTGAGAAAAGGGCTTTCCATAGCTCGCACAGCGCTAGGAGCACGGGAAACGCTTTTTCTCATCTTCAGCAACTTGAAAGTGAAATCAATGATCATTTCCAACACATTCATGCATTCTTGCATACATGGTAGAGAACAACTTTTCTGTTATTCTTTTTCACATTTTGACCATGTAAACTGTTTATCATCCCATTTTGAGTGTTTTACATGACCCTGGATTAGTTGTGTAAGAAAAGGGCTTTCCTTAGCTCGTACAGCGCTAAGAGCACGGTAAACGCTTTTTCTCATCTTCAGCAACTTGAAAGTGAAATCAATGATCATTTCCAACACTTTCATGCATTCTTGCATACATGGTAAAGCACAACTTTGTTTGTTATTCGTTTGACCATGAAAACTGTATATTAACATTCATTTGACAATGAAAACTGTATATCAACTCGTTTTATATGTTTTACATGACCCTGCATTACTTGTGTGAGAAAAGGGCTTTCCATAGCTCGCACAGCGCTAGGAGCACAGGAAACGCTTTTTCTCATCTTCAGCAACTTGAAAGTGAAATCAATGATCATTTCCAACACTTTCATGCATTCTTGCATACATGGTAAAGAACAACTTTTCTGTTATTCTTTTTCACATTTTGACCATAAAAACTGTATATAAACTCGTTTTGTATGTTTTACATTATCATGCATTAGTTGTGTGAGAAAAGGGCTTTCCATAGCTCGCACAGCGCTAGGAGCACGGGAAACGCTTTTTCTCATCTTCAGCAACTTGAAAGTGAAATCAATGATCATTTCCAACACATTCATGCATTCTTGCATACATGGTAGAGAACAACTTTTCTGTTATTCTTTTTCACATTTTGACCATGTAAACTGTTTATCATCTCATTATGAGTGTTTTACATGACCCTGGATTAGTTGTGTGAGAAAAGGGCTTTCCTTAGCTCGTACAGCGCTAAGAACACGGGAAACGCTTTTTCTCATCTTCAGCAACTTGAAAGTGAAATCAATGATCATTTCCAACCCTTTCATGCATTCTTGCATACATGGTAAAGCACAACTTTGTTTGTTATTCGTTTGACCATGAAAACTGTATATTAACATTCATTTGACAATGAAAACTGTATATCAACTCGTTTTATATGTTTTACATGACCCTGCATTACTTGTGTGAGAAAAGGGCTTTCCATAGCTCGCACAGCGCTAGGAGCACAGGAAACGCTTTTTCTCATCTTCAGCAACTTGAAAGTGAAATCAATGATCATTTCCAACACTTTCATGCTTTAGTTGTGTGAGAAAAGGGCTTTCCATAGCTCGCACAGCGCTAGGAGCACAGGAAACGCTTTTTCTCAGCATCAGAGGCCCAAAAATGAAAGAAATTCTCATTACCAATACATTTATAAATTCTTGCATACATGGTGAAAAACAGCTTTTTGGTTATTCATTTTCACATTTTGACCATGAAAATTGTATATAAACTCGTTTTGTGTGTTTTACATGATCATGCATTACTTGTGTGAGAAAAGGGCTTTCCTTAGCTCGTACAGCGCTAAGAGCACGGGAAACGCTTTTTCTCATCTTCAGCAACTTGAAAGTGAAATCAATGATCATTTCCAACACTTTCATGCATTCTTGCATACATGGTAAAGAACAACTTTTCTGTTATTCTTTTTCACATTTTGACCATGAAAACTGTATATAAACTCGTTTTGTATGTTTTACACGATCATGAATTAGTTGTGTGAGAAAAGGGCTTTCCATAGCTCGCACAGCGCTAGGAGCACAGGAAACGCGTTTTCTCAGCATCAGAGGCCCAAAAATGAAAGAAATGGTCATTTCCAACACTTTCATGCATTCTTGCATACATGGTGAAAAACAACTTTTTGGTTATTCATTTTCACATTTTGACCATGAAAATTGTATATAAACTCGTTTTGTATGTTTTACACGATCATGCATTAGTTTTGTGAGAAAAGGGCTTTCCATAGCTCGCACAGCGCTAGGAGCACAGGAAACGCTTTTTCTCAGCATCAGAGGCCCAAAAATGAAAGAAATTTTCATTACAAATACATTTATACATTCTTGCATACATGGTGAAAAACAGCTTTTTGGTTATTCATTTTCACATTTTGACCATGAAAATTGTATATAAACTCGTTTTGTGTGTTTTACATGATCATGCATTACTTGTGTGAGAAAAGGGCTTTCCTTAGCTCGTACAGCGCTAAGAGCACGGGAAACGCTTTTTCTCATCTTCAGCAACTTGAAAGTGAAATCAATGATCATTTCCAACACTTTCATGCATTCTTGCATACATGGTAGAGAACAACTTTTCTGTTATTCTTTTTCACATTTTGACCATAAAAACTGTATATAAACTCGTTTTGTATGTTTTACATTATCATGCATTAGTTGTGTGAGAAAAGGGCTTTCCATAGCTCGCACAGCGCTAGGAGCACGGGAAACGCTTTTTCTCATCTTCAGCAACTTGAAAGTGAAATCAATGATCATTTCCAACACATTCATGCATTCTTGCATACATGGTAGAGAACAACTTTTCTGTTATTCTTTTTCACATTTTGACCATGTAAACTGTTTATCATCCCATTTTGAGTGTTTTACATGACCCTGGATTAGTTGTGTAAGAAAAGGGCTTTCCTTAGCTCGTACAGCGCTAAGAGCACGGTAAACGCTTTTTCTCATCTTCAGCAACTTGAAAGTGAAATCAATGATCATTTCCAACACTTTCATGCATTCTTGCATACATGGTAAAGCACAACTTTGTTTGTTATTCGTTTGACCATGAAAACTGTATATTAACATTCATTTGACAATGAAAACTGTATATCAACTCGTTTTATATGTTTTACATGACCCTGCATTACTTGTGTGAGAAAAGGGCTTTCCATAGCTCGCACAGCGCTAGGAGCACAGGAAACGATTTTTCTCATCTTCAGCAACTTGAAAGTGAAATCAATGATCATTTCCAACACTTTCATGCATTCTTGCATACATGGTAAAGAACAACTTTTCTGTTATTCTTTTTCACATTTTGACCATAAAAACTGTATATAAACTCGTTTTGTATGTTTTACATTATCATGCATTAGTTGTGTGAGAAAAGGGCTTTCCATAGCTCGCACAGCGCTAGGAGCACGGGAAACGCTTTTTCTCATCTTCAGCAACTTGAAAGTGAAATCAATGATCATTTCCAACACATTCATGCATTCTTGCATACATGGTAGAGAACAACTTTTCTGTTATTCTTTTTCACATTTTGACCATGTAAACTGTTTATCATCCCATTTTGAGTGTTTTACATGACCCTGGATTAGTTGTGTAAGAAAAGGGCTTTCCTTAGCTCGTACAGCGCTAAGAGCACGGTAAACGCTTTTTCTCATCTTCAGCAACTTGAAAGTGAAATCAATGATCATTTCCAACACTTTCATGCATTCTTGCATACATGGTAAAGCACAACTTTGTTTGTTATTCGTTTGACCATGAAAACTGTATATTAACATTCATTTGACAATGAAAACTGTATATCAACTCGTTTTATATGTTTTACATGACCCTGCATTACTTGTGTGAGAAAAGGGCTTTCCATAGCTCGCACAGCGCTAGGAGCACAGGAAACGCTTTTTCTCAGCATCAGAGGCCCAAAAATGAAAGAAATGTTCATTTCCAATACATTCATATATTCTTGCATACATTGTTAAAAACAGCTTTTTGGATATTCATTTTCACATTTTGACCATGAAAACTGTATATTAACTCGTTTTGTATGTTTTACATGATCATGCATTAGTTGTGTGAGAAAACGGCTTTCCATAGCTCGCACAGCGCTAGGAGCACGGGAAACGCGTTTTCTCATCTTCAGCAACTTGAAAGTGAAATCAATGATCATTTCCAACACTTTCATGCATTCTTGCATACATGGTAAAAAACAACTTTTTTCTCATTCTTTTTCAGATTTTGAACATGAAAACTGTATATAAACTCGTTTTGTATGTTTTACATAATCATGCATTAGTTTATTGAGAAAACCGCTTTCCTGAGTTCGTACAGCGCTAAGAGCCCGGGAAACGCCTTTTCTTACCATCAGAAGCCTAAAGCTGAAAGAAATGATTCTTTCCAATACATTCTTGCATACATGGTGAAAGCAACTTTTTCGTTGATCTTTTTCACATTATGACGATGAAAGCTGTATATCAACTCGTTTTGTATGTTTTACATGACCATGCATTCGTTGTGTGAGAGCACCGCTTTCCCAGACACTACACATCACACGCACACACACACACACACACACGCACGCACGCACGCATGCACGTACGCACGCACACAAACACAAACACAAATATAAACTCAATATATATATCAAATTAGTCACTAGTATATATATATATATATATATATATATATATATATATATATATATATCACATCCTAAACACACACATTTACCACACAGAATTAGCACAGGCACAAACACTTCACATTCTACACTAAAACAAACTACACACACAGACACAGACAGACAGACACACACACACACACACACAAACATTACATATGTCCACTACACATATATAAACACACACACTCAGTACACACACACTTGCCAAACACATAAAACACACACACACACACACACACACACACACACACACACACACACACACACACACACACACACACACACACATGGTACACATCATCAATACACATAACAACACACGTCTCATAGTCATCACACATCCTACGTATCCTACACAAACGATGACCTGCTCAAGCACCTGAGAAATTACAATCACCACCAAACCGCACCCACATTATGTAACAGCTGTGTCATATTTACAAATATGTCATATTTGTATAAGATGTCTTAGCATGCTGAAAAGGCACACATGTTGTGTGAGGTGCGTCTAAAGTGGCGATGGCACCATTACAGTCGCCACCAAACCCGGCCCACATTGAGTAACAGTTATCAATCGTGCACCAGAAAGACAGAAAGACATGTCCAACCATGACAATGCATATCATATTTGGTTAAGTGGTCTTAGTGTGAGGACTTCCGGTTAGCAGCCACATGGAGTAGACGTGTAAGTTAGGTGCTCCGACAATTTTTTTTCTTTAATTCCTTACTCGTCTTTAAATGTTGAATTAAATCTTTAGTTTACATATTACATTTAGTTTTATAATTGTTTTACCATGGTGTGGATAGGAAAAGAAATGGAGTAGGAGTTATTCTAAAACAGGAATTTGTAAGGAATGTTCTAGAGGTGAAGAGAGTATCAGATAGGGTGATGAGTCTGAAGCTGGAAATTGAAGAGATAATGTTCAATGTTGTTAGTGGTTACTGTATGCCCCACAGGTAGGATGTGAGTTAAAAGAGAAGGAGAAATTCTGGAGTTAGTTAGATGAAGTGATGCAGAGCATCCCCAGAGGTGAAAGAGTTGGTGCAGACTTCAATGAACATTTTGGGGAAGGGAACAGATGAAAATGTGATGGGCAGGTTTGGTCTTCAGGACAGGAATGTAGAAGGACAGTTGGTGGTGGACTTTGCAAAGAGGATGGAAATGGCAGTAGTAAATACTTTCTTCCAGAAGAGGAATGGTGACATATAAGAGTGGAGGCAGAAGCACTCAGGTCGACTACATCTTGTGTTGACAATGTAACCTGAAAGAGATCAGTGACTGCAAAGTGTTGGTAGGGGAGAGTGTAGCCAGACAACACAGAATGGTCGTGTGTAAAATAACCCTGGTGGTGAGGAAGGCGACGAGGACAAAGGCAGAGCAGAGGACAAAGTAGTGAGAGCTGAGAAAGGAGGAATGTTGTGAAGTCTTTAGGGAAGAGTTAAGACAGGCCATGTGTGGTCAGGAGGGGCTTTCAGTTGACTGGACAACTACAGCCAATGTGATCAGGGAGACAGTTAGGAGGGTACTTGGTGTATCATCAGGTAAGGGGAAAGTGGACAAGGAGACTTGGTGGTGGAATGAGGAAGTCCAGGAGTGTATACAGGGAAAGAGGCTAGCTAAGAAGAAGTGGGACACTGAGAGGACTGAAGAGAGTAGACAAGAGTACAGGGAGATGCAAAGTAAGGTGAAGGTAGAGGTGGCAAAGGCCAAACAAAGAGCATATGAGGACTTGTATGCTAGGCTAGACAGTAAGGAGGGAGAGGTGGATCTGTACAGGTTGGCAAGGCAGAGAGATAGAGATGGGAAGGATGTGCAGCAGGTTAGAGTGATTAAAGATAGAGATGGAAATGTACTGACAGATGCCAGGAGGGTGATGGGAAGATGGAATGAGTACTTTAAGGAGTTGATGAATGAGGAAAACGAAAGAGAACAAAGAGTAGAAGAGGTGACTGTTGTGGAACAGGAAGTAGCAAATATTAGTAGAAGTGAGGTGAGAGTGGAAAGGCTGTTGAAGAGTGGAAAGGCTGTTGGACCTGATGACATACCTGTGGAGGTATGGAAGTGCTTAGGAGAGGTGGCAGTAGAGTTTCTGACAAGTTTGTTTAACAAGATCTTGGAGAGTGAGAGTATTCCAGAGGAATGGATTGAGAAGTGTATTGGTGCCAATTTTTAAGAACAAGGGAGATGTGCAAAGCTGTGGCATTTAAAGAGGTATAAAGCTAATGAGCCAGACAATGAAGCTGTGGGAAAAAATGGTGGAAGCTAGGTTAAGGGCAGAGGTGAGCATTTGTGAGCAGCAATATGGTTTTATGCCTAGAAAGAGTACATCAGATGCAGTATTTGCTTTGAGGATGCTGGCGGAGAAGTACAAAGAAGGTAACAGGGAGTTGCATTGTGTCTTTGTAGATTTAGAGAAAGCGTATGACAGGGTGCCAAGAGAGGAGCTGTGGTATTGTATGAGGAAGTCTGGAGTGGCAGAGAAGTATGTTAGAGTGGTGCAGGACATGTAGGAGAGCTGTAAGACAGTGGTAAGATGTGCTGTAGGTGTGACAGAAGAGTTCAAGGTGGAGGTGGGTCTGCATCAAGGATCGGCTCTAAGCCCCTTTTTGTTTGCTCTGGTGACTGACAGGATGACAGATGAGGTAAGACAGGAGTCTCCATGGACTATGATGTTTGCAGATGACATTGTGCTCTGTAGCGAGAGCAGGGAACAGGTGGAGGAAAGTTTGGAGAGGTGGAGGTATGCTCTGGAAAGCAGAGGAATGAAGGTTAGCTGCAGCAAGACGGAATACATGTGTGTAAATGAGAGGGACCCAGGAGGAGTGAGGCTACAGGGAGCAGAGGTAAAGAAGGTGCAGGATTTTAAGTACTTAGGGTCAACGATCCAGAGCAACGGAGAGTGTTCAAAGGCAGGTTGGTATGGGTGGTGAAAAGTGTCAGAAGTGTTGTGCGATAAAAGAGTATCAGCGAGAATGAAAGGAAAGGTGTACAGGACAGTGGTGAGACCAGCAATGCTCTACGGCTTAGAGACAGTGGCGCTGAAGAAAAGACAGGAGGCAGAGTTGGAGATAGCAGAGCTGAAGATGTTGAGGTTCTCTTTGGGAGTGACAAGGATGGATAGGATCAAGAATGAGTTCATCAGAGGGACACCCCACGTTAGATGTTTTGGAGATAAAGTCAGAGAGGCCAGATTGAGGTGGTTTGGACATGTTCAGAGGAGAGATTGTAAATATATCGGTAGAAGGATGCTGAGGTTGGAACTGCCAGGCAGGAGGTCTAGAGGAAGACCAAAGAGGAGATTTATGGATGAAGTCATGAAGACATGAAGTTAGTTGGTGTAAGAGAAAAGGATGCAGAGGATAGGGTTAGATGGAGGCAAATGATTCGCTGTGGCGACCCCTGAAAGGGAACAGCTGAAAGACAAAGAAGAAATCTTTAGTTTACAATAACTTTATACTCTACCCCACGGTTATTTACTTTTCATCTATAATGGCTACCAGGAGTGTTAAATGCAGGAAAAAAGACGACACTGCGACCGCTCTAACAGTCGAGACTATCTCAGCGCTGTTAGATAAACACTGTGAAGCTTTGAAGCGGCTGAATTTAAATCATCGTTTAGTTTACTGGAAAGTAAGCTAGACCAAATTCAGGCCCAAGTAGAGGACCTTGGACAGCGCTTACCTTCACTAGAACTCGCTACAAATGACCTAAGCCAGCGGGTGACCGAGTTGGAGAACATCTGCTCCGGACTTCCGGAAAGTAACACTAAGTTAACGGCCAAAGTCGTAGACCTAGAAGGCAGGAGACAAAACCTGCGTGTCCGGAGGGTACTGAGAGTGAACTCCCTACCGAGTTCTTCTCGAAATTTTTGTGCGAGGTGTTTGGGAGTGAAACGCTTAAATCCCCGCCTGAGATTGACAGAGCCCACCGCATACCTACATCCAAACCCGCTTCAGGTCAGAGACCTCGGCCGGTCATTCTCCGTGTGCACCGGTACCAGGTTAAAGACCTTCTGGTTCGGGAGGCTCGGCGGAGAGGGAGGCTGGAATACTGCGGTCAGCAGGTTCATATTGTGGAATACTACGCTCCCGAAGTTTTAAGCCAGCGAGCCGAGTATAGAGACTTTATGACTGAGTTATACAACCGTGGACTCCGGCCTTCTCTCCTGTATCCAGCACAGCTCCGGATAACTCTCTCTACCGGACAGAAGAAGTGGCTACGCTCGGTAGAAGAGGCCCAGAAACACATAGACAGTCTGCCGAAAACTACGTAGTGCACTATAGTTTAATTTTTTAATACTACAATTCCCAGGAAAGTACCCTTTTTAACTTTAAATCTAGCCATGTTTACGTTTTTCCTGGTAAGAGTATTGTGTTAAACACGTGTAGTTGTTGTTACTATTTTTCTATTATTATTTTCTCTGTTTCTAGTTACGTGTAATTTACATGTTTGTTTATTTTTTAGAGTTACAATGTGACGTGGGGGGAGGGGTTGTTTTGTGTTTTTCTCCTATTGAGAGATTTCAGTATTGGAGTGGGGAAATGTTTTATTTATATATTTATTTCTTAGTTTTTGTAAACTGTGTCGGAGCAGAAGATGGTGTGGTTAGCGGCAGGAAGATTGGTTAGGTGGAGAATGGAAGGATGGAAGAGCTTGCTGCTTTGTTTGTTAGCAGCTATCTTTGTTTGTTTGGGGGTAGTGGGGTGTGTGGGGGAGGGGTGTGGGTTCTCCGAAGCCAGTATTGTGTTAGTTTTTTGTACACTGTGTATCTTTGATATGTTGCTCTGTGTTTTACACTTCTGTTTTAAGGCTGACGCTGGGCATTTCATTATTATTTATGTTTATCTACCTGCATCTCCTTTCAGGGAGAATGAATAGTTCTTTAAACTTTGTGAGCTGGAATGTTAAGGGTTTAAACCATCCGGTCAAAAGAAGGAAAGTGCTCTCACACCTTAAACAACTTAACACTGCAATCGCATTTTTACAAGAAACTCACATTCGCAGTTCTGATAATTCTCGTCTTATGTCGCGTTGGGGAGGGCAGCACTACCACTCGACCTTTCAGGCCAAAGCTAGGGGTGTCTCAATTCTCATTAGTCCAAACATCTCTTTTGAGCATCATAATGTCATAATTGCGGATAAACATGGTCGTTATATCATTGTTTCAGGGAAGTTATTCAATACTAATGTAGTGTTGGCTAATTTATATGCCCCTGATTATGATGATGTCTCCTTCTTTGAACATTTTTTTCCCTGCTCTACCAGATCTGAGCTCATACTCTCTTATATTAGGGGGAGACTTTAACTGCTGTTTAGATCCATCACTTGACAGGTCATCCTCCAATCCTATACCTCTGAGTAAATCCGCCACGCTACTTCAGTCCTATCTTCGCAGCTTTGGTATTTCTGACATATGGCGCTTTCTTAATCCAAAAAAGAGAGAATACTCCTTTTTCTCACATGTTCATCATACTTTGTCCAGAATTGACTATTTCATTATAGATAATCCATTGATCCCAATGGTTAATTCTTGTGTTTATCAGAGCATTGGATCATGCCCCAGTTGTTATGTCTATAAAGCTCCCCCATCTCCTTCAGATTAATAGAAATTGGCGATTTAATCCATTGTTACTGATGGAGGACGATTTTGTTAAATTTTTGGAAGACCAGATAGTTTTTTTTCTTAAACACAAATGAAACACCTGAAGTGTCATGTTTAACTGTTTGGGATGCTCTGAAAGCCTACCTCAGGGGACAGATAATTTCATACACGGCAAATATGAAAAAGAAGGCATATAAAGAGCGAAAAGATTTAATCAACCAAATTAAAGAAATTGATCAGCAGTATCTATTTAAAACCCCCGATCTGTATAAAAAACGCGTAGAGTTGAAAAGTAAGTTTGAACTCATCTCAACACATTTTATCAAACGTCAATTATTAAAGATTAGGAGCCAATTTTACATTCATGGTGACAAATGTGGGAAACTTTTAGCTAGTCAGTAAGAGGATTTAGAGCACAGCAACACATTACAAAAATTTGGATGGAAGATGGTACTATTACTACCGATCATTCTAAAATTAATGATGCATTCAGGAATTTTTATTCTCGATTATATACTTCTGAGTTCCCAGGGGACCATAGATCAGTTGAGAATTTCTTGACTCAACTAGATATCCCAACACTGTCCCCTGATTCTAGATTAAGATTAGAAGGGCCCATATCACAAGAGGAAATCATTTCAGCTGTTTCATCATTGCAATCTGGCAAGTCCCCGGGTCCTGATGGGTTTCCAGCACAGTTTTTAAAATCATTCTCCTCATACCTTGCACCACAACTAGCTTCGGTTCTATCTGAATCTTTTCAGCAAGGTAAGATGCCCGCTTCATATAATGAGGCTCGCATCACCCTATCATCATAGCAAAGAGAGATAAGGATCCAACAAAGTGCTCTTCATATAGACCAATCTCTCTTCTTAATGTGGGTGTTAAAATCCTTGCTAAAGTCTTGGCTCGTAGTTTAGAGAATGTTCTACCCTCAATTATATCTGAGGACCGGACCGGTTTTGTCAAAAATAGTTTTTCTTACTTTAACATTAGACACCTTATGGATATCCTGTACACACCATTAGAGGGGATCCCTGAGTGTGTCCTTTCTTTGGATGCTGAAAAGGCTTTTGATCGTGTGGAGTGGGAGTATTTATTTAGGGCTTTAAAAAAATTCAATTTTGGTCCAAGTTTTATCACTTGGGTTAAATTATTATAATCAAGCCCTTATTGCCTCAGTTCTGACAAATGCTCAGCAGTCTCATCCATTCAGCCTTCAGCGGGGAACTCGTCAGCGGTGTCCTCTTAGCCCATTACTCTTTAACCTTGCCATTGAGCCACTAGCAATTGCATTCCGTAGTTGTAGGGATATATCTGGGATTTGGAGGCAGGGAGAAGAACATAAAGTTTCCCTTTATGCAGATGACCTTCTACTTTTTATATCAAATCCAATCTCCTCCCTGCCACCTGTGCTGTCATTGCTCAGTGAATTTTGCTATTTTTCAGGATATAAGCTGAATTTGCACAAAAGTGAACTCTTTCTGCTAAATAATATAGCATAAACAACTGGTATGCACAATTTCTCTTTCAATATAGTGAAAAATCAGTTTACCTACCTCGGTATTACAATCACAAGGAAACATAAACACCTTTTTAAAGAAAATTTTATTAGGTTGTTGAACCAAACAAAAAAGCACTTAGGACAATGGTCACCACTGACCATGTCCCTGGTGGGACACATTAATGCAATTAAAATGAATGTTCTTCCTAATTTTTTTTATCTTTCCCAGTCTGTACCTGTTTTTATTCCCAAATCTTACTTTGGGGCTTTAGACTTAATTATATCCTCTTACCTTTGGAAA
Organism: Clarias gariepinus; assembly: GCF_024256425.1. Lineage (NCBI taxonomy): Eukaryota > Metazoa > Chordata > Actinopteri > Siluriformes > Clariidae > Clarias > Clarias gariepinus. Next base: position 21,844,250 of record NC_071117.1, read on the forward strand.
GGTAAACATCCACGATTGAATAAGTCCTTACTTCAAAGATCTAAAAGAGACGGTGGCATGGCTCTGACTAATTTTCGTTTTTACTACTGGGCAGCAAACATTCGATCTGTCATCTTTTGAGCATAATTTCATAACCAGCCTAATCGGCCTGCCTGGGTGGAATTGGAGATAAAGTCTGTCAAAAACGTCTCTATCTCTGCACTCCTTGGATCTGCACTCCCCATTCCCTCAATTAAATCTATCAATAATTCAGTTATTAGGCATATCTTGAGAGTATGGGCTCAGTTCAGAAAGCACAGCGGTCTTCTGGGCTTCTCTCTGTCAAGTCCAATTGTCTCTAACCATCTCTTCCAACCTTCTTTACATGATTTCAGGAATGGTACAATAAGGTTATCAAGCTTTGCAAAGATCTGTTTGTTAACCATAGGTTTGAATCATTTGAACAGCTTTCTGAAAGGTTTAACCTACCCAATTCTCATTTTTTCAGATACCTGCAAGTAAGACACTTCATTCGCTCTTTAATACCAAATTTCCCTGAAGCTCCTGATGTAAATATTATAGATAATCTCCTTTGTTTGTCCCTGTTGCGTAAAGGCCTAATATCCACTATTTATGGTGGATTGATGGGTTTGAGTCACGCCCCTTTGATACTTGGAATTCAATTCTTAAACTTGTCAATTCAACTTCCTTATGTGCCCGCCACTCTTTATTACAGTTTAAGGTTGTACACAGGGCTCATTTCTCTAAACTTAAACTTTCCCGTTTCTATCCAAACATTGATCCTTGCTGTGATAAATGTAAAAGTGGAGAGGCGTCTTCTATTCATATGTACTGGACATGCCCGAATTTGAAAAAATTCTGGAGGGATGTTTTTAAAACCTTGTCGTACATATTGAAATGCAACCTTGAACCAGACCCTCTGATTGCTCTTTTTGGTATCACTGGAGGGAAAGATAAGCGTCTAACTCCAGCTAAACAGCGTCTGTTATCTTTTGCGACACTCCTGTCTAGGCGTTCTATTTTATTCATGTGGAAGGATGCCACGTCACCCACTCACGCCCAGTGGCTCAGAGATATTATGTCCTGTTTGTCCCTGGAAAAGATTCATTACTCAATACGTTATTCAGACAGGTGAACAGGTGTTCAGCAGGTGTGGGGGCCCTTCCTTTGCTTTTTTTATACACATTTATAGTTTGATTCCATTCTTATTTAATTGTTTCTGTTTGTTTTCCTTTTTTTTTCTTTTTTTTTGCATGCAGAACTAAAAAACTTCCAGCTCCATATTATTATTATAATTATTATGTTTTTCATTTTTAAAGATGCCTGGCGTCTAGCCTTTCTTATACATGTAAAGCTGGCTTGGAGTTAGGGAGGGGTGGGGTGGGTGCTATAGGGTTTATAAGGGGGTCATAAAATCTACAGTATATTGAAACATTACATGTTTACCCTGTTATATCCCTGTTTAAAATCAATAAAAATATTGTTGAACAAAAAGTGGTCTTAGTGTGCTGAAAAGGCACACAGGTTGGGATATGCGCCCAAGTGGCGATGGCACAGGTGCTTGGGCCAGCTCATGTTAGCTTGGAACTATTTTTCTTCCTTTTTCTCAAAAGCTGCATGGCCAACTTTTTGGTTTTTATGTGCCAGCCTGGGACCTGCGAGTGTTCTTCATCTGACCGTGTATGCAGTGTCCCCATCGTGATGTTACTGGTGTTGGACCCGCCAGTGTCCTGCACAGGAGTGGTTCATCGACTGGAGAGTGTGCAACCGAAACTAAATCTTCATTGTATGTTCAATGGACTGATGTACCTGTACTTTCTTGGCTTCAAACTTCAGCAGGTGGTTCTTGGGGAACTCCCATACCCACTGTTCTGGGTAAGACATGCAATCCTAGGATCTTTGTGGAGGGGAGGGGGCAAGGTTTTGGCGCTACCTCCTTGAAAATGCCTTCTACCTGTGAATCTACCTGTTTGTGAAACACTGGGGATGGGGGTTGTGATTGGTTCAGATAGCTCAGACCCTATGACTCTATGTGCTCCACAAGATGGCACATGTAACCTTTACATTTCCAAAAACGTACTGTGGCTTACTATGGAACGCTCACCACCTAGCACAACATACAGCACCATCCAGCATAATCCATGTGCTTTCCATTTCTGTGCCACAAGACTGCCTCCTAGGAAAGGGCATCGCAGACAGCAGCGATAAACTGAGCCGAGGGTTTAGGGTAAGTTCCAAGAATACAGACACATCCTGAACACACATACACTTATCACAGACACTTAACACAATCACACATAACACATACACAAATGTTACATATGCATACTACACACATATAAACACACACGCTCAATACAAGCACACATGCTGAACACACACCCCACACACATAATACACATCCTAAATACATAAAGTAAACACACACCCATACACGTCTCATAGACATCACACAACCTTCGCCCACATTGAGTGACAGCTAGCAATGTGGCGGATCAGAAATACATGTCCAAACATGACGATGACCTAAACTTATGTCATACTGTATTTGTTCAAGAGGTCTTAGCGTGATGAATTGGCACACAGGTTGTGGGGTTGTGGCGATGGCACAGGTGTTTGGGCCCGCATATTGTAGCTTGTAACTATTTTTCTTCCTTTCTCCAGAGTACTGCACAGGACTGACTTGAGCGAGCTTGAGAAGTGTGTTTATCTTTATTGACCGGCAGAACACAACCATAATCAAATCTTTGTTGTATCTTAAATGGATTCATGTACTGATGTACCATCTTGCCTTCATTATTAGAGAACTCCTAGACCCACTGTTCTGGGCAAGGTTCTGGGCCTTGGGGGCTTGTTCTGGGAACATGGGTAGATGGTAACAAAATCTTTGGCCCTAACTACTTGAGAATACTCTCCTATAAGTCCACCTGTTTGTAAAACACTGGGGACTGCGCTTGTAAGTTGTTGAGATAGCTCAGACTCTATGACTCTATCTGTTCGACAAAGATGGCACGAGTAACCCATGAATTTCCACAAACGTACTGCAGGCTACTATGGAACGCTCACCACCTAGCACATCCTACAGCCCTTTGGCCTTCGCTATGTGATTTAATATTTTTATAGCACAAGGAGGGCTCCTAACAAGGCCTTTCCCCTTTAAATGGGAAAGGCCTTGTTATAGATTTGCGTTCTTGATGAACACGTGTTTGCAGTTAATGATTCAGGGACAACTGGTTTTGCAGCAGAAGAAAACCTGGCCAAGAGAAGGCAGCTCTGCTCTTTAGGACTGTTTTGAGGACACTGACAGGAACATGTTTAGAAAAGCTGCAACCTACAGTCACTTCACTGACATGGAGGAGTACACGACATCAAGTTCACTGATGGCATTCTCCAAGAACATCATCTTACCACCAACCAGAAACCGTGGATTTCTGCGGCGGTGTGTGCACTTCTAAAGACCCAAGACTCCACCATCAAAGTGGGGGACAAGGCGGCTCTGCATGTGCCAAACCAACTACAAGACATCATCACCTGTTTGTGACAGTGATGGCTCCCTTCCAGATGCGCTGAACAGGATTTACCCTCGGTAGAACGATGTGATGGCGAGGAATAGGTATTCCTCCCAAAGACCAGGTGCTGTGTCTCACCACAGCTGATGTGAGGAAAACTCTACGCAGGGTAGTGTCAATTTTATCAGCTATTTTCAGTCTTATTTCAGTCTTATTTTAGTCTTAGTCCCAGGACAAATTTCCCTGATAGTTTTTATCATATTAAGTCAATCGTATCCTATTTTTGTTTAGTCAAGATTTAGTTGACTAAAAGTCTGGGGATTTTAGTCTAGACAGAGGAAGCCATAAGTATTTTAGTATAGTTTTAGTCAATGAAAATATAATATTTTAGCAAATAAGATTTTTATTAATTAATCCTTCAGTCAATCAAAACCCAATTTAGCCCGAACCCATTTTTTAAGGTTTTCACAAAATAATTTTCTTAACATTTTAAAATATATCTTTTCATCGAATGTTTTCAGCTAATTGTATTTCTCTGTCACAACTACAGATTCATTTCCATTTTTTTTTAAAATACAAAAACAATAGGAGCAGTATGGACAGTGTTGTGTAACCTTTTTTTAAAATATAATTTTAATCACTTGGACTGTTGTGGCTCCTATAGGTCACAATCATTTGCTAATCTATTAGATTAATGATTTTGGCATCGGTCTAACATAATTATATCATGTAGTGGCATAATTACCACAGAGAGGCTGTAAAACTGGGTGATTTTTATGGTATACCTTGATGCTCATTGTGTGCTCACACTGTTTCTGAAATAAATTGGCGTCAAAGAATATTTACTATTGTCACTATTCTCACCGACATCAACATCTTTCTGAGCTAGGGTTGTGCCGTAGTTCCCACTTGCTCCAAGTCTCAAAGACGTTTTCTATGTCCTGTCTCAATGACCACCGTCCTGTTGCACTCACACCCATCACCATTTAATGCTTTGAGCGGCTAATCATGAGACACATCAAGACCCTGTTGCCCTTCTCACTAGAGCCACTGCAGATTTCAGTTCAGCATTCAATACTATCGTCCCCGACACCAGACCGCAAGGCTGAGCCTTTCGGACCTGAACGAGAGGGAGCTCTGTAACTGGATCCTGGACTTCCTGATAGGAAACCCTCAGTCAGTGTGGATCGGGAACAGCCCCTCCCACACCACCACACTGAGTACTGTGGCTCAGTCCCACTGCTGACTTACGACTGTGTAGCGACACACAGTTCCAACCACATCATTAGGTTTTCTGAAACAAAAGAGATGGTTGTTGATGTCAGGAGGACATGAAGGGACCACTCTCCGCTTAACATCAACGGCTTCTCTGTGAAGATTGGGTTCTCACTGAAATCTCATAAATCTCCTCTTTGGTCTTCTTTAGACCTCCTGCCTGGCAGTTCCAAGCTCATCATCCTTTTACCAATATGCTCACAATCTTTCCTCTGAACATGTCCAAACCACTTCAATCTGGCCTCTCTGACTTTATCTCCAAAACTCCTAACATGGGTTGGCCCTCTGATAAACTCATTCCTGAAACCATTTCTATCCTTGTCACTCCCGAGGAGAACCTCAACATCTTCATCTCTGCTACTTCCAACTTTGCCACTGTCTCTAAGCCAGTGCCACTGTCTCTAAGCCATAGAGCATCGCTGGTCTAACCACTGTCTTGAACATCTTTCTTTTTGCTCTCGCTGATACACTTTTGTGACACAACACACTGCCTGCCTGCACAAGTCTCTTTACCTGCTTTACACACTCTCCATTCCTCTGGACCGTTGACCCTAAGTACTTAAAGTCCTGCACCCTTCTGCTCCCTGTAGCCTTATCATTCCACTTAGGTTCCTCTCATTTACACACATATATTCTGTCTTGCTACAGCTAACCTTCATTTCTCTGCTTTCCATAGCATACCTCCATCTCTCTTAATTTTCCTCCACCTGATCCCTGCTCTCGCTATAAAGCACAATGTCATCTGCAAACATCATTGTCCATGAAGACTTCTGTCTCATGACTTTATCTGTCATCCTGTCCATCACTATAGCAAACAAGAAAGTTGATCCTTGATGCAGACCCACCTCTACCTTAAACTCTTCTGTCACACCTACTTCTCACCACTGTCTTACAGCTCTCATACATGTCTTGCACCACTCTAACATACTTCTCTGCCACTCCAGGCTTCCTCATACAATACCACAACTCCTCTCTCGGCACCCTGTCATGCGCTTTCTCAAAGACACAATGCAACTCTCTATTACCTTCTCTGTACTTCTCCATCTGCATCCACACCTGCATCTTTAACATCTTTCTGAGCGGTGCCGTCATTCCCACGTGCTTCAAGGCCACCACCATCGTCCCCATGCCCAAGAAGTCTACTGTGTCCTGTCTCAATGACTACCGTCCCGTTGCACTCACACCCACCATCAAGTGCTTTGAGCGGCTCGTCATGAGACACATCAAGACCCTGCTGCCCTTCTCACTGGACCCACTGCAATTTGCGTACCGTCCTAACGGCTCAACGCCATCTCCACTACACTACATCTTCGCCTCACACACTTGGACAAGAAGGACACATATGTTCGAATGCTGTACATAGATTTCAGCTCAGTCAACACTATCATCCCCCAACAACTGATTGGGAAGCTGAACCTGTTGGGCCTGAACACCTCCCTCTGCAACTGGATCCTGGACTTTCTGACCGGTAGGCCTCAGTCAGTACGGATCAGAAACTGCACCTCCAGCACCACCACACTGAGCACTGAGGCCCCACAAGGCCGTGTGCTCGGTCCCCTGCTGTTCACACTGCTGACTCACGACTGTGTAGCAACACACAGTTCGAACCACATCATTAAGTTCGCTGCTGACACGACCGTGGTGGGTCTCATTAGCAAGAACGACGAGTCAGCGTACAGAGAGGAAGTGCAGAGACTAATGGACTGGTGTAAAGACAACAACCTGTCTCTAAATGTTGACAAGACAAAGGAGATGGTTGTTGACTTTAGAAGGACACGAGGCGACCATTCTCCGCTGAGCATCAACAGCTCCTCTGTAGGAATCGTCGAAAGCACCAAATTCCTGGGTGTCCACCTAGAGAAGGACCTCAGCTGGTCCCTCAACACCAGCTCCCTACACAAGAAAGCCCAACAGCGTCTCTTCTTTTTGAGAAGACTGTAGTATAGTGAGATATAGGGGTCTCTCTCCCCTCTATTGAAGACATCTACTCCACACGCTGCATCCGGTAAGCCACCAGCATTGTGGCTAATCGGACACACCCGTCTCACACACACTTCACACTCCTGCCATCTGGAAAAAGGTACCGAAGCATTCGGGCACACACATCCAGACTGTGCAACATTTTTTTTCCACAAGCCATCCGTCTCCTCAACAAAAAGGGACTGGACTGATAAACACAAACACACACACACACACACACACACACACACACACACAAACACAACATTATCACACAGCTTAACTCAACTACCTCAAAATATTGGGACTGGACTGACTAATCAACACAAGTGCAGGCACACTGACCTACACCACCAAATTATCATACACACCAACCTGTAAATGCTTCACTGTTTATCTTTTGCACAATGATCATTACTGGACAAATTTTTGCACTAATTCCTCAATTCTTGCTGCTGTTTTTAAAGAATGTTTATGTTTACCCACTACCTTAACACCATATTTTATGTTCTGTTATGTCGTGGTTGCGCACTGTCACTTTGTTGTTGCTCTTGTTTGCACATTTGCACGTGCACTTTATGTTGTCTGTAAAAATAGTAATACTTAGCTGGTTAGTTTTTGTTAATTTATGTTGTGATTTATGTTAGGTCTCTCTGTCCTGTCTCTGCTAGCCAGTTAACTAGGCCTCTTGGTTAGCTAGTTTAGTGTCTATGTTAATTTATGTTGTAAATTTATGTTGCATGTAGCACCTTGGTCCTGGAGGAACGTTGTTTCGTTTCACTGTGTACTAACTGTATATGGTTGTAATGACAATAAAGCCTACTTGAACTTGAACTTGAACTTGAACTCAAAGCAAATACTGCATCTGTTGTAATCTTTCTAGGTATGAAACCATATTGCTGCTCACAAATGCTCAGTTCTGCCCTTAACCTACAGTAGCTTCCACTACTCATTCCCGAAGCTTCATTGAAAGGCTTATCAACTTTATTCTTTTGTAGTTGCCACAGCGCCACTGGCACAACATCCCCCTTGTTCTTGAAGATCGCACTACTACACTTTTCCTCCATTCCTCTGCGATTCTCTCACTCTCCAAAATCTTGTTAAACTGACTAGTCAGAAACTCTACTGCAACCTCTCCGAAGCACTTCCATACCACCATTGGTATGTCATCAGGAGCAACTGCCTTTCCACTCATCTTCATCGTCTGTATTGCCATCGTCACCTCACTCTTACTGAATTTGCTACTTCCTGCTCCACAACAGTCAAGACTTTTACTCTTCGTTCTCCTTCATCTTTCTCATTCATCGAAGTACTTCGAAGTACTCCTTCCATCTTCCCATCACCCTTATGGCACCTGTTAGTACATTTTCATCCCTATATTTAATCACTCTAACATGCTGCACAACCTTCCCAACTCTATCTCTGCCTCGCCAACCTGTACTGATCCACCTCTCCCTCCTTACTGTCCAATCTAGCATATAAATCCTGATGTGCTTTTTGTTTGGCCTTTGCCACCTCTACTCTCACCTTAATTAACGCGAGCTTGTCACACTTACTGTGCGATTACCTTCATAAATGCATAGTTTGCACATCAATAGTAGAGAAGTGTAGAGGGACACAAATTTTACATTTGAGTATCACTCAGGATGAATGACAACTTCATGACATTATTTTTAACTTTGAATAAACATTTCCATCATAATCATGCATTTTTGCATTGATAAAAACAACTTTCCTGAGATCGTACAGCACTAAGACGACGGGAAACGCGTTTTCTCATCTTCAGCAACTTGAAAGTGAAAGCAATGATCATTTCCAACACTTTGATGCATTCTTGCATACATGGTAAAGAACAGCTTTTTTGTTATTCTTTTTTACATTTTGACCATGAAAACTGTATATCAACTCATTTTGTATATTTTACATGATCGTGCATTACTTGTGTGAGAAAAGGGCTTTCCTTAGCTCGTACAGCGCTAGGAGCACGGGAAACGCTTTCTCTCATCTTCAGCAACTTGAAAGTGAAATCAATGATCATTTCCAACACTTTCATGCATTCTTGCATACATGGTAAAGCACAACTTTTTTTGTTATTCGTTTGACCATGAAAACTGTATATTAACATTCATTTGACAATGAAAACTGTATATCAACTCGTTTTATATGTTTTACATGACCCTGCATTACTTGTGTGAGAAAAGGGCTTTCCATAGCTCGCACAGCGCTAGGAGCACAGGAAACGCTTTTTCTCAGCATCAGAGGCCCAAAAATGAAAGAAATGTTCATTTCCAATACATTTATACATTCTTGCATACATGGTGATAAACAGCTTTTTGGTTATTCATTTTCACATTTTGACCATGAAAATTGTATATAAACTCGTTTTGTATGTTTTACATGATCGTGCATTACTTGTGTGAGAAAAGGGCTTTCCTTAGCTCGTACAGCGCTAAGAGCACGGGAAACGCTTTTTCTCATCTTCAGCAACTTGAAAGTGAAATCAATGATCATTTTCAACACTTTCATGCATTCTTGCATACATAGTAAAAAACAACTTTTCTGTTATTCTTTTTCAGATTTTGACCATAAAAACTGTATATTAACTGTATATTTTGTATGTTTTACATGATCATGCATTAGTTGTGTGAGAGAACGGCTTTCCATAGCTCGTACAGCGCTAAGAGCACGGGAAACGCTTTTTCTCATCTTCAGCAACTTGAAAGTGAAATCAATGATCATTTCCAACACTTTCATGCATTCTTGCATACATGGTAAAGAACAACTTTTCTGTTATTCTTTTTCACATTTTGACCATGAAAACTGTATATAAACTCGTTTTGTACGTTTCACATGATCATGCATTAGTTGTGTGAGAAAAGGGCTTTCCATAGCTCGCACAGCGCTAGGAGCACGGCAAACGCTTTTTCTCATCTTCAGCAACTTGAAAGTGAAATCGATGATCATTTCCAACACTTTCATGCATTCTTGCATACATGGTAAAAAACAACTTTTTCCTTATTCTTATTCAGATTTTGAACATGAAAACTGTATATAAACTCGTTTTGCATGTTTTACATGATCATGCATTAGTTGTGTGAGAAAAGGGCTTTCCATAGCTCGTACAGCGCTAAGAGCACGGGAAACGCTTTTTCTCATCGTCAGCAACTTGAAAGTTAAATCAATGATCATTTCCAATACATTCATACATTCTCGCATACATGGTTAAAAACAGGTTTTGGTTATTCATTTTCACATTTTGACCATGAAAATTGTATATAAACTCGTTTTGTATGTTTTACATGATCATGCATTACTTGTGTGAGAAAAGGGCTTTCCATAGCTCGCACAGCGCTAGGAGCACGGAAAACGCTTTTTCTCATCTTTAGCAACTTGAAAGTGAAATCAATGATCATTTCCAACACTTTCATGCATTCTTGCATACATGGTAAAAAACAACTTTTCTGTTATTCTTTTTCACATTTTGACCATGAAAACTGTATATAAACTCGTTTTGTATGTTTCACATGATCATGCATTAGTTGTGTGAGAAAAGGGCTTTCCATAGCTCGCACAGCGCTAGGAGCACGGGAAACGCTTTTTCTCATCTTCAGCAACTTGAAAGTGAAGTACAACTTGAAAGTAAAGAACAACTTTTCTGTTATTCTTTTTCACATTTTGACCATGAAAACTGTATATAAACTCGTTTTGTATGTTTCACATGATCATGCATTAGTTGTGTGAGAAAAGGGCTTTCCATAGCTCGCACAGCGCTAGGAGCACGGGAAACGCTTTTTCTCAGCATCAGAGGCCCAAAAATGAAAGAAATGTTCATTTCCAATACATTTATACATTCTTGCATACATGGTGATAAACAGCTTTTTGGTTATTCATTTTCACATTTTGACCATGAAAATTGTATATAAACTCGTTTTGTATGTTTTACATGATCGTGCATTACTTGTGTGAGAAAAGGGCTTTCCTTAGCTCGTACAGCGCTAAGAGCACGGGAAACGCTTTTTCTCATCTTCAGCAACTTGAAAGTGAAATCAATGATCATTTTCAACACTTTCATGCATTCTTGCATACATAGTAAAAAACAACTTTTCTGTTATTCTTTTTCAGATTTTGACCATAAAAACTGTATATTAACTGTATATTTTGTATGTTTTACATGATCATGCATTAGTTGTGTGAGAGAACGGCTTTCCATAGCTCGTACAGCGCTAAGAGCACGGGAAACGCTTTTTCTCATCTTCAGCAACTTGAAAGTGAAATCAATGATCATTTCCAACACTTTCATGCATTCTTGCATACATGGTAAAGAACAACTTTTTTGTTATTCTTTTTCACATTTTGACCATGAAAACTGTATATAAACTCGTTTTGTACGTTTCACATGATCATGCATTAGTTGTGTGAGAAAAGGGCTTTCCATAGCTCGCACAGCGCTAGGAGCACGGCAAACGCTTTTTCTCATCTTCAGCAACTTGAAAGTGAAATCGATGATCATTTCCAACACTTTCATGCATTCTTGCATACATGGTAAAAAACAACTTTTTCCTTATTCTTATTCACATTTTGACCATGAAAATTGTATATAAACTCGTTTTGTATGTTTTACATGATCGTGCATTACTTGTGTGAGAAAAGGGCTTTCCTTAGCTCGTACAGCGCTAAGAGCACGGGAAACGCTTTTTCTCATCTTCAGCAACTTGAAAGTGAAATCAATGATCATTTTCAACACTTTCATGCATTCTTGCATACATAGTAAAAAACAACTTTTCTGTTATTCTTTTTCAGATTTTGACCATAAAAACTGTATATTAACTGTATATTTTGTATGTTTTACATGATCATGCATTAGTTGTGTGAGAGAACGGCTTTCCATAGCTCGTACAGCGCTAAGAGCACGGGAAACGCTTTTTCTCATCTTCAGCAACTTGAGAGTGAAATCAATGATCATTTCCAACACTTTCATGCATTCTTGCATACATGGTAAAAAACAACTTTTTCCTTATTCTTATTCAGATTTTGAACATGAAAACTGTATATAAACTCGTTTTGCATGTTTTACATGATCATGCATTAGTTGTGTGAGAAAAGGGCTTTCCATAGCTCGTACAGCGCTAAGAGCACGGGAAACGCTTTTTCTCATCGTCAGCAACTTGAAAGTTAAATCAATGATCATTTCCAATACATTCATACATTCTCGCATACATGGTTAAAAACAGGTTTTGGTTATTCATTTTCACATTTTGACCATGAAAATTGTATATAAACTCGTTTTGTATGTTTTACATGATCATGCATTACTTGTGTGAGAAAAGGCTTTCCATAGCTCGCACAGCGCTAGGAGCACGGAAAACGCTTTTTCTCATCTTTAGCAACTTGAAAGTGAAATCAATGATCATTTCCAACACTTTCATGCATTCTTGCATACATGGTAAAAAACAACTTTTCTGTTATTCTTTTTCACATTTTGACCATGAAAACTGTATATAAACTCGTTTTGTATGTTTCACATGATCATGCATTAGTTGTGTGAGAAAAGGGCTTTCCATAGCTCGCACAGCGCTAGGAGCACGGGAAACGCTTTTTCTCATCTTCAGCAACTTGAAAGTGAAGTACAACTTGAAAGTAAAGAACAACTTTTCTGTTATTCTTTTTCACATTTTGACCATGAAAACTGTATATAAACTCGTTTTGTATGTTTCACATGATCATGCATTAGTTGTGTGAGAAAAGGGCTTTCCATAGCTCGCACAGCGCTAGGAGCACGGGAAACGCTTTTTCTCAGCATCAGAGGCCCAAAAATGAAAGAAATGTTCATTTCCAATACACTTATACATTCTTGCATACATGGTGATAAACAGCTTTTTGGTTATTCATTTTCACATTTTGACCATGAAAATTGTATATAAACTCGTTTTGTATGTTTTACATGATCGTGCATTACTTGTGTGAGAAAAGGGCTTTCCTTAGCTCGTACAGCGCTAAGAGCACGGGAAACGCTTTTTCTCATCTTCAGCAACTTGAAAGTGAAATCAATGATCATTTTCAACACTTTCATGCATTCTTGCATACATAGTAAAAAACAACTTTTCTGTTATTCTTTTTCAGATTTTGACCATAAAAACTGTATATTAACTGTATATTTTGTATGTTTTACATGATCATGCATTAGTTGTGTGAGAGAACGGCTTTCCATAGCTCGTACAGCGCTAAGAGCACGGGAAACGCTTTTTCTCATCTTCAGCAACTTGAAAGTGAAATCAATGATCATTTCCAACACTTTCATGCATTCTTGCATACATGGTAAAGAACAACTTTTCTGTTATTCTTTTTCACATTTTGACCATGAAAACTGTATATAAACTCGTTTTGTACGTTTCACATGATCATGCATTAGTTGTGTGAGAAAAGGGCTTTCCATAGCTCGCACAGCGCTAGGAGCACGGCAAACGCTTTTTCTCATCTTCAGCAACTTGAAAGTGAAATCGATGATCATTTCCAACACTTTCATGCATTCTTGCATACATGGTAAAAAACAACTTTTTCCTTATTCTTATTCAGATTTTGAACATGAAAACTGTATATAAACTCGTTTTGCATGTTTTACATGATCATGCATTAGTTGTGTGAGAAAAGGGCTTTCCATAGCTCGTACAGCGCTAAGAGCACGGGAAACGCTTTTTCTCATCGTCAGCAACTTGAAAGTTAAATCAATGATCATTTCCAATACATTCATACATTCTCGCATACATGGTTAAAAACAGGTTTTGGTTATTCATTTTCACATTTTGACCATGAAAATTGTATATAAACTCGTTTTGTATGTTTTACGTGATCATGCATTACTTGTGTGAGAAAAGGGCTTTCCATAGCTCGCACAGCGCTAGGAGCACGGAAAACGCTTTTTCTCATCTTTAGCAACTTGAAAGTGAAATCAATGATCATTTCCAACACTTTCATGCATTCTTGCATACATGGTAAAAAACAACTTTTCTGTTATTCTTTTTCACATTTTGACCATGAAAACTGTATATAAACTCGTTTTGTATGTTTCACATGATCATGCATTAGTTGTGTGAGAAAAGGGCTTTCCATAGCTCGCACAGCGCTAGGAGCACGGGAAACGCTTTTTCTCATCTTCAGCAACTTGAAAGTGAAGTACAACTTGAAAGTAAAGAACAACTTTTCTGTTATTCTTTTTCACATTTTGACCATGAAAACTGTATATAAACTCGTTTTGTATGTTTCACATGATCATGCATTAGTTGTGTGAGAAAAGGGCTTTCCATAGCTCGCACAGCGCTAGGAGCACGGGAAACGCTTTTTCTCATCTTCAGCAACTTGAAAGTGAAGTACAACTTGAAAGTAAAGAACAACTTTTCTGTTATTCTTTTTCACATTTTGACGATGAAAACTGTATATAAACTCGTTTTGTATGTTTCACATGATCATGCATTAGTTGTGTGAGAAAAGGGCTTTCCATAGCTCGCACAGCGCTAGGAGCACGGGAAACGCTTTTTCTCATCTTCAGCAACTTGAAAGTGAAATCAATGATCATTTCCAACACTTTCATGCATTCTTGCATACATGGTAAAAAACAACTTTTTTCTTATTCTTATTCAGATTTTGAATATGAAGACTGTATATAAACTCGTTTTGTATGTTTTACATGATCATGCATTAGTTGTGTGAGAAAAGGGCTTTCCATAGCTCGCACAGCGCTAGGAGCACAGAAAACGCTTTTTCTCAGCATCAGAGGCCCAAAAATGAAAGAAATGTTCATTTCCAATACATTCATATATTCTTGCATACATTGTTAAAAACAGCTTTCTGGATATTCATTTTCACATTTTGACCATGAAAACAGTATATTAACTCGTTTTGTATGTTTTACATGATCATGCATTAGTTGTGTGAGAAAACGGCTTTCCATAGCTCGTACAGCGCTAAGAGCACGGGAAACGCTTTTTCTCATCTTCAGCAACTTGAAAGTGAAATCAATGATCATTTCCAATACATTCATACATTCTCGCATACATGGTTAAAAACAGTTTTTGGTTATTCATTTTCACATTTTGACGATGAAAATTGTATATAAACTCGTTTTGTATGTTTTACATGATCATGCATTAGTTGTGTGAGAAAAGGGCTTTCCATAGCTCGCACAGCGCTAGGAGCACAGGAAACGCTTTTTCTCAGCATCAGAGGCCCAAAAATGAAAGAAATGTTCATTTCCAATACATTCATATATTCTTGCATACATTGTTAAAAACAGCTTTCTGGATATTCATTTTCACATTTTGACCATGAAAACAGTATATTAACTCGTTTTGTATGTTTTACATGATCATGCATTAGTTGTGTGAGAAAACGGCTTTCCATAGCTCGCACAGCGCTAGGAGCACGGGAAACTCTTTTTCTCATCTTCAGCAACTTGAAAGTGAAGTACAACTTGAAAGTAAAGAACAACTTTTCTGTTATTCTTTTTCACAATTTGACCATGAAAACTGTATATAAACTCGTTTTGTATGTTTCACATGATCATGCATTAGTTGTGTGAGAAAAGGGCTTTCCATAGCTCGCACAGCGCTAGGAGCACGGGAAACGCTTTTTCTCATCTTCAGCAACTTGAAAGTGAAGTACAACTTGAAAGTAAAGAACAACTTTTCTGTTATTCCTTTTCACATTTTGACCATGAAAACTGTATATAAACTCGTTTTGTATGTTTCACATGATCATGCATTAGTTGTGTGAGAAAAGGGCTTTCCATAGCTCGCACAGCGCTAGGAGCACGGGAAACGCTTTTTCTCATCTTCAGCAACTTGAAAGTGAAGCACAACTTGAAAGTAAAGAACAACTTTTCTGTTATTCTTTTTCACATTTTGACCATGAAAACTGTATATAAACTCGTTTTGTATGTTTCACATGATCATGCATTAGTTGTGTGAGAAAAGGGCTTTCCATAGCTCGCACAGCGCTAGGAGCACGGGAAACGCTTTTTCTCATCTTCAGCAACTTGAAAGTGAAGTACAACTTGAAAGTAAAGAACAACTTTTCTGTTATTCTTTTTCACATTTTGACCCTGAAAACTGTATATAAACTCGTTTTGTATGTTTCACATGATCATGCATTAGTTGTGTGAGAAAAGGGCTTTCCATAGCTCGCACAGCGCTAGGAGCACGGGAAACGCTTTTTCTCATCTTCAGCAACTTGAAAGTGAAATCAATGATCATTTCCAACACTTTCATGCATTCTTGCATACATGGTAAAAAACAACTTTTTTCTTATTCTTATTCAGATTTTGAATATGAAGACTGTATATTAACTCGTTTTGTATGTTTTACATGATCATGCATTAGTTGTGTGAGAAAAGGGCTTTCCATAGCTCGCACAGCGCTAGGAGCACAGGAAACGCTTTTTCTCAGCATCAGAGGCCCAAAAATGAAAGAAATGTTCATTTCCAATACATTCATACATTCTTGCATACATTGTTAAAAACAGCTTTTTGGATATTCATTTTCACATTTTGACCATGAAAACTGTATATTAACTCGTTTTGTATGTTTTACATGATCATGCATTAGTTGTGTGAGAAAACGGCTTTCCATAGCTCGCACAGCGCTAGGAGCACGGGAAACGCGTTTTCTCATCTTCAGCAACTTGAAAGTGAAATCAATGATCATTTCCAACACTTTCATGCATTCTTGCATACATGGTAAAAAACAACTTTTTTCTCATTCTTTTTCAGATTTTGAACATGAAAACTGTATATAAACTCGTTTTGTATGTTTTACATAATCATGCATTAGTTTATTGAGAAAACCGCTTTCCTGAGTTCGTACAGCGCTAAGAGCCCGGGAAACGCCTTTTCTTACCATCAGAAGCCTAAAGCTGAAAGAAATGATTCTTTCCAATACATTCTTGCATACATGGTGAAAGCAACTTTTTCGTTGATCTTTTTCACATTATGACGATGAAAGCTGTATATCAACTCGTGTGAGGTGCGTCTAAAGTGGCGATGGCACCATTACAGTCGCCACCAAACCCGGCCCACATTGAGTAACAGTTATCAATCGTGCACCAGAAAGACAGAAAGACATGTCCAACCATGACAATGCATATCATATTTGGTTAAGTGGTCTTAGTGTGAGGACTTCCGGTTAGCAGCCACATGGAGTAGACGTGTAAGTTAGGTGCTCCGACAATTTTTTTTCTTTAATTCCTTACTCGTCTTTAAATGTTGAATTAAATCTTTAGTTTACATATTACATTTAGTTTTATAATTGTTTTACCATGGTGTGGATAGGAAAAGAAATGGAGTAGGAGTTATTCTAAAACAGGAATTTGTAAGGAATGTTCTAGAGGTGAAGAGAGTATCAGATAGGGTGATGAGTCTGAAGCTGGAAATTGAAGAGATAATGTTCAATGTTGTTAGTGGTTACTGTATGCCCCACAGGTAGGATGTGAGTTAAAAGAGAAGGAGAAATTCTGGAGTTAGTTAGATGAAGTGATGCAGAGCATCCCCAGAGGTGAAAGAGTTGGTGCAGACTTCAATGAACATTTTGGGGAAGGGAACAGATGAAAATGTGATGGGCAGGTTTGGTCTTCAGGACAGGAATGTAGAAGAACAGTTGGTGGTGGACTTTGCAAAGAGGATGGAAATGGCAGTAGTAAATACTTTCTTCCAGAAGAGGAATGGTGACATATAAGAGTGGAGGCAGAAGCACTCAGGTCGACTACATCTTGTGTTGACAATGTAACCTGAAAGAGATCAGTGACTGCAAAGTGTTGGTAGGGGAGAGTGTAGCCAGACAACACAGAATGGTCGTGTGTAAAATAACCCTGGTGGTGAGGAAGGCGACGAGGACAAAGGCAGAGCAGAGGACAAAGTAGTGAGAGCTGAGAAAGGAGGAATGTTGTGAAGTCTTTAGGGAAGAGTTAAGACAGGCCATGTGTGGTCAGGAGGGGCTTTCAGTTGACTGGACAACTACAGCCAATGTGATCAGGGAGACAGTTAGGAGGGTACTTGGTGTATCATCAGGTAAGGGGAAAGTGGACAAGGAGACTTGGTGGTGGAATGAGGAAGTCCAGGAGTGTATACAGGGAAAGAGGCTAGCTAAGAAGAAGTGGGACACTGAGAGGACTGAAGAGAGTAGACAAGAGTACAGGGAGATGCAAAGTAAGGTGAAGGTAGAGGTGGCAAAGGCCAAACAAAGAGCATATGAGGACTTGTATGCTAGGCTAGACAGTAAGGAGGGAGAGGTGGATCTGTACAGGTTGGCAAGGCAGAGAGATAGAGATGGGAAGGATGTGCAGCAGGTTAGAGTGATTAAAGATAGAGATGGAAATGTACTGACAGATGCCAGGAGGGTGATGGGAAGATGGAATGAGTACTTTAAGGAGTTGATGAATGAGGAAAACGAAAGAGAACAAAGAGTAGAAGAGGTGACTGTTGTGGAACAGGAAGTAGCAAATATTAGTAGAAGTGAGGTGAGAGTGGAAAGGCTGTTGAAGAGTGGAAAGGCTGTTGGACCTGATGACATACCTGTGGAGGTATGGAAGTGCTTAGGAGAGGTGGCAGTAGAGTTTCTGACAAGTTTGTTTAACAAGATCTTGGAGAGTGAGAGTATTCCAGAGGAATGGATTGAGAAGTGTATTGGTGCCAATTTTTAAGAACAAGGGAGATGTGCAAAGCTGTGGCAATTAAAGAGGTATAAAGCTAATGAGCCAGACAATGAAGCTGTGGGAAAAAATGGTGGAAGCTAGGTTAAGGGCAGAGGTGAGCATTTGTGAGCAGCAATATGGTTTTATGCCTAGAAAGAGTACATCAGATGCAGTATTTGCTTTGAGGATGCTGGCGGAGAAGTACAAAGAAGGTAACAGGGAGTTGCATTGTGTCTTTGTAGATTTAGAGAAAGCGTATGACAGGGTGCCAAGAGAGGAGCTGTGGTATTGTATGAGGAAGTCTGGAGTGGCAGAGAAGTATGTTAGAGTGGTGCAGGACATGTAGGAGAGCTGTAAGACAGTGGTAAGATGTGCTGTAGGTGTGACAGAAGAGTTCAAGGTGGAGGTGGGTCTGCATCAAGGATCGGCTCTAAGCCCCTTTTTGTTTGCTCTGGTGACTGACAGGATGACAGATGAGGTAAGACAGGAGTCTCCATGGACTATGATGTTTGCAGATGACATTGTGCTCTGTAGCGAGAGCAGGGAACAGGTGGAGGAAAGTTTGGAGAGGTGGAGGTATGCTCTGGAAAGCAGAGGAATGAAGGTTAGCTGCAGCAAGACGGAATACATGTGTGTAAATGAGAGGGACCCAGGAGGAGTGAGGCTACAGGGAGCAGAGGTAAAGAAGGTGCAGGATTTTAAGTACTTAGGGTCAACGATCCAGAGCAACGGAGAGTGTTCAAAGGCAGGTTGGTATGGGTGGTGAAAAGTGTCAGAAGTGTTGTGCGATAAAAGAGTATCAGCGAGAATGAAAGGAAAGGTGTACAGGACAGTGGTGAGACCAGCAATGCTCTACGGCTTAGAGACAGTGGCGCTGAAGAAAAGACAGGAGGCAGAGTTGGAGATAGCAGAGCTGAAGATGTTGAGGTTCTCTTTGGGAGTGACAAGGATGGATAGGATCAAGAATGAGTTCATCAGAGGGACACCCCACGTTAGATGTTTTGGAGATAAAGTCAGAGAGGCCAGATTGAGGTGGTTTGGACATGTTCAGAGGAGAGATTGTAAATATATCGGTAGAAGGATGCTGAGGTTGGAACTGCCAGGCAGGAGGTCTAGAGGAAGACCAAAGAGGAGATTTATGGATGAAGTCATGAAGACATGAAGTTAGTTGGTGTAAGAGAAAAGGATGCAGAGGATAGGGTTAGATGGAGGCAAATGATTCGCTGTGGCGACCCCTGAAAGGGAACAGCTGAAAGACAAAGAAGAAATCTTTAGTTTACAATAACTTTATACTCTACCCCACGGTTATTTACTTTTCATCTATAATGGCTACCAGGAGTGTTAAATGCAGGAAAAAAGACGACACTGCGACCGCTCTAACAGTCGAGACTATCTCAGCGCTGTTAGATAAACACTGTGAAGCTTTGAAGCGGCTGAATTTAAATCATCGTTTAGTTTACTGGAAAGTAAGCTAGACCAAATTCAGGCCCAAGTAGAGGACCTTGGACAGCGCTTACCTTCACTAGAACTCGCTACAAATGACCTAAGCCAGCGGGTGACCGAGTTGGAGAACATCTGCTCCGGACTTCCGGAAAGTAACACTAAGTTAACGGCCAAAGTCGTAGACCTAGAAGGCAGGAGACAAAACCTGCGTGTCCTGGGTCTTTCGGAGGGTACTGAGAGTGAACTCCCTACCGAGTTCTTCTTGAAATTTTTGTGCGAGGTGTTTGGGAGTGAAACGCTTAAATCCCCGCCTGAGATTGACAGAGCCCACCGCATACCTACATCCAAACCCGCTTCAGGTCAGAGACCTCGGCCGGTCATTCTCCGTGTGCACCGGTACCAGGTTAAAAACCTTCTGGTTCGGGAGGCTCGGCGGAGAGGGAGGCTGGAATACTGCGGTCAGCAGGTTCATATTGTGGAATACTACGCTCCCGAAGTTTTAAGCCAGCGAGCCGAGTATAGAGACTTTATGACTGAGTTATACAACCGTGGACTCCGGCCTTCTCTCCTGTATCCAGCACAGCTCCGGATAACTCTCTCTACCGGACAGAAGAAGTGGCTACGCTCGGTAGAAGAGGCCCAGAAACACATAGACAGTCTGCCGAAAACTACGTAGTGCACTATAGTTTAATTTTTTAATACTACAATTCCCAGGAAAGTACCCTTTTTAACTTTAAATCTAGCCATGTTTACGTTTTTCCTGGTAAGAGTATTGTGTTAAACACGTGTAGTTGTTGTTACTATTTTTCTATTATTATTTTCTCTGTTTCTAGTTACGTGTAATTTACATGTTTGTTTATTTTTTAGAGTTACAATGTGACGTGGGGGGAGGGGTTGTTTTGTGTTTTTCTCCTATTGAGAGATTTCAGTATTGGAGTGGGGAAATGTTTTATTTATATATTTATTTCTTAGTTTTTGTAAACTGTGTCGGAGCAGAAGATGGTGTGGTTAGCGGCAGGAAGATTGGTTAGGTGGAGAATGGAAGGATGGAAGAGCTTGCTGCTTTGTTTGTTAGCAGCTATCTTTGTTTGTTTGGGGGTAGTGGGGTGTGTGGGGGAGGGGTGTGGGTTCTCCGAAGCCAGTATTGTGTTAGTTTTTTGTACACTGTGTATCTTTGATATGTTGCTCTGTGTTTTACACTTCTGTTTTAAGGCTGACGCTGGGCATTTCATTATTATTTATGTTTATCTACCTGCATCTCCTTTCAGGGAGAATGAATAGTTCTTTAAACTTTGTGAGCTGGAATGTTAAGGGTTTAAACCATCCGGTCAAAAGAAGGAAAGTGCTCTCACACCTTAAACAACTTAACACTGCAATCGCATTTTTACAAGAAACTCACATTCGCAGTTCTGATAATTCTCGTCTTATGTCGCGTTGGGGAGGGCAGCACTACCACTCGACCTTTCAGGCCAAAGCTAGGGGTGTCTCAATTCTCATTAGTCCAAACATCTCTTTTGAGCATCATAATGTCATAATTGCGGATAAACATGGTCGTTATATCATTGTTTCAGGGAAGTTATTCAATACTAATGTAGTGTTGGCTAATTTATATGCCCCTGATTATGATGATGTCTCCTTCTT
Source organism: Clarias gariepinus (assembly GCF_024256425.1). Lineage (NCBI taxonomy): Eukaryota > Metazoa > Chordata > Actinopteri > Siluriformes > Clariidae > Clarias > Clarias gariepinus. The sequence goes on from NC_071117.1 coordinate 21,865,753, forward strand.
TGAACATTTTTTTCCCTGCTCTACCAGATCTGAGCTCATACTCTCTTATATTAGGGGGAGACTTTAACTGCTGTTTAGATCCATCACTTGACAGGTCATCCTCCAATCCTATACCTCTGAGTAAATCCGCCACGCTACTTCAGTCCTATCTTCGCAGCTTTGGTATTTCTGACATATGGCGCTTTCTTAATCCAAAAAAGAGAGAATACTCCTTTTTCTCACATGTTCATCATACTTTGTCCAGAATTGACTATTTCATTATAGATAATCCATTGATCCCAATGGTTAATTCTTGTGTTTATCAGAGCATTGGATCATGCCCCAGTTGTTATGTCTATAAAGCTCCCCCATCTCCTTCAGATTAATAGAAATTGGCGATTTAATCCATTGTTACTGATGGAGGACGATTTTGTTAAATTTTTGGAAGACCAGATAGTTTTTTTTCTTAAACACAAATGAAACACCTGAAGTGTCATGTTTAACTGTTTGGGATGCTCTGAAAGCCTACCTCAGGGGACAGATAATTTCATACACGGCAAATATGAAAAAGAAGGCATATAAAGAGCGAAAAGATTTAATCAACCAAATTAAAGAAATTGATCAGCAGTATCTATTTAAAACCCCCGATCTGTATAAAAAACGCGTAGAGTTGCAAAGTAAGTTTGAACTCATCTCAACACATGTTATCAAACGTCAATTATTAAAGATTAGGAGCCAATTTTACATTCATGGTGACAAATGTGGGAAACTTTTAGCTAGTCAGTAAGAGGATTTAGAGCACAGCAACACATTACAAAAATTTGGATGGAAGATGGTACTATTACTACCGATCATTCTAAAATTAATGATGCATTCAGGAATTTTTATTCTCGATTATATACTTCTGAGTTCCCAGGGGACCATAGATCAGTTGAGAATTTCTTGACTCAACTAGATATCCCAACACTGTCCCCTAATTCTAGATTAAGATTAGAAGGGCCCATATCACAAGAGGAAATCATTTCAGCTGTTTCATCATTGCAATCTGGCAAGTCCCCGGGTCCTGATGGGTTTCCAGCACAGTTTTTAAAATCATTCTCCTCATACCTTGCACCACAACTAGCTTCGGTTCTATCTGAATCTTTTCAGCAAGGTAAGATGCCCGCTTCATATAATGAGGCTCGCATCACCCTATCATCATAGCAAAGAGAGATAAGGATCCAACAAAGTGCTCTTCATATAGACCAATCTCTCTTCTTAATGTGGGTGTTAAAATCCTTGCTAAAGTCTTGGCTCGTAGTTTAGAGAATGTTCTACCCTCAATTATATCTGAGGACCGGACCGGTTTTGTCAAAAATAGTTTTTTTTACTTTAACATTAGACACCTTATGGATATCCTGTACACACCATTAGAGGGGATCCCTGAGTGTGTCCTTTCTTTGGATGCTGAAAAGGCTTTTGATCGTGTGGAGTGGGAGTATTTATTTAGGGCTTTAAAAAAATTCAATTTTGGTCCAAGTTTTATCACTTGGGTTAAATTATTATAATCAAGCCCTTATTGCCTCAGTTCTGACAAATGCTCAGCAGTCTCATCCATTCAGCCTTCAGCGGGGAACTCGTCAGCGGTGTCCTCTTAGCCCATTACTCTTTAACCTTGCCATTGAGCCACTAGCAATTGCATTCCGTAGTTGTAGGGATATATCTGGGATTTGGAGGCAGGGAGAAGAACATAAAGTTTCCCTTTATGCAGATGACCTTCTACTTTTTATATCAAATCCAATCTCCTCCCTGCCACCTGTGCTGTCATTGCTCAGTGAATTTTGCTATTTTTCAGGATATAAGCTGAATTTGCACAAAAGTGAACTCTTTCTGCTAAATAATATAGCATAAACAACTGGTATGCACAATTTCTCTTTCAATATAGTGAAAAATCAGTTTACCTACCTCGGTATTACAATCACAAGGAAACATAAACACCTTTTTAAAGAAAATTTTATTAGGTTGTTGAACCAAACAAAAAAGCACTTAGGACAATGGTCACCACTGACCATGTCCCTGGTGGGACACATTAATGCAATTAAAATGAATGTTCTTCCTAATTTTTTTTTATCTTTCCCAGTCTGTACCTGTTTTTATTCCCAAATCTTACTTTGGGGCTTTAGACTTAATTATATCCTCTTACCTTTGGAAAGGTAAACATCCACGATTGAATAAGTCCTTGCTTCAAAGATCTAAAAGAGACGGTGGCATGGCTCTGACTAATTTTCGTTTTTACTACTGGGCAGCAAACATTCGATCTGTCATCTTTTGGGCATAATTTCATAACCAGCCTAATCGGCCTGCCTGGGTGGAATTGGAGATAAAGTCTGTCAAAAACGTCTCTATCTCTGCACTCCTTGGATCTGCACTCCCCATTCCCTCAATTAAATCTATCAATAATTCAGTTATTAGGCATATCTTGAGAGTATGGGCTCAGTTCAGAAAGCACAGCGGTCTTCTGGGCTTCTCTCTGTCAAGTCCAATTGTCTCTAACCATCTCTTCCAACCTTCTTTACATGATTTCAGGAATGGTACAATAAGGTTATCAAGCTTTGCAAAGATCTGTTTGTTAACCATAGGTTTGAATCATTTGAACAGCTTTCTGAAAGGTTTAACCTACCCAATTCTCATTTTTTCAGATACCTGCAAGTAAGACACTTCATTCGCTCTTTAATACCAAATTTCCCTGAAGCTCCTGATGTAAATATTATAGATAATCTCCTTTGTTTGTCCCTGTTGCGTAAAGGCCTAATATCCACTATTTATGGTGGATTGATGGGTTTGAGTCACGCCCCTTTGATACTTGGAATTCAATTCTTAAACTTGTCAATTCAACTTCCTATGTGCCCGCCACTCTTTATTACAGTTTAAGGTTGTACACAGGGCTCATTTCTCTAAACTTAAACTTTCCCGTTTCTATTCAAACATTGATCCTTGCTGTGATAAATGTAAAAGTGGAGAGGCGTCTTCTATTCATATGTACTGGACATGCCCGAATTTGGAAAAATTCTGGAGGGATGTTTTTAAAACCTTGTCGTACATATTGAAATGCAACCTTGAACCAGACCCTCTGATTGCTCTTTTTGGTATCACTGGAGAGAAAGATAAGCGTCTTACTCCAGCTAAACAGCGTCTGTTATCTTTTGCGACACTCCTGGCTAGGCGTTCTATTTTATTCATGTGGAAGGATGCCACGTCACCCACTCACGCCTAGTGGCTCAGAGATATTATGTCCTGTTTGTCCCTGGAAAAGATTCATTACTCAATACGTTATTCAGACAGGTGAACAGGTGTTCAGCAGGTGTGGGGGCCCTTCCTTTGCTTTTTTTATACACATTTATAGTTTGATTCCATTCTTATTTAATTGTTTCTGTTTGTTTTCCTTTTTTTTTCTTTTTTTTTGCATGCAGAACTAAAAAACTTCCAGCTCCATATTATTATTATAATTATTATGTTTTTCATTTTTAAAGATGCCTGGCGTCTAGCCTTTCTTATACATGTAAAGCTGGCTTGGAGTTAGGGAGGGGTGGGGTGGGTGCTATAGGGTTTATAAGGGGGTCATAAAATCTACAGTATATTGAAACATTACATGTTTACCCTGTTATATCCCTGTTTAAAATCAATTAAAATATTGTTGAACAAAAAGTGGTCTTAGTGTGCTGAAAAGGCACACAGGTTGGGATATGCGCCCAAGTGGCGATGGCACAGGTGCTTGGGCCAGCTCATGTTAGCTTGGAACTATTTTTCTTCCTTTTTCTCAAAAGCTGCATGGCCAACTTTTTGGTTTTTATGTGCCAGCCTGGGACCTGCGAGTGTTCTTCATCTGACCGTGTATGCAGTGTCCCCATCGTGATGTTACTGGTGTTGGACCCGCCAGTGTCCTGCACAGGAGTGGTTCATCGACTGGAGAGTGTGCAACCGAAACTAAATCTTCATTGTATGTTCAATGGACTGATGTACCTGTACTTTCTTTTGGCGCTACCTCCTTGAAAATGTCTACTACCTGTGAATCTACCTGTTTGTGAAACACTGGGGATGGGGGTTGTGATTGGTTCAGATAGCTCAGACCCTATGACTCTATGTGCTCCACAAGATGGCACATGTAACCTTTACATTTCCAAAAACGTACTGTGGCTTACTATGGAACGCTCACCACCTAGCACAACATACAGCACCATCCAGCATAATCCATGTGCTTTCCATTTCTGTGCCACAAGACTGCCTCCTAGGAAAGGGCATCGCAGACAGCAGCGATAAACTGAGCCGAGGGTTTAGGGTAAGTTCCAAGAATACAGACACATCCTGAACACACATACACTTATCACAGACACTTAACACAATCACACATAACACATACACAAATGTTACATATGCATACTACACACATATAAACACACACGCTCAATACAAGCACACATGCTGAACACACACCCCACACACATAATACACATCCTAAATACATAAAGTAAACACACACCCATACACGTCTCATAGACATCACACAACCTTCGCCCACATTGAGTGACAGCTAGCAATGTGGCGGATCAGAAATACATGTCCAAACATGACGATGACCTAAACTTATGTCATACTGTATTTGTTCAAGAGGTCTTAGCGTGATGAATTGGCACACAGGTTGTGGGGTTGTGGCGATGGCACAGGTGTTTGGGCCCGCATATTGTAGCTTGTAACTATTTTTCTTCCTTTCTCCAGAGTACTGCACAGGACTGACTTGAGCGAGCTTGAGAAGTGTGTTTATCTTTATTGACCGGCAGAACACAACCATAATCAAATCTTTGTTGTATCTTAAATGGATTCATGTACTGATGTACCATCTTGCCTTCAAACTTCAGCGGGTGGTTATTAGAGAACTCCTAGACCCACTGTTCTGGGCAAGGTTCTGGGCCTTGGGGGCTTGTTCTGGGAACATGGGTAGATGGTAACAAAATCTTTGGCCCTAACTACTTGAGAATACTCTCCTATAAGTCCACCTGCTTGTAAAACACTGGGGACTGCGCTTGTAAGTTGTTGAGATAGCTCAGACTCTATGACTCTATCTGTTCGACAAAGATGGCACGAGTAACCCATGAATTTCCACAAACGTACTGCAGGCTACTATGGAACGCTCACCACCTAGCACATCCTACAGCCCTTTGGCCTTCGCTATGTGATTTAATATTTTTATAGCACAAGGAGGGCTCCTAACAAGGCCTTTCCCCTTTAAATGGGAAAGGCCTTGTTATAGATTTGCGTTCTTGATGAACACGTGTTTGCAGTTAATGATTCAGGGACAACTGGTTTTGCAGCAGAAGAAAACCTGGCCAAGAGAAGGCAGCTCTGCTCTTTAGGACTGTTTTGAGGACACTGACAGGAACATGTTTAGAAAAGCTGCAACCTACAGTCACTTCACTGACATGGAGGAGTACACGACATCAAGTTCACTGATGGCATTCTCCAAGAACATCATCTTACCACCAACCAGAAACCGTGGATTTCTGCGGCGGTGTGTGCACTTCTAAAGACCCAAGACTCCACCATCAAAGTGGGGGACAAGGCGGCTCTGCATGTGCCAAACCAACTACAAGACATCATCACCTGTTTGTGACAGTGATGGCTCCCTTCCAGATGCGCTGAACAGGATTTACCCTCGGTAGAACGATGTGATGGCGAGGAATAGGTATTCCTCCCAAAGACCAGGTGCTGTGTCTCACCACAGCTGATGTGAGGAAAACTCTACGCAGGGTAGTGTCAATTTTATCAGCTATTTTCAGTCTTATTTCAGTCTTATTTTAGTCTTAGTCCCAGGACAAATTTCCCTGATAGTTTTTATCATATTAAGTCAATCGTATCCTATTTTTGTTTAGTCAAGATTTAGTTGACTAAAAGTCTGGGGATTTTAGTCTAGACAGAGGAAGCCATAAGTATTTTAGTATAGTTTTAGTCAATGAAAATATAATATTTTAGCAAATAAGATTTTTATTAATTAATCCTTCAGTCAATCAAAACCCAATTTAGCCCGAACCCATTTTTTAAGGTTTTCACAAAATAATTTTCTTAACATTTTAAAATATATCTTTTCATCGAATGTTTTCAGCTAATTGTATTTCTCTGTCACAACTACAGATTCATTTCCATTTTTTTTTAAAATACAAAAACAATAGGAGCAGTATGGACAGTGTTGTGTAACCTTTTTTTAAAATATAATTTTAATCACTTGGACTGTTGTGGCTCCTATAGGTCACAATCATTTGCTAATCTATTAGATTAATGATTTTGGCATCGGTCTAACATAATTATATCATGTAGTGGCATAATTACCACAGAGAGGCTGTAAAACTGGGTGATTTTTATGGTATACCTTGATGCTCATTGTGTGCTCACACTGTTTCTGAAATAAATTGGCGTCAAAGAATATTTACTATTGTCACTATTCTCACCGACATCAACATCTTTCTGAGCTAGGGTTGTGCCGTAGTTCCCACTTGCTCCAAGTCTCAAAGACGTTTTCTATGTCCTGTCTCAATGACCACCGTCCTGTTGCACTCACACCCATCACCATTTAGTGCTTTGAGCGGCTAATCATGAGACACATCAAGACCCTGTTGCCCTTCTCACTAGAGCCACTGCAGATTTCAGTTCTGCATTCAATACTATCGTCCCCGACACCAGACCGCAAGGCTGAGCCTTTCGGACCTGAACGAGAGGGAGCTCTGTAACTGGATCCTGGACTTCCTGATAGGAAACCCTCAGTCAGTGTGGATCGGGAACAGCCCCTCCCACACCACCACACTGAGTACTGTGGCTCAGTCCCACTGCTGACTTACGACTGTGTAGCGACACACAGTTCCAACCACATCATTAGGTTTTCTGAAACAAAAGAGATGGTTGTTGATGTCAGGAGGACATGAAGGGACCACTCTCCGCTTAACATCAACGGCTTCTCTGTGAAGATTGGGTTCTCACTGAAATCTCATAAATCTCCTCTTTGGTCTTCTTTAGACCTCCTGCCTGGCAGTTCCAAGCTCATCATCCTTTTACCAATATGCTCACAATCTTTCCTCTGAACATGTCCAAACCACTTCAATCTGGCCTCTCTGACTTTATCTCCAAAACTCCTAACATGGGTTGGCCCTCTGATAAACTCATTCCTGAAACCATTTCTATCCTTGTCACTCCCGAGGAGAACCTCAACATCTTCATCTCTGCTACTTCCAACTTTGCCACTGTCTCTAAGCCAGTGCCACTGTCTCTAAGCCATAGCGCATCGCTGGTCTAACCACTGTCTTGAACATCTTTCTTTTTGCTCTCGCTGATACACTTTTGTGACACAACACACTGCCTGCCTGCACAAGTCTCTTTACCTGCTTTACACACTCTCCATTCCTCTGGACCGTTGACCCTAAGTACTTAAAGTCCTGCACCCTTCTGCTCCCTGTAGCCTTATCATTCCACTTAGGTTCCTCTCATTTACACACATATATTCTGTCTTGCTACAGCTAACCTTCATTTCTCTGCTTTCCATAGCATACCTCCATCTCTCTTAATTTTCCTCCACCTGATCCCTGCTCTTGCTATAAAGCACAATGTCATCTGCAAACATCATTGTCCATGAAGACTTCTGTCTCATGACTTTATCTGTCATCCTGTCCATCACTATAGCAAACAAGAAAGTTGATCCTTGATGCAGACCCACCTCTACCTTAAACTCTTCTGTCACACCTACTTCTCACCACTGTCTTACAGCTCTCATACATGTCTTGCACCACTCTAACATACTTCTCTGCCACTCCAGGCTTCCTCATACAATACCACAACTCCTCTCTCGGCACCCTGTCATGCGCTTTCTCAAAGACACAATGCAACTCTCTATTACCTTCTCTGTACTTCTCCATCTGCATCCACACCTGCATCTTTAACATCTTTCTGAGCGGTGCCGTCATTCCCACGTGCTTCAAGGCCACCACCATCGTCCCCATGCCCAAGAAGTCTACTGTGTCCTGTCTCAATGACTACCGTCCCGTTGCACTCACACCCACCATCAAGTGCTTTGAGCGGCTCGTCATGAGACACATCAAGACCCTGCTGCCCTTCTCACTGGACCCACTGCAATTTGCGTACCGTCCTAACGGCTCAACGCCATCTCCACTACACTACATCTTCGCCTCACACACTTGGACAAGAAGGACACATATGTTCGAATGCTGTACATAGATTTCAGCTCAGTCAACACTATCATCCCCCAACAACTGATTGGGAAGCTGAACCTGTTGGGCCTGAACACCTCCCTCTGCAACTGGATCCTGGACTTTCTGACCGGTAGGCCTCAGTCAGTACGGATCAGAAACTGCACCTCCAGCACCACCACACTGAGCACTGAGGCCCCACAAGGCCGTGTGCTCGGTCCCCTGCTGTTCACACTGCTGACTCACGACTGTGTAGCAACACACAGTTCGAACCACATCATTAAGTTCGCTGCTGACACGACCGTGGTGGGTCTCATTAGCAAGAACGACGAGTCAGCGTACAGAGAGGAAGTGCAGAGACTAATGGACTGGTGTAAAGACAACAACCTGTCTCTAAATGTTGACAAGACAAAGGAGATGGTTGTTGACTTTAGAAGGACACGAGGCGACCATTCTCCGCTGAGCATCAACAGCTCCTCTGTAGGAATCGTCGAAAGCACCAAATTCCTGGGTGTCCACCTAGAGAAGGACCTCAGCTGGTCCCTCAACACCAGCTCCCTACACAAGAAAGCCCAACAGCGTCTCTTCTTTTTGAGAAGACTGTAGTATAGTGAGATATAGGGGTCTCTCTCCCCTCTATTGAAGACATCTACTCCACACGCTGCATCCGGTAAGCCACCAGCATTGTGGCTAATCGGACACACCCGTCTCACACACACTTCACACTCCTGCCATCTGGAAAAAGGTACCGAAGCATTCGGGCACACACATCCAGACTGTGCAACATTTTTTTTCCACAAGCCATCCGTCTCCTCAACAAAAAGGGACTGGACTGATAAACACAAACACACACACACACACACACACACACACACACAAACACAACATTATCACACAGCTTAACTCAACTACCTCAAAATATTGGGACTGGACTGACTAATCAACACAAGTGCAGGCACACTGACCTACACCACCAAATTATCATACACACCAACCTGTAAATGCTTCACTGTTTATCTTTTGCACAATGATCATTACTGGACAAATTTTTGCACTAATTCCTCAATTCTTGCTGCTGTTTTTAAAGAATGTTTATGTTTACCCACTACCTTAACACCATATTTTATGTTCTGTTATGTCGTGGTTGCGCACTGTCACTTTGTTGTTGCTCTTGTTTGCACATTTGCACGTGCACTTTATGTTGTCTGTAAAAATAGTAATACTTAGCTGGTTAGTTTTTGTTAATTTATGTTGTGATTTATGTTAGGTCTCTCTGTCCTGTCTCTGCTAGCCAGTTAACTAGGCCTCTTGGTTAGCTAGTTTAGTGTCTATGTTAATTTATGTTGTAAATTTATGTTGCATGTAGCACCTTGGTCCTGGAGGAACGTTGTTTCGTTTCACTGTGTACTAACTGTATATGGTTGTAATGACAATAAAGCCTACTTGAACTTGAACTTGAACTTGAACTCAAAGCAAATACTGCATCTGTTGTAATCTTTCTAGGTATGAAACCATATTGCTGCTCACAAATGCTCAGTTCTGCCCTTAACCTACAGTAGCTTCCACTACTCATTCCCGAAGCTTCATTGAAAGGCTTATCAACTTTATTCTTTTGTAGTTGCCACAGCGCCACTGGCACAACATCCCCCTTGTTCTTGAAGATCGCACTACTACACTTTTCCTCCATTCCTCTGCGATTCTCTCACTCTCCAAAATCTTGTTAAACTGACTAGTCAGAAACTCTACTGCAACCTCTCCGAAGCACTTCCATACCACCATTGGTATGTCATCAGGAGCAACTGCCTTTCCACTCATCTTCATCGTCTGTATTGCCATCGTCACCTCACTCTTACTGAATTTGCTACTTCCTGCTCCACAACAGTCAAGACTTTTACTCTTCGTTCTCCTTCATCTTTCTCATTCATCGAAGTACTTTGAAGTACTCCTTCCATCTTCCCATCACCCTTATGGCACCTGTTAGTACATTTTCATCCCTATATTTAATCACTCTAACATGCTGCACAACCTTCCCAACTCTATCTCTGCCTCGCCAACCTGTACTGATCCACCTCTCCCTCCTTACTATCCAATCTAGCATATAAATCCTGATGTGCTTTTTGTTTGGCCTTTGCCACCTCTACTCTCACCTTAATTAACGCGAGCTTGTCACACTTACTGTGCGATTACCTTCATAAATGCATAGTTTGCACATCAATAGTAGAGAAGTGTAGAGGGACACAAATTTTACATTTGAGTATCACTCAGGATGAATGACAACTTCATGACATTATTTTTAACTTTGAATAAACATTTCCATCATAATCATGCATTTTTGCATTGATAAAAACAACTTTCCTGAGATCGTACAGCACTAAGACGACGGGAAACGCGTTTTCTCATCTTCAGCAACTTGAAAGTGAAAGCAATGATCATTTCCAACACTTTGATGCATTCTTGCATACATGGTAAAGAACAGCTTTTTTGTTATTCTTTTTTACATTTTGACCATGAAAACTGTATATCAACTCATTTTGTATATTTTACATGATCGGGCATTACTTGTGTGAGAAAAGGGCTTTCCTTAGCTCGTACAGCGCTAGGAGCACGGGAAACGCTTTCTCTCATCTTCAGCAACTTGAAAGTGAAATCAATGATCATTTCCAACACTTTCATGCATTCTTGCATACATGGTAAAGCACAACTTTTTTTGTTATTCGTTTGACCATGAAAACTGTATATTAACATTCATTTGACAATGAAAACTGTATATCAACTCGTTTTATATGTTTTACATGACCCTGCATTACTTGTGTGAGAAAAGGGCTTTCCATAGCTCGCACAGCGCTAGGAGCACAGGAAACGCTTTTTCTCAGCATCAGAGGCCCAAAAATGAAAGAAATGTTCATTTCCAATACATTTATACATTCTTGCATACATGGTGATAAACAGCTTTTTGGTTATTCATTTTCACATTTTGACCATGAAAATTGTATATAAACTCGTTTTGTATGTTTTACATGATCGTGCATTACTTGTGTGAGAAAAGGGCTTTCCTTAGCTCGTACAGCGCTAAGAGCACGGGAAACGCTTTTTCTCATCTTCAGCAACTTGAAAGTGAAATCAATGATCATTTCCAACACTTTCATGCATTCTTGCATACATGGTAAAGAACAACTTTTCTGTTATTCTTTTTCACATTTTGACCATGAAAACTGTATATAAACTCGTTTTGTACGTTTCACATGATCATGCATTAGTTGTGTGAGAAAAGGGCTTTCCATAGCTCGCACAGCGCTAGGAGCACGGGAAACGCTTTTTCTCATCTTCAGCAACTTGAAAGTGAAGTACAACTTGAAAGTAAAGAACAACTTTTCTGTTATTCTTTTTCACATTTTGACCATGAAAACTGTATATAAACTCGTTTTGTATGTTTCACATGATCATGCATTAGTTGTGTGAGAAAAGGGCTTTCCATAGCTCGCACAGCGCTAGGAGCACGGGAAACGCTTTTTCTCATCTTCAGCAACTTGAAAGTGAAGTACAACTTGAAAGTAAAGAACAACTTTTCTGTTATTCTTTTTCACATTTTGACCATGAAAACGGTATATTAACTCGTTTTGTATGTTTTACATGATCATGCATTAGTTGTGTGAGAAAAGGGCTTTCCATAGCTCGCACAGCGCTAGGAGCACGGCAAACGCTTTTTCTCAGCATCAGAGGCCTAAAAATGAATGAAATGTTCATTTCCAATACATTTATATATTCTTGCATACATTGTTAAAAACAGCTTTCTGGATATTCATTTTCACATTTTGACCATGAAAACAGTATATTAACTCGTTTTGTATGTTTTACATGATCATGCATTAGTTGTGTGAGAAAACGGCTTTCCATAGCTCGTACAGCGCTAAGAGCACGGGAAACGCTTTTTCTCATCTTCAGCAACTTGAAAGTGAAATCAATGATCATTTCCAATACATTCATACATTCTCGCATACATGGTTAAAAACAGTTTTTGGTTATTCATTTTCACATTTTGACCATGAAAATTGTATATAAACTCGTTTTGTATGTTTTACATGATCATGCATTAGTTGTGTGAGAAAAGGGCTTTCCATAGCTCGCACAGCGCTAAGAGCACAGGAAACGCTTTTTCTCAGCATCAGAGGCCCAAAAATGAAAGAAATGTTCATTTCCAATACATTCATATATTCTTGCATACATTGTTAAAAACAGCTTTCTGGATATTCATTTTCACATTTTGACCATGAAAACAGTATATTAACTCGTTTTGTATGTTTTACATGATCATGCATTAGTTGTGTGAGAAAACGGCTTTCCATAGCTCGCACAGCGCTAGGAGCACGGGAAACGCTTTTTCTCATCTTCAGCAACTTGAAAGTGAAGTACAACTTGAAAGTAAAGAACAACTTTTCTGTTATTCTTTTTCACATTTTGACCATGAAAACTGTATATAAACTCGTTTTGTATGTTTCACATGATCATGCATTAGTTGTGTGAGAAAAGGGCTTTCCATAGCTCGCACAGCGCTAGGAGCACGGGAAACGCTTTTTCCCATCTTCAGCAACTTGAAAGTGAAGTACAACTTGAAAGTAAAGAACAACTTTTCTGTTATTCTTTTTCACATTTTGACCATGAAAACTGTATAGAAACTCGTTTTGTATGTTTCACATGATCATGCATTAGTTGTGTGAGAAAAGGGCTTTCCATAGCTCGCACAGCGCTAGGAGCACGGGAAACGCTTTTTCTCATCTTCAGCAACTTGAAAGTGAAGTACAACTTGAAAGTAAAGAACAACTTTTCTGTTATTCTTTTTCACATTTTGACCATGAAAACTGTATATAAACTCGTTTTGTATGTTTCACATGATCATGCATTAGTTGTGTGAGAAAAGGGCTTTCCATAGCTCGCACAGCGCTAGGAGCACGGCAAACGCTTTTTCTCAGCATCAGAGGCCTAAAAATTAAAGAAATGTTCATTTCCAATACATTCATATATTCTTGCATACATTGTTAAAAACAGCTTTCTGGATATTCATTTTCACATTTTGACCATGAAAACAGTATATTAACTCGTTTTGTATGTTTTACATGATCATGCATTAGTTGTGTGAGAAAACGGCTTTCCATAGCTCGTACAGCGCTAAGAGCACGGGAAACGCTTTTTCTCATCTTCAGCAACTTGAAAGTGAAATCAATGATCATTTCCAATACATTCATACATTCTCGCATACATGGTTAAAAACAGTTTTTGGTTATTCATTTTCACATTTTGACCATGAAAATTGTATATAAACTCGTTTTGTATGTTTTACATGATCATGCATTAGTTGTGTGAGAAAAGGGCTTTCCATAGCTCGCACAGCGCTAGGAGCACAGGAAACGCTTTTTCTCAGCATCAGAGGCCCAAAAATGAAAGAAATGTTCATTTCCAATACATTCATATATTCTTGCATACATTGTTAAAAACAGCTTTCTGGATATTCATTTTCACATTTTGACCATGAAAACAGTATATTAACTCGTTTTGTATGTTTTACATGATCATGCATTAGTTGTGTGAGAAAACGGCTTTCCATAGCTCGTACAGCGCTAAGAGCACGGGAAACGCTTTTTCTCATCTTCAGCAACTTGAAAGTGAAATCAATGATCATTTCCAATACATTCATACATTCTCGCATACATGGTTAAAAACAGTTTTTGGTTATTCATTTTCACATTTTGACCATGAAAATTGTATATAAACTCGTTTTGTATGTTTTACATGATCATGCATTAGTTGTGTGAGAAAAGGGCTTTCCATAGCTCGCACAGCGCTAGGAGCACAGGAAACGCTTTTTCTCAGCATCAGAGGCCCAAAAATGAAAGAAATGTTCATTTCCAATACATTCATATATTCTTGCATACATTGTTAAAGACAGCTTTCTGGATATTCATTTTTACATTTTGACCATGAAAACAGTATATTAACTCGTTTTGTATGTTCTACATGATCATGCATTAGTTGTGTGAGAAAAGGGCTTTCCATAGCTCGCACAGCGCTAGGAGCACGGGAAACGCTTTTTCTCATCTTCAGCAACTTGAAAGTGAAGTACAACTTGAAAGTAAAGAACAACTTTTCTGTTATTCTTTTTCACATTTTGACCATGAAAACTGTATATAAACTCGTTTTGTATGTTTCACATGATCATGCATTAGTTGTGTGAGAAAAGGGCTTTCCATAGCTCGCACAGCGCTAGGAGCACGGGAAACGCTTTTTCTCATCTTCAGCAACTTGAAAGTGAAGTACAACTTGAAAGTAAAGAACAACTTTTCTGTTATTCTTTTTCACATTTTGACCATGAAAACTGTATATAAACTCGTTTTGTATGTTTCACATGATCATGCATTAGTTGTGTGAGAAAAGGGCTTTCCATAGCTCGCACAGCGCTAGGAGCACGGGAAACGCTTTTTCTCATCTTCAGCAACTTGAAAGTGAAATCAATGATCATTTCCAACACTTTCATGCATTCTTGCATACATGGTAAAAAACAACTTTTTTCTTATTCTTTTTCAGATTTTGACCATGAAAACTGTATATAAACTCGTTTTGTATGTTTTACATGATCATGCATTAGTTGTGTGAGAAAAGGGCTTTCCATAGCTCGCACAGCGCTAGGAGCACAGGAAACGCTTTTTCTCAGCATCAGAGGCCCAAAAATGAAAGAAATGTTCATTTCCAATACATTCATATATTCTTGCATACATTGTTAAAAACAGCTTTTTGGATATTCATTTTCACATTTTGACCATGAAAACTGTATATTAACTCGTTTTGTATGTTTTACATGATCATGCATTAGTTGTGTGAGAAAACGGCTTTCCATAGCTCGCACAGCGCTAGGAGCACGGGAAACGCGTTTTCTCATCTTCAGCAACTTGAAAGTGAAATCAATGATCATTTCCAACACTTTCATGCATTCTTGCATACATGGTAAAAAACAACTTTTTTCTCATTCTTTTTCAGATTTTGAACATGAAAACTGTATATAAACTCGTTTTGTATGTTTTACATAATCATGCATTAGTTTATTGAGAAAACCGCTTTCCTGAGTTCGTACAGCGCTAAGAGCCCGGGAAACGCCTTTTCTTACCATCAGAAGCCTAAAGCTGAAAGAAATGATTCTTTCCAATACATTCTTGCATACATGGTGAAAGCAACTTTTTCGTTGATCTTTTTCACATTATGACGATGAAAGCTGTATATCAACTCGTTTTGTATGTTTTACATGACCATGCATTCGTTGTGTGAGAGCACCGCTTTCCCAGACACTACACATCACACACACACACACACACACACACACACACGCACGCACGCACGCATGCACGTACGCACGCAAACACACCACAAACACAAATATAAACTCAATATATATATATCAAATTAGTCACTAGTATATATATATATATATATATATATATATATATATATATATATATATATATATATATATATATCACATCCTAAACACACACATTTACCACACAGAATTAGCACAAACACTTCACATTCTACACTAAAACAAACTACACACACAGACACAAACACACACACACACACACACACGCACAAACATTACATATGTCCACTACACATATATAAACACACACACTCAGTACACACACACTTGCCAAACACATAAAACACACACACACACACACACACACACACACACACACACACACACATGGTACACATCATCAATACACATAACAACACACGTCTCATAGTCATCACACATCCTACGCATCCTACACAAACGATGACCTGCTCAAGCACCTGAGAAATTACAGTCACCACCAAACCGCTCCCACATTATGTAACAGCTGTGTCATATTTACAAATATGTCATATTTGTATAAGATGTCTTAGCATGCTGAAAAGGCACACATGTTGTGTGAGGTGCGTCTAAAGTGGCGATGGCACCATTACAGTCGCCACCAAACCCGGCCCACATTGAGTAACAGTTATCAATCGTGCACCAGAAAGACAGAAAGACATGTCCAACCATGACAATGCATATCATATTTGGTTAAGTGGTCTTAGTGTCAGCCACATGGAGTAGACGTGTAAGTGAGGTGCTCCGACAATTTTTTTTCTTTAATTCCTTACTCGTCTTTAAATGTTGAATTAAATCTTTAGTTTACATATTACATTTAGTTTTATAATTGTTTTACCATGGTGTGGATAGGAAAAGAAATGGAGTAGGAGTTATTCTAAAACAGGAATTTGTAAGGAATGTTCTAGAGGTGAAGAGAGTATCAGATAGGGTGATGAGTCTGAAGCTGGAAATTGAAGAGATAATGTTCAATGTTGTTAGTGGTTATTGTATGCCCCACAGGTAGGATGTGAGTTAAAAGAGAAGGAGAAATTCTGGAGTTAGTTAGATGAAGTGATGCAGAGCATCCCCAGAGGTGAAAGAGTTGGTGCAGACTTCAATGAACATTTTGGGGAAGGGAACAGATGAAAATGTGATGGGCAGGTTTGGTCTTCAGGACAGGAATGTAGAAGGACAGTTGGTGGTGGACTTTGCAAAGAGGATGGAAATGGCAGTAGTAAATACTTTCTTCCAGAAGAGGAATGGTGACATATAAGAGTGGAGGCAGAAGCACTCAGGTCGACTACATCTTGTGTTGACAATGTAACCTGAAAGAGATCAGTGACTGCAAAGTGTTGGTAGGGGAGAGTGTAGCCAGACAACACAGAATGGTCGTGTGTAAAATAACCCTGGTGGTGAGGAAGGCGACGAGGACAAAGGCAGAGCAGAGGACAAAGTAGTGAGAGCTGAGAAAGGAGGAATGTTGTGAAGTCTTTAGGGAAGAGTTAAGACGGGCCATGTGTGGTCAGGAGGGGCTTTCAGTTGACTGGACAACTACAGCCAATGTGATCAGGGAGACAGTTAGGAGGGTACTTGGTGTATCATCAGGTAAGGGGAAAGTGGACAAGGAGACTTGGTGGTGGAATGAGGAAGTCCAGGAGTGTATACAGGGAAAGAGGCTAGCTAAGAAGAAGTGGGACACTGAGAGGACTGAAGAGAGTAGACAAGAGTACAGGGAGATGCAAAGTAAGGTGAAGGTAGAGGTTGCAAAGGCCAAACAAAGAGCATATGAGGACTTGTATGCTAGGCTAGACAGTAAGGAGGGAGAGGTGGATCTGTACAGGTTGGCAAGGCAGAGAGATAGAGATGGGAAGGATGTGCAGCAGGTTAGAGTGATTAAAGATAGAGATGGAAATGTACTGACAGATGCCAGGAGGGTGATGGGAAGATGGAATGAGTACTTTAAGGAGTTGATGAATGAGGAAAACGAAAGAGAACAAAGAGTAGAAGAGGTGACTGTTGTGGAACAGGAAGTAGCAAATATTAGTAGAAGTGAGGTGAGAGTGGAAAGGCTGTTGAAGAGTGGAAAGGCTGTTGGACCTGATGACATACCTGTGGAGGTATGGAAGTGCTTAGGAGAGGTGGCAGTAGAGTTTCTGACAAGTTTGTTTAACAAGATCTTGGAGAGTGAGAGTATTCCAGAGGAATGGATTGAGAAGTGTATTGGTGCCAATTTTTAAGAACAAGGGAGATGTGCAAAGCTGTGGCAATTAAAGAGGTATAAAGCTAATGAGCCAGACAATGAAGCTGTGGGAAAAAATGGTGGAAGCTAGGTTAAGGGCAGAGGTGAGCATTTGTGAGCAGCAATATGGTTTTATGCCTAGAAAGAGTACATCAGATGCAGTATTTGCTTTGAGGATGCTGGCGGAGAAGTACAAAGAAGGTAACAGGGAGTTGCATTGTGTCTTTGTAGATTTAGAGAAAGCGTATGACAGGGTGCCAAGAGAGGAGCTGTGGTATTGTATGAGGAAGTCTGGAGTGGCAGAGAAGTATGTTAGAGTGGTGCAGGACATGTAGGAGAGCTGTAAGACAGTGGTAAGATGTGCTGTAGGTGTGACAGAAGAGTTCAAGGTGGAGGTGGGTCTGCATCAAGGATCGGCTCTAAGCCCCTTTTTGTTTGCTCTGGTGACTGACAGGATGACAGATGAGGTAAGACAGGAGTCTCCATGGACTATGATGTTTGCAGATGACATTGTGCTCTGTAGCGAGAGCAGGGAACAGGTGGAGGAAAGTTTGGAGAGGTGGAGGTATGCTCTGGAAAGCAGAGGAATGAAGGTTAGCTGCAGCAAGACGGAAAACATGTGTGTAAATGAGAGGGACCCAGGAGGAGTGAGGCTACAGGGAGCAGAGGTAAAGAAGGTGCAGGATTTTAAGTACTTAGGGTCAACGATCCAGAGCAACGGAGAGTGTTCAAAGGCAGGTTGGTATGGGTGGTGAAAAGTGTCAGAAGTGTTGTGCGATAAAAGAGTATCAGCGAGAATGAAAGGAAAGGTGTACAGGACAGTGGTGAGACCAGCAATGCTCTACGGCTTAGAGACAGTGGCGCTGAAGAAAAGACAGGAGGCAGAGTTGGAGATAGCAGAGCTGAAGATGTTGAGGTTCTCTTTGGGAGTGACAAGGATGGATAGGATCAAGAATGAGTTCATCAGAGGGACACCCCACGTTAGATGTTTTGGAGATAAAGTCAGAGAGGCCAGATTGAGGTGGTTTGGACATGTTCAGAGGAGAGATTGTAAATATATCGGTAGAAGGATGCTGAGGTTGGAACTGCCAGGCAGGAGGTCTAGAGGAAGACCAAAGAGGAGATTTATGGATGAAGTCATGAAGACATGAAGTTAGTTGGTGTAAGAGAAAAGGATGCAGAGGATAGGGTTAGATGGAGGCAAATGATTCGCTGTGGCGACCCCTGAAAGGGAACAGCTGAAAGACAAAGAAGAAATCTTTAGTTTACAATAACTTTATACTCTACCCCACGGTTATTTACTTTTCATCTATAATGGCTACCAGGAGTGTTAAATGCAGGAAAAAAGACGACACTGCGACCGCTCTAACAGTCGAGACTATCTCAGCGCTGTTAGATAAACACTGTGAAGCTTTGAAGCGGCTGAATTTAAATCATCGTTTAGTTTACTGGAAAGTAAGCTAGACCAAATTCAGGCCCAAGTAGAGGACCTTGGACAGCGCTTACCTTCACTAGAACTCGCTACAAATGACCTAAGCCAGCGGGTGACCGAGTTGGAGAACATCTGCTCCGGACTTCCGGAAAGTAACACTAAGTTAACGGCCAAAGTCGTAGACCTAGAAGGCAGGAGACAAAACCTGCGTGTCCTGGGTCTTCCGGAGGGTACTGAGAGTGAACTCCCTACCGAGTTCTTCTCGAAATTTTTGTGCGAGGTGTTTGGGAGTGAAACGCTTAAATCCCCGCCTGAGATTGACAGAGCCCACCGCATACCTACATCCAAACCCGCTTCAGGTCAGAGACCTCGGCCGGTCATTCTCCGTGTGCACCGGTACCAGGTTAAAGACCTTCTGGTTCGGGAGGCTCGGCGGAGAGGGAGGCTGGAATACTGCGGTCAGCAGGTTCATATTGTGGAATACTACGCTCCCGAAGTTTTAAGCCAGCGAGCCGAGTATAGAGACTTTATGACTGAGTTATACAACCGTGGACTCCGGCCTTCTCTCCTGTATCCAGCACAGCTCCGGATAACTCTCTCTACCGGACAGAAGAAGTGGCTACGCTCGGTAGAAGAGGCCCAGAAACACATAGACAGTCTGCCGAAAACTACGTAGTGCACTATAGTTTAATTTTTTAATACTACAATTCCCAGGAAAGTACCCTTTTTAACTTTAAATCTAGCCATGTTTACGTTTTTCCTGGTAAGAGTATTGTGTTAAACACGTGTAGTTGTTGTTACTATTTTTCTATTATTATTTTCTCTGTTTCTAGTTACGTGTAATTTACATGTTTGTTTATTTTTTAGAGTTACAATGTGACGTGGGGGGAGGGGTTGTTTTGTGTTTTTCTCCTATTGAGAGATTTCAGTATTGGAGTGGGGAAATGTTTTATTTATATATTTATTTCTTAGTTTTTGTAAACTGTGTCGGAGCAGAAGATGGTGTGGTTAGCGGCAGGAAGATTGGTTAGGTGGAGAATGGAAGGATGGAAGAGCTTGCTGCTTTGTTTGTTAGCAGCTATCTTTGTTTGTTTGGGGGTAGTGGGGTGTGTGGGGGAGGGGTGTGGGTTCTCCAAAGCCAGTATTGTGTTAGTTTTTTGTACACTGTGTATCTTTGATATGTTGCTCTGTGTTTTACACTTCTGTTTTAAGGCTGACGCTGGGCATTTCATTATTATTTATGTTTATCTACCTGCATCTCCTTTCAGGGAGAATGAATAGTTCTTTAAACTTTGTGAGCTGGAATGTTAAGGGTTTAAACCATCCGGTCAAAAGAAGGAAAGTGCTCTCACACCTTAAACAACTTAACACTGCAATCGCATTTTTACAAGAAACTCACATTCGCAGTTCTGATAATTCTCGTCTTATGTCGCGTTGGGGAGGGCAGCACTACCACTCGACCTTTCAGGCCAAAGCTAGGGGTGTCTCAATTCTCATTAGTCCAAACATCTCTTTTGAGCATCATAATGTCATAATTGCGGATAAACATGGTCGTTATATCATTGTTTCAGGGAAGTTATTCAATACTAATGTAGTGTTGGCTAATTTATATGCCCCTGATTATGATGATGTCTCCTTCTTTGAACATTTTTTTCCCTGCTCTACCAGATCTGAGCTCATACTCTCTTATATTAGGGGGAGACTTTAACTGCTGTTTAGATCCATCACTTGACAGGTCATCCTCCAATCCTATACCTCTGAGTAAATCCGCCACGCTACTTCAGTCCTATCTTCGCAGCTTTGGTATTTCTGACATATGGCGCTTTCTTAATCCAAAAAAGAGAGAATACTCCTTGTTCATCATACTTTGTCCAGAATTGACTATTTCATTATAGATAATCCATTGATCCCAATGGTTAATTCTTGTGTTTATCAGAGCATTGGATCATGCCCCAGTTGTTATGTCTATAAAGCTCCCCCATCTCCTTCAGATTAATAGAAATTGGCGATTTAATCCATTGTTACTGATGGAGGACGATTTTGTTAAATTTTTGGAAGACCAGATAGTTTTTTTTCTTAAACACAAATGAAACACCTGAAGTGTCATGTTTAACTGTTTGGGATGCTCTGAAAGCCTACCTCAGGGGACAGATAATTTCATACACGGCAAATATGAAAAAGAAGGCATATAAAGAGCGAAAAGATTTAATCAACCAAATTTAAGAAATTGATCAGCAGTATCTATTTAAAACCCCCGATCTGTATAAAAAACGCGTAGAGTTGCAAAGTAAGTTTGAACTCATCTCAACACATGTTATCAAACGTCAATTATTAAAGATTAGGAGCCAATTTTACATTCATGGTGACAAATGTGGGAAACTTTTAGCTAGTCAGTAAGAGGATTTAGAGCACAGCAACACATTACAAAAATTTGGATGGAAGATGGTACTATTACTACCGATCATTCTAAAATTAATGATGCATTCAGGAATTTTTATTCTCGATTATATACTTCTGAGTTCCCAGGGGACCATAGATCAGTTGAGAATTTCTTGACTCAACTAGATATCCCAACACTGTCCCCTGATTCTAGATTAAGATTAGAAGGGCCCATATCACAAGAGGAAATCATTTCAGCTGTTTCATCATTGCAATCTGGCAAGTCCCCGGGTCCTGATGGGTTTCCAGCACAGTTTTTAAAATCATTCTCCTCATACCTTGCACCACAACTAGCTTCGGTTCTATCTGAATCTTTTCAGCAAGGTAAGATGCCCGCTTCATATAATGAGGCTCGCATCACCCTATCATCATAGCAAAGAGAGATAAGGATCCAACAAAGTGCTCTTCATATAGACCAATCTCTCTTCTTAATGTGGGTGTTAAAATCCTTGCTAAAGTCTTGGCTCGTAGTTTAGAGAATGTTCTACCCTCAATTATATCTGAGGACCGGACCGGTTTTGTCAAAAATAGTTTTTCTTACTTTAACATTAGACACCTTATGGATATCCTGTACACACCATTAGAGGGGATCCCTGAGTGTGTCCTTTCTTTGGATGCTGAAAAGGCTTTTGATCGTGTGGAGTGGGAGTATTTATTTAGGGCTTTAAAAAAATTCAATTTTGGTCCAAGTTTTATCACTTGGGTTAAATTATTATAATCAAGCCCTTATTGCCTCAGTTCTGACAAATGCTCAGCAGTCTCATCCATTCAGCCTTCAGCGGGGAACTCGTCAGCGGTGTCCTCTTAGCCCATTACTCTTTAACCTTGCCATTGAGCCACTAGCAATTGCATTCCG
The DNA here is from genome assembly GCF_024256425.1 of Clarias gariepinus. NCBI lineage: Eukaryota > Metazoa > Chordata > Actinopteri > Siluriformes > Clariidae > Clarias > Clarias gariepinus. The sequence goes on from NC_071117.1 coordinate 21,888,304, forward strand.
TAGTTGTAGGGATATATCTGGGATTTGGAGGCAGGGAGAAGAACATAAAGTTTCCCTTTATGCAGATGACCTTCTACTTTTTATATCAAATCCAATCTCCTCCCTGCCACCTGTGCTGTCATTGCTCAGTGAATTTTGCTATTTTTCAGGATATAAGCTGAATTTGCACAAAAGTGAACTCTTTCTGCTAAATAATATAGCATAAACAACTGGTATGCACAATTTCTCTTTCAATATAGTGAAAAATCAGTTTACCTACCTCGGTATTACAATCACAAGGAAACATAAACACCTTTTTAAAGAAAATTTTATTAGGTTGTTGAACCAAACAAAAAAGCACTTAGGACAATGGTCACCACTGACCATGTCCCTGGTGGGACACATTAATGCAATTAAAATGAATGTTCTTCCTAATTTTTTTTTATCTTTCCCAGTCTGTACCTGTTTTTATTCCCAAATCTTACTTTGGGGCTTTAGACTTAATTATATCCTCTTACCTTTGGAAAGGTAAACATCCACGATTGAATAAGTCCTTACTTCAAAGATCTAAAAGAGACGGTGGCATGGCTCTGACTAATTTTCGTTTTTACTACTGGGCAGCAAACATTCGATCTGTCATCTTTTGGGCATAATTTCATAACCAGCCTAATCGGCCTGCCTGGGTGGAATTGGAGATAAAGTCTGTCAAAAACGTCTCTATCTCTGCACTCCTTGGATCTGCACTCCCCATTCCCTCAATTAAATCTATCAATAATTCAGTTATTAGGCATATCTTGAGAGTATGGGCTCAGTTCAGAAAGCACAGCGGTCTTCTGGGCTTCTCTCTGTCAAGTCCAATTGTCTCTAACCATCTCTTCCAACCTTCTTTACATGATTTCAGGAATGGTACAATAAGGTTATCAAGCTTTGCAAAGATCTGTTTGTTAACCATAGGTTTGAATCATTTGAACAGCTTTCTGAAAGGTTTAACCTACCCAATTCTCATTTTTTCAGATACCTGCAAGTAAGACACTTCATTCGCTCTTTAATACCAAATTTCCCTGAAGCTCCTGATGTAAATATTATAGATAATCTCCTTTGTTTGTCCCTGTTGCGTAAAGGCCTAATATCCACTATTTATGGTGGATTGATGGGTTTGAGTCACGCCCCTTTGATACTTGGAATTCAATTCTTAGACTTGTCAATTCAACTTCCTATGTGCCCGCCACTCTTTATTACAGTTTAAGGTTGTACACAGGGCTCATTTCTCTAAACTTAAACTTTCCCGTTTCTATCCAAACATTGATCCTTGCTGTGATAAATGTAAAAGTGGAGAGGCGTCTTCTATTCATATGTACTGGACATGCCCGAATTTGGAAAAATTCTGGAGGGATGTTTTTAAAACCTTGTCGTACATATTGAAATGCAACCTTGAACCAGACCCTCTGATTGCTCTTTTTGGTATCACTGGAGAGAAAGATAAGCGTCTTACTCCAGCTAAACAGCGTCTGTTATCTTTTGCGACACTCCTGGCTAGGCGTTCTATTTTATTCATGTGGAAGGATGCCACGTCACCCACTCACGCCTAGTGGCTCAGAGATATTATGTCCTGTTTGTCCCTGGAAAAGATTCATTACTCAATACGTTATTCAGACAGGTGAACAGGTGTTCAGCAGGTGTGGGGGCCCTTCCTTTGCTTTTTTTATACACATTTATAGTTTGATTCCATTCTTATTTAATTGTTTCTGTTTGTTTTCCTTTTTTTTTCTTTTTTTTTGCATGCAGAACTAAAAAACTTCCAGCTCCATATTATTATTATAATTATGTTTTTCATTTTTTAAGATGCCTGGCGTCTAGCCTTTCTTATACATGTAAAGCTGGCTTGGAGTTAGGGAGGGGTGGGGTGGGTGCTATAGGGTTTATAAGGGGGTCAGAAAATGTACAGTATATTTAAACATTACATGTTTACCCTGTTATATCCCTGTTTAAAATCAATAAAAATATTGTTGAACAGAAAGTGGTCTTAGTGTGCTGAAAAGGCACACAGGTTGGGATATGCGCCCAAGTGGCGATGGCACAGGTGCTTGGGCCAGCTCATGTTAGCTTGGAACTATTTTTCTTCCTTTTTCTCAAAAGCTGCATGGCCAACTTTTTGGTTTTTATGTGCCAGCCTGGGACCTGCGAGTGTTCTTCATCTGACCGTGTATGCAGTGTCCCCATCGTGATGTTACTGGTGTTGGACCCGCCAGTGTCCTGCACAGGAGTGGTTCATCGACTGGAGAGTGTGCAACCGAAACTAAATCTTCATTGTATGTTCAATGGACTGATGTACCTGTACTTTCTTGGCTTCAAACTTCAGCAGGTGGTTCTTGGGGAACTCCCATACCCACTGTTCTGGGTAAGACATGCAATCCTAGGATCTTTGTGGAGGGGAGGGGGCAAGGTTTTGGCGCTACCTCCTTGAAAATGCCTTCTACCTGTGAATCTACCTGTTTGTGAAACACTGGAGATGGGGGTTGTGATTGGTTCAGATAGCTCAGACCCTATGACTCTATGTGCTCCACAAGATGGCACATGTAACCTTTACATTTCCAAAAACGTACTGTGGCTTACTATGGAACGCTCACCACCTAGCACAACATACAGCACCATCCAGCATAATCCATGTGCTTTCCATTTCTGTGCCACAAGACTGCCTCCTAGGAAAGGGCATCGCAGACAGCAGCGATAAACTGAGCCGAGGGTTTAGGGTAAGTTCCAAGAATACAGACACATCCTGAACACACATACACTTATCACAGACACTTAACACAATCACACATAACACATACACAAATGTTACATATGCATACTACACACATATAAACACACACGCTCAATACAAGCACACATGCTGAACACACACCCCACACACATAATACACATCCTAAATACATATAGTAAACACACACCCATACACGTCTCATAGACATCACACAACCTTCGCCCACATTGAGTGACAGCTAGCAATGTGGCGGATCAGAAATACATGTCCAAACATGACGATGACCTAAACTTATGTCATACTGTATTTGTTCAAGAGGTCTTAGCGTGATGAATTGGCACACAGGTTGTGGGGTTGTGGCGATGGCACAGGTGTTTGGGCCCGCATATTGTAGCTTGTAACTATTTTTCTTCCTTTCTCCAGAGTACTGCACAGGACTGACTTGAGCGAGCTTGAGAAGTGTGTTTATCTTTATTGACCGGCAGAACACAACCATAATCAAATCTTTGTTGTATCTTAAATGGATTCATGTACTGATGTACCATCTTGCCTTCAAACTTCAGCGGGTGGTTATTAGAGAACTCCTAGACCCACTGTTCTGGGCAAGGTTCTGGGCCTTGGGGGCTTGTTCTGGGAACATGGGTAGATGGTAACAAAATCTTTGGCCCTAACTACTTGAGAATACTCTCCTATAAGTCCACCTGTTTGTAAAACACTGGGGACTGCGCTTGTAAGTTGTTGAGATAGCTCAGACTCTATGACTCTATCTGTTCGACAAAGATGGCACGAGTAACCCATGAATTTCCACAAACGTACTGCAGGCTACTATGGAACGCTCACCACCTAGCACATCCTACAGCCCTTTGGCCTTCGCTATGTGATTTAATATTTTTATAGCACAAGGAGGGCTCCTAACAAGGCCTTTCCCCTTTAAATGGGAAAGGCCTTGTTATAGATTTGCGTTCTTGATGAACACGTGTTTGCAGTTAATGATTCAGGGACAACTGGTTTTGCAGCAGAAGAAAACCTGGCCAAGAGAAGGCAGCTCTGCTCTTTAGGACTGTTTTGAGGACACTGACAGGAACATGTTTAGAAAAGCTGCAACCTACAGTCACTTCACTGACATGGAGGAGTACACGACATCAAGTTCACTGATGGCATTCTCCAAGAACATCATCTTACCACCAACCAGAAACCGTGGATTTCTGCGGCGGTGTGTGCACTTCTAAAGACCCAAGACTCCACCATCAAAGTGGGGGACAAGGCGGCTCTGCATGTGCCAAACCAACTACAAGACATCATCACCTGTTTGTGACAGTAATGGCTCCCTTCCAGATGCGCTGAACAGGATTTACCCTCGGTAGAACGATGTGATGGCGAGGAATAGGTATTCCTCCCAAAGACCAGGTGCTGTGTCTCACCACAGCTGATGTGAGGAAAACTCTACGCAGGGTAGTGTCAATTTTATCAGCTATTTTCAGTCTTATTTCAGTCTTATTTTAGTCTTAGTCCCAGGACAAATTTCCCTGATAGTTTTTATCATATTAAGTCAATCGTATCCTATTTTTGTTTAGTCAAGATTTAGTTGACTAAAAGTCTGGGGATTTTAGTCTAGACAGAGGAAGCCATAAGTATTTTAGTATAGTTTTAGTCAATGAAAATATAATATTTTAGCAAATAAGATTTTTATTAATTAATCCTTCAGTCAATCAAAACCCAATTTAGCCCGAACCCATTTTTTAAGGTTTTCACAAAATAATTTTCTTAACATTTTAAAATATATCTTTTCATCGAATGTTTTCAGCTAATTGTATTTCTCTGTCACAACTACAGATTCATTTCCATTTTTTTTTTAAATACAAAAACAATAGGAGCAGTATGGACAGTGTTGTGTAACCTTTTTTTAAAATATAAATTTAATCACTTGGACTGTTGTGGCTCCTATAGGTCACAATCATTTGCTAATCTATTAGATTAATGATTTTGGCATCGGTCTAACATAATTATATCATGTAGTGGCATAATTACCACAGAGAGGCTGTAAAACTGGGTGATTTTTATGGTATACCTTGATGCTCATTGTGTGCTCACACTGTTTCTGAAATAAATTGGCGTCAAAGAATATTTACTATTGTCACTATTCTCACCGACATCAACATCTTTCTGAGCTAGGGTTGTGCCGTAGTTCCCACTTGCTCCAAGTCTCAAAGACGTTTTCTATGTCCTGTCTCAATGACCACCGTCCTGTTGCACTCACACCCATCACCATTTAGTGCTTTGAGCGGCTAGTCATGAGACACATCAAGACCCTGTTGCCCTTCTCACTAGAGCCACTGCAGATTTCAGTTCAGCATTCAATACTATTGTCCCCGACACCAGACCGCAAGGCTGAGCCTTTCGGACCTGAACGAGAGGGAGCTCTGTAACTGGATCCTGGACTTCCTGATAGGAAACCCTCAGTCAGTGTGGATCGGGAACAGCCCCTCCCACACCACCACATTGAGTACTGTGGCTCAGTCCCACTGCTGACTTACGACTGTGTAGCGACACACAGTTCCAACCACATCATTAGGTTTTCTGAAACAAAAGAGATGGTTGTTGATGTCAGGAGGACATGAAGGGACCACTCTCCGCTTAACATCAACGGCTTCTCTGTGAAGATTGGGTTCTCACTGAAATCTCATAAATCTCCTCTTTGGTCTTCTTTAGACCTCCTGCCTGGCAGTTCCAAGCTCATCATCCTTTTACCAATATGCTCACAATCTTTCCTCTGAACATGTCCAAACCACTTCAATCTGGCCTCTCTGACTTTATCTCCAAAACTCCTAACATGGGTTGGCCCTCTGATAAACTCATTCCTGAAACCATTTCTATCCTTGTCACTCCCGAGGAGAACCTCAACATCTTCATCTCTGCTACTTCCAACTTTGCCACTGTCTCTAAGCCAGTGCCACTGTCTCTAAGCCATAGAGCATCGCTGGTCTAACCACTGTCTTGAACATCTTTCTTTTTGCTCTCGCTGATACACTTTTGTGACATAACACACTGCCTGCCTGCACAAGTCTTTTTACCTGCTTTACACACTCTCCATTCCTCTGGACCGTTGACCCTAAGTACTTAAAGTCCTGCACCCTTCTGCTCCCTGTAGCCTTATCATTCCACTTAGGTTCCTCTCATTTACACACATATATTCTGTCTTGCTACAGCTAACCTTCATTTCTCTGCTTTCCATAGCATACCTCCATCTCTCTTAATTTTCCTCCAGCTGATCCCTGCTCTCGCTATAAAGCACAATGTCATCTGCAAACATCATTGTCCATGAAGACTTCTGTCTCATGACTTCATCTGTCATCCTGTCCATCACTATAGCAAACAAGAAAGGGCTCAGAGTTGATCCGTGATGCAGACCCACCTCTACCTTAAACTCTTCTGTCACACCTACTTCTCACCACTGTCTTACAGCTCTCATACATGTCTTGCACCACTCTAACATACTTCTCTGCCACTCCAGGCTTCCTCATACAATACCACAACTCCTCTCTCGGCACCCTGTCATGCGCTTTCTCAAAGACACAATGCAACTCTCCATTACCTTCTCTGTACTTCTCCATCTGCATCCACACCTGCATCTTTAAAATTTTTCTGAGCAGCGCCGTCATTCCCACGTGCTTCAAGGCCACCACCATCGTCCCCGTGCCCAAGAAGTCTACTGTGTCCTGTCTCAATGACTACCGTCCCGTTGCACTCACACCCACAATCAAGTGCTTTGAGCGGCTCATCATGAGACACATCAAGACTTTGTGTCTAATCGGACACACCCGTCTCACACACACTTCACACTCCTGCCATCTGGAAAGAGGTACCGAAGCATTCGGGCACACACATCCAGACTGTGCAACATTTTTTTTCCACAAGCCATCCGTCTCCTCAACAAAAAGGGACTGGACTGATAAACACACACACACACACACACACACACACACACACACACACACACACACACACACACACAAACACAACATTATCACACAGCTTAACTCAACTACCTCAAAATATTGGGACTGGACTGACTAATCAACACAAGTGCAGGACCAGCACACTGACCTACACCATCAAATTATCATACACACCAACCTGTAAATGCTTCACTGTTTATCTTTTGCACAATGATCATTACTGGACAAATTTTTGCACTAATTCCTCAATTCTTGCTGCTGTTTTTAAAGAATGTTTATGTTTACCCACTACCTCAACACCATATTTTATGTTCTGTTATGTCGTGGTTGCGCACTGTCACTTTGTTGTTGCTCTTCTTTGCACATTTGCACGTGCACTTTATGTTGTCTGTAAAAATAGTTATACTTAGCTGGTTAGTTTTTGTTAATATATGTTGTAATTTATGTTAGGTCTCTTTGCCCTGTCTCTGCTAGCCAGTTAACTAGGCCTCTTGGTTAGCTAGTTTAGTGTCTATGTTAATTTATGTTGTAAATTTATGTTGCATGTAGCACCTTGGTCCTGGAGGAACGTTGTTTCGTTTCACTGTGTACTAACTGTATATGGTTGTAATGACAATAAAGCCTACTTGAACTTGAACTTGAACTTGAACTCAAAGCAAATACTGCATCTGTTGTAATCTTTCTAGGTATGAAACCATATTGCTGCTCACAAATGCTCACTTCTGCCCTTAACCTACAGTAGCTTCCACTACTCATTCCCGAAGCTTCATTGAAAGGCTTATCAACTTTATTCCTTTGTAGTTGCCACAGCGCCACTGGCACAACATCCCCCTTGTTCTTGAAGATCGCACTACTACACTTTTCCTCCATTCCTCTGCGATTCTCTCACTCTCCAAAATCTTGTTAAACTGACTAGTCAGAAACTCTACTGCAACCTCTCCGAAGCACTTCCATACCACCATTGGTATGTCATCAGGAGCAACTGCCTTTCCACTCATCTTCATCGTCTTTATTGCCATCGTCACCTCACTCTTACTGAATTTGCTACTTCCTGCTCCACAACAGTCAAGACTTTTACTCTTCGTTCTCCTTCATCTTTCTCATTCATCGAAGTACTTCGAAGTACTCCTTCCATCTTCCCATCATCCTTATGGCACCTGTTAGTACATTTTCATCCCTATATTTAATCACTCTAACATGCTGCACAACCTTCCCAACTCTATCTCTGCCTCGCCAACCTGTACTGATCCACCTCTCCCTCCTTACTGTCCAATCTAGCATATAAATCCTGATGTGCTTTTTGTTTGGCCTTTGCCACCTCTACTCTCACCTTAATTAACGCGAGCTTGTCACACTTACTGTGCGATTACCTTCATAAATGCATAGTTTGCACATCAATAGTAGAGAAGTGTAGAGGGACACAAATTTTACATTTGAGTATCACTCAGGATGAATGACAACTTCATGACATTATTTTTAACTTTGAATAAACATTTCCATCATAATCATGCATTTTTGCATAGATAAAAACAACTTTCCTGAGATCGTACAGCACTAAGACGACGGGAAACGCGTTTTCTCATCTTCAGCAACTTGAAAGTGAAAGCAATGATCATTTCCAACACTTTGATGCATTCTTGCATACATGGTAAAGAACAGCTTTTTTGTTATTCTTTTTTACATTTTGACCATGAAAACTGTATATCAACTCATTTTGTATATTTTACATGATCGTGCATTACTTGTGTGAGAAAAGGGCTTTCCTTAGCTCGTACAGCGCTAGGAGCACGGGAAACGCTTTTTCTCATCTTCAGCAACTTGAAAGTGAAATCAATGATCATTTCCAACACTTTCATGCATTCTTGCATACATGGTAAAGCACAACTTTTTTTGTTATTCGTTTGACCATGAAAACTGTATATTAACATTCATTTGACAATGAAAACTGTAAATCAACTCGTTTTATATGTTTTACATGACCCTGCATTACTTGTGTGAGAAAAGGGCTTTCCATAGCTCGCACAGCGCTAGGAGCACAGGAAACGCTTTTTCTCAGCATCCGAGGCCCAAAAATGAAAGAAATGTTCATTTCCAATACATTTATACATTCTTGCATACATGGTGATAAACAGCTTTTTGGTTATTCATTTTCACATTTTGACCATGAAAATTGTATATAAACTCGTTTTGTATGTTTTACATGATCGTGCATTACTTGTGTGAGAAAAGGGCTTTCCTTAGCTCGTACAGCGCTAAGAGCACGGGAAACGCTTTTTCTCATCTTCAGCAACTTGAAAGTGAAATCAATGATCATTTTCAACACTTTCATGCATTCTTGCATACATAGTAAAAAACAACTTTTCTGTTATTCTTTTTCAGATTTTGACCATAAAAACTGTATATTAACTGTATATTTTGTATGTTTTACATGATCATGCATTAGTTGTGTGAGAGAACGGCTTTCCATAGCTCGTACAGCGCTAAGAGCACGGGAAACGCTTTTTCTCATCTTCAGCAACTTGAAAGTGAAATCAATGATCATTTCCAACACTTTCATGCATTCTTGCATACATGGTAAAGAACAACTTTTCTGTTATCCTTTTTCACATTTTGACCATGAAAACTGTATATAAACTCGTTTTGTACATTTCACATGATCATGCATTAGTTGTGTGAGAAAAGGGCTTTCCATAGCTCGCACAGCGCTAGGAGCACGGGAAACGCTTTTTCTCATCTTCAGCAACTTGAAAGTGAAATCGATGATCATTTCCAACACTTTCATGCATTCTTGCATACATGGTAAAAAACAACTTTTTCCTTATTCTTATTCAGATTTTGAACATGAAAATTGTATATAAACTCGTTTTGTATGTTTTACATGATCATGCATTAGTTGTGTGAGAAAAGGGCTTTCCATAGCTCGCACAGCGCTAGGAGCACAGGAAACGCTTTTTCTCAGCATCAGAGGCCCAAAAATGAAAGAAATGTTCATTTCCAATACATTCATATATTCTTGCATACATTGTTAAAAACAGCTTTCTGGATATTCATTTTCACATTTTGACCATGAAAACAGTATATTAACTCGTTTTGCAAGTTTTACATGATCATGCATTAGTTGTGTGAGAAAACGGCTTTCCATAGCTCGTACAGCGCTAAGGAAACGCTTTTTCTCATCTTCAGCAACTTGAAAGTGAAATCAATGATCATTTCCAATACATTCATACATTCTCGCATACATGGTTAAAAACAGGTTTTGGTTATTCATTTTCACATTTTGACCATGAAAATTGTATATAAACTCGTTTTGTATGTTTTACATGATCATGCATTACTTGTGTGAGAAAAGGGCTTTCCATAGCTCGCACAGCGCTAGGAGCACGGAAAACGCTTTTTCTCATCTTTAGCAACTTGAAAGTGAAATCAATGATCATTTCCAACACTTTCATGCATTCTTGCATACATGGTAAAAAACAACTTTTCTGTTATTTTTTTTCACATTTTGACCATGAAAACTGTATATAAACTCGTTTTGTATGTTTCACATGATCATGCATTAGTTGTGTGAGAAAAGGGCTTTCCATAGCTCGCACAGCGCTAGGAGCACGGGAAACGCTTTTTCTCATCTTCAGCAACTTGAAAGTGAAGTACAACTTGAAAATAAAGAACAACTTTTCTGTTATTCTTTTTCACATTTTGACCATGAAAACTGTATATAAACTCGTTTTGTATGTTTCACATGATCATGCATTAGTTGTGTGAGAAAAGGGCTTTCCATAGCTCGCACAGCGCTAGGAGCACGGGAAACGCTTTTTCTCATCTTCAGCAACTTGAAAGTGAAATCAATGATCATTTCCAACACTCTCATGCATTCTTGCATACATGGTAAAGAACAACTTTTCTGTTATTCTTTTTCACATTTTGACCATGAAAACAGTATATTAACTCGTTTTGTATGTTTTACATGATCATGCATTAGTTGTGTGGGAAAAGGGCTTTCCATAGCTCGCACAGCGCTAGGAGCACGGGAAACGCTTTTTCTCATCTTCAGCAACTTGAAAGTGAAATCAATGATCATTTCCAACACTTTCATGCATTCTTGCATACATGGTAAAGAACAACTTTTCTGTTATTCTTTTTCACATTTTGACCATGAAAACTGTATATAAACTCGTTTTGTATGTTTTACATGATCATGCATTAGTTGTGTGAGAAAACGGCTTTCCATAGCTCGTACAGCGCTAAGAGCACGGGAAACGCTTTTTCTCATCTTCAGCAACTTGAAAGTGAAATCAATGATCATTTCCAATACATTCATACATTCTCGCATACATGGTTAAAAACAGTTTTTGGTTATTCATTTTCACATTTTGACCATGAAAATTGTATATAAACTCGTTTTGTATGTTTTACATGATCATGCATTAGTTGTGTGAGAAAAGGGCTTTCCATAGCTCGCACAGCGCTAGGAGCACAGGAAACGCTTTTTCTCAGCATCAGAGGCCCAAAAATGAAAGAAATGTTCATTTCCAATACATTCATATATTCTTGCATACATTGTTAAAAACAGCTTTCTGGATATTCATTTTCACATTTTGACCATGAAAACAGTATATTAACTCGTTTTGTATGTTTTACATGATCATGCGTTAGTTGTGTGAGAAAACGGCTTTCCATAGCTCGTACAGCGCTAAGAGCACGGGAAACGCTTTTTCTCATCTTCAGCAACTTGAAAGTAAAATCAATGATCATTTCCAATACATTCATACATTCTCGCATACATGGTTAAAAACAGTTTTTGGTTATTCATTTTCACATTTTGACCATGAAAATTGTATATAAACTCGTTTTGTATGTTTTACATGATCATGCATTAGTTGTGTGAGAAAAGGGCTTTCCATAGCTCGCACAGCGCTAGGAGCACGGGAAACGCTTTTTCTCATCTTCAGCAACTTGAAAGTGAAGTACAACTTGAAAGTAAAGAACAACTTTTCTGTTATTCTTTTTCACATTTTGACCATGAAAACTGTATATAAACTCGTTTTGTATGTTTCACATGATCATGCATTAGTTGTGTGAGAAAAGGGCTTTCCATAGCTCGCACAGCGCTAGGAGCACGGGAAACGCTTTTTCTCATCTTCAGCAACTTGAAAGTGAAGTACAACTTGAAAGTAAAGAACAACTTTTCTGTTATTCTTTTTCACATTTTGACCATGAAAACAGTATATTAACTCGTTTTGTATGTTTTACATGATCATGCATTAGTTGTGTGAGAAAACGGCTTTCCATAGCTCGCACAGCGCTAGGAGCACGGGAAACGCTTTTTCTCATCTTCAGCAACTTGAAAGTGAAGTACAACTTGAAAGAAAAGAACAACTTTTCTGTTATTCTTTTTCACATTTTGACCATGTAAACTGTATATAAACTCGTTTTGTATGTTTCACATGATCATGCATTAGTTGTGTGAGAAAAGGGCTTTCCATAGCTCGCACAGCGCTAGGAGCACGGGAAACGCTTTTTCTCATCTTCAGCAACTTGAAAGTGAAGTACAACTTGAAAGTAAAGAACAACTTTTCTGTTATTCTTTTTCACATTTTGACCATGAAAACTGTATATAAACTCGTTTTGTATGTTTCACATGATCATGCATTAGTTGTGTGAGAAAAGGGCTTTCCATAGCTCGCACAGCGCTAGGAGCACGGGAAACGCTTTTTCTCATCTTCAGCAACTTGAAAGTGAAGTACAACTTGAAAGTAAAGAACAACTTTTCTGTTATTCTTTTTCACATTTTGACCATGAAAACAGTATATTAACTCGTTTTGTATGTTTTACATGATCATGCATTAGTTGTGTGAGAAAACGGCTTTCCATAGCTCGCACAGCGCTAGGAGCACGGGAAACGCTTTTTCTCATCTTCAGCAACTTGAAAGTGAAGTACAACTTGAAAGTAAAGAACAACTTTTCTGTTATTCTTTTTCACATTTTGACCATGAAAACTGTATATAAACTCGTTTTGTATGTTTCACATGATCATGCATTAGTTGTGTGAGAAAAGGGCTTTCCATAGCTCGCACAGCGCTAGGAGCACGGGAAACGCTTTTTCTCATCTTCAGCAACTTGAAAGTGAAGTACAACTTGAAGGTAAAGAACAACTTTTCTGTTATTCTTTTTCACATTTTGACCATGAAAACTGTATATAAACTCGTTTTGTATGTTTCACATGATCATGCATTAGTTGTGTGAGAAAAGGGCTTTCCATAGCTCGCACAGCGCTAGGAGCACGGGAAACGCTTTTTCTCATCTTCAGCAACTTGAAAGTGAAGTACAACTTGAAAGTAAAGAACAACTTTTCTGTTATTCTTTTTCACATTTTGACCATGAAAACTGTATATAAACTCGTTTTGTATGTTTCACATGATCATGCATTAGTTGTGTGAGAAAAGGGCTTTCCATAGCTCGCACAGCGCTAGGAGCACGGGAAACGCTTTTTCTCATCTTCAGCAACTTGAAAGTGAAGTACAACTTGAAAGTAAAGAACAACTTTTCTGTTATTCTTTTTCACATTTTGACCATGAAAACTGTATATAAACTCGTTTTGTATGTTTCACATGATCATGCATTAGTTGTGTGAGAAAAGGGCTTTCCATAGCTCGCACAGCGCTAGGAGCACGGGAAACGCTTTTTCTCATCTTCATCAACTTGAAAGTGAAGTACAACTTGAAAGTAAAGAACAACTTTTCTGTTATTCTTTTTCACATTTTGACCATGAAAACTGTATATAAACTCGTTTTGTATGTTTCACATGATCATGCATTAGTTGTGTGAGAAGAGGGCTTTCCATAGCTCGCACAGCGCTAGGAGCACAGGAAACGCTTTTTCTCATCTTCATCAACTTGAAAGTGAAATCAATGATCATTTCCAACACTTTCATGCATTCTTGCATACATGGTAAAAAACAACTTTTTTCTTATTCTTATTCAGATTTTGAATATGAAGACTGTATATAAACTCGGTTTGTATGTTTTACATGATCATGCATTAGTTGTGTGAGAAAAGGGCTTTCCATAGCTCGCACAGCGCTAGGAGCACGGGAAACGCTTTTTCTCATCTTCAGCAACTTGAAAGTGAAGTACAACTTGAAAGTAAAGAACAACTTTTCTGTTATTCTTTTTCACATTTTGACCATGAAAACTGTATATAAACTCGTTTTGTATGTTTCACATGATCATGCATTAGTTGTGTGAGAAAAGGGCTTTCCATAGCTCGCACAGCGCTAGGAGCACGGGAAAAGCTTTTTCTCATCTTCAGCAACTTGAAAGTGAAATCAATGATCATTTCCAATACATTCATACATTCTCGCATACATGGTTAAAAACAGTTTTTGGTTATTCATTTTCACATTTTGACCATGAAAATTGTATATAAACTCGTTTTGTATGTTTTACATGATCATGCATTAGTTGTGTGAGAAAAGGGCTTTCCATAGCTCGCACAGCGCTAGGAGCACAGGAAACGCTTTTTCTCAGCATCAGAGGCCCAAAAATGAAAGAAATGTTCATTTCCAATACATTCATATATTCTTGCATACATTGTTAAAAACAGCTTTCTGGATATTCATTTTCACATTTTGACCATGAAAACAGTATATTAACTCGTTTTGTATGTTTTACATGATCATGCATTAGTTGTGTGAGAAAACGGCTTTCCATAGCTCGTACAGCACTAAGAGCACGGGAAACGCTTTTTCTCATCTTCAGCAACTTGAAAGTGAAATCAATGATCATTTCCAATACATTCATACATTCTCGCATACATGGTTAAAAACAGTTTTTGGTTATTCATTTTCACATTTTGACGATGAAAATTGTATATAAACTCGTTTTGTATGTTTCACATGATCATGCATTAGTTGTGTGAGAAAAGGGCTTTCCATAGCTCGCACAGCGCTAGGAGCACGGGAAACGCTTTTTCTCATCTTCAGCAACTTGAAAGTGAAGTACAACTTGAAAGTAAAGAACAACTTTTCTGTTATTCTTTTTCACATTTTGACCATGAAAACTGTATATAAACTCGTTTTGTATGTTTCACATGATCATGCATTAGTTGTGTGAGAAAAGGGCTTTCCATAGCTCGCACAGCGCTAGGAGCACGGGAAACGCTTTTTCTCATCTTCAGCAACTTGAAAGTGAAGTACAACTTGAAAGTAAAGAACAACTTTTCTGTTATTCTTTTTCACATTTTGACCATGAAAACAGTATATTAACTCGTTTTGTATGTTTTACATGATCATGCATTAGTTGTGTGAGAAAACGGCTTTCCATAGCTCGCACAGCGCTAGGAGCACGGGAAACGCTTTTTCTCATCTTCAGCAACTTGAAAGTGAAGTACAACTTGAAAGAAAAGAACAACTTTTCTGTTATTCTTTTTCACATTTTGACCATGTAAACTGTATATAAACTCGTTTTGTATGTTTCACATGATCATGCATTAGTTGTGTGAGAAAAGGGCTTTCCATAGCTCGCACAGCGCTAGGAGCACGGGAAACGCTTTTTCTCATCTTCAGCAACTTGAAAGTGAAGTACAACTTGAAAGTAAAGAACAACTTTTCTGTTATTCTTTTTCACATTTTGACCATGAAAACTGTATATAAACTCGTTTTGTATGTTTCACATGATCATGCATTAGTTGTGTGAGAAAAGGGCTTTCCATAGCTCGCACAGCGCTAGGAGCACGGGAAACGCTTTTTCTCATCTTCAGCAACTTGAAAGTGAAGTACAACTTGAAAGTAAAGAACAACTTTTCTGTTATTCTTTTTCACATTTTGACGATGAAAACTGTATATAAACTCGTTTTGTATGTTTCACATGATCATGCATTAGTTGTGTGAGAAAAGGGCTTTCCATAGCTCGCACAGCGCTAGGAGCACGGGAAACGCTTTTTCTCATCTTCAGCAACTTGAAAGTGAAGTACAACTTGAAAGTAAAGAACAACTTTTCTGTTATTCTTTTTCACATTTTGACCATGAAAACTGTATATAAACTCGTTTTGTATGTTTCACATGATCATGCATTAGTTGTGTGAGAAAAGGGCTTTCCATAGCTCGCACAGCGCTAGGAGCACGGGAAACGCTTTTTCTCATCTTCAGCAACTTGAAAGTGAAGTACAACTTGAAAGTAAAGAACAACTTTTCTGTTATTCTTTTTCACATTTTGACCATGAAAACAGTATATTAACTCGTTTTGTATGTTTTACATGATCATGCATTAGTTGTGTGAGAAAACGGCTTTCCATAGCTCGCACAGCGCAAGGAGCACGGGAAACGCTTTTTCTCATCTTCAGCAACTTGAAAGTGAAGTACAACTTGAAAGTAAAGAACAACTTTTCTGTTATTCTTTTTCACATTTTGACCATGAAAACTGTATATAAACTCGTTTTGTATGTTTCACATGATCATGCATTAGTTGTGTGAGAAAAGGGCTTTCCATAGCTCGCACAGCGCTAGGAGCACGGGAAACGCTTTTTCTCATCTTCAGCAACTTGAAAGTGAAGTACAACTTGAAAGTAAAGAACAACTTTTCTGTTATTCTTTTTCACATTTTGACCATGAAAACTGTATATAAACTCGTTTTGTATGTTTCACATGATCATGCATTAGTTGTGTGAGAAAAGGGCTTTCCATAGCTCGCACAGCGCTAGGAGCACGGGAAACGCTTTTTCTCATCTTCAGCAACTTGAAAGTGAAGTACAACTTGAAAGTAAAGAACAACTTTTCTGTTATTCTTTTTCACATTTTGACCATGAAAACTGTATATAAACTCGTTTTGTATGTTTCACATGATCATGCATTAGTTGTGTGAGAAAAGGGCTTTCCATAGCTCGCACAGCGCTAGGAGCACGGGAAACGCTTTTTCTCATCTTCAGCAACTTGAAAGTGAAGTACAACTTGAAAGTAAAGAACAACTTTTCTGTTATTCTTTTTCACATTTTGACCATGAAAACTGTATATAAACTCGTTTTGTATGTTTCACATGATCATGCATTAGTTGTGTGAGAAAAGGGCTTTCCATAGCTCGCACAGCGCTAGGAGCACGGGAAACGCTTTTTCTCATCTTCAGCAACTTGAAAGTGAAGTACAACTTGAAAGTAAAGAACAACTTTTCTGTTATTCTTTTTCACATTTTGACCATGAAAACTGTATATAAACTCGTTTTGTATGTTTCACATGATCATGCATTAGTTGTGTGAGAAAAGGGCTTTCCATAGCTCGCACAGCGCTAGGAGCACGGGAAACGCTTTTTCTCATCTTCAGCAACTTGAAAGTGAAGTACAACTTGAAAGTAAAGAACAACTTTTCTGTTATTCTTTTTCACATTTTGACCATGAAAACTGTATATAAACTCGTTTTGTATGTTTCACATGATCATGCATTAGTTGTGTGAGAAAAGGGCTTTCCATAGCTCGCACAGCGCTAGGAGCACAGGAAACGCTTTTTCTCATCTTCATCAACTTGAAAGTGAAATCAATGATCATTTCCAACACTTTCATGCATTCTTGCATACATGGTAAAAAACAACTTTTTTCTTATTCTTATTCAGATTTTGAATATGAAGACTGTATATAAACTCGGTTTGTATGTTTTACATGATCATGCATTAGTTGTGTGAGAAAAGGGCTTTCCATAGCTCGCACAGCGCTAGGAGCACAGGAAACGCTTTTTCTCAGCATCAGAGGCCCAAAAATGAAAGAAATGTTCATTTCCAATACATTCATATATTCTTGCATACATTGTTAAAAACAGCTTTCTGGATATTCATTTTCACATTTTGACCATGAAAACAGTATATTAACTCGTTTTGTATGTTTTACATGATCATGCATTAGTTGTGTGAGAAAACGGCTTTCCATAGCTCGCACAGCGCTAGGAGCACGGGAAACGCTTTTTCTCATCTTCAGCAACTTGAAAGTGAAGTACAACTTGAAAGTAAAGAACAACTTTTCTGTTATTCTTTTTCACATTTTGACCATGAAAACTGTATATAAACTCGTTTTGTATGTTTCACATGATCATGCATTAGTTGTGTGAGAAAAGGGCTTTCCATAGCTCGCACAGCGCTAGGAGCACGGGAAACGCTTTTTCTCATCTTCAGCAACTTGAAAGTGAAGTACAACTTGAAAGTAAAGAACAACTTTTCTGTTATTCTTTTTCACATTTTGACCTTGAAAACTGTATATAAACTCGTTTTGTATGTTTCACATGATCATGCATTAGTTGTGTGAGAAAAGGGCTTTCCATAGCTCGCACAGCGCTAGGAGCACGGGAAACGCTTTTTCTCATCTTCAGCAACTTGAAAGTGAAGTACAACTTGAAAGTAAAGAACAACTTTTCTGTTATTCTTTTTCACATTTTGACCCTGAAAACTGTATATAAACTCGTTTTGTATGTTTCACATGATCATGCATTAGTTGTGTGAGAAAAGGGCTTTCCATAGCTCGCACAGCGCTAGGAGCACGGGAAACGCTTTTTCTCATCTTCAGCAACTTGAAAGTGAAGTACAACTTGAAAGTAAAGAACAACTTTTCTGTTATTCTTTTTCACATTTTGACCATGAAAACTGTATATAAACTCGTTTTGTATGTTTCACATGATCATGCATTAGTTGTGTGAGAAAAGGGCTTTCCATAGCTCGCACAGCGCTAGGAGCACAGGAAACGCTTTTTCTCATCTTCATCAACTTGAAAGTGAAATCAATGATCATTTCCAACACTTTCATGCATTCTTGCATACATGGTAAAAAACAACTTTTTTCTTATTCTTATTCAGATTTTGAATATGAAGACTGTATATAAACTCGGTTTGTATGTTTTACATGATCATGCATTAGTTGTGTGAGAAAAGGGCTTTCCATAGCTCGCACAGCGCTAGGAGCACAGGAAACGCTTTTTCTCAGCATCAGAGGCCCAAAAATGAAAGAAATGTTCATTTCCAATACATTCATATATTCTTGCATACATTGTTAAAAACAGCTTTCTGGATATTCATTTTCACATTTTGACCATGAAAACAGTATATTAACTCGTTTTGTATGTTTTACATGATCATGCATTAGTTGTGTGAGAAAACGGCTTTCCATAGCTCGCACAGCGCTAGGAGCACGGGAAACGCTTTTTCTCATCTTCAGCAACTTGAAAGTGAAGTACAACTTGAAAGTAAAGAACAACTTTTCTGTTATTCTTTTTCACATTTTGACCATGAAAACTGTATATAAACTCGTTTTGTATGTTTCACATGATCATGCATTAGTTGTGTGAGAAAAGGGCTTTCCATAGCTCGCACAGCGCTAGGAGCACGGGAAACGCTTTTTCTCATCTTCAGCAACTTGAAAGTGAAGTACAACTTGAAAGTAAAGAACAACTTTTCTGTTATTCTTTTTCACATTTTGACCTTGAAAACTGTATATAAACTCGTTTTGTATGTTTCACATGATCATGCATTAGTTGTGTGAGAAAAGGGCTTTCCATAGCTCGCACAGCGCTAGGAGCACGGGAAACGCTTTTTCTCATCTTCAGCAACTTGAAAGTGAAGTACAACTTGAAAGTAAAGAACAACTTTTCTGTTATTCTTTTTCACATTTTGACCCTGAAAACTGTATATAAACTCGTTTTGTATGTTTCACATGATCATGCATTAGTTGTGTGAGAAAAGGGCTTTCCATAGCTCGCACAGCGCTAGGAGCACGGGAAACGCTTTTTCTCATCTTCAGCAACTTGAAAGTGAAATCAATGATCATTTCCAACACTTTCATGCATTCTTGCATACATGGTAAAAAACAACTTTTTTCTTATTCTTATTCAGATTTTGAATATGAAAACTGTATATAAACTCGTTTTGTATGTTTTACATGATCATGCATTAGTTGTGTGAGAAAAGGGCTTTCCGTAGCTCGCACAGCGCTAGGAGCACAGGAAACGCTTTTTCTCAGCATCAGAGGCCCAAAAATGAAAGAAATGTTCATTTCCAATACATTCATATATTCTTGCATACATTGTTAAAAACAGCTTTTTGGATATTCATTTTCACATTTTGACCATGAAAACTGTATATAAACTCGTTTTGTATGTTTTACATGATCATGCATTAGTCGTGTGAGAAAACGGCTTTCCATAGCTCGTACAGCGCCAAGAGCACGGGAAACGCTTTTTCTCATCTTCAGCAACTTGAAAGTGAAATCAATAATCATTTCCAACACTTTCATGCATTCTTGCATACATGGTAAAAAAAACAACCTTTTTGTTATTCTTTTTCAGATTTTGACGATGAAAACTATATATCAACTCGTTTTGTATGTTTTACATGATCATGCATTAGTTAATTGAGAAAACCGCTTTCCTGAGTTCGTACAGCGCTAAGAGCCCGGGAAACGCCTTTTCTTACCATCAGAAGCCTAAAGCTGAAAGAAATGATTCTTTCCAATACATTCTTGCATACATGGTGAAAGCAACTTTTTCGTTGATCTTTTTCACATTATGACGATGAAAGCTGTATATCAACTCGTTTTGTATGTTTTACATGACCATGCATTCGTTGTGTGAGAGCACCGCTTTCCCAGACACTACACATCACACACACACACACACACACACATACACACACACACACGCACGCACGCATGCACGTACGCACGCACACACACCACAAACACAAATATAAACTCAATATATATATCAAATTAGTCACTAGTATATATATATATATATATATATATATATACATATATATATATCACATCCTAAACACACACATTTACCACACAGAATTAGCACAGGCACAAACACTTCACATTCTACACTAAAACAAACTACACACACAGACACAGACAGACAGACACACACACACACACACACAAACATTACATATGTCCACTACACATATATAAACACACACACTCAGTACACACACACTTGCCAAACACATAAAACACACACACACACACACACACACACACACACACACATGGTACACATCATCAATACACATAACAACACACGTCTCATAGTCACACATCCTACGCATCCTACACAAACGATGACCTGCTCAAGCACCTGAGAAATTACAGTCACCCCCAAACCGCACCCACATTATGTAACAGCTGTGTCATATTTACAAATATGTCATATTTGTATAAGATGTCTTAGCATGCTGAAAAGGCACACATGTTGTGTGAGGTGCGTCTAAAGTGGCGATGGCACCATTACAGTCGCCACCAAACCCGGCCCACATTGAGTAACAGTTATCAATCGTGCACCAGAAAGACAGAAAGACATGTCCAACCATGACAATGCATATCATATTTGGTTAAGTGGTCTTAGTGTGAGGACTTCCGGTTAGCAGCCACATGGAGTAGACGTGTAAGTTAGGTGCTCCGACAATTTTTTTTCTTTAATTTCTTACTCGTCTTTAAATGTTGAATTAAATCTTTAGTTTACATATTACATTTAGTTTTATAATTGTTTTACCATGGTGTGGATAGGAAAAGAAATGGAGTAGGAGTTATTCTAAAAGAGGAATTTGTAAGGAATGCTCTAGAGGTGAAGAGAGTATCAGATAGGGTGATGAGTCTGAAGCTGGAAATTGAGGAGATAATGTTCAATGTTGTTAGTGGTTACTGTATGGCCCCACAGGTAGGATGTGAGTTAAAAGAGAAGGAGAAATTCTGGAATTAGTTAGATGAAGTGATGCAGAGCATCCCCAGAGGTGAAAGAGTGGTGATTGGTGCAGACTTCAATGAACATTTTGGGGAAGGGAACAGATGAAAATGTGATGGGCAGGTTTGGTCTTCAGGACAGGAATGTAGAAGGACTACATGGTGGTGGACTTTGCAAAGAGGATGGAAATGGCAGTAGTAAATACTTTCTTCCAGAAGAGGAATGGTGACATATAAGAGTGGAGGCAGAAGCACTCAGGTCGACTACATCTTGTGTCGACGTTGTAACCTGAAAGAGATCAGTGACTGCAAAGTGTTGGTAGGGGAGAGTGTAGCCAGACAACACAGAATGGTCGTGTGTAAAATAACCCTGGTGGTGAGGAAGGCGACAAGGACAAAGGCAGAGCAGAGGACAAAGTAGTGGAAGCTGAGAAAGGAAGAATGTTGTGAAGTCTTTAGGGACATGTGTGGTCAGGAGTGGCTTTCAGTTGACTGGACAACTACAGCCAATGTGATCAGGGAGACAGGTAGGAGGGTACTTGGTGTATCATCAGGTAAGGGGAAAGTGGACAAGGAGACTTGGTGGTGGAATGAGGAAGTCCAGGAGTGCATACAGGGAAAGAGGCTAGCTAAGAAGAAGTGGGACACTGAGAGGACTGAAGAGAGTAGACAAGAGTACAGGGAGATGCAAAGTAAGGTGAAGGTAGAGGTGGCAAAGGCCAAACAAAGAGCATATGAGGACTTGTATGCTAGGCTAGACAGTAAGGAGGGAGAGGTGGATCTGTACAGGTTGGCAAGGCAGAGAGATAGAGATGGGAAGGATGTGCAGCAGGTTAGAGTGATTAAAGATAGAGATGGAAATGTACTGACAGATGCCAGGAGGGTGATGGGAAGATGGAATGAGTACTTTAAGGAGTTGATGAATGAGGAAAACGAAAGAGAACAAAGAGTAGAAGAGGTGACTGTTGTGGAACAGAATGTAGCAAATATTAGTAGAAGTGAGGTGAGAGTGGAAAGGCTGTTGAAGAGTGGAAAGGCTGTTGGACCTGATGACATACCTATGGAGGTATGGAAGTGCTTAGGAGAGGTGGCAGTAGAGTTTCTGACAAGTTTGTTTAACAAGATCTTGGAGAGTGAGAGTATTCCAGAGGAATGGATTGAGAAGTGTATTGGTGCCAATTTTTAAGAACAAGGGAGATGTGCAAAGCTGTGGCAATTAAAGAGGTATAAAGCTAATGAGCAAGACAATGAAGCTGTGGGAAAAAATGGTGGAAGCTAGGTTAAGGGCAGAGGTGAGCATTTGTGAGCAGCAATATGGTTTTATGCCTAGAAAGAGTACATCAGATGCAGTATTTGCTTTGAGGATGCTGGCGGAGAAGTACAGAGAAGGTAACAGGGAGTTGCATTGTGTCTTTGTAGATTTAGAGAAAGCGTATGACAGGGTGCCAAGAGAGGAGCTGTGGTATTGTATGAGGAAGTCTGGAGTGGCAGAGAAGTATGTTAGAGTGGTGCAGGACATGTAGGAGAGCTGTAAGACAGTGGTAAGATGTGCTGTAGGTGTGACAGAAGAGTTCAAGGTGGAGGTGGGTCTGCATCAAGGATCGGCTCTAAGCCCCTTTTTGTTTGCTCTGGTGACTGACAGGATGACAGATGAGGTAAGACAGGAGTCTCCATGGACTATGATGTTTGCAGATGACATTGTGCTCTGTAGCGAGAGCAGGGAACAGGTGGAGGAAAGTTTGGAGAGGTGGAGGTATGCTCTGGAAAGCAGAGGATTGAAGGTTAGCTGCAGCAAGACGGAATACATGTGTGTAAATGAGAGGGACCCAGGAGGAGTGAGGCTACAGGGAGCAGAGGTAAAGAAGGTGCAGGATTTTAAGTACTTAGGGTCAACGATCCAGAGCAACGGAAAGTGTTCAAAGGCAGGTTGGAATGGGTGGTGAAAAGTGTCAGAAGTGTTGTGCGATAAAAGAGTATCAGCGAGAATGAAAGGAAAGGTGTACAGGACAGTGGTGAGACCAGCAATGCTCTACGGCTTAGAGACAGTGGCGCTGAAGAAAAGACAGGAGGCAGAGTTGGAGGTAGCAGAATTGAAGATGTTGAGGTTCTCTTTGGGAGTGACAAGGATGGATAGGATCAAGAATGAGTTTATCAGAGGGACACCCCACGTTAGATGTTTTGGAGATAAAGTCAGAGAGGCCAGATTGAGGTGGTTTGGACATGTTCAGAGGAGAGATTGTAAATATATCGGTAGAAGGATGCTGAGGTTGGAACTGCCAGGCAGGAGGTCTAGAGGAAGACCAAAGAGGAGATTTATGGATGAAGTCATGAAGACATGAAGTAAGTTGGTGTAAGAGAAGAGGATGCAGAGGATAGGGTTAGATGGAGGCAAATGATTCGCTGTGGCGACCCCTGAAAGGGAACAGCTGAAAGACAAAGAAGAAATCTTTAGTTTACAATAACTTTATACTCTACCCCACGGTTATTTACTTTTCATCTATAATGGCTACCAGGAGTGTTAAATGCAGGAAAAAAGACGACACTGCGACCGCTCTAACAGTCGAGACTATCTCAGCGCTGTTAGATAAACACCGTGAAGCTTTGAAGCGGCTGAATTTAAATCATCGTTTAGTTTACTGGAAAGTAAGCTAGACCAAATTCAGGCCCAAGTAGAGGACCTTGGACAGCGCTTACCTTCACTAGAACTCGCTACAGATGAAGTGAGCCAGCGGGTGACCGAGTTGGAGAACATCTGCTCCGGACTTCCTTTCCTCCACTAAGTTACACTACACTACTACACTAAGTTAACGGCCAAAGTCGTAGACCTAGAAGGCAGGAGACAAAACCTGCGTGTCCTGGGTCTTCCGCAGGGTACTGAGAGTGAACTCCCTACCGAGTTCTTCTCGAAATTTTTGTGTGAGGTGTTTGGGAGTGAAACGCTTAAATCCCCGCCTGAGATTGACAGAGCCCACCGCATACCTACATCCAAACCCGCTTCAGGTCAGAGACCTTGGCCGGTCATTCTCCGTGTGCACCGGTACCAGGTTAAAGACCTTCTGGTTCGGGAAGCTCGGAGAAGAGGGAGGCTGGAATACTGCGGTCAGCAGGTTCATATTGTGGAATACTACGCTCCCGAAGTTTTAAGCCAGCGAGCTGAGTATAGAGACTTTATGACTGAGTTATACAACCGTGGACTCCGGCCTTCTCTCCTGTATCCAGCACAGCTCCGGATAACTCTCTGTACCGGACAGAAGAAGTGGCTACGCTCGGTAGAAGAGGCGCAGAAACACATAGACAGTCTGCCGAAAACTACGTAGTGCACTATAGTTTAATTTTTTAATACTACAATTTCCAGGAAAGTACCCTTTTTAACTTAAATCTAGCCATGTTTACGTTTTTCCTGGTAAGAGTATTGTGTTAAACACGTGTAGTTGTTGTTACTATTTTTCTATTATTATTTTCTCTGTTTCTAGTTACATGTAATTTACATGTTTGTTTATTTTTTAGAGTTACAATGTGACGTGGGGGGAGGGGTTGTTTTGTGTTTTTCTCCTATTGAGAGATTTCAGTATTGGAGTGGGGAAATGTTTTATTTATATATTTATTTCTTAGTTTTTGTAAACTGTGTCGGAGCAGAAGATGGTGTGGTTAGCGGCAGGAAGATTGGTTAGGTGGAGAATGGAAGGATGGAAGAGCTTGCTGCTTTGTTTGTTAGCAGCTATCTTTGTTTGTTTGGGGGTAGTGGGGTGTGTGGGGGAGGGGTGTGGGTTCTCCAAAGCCAGTATTGTGTTAGTTTTTTGTACATTGTGTATCTTTGATATGTTGCTCTGTGTTTTACACTTCTGTTTTAAGGCTGACGCTGGGCATTTCATTATTATTTATGTTTATCTACCTGCATCTCCTTTCAGGGTGAATGAATAGTTCTTTAAACTTTGTGAGCTGGAATGTTAAGGGTTTAAACCATCCGGTCAAGAGAAGGAAAGTGCTCTCACACCTTAAACAACTTAACACTGCAATCGCATTTTTACAAGAAACTCACATTCGCAGTTCTGATAAATCTCGTCTTATGTCGCGTTGGGGAGGGCAGCACTACCACTCGACCTTTCAGGCCAAAGCTAGGGGTGTCTCAATTCTCATTAGTCCAAACATCTCTTTTGAGCATCATAATGTCATAATTGCGGATAAACATGGTCGTTATATCATTGTTTCAGGGAAGTTATTCAATACTAATGTAGTGTTGGCTAATTTATATGCCCCTAATTATGATGATGTCTCCTTCTTTGAACATTTTTTTCCCTGCTCTACCAGATCTGAGCTCATACTCTCTTATATTAGGGGGAGACTTTAACTGCTGTTTAGATCCATCACTTGACAGGTCATCCTCCAATCCTATACCTCTGAGTAAATCCGCAAAGATAGGACTTTAGTCCTATCTTTGCAGCTTTGGTATTTCTGACATATAGCGCTTCCTTAATCCAAAAAGAGAGAATACTCCTTTTTCTCACATGTTCATCATACTTTGTCCAGAATTGACTATTTCATTATAGATAATCAATTGGTCCCAATGGTTAATTCTTGTGTTTATCAGAGCATTGGATCATGCCCCAGTTGTTATGTCTATAAAGCTCCCCGATCTCCCTTAGATTAATAAAAATTGGCGATTTAATCCATTGTTACTGATGGAGGACGATTTCGTTAAATTTTTGGAAGACCAGATAGTTTTTTTTCTTAAACACAAATGAAACACCTGAAGTGTCATGTTTAACTGTTTGGAATGCTCTGAAAGCCTACCTCAGGGGACAGATAATTTCATACACGGCAAATATGAAAAAGAAGGCATATAAAGAGCGAAAAGATTTAATCAACCAAATTAAAGAAATTGATCAGCAGTATCTATTTAAAACCCCCGATCTGTATAAAAAACGCGTAGAGTTGCAAAGTAAGTTTGAACCTATCTCAACACATGTTATCAAACGTCAATTATTAAAGATTAGGAGCCAATTTTACATTCATGGTGACAAATGTGGGAAACTTTTAGCTAGTCAGTTAAGAGGATTTAGAGCACAGCAACACATTACAAAAATTTGGATGGAAGATGGTACTATTACTACCGATCATTCTAAAATTAATGATGCATTCAGGAATTTTTATTCTCGATTATATACTTCTGAGTTCCCAGGGGACCATAGATCAGTTGAGAATTTCTTGACTCAACTAGATATCCCAACACTGTCCCCTGATTCTAGATTAAGATTAGAAGGGCCCATATCACAAGAGGAAATCATTTCAGCTGTTTCATCATTGCAATCTGGCAAGTCCCCGGGTCCTGATGGGTTTCCAGCACAGTTTTTAAAATCATTTTCCTCATACCTTGCACCACAACTAGCTTTGGTTCTATCTGAATCTTTTCAGCAAGGTAAGATGCCCGCTTCATATAATGAGGCTCGCATCACCCTATCATCATAGCAAAGAGAGATAAGGATCCAACAAAGTGCTCTTCATATAGACCAATCTCTCTTCTTAATGTGGGTGTTAAAATCCTTGCTAAAGTCTTGGCTCGTAGTTTAGAGAATGTTCTACCCTCAATTATATCTGAGGACCGGATCGGTTTTGTCAAAAATAGTTTTTCTTACTTTAACATTAGACACCTTATGGATATCCTGTACACACCATTAGAGGGGATCCCTGAGTGTGTCCTTTCTTTGGATGCTGAAAAGTCTTTTGATCGTGTGGAGTGGGAGTATTTATTTAGGGCTTTAAAAAAATTCAATTTTGGTCCAAGTTTTATCACTTGGGTTAAATTATTATATTCAAGCCCTTATTGCCTCAGTTCTGACAAATGCTCAGCAGTCTCATCCATTCAGCCTTCAGCGGGGAACTCGTCAGGGGTGTCCTCTTAGCCCATTACTCTTTAACCTTGCCATTGAGCCACTAGCAATTGCATTCCGTAGTTGTAGGGATATATCTGGGATTTGGAGGCAGGGAGAAGAACATAAAGTTTCCCTTTATGCAGATGACCTTCTACTTTTTATATCAAATCCAATCTCCTCCCTGCCACCTGTGCTGTCATTGCTCAGTGAATTTTGCTATTTTTCAGGATATAAGCTGAATTTGCACAAAAGTGAACTCTTTCTGCTAAATAATATAGCATAAACAATATAAATTTAAAGCATAAAAAATTCTCTCTGTCAAGTCCAATTGTCTCTAACCATCTCTTCCAACCTTCTTTACATGATTTCAGGAATGGTACAATAAGGTTATCAAGCTTTGCAAAGATCTGTTTGTTAACCATAGGTTTGCATCATTTGAACAGCTTTCTGAAAGGTTTAACCTACCCAATTCTCATTTTTTCAGATACCTGCAAATAAGACACTTCATTCGCTCTTTAATACCAAATTTCCCTGAAGCTCCTGATGTAAATATTATAGATAATCTCCTTTGTTTGTCCCTGTTGCGTAAAGGCCTAATATCCACTATTTATGGTGGATTGATGGGTTTGAGTCACGCCCCTTTGATACTTGGAATTCAATTCTTAAACTTGTCAATTCAACTTCCTATGTGCCCGCCACTCTTTATTACAGTTTAAGGTTGTACACAGGGCTCATTTCTCTAAACTTAAACTTTCCCGTTTCTATCCAAACATTGATCCTTGCTGTGATAAATGTAAAAGTGGAGAGGCGTCTTCTATTCATATGTACTGGACATGCCCGAATTTGGAAAAATTCTGGAGGGATGTTTTTAAAACCTTGTCGTACATATTGAAATGCAACCTTGAACCAGACCCTCTGATTGCTCTTTTTGGTATCACTGGAGAGAAAGATAAGCGTCTTACTCCAGCTAAACAGCGTCTGTTATCTTTTGCGACACTCCTGGCTAGGCGTTCTATTTTATTCATGTGGAAGGATGCCACGTCACCCACTCACGCCCAGTGGCTCAGAGATATTATGTCCTGTTTGTCCCTGGAAAAGATTCATTACTCAATACATTATTCAGACTTGAAATTTCAGCAGGTGTGGGGGCCCTTCCTTTGCTTTTTTTATACACATTTATAGTTTGATTCCATTCTTATTTAATTGTTTCTGTTTGTTTTCCTTTTTTTTTTCTTTTTTTTTTGCATGCAGAACTAAAAAACTTCCAGCTCCATATTATTATTATAATTATTATGTTTTTCATTTTTTAAGATGCCTGGCGTCTAGCCTTTCTTATACATGTAAAGCTGGCTTGGAGTTAGGGAGGGGTGGGGTGGGTGCTATAGGGTTTATAAGGGGGTCATAAAATCTACAGTATATTGAAACATTACATGTTTACCCTGTTATATCCCTGTTTAAAATCAATAAAAATATTGTTGAACAAAAAGTGGTCTTAGTGTGCTGAAAAGGCACACAGGTTGGGATATGCGCCCAAGTGGCGATGGCACAGGTGCTTGGGCCAGCTCATGTTAGCTTGGAACTATTTTTCTTCCTTTTTCTCAAAAGCTGCATGGCCAACTTTTTGGTTTTTATGTGCCAGCCTGGGACCTGCGAGTGTTCTTCATCTGACCGTGTATGCAGTGTCCCCATCGTGATGTTACTGGTGTTGGACCCGCCAGTGTCCTGCACAGGAGTGGTTCATCGACTGGAGAGTGTGCAACCGAAACTAAATCTTTTTGTTCAATGGACTGATGTACCTGTACTTTCTTGGCTTCAAACTTCAGCAGGTGGTTCCTGGGGAACTCCCATACCCACTGTTCTGGGTAAGACATGCAATCCTAGGATCTTTGTGGAGGGGAGGGGGCAAGGTTTTGGCGCTACCTCCTTGAAAATGCCTTCTATGAATCTACCTGTTTGTGAAACACTGGGGATGGGGGTTGTGATTGGTTCAGATAGCTCAGACCCTATGACTCTATGTGCTCCACAAGATGGCACATGTAACCTTTACATTTCCAAAAACGTACTGTGGCTTACTATGGAACGCTCACCACCTAGCACAACATACAGCACCATCCAGCATAATCCATGTGCTTTCCATTTCTGTGCCACAAGACTGCCTCCTAGGAAAGGGCATCGCAGACAGCAGCGATAAACTGAGCCGAGGGTTTAGGGTAAGTTCCAAGAATACAGACACATCCTGAACACACAGACACTTAACACAATCACACATAACACATACACAAATGTTACATATGCATACTACACACATATAAACACACACGCTCAATACAAGCACACATGCTGAACACACACCCCACACACATAATACACATCCTAAATACATATAGTAAACACACACCCATACACGTCTCATAGACATCACACAACCTTCGCCCACATTGAGTGACAGCTAGCAATGTGGCGGATCAGAAATACATGTCCAAACATGACGATGACCTAAACTTATGTCATACTGTATTTGTTCAAGAGGTCTTAGCGTGATGAATTGGCACACAGGTTGTGGGGTTGTGGCGATGGCACAGGTGTTTGGGCCCGCATATTGTAGCTTGTAACTATTTTTCTTCCTTTCTCCAGAGTACTGCACAGGACTGACTTGAGCGAGCTTGAGAAGTGTGTTTATCTTTATTGACCGGCAGAACACAACCATAATCAAATCTTTGTTGTATCTTAAATGGATTCATGTACTGATGTACCATCTTGCCTTCAAACTTCAGCGGGTGGTTATTAGAGAACTCCTAGACCCACTGTTCTGGGCAAGGTTCTGGGCCTTGGGGGCTTGTTCTGGGAACATGGGTAGATGGTAACAAAATCTTTGGCCCTAACTACTTGAGAATACTCTCCTATAAGTCCACCTGTTTGTAAAACACTGGGGACTGCGCTTGTAAGTTGTTGAGATAGCTCAGACTCTATGACTCTATCTGTTCGACAAAGATGGCACGAGTAACCCATGAATTTCCACAAACGTACTGCAGGCTACTATGGAACGCTCACCACCTAGCACATCCTACAGCCCTTTGGCCTTCGCTATGTGATTTAAATTTTTATAGCACAAGGAGGGCTCCTAACAAGGCCTTTCCCCTTAAATGGGAAAGGCCTTGTTATAGATTTGCGTTCTTGATGAACACGTGTTTGCAGTTAATGATTCAGGGACAACTGGTTTTGCAGCAGAAGAAAACCTGGCCAAGAGAAGGCAGCTCTGCTCTTTAGGACTGTTTTGAGGACACTGACAGGAACATGTTTAGAAAAGCTGCAACCTACAGTCACTTCACTGACATGGAGGAGTACACGACATCAAGTTCACAGATGGCATTCTCCAAGAACATCATCTTACCACCAACCAGAAACCGTGGATTTCTGCGGCGATGTGTGCACTTCTAAAGACCCAAGACTCCACCATCAAAGTGGGGGACAAGGCGGCTCTGCATGTGCCAAACCAACTACAAGACATCATCACCTGTTTGTGACAGTGATGGCTCCCTTCCAGATGCGCTGAACAGGATTTACCCTCGGTAGAACGATGTGATGGCGAGGAATAGGTATTCCTCCCAAAGACCAGGTGCTGTGTCTCACCACAGCTGATGTGAGGAAAACTCTACGCAGGGTAGTGTCAATTATATCAGCTCTTTTCAGTCTTATTTCAGTCTTATTTTAGTCTTAGTCCCAGGACAAATTTCCCTGATAGTTTTTATCATATTAAGTCAATCGTATCCTATTTTTGTTTAGTCAAGATTTAGTTGACTAAAAGTCTGGGGATTTTAGTCTAGACAGAGGAAGCCATAAGTATTTTAGTATAGTTTTAGTCAATGAAAATATAATATTTTAGCAAATAAGATTTTTTATTAATTAATCCTTCAGTCAATCAAAACCCAATTTAGCCCGAACCCATTTTTTAAGGTTTTCACAAAATAATTTTCTTAACATTTTAAAATATATCTTTTCATCGAATGTTTTCAGCTAATTGTATTTCTCTGTCACAACTACAGATTCATTTCCATTTTTTTTTAAATACAAAAACAATAGGAGCAGTATGGACAGTGTTGTGTAACCTTTTTTTAAAATATAAATTTAATCACTTGGACTGTTGTGGCTCCTATAGGTCACAATCATTTGCTAATCTATTAGATTAATGATTTTGGCATCGGTCTAACATAATTATATCATGTAGTGGCATAATTACCACAGAGAGGCTGTAAAACTGGGTGATTTTTATGGTATACCTTGATGCTCATTGTGTGCTCACACTGTTTCTGAAATAAATTGGCGTCAAAGAATATTTACTATTGTCACTATTCTCACCGACATCAACATCTTTCTGAGCTAGGGTTGTGCCGTAGTTCCCACTTGCTCCAAGTCTCAAAGACAGTTTCTATGTCCTGTCTCAATGACCACCGTCCTGTTGCACTCACACCCATCACCATTTAGTGCTTTGAGCGGCTAGTCATGAGACACATCAAGACCCTGTTGCCCTTCTCACTAGAGCCACTGCAGATTTCAGTTCAGCATTCAATACTATCGTCCCCGACACCAGACCGCAAGGCTGAGCCTTTCGGACCTGAACGAGAGGGAGCTCTGTAACTGGATCCTGGACTTCCTGATAGGAAACCCTCAGTCAGTGTGGATCGGGAACAGCCCCTCCCACACCACCACACTGAGTACTGTGGCTCAGTCCCACTGCTGACTTACGACTGTGTAGCGACACACAGTTCCAACCACATCATTACGTTTTCTGAAACAAAAGAGATGGTTGTTGATGTCAGGAGGACATGAAGGGACCACTCTCCGCTTAACATCAACGGCTTCTCTGTGAAGATTGGGTTCTCACTGAAATCTCATAAATCTCCTCTTTGGTCTTCTTTAGACCTCCTGCCTGGCAGTTCCAAGCTCATCATCCTTTTACCAATATGCTCACAATCTTTCCTCTGAACATGTCCAAACCACTTCAATCTGGCCTCTCTGACTTTATCTCCAAAACTCCTAACATGGGTTGGCCCTCTGATGAACTCATTCCTGAAACCATTTCTATCCTTGTCACTCCCGAGGAGAACCTCAACATCTTCATCTCTGCTACTTCCAACTTTGCCACTGTCTCTAAGCCAGTGCCACTGTCTCTAAGCCATAGAGCATCGCTGGTCTAACCACTGTCTTGAACATCTTTCTTTTTGCTCTCACTGATACACTTTTGTGACATAACACACTGCCTGCCTGCACAAGTCTCTTTACCTGCTTTACACACTCTCCATTCCTCTGGGCAGTTGACCCTAAGTACTTAAAGTCCTGCACCCTTCTGCTCCCTGTAGCCTTATCATTCCACTTAGGTTCCTCTCATTTACACACATATATTCTGTCTTGCTACAGCTAACCTTCATTTCTCTGCTTTCCATAGCATACCTCCATCTCTCTTAATTTTCCTCCACCTGATCCCTGCTCTCGCTATAAAGCACAATGTCATCTGCAAACATCATTGTCCATGAAGACTTCTGTCTCATGACTTCATCTGTCATCCTGTCCATCACTATAGCAAACAAGAAAGTTGATCCTTGATGCAGACCCACCTCTACCTTAAACTCTTCTGTCACACCTACTTCTCACCACTGTCTTACAGCTCTCATACATGTCTTGCACCACTCTAATATACTTCTCTGCCACTCCAGGCTTCCTCATACAATACCACAACTCCTCTCTCGGCACCCTGTCATGCGCTTTCTCAAAGACACAATGCAACTCTCTATTACCTTCTCTGTACTTCTCCATCTGCATCCACACCTGCATCTTTAACATCTTTCTGAGCAGCGCCGTCATTCCCACGTGCTTCAAGGCCACCACCATCGTCCCCGTGCCCAAGAAGTCTACTGTGTCCTGTCTCAATGACTACCGTCCCGTTGCACTCACACCCACCATCAAGTGCTTTGAGCGGCTCGTCATGAGACACATCAAGACCCTGCTGCCCTTCTCACTGGACCCACTGCAATTTGCGTACCGTCCTAACGGCTCAACGCCATCTCCACTACACTACATCTTGCCCTCACACACTTGGACAAGAAGGACACATATGTTCGAATGCTGTACATAGATTTCAGCTCAGTCAACAACGGTCCCCTGCTGTTCACACTGCTGACTCACGACTGTGTAGCAACACACAGTTCGAACCACATCATTAAGTTCGCTGCTGACACGACCGTGGTGGGTCTCATTAGCAAGAACGACGAGTCAGCGTACAGAGAGGAAGTGCAGAGACTAATGGACTGGTGTAAAGACAACAACCTGTCTCTAAATGTTGACAAGACAAAGGAGATGGTTGTTGACTTTAGAAGGACACGAGGCGACCATTCTCCGCTGAGCATCAACAGCTCCTCTGTGGGAATCGTCGAAAGCACCAAATTCCCGGGTGTCCACGTAGAGAAGGACCTCAGCTGGTCCCTCAACACCAGCTCCCTACACAAGAAAGCCCAACAGCGTCTCTTCTTTTTGAGAAGACTGAGAAAGGCCCAGCTTCCACCACCGATCCTGACCACCTTCTATAGAGGAACTATCAAGAGCATTCTGAGCGGCTGCATCACTGTCTGGTTTGGGAATTGTGCCATATCAGACCGCAAAACCCTACAGCGGATAGTGAGAACAGCGGAGAAGATCATCGGGGTCTCTCTCCCCTCTATTGAAGACATCTACACCACACGCTGCATCCGGAAAGCCACCAGCATTGTGGCTAATCGGACACACCCGTCTCACACACACACACTTCACACTCCTACCATCTGGAAAAAGGTACCGAAGCATTCGGGCACACACATCCAGACTGTGCAACAGTTTTTTTCCAGAAGCCATCCGTCTCCTCCACAAAAAGGGACTGGACTGATAAACACAAACACACACACACACACACACACACACACACACACACACACACAAACACAACATTATCACACAGCTTAACTCAACTACCTCAAAATATTGGGACTGGACTGACTAATCAACACAAGTGCAGACACACTGACCTACACCACCAAATTATCATACACACCAACCTGTAAATGCTTCACTATTTATCTTTTGCACAATGATCATTACTGGACAAATTTTTGCACTAATTCCTCAATTCTTGCTGCTGTTTTTAAAGAATGTTTATGTTTACCCACTACCTCATCACCATATTTTATGTTCTGTTATGTCGTGGTTGCGCACTGTCACTTGGTTGTTGCTCTTGTTTGCACATTTGCACGTGCACTTTATGTTGTCTGTAAAAATAGTTATACTTAGCTGGTTAGTTTTTGTTAATTTATGTTGTGATTTATGTTAGGTCTCTCTGTCCTGTCTCTGCTAGCCAGTTAACTAGGCCTCTTGGTTAGCTAGTTTAGTGTCTATGTTAATTTATGTTGTAAATTTATGTTGCATGTAGCACCTTGGTCCTGGAGGAACGTTGTTTCGTTTCACTGTGTACTAACTGTATATGGTTGTAATGACAATAAAGCCTACTTGAACTTGAACTTGAACTTGAACTCAAAGCAAATACTGCATCTGTTGTAATCTTTCTAGGTATGAAACCATATTGCTGCTCACAAATGCTCACTTCTGCCCTTAACCTACAGTAGCTTCCACTACTCATTCCCGAAGCTTCATTGAAAGGCTTATCAACTTTATTCCTTTGTAGTTGCCACAGCGCCACTGGCACAACATCCCCCTTGTTCTTGAAGATCGCACTACTACACTTTTCCTCCATTCCTCTGCGATTCTCTCACTCTCCAAAATCTTGTTAAACTGACTAGTCAGAAACTCTACTGCAACCTCTCCGAAGCACTTCCATACCACCATTGGTATGTCATCAGGACCAACTGCCTTTCCACTCATCTTCATCGTCTTTATTGCCATCGTCACCTCACTCTTACTGAATTTGCTACTTCCTGCTCCACAACAGTCAAGACTTTTACTCTTCGTTCTCCTTCATCTTTCTCATTCATCGAAGTACTTCGAAGTACTCCTTCCATCTTCCCATCATCCTTATGGCACCTGTTAGTACATTTTCATCCCTATATTTAATCACTCTAACATGCTGCACAACCTTCCCAACTCTATCTCTGCCTCGCCAACCTGTACTGATCCACCTCTCCCTCCTTACTGTCCAATCTAGCATATAAATCCTGATGTGCTTTTTGTTTGGCCTTTGCCACCTCTACTTTCACCTTAATTAACGCGAGCTTGTCACACTTACTGTGCGATTACCTTCAGAAATGCATAGTTTGCACATCAATAGTAAAGAAGTGAAAGAGGGACACAAATTTTACATTTGAGTATCACTCAGGATGAATGACAACTTCATGACATTATTTTTAACTTTGAATAATCATTTCCATCATATTCATGCATTCTTGCATAGATGAAAACAGCTTTCCTGAGATCGTACAGCACTAAGACGACGGGAAACGCGTTTTCTCATCTTCAGCAACTTGAAAGTGAAAGCAATGATCATTTCCAACACTTTGATGCATTCTTGCATACATGGTAAAGAACAACTTTTTTGTTATTCTTTTTTACATTTTGACCATGAAAACTGTATATCAACTCATTTTGTATGTTTTACATGATCATGCAATACTTGTGTGAGAAAAGGGCTTTCCATAGCTCGTACAGCGCTAAGAGCACGGGAAACGATTTTTCTCATCTTCAGCAACTTGAAAGTGAAATCAATGATCTTTCCAACACTTTCATGCACTCTTGCATACATGGTAGAGAACAACTTTTCTGTTATTCTTTTTCACATTTTGACCATGAAAACTGTATATAGACTCGTTTTGTATGTTTTACATGATCATGCATTAGTTGTGTGAGAAAAGGGCTTTCCATAGCTCGCACAGCGCTAGGAGCACGGGAAACGCTTTTTCTCATCTTCAGCAACTTGAAAGTGAAATCAATGTTTATTTCCAACACTTTCATGCATTCTTGCATACATGGTAAAGAACAACTTTTCTGTTATTCTTTTTCACATTTTGACCATGAAAATTGTATATAAACTCGTTTTGTATGTTTTACATGATCATGCATTACATGTGTGAGAAAAGGGCTTTCCTTAGCTCGTACAGCGCTAAGAGCACGGGAAACGCTTTTTCTCATCTTCAGCAACTTGAAAGTGAAATCAATGATCATTTCCAACACTTTCATGCATTCTTGCATACATGGTAAAGCACAACTTTTTTTGTTATTCGTTTGACCATGAAAACTGTATATTAACATTCATTTGACAATGAAAACTGTATATCAACTCGTTTTATATGTTTTACACGACCCTGCATTACTTGTGTGAGAAAAGGGCTTTCCATAGCTCGCACAGCGCTAGGAGCACGGGAAACGCTTTTTCTCATCTTCAGCAACTTGAAAGTGAAATCAATGATCATTTCCAACCCTTTCATGCATTCTTGCATACATGGTAGAGAACAACTTTCCTGTTATTCTTTTTCACATTTTGACCATGAAAACTGTATATAAACTCGTTTTGTATGTTTTACATGATCATGCATTAGTTGTGTGAGAAAAGGGCCTTCCATAGCTCACACAGCGCTAGGAGCACGGGAAACGCTTTTTCTCATCTTCAGCAACTCGAAAGTGAAATCAATGATCATTTCCAACACTTTCATGCATTCTTGCATACATGGTAAAGAACAACTTTTCTGTTATTCTTTTTCACATTTTGACCAT
The DNA here is from genome assembly GCF_024256425.1 of Clarias gariepinus. NCBI lineage: Eukaryota > Metazoa > Chordata > Actinopteri > Siluriformes > Clariidae > Clarias > Clarias gariepinus. Next base: position 21,925,319 of record NC_071117.1, read on the forward strand.
GAAAACTGTATATAAACTCGTTTTGTATGTTTTACACGATCATGCATTAGTTGTGTGAGAAAAGGGCTTTCCATAGTTCGCACAGCGCTAGGAGCACAGGAAACGCTTTTTCTCAGCATCAGAGGTCCAAAAATGAAAGAAATGTTCATTTCCAATACATTCATACATTCTTGCATACATGGTGAAAAACAGCTTTTTGGTTATTCATTTTCACATTTTGACCATGAAAATTGTATGTAAAGTCGTTTTGTATGTTTCACATGATCATGCATTACTTGTGTAAGAAAAGGGCTTTCCTTAGCTCGTACAGCGCTAAGAGCACGGTAAACGCTTTTTCTCATCTTCAGCAACTTGAAAGTGAAATCAATGATCATTTCCAACACTTTCATGCATTCTTGCATACATGGTAGAGAACAACTTTTCTGTTATTCTTTTTCACATTTTGACCATAAAAACTGTATATAAACTCATTTTGTATGTTTTACATAATCATGCATTAGTTGTGTGAGAAAAGGGCTTTCCATAGCTCGCACAGCGCTAGGAGCACGGGAAAAGCTTTTTCTCATCTTCAGCAACTTGAAAGTGAAATCAATGATCATTTCCAACACTTTCATGCATTCTTGCATACATGGTAGAGAACAACTTTTCTGTTATTCTTTTTCACATTTTGACCATGAAAACTGTATATAGACTCGTTTTGTATGTTTTACATGATCATGCATTAGTTGTGTGAGAAAAGGGCTTTCCATAGCTCGCACAGCGCTAGGAGCACGGGAAACGCTTTTTCTCAGCATCAGAGGCCCAAAAATGAAAGAAATTTTCATTACCAATACATTTATACATTCTTGCATACATGGTGAAAAACAGCTTTTTGGTTATTCATTTTCACATTTTGACCATGAAAATTGTATATAAACTCGTTTTGTGTGTTTTACATGATCATGCATTACTTGTGTGAGAAAAGGGCTTTCCTTAGCTCGTACAGCGCTAAGAGCACGGGAAACGCTTTTTCTCATCTTCAGCAACTTGAAAGTGAAAGCAATGATCATTTCCAACACTTTCATGCATTCTTGCATATATGGTAAAGACCAACTTTTTTGTTATTCTTTTTTAAATTTTGACCATGTAAACTGTTTATCATCTCATTTTGAATGTTTTACACGATCATGCATTAGTTGTGTGAGAAAAGGGCTTTCCACAGCTCGCACAGCGCTAGGAGCACAGGAAACGCTTTTTCTCAGCATCAGAGGCCCAAAAATGAAAGAAATTTTCATTACCAATACATTTATACATTCTTGCATACATGGTGAAAAACAGCTTTTTGGTTATTCATTTTCACATTTTGACCATGAAAATTGTATATAAACTCGTTTTGTATGTTTTACATGATCATGCATTACTTGTGTAAGAAAAGGGCTTTCCTTAGCTCGTACAGCGATAAGAGCACGGTAAACGCTTTTTCTCATCTTCAGCAACTTGAAAGTGAAATCAATGATCATTTCCAACACTTTCATGCATTCTTGCATACATGGTAAAGAACAACTTTTCTGTTATTCTTTTTCACATTTTGACCATGAAAATTGTATATAAACTCGTTTTGTATGTTTTACATGATCATGCATTACATGTGTGAGAAAAGGGCTTTCCTTAGCTCGTACAGCGCTAAGAGCACGGGAAACGCTTTTTCTCATCTTCAGCAACTTGAAAGTGAAATCAATGATCATTTCCAACACTTTCATGCATTCTTGCATACATGGTAAAGCACAACTTTTTTTGTTATTCGTTTGACCATGAAAACTGTATATTAACATTCATTTGACAATGAAAACTGTATATCAACTCGTTTTATATGTTTTACACGACCCTGCATTACTTGTGTGAGAAAAGGGCTTTCCATAGCTCGCACAGCGCTAGGAGCACGGGAAACGCTTTTTCTCATCTTCAGCAACTTGAAAGTGAAATCAATGATCATTTCCAACACTTTCATGCATTCTTGCATACATGGTAGAGAACAACTTTTCTGTTATTCTTTTTCACATTTTGACCATGAAAACTGTATATAAACTCGTTTTGTATGTTTTACATAATCATGCATTAGTTGTGTGGGAAAAGGGCTTTCCATAGCTCGCACAGCGCTAGGAGCACGGGAAAAGCTTTTTCTCATCTTCAGCAACTTGAAAGTGAAATCAATGATCATTTCCAACACTTTCATGCATTCTTGCATACATGGTAAAGAACAACTTTTCTGTTATTCTTTTTCACATTTTGACCATGAAAACTGTATATAAACTCGTTTTGTATGTTTTACACGATCATGCATTAGTTGTGTGAGAAAAGGGCTTTCCATAGCTCGCACAGCGCTAGGAGCACAGGAAACGCTTTTTCTCAGCATCAGAGGCCCAAAAATGAAAGATATTTTCATTACCAATACATTTATACATTCTTGCATACATGGTAAAAAACAGCTTTTTGGTTATTCATTTTCACATTTTGACCATGAAAATTGTATATAAACTCGTTTTGTGTGTTTTACATGATCATGCATTACTTGTGTGAGAAAAGGGCTTTCCATAGCTCGCACAGCGCTAGGAGCACAGGAAACGCTTTTTCTCAGCATCAGAGGCCCAAAAATGAAAGAAATTTTCATTACCAATACATTTATACATTCTTGCATACATGGTGAAAAACAGCTTTTTGGTTATTCATTTTCACATTTTGACCATGAAAATTGTATATAAACTCGTTTTGTATGTTTTACATGATCATGCATTACTTGTGTAAGAAAAGGGCTTTCCTTAGCTCGTACAGCGATAAGAGCACGGTAAACGCTTTTTCTCATCTTCAGCAACTTGAAAGTGAAATCAATGATCATTTCCAACACTTTCATGCATTCTTGCATACATGGTAAAGAACAACTTTTCTGTTATTCTTTTTCACATTTTGACCATGAAAATTGTATATAAACTCGTTTTGTATGTTTTACATGATCATGCATTACATGTGTGAGAAAAGGGCTTTCCTTAGCTCGTACAGCGCTAAGAGCACGGGAAACGCTTTTTCTCATCTTCAGCAACTTGAAAGTGAAATCAATGATCATTTCCAACACTTTCATGCATTCTTGCATACATGGTAAAGCACAACTTTTTTTGTTATTCGTTTGACCATGAAAACTGTATATTAACATTCATTTGACAATGAAAACTGTATATCAACTCGTTTTATATGTTTTACACGACCCTGCATTACTTGTGTGAGAAAAGGGCTTTCCATAGCTCGCACAGCGCTAGGAGCACGGGAAACGCTTTTTCTCATCTTCAGCAACTTGAAAGTGAAATCAATGATCATTTCCAACACTTTCATGCATTCTTGCATACATGGTAGAGAACAACTTTTCTGTTATTCTTTTTCACATTTTGACCATGAAAACTGTATATAAACTCGTTTTGTATGTTTTACATAATCATGCATTAGTTGTGTGGGAAAAGGGCTTTCCATAGCTCGCACAGCGCTAGGAGCACGGGAAAAGCTTTTTCTCATCTTCAGCAACTTGAAAGTGAAATCAATGATCATTTCCAACACTTTCATGCATTCTTGCATACATGGTAAAGAACAACTTTTCTGTTATTCTTTTTCACATTTTGACCATGAAAACTGTATATAAACTCGTTTTGTATGTTTTACACGATCATGCATTAGTTGTGTGAGAAAAGGGCTTTCCATAGTTCGCACAGCGCTAGGAGCACAGGAAACGCTTTTTCTCAGCATCAGAGGCCCAAAAATGAAAGAAATGTTCATTTCCAATACATTCATACATTCTTGCATACATGGTGAAAAACAGCTTTTTGGTTATTCATTTTCACATTTTGACCATGAAAATTGTATATAAACTCGTTTTGTATGTTTTACATGATCATGCATTACTTGTGTAAGAAAAGGGCTTTCCTTAGCTCGTACAGCGCTAAGAGCACGGGAAACGCTTTTTCTCATCTTCAGCAACTCGAAAGTGAAATCAATGATCTTTCCAACACTTTCATGCACTCTTGCATACATGGTAGAGAACAACTTTTCTGTTATTCTTTTTCAGATTTTGACCATAAAAACTGTATATTAACTCGTTTTGTATGTTTTACATGATCATGCATTAGTTGTGTGAGAAAACGGCTTTCCATAGCTCGTACAGCGCTAAGAGCACGGGAAACGCTTTTTCTCATCTTCAGCAACTCGAAAGTGAAATCAATGATCTTTCCAACACTTTCATGCACTCTTGCATACATGGTAGAGAACAACTTTTCTGTTATTCTTTTTCACATTTTGACCATGAAAACTGTATATAGACTCGTTTTGTATGTTTTACATGATCATGCATTAGTTGTGTGAGAAAAGGGCTTTCCATAGCTCGCACAGCGCTAGGAGCACGGGAAACGCTTTTTCTCATCTTCAGCAACTTGAAAGTGAAATCAATGATCATTTCCAATACTTTCATGCATTCTTGCATACATGGTAAAGAACAACTTTTCTGTTATTCTTTTTCACATTTTGACCATGAAAATTGTATATAAACTCGTTTTGTATGTTTTACATGATCATGCATTAGTTGTGTGAGAAAAGGGCTTTCCATAGCTCGCACAGCGCTAAGAGCACGCGAAACGCTTTTTCTCATCTTCAGCAACTTGAAAGTGAAATCAATGATCATTTCCAACACTTTCATGCATTCTTGCAAACATGGTAAAGCACAACTTTTTTTGTTATTCGTTTGACCATGAAAACTGTATATTAACATTCATTTGACAATGAAAACTGTATATCAACTCGTTTTATATGTTTTACATGATCATGCATTAGTTGTGTGAGAAAAGGGCTTTCCATAGCTCGCACAGCGCTAGGAGCACGGGAAACGCTTTTTCTCATCTTCAGCAACTTGAAAGTGAAATCAATGATCATTTCCAACACTTTCATGCATTCTTGCATACATGGTAAAGAACAACTTTTCTGTTATTCTTTTTCACATTTTGACCATGAAAACTGTATATAAACTCGTTTTGTATGTTTTACATGATCATGCATTAGTTGTGTGAGAAAAGGGCTTTCCATAGCTCACACAGCGCTAGGAGCACGGGAAACGCTTTTTCTCATCTTCAGCAACTTGAAAGTGAAATCAATGATCATTTCCAACACTTTCATGCACTCTTGCATACATGGTAAAGAACAAATTTTGTTATTCTTTTTCACATTTTGACCATGAAAACTGTATATAAACTCGTTTTGTATGTTTTACATGATCATGCATTAGTTGTGTGAGAAAAGGGCTTTCCTTAGCTCGTACAGCGCTAAGAACACGGGAAACGCTTTTTCTCATCTTCAGCAACTCGAAAGTGAAATCAATGATCTTTCCAACACTTTCATGCACTCTTGCATACATGGTAGAGAACAACTTTTCTGTTATTCTTTTTCAGATTTTGACCATAAAAACTGTATATTAACTCGTTTTGTATGTTTTACATGATCATGCATTAGTTGTGTGAGAAAACGGCTTTCCATAGCTCGTACAGCGCTAAGAGCACGGGAAACGCTTTTTCTCATCTTCAGCAACTCGAAAGTGAAATCAATGATCTTTCCAACACTTTCATGCACTCTTGCATACATGGTAGAGAACAACTTTTCTGTTATTCTTTTTCACATTTTGACCATGAAAACTGTATATAGACTCGTTTTGTATGTTTTACATGATCATGCATTAGTTGTGTGAGAAAAGGGCTTTCCATAGCTCGCACAGCGCTAGGAGCACGGGAAACGCTTTTTCTCATCTTCAGCAACTTGAAAGTGAAATCAATGATCATTTCCAATACTTTCATGCATTCTTGCATACATGGTAAAGAACAACTTTTCTGTTATTCTTTTTCACATTTTGACCATGAAAATTGTATATAAACTCGTTTTGTATGTTTTACATGATCATGCATTAGTTGTGTGAGAAAAGGGCTTTCCATAGCTCGCACAGCGCTAACAGCACGCGAAACGCTTTTTCTCATCTTCAGCAACTTGAAAGTGAAATCAATGATCATTTCCAACACTTTCATGCATTCTTGCAAACATGGTAAAGCACAACTTTTTTTGTTATTCGTTTGACCATGAAAACTGTATATTAACATTCATTTGACAATGAAAACTGTATATCAACTCGTTTTATATGTTTTACATGATCATGCATTAGTTGTGTGAGAAAAGGGCTTTCCATAGCTCGCACAGCGCTAGGAGCACGGGAAACGCTTTTTCTCATCTTCAGCAACTTGAAAGTGAAATCAATGATCATTTCCAGCACTTTCATGCATTCTTGCATACATGGTAAAGAACAACTTTTCTGTTATTCTTTTTCACATTTTGACCATGAAAACTGTATATAGACTCGTTTTGTATGTTTTACATGATCATGCATTAGTTGTGTGAGAAAAGGGCTTTCCATAGCTCACACAGCGCTAGGAGCACGGGAAACGCTTTTTCTCATCTTCAGCAACTTGAAAGTGAAAGCAATGATCATTTCCAACACTTTCATGCATTCTTGCATACATGGTAAAGAACAACTTTTTTGTTATTCTTTTTCACATTTTGACCATGAAAATTGTATATAAACTCGTTTTGTATGTTTTACATGATCATGCATTAGCTGTGTGAGAAAAGGGCTTTCCATAGCTCGCACAGCGCTAAGAGCACGCGAAACGCTTTTTCTCATCTTCAGCAACTTGAAAGTGAAATCAATGATCATTTCCAACACTTTCATGCATTCTTGCATACATGGTAAAGCACAACTTTTTTTGTTATTCGTTTGACCATGAAAACTGTATATTAACATTCATTTGACAATGAAAACTGTATATCAACTCGTTTTATATGTTTTACACGACCCTGCATTACTTGTGTGAGAAAAGGGCTTTCCATAGCTCGCACAGCGCTAGGAGCACGGGAAACGCTTTTTCTCATCTTCAGCAACTTGAAAGTGAAATCAATGATCATTTCCAACACTTTCATGCATTCTTGCATACATGGTAGAGAACAACTTTTCTGTTATTCTTTTTCACATTTTGACCATGAAAACTGTATATAAACTCGTTTTGTATGTTTTACATAATCATGCATTAGTTGTGTGGGAAAAGGGCTTTCCATAGCTCGCACAGCGCTAGGAGCACGGGAAAAGCTTTTTCTCATCTTCAGCAACTTGAAAGTGAAATCAATGATCATTTCCAACACTTTCATGCATTCTTGCATACATGGTAAAGAACAACTTTTCTGTTATTCTTTTTCACATTTTGACCATGAAAACTGTATATAAACTCGTTTTGTATGTTTTACACGATCATGCATTAGTTGTGTGAGAAAAGGGCTTTCCATAGTTCGCACAGCGCTAGGAGCACAGGAAACGCTTTTTCTCAGCATCAGAGGCCCAAAAATGAAAGAAATGTTCATTTCCAATACATTCATACATTCTTGCATACATGGTGAAAAACAGCTTTTTGGTTATTCATTTTCACATTTTGACCATGAAAATTGTATATAAACTCGTTTTGTATGTTTTACATGATCATGCATTAGTTGTGTGAGAAAAGGGCTTTCCATAGCTCGCACAGCGCTAGGAGCACAGGAAACGCTTTTTCTCAGCATCAGAGGCCCAAAAATGAAAGAAATGTTCATTTCCAATACATTCATATATTCTTGCATACATTGTTAAAAACAGCTTTTTGGTTATTCATTTTCACATTTTGACCATGAAAATTGTATATAAACTCGTTTTGTATGTTTTACATGATCATGCATTACTTGTGTAAGAAAAGGGCTTTCCTTAGCTCGTACAGCGCTAAGAGCACGGGAAACGCTTTTTCTCATCTTCAGCAACTCGAAAGTGAAATCAATGATCTTTCCAACACTTTCATGCACTCTTGCATACATGGTAGAGAACAACTTTTCTGTTATTCTTTTTCAGATTTTGACCATAAAAACTGTATATTAACTCGTTTTGTATGTTTTACATGATCATGCATTAGTTGTGTGAGAAAACGGCTTTCCATAGCTCGTACAGCGCTAAGAGCACGGGAAACGCTTTTTCTCATCTTCAGCAACTCGAAAGTGAAATCAATGATCTTTCCAACACTTTCATGCACTCTTGCATACATGGTAGAGAACAACTTTTCTGTTATTCTTTTTCACATTTTGACCATGAAAACTGTATATAGACTCGTTTTGTATGTTTTACATGATCATGCATTAGTTGTGTGAGAAAAGGGCTTTCCATAGCTCGCACAGCGCTAGGAGCACGGGAAACGCTTTTTCTCATCTTCAGCAACTTGAAAGTGAAATCAATGATCATTTCCAACACTTTCATGCATTCTTGCATACATGGTAAAGAACAACTTTTCTGTTATTCTTTTTCACATTTTGACCATGAAAATTGTATATAAACTCGTTTTGTATGTTTTACATGATCATGCATTAGTTGTGTGAGAAAAGGGCTTTCCATAGCTCGCACAGCGCTAGGAGCACGGGAAACGCTTTTTCTCATCTTCAGCAACTTGAAAGTGAAATCAATGATCATTTCCAACACTTTCATGCATTCTTGCATACATGGTAAAGAACAACTTTTCTGTTATTCTTTTTCACATTTTGACCATGAAAATTGTATATAAACTCGTTTTGTATGTTTTACATGATCATGCATTAGCTGTGTGAGAAAAGGGCTTTCCATAGCTCGCACAGCGCTAAGAGCACGCGAAACGCTTTTTCTCATCTTCAGCAACTTGAAAGTGAAATCAATGATCATTTCCAACACTTTCATGCATTCTTGCATACATGGTAAAGCACAACTTTTTTTGTTATTCGTTTGACCATGAAAACTGTATATTAACATTCATTTGACAATGAAAACTGTATATCAACTCGTTTTATATGTTTTACATGATCATGCATTAGTTGTGTGAGAAAAGGGCTTTCCATAGCTCGCACAGCGCTAGGAGCACGGGAAACGCTTTTTCTCATCTTCAGCAACTTGAAAGTGAAATCAATGATCTTTCCAACACTTTCATGCATTCTTGCATACATGGTAGAGAACAACTTTTCTGTTATTCTTTTTCACATTTTGACCATGAAAACTGTATATAAACTCGTTTTGTATGTTTTACATGATCATGCATTAGTTGTGTGAGAAAAGGGCTTTCCATAGCTCACACAGCGCTAGGAGCACGGGAAACGCTTTTTCTCAGCATCAGAGGCCCAAAAATGAAAGAAATGTTCATTTCCAATACATTCATATATTCTTGCATACATGGTTAAAAACAGCTTTTTTGTTATTCTTTTTCACATTTTGACCATGAAAACTGTATATAAACTCGTTTTGTAAGTTTTATATGATCATGCATTAGTTGTGTGAGAAAACGGCTTTCCATAGCTCGCACAGCGCTAAGAGCACGGGAAACGCTTTTTCTCATCTTCAGCAACTTGAAAGTGAAATCAATGATCATTTCCAACACTTTCATGCATTCTTGCATACATGGTAAAGAACAACTTTTCTGTTATTCTTTTTCACATTTTGACCATGAAAATTGTATATAAACTCGTTTTGTATGTTTTACATGATCATGCATTAGTTGTGTGAGAAAAGGGCTTTCCATAGCTCGCACAGCGCTAAGAGCACGCGAAACGCTTTTTCTCATCTTCAGCAACTTGAAAGTGAAATCAATGATCATTTCCAACACTTTCATGCATTCTTGCATACATGGTAAAGCACAACTTTTTTTGTTGTTCGTTTGACCATGAAAACTGTATATTAACATTCATTTGACAATGAAAACTGTATATCAACTCGTTTTATATGTTTTACATGATCATGCATTAGTTGTGTGAGAAAAGGGCTTTCCATAGCTCGCACAGCGCTAGGAGCACGGGAAACGCTTTTTCTCATCTTCAGCAACTTGAAAGTGAAATCAATGATCTTTCCAACACTTTCATGCATTCTTGCATACATGGTAGAGAACAACTTTTCTGTTATTCTTTTTCACATTTTGACCATGAAAACTGTATATAAACTCGTTTTGTATGTTTTACATGATCATGCATTAGTTGTGTGAGAAAAGGGCTTTCCATAGCTCGCACAGCGCTAGGAGCACAGGAAACGCTTTTTCTCAGCATCAGAGGCCCAAAAATGAAAGAAATGTTCATTTCCAATACATTCATATATTCTTGCATACATGGTTAAAAACAGCTTTTTGGATATTCATTTTCACATTTTGACCATGAAAACTGTATATTAACTCGTTTTGTATGTTTTACATGATCATGCATTAGTTGTGTGAGAAAACGGCTTTCCATAGCTTGCACAGCGCTAGGAGCACGGGAAACGCTTTTTCTCATCTTCAGCAACTTGAAAGTGAAATCAATGATCATTTCCAACACTTTCATGCATTTTTGCATACATGGTAAAGCACAACTTTTTTTGTTATTCGTTTGACCATGAAAACTGTATATTAACATTCATTTGACAATGAAAACTGTATATCAACTCGTTTTATATGTTTTACATGACCCTGCATTACTTGTGTGAGAAAAGGGCTTTCCATAGCTCGCACAGCGCTAGGAGCACGAGAAACGCTTTTTCTCATCTTCAGCAACTTGAAAGTGAAATCAATGATCATTTCCAACACTTTCATGCATTCTTGCATACATGGTAGGGAACAACTTTTCTGTTATTCTTTTTCACATTTTGACAATGAAAATTGTATATAAACTCGTTTTGCATGTTTTACACGATCATGCATTAGTTGTGTGAGAAAAGGGCTTTCCATAGCTCGCACAGCGCTAGGAGCACAGGAAACGCTTTTTCTCATCATCCGAGGCCCAAAAATGAAAGAAATGTTCATTTCCAATACATTTATACATTCTTGCATACATGGTGAAAAACAGCTTTTTGGTTATTCTTTTTCAGATTTTGACCATGAAAACTGTATATAAACTCGTTTTGTATGTTTTACATGATCATGCATTAGTCGTGTGAGAAAACGGCTTTCCATAGCTCGTACAGCGCCAAGAGCACGGGAAACGCTTTTTCTCATCTTCAGCAACTTGAAAGTGAAATCAATAATCATTTCCAACACTTTCATGCATTCTTGCATACATGGTAAAAAAAACAACCTTTTTGTTATTCTTTTTCAGATTTTGACGATGAAAACTATATATCAACTCGTTTTGTATGTTTTACATGATCATGCATTAGTTAATTGAGAAAACCGCTTTCCTGAGTTCGTACAGCGCTAAGAGCCCGGGAAACGCCTTTTCTTACCATCAGAAGCCTAAAGCTGAAAGAAATGATTCTTTCCAATACATTCTTGCATACATGGTGAAAGCAACTTTTTCGTTGATCTTTTTCACATTATGACGATGAAAGCTGTATATCAACTCGTTTTGTATGTTTTACATGACCATGCATTCGTTGTGTGAGAGCACCGCTTTCCCAGACACTACACATCACACACACACACACACACACACATACACACACACACACGCACGCACGCATGCACGTACGCACGCACACAAACACAAACACAAATATAAACTCAATATATATATCAAATTAGTCACTAGTATATATATATATATATATATATATATATACATATATATATATCACATCCTAAACACACACATTTACCACACAGAATTAGCACAGGCACAAACACTTCACATTCTACACTAAAACAAACTACACACACAGACACAGACAGACAGACACACACACACACACACACACGCACAAACATTACATATGTCCACTACACATATATAAACACACTCAGTACACACACACTTGCCAAACACATAAAACACACACACACACACACACACACATGGTACACATCATCAATACACATAACAACACACGTCTCATAGTCATCACACATCCTATGCATCCTACACAAACGATGACCTCCTCAAGCACCTGAGAAATTACAGTCACCACCAAACCGCACCCACATTATGTAACAGCTGTGTCATATTTACAAATATGTCATATTTGTATAAGATGTCTTAGCATGCTGAAAAGGCACACATGTTGTGTGAGGTGCGTCTAAAGTGGCGATGGCACCATTACAGTCGCCACCAAACCCGGCCCACATTGAGTAACAGTTATCAATCGTGCACCAGAAAGACAGAAGACATGTCCAATCATGACAATGCATATCATATTTGGTTAAGTGGTCTTAGTGTGAGGACTTCCGGTTAGCAGCCACATGGAGTAGACGTGTAAGTTAGGTGCTCCGACAATTCTTTTTCTTTAATTCCTTACGTCTTTAAATTTTGAATTAAATCTTTAGTTTACATATTACATTTAGTTTTATAATTGTTTTACCATGGTGTGGATAGGAAAAGAAATGGAGTCGGAGTTATTCTAAAAGAGGAATTTGTAAGGAATGTTCTAGAGGTGAAGAGAGTATCAGATAGGGTGATGAGTCTGAAGCTGGAAATCGAAGAGTTAATGTTCAATGTTGTTAGTGGTTACTGTATGCCCCACTGGTAGGATGTGAGTTAAAAGAGAAGGAGAAATTCTGGAGTTAGTTAGATGAAGTGATGCAGAGCATCCCCAGAGGTCAAAGAGTGGTGATTGGTGCAGACTTCAATGAACATTTTGGGGAAGGGAACAGATGAAAATGTGATGGGCAGGTTTGGTCTTCAGGACAGGAATGTAGAAGGACAGATGGTGGTGGACTTTGCAAAGAGGATGGAAATGGCAGTAGTAAATACTTTCTTCCAGAAGAGGAATGGTGACATATAAGAGTGGAGGCAGAAGCACTCAGGTCGACTACATCTTGTGTCGACGTTGTAACCTGAAAGAGATCAGTGACTGCAAAGTGTTGGTAGGGGAGAGTGTAGCCAGACAACACAGAATGGTCGTGTGTAAAATAACCCTGGTGGTGAGGAAGGCGACGAGGACAAAGGCAGAGCAGAGGACAAAGTAGTGAGAGCTGAGAAAGGAAGAATGTTGTGAAGTCTTTAGGGAGGAGTTAAGACAGGCCATGTGTGGTCAGGAGGGGCTTTCAGTTGACTAGACAACTACAGCCAATGTGATCAGGGAGACAGTTAGGAGGGTACTTGGTGTATCATCAGGTAAGGGGAAAGTGGACAAGGAGACTTGGTGGTGGAATGAGGAAGTCCAGGAGTGTATACAGGGAAAGAGGCTAGCTAAGAAGAAGTGGGACACTGAGAGGACTGAAGAGAGTAGACAAGAGTACAGGGAGATGCAAAGTAAGGTGAAGGTAGAGGTGGCAAAGGCCAAACAAAGAGCATATGAGGACTTGTATGCTAGGCTAGACAGTAAGGAGGGAGAGGTGGATCTGTACAGGTTGGCAAGGCAGAGAGATAGAGATGGGAAGGATGTGCATCAGGTTAGAGTGATTAAAGATAGAGATGGAAATGTACTGACAGATGCCAGGAGGGTGATGGGAAGATGGAATGAGTACTTTAAAGAGTTGATGAATGAGGAAAACAAAAGAGAACAAAGAGTAGAAGAGGTGACTGTTGTGGAACAGGAAGTAGCAAATATTAGTAGAAGTGAGGTGAGAGTGGAAAGGCTGTTGAAGAGTGGAAAGGCTGTTGGACCTGATGACATACCTGTGGAGGTATGGAAGTGCTTAGGAGAGGTGGCAGTAGAGTTTCTGACAAGTTTGTTTAACAAGATCTTGGAGAGTGAGAGGATTCCAGAGGAATGGATTGAGAAGTGTATCGGTGCCAATTTTTAAGAACAAGGGAGATGTGCAAAGCTGTGGCAATGAAAGAGGTATAAAGCTAATGAGCCAGACAATGAAGCTGTGGGAAAGAATGGTGGAAGCTAGGTTAAGGGCAGAGGTGAGCATTTGTGAGCAGCAATATGGTTTTATGCCTAGAAAGAGTACATCAGATGCAGTATTTGCTTTGAGGATGCTGGCGGAGAAGTACAGAGAAGGTAACAGGGAGTTGCATTGTGTCTTTGTAGATTTAGAGAAAGCGTATGACAGGGTGCCAAGAGAGGAGCTGTGGTATTGTATGAGGAAGTCTTGAGTGGCAGAGAAGTATGTTAGAGTGGTGCAGGACATGTAGGAGAGCTGTAATACAGTGGTAAGATGTGCTGTAGGTGTGACAGAAGAGTTCAAGGTGGAGGTGGGTCTGCATCAAGGATCGGCTCTAAGCCCCTTTTTGTTTGCTCTGGTGACTGACAGGATGACATATGAGGTAATACAGGAGTCTCCATGGACTATGATGTTTGCAGATGACATTGTGCTCTGTAGCGAGAGCAGGGAACAGGTGGAGGAAAGTTTGGAGAGGTGGAGGTATGCTCTGGAAAGCAGAGGAATGAAGGTTAGCTGCAGCAAGACGGAATACATGTGTGTAAATGAGAGGGACCCAGGAGGAGTGAGGCTACAGGGAGCAGAGGTAAAGAAGGTGCAGGATTTTAAGTACTTAGGGTCAACGATCCAGAGCAACGGAGAGTGTTCAAAGGCAGGTTGGTATGGGTGGTGAAAAGTGTCAGAAGTGTTGTGCGATAAAAGAGTATCAGCGAGAATGAAAGGAAAGGTGTACAGGACAGTGGTGAGACCAGCAATGCTCTACGGCTTAGAGACAGTGGCGCTGAAGAAAAGACAGGAGGCAGAGTTGGAGGTAGCAGAATTGAAGATGTTGAGGTTCTCTTTGGGAGTGACAAGGATGGATAGGATCAAGAATGAGTTTATTAGAGGGACACCCCACGTTAGATGTTTTGGAGATAAAGTCAGAGAGGCCAGATTGAGGTGGTTTGGACATGTTCAGAGGAGAGATTGTAAATATATCGGTAGAAGGATGCTGAGGTTGGAACTGCCAGGCAGGAGGTCTAGAGGAAGACCAAAGAGGAGATTTATGGATGAAGTCATGAAGACATGAAGTTAGTTGGTGTAAGAGAAGAGGATGCAGAGGATAGGGTTAGATGGAGGCAAATGATTCGCTGTGGCGACCCCTGAAAGGGAACAGCTGAAAGACAAAGAAGAAATCTTTAGTTTACAATAACTTTATACTCTACCCCACGGTTATTTACTTTTCATCTATAATGGCTACCAGGAGTGTTAAATGCAGGAAAAAAGACGACACTGCGATCGCTCTAACAGTCGAGACTATCTCAGCGCTGTTAGATAAACACCGTGAAGCTTTGAAGCGGCTGAATTTAAATCATCGTTTAGTTTACTGGAAAGTAAGCTAGACCAAATTCAGGCCCAAGTAGAGGACCTTGGACAGCGCTTACCTTCACTAGAACTCGCTACAGATGACCTGAACCAGCGGGTGACCGAGTTGGAGAACATCTGCTCCGGACTTCCGGAAAGTAACACTA
Source organism: Clarias gariepinus (assembly GCF_024256425.1). NCBI lineage: Eukaryota > Metazoa > Chordata > Actinopteri > Siluriformes > Clariidae > Clarias > Clarias gariepinus. Next base: position 21,940,689 of record NC_071117.1, read on the forward strand.
AGTTAACGGCCAAAGTTGTAGACCTAGAAGGCAGGAGACAAAACCTGCGTGTCCTGGGTCTTCCGGAGGGTACTGAGAGTGAACTCCCTACCGAGTTCTTCTCGAAATTTTTGTGCGAGGTGTTTGGGAGTGAAACGCTTAAATCCCCGCCTGAGATTGACAGAGCCCACCGCATACCTACATCCAAACCCGTTTCAGGTCAGAGACCTCGGCCGGTCATTCTCCGTGTGCACCGGTACCAGGTTAAAGACCTTCTGGTTCGGGAGGCTCGGCGGAGAGGGAGGCTGGAATACTGCGGTCAGCAGGTTCATATTGTGGATAACTACGCTCCCGAAGTTTTAAGCCAGCGAGCCGAGTATAGAGACTTTATGACTGAGTTATACAACCGTGGACTCCGGCCTTCTCTCCTGTATCCAGCACAGCTCCGGATAACTCTCTCTACCGGACAGAAGAAGTGGCTACGCTCGGTAGAAGAGGCCCAGAAACACATAGACAGTCTGCCGAAAACTACGAAGTGCACTATACTTTAATTTTTTAATACTACAATTCCCAGGAAAGTCCCCTTTTTAACTTTAAATCTAGCCATGTTTACGTTTTTCCTGGTAAGAGTATTGTGCTAAACACGTGTAGTTGTTGTTACTATTTTTCTATTATTATTTTCTTTGTTTCTAGTTACGTGTAATTTACATGTTTGTTTATTTTTTAGAGTTACAATGTGACGTGGGGGGAGGAGTTGTTTTGTGTTTTTCTCCTATTGAGAGATTTCAGTATTGGAGTGGGGAAATGTTTTATTTATATATTTATTTCTTAGTTTTTGTAAACTGTGTCGGAGCAGAAGATGGTGTGGTTAGCGGCAGGAAGATTGGTTAGGTGGAGAATGGAAGGATGGAAGAGCTTGCTGCTTTGTTTGTTAGCAGCTATCTTTGTTTGTTTGGGGGTAGTGGGGTGTGTTGGGGAGGGGTGTGAGTTCTCCAAAGCCAGTATTGTGTTAGTTTTTTGTACACTGTGTATCTTTCATATGTTGCTCTGTGTTTTACACTTCTGTTTTAAGGCTGACGCTGGGCATTTCATTATTATTTATGTTTATCTACCTGCATCTCCTTTCAGGGAGAATGAATAGTTCTTTAAACTTTGTGAGCTGGAATGTTAAGGGTTTACACCATCCGGTCAAGAGAAGGAAAGTGCTCTCACACCTTAAACAACTTAACACTGCAATCGCATTTTTACAAGAAACTCACATTCGCAGTTCTGATAATTCTCGTCTTATGTCGCGTTGGGGAGGGCAGCACTACCACTCGACCTTTCAGGCCAAAGCTAGGGGTGTCTCAATTCTCATTAGTCCAAACATCTCTTTTGAGCATCATAATGTCATAATTGCGGATAAACATGGTCGTTATATCATTGTTTCAGGGAAGTTATTCAATACTAATGTAGTGTTGGCTAATTTATATGCCCCTGATTATGATGATGTCTCCTTCTTTGAACATTTTTTTCCCTGCTCTACCAGATCTGAGCTCATACTCTCTTATATTAGGGGGAGACTTTAACTGCTGTTTAGATTCATCACTTGACAGGTCATCCTCCAATCCTATACCTCTGAGTAAATCCGCCACGCTACTTCAGTCCTATCTTTGCAGCTTTGGTATTTCTGACATATGGCGCTTCCTTAATCCAAAAAAGAGAGAATACTCCTTTTTCTCACATGTTCATCATACTTTGTCCAGAATTGACTATTTCTTTATAGATAATCAATTGATCCCAATGGTTAATTCTTGTGTTTATCAGAGCATTGGATCATGCCCCAGTTGTTATGTCTATATAGCTCCCCGATCTCCCTCAGATTAATAAAAATTGGCGATTTAATCCATTGTTACTGATGGAGGACGATTTCGTTAAATTTTTGGAAAACCAGATAGTTCTTTTTCTTAAACACAAATGAAACACCTGAAGTGTCATGTTTAACTGTTTGGGATGCTCTGAAAGCCTACCTCAGGGGACAGATAATTTCATACACGGCAAATATGAAAAAGAAGGCATATAAAGAGCGAAAAGATTTAATCAACCAAATTTAAGAAATTGATCAGCAGTATCTATTTAAAACCCCCGATCTGTATAAAAAACGCCTAGAGTTGCAAAGTAAGTTTGAACTCATCTCAACACATGTTATCAAACGTCAATTATTAAAGATTAGGAGCCAATTTTACATTCATGGTGACAAATGTGGGAAACTTTTAGCTAGTCAGTTAAGAGGATTTAGAGCACAGCAACACATTTCAAAAATTTGGATGGAAGATGGTACTATTACTACCGATCATTCTAAAATTAATGATGCATTCAGGAATTTTTTATTCTCGATTATATACTTCTGAGTTCCCAGGGGACCATAGATCAGTTGAGAATTTCTTGACTCAACTAGATATCCCAACACTGTCCCCTGATTCTAGATTAAGATTAGAAGGGCCCATATCACAAGAGGAAATCATTTCAGCTGTTTCATCATTGCAATCTGGCAAGTCCCCAGGTCCTGATGGGTTTCCTGCAGAGTTTTTAAAATCATTCTCCTCATACCTTGCACCACAACTAGCTTCGGTTCTATCTGAATCTTTTCAGCAAGGTAAGATGCCCGCTTCATTTAATGAGGCTCGCATCACCCTATCATCATAGCAAAGAGAGATAAGGATCCAACAAAGTGCTCTTCATATAGACCAATCTTTCTTCTTAATGTGGGTGTTAAAATTCTTGCTAAAGTCTTGGCTCGTAGTTTAGAGAATGTTCTACCCTCAATTATATCTGAGGACCGGACCGGTTTTGTCAAAAATAGGTTTTCTTACTTTAACATTAGACGCCTTATGGATATACTGTACACACCATTAGAGGGGATCCCTGAGTGTGTCCTTTCTTTGGATGCTGAAAAGGCTTTTGATCGTGTGGAGTGGGAGTATTTATTTAGGGCTTAAAAAAAATTCAATTTTGGTCCAAGTTTTATCACTTGGGTTAAATTATTATATTCAAGCCCTTATTGCCTCAGTTCTGACAAATGCTCAGCAGTCTCATCCATTCAGCCTTCAGCGGGGAACTCGTCAGGGGTGTCCTCTTAGCCCATTACTCTTTAACCTTGCCATTGAGCCACTAGCAATTGCATTCCGTAGTTGTAGGGATATATCTGGGATTTGGAGGCAGGGAAAAGAACATAAAGTTTCCCTTTATGCAGATGACCTTCTACTTTTTATATCAAATCCAATCTCCTCCCTGCCACCTGTGCTGTCATTGCTCAGTGAATTTTGCTATTTTTCAGGATATAAGCTGAATTTGCACAAAAGTGAACTCTTTCTGCTAAATAATATAGCATAAACAACTGGTATGCACAATTTATCTTTCAATATAGTGAAAAATCAGTTTACCTACCTCGGTATTACAATCACAAGGAAATATAAACACCTTTTTAAAGAAAATTTTATTAGGTTGTTGAACGAAACAAAAAAGCACTTAGGACAATGGTCACCACTGACCATGTCCCTGGTGGGACACATAAATGCAATTAAAATTAATGTTCTTCCTAAATTTTTTTATCTTTCCCAGTCTGTACCTGTTTTTATTCCCAAATCTTACTTTGGGGCTTTAGACTTAATTATATCCTCTTACCTTTGGAAAGGTAAACATCCACGATTGAATAAGTCCTTACTTCAAAGATCTAAAAGAGACGGTGGCATGGCTCTGACTAATTTTTTCGTTTTTACTACTGGGCAGCAAACATTCGATCTGTCATCTTTTGGGCATAATTTCATAACCAGCCTAATCGGCCTGCCTGGGTGGAATTGGAGATAAAGTCTGTCAAAAACGTCTCTATCTCTGCACTCCTTGGATCTGCACCCCCCATCCCCTCAATTAAATCTATCAATAATTCAGTTATTAGGCATACCTTGAGAGTATGGGCTCTCACAGGAAGCAGAAAGCACAGCGGTCTTCTGGGCTTCTCTCTGTCAAGTCCAATTGTCTCTAACCATCTCTTCCAACCTTCTTTACATGATTTCAGGAATGGTACAATAAGGGTATCAAGCTTTGCAAAGATCTGTTTGTTAACCATAGGTTTGCATCATTTGAACAGCTTTCTGAAAGGTTTAACCTACCCAATTCTCATTTTTTCAGATACCTGCAAGTAAGACACTTCATTCGCTCTTTAATACCAAATTTCCCTGAAGCTCCTGATGTAAATATTATAGATAATCTCCTTTGTTTGTCCCTGTTGCGTAAAGGCCTACTATCCACTATTTATGGTGGATTGATGGGTTTGAGTCACGCCCCTTTGATCCTTGGAATTTAATTCTTAAACTTGTCAATTCAACTTCCTTATGTGCCCGCCACTCTTTATTACAGTTTAAGGTTGTACACAGGGCTCATTTCTCTAAACTTAAACTTTCCTGTTTCTATTCAAACATTGATCCTTGCTGTGATAAATGTAAAAGTGGAGAGGCGTCTTCTATTCATATGTACTGGACATGCCCGAATTTGGAAAAATTCTGGAGGGATGTTTTTAAAACCTTGTCGTACATATTGAAATGCAACCTTGAACCAGACCCTCTGATTGCTCTTTTTGGTATCACTGGAGAGAAAGATAAGCGTCTAACTCCAGCTAAACAGCGTCTGTTATCTTTTGCGACACTCCTGGCTAGGCGTTCTATTTTATTCATGTGGAAGGATGCCACGTCACCCACTCACGCCCAGTGGCTCAGAGATATTATGTCCTGTTTGTCCCTGGAAAAGATTCATTACTCAATACGTTATTCAGACTTGAAATTTCAGCAGGTGTGGGGGCCCTTCCTTTGCTTTTTTATACACATTTATAGTTTGATTCCATTCTTATTTAATTGTTTCTGTTTGTTTTCCTTTTTTTTTCTTTTTTTTTGCATGCAGAACTAAAAAAGTCCAGCTCCATATTATTATTATAATTATTATGTTTTTCATTTTTTAAGATGCCTGGCGTCTAGCCTTTCTTATACATGTAAAGCTGGCTTGGAGTTAGGGAGGGGTGGGGTGGGTGCTATAGGGTTTATAAGGGGGTCATAAAATCTACAGTATATTGAAACATTACATGTTTACCCTGTTATATCCCTGTTTAAAATCAATAAAAATATTGTTGAACAAAAAGTGGTCTTAGGCACACAGGTTGGGATATGTGCCCAAGTGGCGATGGCACAGGTGCTTGGGCCAGCTCATGTTAGCTTGGAACTATTTTTCTTCCTTTTTCTCAAAAGCTGCATGGCCAACTTTTTGGTTTTTATGTGCCAGCCTGGGACCTGCGAGTGTTCTTCATCTGACCGTGTATGCAGTGTCCCCATCGTGATGTTACTGGTGTTGGACCCGCCAGTGTCCTGCACAGGAGTGGTTCATCGACTGGAGAGTGTGCAACCGAAACTAAATGTTCATTGTATGTTCAATGGACAGATGTACCTGTACTTTCTTGGCTTCAAATTTCAGCAGGTGGTTCTTGGGGAACTCCCATACCCACTGTTCTGGGTAAGACATGCAATCCTAGGATCTTTGTGGAGGGGAGGGGGCAAGGTTTTGGCGCTACCTCCTTGAAAATGCCTTCTATGAATCTACCTGTTTGTGAAACACTGGGGATGGGGGTTGTGATTGGTTCAGATAGCTCAGACCCTATGACTCTATGTGCTCCACAAGATGGCACATGTAACCTTTACATTTCCAAAAATGTACTGTGGCTTACTATGGAACGCTCACCACCTAGCACAACATACAGCACCATCCAGCATCATTCATGTGCTTTCCATTTCTGTGCCACAAAACTGCCTCCTAGGAAAGGGCATCGCAGACAGCAGCGATAAACTGAGCCGAGGGTTTAGGGTAAGTTCCAAGAATACAGACACATCCTGAACACACATACACTTATCACAGACACTTAACACAATCACACATAGCACATACACAAATGTTACATATGCATACTACACACATATAAACACACACGCTCAATACAAGCACACATGCTGAACACACACCCCACACACATAATACACATCCTAAATACATATAGTAAACACACACCCATACACGTCTCATAGACATCACACAACCTTCGCCCACATTGAGTGACAGCTAGCAATGTGGCGGATCAGAAATACATGTCCAAACATGACGATGACCTAAACTTATGTCATACTGTATTTGTTCAAGAGGTCTTAGCGTGATGAATTGGCACACAGCTTGTGGGGTTGTGGCGATGGCACAGGTGTTTGGGCCCGCATATTGTAGCTTGTAACTATTTTTCTTCCTTTCTCCAGAGTACTGCACAGGACTGACTTGAGCGAGCTTGAGAAGTGTGTTTATCTTTATTGACCGGCAGAACACAACCATAATCAAATCTTTGTTGTATCTTAAATGGATTCATGTACTGATGTACCATCTTGCCTTCAAACTTCAGCGGGTGGTTATTAGAGAACTCCTAGACCCACTGTTCTGGGCAAGGTTCTGGGCCTTGGGGGCTTGTTCTGGGAACATGGGTAGATGGTAACAAAATCTTTGGCCCTAACTACTTGAGAATACTCTCCTATAAGTCCACCTGTTTGTAAAACACTGGGGACTGCGCTTGTAAGTTGTTGAGATAGCTCAGACTCTATGACTCTATCTGTTCGACAAAGATGGCACGAGTAACCCATGAATTTCCACAAACGTACTGCAGGCTACTATGGAACGCTCACCACCTAGCACATCCTACAGCCCTTTGTCCTTCGCTATGTGATTTAAATTTTTATAGCACAAGGAGGGCTCCTAACAAGGCCTTTCCCCTTAAATGGGAAAGGCATTGTTATAGATTTGCGTTCTTGATGAACACGTGTTTGCAGTTAATGATTCAGGGACAACTAGTTTCGCAGCAGAAGAAAACCTGGCCAAGAGAAGGCAGCTCTGCTCTTTAGGACTGTTTTGAGGACACTGACAGGAACATGTTTAGAAAAGCTGCAACCTACAGTCACTTCACTGACATGGAGGAGTACACGACATCAAGTTCACTGATGGCATTGGGGTCTCCAAGAACATCATCTTACCACCAACCAGAAACCGTGGATTTCTGCGGCGGTGTGTGCACTTCTAAAGACCCAAGACTCCACCATCAAAGTGGGGGACAAGGCGGCTCTGCATGTGCCAAACCAACTACAAGACATCATCACCTGTTTGTGACAGTGATGGCTCCCTTCCAGATGCGCTGAACAGGATTTACCCTCGGTAGAACGATGTGATGGCGAGGAATAGGTATTCCTCCCAAAGACCAGGTGCTGTGTCTCACCACAGCTGATGTGAGGAAAACTCTACGCAGGGTAGTGTCAATTTTATCAGCTATTTTCAGTCTTATTTCAGTCTTATTTTAGTCTTAGTCCCAGGACAAATTTCCCTGATAGTTTTTATCATATTAAGTCAATCGTATCCTATTTTTGTTTAGTCAAGATTTAGTTGACTAAAAGTCTGGGGATTTTAGTCTAGTCAGAGGAAGCCATAAGTATTTTAGTATAGTTTTAGTCAATGAAAATATAAAATTTTAGCAAATAAGATTTTTATTAATTAATCCTTCAGTCAATCAAAACCCAATTTAGCCCAAACCCATTTTTTAAGGTTTTCACAAAATAATTTTCTTAACATTTTAAAATATATCTTTTCATCGAATGTTTTCAGCTAATTGTATTTCTCTGTCACAACTACAGATTCATTTCCATTTTTTTTTTTTTATACAAAAACAATAGGAGCAGTATGGACAGTGTTGTGTAACCTTTTTTTAAAATATAAATTTAAACACTTGGACTGTTGTGGCTCCTATAGGTCACAATCATTTGCTAATCTATTAGATTAATGATTTTGGCATCGGTCTAACATAATTATATCATGTAGTGGCATAATTACCACAGAGAGGCTGTAAAACTGGGTGATTTTTATGGTATACCTTGATGCTCATTGTGTGCTCACACTGTTTCTGAAATAAATTGGCGTCAAAGAATATTTACTATTGTCACTATTCTCACCGACATCAACATCTTTCTGAGCTAGGGTTGTGCCGTAGTTCCCACTTGCTCCAAGTCTCAAAGACGTTTTCTATGTCCTGTCTCAATGACCACCGTCCTGTTGCACTCACACCCATCACCATTTAGTGCTTTGAGCGGCTAGTCATGAGACACATCAAGACCCTGTTGCCCTTCTCACTAGAGCCACTGCAGATTTCAGTTCAGCATTCAATACTATCGTCCCCGACACCAGACCGCAAGGCTGAGCCTTTCGGACCTGAACGAGAGGGAGCTCTGTAACTGGATCCTGGACTTCCTGATAGGAAACCCTCAGTCAGTGTGGATCGGGAACAGCCCCTCCCACACCACCACACTGAGTACTGTGGCTCAGTCCCACTGCTGACTTACGACTGTGTAGCGACACACAGTTCCAACCACATCATTAGGTTTTCTGAAACAAAAGAGATGGTTGTTGATGTCAGGAGGACATGAAGGGACCACTCTCCGCTTAACATCAACGGCTTCTCTGTGAAGATTGGGTTCTCACTGAAATCTCATAAATCTCCTCTTTGGTCTTCTTTAGACCTCCTGCCTGGCAGTTCCAAGCTCATCATCCTTTTACCAATATGCTCACAATCTTTCCTCTGAACATGACCAAACCACTTCAATCTGGCCTCTCTGACTTTATCTTCAAAACTCCTAACATGGGTTGGCCCTCTGATAAACTCATTCCTGAAACCATTTCTATCCTTGTCACTCCCGAGGAGAACCTCAACATCTTCATCTCTGCTACTTCCAACTTTGCCACTGTCTCTAAGCCAGTGCCACTGTCTCTAAGCCATAGAGCATCGCTGGTCTAACCACTGTCTTGAACATCTTTCTTTTTGCTCTCGCTGATACACTTTTGAGACATAACACACTGCCTGCATGCACAAGTCTCTTTACCTGCTTTACACACTCTCCATTCCTCTGGACCGTTGACCCTAAGTACTTAAAGTCCTGCACCCTTCTGCTCCCTGTAGCCTTATCATTCCACTTAGGTTCCTCTCATTTACACACATATATTCTGTCTTGCTACAGCTAACCTTCATTTCTCTGCTTTCCATAGCATACCTCCATCTCTCTTAATTTTCCTCCACCTGATCCCTGCTCTCGCTATAAAGCACAATGTCATCTGCAAACATCATTGTCCATGAAGACTTCTGTCTCATGACTTCATCTGTCATCCTGTCCATTACTATAGCAAACAAGAAAGGGCTCAGAGTTGATCCTTAATGCAGACCCACCTCCACCTTAAACTCTTCTGTCACACCTACTTCTCACCACTGTCTTACAGCTCTCATACATGTCTTGCACCACTCTAACATACTTCTTTGCCACTCCAGGCTTCCTCATACAATACCACAACTCCTCTCTCGGCACCCTATCATGCGCTTTTTCAAAGACACAATGCAACTCTCTATTACCTTCTCTGTTCTTCTCCATCTGCATCCACACCTGCATCTTTAACATCTTTCTGAGCAGCGCCGTCATTCCCACGTGCTTCAAGGCCACCACCATCGTCCCCGTGCCCAAGAGGTCTACTGTGTCCTGTCTCAATGACTACCGTCCCGTTGCACTCACACCCACCATCAAGTGCTTTGAGCGGCTCGTCATGAGACACATCAAGACCCTGCTGCCCTTCTCACTGGACCCACTGCAATTTGCGTACCGTCCTAACGGCTCAACGCCATCTCCACTACACTACATCTTGCCCTCACACACTTGGACAAGAAGGACACATATGTTCGAATGCTGTACATAGATTTCAGCTCAGTCAACACTATCATCCCCCAACAACTGATTGGGAAGCTGAACCTGTTGGGCCTGAACACCTCCCTCTGCAACTGGATCCTGGACTTTCTGACCGGTAGGCCTCAGTCAGTACGGATCAGAAACTGCACCTCCAGCACCACCACACTGAGCACTGAGGCCCCACAAGGCCGTGTGCTCAGTCCCCTGCTGTTCACACTGCTGACTCACGACTGTGTAGCAACACACAGTTCGAACCACATCATTAAGTTCGCTGCTGACACGACCGTGGTGGGTCTCATTAGCAAGAATGACGTGTCAGCGTGCAGAGAGGAAGTGCAGAGACTAATTGACTGGTGTAAAGACAACAACCTGTCTCTAAATGTTGACAAGACAAAGGAGATGGTTGTTGACTTTAGAAGGACACGAGGCGACCATTCTCCGCTGAGCATCAACAGCTCCTCTGTGGGAATCGTTGAAAGCACCAAATTCCTGGGTGTCCATCTAGAGAAGGACCTCAGCTGGTCCCTCAACACCAGCTCCCTACACAAGAAAGCCCAAGCTCTTCATTTTGAGAAGACTGAGAAGGGCCCAGCTTCCACCACCGATCCTGACCACCTTCTATAGAGGAACTATCAAGAGCATTCTGAGCGGCTGCATCACTGTCTGGTTTGGGAATTGTGCCATATCAGACCGCAAAACCCTACAGCGGATAGTGAGAACAGCGGAGAAGATCATCGGGGTCTCTATCCCCTCTATTGAAGACATCTACACCACACGCTGCATTGTGGCTAATCGGACACACCCGTCTCACACACACTTCACACTCCTGCCATCTGGAAAAAGGTACCGAAGCATTCGGGCACACACATCCAGACTGTGCAACAGTTTTTTTCCACAAGCCATCCGTCTCCTCAACAAAAAGGGACTGGACTGATAAACACAAACACACACACACACACACACACACACACACACACACACACACACACAAACACAACATTATCACACAGCTTAACTCAACTACCGCAAAATATTGGGACTGGACTGACTAATCAACACAAGTGCAGACACACTGACCTACACCACCAAATTATCATACACACCAACCTGTAAATGCTTCACTGTTTATCTTTTGCACAATGATCATTACTGGACAAATTTTTGCACTAATTCCTCAATTCTTGCTGCTGTTTTTAAAGAATGTTTATGTTTACCCACTACCTCAACACCATATTTTATGTTCTGTTATGTCGTGGTTGCGCACTGTCACTTTGTTGTTGCTCTTCTTTGCACATTTGCACGTGCACTTTATGTTGTCTGTAAAAATAGTTATACTTAGCTGGTTAGTTTTTGTTAATATATGTTGTAATTTATGTTAGGTCTCTCTGTCCTGTCTCTGCTAGCCAGTTAACTAGGCCTCTTGGTTAGCTAGTTTAGTGTCTATGTTAATTTATGTTGTAAATTTATGTTGCATGTAGCACCTTGGTCCTGGAGGAACGTTGTTTCGTTTCACTGTGTACTAACTGTATATGGTTGTAATGACAATAAAGCCTACTTGAACTTGAACTTGAACTTGAACTCAAAGCAAATACTACATCTGTTGTAATCTTTCTAGGTATGAAACCATATTGCTGCTCACAAATGCTCACTTCTGCCCTTACCTACAGTAGCTTCCACTACTCATTCCCGAAGCTTTATTGAAAGGCTTATCAACTTTATTCCTTTGTAGTTGCCACAGCACCACTGGCACAACATCCCCCTTGTTCTTGAAGATCGCACTACTACACTTTTCCTCCATTCCTCTGCTATTTTCTCACTCTCCAAAATCTTGTTAAACTGACTAGTCAGAAACTCTACTGCAACCTCTCCGAAGCACTTCCATACCACCATTGGTATATCATTAGGACCAACTGCCTTTCCACTCATCTTCATCGTCTTTATTGCCCTCGTCACCTCACTCTTACTGAATTTGCTACTTCATGCTCCACAACAGTCAGGACTTTTACTCTTCGTTCTCCTTCATCTTTCTCATTCATCGAAGTACTTCGAAGTACTCCTTCCATCTTCCCATCACCCTTATGGCACCTGTTAGTACATTTTCATCCCTATATTTAATCACTCTAACATGCTGCACATCCTTCCCAACTCTATCTCTGCCTCGCCAACCTGTACTGATCCACCTCTCCCTCCTTACCAATCTAGCATATAAATCCTGATATGCTTTTTGTTTGGCCTTTGCCACCTCTACTTTCACCTTAATTAATGCGAGCTTGTCACACTTACTGTGAATTTAAAATAGCATTACCTTCATAAATGCATAGTTTGCACATCAATAGTAAAGAAGTGAAAGAGGGACACAAATTTTATATTTGAGTATTACTCAGGATGAATGACAACTTCATGACATTATTTTTAACTTTAAATAATCATTTCCATCATATTCATGCATTCTTGCATAGATGAAAACAGCTTTCCTGAGATCGTACAGAGCTAAGACCACGGAAAACGCTTTTTCTCATCTTCAGCAACTTGAAAGTGAAAGCAATGATCATTTCCAACACTTTGATGCATTCTTGTATACATGGTAAAGAACAACTTTTTTGTTGTTCTTTTTTACATTTTGACCATGAAAATTGCATATAAACTCGTTTTGTATGTTTTACATGATCATGCATTACTTGTGTGAGAAAAGGGCTTTCCATAGCTCGTACAGCGCTAAGAGCACGGGAAACGCTTTTTCTCATCTTCAGCAACTTGAAAGTGAAATCAATGATCATTTCCAACACTTTGATGCATTCTTGCATACATGGTAAAAACAATCTTATTGTTATTCTTTTTCACATTTTGACCATGAAAACTGTATATAAACTCGTTTTGTATGTTTTACATGATCATGCATTCGTTGTGTGAGAGCACCGCTTTCCCAGACACTACACATTACACCCACACACACACACACACATGCACGCACGCATGCACGTACGCACGCACACACACACAAACACAAATATAAGCTCGTACAGAATATATATATATATCAAATTAGTCCCTAGTATATATATATATCACACATCCTAAACACACACATTTACCACACAGAATTAGCACAGGCACAAACACTTCACATTCTACACTAAAACAAACTACACACACAGACACAGACAGACAGACACACGCACACACACACACGCACAAACATTACATATGCCCACTGCACATATATAAACACACACACTCAGTACACACACACTTGCCAAACACACACACACACACACACACACACGCACACGGTACACATCATAAATACACATAACAACACACGTCTCATAGTCATCACACATCCTACGCATCCTACACAAACGATGACCTAAACAAGCACCTGAGAAATTACAGTCACCACCAAACCGCACCCACATTATGTAACAGCTGTGTCATATTTACAAATATGTCATATTTGTATAAGATGTCTTAGCATGCTGAAAAGGCACACATGTTGTGTAAGGTGCGTCTAAAGTGGCGATGGAACCATTACAGTCGCCACCAAACCCGGCCCACATTGAGTAACAGTTATCAATCGTGCACCAGAAAGACAGAAAGACATGTCCAACCATGACAATGCATATCATATCTACATCTTGTGTCGACGTTGTAACCTGAAAGAGATCAGTGACTGCAAAGTGTTGGTAGGGGAGAGTGTAGCCAGACAACACAGAATGGTCGTGTGTAAAATAACCCTGGTGGTGAGGAAGGCGACGAGGACAAAGGCAGAGCAGAGGACAAAGTGGTGGAAGCTGAGAAAGGAAGAATGTTGTGAAGTCTTTAGGGAGGAGTTGAGACAGGCCATGTGTGGTCAGGAGGGGCTTTCAGTTGACTGGACAACTACAGCCAATGTGATCAGGGAGACAGGTAGGAGGGTACTTGGTGTATTATCAGATAAGGGGAAAAGGAGACTTGGTGGTGGAATGAGGACGTCCAGGAGTGTATACAGGGAAAGAGGCTAGCTAAGAAGAAGTGGGACACTGAGAGGACTGAAGAGAGTAGACAAGAGTACAGGGAGATGCAGAGTAAGGTGAAGGTAGAGGTGGCAAAGGCCAAACAAAGAGCATATGAGGACTTGTATGCTAGGCTAAACAGTAAGGACAGTAAGGAGGGAGAGGTGGATCTGTACAGGTTGGCAAGGCAGAGAGATAGAGATGAGAAGGGATGTGCAGCAGGTTAAAATGATTAAAGATAGAGATGGAAATGTACTGACAAATGACAGGAGGGTGATGGGAAGATGGAATGAGTACTTTAAGGAGTTGATGAATGAGGAAAACAAAAGAGAACAAAGAGTAGAAGAGGTGACTGTTGTGGAACAGGAAGTAGCAAATATTAGTAGAAGTGAGGTGAGAGTGGAAAGCCTGTTGAAGAGTGGAAAGGCTGTTGAAGAGTGGAAAGGCTGTTGGTCCTGATGACATACCTGTGGAGGTATGGAAGTGCTTAGGAGAGGTGGCAGTAGAGTTTCTGACAAGTTTGTTTAACAAGATCTTGGAGAGTGAGAGGATTCAAGAGGAATGGATTGAGAAGTGTATTGGTGCCAATTTTTAAGAACAAGGGAGATGTGCAAAGCTGTGGCAATTATGGAGGTATAAAGCTAATGAGCCAGACAATGAAGCTGTGGGAACGAATGGTAAAAGCTAGGTTAAGGGCAGAGGTGAGCATTTGTGAGCAGCAATATGGTTTTATGCCTAGAAAGAGTACATCAGATGCAGTATTTGCTTTGAGGATGCTGGCGGAGAAGTACAGAGAAGGTAACAGGGAGTTGCATTGTGTCTTTGTAGATTTAGAGAAAGCGTATGACAGGGTGCCAAGAGAGGAGCTGTGGTATTGTATGAGGAAGTCTGGAGTGGCAGAGAAGTATGTTAGAGTGGTGCAGGACATGTATAAGACAGTGGTAAGATGTGCTGTAGGTGTGACAGAAGAGTTCAAGGTGGAGGTGGGTCTGCATCAAGGATCGGCTCTAAGCCCCTTTTTGTTTGCTCTGGACAGGATGACAGATGAGGTAAGACAGGAGTCTCCATGGACTATGATGTTTGCAGATGACATTGTGCTCTGTAGCGAGAGCAGGAAACAGGTGGAGGAAAGTTTGGAGAGGTGGAGGTATGCTCTGGAAAGCAGAGGAATGAAGGTTAGCCACAGCAAGACGGAATACATGTGTGTAAATGAGAGGGACTTAGGAGGATCGGTGAGGGTACAGGGAGCAGAGGTAAAGAAGGTGCAGGATTTTAAGTACTTAGGGTCAACGATCCAGAGCAACGGAAAGTGTTCAAAGGCAGGTTGGAATGGGTGGTGAAAAGTGTCAGAAGTGTTATGCGATAAAAGAGTATCAGCGAGAATGAAAGGAAAGGTGTACAGGACAGTGGTGAGACCAGCAATGCTCTACGGCTTAGAGACAGTGGCGCTGAAGAAAAGACAGGAGGCAGAGTTGGAGGTAGCACAGCTGAAGATGTTGAGGTTCTCTTTGGGGGTGACAAGGATGGATAGGATCAAGAATGAGTTTATCAGAGGGACACCCCACGTTAGATGTTTTGGAGATAAAGTCAGAGAGGCCAGATTGAGGTGGTTTGGACATGTTCAGAGGAGAGATTGTGAATATATCGGTAGAAGGATGCTGAGGTTGGAACTGCCAGGCAGGAGGTCTAGAGGAAGACCAAAGAGGAGATTTATGGGTGAAGTCATGAAGACATGAAGTTAGTTGGTGTGAGAGAAGAGGATGCAGAGGATAGGGTTAGATGGAGGCAAATGATTCGCTGTGGCGACCCCTGAAAGGGAACAGCTGAAAGACAAAGAAGAAGAAATCTTTAGTTTACAATAACTTTATACTCTACCCCACGGTTATTTACTTTTCATCTATAATGGCTACCAGGAGTGTTAAATGCAGGAAAAAAGATGACACTGCGACCGCTCTAACAGTCGAGACTATCTCAGCGCTGTTAGATAAACACAGTGAAGCTTTGAAGCGGCTGAATTTAAATCATCGTTTAGTTTACTGGAAAGTAAGCTAGACCAAATTCAGGCCGAAGTTGAGGACCATGGACAGCGCTTACCTTCACTAGAACTCGCTACAGATGACCTGAGCCAGCGGGTGACCGAGTTGGAAATCATCTGCTCCGGACTTCGGGAAAGTAACACTAAGTTAACGGCCAAAGTCGTAGACCTAGAAGGCAGGAGACAAAACCTGCGTGTCCTGGGTCTTCCGGAGGGTACTGAGAGTGGACTCCCTACCGAGTTCTTCTCGCAATTTTTGTGCGAGGTGTTTGGGAGTGAAACGCTTCCATCCCCGCCTGAGATTGACAGAGCCCACCGCATACCTACATCCAAACCCGCTTCAGGTCAGAGACCTCGGCTGGTCATTCTCCGTGTGCACCGGTACCAGGTTAAAGACCTTCTGGTTCGGGAGGCTCGGCGGAGAGGGAGGCTGGAATACCGTGGTCAGCAGGTTCATATTGTGAAATACTACGCTCCCGAAGTTTTAAGCCAGCGAGCCGAGTATAGAGACGTTATGACTGAGTTATACAACCGTGGACTCCGGCCTTCTCTCCTGTATCCAGCACGGCTCCGGATGACTCTCTCTACCGGACAGAAGAAGTGGCTACGCTCGGTGGAAGAGGCGCAGAAACACATAGACAGTCTGCCGAAAACTACGTAGTGCACTATAGTTTAATTTTTTAATACTACAATTCCCAGGAAAGTCCCCTTTTTAACTTTAAATCTAGCCATGTTTACGTTTTTCCTGGTAAGAGTATTGTGTTAAACACGTGTAGTTGTTGTTACTATTTTTCTATTATTATTTTCTCTGTTTCTAGTTACGTGTAATTTACATGTTTGTTTATTTTTTAGAGTTACAATGTGACGTGGGGGGAGGGGTTGTTTTGTGTTTTTCTCCTATAGATAGATTTCAGTATTGGTGTGGGGAAATGTTTTATTTATATATTTAATTCTTAGTTTTTGTAAACTGTGTCGGAGCAAAAGATGGTGTGGTTATCGGCAGGAAGATTGGTTAGGTGGAGAATGGAAGGATGGAAGAGCTTGCTGCTTTGTTTGTTAGCAGCTATATCTTTGTTTGTTTGGGGGTAGTGGGGTGTGTGGGGGAGGGGTGGGGGTTCTCCAAAGCCAGTATTGTGTTAGTTTTTTGTACACGGTGTATCTTTGATAGGTTGCTCTGTGTTTTACACTTCTGTTTTAAGGCTGACGCTAGGAATTTCATTATTATTTGTTTATCTACCTGCATCTCCTCTCAGGGAGAATGAATAGTTCTTTAAACTTTGTGAGCTGGAATGTTAAGGGTTTAAACCATCCGGTCAAGAGAAGGAAAGTGCTGTCACACCTTAAACAACTTAACACTGCAATCGCATTTTTACAAGAAACTCACATTCGCAGTTCCAGTAATTCTCGTCTTATGTCATGTTGGGGAGGGCAGCACTACCACTCGACCTTTCAGGCCAAAGCTAGGGGTGTCTCAATTCTCATTAGTCCAAACATCTCTTTTGAGCATCATAATGTCATAATTGCGGATATACATGGTCGTTATATTTTTGTTTCAGGGAAGTTATTCAATACTAATGTAGTGTTGGCTAATTTATATGCCCCTAATTATGATGATGTCTCCTTCTTTATACATTTTTTTCCTGCTCTACCAGATCTGAGCTCATACTCTCTCATATTAGGGGGAGACTTTAACTGCTGTTTAAATCCATCACTTGACAGGTCATCCTCCAATCCTATACCTCTTAGTAAATCCGCCACGCTACTTCAGTCCTATCTTTGCAGCTTTGGTATTTCTGACATATGGCGCTTTCTTAATCCAAAAAAGAAAGAATACTCCTTTTTCTCACATGTTCATCATACTTTCTCCAGAATTGACTATTTCTTTATAGATAATCAATTGATCCCAATGGTTAATTCTTGTGCTTATCAGAGCATTGGATCATGCCCCAGTTGTTATGTCTATAAAGCTCCCCGATCTCCCTCAGATTAATAAAAATTGGCGATTTAATTCATTGTTACTGATGGAGGACGATTTCGTTAAATTTTTGGAAGACCAAAAATTTTTTTTTCTCAACAGTTCCATTGTATACTATAGCATTAGCTTCAATGCCTAGTTTGCACATCAAGAGCAAAGGAGTGAAAGGAGGATACAAATTCTTGCATTTGAGCATTCATGATAAATAACTTTAAAAAATAATTTTTGACATTGTTGCACTTTTCAATGTGTATGTCAACACATTGAACTGTAAACTATAAACAACTAGAAGTTGTCTATATTTTCTGTATTTATATAATTTTGATTATATTCTTATTTCCTATTTTATATTCTTCATGTAAATATTTTCTTATACATATTCTACTTTTTTATTATTATAGTCATATTCTTAATTTGGATACTCTACTTTCCTTTTTTTATGTTACAGTATGTCATGGGCAGTTGTAAAAGCATTTCTCTGCGTATCATATTGTGTATGACTTTGTACATGACAAATAAATTTTTTATTTAATTTGAACTGAAAAATTCACATTCATTAACATGTTAGCTACCTCTGTCATTCATTTTAATATTGCTTTGTAACTGTATGTCAACACATAAGGGTAAAAATTAGCTTACACAAAGTGAAAATCTGATTCCTTGCAATTATTTATTATGAACATGTAGAAAACTTCATGCAATGCAAAGTTCTTGATTTTGGATTACCTGACTGGGGTGGTTTAAAGATTGTTCTGTAAACAACCACTCGTGTAATCCTAATCAATTAGTAATGTGTTCAAAAATATTTTTTAGAACTTTATTTTACTTAACGATGTACAAGTGTTGCAAGATCCTTGTTTACAACCGTATGCATAATGCTAATGTATGTTGACAATGTATGTCATTTTATTTGAAGATAGTATGAGAACATGATGCATTATAGCCAGGATTGTAAGATCGACAACATCCAGAACTCATTGGGAAATGCTTTATTCAGACACATTCCAACACATTTATGCATTCTAGCATGATGAAAAACAACTTTTTTAAAAGTCTGCTTTACATTTTAACTATAAAATAACATGCGAACTAATTTCCTTGACCATGCATTAGTTGTGTGAGATCTCCTCTATCTTGAACTTGTACAGTGCTAGGACTTCGGGAAACGCTTTATTTTAGCATCAGCAGCCTAAAAGTAAAAAGAATGATAATTTCCAACACATTCCTGCATACATGATAAAAAACTACTTTTTAAAACATTTTTAACTGTCTGTTTCACATTTTTACCTTGAAAACTGCAAAAAAAAAAAAAAAAAACCTTATTTTACGTTTTACTTGACTTTGGACTTTTTACTTTTGGTGTTCCGGAGCTTGTATAATTCCAAGACCTCAGAAAATGCTTTATTTCAGCAGCCGCAGTAAAATGAGTAACAACTTTTATAACAGTACAATTTACAAAACTAATTTTGCATGTTTTACTTGATCATGCACAAGTTTTGTGAAATCTCTGTGTTCCTGTTTCACATTTTCACCTTGAAACTTGCATATCATCTTATTTTGCATGTTTTACTTGACCATGCATTAGTTTTGTATGATCTCCATTTTCTTGAGCTCGTAAGAAACGCTTTATTCAACATCCGCAGCCTTAAAGTGAAAGAAATGGTAATTTCCAACACATTCATACATTCCATCATATAGAAGAATTTAAAATATGCTATATATTTATATATTGGGATAATATAAAATAAAAACTTTTTTAACAGACCTTGAAAACTGCATGTAAACGTATGCAAGTGTGCAAGTTTTACTCGATTATGCATTAGTTTTCCATGTTCCTGACCTCGTACAAGGCAACGACCTCAGGAAATGCAGCCGAAAACTGAAAGAAATTTTACCTGAAAAATTGAATAAAAACGTATTTTGCATGTTTTACTGAGCTTGTACAAAACTAAGACCTCGGAAAATGCTTTATTTCTTTAGCACCTGCAGCTGAAGTGGTCAATTTCAACTCCTTTATGCGTTCCAGCATACATGAGTAACAACTTTTTTAAAGTCTGTTTCACATTTGTACCCTAAACTGCATATATGTGGACAGTATATGCATGTCCATGAATGGGCTGCAGAAAAGTGAGGTACTAATTTACCTTATAATGTAGGCTTGGTGCAGAAGATGGGTCGTTTAGAAAATGTAAGCTGCCGCTTTACAATGAATAATACGCGCATTGTCAATTATCCAAAAATTATTTTCACTTGGAGTTACCTTTAGTCTTAGATAATGTCAGTAAAATTTTCCTCCAAGGACTTAAAGCAAGATTTAACTGTATTGTAGATAGCTTTTACAAAAGTGTATGGTTGTTGCTCTCCTTTTTCTACAAGTTTACCTGGACTGCTCCCATGCTGAGTGCTTCTCTCTGAGTCGTGTATTGTTGTGCTGTGTTCAAGCAATGTTAAAACTTTAATAAGATTTAAAAAAACCTGTGTTATAAGGGTCTGTGTGTATTATATAGAATGTCTAAACCATCTGTCCTAATTGTTTTTTTAATCAATTCATCTAAACCAATGCTTAACATGTAATGCCATCATTATAAAACTGCATGTCTCTCCTTCAGCCTCTAAAAGGATTCTTTTCCCCCCCGAATCTGCATTCTCAATTCTTTGTCTGTTTTAAATCTTTTCAAAATCTTACTTTCTTACTTTAATCTGTTTAATTGCTAACAGGTAACATTCTGAATAGTAGAAGTGTTTGCATACAATAAATTAGCAAGTGCTCATCTTGGCAGGGGATAAGGGCATAAGCAGGTATTATGCAAAATGGCTACATGTTCAGAAAGTGATATCTACTCAGATCTCTGATTGTTTTGCCTAACATAAAATATATGGTGGCGTAAAGCATCTGCAATTATAACAAATCTTAATTGTCCTACTCAGCTGACCAAGAAGTTAGCTATATCTTCTGGAACTAATTATGTAACTAGAATGATTTGAAAAGTGCAATTTAAATTATTTCATCAAACTTAATCAGCACGAGATTCGAGACCAGTGAGCAGATGGGGCAGAAATGGAGGCGTGGGATGTGCAGTGTGTGTAGGATGTGTGTAGTGTATTGTATGTAATATGCGTTTTGCAAAAGTGAAAATTTTTGAGTAGAGCCCATGACATTTAGCAGCCCAAGCTGAAAATCCAATTTTACATGACTTTGTGAACATGTTAAGACCCCCATAAAGCCCCAGATGGTGGAAAAAAATCCTTACAAGAAAAAAAGGGCCCTCGACACTAAATAGTGATATTATAGTGCTAAAATATGTGCCCTAAAATATGTTTGTTCAATGTGGGATAGTTAAGGAAGACTGATCCAGAGACACATATAACTCAAACCATAGGTGATTGACGTTTAATATGCATTTGTCATTCCCTGCAAACAATGATAATGACAAAGCCATTCTATAATAAAAATTCCATTATAGTAAACCACTAAATTGCTGTTAACACACTGCAAAACAAAGGAGCATGCTTAAACCAGTGTTAAATGTTATTACCCTTTATGTTTTTTAATTGCATAGAAGATTAAAAACATTTTTAATAATAAAACAATTCTAGACCTGTACGAAACTACTCAAATCAGCAATTTGAAACCATGACCACCCAGAAAAATAGATTTTATTTATTTTCCCTTGTAAACATATTCTGTTCAGTTGTCACACTACAAAAGCATGCAATTTTATAAGTAAATATCATGACAATTTTAGATGTCATAATATGCAAGTATAAACCCTGTTCTTCTGTCATCACATTGACCAATAATTCCATGGCATATCCAATGTTATTGTAAAGATGAGCCTTCCTATGTTAATCCCTGGAAAAAAAAGACAAAACCGTAAGTCAACATAAATACAGTACAACTAAGGCTGAGCATTTTTTCTTTTTTACTTAATGCAATTGAACAAGGCATGCAAGATCACAATGCCCTTGGATAGCAGTACTCTGCATTTTAATCTGATGATTAGGCTTCATCTTTTTCGGTCAACAAAAAGTTTTTAGACACTTTTAAGTTTTCCACATTTTGTTAGGTTTCACACTTATCTTAAAATAGATTCAAATCAAATTCCCATCATCATTTTATGCACAATCCTCCACAAAGTAAAAAATGTGCTTGGTAAGTTTTGTTGATTTATTAAAAACACTAAAATATCCCATTTAGACATTTTATGATACTTGCAAAAAGCTTGAGATGTGTCTACAACATGACTGAAGTCTGCCTGTGCCTAACATTGGATATAACAGTAGATTATGCATGTCAGAGTGAAAACAAATGCATGAGGTTGAGGAAATTAACTGTATATCCAAGAGACAGGATTGGGAAGGATACAAGAAACATTCAGCAGCATTGAAAACACTCAAGAGCATTCTTAAATAGAAAAGATTTGTAACAACCAAACAGTTATTCCAGATCTGGCCACCCAACTGATTAATCTGAGAGTAACCAAGAACCTAAGGGTTACTATAAATGAGAACCAGAGTTACTGTGTGAAAAAAGGAGAGAACTACAGAAAGGCAGCCCTTCTCACTAAAAGACTGCCGGCTGGGAGCCAAAAAGCACAGAAGGGTTCTGATGGTATAAATATTTATTATTTGGAACTATTTGGAATCAGTAAATCAGGCACTGATCACCTTATTAAAACCATCCCTATAGTTTGAACCACCAGGGTCAAGAGGGTCTAGAAGGGTCTAGAGGAAGACCAAAGATGAGATTTATGTAGTGAGAGAGGACATAAAGTTAGTTGGTGTAAGAGAAGAGGAGAAAGAGGTTAGGGTATGGAGCCAGATGATTTTGCTGTGGCAACTCCTGAAAGGGGACAGCCGAAAGACAAATAAAAAGAAGTAAAACATCAAATGTGGAAATCAAATTCACCCTGTGTTTGGTGGGTTTCCTCCTGGTATTCTTCCAGGCCCTTCCATAGTCCAAAGATATGTTAACTATGTCGATTTCCAAATTGCCCATTGTGTGTGTGTGTATTTGTATTGTAATCTTTTGTCATATGTTAGCCTTTTTGGCTATGTGTTTTAAAAAATTCATCAGATTCAAACTAAATTTATAAAAAAAACACTTTTGCCCCAGGTTCAATGATGGGGTATAGTCACATACATATTGAATTCCCTATCATAGGAACATCATCTGGAAACAGAAACTTAGGCTTATGAACTGAAGCAAAAAAAAAAAAAAAAAAAAAAGTAGAGATGATATATGGCTATCATATATGAAATGTGGCTGTTTTTAATTACATTTAGGAGTTTCTAAAATGTTAGATTATAGAACATTTCATTGAATGCCTATGTCTGCCTTTGACTTTCTTTTTTTTTGGCCCAACATAATGCCCATGTTATTTCAACCATACTGTTAACTAAGGGTTTTGGATAATTTTATTTAAATATGATAGCCTCCCAACATTGTGGCACTTGTCACACTCAGACTGTTAACTTACAACAAAGTTAAACATATCCACAATAACAAACCTTTCATGCAGAAAAATATTATTTTCCTTCATTGCAATGATTGTTCTGGGCCAATTCCAATTACTTCAGTAAAACAAAAAATTTTAGTTGGCACCAAAGAAAACATAAAAGTGGTGTTAGTGGTTCTATTTAATATTTTACTGTTAGTTTTGATGCCATCTTGGTTCTGAAATAAAAGCTTCAAATTTAATATACAAGAAATATTTCTATGGATTTAGACTTTTGGGCCACCCTGTGGTATTGAACATACTTTCTACTATTCTATTTTAAATGAACTAATACCAACATTTTCTATTAACAAAAAGCAATTACGAATCTTCTAAGAAGAAAAATAATAGATCACTAAGAGTCAGTATATTACTAATATGTGATGAAGAAAGGTGGCAGGGCTTTCAAAGAGTCCAAAACACCTGTCCTATTTATTGGTTAATTGTATCCTTTTCTGAATTCTTTATAGAACTCTGGTTTAAAAATGTGAAATTCCTTTCCAGAACGCACAGGGTTTGAATGGGTTATTCGTTGCTCTTACACAGAAAATTATATTTATAAATAATTGCCTGGCTTGTTGCAGTGAATGCTATAAAATATTTTTTTGTATTTAAAATGTATACAGTTATATGCTATGTGCCATGTATTTTTTCCTTTCGTTTAAGAAAAATTTAAATGCAAAAACAAATAAGCAAGCTATATTAGTATCATTGTTAGCACAGCATACTAACCTGTTATGGATTTAGCTGTTCAGTTCCTTAAGCAAAAAGAAAGGGAAAAAAATCATTATAGGTTAGTCAATTCTTCTTAACAACTTCATATTATTATATGATATCTCAAAAATTACCAGTGTATTTTATTATTTTTATTATTTGGTTGTATAATCTTAAATGACAACAATTCTGAATATATCTGTTGTCTATTAAGAATTATTGAACTGTAAGCCAAGTTGTACTGTATTTAAATGTATTAATTAACAGCTATACATATATTTGCCATTTCTCGCAACCCAGGAAAATTTTTTCACTCACTTTGTTTGATGGATTTCAGTGATGTGCATGACAAATTTACCGTAAGATTTTAAAGCACTCTTTAAAAACAATGCTATGTTCTCTTACTGAATTAAACAATTAAACACGAATCACTAAATCTTTAAACAGAACTTTAACGTGGGTGTTACCTTTTTACCCGTCTGAAACATTTTTGACTGCAGCTGATTAATACCCCATTTTACTCAGCAGAATTTGCTACCAAATCGACACTGTGCAAATTTGTTACAATGTCTGGAGAGCTCAGTAAAGGTTGGCGTGAATTATGTCATGCTCATTAGTGTTGGGTGGAAAATTAGAGCATGTTGAAAAATTTTGTCTGGCGGCTCCCTTTTTAATTTTTCATTTACGCCCCAGTAATGTCTCATATAACAGAAATAGAGAAATAACAGAAATAATCGAAAACTTTGAAAAACATTAGTTAAATTTATTGTAATATTATAATATTTATTATAATATGTATTAAATCAAATCCTATTTATAATAAAAGCACATTTTACAAGTTGCATCAGAATTACATTTATATTTACAACAAGAAACACGTTACTCACAAAAATACAGTCCACTATATCTACTGTACTTGCATTGACCTCATATATAGACCTCAGCCTTGTAATATACTCACATACCTTTTTTTTTTCTAAAGAATAATTAAATATATATTTTTTATTTGAGAACTGGATACTGTAAAAACTAAAAAAGAACACTGTGGGTGTGTCCAGTCATACAGTGATTGATGACTGAACACATCAACAGTAAACTCACCCTCAGTTACCATACCAATAATTCAATCATTACATTTTTCATTTAAGTGTAATTGCATTCTACATTGTGTTGGTAAAACATGGATCAGGTGAATGAGACCTTTTTTGATTTTGATAAGCTTACATAGGTTGTACAAGTTGTACTCTAAAGTACAAGAAGATGGACAATGATTCAACATATTGTACAGCTAAACAACCACACCAGGTTGTTGGAAGAGCATGGAGGTTGGAGCTCCTTTCACATTTACAAAAAATAACCATTTTTAAGTGTCAAAACTGCAGTTGTATTTACATATTACAATAATACAATTTGGAAACATTTTAATTTTCATCCTAATACTGTAATACTGCAATATAATATTAAATGACTACTGCAATTGATATAGTATTTGTACTGCAAATACACAAATATGAACAATTTAAATTAAGTTCAAAAAGTGTCTCCTACAGCAGCACGGTTGAAGTGTGTAAAAGTTGTTTTTCGTGTTTTAAGTGTGTTGCTTTATTGATTTTTTTTACTTATTTAATAAAATAAATTGCAATAATTGTGTTCTAATGTAGTTGTATTACACTACATCTGTCATGATTTATGCCCCGTCTACCTCGTGCTTTTTTCCCCCACGCTCAGTTTCTCCATGTGCTCATGTTTACCCTAGTCTGTCTGTATCCTTTCCCACGCCCCTGTTTCCGCCCCGTCTGCACACCTGCCTCTAATCCCCGTCTGATTAATCCAGCATTTAAGCACGCTCTGTGCGCTGCTTAAATCGCTGGATTATCTTGTGTATTTTTGCCTCGATTCTCTCGCATTTATTTTTCCTGCTTTTACGTTGCCAAACTCGCTTTGTTTATCGTGTTGCTTTCGGTTTTGTTTGTCTCGCGCTTCCTTGTTTTACCCTGGCTTTTGTTTCTCGTTTTTTGGGTGGTCTCTTCGCTGCTTGATTTCCCAGTTACCGATTTAACGCCTCCTCTTCTGACCACGGCTCTCGTTTTACGATTTGGCTTAGACGCTGCGCTGACTGATCTCCCGGTATTGACCTCCGCTTCCGCATTTCGACCGCGCTCTTGTTTAACGTTGCTGTCACTCATCTGCGCCTGAATTCACCTCGTTCCGCTCCGCCCTGTGACATCACATATTTAGATTAAAGAAATACTGTAAACTTTTTTAACTTAAATTAAGTCGAACTAAATCAATTGCATTAGTAATTTAATATTATATTGTAGTATTAAGATGAAGATTAAAATGTTTCCAAATTGTATTATTGTAATATGTAAATACAACTGCAGTTTTGACACTTAAAAATGGTTATTTTTTGTAAATGTGAAAGGAGCTCCAACCTCCATGCTCTTCCAACAACCTGGTGTGGTTGTTTAGCTGTACAATATGTTGAATCATTGTCCACTATCTTCTTGTACTTTAGAGTACAACTTGCCTATGTAAGCTTATCAAAATTAATAAGGTCTTTTTCACCTGATCCATGTTTTTACCAACACAATGTAAAAATGCAATTACACTTAAATTGAAAAATGTAATGATTTATTGGCATGGTAACTGAGGGTAAGTTTACTATCTTTTTCCCCCCCCAAAAATGATCACAAAACCTTACCTTGTCCATGTGGAATAGATTTATTTGGTTTGCTCAGTTAATGCTCCTAACCCACTGCCTGGATGCTGGAAGGCACCGGACAATTCATCACCACCTGGCACATACAACACAAAGAACCCAAGTGACCATTATGCTGTAAAATTATGAGACCTGAAAATTGAAGGTGAGTATAAAGAAGTCCAACTTCAGAAAGGTCCAAACCCCTTAGTAGTGTGCGGGAAATGTTTGTGATGTACATCCCCCCCCTTAGATATTTAGCAACATTCATGACAAAGTTCATACTGTAAGCCTTCTTAAGACAATTTATTTGTTGCATATGCTTGCTGAGTACTTTGGTTGCAGATTAAGTTTTACAAGTTTAGAACCTTACTGAAGACTTTCCACTTCAGTACAATGCATCTAACTTTCAAAATCTAAACACAATTTCATCAACTTAAAATGCATACTGTAACTATACTTTATATAACTCAAATGTTACAATGTTGAGCAAAGTGTTCTATTCCTCAACCTGTCAGGATCCTAACCAGAATTGACTTATTATTATTATTATAAATAACTAAAAAAAAAAAAAAAAATTGTTACTGCATTGGTTTAATTGTTTTTTAAGAAAAGAATCCTGGTGCCAGGAGACGGTTACAGAAAATGCTTTATTAAAAAAAAAAAAAAGTCCAGGCAAAATATGACAAAACAAGATAATCAAACCAGAAGCATAATTAGAATTTCTAATGTATGTTTTAGTAACAGAATTAGTGACTAATAGTAACAGAGTTTATCAGATCATTGTTTGTGTAGTGGCACATCGAACATGGGGCTGTTAGAGAGTCCATGTTTGTAGTGGTGCAGTCTGGGATATGACATAACATCTGGACATTTACAGTTTTTGTACATGACTTGGTAAATTATTTAACTAATTACAGCTGTCAACATTAATTTTATCCAGTCTGAAAATTAGTCAATAAAATGGTAAATGTTATTTGGTGGCTTTATCTTCAAGTTCAGATTTGGGGGGGGACATGGCCGCTATGGACACTAGTGATTTCTGTTTTCCCCCAGGATAAATGAGATTTTATTAATAGTTGTTCAATATAGACTTTTACAAATAAAAACATAACTTTGCACTGCTAGGTGTCAAACAATCTTAACACATGCCCAATACCATCTTAACTAAATAAATCTAGCAGTTAAGTCTTAGTCATATTTTAAGTCCAGAATAATTGTCAAAGTTAGTAAGCCATTGTAGCCACCAGGAGAAACCTCAGTATTATTCCTTGCTACTGTAACTATTGTCATTACTGATCCGTAATGTTGGCCCAATAAACAATTGCTTGTACTGTAATGACTAAGAAGGTTGTACAATTCATACAACACAAACTTGAACCATAGTAACCTTGATCAGGGTTGACACAAAAAAAAAAACAGCAAGCAAACAAGTAAAAACAAATACTCTGACATCTAACTTGATTCGTTTATTTTAAACTGCACCTAGCAGTCAACTATTGTTACAGCAACAATACTTCAGAAAAACAAAATTTATTTGGACGTGATGGGTTGCAAAGAAGTCTATCTAAATGGAAAATGACCCGAAGCATACCTCCAAAATGTCAATAAAGTTGAGTTATTGAAGTGGCCAACAGACAATTTATGGGGAGTACTGAAAAAGCATTATATTTGACATTGCATTGAGGCACCATGTCAGAAATTAAATGACGCCATTATTAAAAAAAAAACATACCTTTTCTAAAATTTTAGCATTCCATTTTGCTAATGACAGAGAAGTGAAAAATATGGACCCATGGTGTTTTATCATCTGAGCTGGTGTTAAGGCCCCATTTCCTGTTGGATGGCGATGCTAGATAAATGTTAGCGGTGTGACCAGGTGTATAAGAATATTTTAAAAAAAAATCGATTTCTGATATATTTAAAATATTACACAACTTTAATAATTTTTTTAGCAGATTAGTCTCAATTGTCTGAGCCAAATGTAGAATAAACAAACAATTGTACGTCCGAAAAATTAGGATTTTCCAGAAAAACTTTAAATAATGATAAAAATAGCCATAAAATCTTTTTAATAGGCTGCAAAACTCGGCCTGACTCAAAAATATAAGAAATTCCATTATAAATGTACTTTCAAAAGTTCATGTGTTAATTCAAAAGCATAGATGGCTCATATTTTTACCAAATAGTGCCACTAAAGACATTAAGAGACAGAACCCAAAATTAGAGTTATGTGTATCAGTGTATTCAATTTCACAATTATTTTATCTACAAAATTTGGTCTGAAAAGGTCACACATTTTTGGGGGTACCCCTTTTCGACAAAAAATGGGGGTTACTTCACATCACCTCATCTTGAAAATAAATAAAAACCAGGGGTGTGTTATGCCGGTTTTATAGAAATCATCAAAAAATGAATTGTCCAGGTTTTGCAAATGTTTTACGATTTGATGCACATTTTATTTACAGAGAATACACATGGATCTACACAATAGGCCTCATCTACCAGTAAATGTGTCATTTTATGGTGGTACATGTAATGTACATGTATCACTGTCAAACAGTATCCTGTAACTAAACCATTCAGGTTTATACTGATCAGAAAGTGGAATTATCTCCAACCAACTCCATGAGTGACCTCGCACTCAAGGAACCTGGTGATTGCATCATCTTTTTCTTGGTACTAATTAAGTGGAGAAAAGCAAAAGCAGGTGAGTGTGTTTCATTCATGTTAATTTATTAACTTACACTTTCCAATGTAGTTTATCTTAATCACAATCTGATTACAAAGACTTGATGGCAAAGCTTGTCTGTTCTTTGGATTCTCGTGACTATATGTTGCACAGGTGTGAGCAGTGCCCCCTAAATCAAAACTATCTGATTATCTTGATTAGGGCAGGGCAATATGGCCAAAAATATTTATCACAAAATATATTTAAAAATTTGCGATAATTATATAACTGACGATATGATTGACACGAGACAAAATACTTTACAATTACAAAACTTTAGTGCAAAAAAAAAACAAAACAATTTATTTTTATTTAACAAACAGCTGTTTGTATGTGCATTAAAGCTATATAAAATTTAACAGTGCAAATGCAAATTCCACCACTGAAGTTGCACCATTTATACAAACCAATTCTGGTTCATCTGTTTCATTCAACGATCCGCTTTCGCCCTTCTTATTCTCTGTCGCCGCCATGCTTTTTCCACCATAAGCGTTTGGAAACAAAGGCACTGCGCATGCGCGTTTACCCATATTCTATCGCGATATTTTATTTTCTTATCATTGCCTAACATTGTACCGGTATTACCGTAAAAGGTATAATATGGCCCAGCCCTAATCTTGATGGTATATTTGAAAATGCTGATTTGGACCCAGATGACATTGTTCAGTTCAAGCAGTGAAATCATGAAATCCATGGCAAAATTTCTGACATGTCTTTGTCAGTGTCTGATTTCATTATGAGACTTCGTGAAAAATTTGACTCCTGCACAGCTCATCACTATACAGCCAAGGCCCAAGCTGCTTATTTGAAAGAACTGAAGGAGAAACTTCCCATTGGAAAGGAGGCTGTTATCCTTATGGATTTTGCTGAATGCTTTTCTTTCATTTGTCAGGATGCTGTTCAAGGTTTTCATTGGGATACATTCCAGGTGATTCTGCATCCCTTCGTGGTGTACTATAGGGATGGTAGTGAAAACGATGGTTCATTAAGTTGCAAAAGTTTTTGTGTTGTCAGTAATGAAAGGAAACACAGTGCTATTGTTCACAAGTTTAAGGTTCTCATGAATCCACTGAAAGTTCTTCTTCTACCAAATTTAAATCATGTACATTACTTCTCAGATGGTGCAGCCAGCCAGTACAAAAATTATAAAAATTTTTACAAATTTGTGGAGGCATTTCCTATCAAAATGACTTTGGTAGCTACAAAGTGCATGCCTTTCCTAGTTAATATTATTTGTGTCACTGCAACTTGACCGGTCTCGTACATGTACCCTTTTGGTCTTATTCCATGAACTCATTTTTGTGGGCTTTGTTCTTTCAGAATCAGATACCCAGGGTGATAAAAAAAAAAACTGTGATTGGTCCTTTCAGTGTAGAAGGATGAATAACGTCATAATTAGTCTTTACCTAGACATGCATTACAGAAGAATTTGAGGTAAATTTTACTTTGAAAGGAACAGATTTTGAGTATGCATTGAGTATTCTACAAATATTGCAGTACATTTCTGTGTGTCAAATCATAAAATGTTGCAAAACCTGGACGATTAATTTTTGATTTCTATAAAACAGGTCATAACACACCCCTGGTTTTTATTGAAAAAAACAAAAATGTTTTTTTAGAAATAGCCAAATTTTGATTGCAGAATCTGAATCTACAAGAAAAATTACATAAATATACCCAGTTTCATCATAGCAAGTGAGTTATCAAAGAAAAGAGGATTTCAAAAAGGGGTGTGGCACGTCTCGAAGCGCATCAAGGCCAAAAATTAAGATGGCTGCTATTTTTTAACGAGTGGGAGTTGGGACAAAAAAAATTTGGGGTTTTTATTTTCATGGCAATACCAACAATTGGTGAAAAAAATTAGCAAAATCTGTGATCATGTGGTGGAACCCACTGGTTGATTTGAGATGGAATCACCCATATATATATATATATATATATATAAAATTATTTTTTTTTTTTGAAAAACAGCCATTTAAACTTAACCTCACCACCTAAGGGTGGTCCGGACCCCAACCTTAGCAAATAGACTCTAGTCCTGAATACACCTTTTTTGCTTTTTATAAATCTATTTTAACAATTAATATGACTGCAAACTGTAATAAATGTGAATTGTGAATACTGGTAATGGCAAATGTTTATGGCACAAATCAAAGAATTAGGAGAAATTATTTTTCACTATGCATTCAACTTTTTTTTTTTTTTTTATACTTTCTTTGTCAAGTGGCCAATTAGCATCATCTATTAGGCCCCAATGTTACCTCCACTATTATTGAACATTTAGCTTTTGTTTTGTATTATGAAGAGATACATTTTCCTTTTTCTTGAGTATAGGGAAGGTAGAGACTGGATATACAGTTTGAGCAAGTGGAAAGGCGATTTGAGTACGTGTGTAAAATGAGAGCTTAAGTGAGTGAAAATAAAATCTGAATGCAAAAGTTTATTTGATCAAGTTTTTGCACACAAAAATAAGGGCATACTACTATAACTTCACCAGGCAAACTGACTAGTCTGTTTAGGTTTCGCCTCCTTGTTACATGGCAAGTGAGTGAGCAGAATGCCATAAATGAGGAAGCAAGATAAAGGAAGTGAGTGTGACCGATACTGCATTGGGGGATGTTGTCAAGTAAATAAATGAACACATTATTGCAGAGAAATACTTAAGTGAATCACTGTCACAAATTTCCATATATAAATAAATAGATTTTTACATTTTATTTCATTTTGATTAATCATGCAGCCCGACAACAAGAGTAAAAGAGCAAAAGTAAAAGATATTTTGACTCCTAAAATTACTATTTTTCCGATGGCCACACATCATTTTACTGTCAAAGTGAGTTTCCACTGCATTGTTTGTGGACATGCTCTTACTTTCACTAAAAATCATAGGTAAAATCTCTACAAAATTATTTTACAATGCAACTTCAAGCGTTTCAGTGATCTTTATTTATGGTTTGTTTCCTACCACATTTCTTCCATGTATTTGAGAGTTCAGCACCATCCTTCCAAGTTTTTATAAAATGTTGGACAGTTCTTAACTCAATTCCAGTGATCTAGATTTAGATTGAAGTTGGTTTCTTTGCTTGGCAATGTAAATTGTATAAAACATCCCTCTTATAGTTTTTAACAACAGCTTTTCTTATAAATGTAAATTTGCATGGACATAGCATTGAGACCAGCCTGGTTCTTGGTTCTAAACCAAGTATTACAAAAAAGATAAAAAATTACATGTTATGGGTGGACAACATTTTTAGTCTTACAGTCCCATAAAACAGTCCCCTAAAACATCCATATATTATTCATGTTTACATGACACTCTTGAATAAATTCTTAATACATACATATAAAGTATCCTAATTATTTGTAATCGTTACCCATTCTACATGTATAGCTCGCTATTTAATGTAATTATTACAGACATCATAACTTGTTTATGTAAAAGAGAGTCTACAATTTAAACTGGAAATCTTTTATTTATATATATATATATAATTTTTTTTTTTTTTTTTTTTTTTTAAACTACCTAATTTCAAAGTTAAACTGTTAGGGAGATTTACCCATCGTCTCTGTGGTTTGGCTTGTGGCCACATGCAGTGAGGCCAGGCTGGTGTCAGATCTCTGGGAGGCAGTAGAGGGAGATGACAGGGCAGTGCCATTCACCTTGGATTCAGCCTGTGGCTAGGACATAAGTAAAGAAGGAACCAGACTCATTAACCAAGGAGATTGGTGTTTAGCAATGTTTAGTATATACACTCACTGTCTACTTTAATTGGACGACCTACACATTCATGTAAATCCAATCATGCTGTAGGAGTGCAATGCATAAAATTAGGGATGCACCGAAATGAAAATTCTGGGCCGAAAACGAAACCGAAATTTTTGGATGCACTTGGCCGAAAACCGATACCGAAACCGAAAATGGCTTCATTAAAAAACATGTTTAAAATATTTTCTTTTTGTTTGTATTAAAAAAAATGTTGCATATTGCAACTTTGCTGTCCTCATCTGAAACTTTGAAGTGCTTCCAAACCGCCGACATACTCCGTGTTTGATGCGTAATGACAGCGCGAACGAGACGGGAGGATGGGAGAGGCGTGGCGACAATTTCGGCTTTTATTTTCGGCGCTTTCTTACGTTTCGATAATGCCGAAACCGATAATGCTATTTCGGCCGAAAATTTTCGGCGGCCGAAATTTCGGTGCATCCCTACATAAAATCATGCAGATACATTTCAAGTGCTTTTTAGTTAAAGCTCTCAGTAAATTTGACCATAGCGTGGTTGTTTTACCAGGTGCTCTCGTATGAGAATTTCAGAAACTATTAGCTGGGATGTTTAGAGAAGAGCATTTACACAGAACTTTAAAAAAAAAAAACAAACAAACAAACAAAAAAAAATACAAACATTCTCCAAACATTTTGGGGATTGGAAAAAAAAGTTTAACTTGGCGTAAACATGGCGTAAGATACTCAATCTTACAAATGTTTTTTTTCAGTATATTTAATAACATAATGTTATTTCTTTGTATTAATAAGTTAGACAGAGTTCTGTCTTACAGAAAGACAGACAAACATGTATGTGGATTTCAACCTGAAATAATATTACTAATTAAATTAAAGCTGATCAGCTTTAACCTTTGAACTATTTTTTAGTATATATACATATACACATATACTCATGTATATGGGTTGGACAATGAAACTGAAACGCCTGGTTTTAGACTACAAGAATTCATTAGTATGGTGTAGGGCCTCTTTTTGCGGGAAATACAGCATCAATCGTTTTGGAAATGACAGATACAAGTCCTGCTCAGAGGGATCTGGAGCCATTCTTCTTGCAGAATAGTGGCCTGGTCACTATGATGCTGGTAAAGGAAAACGTTTCCTGACTCGCTCCTCCTAAACGGCCTCAATAATATTTAGACCTGGTGACTGTGCTGGCCACAGGAGATGATGGTTCAACTTCACTTTCATGTTCATCAAACCACTCTTGCTCTCACCGGTCTTGCTGTGTGTATTGGTGCATTATTATCCTGATGCACGTCACAGTCTGGGTGGTATGCTTCTTTAGGGCTTCTCCACACCGTGACACTCCCAGATGTGGGAAAGAGAGTGAAAGTGGACTCATCAATGTTTCACATTGTCCACAGCACAAGAGTTTCGCTGCTCGCACCATTGAAACTGACGTTTGGCAGTGGAATGAGTAACCAAAGGTTTGGCTATAGCAGCCCGGCCATGTACATTGACCCTGTGGAGCCCCCGACAAACAGTTTTGGTGGAAACAGGAGAGTTGAGGTGCATATTTAATTCAGAATGAGTTGGGCAGCTGTGGTTTTGTTTTTTAGATACAATGCAAGTTAGCACTCGGATATTCCTTTCAGACAGCTTCCACTTGTGTCCACAGTTACTCCTGCTGAATGTGGTTCGTCCTTCTTGGTGGTATGCTGACATTACCCTGGCTTTTGATACAGTGGTTACTCAAGGGGAATGTCTATTACTGTCGCACACTTTGCTGTGGCCAAAAGGCAACAGCTAAAATAAATGAGTCGCAATTCAAAGTAATTTGTGAAATGACCACCAGGTGGCGCAAAGGGACATTTTTGTTTCTATCTGTCTATTGTTATTAAAGAAAACAGCACAAACAACAGCTCAAGGGCTTGTAAAAACATTATTATTTAGACTAGCTAATTAATTTCACAAGCTAATGATTTTATTTGACCATGAATGCATGGTCAAACAGCAAGGAAACTGCAAGGAAAACAGCAAGGAAACTGACTCTGGCCATTTTAATAATTCATTGACAAGTTAATGTTTTTGCTTTCGGCTGTGATGAAGGTGATCATGTCATCACGTCATCTCCGCAGCAATGAATGCGCCAATAATTCACGTTTAATAGGAATTACATAAGCTAATTTGTTTTCCATTAGTTTATATAAAGGCAGACATTTCGCTTTCTCTAAGTATTTTTTTTTTTCACGTCTGTGAGGCGACACAGAGTTTCGGTTCATTTCACAGAACAGCGCTGTATGCTTGTTCGCTTTCACCTTCATTATTTTACATCATAACGTTTTGTCTTCATTGTACGTGCACTTAAATAGAGTCTTATAAAGGCTATGTAGCTTATATGGTTTTTGCCCATTAATCTGATAACACCTGTGACACACCCACTTTTTCTGATGCTCACCCAGAATTTTCTGGCTACGCGAGTGTTACACATGCTAAAATATAAGGGCTCACTGTGTTAACATTTACTTTGCTTAAATTCAATGAAACTAAGAAATGCCTATATTTAATTTAAATTTTTAATTTGTCCTGTAATTTTAGTACTGTAATTGTAAATTAGTTTAATGTTTCACTTGTATTTTATAAGGTTTTGCCGACGATGGTACAGCGCAGCTGGGGTGTAAAAATTTTATTTGTTAAAACGTTTTTTATTATTTATTAAAGAACACTATAATATCCTTCTGCATTTAATTCCTTTAGTAATGCGAAAACAAATTGACATTTGCTGACGCAATAGCACGTTTTGTGTTTCCACCTCTATGTTTAAATTTTTATGGTCATTTAGTTTCGTTTATTTCAATTAATAAATCTACTACAAAATCTAAGAACACACAATCTAAGATGACAAAGCCTACATGCGTAGATTTTCTAATTACACAGGATAAAATCTAAAGACTCACTGTGAGATTAATTCACACTCACAAGATTTAATTTGAATTCTACATTTGTACTGTAATTTTGGTACTGTGATTATGAACTCATTTAACTACAATGTTTCACTTGATTTTAGGGCTGCAACTAACGATTATTTTAATAATCGATTAATCTGTCTTATTTTTTTATGATTAATCAAATGAACAACAGAAAACTGAGAAAATAATTCCTTTCCAACCCTTTATTCAAAACAGAACGGAAGTCTTTAGAAAGTGCACAAACATGTTGCTTCTTAAGCTGTTACAGTATTAATAAAATAAAAATGGACTAACACAAAAAACATAGACATGTATGCTTTTCATCTGCCAAATATATACAGTCGTGGCCAAAAGTTTTGAGAATTACATAAATATTGGAAATTGGAAAAATTGCTGCTTAAGTTTTATAACAGCAATTTGCATATACTCCAGAATGTTATGAAGAGTGATCAAATGTACTGCATAGTCCTTCTTTGCCATGAAAATCTATAACTTAATTCCAAAAAAACCTTTCCACTGCATTTCATTGCTGTCATTAAAGGACCTGCTGAGATCATTTCAGTAATCGTCTTGTTAACTCAGGTGAGAATGTTCTCCAGCCTTGTGCTCGTCAACATTTTAAGGCTGATTGAGTTAGAATGGCACACTTGACATGTTAAAAGAAGGGTGATGTTTGAAATCATTGTTTTTCCATTGTTAATCATGGTGACCTGCAAAGAAACGCGTGCAGCCATCATTGCGTTGCATAAAAATGGCTTTACAGGCAAAGATATTGTGGCTACTAAGATTGCACCTAAATTAACAAATTATAGGATCATCAAGAACTTTAAGAGGTTCAATTCTTGTTAAGAAGGCTTCAGAGCGTCCAAGAAAGTCCAGCAAGCGCCAGGAATGTCTCCTAAAGAGCATTCAGTTGCGGGATTGGAGTGCCACCAGTGCAGAGCTTGCTCAGGAATGGCAGCAGGCAGGTACTGTATGAGCGCATCTGCACGCACAGTGAGGCGAAGACTTTTGGAAGATGGCCTGGTGTCAAGAAGGGCAGCAAAGAAGCCACTTCTCTCAAAAAAAAACATCAGGGACAAACTGATCTTCTGTAGAAAGTATGGTGAATGGACTGCCGAGGACTGGGGCAAAGTCATATTTTCCGATGAAGCCTCTTTCCGATTGTTTGGGGCATCTGGAAAAAGGTTTGTCCGCAGAAGAAAAGGTGAGCGCCATCATCAGTCCTGTGTCATGCCAACAGTAAAGCATCCTGAGACCATTCATGTGTGAGGTTGCTTCTCATGCAAGGGAGTGGGCTCACTTACAATTTTGCCCAAAAACACAGCCATGAATAATGAATGGTACCAAAACACCCTCCAACAACAGCTTCTTCCAACAATCCAACAACAGTTTGGTGAACAATGCTTTTTTTCAGCACGATGGAGCACCAAATACAAAAGTGATAACCAAGTGGCTCGGGGACCAAAACGTTGAAATTTTGGGCCCATGGGCTGGAAACTCCCCAGATCTTAATCCCATTGAGAACAATTAAGGTCAATCCTCAAGAGGCGGGTGGACAAACAAAAACCCACTAATTCTGACAAACGCCAAGAAGTGATTATGAAAGAATGGGTTGCTTTTATAGTCAGTATTTGGCCCAGAATTTGATTGTGAGCATGCACAGTCGAATTGAAGAGGTCCTGAAAAAGAAGGGCAACACTGCAAATACTGACTCTTTGCATAAATGTCATGTAATTGTCGATAAAAGCCTTTGAAACGTATGAAGTGCTTGTAATTATATTTCGATACATCACAAACAACTGAAAGATCTAAAAGCAGTTTAGGAGCAAACTTTGTGAAAACTAATTTGTCATTCTCAAAACTTTTGGCCATGACTGTACAGAGGAACCTTGGATTACGAGCACAATTCGTTCCGGTGTTATGCGCTAACATGCCCCTCTGCCATAGATTGCCCCCCCTACATAATCGCTATCAAATATTATATTAGAATATAAATTCATAGGTTTGTTATCGTCATATATGATTTCTTAGTTTATTTTATTGTCAAATGCAATTTGTAATTTCTAAACCATTAACCTATGAATTTATGTTCTAATACAATATTTGATAGCGATTAGGTTGAGGGGGGCATTTTAGGGCATAACAATGACGCACGCACGCACACGCACAGCAGGAAAAAAGCAGGCTAAGTCTTGAGCAGAGAGAGAAAATGGATTTTTAACGTCTCTAATGAGGCTTGTCTATATTCATGTTGCGCTGTACACACATACAGACACAAAATGTTTTACACACACGCATGGTCAGTGTTTTAGTAAACGGTACACGCGTGCACGGATGTTGATTATACCAGTAAGAGACGTGCACTAGGACCCAGCATCCTCTGCCATGTATCTTTCCTCTACCTCCGCTTGTATTTTTTATTTATTTTTATTTTTTTGCACCGCCCTGTCTATGAGGCACCGAACTCTGCACTCTGTCTATTACTCTGTACATTTCCCCAGTAAACGCAGAGTGTGAAGGTTTAATTAGCAATCAATGAAAATTGGCCACCAGGCTAGTCAAATTTAGCCATGAAACCTCCAACACTAAATTGGGCAGTGTTTCAATTTCATAGTACAACCCCTGTGTGTGTGTATATGTGTATATATATATATATATATATATAATATATGCCGTGGCCAAACGGCAACATCCAAAATAAAAGGTGCATCCAACACATATGGTTTTTGCACTCACTCTGGACATTCATTTACACCAGTGGCCACTGCACAACTGCACTTTTGTGATCATTAGTTAAATCACTTTCGAGCATATTTGCATGCAAAAGTCACTTTAAATATGTGGATTGCACAGCCCCTGGATATTTTTATTACCATTTATATCTAACTTCATTCCACACAAGTAGTCCATAAAATCTTCTACTAAAATCTACTTTCTACAGCTGTTTTTATTATTGTTCTATATTTTTTCATATATTTTCTTATATTGTGTATTTTTGTACTTTACAGTTATTTTATTTTAATTTTATATTTTATTTTATTCTTTCTTAGTTAAATTTACCTTCTATTTTTTTTATTTTTTATATTTATTTCCTATTCATAGTCTTTAATTTTAAGGTCACAAGCAGTTGTCTAAGTATTTCATTGCATATCGTATTGTGTATGACTGTGTATGTGACAAATAAAATTAGAATTAAAATCAGGCGCAATTTAAAGTAATTTGTGAAATGACGGCCAGGTGGCGCGAAGGGACATTTTGCAAAACCGCTGCAAAAAATTTTGTTTAGACAGACTCTTTCTGTCTGTCTATTGTTTTTATTAAGGAAAACAGCACAAACAACAGCTCAAAGGCTTGTAATTTTTATTTTTTATTATTTTTTTTACGGTAAAAATTTAAATTTTGGAATCCACAGAAGCTTAGTGGTCCGGGCACAACGTAATAATCTTTGTATGATAAAATGACTCGTGACATGAATCTACACGAAGCGCTTTAGTTTTAAATAATCATTCAACATTTAACCTAAACAGCAAAAGAACATGAAATTCTTATGTCCATTATTTAATAATTAATAATTAAAGCTGCGCTTTAAAAAAAAATGCAGTGTTTAATCAGCAAGTATATGTCGCTTCTTTTTATAATAGATGAATATTATGACTGAATACATACACACACATGCACACAGTGGACCTTTAGTCTGTAAGCTTTTTGCAAGACGAGCAAATTTTTTAAATAAAATTTAACTTGTATATCAAGCCCTTGCTTGTTTATTAAGAAGTACCATGTGCTTTGTCTGCCGAGCGTCACGTAATCACAACTGATGCAACCACACATACACGCGCATCCGTGCATAAAACACTAACGGAAACACTGCTCACGGGATTCTTTTCAACAGTAAAGTGCAGTTTTATTTTTACTTTAGATTTTGTGTTAATTATTTGTGAATATTTTTGGGTTGTGGAATAAATCATCAAATTGAAATACTCCGATTTTGTAAAATTGCTTTGCTTACAAACAAACAAACTTCTTATTGGGCTAAGTCATTAATGGAATTCTTGCAGTTTTGCAAGAATTCCATTAATTTTATTAACTTGGGATTTCATAACAGTTAGCAGTACAAGGCCACTGGAGAGACATCACCCTGCCCCTATTGGTGCATTTAGTTTGGCTGCAAAGCAAAGTGATAATAAGCATTTCAAATGATAATTAGCATTTGGTATCAGGGTTTAAATTACACTGCCTTTTCTTGTTTATACTAAATAACTAATTAATTGCACTTTTTCTCTGAAAAAGTGCAAAAAACAGGAGTTTTTTGCACTTTTTCAGAGAATGCGTGTATCATCTAAGAACAACAAGCGGAATCCATCACCAAACAACTAAACTCCGAATCAGGTAGGATATAATGGATAATATTCAGCTCGTTCAGTGTTTTGAGTGCAGAATGTTTAGACATTCTTTCTCCGTCGTTAGTGGTAATTTTATTTGTGATAGGTGTGTGTTAATAAGCACTCTGACGCAGAAGATATAAGCGTTAGAGAAGCGCATCCAGACGTTCGAGAGTGTGAGAGCAGCGTTATTCCCGTAGCGGACAGTCT
Organism: Clarias gariepinus; assembly: GCF_024256425.1. Taxonomy (NCBI): domain Eukaryota; kingdom Metazoa; phylum Chordata; class Actinopteri; order Siluriformes; family Clariidae; genus Clarias; species Clarias gariepinus. The sequence continues at coordinate 21,981,422 of NC_071117.1, forward strand.
GGGTGCAGCTGGCGGAGATAACCAGCCCCCGACTCCGGCATTAGAGCCCTTACAGCGGGGCGAGTGGGTGACGACTCGGCGGCATAATCGATCAGCCAAAGCTAACGCTAAGGCTAGCCCACCGGAGCACACCTCTTCTGTGCTTCACGTGTCCAACAGGTTTGCTCTCCTTAGTGATGCACCCACTGATAAACCTGAAAGAGCTCTGGTTATAGGAGACTCTATACTGAGACATGTAAAATTAGCCAGGCCTTTAGGGGCGCCAGCGGCAGTGGTTGGGTGTATCCCGGGAGCCAGAGGACCATAGCAGGTAATCTTAGGCCTCTAGGACAGCATAGGTTCTCCAAGATAGTGTTACATGCTGGAGATGATGATATACCCAGTTTAAAAGTAGACTCAAGACGCATCTCTTTAATCTGGCATACGCGTAACTCATCCCATAACTTCATACTTCAGTACATCTATTCTGAATGGCAACTACGCTAATTCTCTCCATCTGTTCTGTACTTTTCTACCCATCCCGAGGCATCTGGAGATTGTACCAGCTTCAGTAGATAAAGGCCAACCCTGTGAGGATCCTGAGGCATCCAGAGAAGGACCAGCTCCAGCTGAATTCTGCCGTATTATGATTGGAGCTACACATCCTGCTCCTGTGCTCCCAGTGATCCAGACCCCATCTGCCCTCTGCACCTACTGACTCATCCCTATGCTGAACTGGACTTCATGTTAATTTAAAGAATTTCTGTTATATTGTACTCTCAGCTGCATAACACACATGGTGTTATCATCTCTATCTGTTATCACCCAAATGAGGATGGGTTCCCTGTTGAGTCTGGTTCCTCTCAAGGTTTCTTCCTATTGCCATCTCAGGGAGTTTTTCCTTGCCACTGTCGCCGTCACCCTTGGCTTGCTCATCAGAGAAATTTCATTCATTCATCTCATTATTATCTAGACACATTTTTCTCACACATACACAATTTATTATTATTATTAATATTTTATTATTATTATTATTTTTTTTTTTTGAATTTCTTTCATCTTTGTGAAGCTGCTTTGAGACAATGACCATTGTTAAAAGCGCTATATAAATAAAATTGAATTGAATTGAATTGAATATACGCCTTCGTCAGTCAGAGGTAAGCAAGAATAACTTTTCAGAGGTGTTTAAAATAGTGAACGCGATGTCCGATGACGTAATATGCTCTGGTCCCATCCCAATGAGATGTGGTGACATAGTTTACAGCAGGCTATGGTCACTGAACCGCTGGATGTCCAGGTGGTGCTCTGAAAACAACGTGGGCTTCATAGATAATTGGAAGACCTTTGAGGGCAAAACTGGCCTGTTAGGGCGGGACGGTGTCCATCCCACTCGGGAAGGTGCTGCTCTCATTTCCTGTAGTATAGCTCATAGTCTCAGAAGAGGCCTAGTTAATCGGTGACAATCCAGAGCCCAGGAAAACCCTTCAGAGAAAACCCTGAAGTGTTTAACAGGTAAGAGTAGCAGCGCTTCAGTACTCAAGTTAAGGGATATAACAATGTCTGGGTTCGTTTCCGGCTTCAGAGTCACTAATGCTCATCTACGAGTATAAGATTGGTTCACTTATCTGTATAAAAACTAAATGTGAGTTAATTTAAACTAACATGTAGTTACTCCTGAGAATGACAAACCTGTAAAAATAAATAAAACCCTTTTGAATATAAAAGAATGCATGGCTTTAAAACATCATTAGAATTCCAGAAACACTGTGTGTTTTACACTCTGGTGGTATATAGTCTTATTAATATATTTTACTTTTGATTATAACTAGATATTCGGTTAAATCTATCATCTTTGTCTTTACAAGATTCCACTTGTTCTCTTCACCCGGAGCTCTGCTGTGGTGGATTAAGGTCAGAGTCTGGCCTTTTGGAGCTACAGGAGGTGTGTGAACAAGCTGTACACAATGCAACTGGGTACACAATGTGTCAACTAAACAGTAATGTGAAATATTAGGTTTGGCCAGCAAATTTCTATAAAATTTCAAAATTTAGTAAACTTAAAAAAGCTTAAACTTATTACTAAACTTTTTTACGTTAAGACTGCCTGTTAAAAATAAATAAATAATAATAATCTTTTTTTTTTTTTACAGTGTAGGATGTTACACAACGCGTGACTTTCGACTAAGGCATCGTCCAAGAGATGGGAGGGGTCAGTGTGGCCACCCCACGAGAGTAGAGCCACCAAGAATAAATCGTGCAGGAGCTGCTGCCCATGCTGCCATTCTGTCCACCATCACCGCTCACCAGCCTGTGCCCACATGCCAGTGGGGCATGCCCATGGCCCTGCACATGCACACGTTCACTCTTTCTTTCTCTTTATTCCTTATACCCTCCTTTTAACCCTTTCCATACTCCATTTATCCTAAATAAATATCCTGTGCCTAGTGTCCATACTTTATGGTGCTGCCCGTGCACAAAGGGTTGAACCCGTTATAACACATATCAAAAAGTATTTTAAGTGCTGAACCATCAACTTTGTGGAAGAAATGTGGAAAAAATCTACAATGAAGACCATAGGGAAAATGAGAGCATTTCAACACATACACAATGTTAGAAACAGATTAGAATTCACAGGATTGGGACTTAACAGCTGTGCGGCCATAAGAAAACTAAACAAAAAAAAAAGGCTTCAATCTCCTGGTCTTTGGAGCAATGGAAAAAGGTCTTGTTGTTTAAGAGGTCCAGATTGAGCCCATCATGCATAGTGGCCACTGTACAAGGCTCTGGAAGCAGTGTTATAATCTGGTGTTGCTTCAGTTGGTCAGGTCTAGACTCAGCAACATTATGTGGCAATAAAATTAAGCTGATGAATGTACTGAATGACCAGGTTATCAGCTCTTTAAATTTTATTTTCCCTGATTTGTACAGGAATATTCCAGGACTCGGATTGTAAAAGAATGGTTCTGGGAGCATGAGCAACCTTTTTCACACATGACCTGCCTACTACAGTACACTGTTCTGTAATCAAACATAAAGGTAATTAAATCTTTTTGTTCGCGACTCTTTTTTGGCAAGGCACTGTGTATGCAGACCAAGAAAACATAAATTACTTATGAATATAATAGATATGAAACCTATTTTAACTTACTGTATTGAAGTCATTTTTGAGGTCACATTCTACCCACCTGCTCTAGTAGCTGTCTTAGCCTCTTAAGCTGAGATTCAAGTTGCTTGTTATGGTCTTCCAGAATTTGCATTCTTGCCTCTAAGCGACCCTTGTGTTGTCTTAGTAGTTTTGCCTCAGCAATGAGCTCAGCATCACGATTCTGCGGTGAAACAGGTAGCAATGGTGGAGGCGAAGGAAGAGGTGAAAAGCCCTTGTGGTCATGGGCCTTTTTAAGTCGATCATATTCTGCCTGAAGTCTCCTAAAACATTAACAAGGATAATTATTTGCATGCAACAGTGGAAAAAGTTTAACTATGGACTTTAAAATCAAACCTATTTTCCTGCTCGAGATCGCTGAGAACTCTCTCAAGTTCCCCCTTCTCTTCAGTCTCCATTGAAATAAGGATCTGTGCTGGACTTTGTGGATGGTTTAAGGGGGAACCCTGATTAAGACTCTGGCAGTAATGCTGTATCAGTAGGTGCTCGTCATCCCTACAAAACCAGAATATATAATTTACATAAAAAGGTACACACATTTAAGATTTTTTGTCTCTGTACACCACAGTAAATGTGAATTTAAGCAATCAAGATGTGGTTGAAGTGAAGATTTTAGATTTAATTCAAGGAGTTTTAACAAAAATATTACATTAACTGTTTAAACTGCAAAATTAACTCAATAAAATAGACCACTAATTTCCTTAAATTTCCAGGGATTAACATCTGGATCTTGTAAACAACTTACAACATAGAGACCAGAGAGCTGTCCACAAAAGAAAAGCAAACTATTTTGATAGTAAAAAAAAAAGGAAGTCTAAGCCACTGCATTGGGCATAGACAAAGACAACAAACTGGAAAGTCCAGATCGGACAGTACTAACTGGCATCCAAACAGATAAACCAAGGAAAACAACAGCCGTTAATGACAAAAAAATTTGGAATGACATGGCAATACTAAAAAGACCCCCTAGTAATATGAAGGAGATGGAACTACCAGGGATACAAGTACAGGTGTGAAATGCTGATCAAGATGTATTCAAAAGGACTTATTGCTCTATTTCTAGAGTGTCTGAAAATAGCTTAGTTGGGACATGTGTGCGTATTTATTTACCCAGCCTTTTGATTATTATTACTTTTATTATTTTGACATAAATTCTTCTTAAATTTTTGTTATTTTAAAGTCATATTAAAAGTTTTTCTTAATTTCTGGCTTTACTTTTAAGCTTTTAATATCAGAGCAAGGATGATAAACAGTGAATATGGCTTAAATAAGAATATAAGCAACTTATATTATTGTCTGAGAGCACATATTTATAGGATGAATGCAAAGGCTTACCTGATTTGCCATAGAATGTATGTGGAAGTACCATTTATTCAAACATCTATACATTTAATTTATTGGTAATAAAACAAAAAAAGGTAACAGCTTACATGCTCTCATTAGGAGAAATATTCTCATTCATATATGACCCATTTCTGTTTTCCATTTCAGCCAGCCTGTAAAAGACAGAATTATTATTATTGTTAGTGTCACATATGTCAAAATGCACTGGAACAGATGCTTAATGCTAGTTCTTAAATACTGCTGACCAGAATATATCATACTTCCTAACTGCCTGGGGTGGTAAGTAACACCTGGGAATTGTCTTGCTATATGCTGTGTACATACTGTATATGAAGACCTTTATAACAAAGCCATATGGCAGCATTCACGCACAACTTAATGTATGCACCTTAAGCTAATTTCTTCTACTCACTGACATCTTGGTCTGTGTTTTTTTTAACTGTAATGTAGAGTGCATAGCCATTTCTTTACCTCTCTTTGTAACAGGTTTAACGCATGGGTGGCACTACAGACACAGACACAATGAGCGGTCTACAATCTACAAGGAGTAATTTTATTTGGAAAAGAGGGAAAAGGAAGGTGTTTAATGAGGGAGAATGGGAAAAGAAGTGGAAACCAGTGAATGCGCATGTGCGGGTCTGGAGGCAGCGCCCAGTGGGCCTGCATGAGCAGAGTCTCCTGTAGACTGAGGGAGCTTGTGCAGTCTTTTCACGGCTGTCCTCAATGCGGATATCAAATAGTGGCTTTCGGTTCTACGCATATCCCTAAAGTACATGTATTTAAGCATCTGCCGTTCAGTCTGCTCTATAGCCCTCCAGGTCCTCAAGCTAAATTCCCCATCATTAAAGATGGTTATACGCTAGCTGTGCCATTTCTGCAGCCCCACCCCTTCGCGACTCTTTTTTGGCAAGGCACTGTGTATGCAGACCAAGAAAACATAAATTACTTATGAGCCACCTATCTAGTGAGCCTTTGGAGTGAGCAAGGAGTGACAAAAGATTTAGCTGCATGCCCATTACTGGCGCACGTGTGACAGTCTTGTATAAACAAATAGGCTCATGCTTAAAAATTTTACTGCTACAGGGCTGGAACCTGCACATCACTTTCATGCCCTAACTTAAAGTGAACATCTTTTAAATAGGTGCCCAGGTACTAAACAGGTCTTTATAACCAAAGTCACAATTGTACATAGTGTTTTCCATTTTGGTTATTCATTTAAATATAGCTCAGGCGCTAAAATAGCCTTTATTTAGCACAAGCATTATGATTTCCTAACCACAATTTAGCATCTCTTATGCAAAAAGAAAGAGGTGCTATTTCTAACTATTCATAATTTATAACTTAACAGCCATTTGTAAACCAATGCAGTAATATACTGACAATATACCAGACTGCTTTAGAATATTTACTCAGTGCTTACCATTCATAGAATCATTATATTAGTGCTTTTAAAAAGATTTTTATGTAAATATTGCATTTATTGTACAATTGACCGCTAAGAAAAAAACAATTTTATTTTTGTATTTTTTTTATCCCTGAAATCTTAGAGGGCTTAAAGGAAAGTGATCATATTTAAAGGCAACGGTGGTATTACACTAATTTAGTTTTTTTAAAGAAAAAACTGGCACCCCAAAGATGTAAACACAGATGATTTGCATAAACAGCTGTAAGCTGCACTTACTAAATATTGGCTTAATCTGCTATGAAAAATTATTTCCTTGTAAATATTGGTGTTAATGATATTGTTTTGCCAATCCTTCCAGTTAGAGAATTGTTAAAATGGTTATGCTAAAATGCCACAACCAATATGCATCTCAGGTGATAAAACACAGACTGATATGAAAAATTCTAATACTGAAAGTGAAAATGTTTTTTTCCCTTGAGATTCCCCTAGTTAAACAGTAACAGGAAAACATACCAATTTTTTTTTTTAAATAAACAGCTTACGAGGTAGTTAAGATGTGAAAGATTCACTTCAACTGAAATGGATTTTAAAGATTTTCTTTCTCTATTAGAGGAAAAGCAAATACAGGTGATTCATGCTGTATTTTTATGTTTCTAACTTATAAAATGTTGCTCTCACCTGCTAGCATAATGTTCAATGCGTGAGTGAGTATCATCATGGGACAGCTGTGGAGAAGATGCTGGGCTACAATTGACCAAAAAAAAAAAAAAATACAAATAAAAGTAAATTGCACTTAAAAGCTTCAAGCTGGCAATCACTGACATGACCAAACTGTTGCACACATTGCAGTCCTACTTGCCATGTTTTAACTAAAGCTTCTTTAATGCATATTTAGTTTGATCTATCCATCCATCCAGGATGTCTTCACCCTTGTGTCTCATCTTCAGAAGGTTAAATGCATGTTCAATTAGGTTTGGCCAATTACTTGGCCCACCTAAAACCTTCCACCTACCTTTGTTGTGTCAGCATTGTGATTTGTGGCTCATCTCTGCATTATCTGTTGCTACCATCAGGAGTTACAAGATTAATAAGGTTTAATGGGCTTGAGTTCAATTATTGCCCTGCACCAAGGAAAGAAAACAACTAAGGAAATTGGTAGGTCTGGTTGCTTCTGTTGGACAGAAATGCAAGTAGTTGATGTGACTCTGGGTGTCAAATATTGTAATTTTCCACAAGCTTCCAGATGATGCCAGGGCGAATTTGTGCCATAATTAAAAACAGCGGTCCAATGATACATTAGAGTGTACTTACTCCAAAAGGTAGATTTTGTTTTTCTGTAGCCATTTTGTTGTGGGCTTGGTCTGGTGTTTTGTGTCATTGTCCTGTTGCATTACCCGACTTCTACAGAGTTTCAGCCAAAGTACAGACATTCTCACATTTCCTGAAGAATTTTTTTTAATACTTGGGAATTCATCTTTCCCTCTATGACAAAGCAAATCAAAACCATGATGTTTTCTCCACCATACTTTATCGATAGGCTGATGTTTTTATGATAATATGCAGTACCCTTTTTACTTCTGATGTTGTGGTCTTAAAATAGTTAAATCCTAATTTCCACATAAACATTTCCAATACACAGTGGGGGAAAACAGTATATGATCCCCTACAGATTTTCTAAGTTTCCCCAAAGAAATGAAGGGTCTATAATTTTTATCAAGGTTTATGGTAAAGGATTGAGACAGAATAACAACAACAACAAAAAAAATCCAGAAAAAGCACATGATACAAATGTTATGAATTAAGTTGCATTTCAATGAGGGAAATAAGTATTTGATCCCCTACCAACCAACAATAATTCTGCCTCTCACAGATTATGTGCTCTTGTGGTACACACATTAATTTAAGAAGGTGCTCCAACAATGTGGTATGTGTATAAAAGCCACCTGTCCACAAAATCTCTATCTTCCATTCAAACCTAACCACCATCAGCAAGATCAAAGTGCTGTAAAAGCAAGTCAGGAACAAGATTTTAGACCTGCACAAGGCTGGAATGGGCTACAAGACCATCAGCTAGAAACTTGGTGAGAAGGAGACAACTGCTGGAGCAATTATTTACAAATGGAAAAAATACAAAGTAACCCTATACTGTATGCCCTATATGCAAGATTTCACCTCATGGAGTAAGAATAATCATAAGAAAAATGAGGGACCAGCCCAGGACTACACAGGAGGAACTTGTGAATTATCTCAAGGCAGTTGGGAGCACAGGCACCAAACAAACCATTGGTAACACAATACACCTGCATGGATTAAAATCTTTCAGCGCAGCAAGGTTTCCCCTCCTCAAGAAGACACATGCACAGACCTGTCTGAGGTTTGCCAATAAACAAAGAAAGATTGGGATAAACTGCTGTGGTCAGATGAGACCAAAATTGAGCTCTTTGTCATCAACTCGACTTGCTGTTTTCGGAGGAAGAAAAATGCTGAATAAAATGCAACTAAGGAGTGGCTCAAAAATAAGCAAAAATACCCTTTTTTCTGGTTTTCATTTAAGGTTATCGATCTTGCTCTCTCTCCCTCACTTAGTCAAATCTATTTTGAAAAATTGTTGTGTAACCTGCAAAGCTGTCATACACAAGAATTAAAAGTGATTCCAGAGTTGATTCCTGTGTCCCCTGTTTGGCTATGGCTTTTTTCGAGTTTGAAGCAGAGAATGATGTGCAAATTCCCAGATAACTCGCTTAAAAATAAGCAAAAATTAAGGTCATGGAGTGGTCCAGCCAGTCTTCAGACCCTAATCCAATAGAAAATTAACAGAGAGCGCTGTAACTTCATGTCGTTTCCTGCCTTTTCCAAACTGCGATTTTCATTTCTCTCAGCAGATGGCGCAAGGGATCGGGTATACTATCTATGCATCATTCAGTGTGTATATGTAACTATCTCAGGTTTCATTCCATATATGCTTTTATTTTTTATTGATCATATGATTTGTTTTCTTTTCGTGGCATTAGATTTCAGTGTGTTCACGCTGTAAGGTGTAAATGTGTAAATTTAACTAAGGTAAATGAAACATGTCTTGAAACATAATGCAATAATGCAGATCAAACATACACCTGTCCATAAATAAAAAGGAATATTTAGACCTTTATGCAAACTATATTTTACTTAAATACACAGATTAAAATGGGGAAAAAAGGTGATGCAGACAAATGTAAGGAGGAAGGAAACGGAGACATCAGTTTTCGTTATTTTACAAAATTTACGAATTTTAGATCTGATTTATTCAAACCCAATAATAAAGCTTTATATCCTCAGGAGAGGTCATTACATTGTTTTAGCATAGATCTTCTCCATCTAAAGCACTGTCACACAACAAAAAAAAAAACATCCGAAAAGTTCAGAAGCTTCAAGAATGAACGAACTAATGAATTTTCTCAAAACGTTATAAAATTACCGCTGATTATCAACGCAGGAATGAATGGCGCATTGCCCAAGTGCAAGTTTATCTTGGAGCTAAACTATTTGCTTTGGGTAAAAGCGCCATCTAGCGATCATTGTGTGTCAATGACAGCTTCCCATTCAAAACAATAGGCGGTCAAATGACCGGTGAACCTCGTTAAAAGTAGGCGACACTGGCGTGGCGTTTAATGAAAAGCACCTCTGTCCAACTGTTAAGCATGGGGGTGGAGCAACCATGCTTTGGGGTTGTATTGCAGCCAGTGGCACAGGTAACATTTCACAAGTAGAAGGAAAAATGGATTCAATAAAATTTCAGCAAATTTTGGACGCCAACTTGATGCCATCTGTGAAAAAGCTGAAGTTAAAGAGAGGATGGCTTCTACAAATAGATAATGATCCGAAACACACCTCAAAATCAACAGTACATTACACGAAGAGGCGTAAACTGAAAGTTTTGCCATGGCCTTCACAATCTCCCGACCTTAACATAATTGAAAATCTATGGATAGACCTTAAAAGAGCAGTGCGTAACAGGCAGCCCAGAAATCTCAAACAACTGGAAGACTTTTGAAAGAAAGAATGGCCGAAGATACCTCAAACAAGAATTGAAAGATTCTTGGCTGGATACAAAAACATTACAAGCTGTAATACTTTCCAAAGGGGGCAGTATAAGGTATTAAACCTGCAGGGTGCCCAAACTTTTGCAGACACCATTATTTGTTTTCTGTTATTTTGCTAGTGTAAATGATGAAAATAAAATCCAACATTTTTTTTACATAATCTAAGAATGTTTCATTTGCATTTTGGTGGCTTTTGGCGATGTTTCCATCTTTCCTTGGTTTCTCTATGGACATTAATACACATTTTTACTTGGGGTGCCCAAACTTTCGATCTCCACTATATATATATATATATATATATATATATATTAGAAATTAGAATTAGTATTAGAAAATAGTATTAGAAAGATCGTCAATGTGCTCTTTCGTAAACTTGCATGTTTAATGTTTTATATACTGTAGACTCAGGAACACAGATGTTAGCCAATGATGCCTCTAAATCTTTGACAGTCACTTAGGCTTGTTTTTTTACCTCACTGATGAGTCTCTGTTGTGCTTTTTGGGTGATTTGACTGGGCGCCCACTTTTTGGCAAAACAGCCACAGTCCCAAAGTGTTTCCATTTGTAGTTTGTGTTTCAAATTGTAGATCTGTAGACTGGTAAATTTCCAAAGTCTTGGAAATAACTTCGTAATTCTTTTCAGCTTTATGTAAATTAACAATTTTTGATCGTAGATACTGTGAAAGCACTTTTTGGGGAGACATGGCTTACTTTGTGTGCGGAGCAAACTTAAAAAGTTTGAATTTTTTTTATCAGTCAAAGTAACTCTTGTTAGTATAAGATGGTAGCAAGAGAATTCATTCAATGGTTAACATCCTGCTTGGTAGTTTACAGAGAAATTAATCTGGTCTACTTGGGAAAAAACTTAATTATGCAGCAAAAACAATTACCTTAACCACACAGCCAAAACAACAATTGGCTCGAAACTGGAAGGTTAAAATCACCAAGTCAATCACCAGACCTTAACCGAACAAAGCAGGGGTCTACCTTATTCTGACGTGACCGAAATCACATATAACAAACAAGCGAAAAAAAGCTGAATTTCAAAAATGGAAAAGCATCACAAGAGAAGAATGCAACAGTTGCTGGCTTAAGGCAGTTAATACAAGCCAGGGATATACAACTAAATACTGAGTTGTTGTTTGACACATCTAGATGTAAAAATTAGTGGAGGATTTTCTAAATGTAGTGTAAAAACATTTAGAAATACTTGTTTATTGCAGCTTTGTTAAGAGAATATAGTAAAGTTTAGCTTATTGGCATTTCAAAATAACAGCCACTTGAGCAACTTATACTGAATCAATAATCAATTAAAAGCATTCAGTATGCTTTGTTGTAATCAGTGTTGCTTGCTATATATAACACATACATAATAAATAAAACTGTGCTTTTTTGACATTCATTAGACATTCATTAGACAAGTCATTAGAACATTAATAATACAGTATCTACAGTACTATCAGCAACGGTCATATAATAGCATGAGTATAATAGCATAAGTGCTGCTGAAATTACACAATTAGTAAATAATTGGCTTGAAATCTCAAAATCAGCACTGTTATTGAACATATATAAAAGAATATTATTAGGCTTTTTTATAGTTATAAAATTACTAATGTATTTGTGAAAATGAAAACACACAAATGTACATATTTTCTACTACTGTCATGGAGCTGTAAAAAGGTATGGCTGACAATGACAAAAGACTTATATTTGGTATGATTTTGTTTGGTAAATTAGATTTTTTTAATGATATTATATAAATGCCTGTTTGTACTAAAATTAATATTTTTAACAAAAATACTCACGGGTGGTCAACAGGCCAGAAGTTGATCAGAGTAACAGGGCTGCAAAACAAATAAAATACACACAGTTATTTTGTGCATTATTTCATAATTTTATTAGTGCAAAACTGATACTACTTCTTCTTTTGGCCGCTGCTGTTAGGGGTCACCACAGCAAACCATTTGTCTCCATCTAACCCCTCCACATCTTTCCTTGTCACTTCAACCTCCTGCATGTCCTCCATCACCACATCCATATCACCACCTCCCCTTGATCCTTCCTCTTTTTCTTCTACCTGACAGCTCCACCTCCAACATCCTCCTCCCGATATACCCCTCATCCCTCCTTTGCACATGTCCAAACCAGTCTTTCTGTCAGCGGCAACATCTTATAAACCTTCCTTTTCATTCTTGCCGATACCTTTCTTTCACAGATCACTCCTGCTACTCTTCTCCACTCGTTTCACCCTGCCTGCTCTTTGCACAGATGACCCTAAATATTTAAACTCCTCTACCTTCCCTACCTCTACACCTTGCAACTACACCCCCCCTCCCCCCCCCCACCATCTCTCCTAGCAACACTCCGTCTTGCTTCTACTGACCTTCATGCCTCTTCAGTGCATGCCTGCACCTCCTACACTCATCTCACACTCGGTCACACTTATGGCACACCTCACCACTGTAGAGCTCTCCTTTCACCACCTTCACATACTTCTCTGCCACCCCTGACTTCCTCATGCAATACCATGCAAATAATCTTGTTAAATATTCGTTCTCAACAATACTTTTATTGATTTTAAACAGGGATATAACAGAGTAAACATGTAACTACAGATTTTATAACCCCCTTATAAACCCCTATAGCACACACCCCACCCCTCCCTGACTCCAGCCAGCTTTACATGCATAAAAAAGGTCAGATGCCAGGCATAAAAAGAAAAGAAAACTAACAAATAAACAATTAAATAAGAAGGGAATCAAACTATAAATGTATATAAAAAAGCATAGGAAGGGCCCCCACACCTGTTGAAATTTCAAGTCTAAATAACGGATTAAGTAATGGATCTTCTCCAGGGACAGACAGGACATAATGTCTCTGAGCCACTGGGCGTGAGTGGGTGACGTGGCATCCTTCCACTTGAATAAAATAGAACACCTAGCCAAGAGTGTCGCAAAAGATAACAGACGCTGTTTAGCTGGAGTTAGACGCTTCCTTCCTCTCCAGTGATACCAAAAAGAGCCATCCAAGGATCTGGTTCAAGGTTGCATTTCAATATGTACGACAAGGTTTTAAAAAGATCCCTCCAGAATTTTTCCAAATTTGAGCATGTCCAGTACATATGAATAAGAGACGCCTCTCCACTTTTACATTTATCACAGCAAGGATCAACGTCTGGAAAAAAGGGGAACGTTTAAGTTTGGAGAAATAAGCCCAGTGTACAACCTTAAACTGTAATAAAGAGTGGCGGGCACATAAGGAGGTTGAGTTGACAAGCTTAAGAATTTAATTCCAAGTATCATCTGACAGTGACAAATTTAATTCTCCCAAGCAGTTTTAATTTTACTCAAATGGGTGTGACTGGAACCCATCAATCCACCATAAATAGTGGATGTTAGGCCTTTCTGCAGCGGGGACAAATAGAGGACATTATCTAGTTTATTTTCAGCAGGAGCCTCACGGAAATTTAGTACTATAAAGCCAATTAAGTGTCTTACTTGCAGGTATCTGAAAAAATAAGAATTGGGTAGGTTAAACCTTTCAGAAAGCTGCTCAAACGATGCAAACCTTTAATCAACAAACAGATCTTTGCAAAGCTTGATTCCCTTATTGTACCATTCCTGAAACACTGAGTAATATAAAGAAGGTTGGAAGAGATGGTTAGAGATGATAGGACTGGAAAGAGAAAAGGCCAGAAGACCGCTGTGCTTTCTGAACTCTCAAGGTATGCCTAATGACTGAATTATTGATTGATTTAATTGAGGGGATGGGGAGTGCATATCCAAGGAGTGCAGAGACAGAGAGATTTTTAACAGCCTTATCTCCATTTCCACCAAGGCAGGCTGATTAGGTTGACTAGGTATGAGAAGGAGAATAAAAAAAACTCTGGGAACCCGTCAGGACCTTGGGACTTACCAGATTGCAATGATGAGATAGCTAAAAATTTTTACTTTTCCTAGAATCAGGGGACAATGTTGGGATATATAGTTGAGTCAAGAAGTTCTTAACTGAACTAGTCCAGGTCCTGGTCCTTTTGGAACTCAGAAGTATATAATCAAGAATAAAAATTCCTGAATGCATCATTAATATTAAAATGGTCGGTAGTGATCCTCCATCCAAATTTTTGCAATGTGTTGTGCTGTAAATTCTCTAACTAATTAGCAAAAAGTTTCCCAGATTTGTCACCATGAATGTAAAATTGTCTCATACTCTTTAATAACTGACGTTTAATTACATGTGTTGAGATGAATTTAAACTTAGTTTGCAATTCTACTTGCTTTTTTATACAGATCAGGATTTTTAAATAAAGCATATTTTTGATCAATTTCTTTAATTTGGTTGGTCAAATCTTTTCGTTCTTTATATGCCTTCCTTTTCATATTTGCCGTGTAAGAAATGATCTCCCCTGAGGTAGGCTTTCAGAGCATCCCAAACAATTAAACATGACACTTCAGGTGTTTCATTTGTGTTTAAGAAAAAATCTATCTAGTCTTCCATAAATTTAATAAAATCATTCTCTATCAGTAACAATAAATTAAAGTGCCAATGTGTATTAATTTGAGGGAGATCAGGGAGCTTTATAGACATAACAACTCGAGCATGATCCAATATCACAATGCTCTGATGAGCACAAAAATTAACTACTGGGATCAACCGATTATCTATAAAGAAATAATCAATTCTGGAAAAAGTATGATGAACATGTGAGAAAAAGGAGTATTTTCTCTTTTTTGGATTAAGGAAGCGCCATATGTTAGAGATACCAAACCTGCAAAGATAGGACTGAAGTAGCGTGGCGTAGCGTTTACTCAGAGGTATAGGATTTGAAGATGACCTGTCAAATGATGGACCTAAACAGCAGTTAAAGTCTCCCCCTAATATGAGAGAGTATGAGCTCAGGTCTGGTAGAACAGAAAAAAATGTTTAAAGAAAGAGACATCATTATAATAAGGGGCATACAAATTACCCAACACTACATTAGCATTAAATAATTTCCCTAAAACAATGATATAACGACCATGTATATCTGTAATAACATTATGGTGCTCAAAAGGGATGTTTGGATAAATTAGAATTGAGACACCCCTAGCTTTGGCCTAAAAGGTCGAGTGGTATTTGCTGCCCTCCCAACGTGACATAAGACGAGAATTATCAGAACTGCAAATGTGAGTTTCTTGTACAAATGCTATTGCAGTGTTAAGTTGTTTAAGCATGTGAGAGCACCTTCATTCTCTTGACCGGATGGTTTAAACCTTTAACATTCCAGCTCACAAAGTTTAAAGAACTATTTATTCTCCCTGAGAGAAGATGCAGGTGGATAAACAAATAATAGTGAAATTACTAGCGTCAGACTTAAAACAAAAGTGTATAACACAGAGCAACCTATTAAAGATACACCGAGTACAAAGAACTAACATAAAACTGGCTTTGGAGATCTCCCACCACTCCCCCCACACCCCACTGCCCCCAACAAACCAAGATAGCTAATAAACACAATATAATTAATAATTTACATTTTAAACTAAGAATTAAATATATAAATAAAACATTTCAACACTCCAATACTGAAATCTCTAAATGAGAGAAAAACACAAAACAACTTTCCCCCATGTCACATTGTAAGTCTAAAAAACAAACAAAAGTAAATCCCACGTCATTAGAAATAGAGAAAATAATAATAGAAAAATTAATAATAACCACTAAACAGGTTTAACACATTACTCTTACCAGGTAAAACATAAACATGGCTAGATTTTAAATTCTTTTTTTTTTTTTTTAAAAAAAGGGTACTTTCCTAAGAATTGTAGTTGCGTATTAAAAAAATAAAAATATAGTGTACTGTACTACGTTGTTTTCGGCAAGCTGTCTATGTATTTTTTCTTCTGTCCAGTAGAGAGAGTTATCCGCAGCCGTGCTGGATATAGGAGTCCATACGCTCATGGTATGCCTAAAAACTGAATTATTAATTGATTTAATTGAGGGAATGGGGAGGGCATATCCAAGGAGAGAAGGCTGGAGTCCACGGTTGTATAACTTAGTTCAAACTTCTCTATACTTAGGGAGCGTAGTCTTCCACGATACAAATCTGCTGACCGTGGTATTCCAGCTTCCCTCTCCGCCGTGCCTTCCGAATCAGAAGGTCTTTAACCTGGTATGACAGGCCTAGGTCTCTGTCCTGAAGCAGGTTTAGATGCAGGTACACGGTGGGCTCTGTCAATCTCAGGCTGGGATGGCAGCGTTTCACTTCCAAACAGCTTGCACAAGAATTTTGAGAAAAACTCGGTAGGGAGTCCACCTTCAGTATTTTCTGGAAGAGCTAGGATACGCAGATTTTGTCTCCTGCTCCGGCCTTCTGGGTCTACGACTTTGGCCGATAACTTAAAGAGTTGTTTTCCTGAAGACCGAAGCAGATGTTTTCCAACTCGCTCACACGAGCTCAGGTCATCTGTAGCGAGTTCTAATGAGGGTAAGCGCTGTCCATGGTCCTCCACCTGGGCTTGAATTTGGTCTAGTTCACTTTCCAATAAACTAAACGAGGATTTAAATTCAACCACTAACGCTTCGCGGTGTTTGTCCAAAAGTGCAGAAATAGCCTCAACTGTTAGATCGGTCACAGAGTCATCTTTTTTCCCGGTTGTAACACTCCTGGTAGCTATTATAAATAAAAAATAGATAACCGTGGGGTAGAGTACAAAGTTATTGTATCCTAAAGATTTAATTCAACATTTAGAGATGAATAAGGGAGTGGAAAAATTAGAAATTTTCAAAGCACCTATCTAACACGTCTACTCCATGTGACTGCTAACCGGAAGTCTCCCTTGTTAAATAATCTAGTAAACAACTTAACTGCCATCTCTCCTAAACACTTCCATGTCCTTGTACTACCTCTCTCTCATTTTCTCCATTCACCAGCTCCACAAAATACTCATTCCACGTTCCACCCTCTTCGTTTGTCAGTGCATTTACATCTGCATCTTTTATTAACCTAGGCTGTAGCAAATCCTTCCCTGCTTGGTCCTCTGTCAGGCCAGTTGATATAAATCCTTTTTAATTTCCTTTAAGTTTAGCATCTCACTACACACCTGTTCCTTAGCCTTTGCCACTCCCCTCTTTACCTTGCATTGCACGTACTTATACTCCTGTCTACTCTCCTCATATCTCCTATCCTAATTCTTTGGGCAAGCCTCTTTATTTTGATGCTTTCCTGTACTTCCTCATTCGTCCAGCAGTAGCTGACTAGTTGTCCAGCATCTCCTTAGCACCACTCAGTACCTGACTCACCTCCTCTCTAAATTTCTAAAACTTTAACTTCCATTCTCAACTTCACCATCTAATCCTGGGTTTAGTCTTCACTCTCATTTTCTTCTTCTGTACCTCCAATGTCTGAAGACCACCATCCAATATTCTCTATATTATCGCTACAATATAGCTATATAATCGCTATATGATTTTATATATATATATATATATATATATATATATATATATATATTATTAATTTTTTTTTTTTTTGCACAATTTTTTTTCCCTCACAGCTGTAACAAAGAAATTTACCCGCTGTGGAACAAATAAAGGTATATCTTATCTTATCCCCTGCAACCTCTTTACAGTATCTAATCTCTTTTAGATTGCATCTCCTACACAGCAAATAGTCCACCAGTGTACACCTTTCACCACTCTTATATGTCACTCTGTGTTCATCTGTCTTCTTAAAATATGTCAATATTTTCATCATTTTTGCTAAATCTACAGTTATTTGTCCTTCCACAATCTTCTTCTGGACACAATACCTATCCATCACCTCCTCATGACCTCCTCATGACCTCTGTTCCCTTCTCCAACATGTTCATTAAGGTTAGCTCCAATGACCTATCTTTCTTCTACGGGACACTCACTACCACTTTGTCCAGCTCACTTCAGAAATCTTTCTCCATCACATCCCAGCCCAATTTTTCCAAATGTTCTTAGCCTTGCTTCTCTTCCACTTGGTTTCCTATTTATTGAGTCCACTCCATTATATCAGCTAGCTCTCTACATTTACCAGTCTCAGTACCAACATTTAAAGTTCCTATTTTAACATTTACACTTCTACACTTCCTTATTTTCCTTTCTCTCTCTGGTCACGTCTGCCCCCTCTCTTTCTCTTCTTTCTTCTGTCAACAGTAACCCATTTTCCACAAATATCCCGCTGACCAATGGTACCTAAGGCGGTCATTATTAACCCAACCTCAACTGATCCGGTAAGTAAATTTTTGATGATCCGCCTATTGATTTGGCACGTATTACACCAGATGCCCTTCCTGATGTAACCCTCCTCCATTATTCAGGCTTGGAACCGACATAAGACTACACTGGCTTCGAAATCCCAATGGCTAAAAATCTAATTGTCATGCCTGAAAAATTGTGATGTGGTAACTCTTCCTGTGAAAGTGTCCCATGCTGTATGTCTGGTTGGTTTTCCTCAAAAGAATATGAGACACAAAATCCCCATCCCACTTCCAGTAGTACTTATCTCCTGCATCTTTGTTGTCATAGATGTGACAGAAAATGCACAGGCATTATACACACAAGCAATCCAAACAAGTGGTCAAAATGAAATGAAACTGAAAGCATCTCTCACGTCTCCATATTATCACCCTCCAGAATGGTCTGCACAGGAAGGTAGCCCATGCGGGGGTGTTTGGCAAAATAACGTTTTGTCCTGAACTTGTTCTTTAGCACCTTGGCAAAATCTCTTACATCTTCACCAGAGGTTGTCTATGAGAAACACATAAATAAAAATAATGCATATAATTAATAAATACAAATACATATAAAGTAAATATAATATATACAGTCATATGTAAAAGTTATTATCCTCCTCCTTTCATTCTTTTAAAAAGAATCACAACAAAGAGGAGGAGGGGTGTGTGTGTGAGTGTGTGTGAAGGCAAGAGGAGGAGGGGTGTGTGTAAGGGGGCATGGTGTCCCTCACACACAAAGTGCAAGCTGACAGAGAAAGAGAGAGAAAATGGATCTTTAACCTCTCTAATAAGACTTTCTTTTGCTTTACACAAGCTGTACAGTGTTATAGTAAACAGTACACGCGTGCACGGATGTTGATTATACCAGTGAGAGACGCGAATTAAAACCAAGCAGGGAAGACGATTACCCACAATTCCACAGCGCAAGAAAGAGAAAAACCATTGGCTCAGTTGTGATCAAGTGACGCTCGGCGTCAAAACAAGAAGCACATGCGTGGTACATGATACTTGGTACTCTTAAACCAAGACCTGTTGTTTTTTTTCAAGTCAACATTTATTAAAAATCTTTGCTTGTCTTGCGGAACACTAGCAAACCGTGTTACTCGCAATCCGAGGTTTTAGTGTATTGACTACAGGCAGACAACTGTCCAGATATTTGCACAAAAAAAAATCACACTCACACGAACACACACTAATGAATGCAAAAGGGAAGCATGGGCAAACATACCGGAGTGCAATATTCAACCATGGGATATTGCATTTTATGACCCTTAGCCACTCTTCCAGAAAAAAAGCAGCTTTGGCAAATGTCGTAGTTAAAGTGCTTTAAGCTTCTATACCTGCATAAAGGTAAAATAAATCACAATGTTAAAATGTTATAATGGTTACCAATAAACATGTCATTTAAACTGTCAAAAATTTATGAAAAATATATTTGTACATTTTTTACAAAGAAATTTGCACAATGTTAAATAAAATTAAGTTAATAAAGTTAATTAACAGCAGCTGTGAAGACAATTTTGTTGTTATATGTAAAATGATCTAAACAAGAACAAAAATTTTAATTATTAAATTGTTATAGTCATGAATTTATTGTGTTAACGTCTGTTGTTATTTTAATATCTAGAGCAGCATGGAGAAGATGGAAAGGGCTCATGATAAAAAGTATAACAGATCATCTGTCAAACCAGGGGAAGGCAGTGATATGGCATGGCACTGGTGCTCAGTAATCATGTGACTGCTGATACCTTCCACTTAAATTCAGTAAAATACTGCTAAATGTATACGATGACAAGATGCATAATAAGTCAACCACTGTGATCACTGTGATTAATCAAAAAAATATTGCAATTCAAACTCATTAGTAGTATAATAATATAATAGTCCCATTAGTAAGCGTCAATTTTCAAGTCTTAAACAGGCTGTTTAGGCATAGACTCTAAATCATATTTAGGTGTGAGCCTTTGCCTGGGCAGGTTACTGTCCTGTTTGAAGATCCACACCACAGTCCCAAGTCTCTTTTAGACATCTGAGCTTCAATGTAGGCATGGCATCCTCTGGGTATAAAATTTTTACCAAATGCAGTGCCTTGTGTGAAGGTCAAAAACTTTAACTATGGCCTGATCATAGAAACCTTTCCACGAAAGTTTAACACAAAAAAAGAAAAACAACAAAAACATATACTGCATCATGAGTGAAGTTTAGAAGTAGCATCATCATGCTTTGCAGCAGCTTTTCTTTAGCTTGAATGTGGGGTTTTTATCATGGTAGAGAGAATGAATAGCTCCATATACAGATGTCGCCATTTAGACTGTGTGTTTTCCCGCGTTGTTCAGTTCGGCACGGTGTATCTGCACGGAGAGATTGTGTGTGTGTGCACGGAGAGTTTGTGTGTGTGTTTGTGACGTTATCTTCTCCTTCAAACGTGCTTCCAATCAACCAACTCTGGCCTCCAAATTCAGAAGGCTACGTGTCATAGCTGATCAGCGTATAGTAGCCTGTACAAGCCAATCCCTTCCCCCAAAAATAGTGTGAATGTCTGCAACAATCACTAACCATTAAAATGTTAAGAATTTAATGAAACACGAATATATAAATTATATTTTCTTTATACATATTTTCATTTTATATATATATAACTCATGCTGGAGTACTTTTACTACGCTGAAGTACCATTTTTTAGTGTACTACTACAGTACTTATGAATGGAGAAAGAACAGGCAAAGCCCGGGGATTCTGCCTGCTAGCGAGTAGCACATATTTTTGTGTTTGTTGCATTTCATGTCTGTAGTTTTATCGATAAATCTGCTCATATCGGTGCGCGGGTTTATCAGCCTTTTGATCTTAGTTCTCATCTTAGTAGTTAAACAAATTCATAATCACCGTATTAAAATCACAGTACAAATGTAGAATTTAAATTTAATTAAATCTTTTCAGGATCAAATTTAAGCAAAGTAAACATAACACAGTGAGCCTTTAGATTTTATCATGTGTAATTATAAAAGCTACACATGTAGGTTTTTTGTGAGCGCGATGTGATTAATTAATTATTAAATGGTGGACATAAACAGCAAAAAGAACAACATTATTCTTTTGATTGTTATCATGTCCTTTTGTTGTTTGAGTTTAGCATTAAATGATTATTTAAACTGAAGCGCTTCGTGTAGATTCATGCCACGTGTCATTTTATCATACAAAGATTATTAGGTTGTGCCTGGACCACTAAGCGTCTGTGGATTCCAAAATTGACATTTTTACTGTTTTTTTATCACTGGAATGGAAGAGAGAAAGTTTCCTTATCATTAAATGCCTTGTATTGTTTTTAATCGCTTGATACACAACCCATAATTTTTAATGCTATTTTACAAGGGTAAATACAAATGGAATAATTTAATTTGATTGATTGATTTTTAAATAAAATCTAAAATTAAAATATTGTAGAGTTATTAAAGTCAGAGTAGATTGATTAATAACAATACAACGCATGTTATGATAAGGAAAATCTCATTCCAGGGATTAAAAACGGTAACAATGTCAATTTTAGAATGTAGAATCCAGAAGATTTAAAATTTACACAAATTTAAGAAGAGACCTGAAGCAAGATCCAAGATCCTCCCCAGTTTGCTGAAACCATGCACAGTTGGGGGGGGTTCATTTTAGTTTCTCCGAGTGTATAGGTAAGAACAGCTGATTTACACCTGGGATGTATTATTTGCATTTGAATGTGTCTAACATTGCACAGCAAACACAGTAACACTACAAGAACAACAACCTAAAGTAAACAGAAATAAGAGGCCCTGATTATACTGGATAAATATTATTTAGTACAACAAAATTCCTCCACGCTCTCGAAAACTTTATGCGTGCAGTTGAGCGCTGATTAGACTATGTAGGAAATTAAAGAGGAGAATCGAGCTTTTTAAAAATATTATGATATGTGTGCTGAAACAATGTTGTCACCAAAAATGTAACCGATGAGGACTCATGTCCATCAATCTGATATACAGTATGCTGGAGAAACCCCCAGTGGGAAGACACTGCTTTGTTTAGTTAACATTAAAGACAAAACTAAATAAATAAAATAAACCACCAAAAAGTCTGGAAAGCAGTCACACAGCCGCGATATATAATACTATAACCATATTATACCAAATTTAATTTAATTTAATGTTCTATTCTGAAGGTCTATTTTCCCAGTTATTTCTATATTAAAATTTTGATGTCTTGAAATGTAATTTCTTTTATATTAACAATAAACCGATACAAACAGAAGCTATATAACAGTTCACTCTTTGTACAAATAAAATCGTTAGCTAGTGAACTTAATTAGCTAGTCTAAATAATAAAAATGTTTTTACAAGCCCTTGAGCTGTTGTTGGTGCTTGTTTGGCCAGTCAGTTTTTTTTTGCTGTTTTCTCCGACGCATTCATAATCATTAGTCTACTTCTGCCGGTGCTGTGTTTCCTGCGAGAGGTTGTGCACATGCGGTCCACTACACAGCAAAAATATGTTAGTATTTTATGACTGAAATAAAGCAGCTCACATCCGCGTGCGTTTCGAACAGCGCCGCATGCAACTAACACGTATAAATGTGTGTTTGTTGTATTTCTGGGAAAGAGAAATCTCTTATAAATCTCTCATATCGGTGCGCGTGTTCATCTGACCTTAGATCAAAACTCGGCAAAGTAAAAGAGCGCACACGCGCGCCGTGGGTTTACGCAAACATTTTACATTCACTAAAAGGCTTATTCACATGCATTGTGCTATGTTGTTGGTACACACTTTCACCTTTCATCTCCCCTTTGATAAAAATGCTCCCGATATGAGCCGACACAAGCAGCTTTGTTTCAGTCATAATATTTATTAATCATAAAGAGGAGCGACATATACTTGCTGAATAAACACTGCATTTTTTTTTTAGTGAAAGCGTGTGCGATGTGAGCAGCTTTAATTATTAATAATTATATAATAATTTAATGGTGGACATGAACAGCTAAAATCACGATGATTATTATTATTATTATGTTCTTTTGCTGTTTGGGTTCAGCGTTGATCAAAAGCCGCATGCACAACTGACTTTTACTTTGCACAAGACAGTGTTTATTGTTTAGTGTATATTTAAAGCACATAAACACAATAAAACAATAATGTTTTAGGCTAACATATCATACATCTTTGTAGTCTTTTTGCACACGCGCGGGTGCATTACAATAATAATAAGAATAATAACAATAATAAATTCGGAGCACTACTAATAATAATTATAATACAGAATGGAGAGAATACAGTTAAATAAGTGTCATCATTTAAGGAGAGAAGAAAATGAAAAAAACAAAAACATATCAGTATTTACAGTTTGAGCTCGACACGTTTATGAGCTCTGTCGCTTGATAATCAAGAGATTATCGAGATTTTCGGCTTCAGTAGACACACAATACTTCAGACTGAAACACGACTGCCCCCTAAAGGGCATTTTCACAGCTTGTTGCGCGCAGCTGCGGCAAGTTGCGTGATCCCTTTTCTCGAAACGTGCGTTTTAATGGCGACATCTGTACCAATGAATGTTACATTCAGGCCCAACCAGAAGTACCAAATAATAATAATTACTAATGAGTCCTGTTTGATTACTCATCCTTCTGCAAAGCAGTCTTAAACTAATCATTTTAAATAATAGTGCAGAATGTGGTGTTAATACCAAATCCTAACTATCATCATCTGGGTGACGCTGAAACAGGCATCAAATTAATTAAGCAACATCACACCCCCAAGTGCTTTCAACCAGTCTAACTCTATAGTAACATTTACCAAACTAAGCAATGCTATGTGCAATAAATTTGGTTAATAAACTTAAATTCAGTTAATAAATAATAAGTTTAAATTTAGTTATGGTGACATAGGCCTGTGTCCTGTGAGATTAACAGAACTTAAATTTTTTTCATGCAAATCACAGCAAGACACTAATACTATTGTCTTGCTGTGGTTTGCATGAAATAAATTTAAGTGGTGTTGATCTCACAGGGCACAGGCCTATGTTTTTATGAAACTAAACAGTAATTTTATATCTTAACTACCAAAAATAGAGAAAAACCACAACATGTTTATTTTAAATAAAGAAATAAATACCTGAAGCCAATAATAGGACATTCCTTGCAGATGTTGCATTTGGCCTGGTGCTTGGCTGTCTCTGCTGCTGAAACACGGTGGAGTACAGGAAGCCAAACCATTGACTGAGGCTCTAAACGCATCCAGTCCAGGAAGACTGAAGCTTCAAGTTCTGGCTTATTATTCGCCTTTAGTATAGAAAAGACAAATGTAAAAAAATAATAATAATAACACAGGTGTTTTTCTTGCACCATCTGAGAGAATTTGTGCTTGCCATCATCAGCTTGGTCTTTAGAAATCAGTACAACTTTAGAGTCTTGTTTTAAAAGAAATGCACAAACAATCTGTATTTAAATTTGCCAGAATTAACAACAGCGGCAATATTTTGTATTGTACATTACTTTAATGTACTTGAATGTTACTATAAGTAATTATAATTGCTTATATTACTATTACCAATTTCTCGCCAATTATGTTACACATACCTCTATGTAATATTACACCTAATGGATTCCTCAGCATGAATGATTTTTGTGATAAATGTGAAGTCCTCCATAGAATTATTTTTTTAATTACAAATGTTCAAATTAAAACATGACAAGGTCAACACAGACTTACAAACTGAAAACAGCTGCGCACGCTAGGTTCAATATTGCTTCCTCCAAATGATGCCACCTCACCCAGCTGCCTGGGGATCTGGATCGAGTCATGCAGCAGAAGGCCAAGACGGCGCTGGTCACAGAAACCTGTGGCACTAGCCACCTGTCTAAACAGAACTAGTGAAAACAGAATTTCAACATAAGAAATGAAGCATAATTCTGGTTAAATGTGAAACTGTGTGTTTTAAATTCAAATTGCTAAAACAGACAACGCTCAATTGTACATTTCTCAGGGTGTATTAAATAAATATTAACCACATATAAAACAACTTACATCTGTATTTGTCTTCAAGATGAGCTTTGCAGAGAGAGATTATTCCTGTTTTTAAAGACAGGGTTCGAATTTTCCCAGTCCTACCTCTGTAAAAGTAATAAAGTTGAAGTTAATGAATGGAGTTAATTTGTTTGTTTTTTGTTTGCAAAAAAACAAACAAATAAACAAACAAAAAAAGCTCAGTCGGAAGGAATGTACTGTAGATGCAGTGCGGTGCTTAGTGCTGTTATAAAGGATGAATTTTTAACTAGCACACTGGTACAAATTAGCCTGAAAATATAACTTTTAAAATGTGAGTATCTACTATGTTTTATGTGGACTGGTTGTGTTTGATGAACCACACTGTTGTCTCATTGTGGTTCTGTGTGTTAAGTGCACGAGTCAGATTAATCTGGACGACTCTGTGTCACTTTTACTGCAGTAAAGTGTCATATCCAGGCACTCGCCTTTTTGTAATTCTAGTCAAAAGCATACAAATACCCTGGCAAGCTCTTGTAAGATTTGTTTTGCCATTAAAAGGCGAATTGAAATACATGTATAAATCAATCTTGAAATCAATCTTGAAACATGACTAAAGTGTGGCAAAAAAAGTTGTACACATTACTACTCTACCTAGCTACCGATAGCAAACAGATAAACACAAAAGCTACTGTATTTTTTCAGTAGGAAAACATTAGAGCCTATGGCTAGCAGATCATACCAGGATCTTAAACATTCAGTTAACAGCAAGCAGCTTCTACAGAACCTCACACGTTGGGCACAATCAGCCACATATTTGCAATGAACTTCTAACAAATTTTAAAATATTTATAACATTTATGTCTTCAAAGCAGACTACAGGTTCTTGTACCGAGCAATGAGACTTGTCAGAACCATGGGACTGAACTGAAAACTTTTTGGTCTTAAATGCTGCTAACACTTTATTGAACACACTGTAGTGTATGACTGCCATGAACCAGCATGTTATGTTTACATTTACCACATTTACTATCATTAGTATACACTACTTTATTTTCTTGCCAACCAGCAACTAGAGCAGAATATATGTGTATGAGTAGCTCGCAAAAAAAGAACCCAACAGATTCGTGCCAAGGTACTGCTGATACTGATAACTTTAGCATTTAAAGAAATGAAGCTGCTGTGAGGTTAATCTGTCTGACTGTTGTCAGTTTTAATTGTCAACACTACTGGACATGTAACTAACAGTGTGTCAGTGTGCTAAAAGAACACTATCTAACCAGTTCCATCTCTTATTCATCTCTTACTTTTACTATTAAAGATAACTTTCATTTCTATTGTCCAATTTATATGATGCAACTTTACCAAGCGTTTATGTGATCTCTAAGAAGGGACATTCATACTTTTTTTTCAGGAACATATTTATTTTAAGGTTCACCACTATTCTTCCAAGTTTTGACAATGCACTAAGCAGTTCTTAACTTAATTCCAATAATTTCAGCATTTTTTTTGTTGTTGTTGCCAGCTGAACAATATGTAAGGCTGCAAAGGCTCTTAATTATTTGCTTATTTAAATGCAAATTATTTTTTGCCAAAGCAGAAAAAGATGTTTTGTTGCTTTTGAGGTTTGAATATACTGTTAAAAATTACATTTAACTTTTGTTAATCTTAAAGATGAAGACACCACATTTTCTGCAAGACATTTAAATTACCCAACTTAATAGCCATCACAAGATGAAACTATTTGTGATTACTGGTATTATCATTAATTGCTGTTATGGTCAAAGATCGCAGGACAAAAGTGAAATTCAATGTTTTAATGATAACATTAAAACAATCTCAAATTTAATAAAATTATGACAATCAAGATAATAAGAATTTGTTGTTTTATGTAATAAAATTTGCAATACACCAATCAATACTTAGTGTGGAAAGCCATGTCTGTTTGATTGGTTCTTGAAAATCATGTACATTAACTTTTCCATAGAACTTCTGAGTTCACTTGAGAATTCTCATCTTTCCCTAAGCATTTTTGTGCAGAGGCGGACACTCTGGCTTCAGAATGTAAAATTCCTGCCACATAATGGTTCTATACATTAACTAAACCAGCTGAATCTAATCAGCACAACTCAGTCAGGCTTGAACTGATAAGTGACATCACCTATTTTATGCACAGTCTCAAACCCTAATACTTTTGGCCACCACTGTATATGCATAGTAATATGCATTTTAAGTTTTAGCCATCTAACCTCCTGAGACACATAACTGGCATGTGCACAGTGAAATTTCCCTTCACTGTTTCTCTTTATACCCATCTAATAACTATAAGCTTTTTCAGATAATATTATATGTTTAATAAATAAATAAATAAATTGCTGTAATAATAATAATAATAATAATAGCAAAATAATTACATCTAATAATTACATTTAATGTTGTCATAGGAGGACATCTCAAAAAAGTGCTTGAATGCATGTGGAGGGTATGTAAATGTAACCATTTTCTGTTTGATCTGACACCGTTGAAGCTGTTCTTGCTAGGAATATTAACAGTTTAGAATGAGTGTTTTGTAGACAGAACAAAAACAGAAAATATTGTGTTATAAGTACATCATCCCCAAATGTGTGGTTTAAAATATCACTTAATGCCTACATAACATTATACTATAAAAAAATAAAGAAAGCAGGAAACTTGCAGTGCATAATAAAACACTTCATACAGCATTTGGTTTGACCTTTGAAGATGGAAAAATTGCATTTGTCAACAACTTGCTTCATTGGTACTGTGATACAAAAAAAACTAATATTTACAGTGTTACAAGCCATCTATGAACTCTACTGGCTTTGAGTAAATATAGAGTGCCATTAGACATTCAGGTCAGAACATATTTAAACATGTCAAGGCAAGAAACAGAAAGCAGATTTTAGAGAATCTGCCCTGAAAGTAAAATGGCACTTACGTGTCATAAACATTCAGCAACCAGTTCAGACACATGTCCACACACAGAGGAACGTTCACGAGGCTGCTATGCTGCTGCTCCAAACGGTCATAGATACTTGTCAGACAGTTTATCACCTGTATGATGTCTATGAACTGCTCATTGTGTTTCAGGCTGTGCTGTTCAAAGGCTTCACATGCTGCTGACATTCCCAGTAGATCCACTGCACAAGTTGATAGTAAGTAGAAAGTACAATTAGATAAGGACATTGAATAAAATATGATATTAAGAGTCAACATGCAAATACAATGTCCCAATGTCCCCATATTTCATTTCCACTACCTCATGTTTTCTTCATTCCTATTACACCAAACTTTGATTTAAAAAAAAATTCTTTGTTTTTTTTCATTCATAGTCATAGGTTGTCACTTTTTTTCTAACATTTACTATAGAAAATGAATTTCTATTACAGAAAAGATTACAATAAAAGTAATGAAATGGACTTACAGCACAGAGCTTTTTGCAACCGTCGTAACTTCATTGCTGTTCTGTATGCTGAAAATCGTACATTGTTGAGATCCGCTGTAAATTAGAAATTATTATTATTATCATTATTCAGCATTGTACTCAGTCCTTGTGAAAGATTTCGCATATTACACTCTTCATGTTAAGATGTTAACCTGACCCCGTTAACTAATGTGTTTTTTTTTAACCCAGACTAGCATTAGCTTAAACGCTAATGGTAATGCTACAGTATCTAACTATACTGTTGTTCTTCTTCTTTTTCAACACGTAATTTATGCAGTAAATAACATTTAACATTCCAATTTTTAGATCACCTTAAAACTGTGTGTGAGTACAGAACAGTGAGCCACCTTTTTGGAGTAGGCATATCCACCGTGTGTAATTGTGTGCAGGACTTTTGTGATGCTGTGATTAGAGTACTTCTCCCTCAACACATAAAATTTCCAGATCCAGCCAAGTTTGTGGAAATGGCAAACTTTTTTGAAAGTCGCTGAAAAATGCCACAGTGTGTGGGGGCAATAGATGGAAGTCACATACCTATAATTGCACCAAAAGAGTACAGTACCCAAGTGATTACTTTAACCGCAAAGGCTGGCATTCAGTTGTTTTACAAGCTGTTGTGAATGGAAAAGGACAATTTGGGGATATTTGTGTTGGATTTTCTGGTAGTGTTCATGATGCAAGGGTGTTAAAACAGTCATATGTGTGACCTGCTAAGCCAAAGCAAAGTTAACATCTGTCGTTGTGATGTTGGTCATTACTTAATCGGTGACCCTGCCTACCCTCTGCAAAATTGGCTGATGAAGCCATTTTCAGACACTGGCAGATTATCAATTCAACAACAGAAGTATAATTACAGAATAAGCAGTGCAAGGTCAGTCGTGGAAATGAGCTTCGGTAGGTTAAAAGGACGTTGGAGATGTCTGATGAAAAGGAATGATTGCCAACTTGACCTTACAAAGATGGTGTTGGCCTGCTGTGTGCTGCACAATATATGTAAGGAGCATGGTGACAACTTTAGTGAGGATCTTTGTGCCATGCATGTCAATCTGCAGCCTCCTCTTCAGGCAGTACCTGAACGTGGACATCCACAAGGAGCTGATGTAAGAGCTGTATCAATGGACTACTTCAACAGACAGGACCAAAAAATCTGTAGTGTTTTATTGAAGTGCAACATTGCAAACAATTGAAGAACAAGTAAAGTGCAAAATTTTTTGGAACATTAAACTGTGATTACAATAATAAATAAAAATAAATGATTACAATAATAAAATAAAAATGTCTGGTTTCTCTCCATAACCGTAACCATTTGCTCCAAAAGGCCCAGCATAGCACCTAAGGCTTCATCCATTTTTTTATGAATGGCCTCGTTCATCTCTCTACTTTGCTGTAGAAACTGCTCATCTGATCTTTCCAAATAGGCAAGTAGTTCCTCATTATCCCGTTCTCTCGTCTTTCTATTAGCTGTGTAATGAAACACAAATAAAAATAAGCAAATTGGCTTAATATATAATACACACAAGTTATATAGAATTTTTAATACAAATTGCCATTACTGAGAAACTGGTGACAAAACAATACTTACCTTTCCTTCGTGGTTCCGTAGATGAGAAAGCTTCACTTAAAGGTGAAGATGCACTGCATTCTTCCTGTTCTTCAGGGCTTTCCACACATGATGTGTTTGAGTCTAAATATCAACAGTACAGAAAACATCAATTTCATATTTTCGGTTTGTTCAATTTTGTACACAGTAACAACGCATTAATGCCTTCCTTTAAAGGTTTTACATCTTGGATAGCGCTTCTTTCAACAGAATGTGTTGTAAACCCACCCATACTGTACACATACAACATCATGAATCATTGAGCAACAAGTTAAAGCATCATATTAATAATAACAGTATGGCTGCACAAAGACGTAAACGTATGTAGCAACTGAGATTTTTTTACACTAACAAAGAAAGTAAACAAAGTAACTTAGCTTACCAAGATCCGATGTGGAAGAGAAGACAATTTCCTGGAGCACTGCTGTGGCTGAATTTAATGCCCCAGTAAGTTGATTCAATGGTCTGTGCACCGAATCCATCACATTATAAAAATAATCTTTTGCTTCTCCACCGCTGCCGCTTTTACACAGCCCCTTCTTTGTGTCCCTGTAGTCTTTCTTCAGTTTTTTTAGCTCGTTCACAATTTGGTCAGTTGTGCAAGTGAATCCTGCGACTATTAGTTCTTCCCGTATTTCCTTATACCCTTTTTTTTTAAGGCACTTTCTAATTTCTCCTGAATCTCTGGGAATGTCCAAATAGCTAAAAGCGCTTTAGTTTCGTCCGCGCTCCATGTTTGGGTCGCCGCCATTTTTTTTTTAAACAATCCCTATAACCCTCATGACGTCACGGGTTCTCGCGACTAGACTAGCAGAGTTTAGGGGCCAGTTTGGTGCTCATTTTAGGGCACCGGCACCAATTTTTTTCTGTGGAAAAGCGTGGCACTGGTTCCAAAATTGGGAGCCGGCACGGAACCGGCACAGGAACCAGAGCAGTAGAAAAGAGGTATTAGTCAGGGAGATGACCAAGAACCCGATGGTCACTCTGTCAGAGCTCCAAAGGTCCTCTGTGGAGAGAGGAGAACCTTTCAGAAGGACAACCATCTCTGTAGCAATCCATCAATCAGGCCTATATAGTAGAGTGGCCAGACAGAAACCACTCCTTAGTAAAAGGCACATGGCAGCCCGCATGGAGTTTTCCAAAAGGCACCTGAAGGACTCTCAGACCATGAGAAACAAAATCCTTTGGTCTGATGAGACAAAGATTGAACTCTTTGGTGTGAATGCCAGGCGTCCCGTTTAAAGGAAACCAGGCACCGCTCATCACCAGGCCAATACCATCCCTACAGTAAAGCATGGTGGTGTCAGCATCATGCTGTGGGGATGTTTTTCAGTGGCAGGAACTGGGAAACCAGTCAGGATAAGGGGTAAGATGACTGCAGCAATGTACAGAGACATCCTGGGTGAAAACCTCTTGACCTCTTGACTGGGGCGAAGGATTTATCTTTCAGCAGGACAACAACCCCAAGCACACAGCCAAGATATCAAAGGAGTGGCTTTAGGACACCTCTGTGAATGTCCTTGAGTGGCCCAGCCAGAGCCCAGACTTAAATCCAGTTAAACATCGCTGGAGAGATCTTAAAATGGCTGTGCACTGACGCTTCCCATCCAACCTGATGGAACTTGAGAGATGCTGCAAAGAGGAATGGGCGAAACTGGCATTGTAGCAAGCTTGTGGCATCATACTTAAAAAGATTTGAGACTGTAATTGCTGCCAAAGGTGCATCGACAAAGTATTGAGCAAAGGCTGTGAATACTTATGTACATGTTATTTCTCAATTTTGTTTTGTTTTTTTTTCATAAATTTGCAAAAACCTCAAGTAAACTATTTTTATGTTGTCATTATGGGGTGTGGTGTGTAGAATTCTAAGGAAAAAAATGAATTTCATCCATTTTGGAATAAGGCTGTAACATAACAAAATGTGGAAAAAGTGATGCGCTGTGAATACTTTCCCGGATGCACTGTACATCGTGTGTATGAGGAAACCATCACAAGGCCCTAATGTGAACCACAAGAAGTACTGTAGTTTTCCTGATGTTTGGTTAGAGAAAGTCATGGTATATTTTTAATTAGGCAACAAAAGAGATGATAAATATCAGAAAGAAACAGTAATATTTATTGAACATTTATCAATAAATCTTAACCATAGATTTTGATATCAAGAAGAACTGTGTATAATTACTTAGCCTAAAACAATATTGTTCCCAATGCTGAAGCAAACATGAATTTTATTTTGCTTTACAACAGATCTTTCATGATAAATGTGTGTATATGTGCTTCATATTATTTTCATAATGATGAAATGAGATGCCCAAATTCGTGCTTTAAAATTCTTAATAAGTTTCTTATATATTTTTTGTAATGTTTTAACAGGGACAAAACAGTGAAAGACATGGCAATGTCTCGGTTTACATGTTGTTGAAATTAATTTAATTTCCTGTTAGTAGGCTATCTGATAGTGTTAACTGCGAATGTCCTGATTCGTGAATATGCCAACATATCGTATTTAAAACGTAAAAATATGTCGACATCATCAGAAAACATGAATGAACTATATATATTATATTATTAAGTAAATATTATTTTATGACCACGAACTTCTTCTGGCTTTTTATAATAATCATCATATTTGCTGTTTGTGTCCAGCATTTAATAATTATTTCATCCATTATTTAACCACGGCTGGAAATAATAGCTGGAATGTGATGTGATTGTGAATTCATGACTGAAATAAAGCTGTTCGTCTTTTGTAAAGTACTTTCACTTTACAAAAGGCAGCGTTTTTATCAAAAGGTTAATAAACGCGTGTTGTACAGCATATACACCGTTACAGCGCGCTCAGTTACTCACTTCTCACCTTTCATGTAGGTCTGCTCGGACTAATTCGTTTTAAACCCCTCAAAACTGCGTGTATATACAGCTCAAAACCTCCATCAGTTATTAAAGCATCTATTTAGAAAAAATGCCCCAGTGATTTCGGAGCTTCAGGAAATCTCCCGGCGCTCTGCGCATAACACCAGGCCAACTCATGTCGAAAAGAATTTATAAACGGTTTCTAAACGTGGGCTATTGTTTTTTTTACTTATAGTATTTGTTAATTTAATTTAAATGAGGTTTGGGCTCAGGACTTCGATTCGGCATCGTGATTCTACTCTTTAATTTACTCCATAGTTTTAATCAGCGCTCAGCCGCATGCATGGAGTTTTCCAGAGCGCACCGGCAGAAGTAGACTAATGATTATGAACGCGTCAAGAAAACAGCAAGCAGACTGACTCTGACCATTTTAAAAAATGTTTGCGTTCATTTTCTGACGCGCTCAAGTTCACCAAAAACAAGAACAGCGCACCTTATTTGCTTTCAAACATTTATAAAATCACAACGTTATTTTGAGTGCGCTTAAATAAAAGTTGAGTCTTATAAAGGCATGTAGTCTTATATAGTTTTAATATATAGTTTTTGCACATTAATCAGAGTCCTCATCTGTTACATTTTTGAGGACAATAGTTTTTTTTCAGCCTGTCACGGCGTGCGCCCAAATCAATATCGCTCCTCGCTCACTAGTTAGGCGGCCTCCCCTTCAGATATGAGAAGAAGCTGGGCTGCGGAATTAGGCACGAATAGTGAAGAAGAGCTCTCCTTGCTAATGATCCCGGGTTCATCCGCGCTATAAAATACTCGGGGTTTGTTGGTTTACAGTGGATTTTACTACGCGGTGTGAGTGAGACGCGCGCACACAACGCGGAAGTGCGGCATGCAAACGGGGCAAATGGAACGCGCCCCAGGGACTTCAAAGAAGAGCCAGCGCGAGCGCACGGAGGCAGGAGCTGCTGTCCGCGGATGGCCGTCGTACTCGTATTTTATAGCGCAGGGTGCAAACCCGAGATCATTGGCATGGATGAGCTATGTCCAGCTCTGTACCAGCATGTCATGTGGGCATTATAAGACTAAAAAGTGGCAGCTAGTCTAAATTAAAATCCTCCTCTTTAGTGCCTCCTATTCCTATTAATCCTATTGTTCTTTTAGTGTCACTGCGTGTGCTTACAATGCCAGACAACATTCAAATGCAAATTATTCACTCTCCCCAAGTGTGAATCAGCTGTTCTCACCTATACATATTAACCTATACGTTCTCACCTATACAAGTGTAACAAATATGAAAAGAAAAAAATAGGAAGGGGCAAATATTTTTTCATGGCACTTCACATGTAGTCAGATTGTTCCACTGGGCTGAAACTGTGGCAGGTGGAGTTATAAAACTTTTCAAATCACACTTACTATACACTGATACGAATAACTTTGAATGATGAATGCTACGTTAATATGATCTCGGGCTTGCTCCACATTATAAAAGCAAAGCGCGGAGTTTAGTCCGAGATCAGGGAAGTACGTGATGTGGTGGAGGCAGTCCCGCCCCCCATCAGCGCCACTTCTAACCAACCAAACCCCCTGTCTGAAGTCTGCTCGGTCTTGTTAATTTATTTTAAAACCCCCAATTCCATGAATTCCCCCAGCAGCGAAACCGGTTTGATGACTTCACACCTGTTGTAAAGGTGAGATGGGGGATTACAGTAACTGTGGGTGCGCTTCACCTCGGAGCGCGCTGTCGCGTTGTATTCAATGAATAGATTAAAACAAAATCATGTTTGCTTCAGCATTGGAAACAATATTGTATTAGGCTAACTTTATTAAAGATTATACACTTTTGTATTCTTTGTCCACACACGTGGGCATCTTAAACATTTTAGATATTGATCCTTTCTCGATGCAGTGAATTTTCTGAGCAAATTAATAATAATTTACATAATTGAAAAGCAGGAAGAAGAAAAGGTTACGCAAAAATAGGAAAAAGCTTTAGAGGTAAATGCTGTGAAATGCTTCAAATAAACAGATTCTGCCTATAACAGGTCAGGGACAGTGAGGCTGGACCCAGCAGCGCACCACATCCCACATCATAATAAATGCTGATGATGACCAACACGTCTCCCCTAAACTACCAGAGCCAAGTAAAAAGAATGGCAATCAAACAGAATAAAATTAGTAGCAGCACTAACTTGTGCTAGTTATTATGATGGTGGTCAATATTAATTGAAATAATGTTTCTCAGCATTATTTTGTATTAATATTGACTACCATAATAATTAAAATAAGTAACTAGTTTACTAGTGTGAGCTACTGCTGCTACTGATTTTATTTCAGCTTATCTGTTCAGTTTTATTTCCATTCCTTTTAAAATATTGTCTTTATAGATTTATATGTTGTTTGTCTTGATGTTGTCTTGATGGCCGCGAGGGCCAGTCGTGAATAGCTGACACTCAGTGACAGTCAATGAAATTGAAGCATTTTTGCCGCTTTCCACGTGGTGTGGCGTTGCTTAAATAATATCCGTATAATATCCGTATATCCTATAAAATCGTCCAGACCCTGGTTTGAATCCCGCTCTGGGTGAAAATGTAATAAATGTGAATCCTTTGTTTTACACTTTTTGCCTATGTGAGGTGGCAAACATGCATATAGTACTGAAGCATAACTTGATAACGTAATGACTATATCGTGGCATTTTAGCGCATAGCGCCGGCATTTTGAGTACTGGCTGGGAATCGAACCCGGGTCTTCCACATGCCAGGCGAATCACCTACCACTGAGCCACCAGTACCCGCCTGCGTTTAAAGCGCATATAGGCTTACATTATACATCTTTGTAGTCCTTTTGCACACGCGCGGGTGCGTTACAATAATAATAATAATAATAAATTTGGAGAACTACTACTACTAATAATAATAATAATTCTGAATGAAAATGATGAATAAATACATAACAGTTTGAGCTTGACACGTTTATGAGCTCTGTCGCTTGCTGTCAATGGCCGCCTAAGAGACATAACATTTTTCGGCTTCAGTAGATACACAATACTTTAGACTGAAACACGACTGCCCCCTACAGGTATTAAAGGGCATTTTCACAGCTTGCCGCGCGCAGCCGCGGCAAGTCGTGGGATCCCTTTTCCGAAAACGTGCGTTTTTAAAGGCCAGATCTGTATTGTGATTGAGGTTTTGAAAACAAAAATGCTGGTCAAGAAAAAAAGAATTTTTAAGTGTTATGTACAGTATAACATGTTCAGTTCCTAAAAAACTATTCTCTGACCTTTAACCTGTTTCTTCTTAATGACCACACACCAAGATTTGATTTGATTTAAAAAATCATGATCTGTATAAAGTTCTTACACTTTATGCAGCTGCATACAGGCAGTCATGCATTACAGATGTTGGAATAAGCTTTGCTCTGTATAAATTAATTGCCATGTGGCAGACATGGCAAAAAAATTCTATATGTTTTAAACAACTCCTAGTTACGTACTGTGGTTTGGCATAATACCACTGATAATGTTATAATACAGCAACAATCTAAGGAGAAGAAACCTAGAAAAATAGATTTTGCATATTATGCAAATTATGAAAAACATAGGCGATATTGGAAATTAGTGGGCGGGGTAAAAAGAGGAAGACAAATAGAGTGCTCATTCTTCAAGCACTGTAGCTTAGTGCAAAAGAAATCTGCATTTCTGTCTCATCTGATCTCAATATTTTATAGAATATTTTGTAAACTCTTCCAGTGCTGTTTCTCCAATATCAGACAGATTCTATTCTCAGACAGAAGAGGACAGGTACACACACAGCATACAGTATATCCAAACAATATTTAAAATAGAAATGACGGGGAATCAAGTTTTTAAATTGTTCTTTTCTTCTTCTTTTTTTGTGCTTGTAACATTTTATCATTTGTTTTTAATATATGCAAATAAAAATCAACTTACCTAAGGACTGGTACAATTCAGCCATTTTTGGATGGTCCCAACAAGTTGTTTGTGTTAGATGGCTGTAGGATAAATCACAGAGAGCAGTGGTTATGGATATGGCACGGATTCCTCCCACAGTCCAAAGACATGTTGATTAGGCTAACTGGCAGTCCCAAAATTATGCGCTGTGTGTGTGTGTGTGTGTGTGTGTGTGTGTGTGTGTGTGTGTGTGTGTGTGTGTGCGTGGCACCCCATCCAAGCTGTATCCTGCCTAGTGCCCAGTCCCCTGGGATAGACTTGATGCCTTCTGTTAATGGAAGATTGAAATTTGTACTTCCATTGACATCATACCACTTGGTTGCATAATCCAGCCAAACATAAAAAAACTATTTTAATAGGGAAAAAACATGACTATTCTGTAAACAATCTCTGATAGCATAATGAGCAGGTAATTTTACTAAACTCTCATGAACAGCAACGAAACATTAAAGAAAGTATTTAAAATACAGTATGTGCTTATCTTAGGGCTGGGTAAAAAATCGATTTAATCTATTTATCGATTTTGTAGTTTACAACGATTTTTATTTTGCAAACTCGAGTTTTTTGACACAATAGTTTTTTCGTACTTTTCCGCGTTACGTCCTTGTTGTTGCCGTAGCGCGATATGAGCCAGCCGCCGCCCCGCCTACACAGTCAAAACAACATGGCAGCGTGTAGCAGAGAACTACTTCCAAAGAAAGGCACAAATAATTCCGTAATTTGGAACTGGTTTGGTTTTGATGCAGCAGACGAAACACAGACGAAGCCTTGCTGCAAAATATGTTTCAAGGCTGTTGCTACTGGAAGCAGCAGTACAACAAATCTTTTCCAGCACCTGAGGAATAAACCACTCTGAAGAATGGGAGAAGTGCAGCCGGCTCCGTAGCGAAAGCGGCTCCTCTAGCACACCTGCTAAAAAGCAAACTACACTTCCCGAGAGCTTTACAAACTGTGTATCGCATGACAAGAACGGAGCGCGATGGAAAGCGATTACTCAGGCGATCACGTTTTATATTGCCACAGACATGCTGCCAATTTATTCTGTTGAAAAGCGAGGCTTTAATCACATGCTGAAAGTGTTAGATGCGAGATACGTTGTCCCCAGTCGCAAGTATTTCGCCGATGTAGCGCTGCCTCGCCTGTACAATACAACCCGCAGTGAGCTGGAGGAGATACAGTTCTACTCAGCCACAACGGACCTGTGGTCCAGCCGGACGATGCAGCCATATCTGAGTCTGACGGTTCACTACATCAACACTAGTTGGACTCTGCGCAGCATCTGCCTTCAGACAGCGTATTTCCCCGACAACCACACTGGTGATATAATTGAAAAAAAATCTAAAAATCGAATCAAAACTTGAATTTTTCTTTAAAAATCGAAGATTTTTTTGGGGGGCAAAATCGCCCAGCCCTAGCTTATTTTAAATCGCTTTAATCCAGTGTGTAAAGAAGTTTCTAATACTTTTGTCTTCTTGGTGTTACCCGTTGGTTGGCATCCCCTATTTTGCATTATCGCGACCTTTTGGTCTTGATCTCCCTCCTTCCAGTTTAAATCTGCCTATTGCCCTTAAAAAAACATTTAATACTTTTTTTCCTTGCCATATCCATACTGAGTACCAATCAACTCTGGGAGCAGAGCAGAGCTTTACTCCCTTTATTTAACATTTATCACAGAGCTGTGTGTGGGACATTTCAGGTTTTGATGTAGGTTTGTGATGCTGCCTTGCGATGTGGTGATTGTTTTACAGCAGGCGTTGAACAGTACCTTCTTTTGTTTTGCGTCTTTAATGAAAATAATCCCAGATCACTAAAGTACTGCTTTTCTTTAGCATAAACTCAATGGTGCTTCTGGCTCTGGAGAAGCCATTTTTTCACACTATGAATGGAACATTTTAATCTGGTTTTATGTGTTTTTGTTAAAGGGTGTATACACTGTCGATTTGGTTCATGGCAGTTCTGATTAGTGAGCAGGACCGCCACACAAAGGGAATAGCATAAACTTGTACAACCCTTGATATCAACTTAAACTTAAACTCAGATTCACTGCATACCATATATATACTCAGTGACAGCTTTTGCAATTTTCTCATCGCATTGTTTTTAAAAAGCAATCTGGATTTTACTCCAGCTGCTAAACTGGCAGTTACCAAACCTCTCATTTAAAAAAATCTGATTAAAAAACATCTACTTATAAGCTGATATCAAACTTTCTCATCTTCTGTAAGCTTTATGATTCTGTAGTAACTCTGTATGGCCTATACATCATGAAAAGCACTGAAAGTGCTAATGGTCTTATTAATGATTCCGTTCTCTTATGTACAGCTCATGTGGATATTTTTATATTAATATTTCATTATTTTTTCTATAATCATTGTAATGAGCAAGCTTGAGAGCAAAAATACCCAAAACAACATGAAAAATTGTAAAAGAAAATGTACATAACTTATCACAACAACTCATTTCGACACCCTAACCCAACAAGTAATTAAATATTTCTTCTGCAAACCCATCCTTTACAGAGTGATGTCATATGGTGGGATAACACTTAAGCCACTGTAGACTAACTCTAAAAAAAGGAAAACAGTGTGTAAAAGTAGCCTGCACTAATAGGCAACAGGCTCGTTATGTTCTTTGCTCCTACTGCAGACCAGCTAAACCATGGCCCGCTACGTGAGTCATTTTTTTTATGTCAGTGAATTCAATTTACAAAAACAAATGGTTCTAAGAAATGACAGAAATTGAAGCATTTATTGTTCCGGAATTTGTATCTTGAATGCGAGCTAACATATCCCACAAGTTCCACTGTAAAGATATAATCAGTGAATGTCACCTCTCAGCGGTTTTATGATTATGGCTGAAGGGGATGAACTTTTACCACCTTTTAAAAACAAGCAGAAAGTGCGCAACACTGCACTCTCTAAAGGATTCAAGCCTGTACTCTGGTTTGACTCCTCTAAGGAAAGAAAAACTACTCTCAGACCCCTGTCACACTGCAACCTTTGAAGAACAAGAACTCACAAAAAAAAATTTAAATGTGCATTCAACCAAGTTCATACTATGTCCCGTTCATACTACGTCTATCATGTTGTCACTAATTTCCTATTATGGCTATTATCATGAGCTCACCCAGTTTAATTAAAATTGAACTGGGTTATTACTATATCCGATCTGATCGCACTGCGCTCTTATTATGTGCTTACTACACTGTCATTACATCCAGCGTGTTGGTACTATATAAATAAAACAGTGCCCGGTGCAGTGCTTTTTAATTATAAAAAGTGTTATGTCACTGATGCTGAAGTTGACACCGTTTCATCACATAAAAGTGATATGAGGAATTGAGTTCAGTATTTACAGTGAACTCTCTGAATGTGACAGACACACTGATTGATAACCTGCTGCATGAACTCCATTGATTCAACAATGCAGTGACATCACAATGACCACTTAGCAATAAAACATTCGGGCCTGTATCATTTTACTAGTGCGTCAATAAGGAGCCTAAGAGGGAAATAAGTTTGATTTATCATCATTATATGATTACCTCAGGCGGTGTATCAGGATTTGGTGGTGCTAGGGTTAGTGTTAGCTCATTCAGTGTATCCGTTACAAATGAGATGATCTTGGGAATATACTATGCTTTACGCTTCATAAACTGATGAACAGGTAACGTTAACCAATACTGACATTCCAATCTTTCTAAGTAATAGCTAACTAACTATTCCGGGCTAGTGTGCTATGCAGGGTATCCACACACCAAGTAGTATCCTTGATCGGGGGCTAGAGAGACATTTGTGATTCAGCCTTGTAATAGAAACTAGTTAGCTTTGTTGCTCGCCTTTAGAAACAATTCGGAACAACATTAAAGCAATTACTAAGGTTTAAGGTAACATAACATTATCAGACGTTGTTTTGTTGTAGAAAGTTTTGAATAAGAGTTAAATGGTAAGAAATAAGTAACGTCCCTTTCACCGTCCAGATGTGGGCGTAACCATGGTCAAGAGGCATTTTGATGTCAGGTGCTAAAGGGCTATAGACATATTTATGGAATGGAATTAGTGAACGTCTGCTGAACATGCAAAGCTCTGGTTTCAAATCTTTGACACATAACCTTATAACAGGTATTAGGCAGGTTAATGACTGTGGAGGTCCGAGTACGACCGGCAGGGTGGCAACAAAAATCATGTGACAGTGTGACGTGTCTGCACAAGCTCTATTCCAGCTTCTATTGGTGGACAATCACACCCTGCTACTGACATCATTTTATCTATCTGCCTGTTACCAATTAAAAAATATCTATGCATTACATTTTTCTAATCAATCATAAATCAATCTCATAATGAAGATATATAAAGCTTTCTGCACATGAGCAAGTGGAAAAGGACCCACCTACTGAACTTCTCTTCAGTTCTAGTCTCAGATAGGAGGCTTTACATCAACACAACAATGGCACCTTCTAAAATAAGGCATTGTTTTATATACAGTGGTGATTTTTGCCATGTGCCAACAACATAAACAAGAAACTCCAGCTTTTTGTTTTCACTTTCCTCATATTGTCCTCAACCCTGGAGTATACAGAGAGTACTGCTCAGAATGGCTTAAGCATGTATTGCCAATATTGATCATCACTGGGGACATAGTTGCAAAATGAGGATCCATAACCAGAGGGTCAGCAACAGAACCGGTTTCAAAATACACACACACAAGCTTTCGTGTCTAACTCAGAGACTACCCATGATCCCACATGCAATGAGACTCGGAGTTGCCTAAATATATCTGTCTTTCCACAATCATACTACATTTGACAGCTAATGTAAGTGTAACTGTACTGAAGCAAACTGCATGAAAAAGTCACTTCTTGTGGGGAAAAAGTGGGAAGAGGCTGTTAAATAATATGCCCTTGCTTTCATATTATGGCTATTATACTTTATAGCACCAAAATATACTTGCTGCCACTGATTACAATTTGCATATTGGTTAAATAGCACCGTCATATATTTTCTTTGGAACATCAGAGATATGTAAATTTCCTCTTCTTACTTATGTACAACTGCAATAAAGTCATCTTACCAGTCTTTCGCTCTCCAATATTGCAGAATGTCTCGTAACAAAAAACATCACATCAACACTTATACGTCTTAGTCCTTCAAATGTTTTTCTTTCTAACCGTTGTCTTACTGTTACCGTGACAGAATAATGTATGAGAATCAGTACATTATTAACATCTACTGTTCATGTTACAGACAGAACAACTGTCCAAGCATAACAACTCCATGCACACAGACCCAAGATGGGAATCGAACCCTCAAACATGGGAGGGTGAACGGTCTTAGGGACGCCCTCAAGTGGTACCGTTATATGAAAATTATGCCCACCCTCTTGTCAATTAGATTCAAGCTCTTAAGCACGCTGATGAATGCAGTTGTAATTAGTCTTTCAACATTTCTGCAGAAAAAACGACTATACAGGTAATTTTAAACAAATATAAAACAAACCTGAATAAATTGCGATAAACCATGCATATCGATAGTGTTTGTCTCTCAGCTGCTCCCGTCAAGGGGTCGCCACAGCGGACCATCCGATCTACACTTATCACGATCACTCACTCACCGTCTATACCACTTTATCCTGTTGCGGATGCCTGGAGCCTATCCCAGGAGATTTTGGGAACCAGGCAGGGTACACTCAGGATGGGGTGCCAATCCATCATAGGGCACACACATACACACACACTGTCACGATCATCACCTTGTAAATTGTTAGCCAGGTGATCCATGTCTCTGACCTACCCCAGTGCAACTGCGTCATATAGCAGCAATGCATTCTGGAATTTTGAGTCCAACAGTGGCTGTCTCCACTTTTATGTCGATTTCTCATTATTGTAACATTTAACCTCAGAGTAAAAAGGTGTGAATGATAAAAGGAGCTCCTGCTCTCTTGCTTTGATATTTCTTATTTCTGTGATTGCTAATTTATTCTCCTATTAAATGTTATTGTAACTACAGCAGTAACGTGGCATCAGTGCAGCAGAGTCTTACTCCTAACATCAATAATGATCCACATAAAGACATGATCCCAATATAATCACATAATACATCTTTAATCAGAAACACACAAGATTATGTCTCGAGATGGAATTTTCCTTTAAACTACAGGTAAAGGACATGTCCCTAGGAGTTCAGATCTCTGGCAGTATGCAGACATCTGCGAGCTGTACATATGACACTGTACCAAATAAACACCAAAACCCCGACCTTAACATGTCCTTCGACATGGCGCTGTTATAATGTACAGTATGTGACTTTAGACAAAGCTGCTGTTACTGTACACAACAGATCATGAGTGCATACATTAAAAAATACGTTCCGCCTGTTCTACAATACCTTCAACGTTAAGGGTTGAGCGCAACAAATCCAGATTTGAAACAGTTTTGATCAGTAACATCAAAAGCTGCTGCTGTTCCTGTGAGCTGCGCTTCCGTTACAGTACAATGAGAATCCAGAGCCAGACAAAGGCCTCGACAGGATAAACATGGCTTTAAATCTAAGACATACAATTCATCAGAGTACAAAACAGCACCGATCCAGGCGACTCCTGGGTGGAAACCTACACTGCGTCATCTGATAAAGGATTGCTGTCGAGCACCCAAGAGAAAGCAAACAGAAATGTACCGAAGGCATCTGTATTCGCTGTAGAAGAGGCACAGAGATTGAGAGAGAGGGAGGGAGGGAGGAAGGGCACCTGCTGGACTGTAAAAACCCGACAGCTATAGCTGCTGTGCCCGCTAGTGTAGCTAACCCGAACCGCAGGATTGAACCGACATTACTCGACGGCACCGATGGACGCCACTTACTTCCTCAACTGCTCTCTCATGCTGTTCGCTGTGCCGTGTCACGGCGTCTCGGAATCTGAGAACTCGGTGTTCCTGCCAGTGGCCGCCCCGATATTCCCTCTGCTCGCAGGAAAACGCGCTAGATTCTCCCGCAATCTCCTCGCGAGGTTCCGCTCAGACGAGGCGGAGCTTCTCCATTCACTCCCTTCCCCCAAACGCCTTCACTCAGGAATCCTCCGAAAAACCTCGCGCACAGAGTGAGAGAGAGAGAGAGCAGGGTGCTGGAGCTCTCTCTGTGAGGGGCCGCGAGAGCAGGCAGCAGGAACGTCACACTAACTCACTGCATCACACTCACACAAACTACACTTATTCATAAATTGATTCATATCACTATAAAGTTCCTTTCTTCTCAGAATCATTTAGTTATCATGAACTTACTGCGACATAATGGAATTCTGAGGTTTTATTATACATATAGACACATAAACTTTTTTTTTGTATTTTGTAAGTACATTTAAACCCTTAAAACTA
This sequence comes from Clarias gariepinus, assembly GCF_024256425.1. Taxonomy (NCBI): domain Eukaryota; kingdom Metazoa; phylum Chordata; class Actinopteri; order Siluriformes; family Clariidae; genus Clarias; species Clarias gariepinus. The sequence continues at coordinate 22,025,892 of NC_071117.1, forward strand.
GTGGTGCACAGAAATTAGAAGAAGGTAATCAGTTACATTAAATTTTTTAAGTAATGATGTTTTCAATTTTAAGTAAACAGAACTATCTTTTTCAGTTAAATCTGAAAGTACGAAATCTATGAATATTAATATTAAAACTAAAACTGATAGAAATTCATGATTTATATTTAAACCCCAAAACCAGAGTTATGAAAAAAAAACTAAACAATTTATGCTAGTAAAGTAGTCAGTTCAAATTAAAGATTGATCTTTGCCAAATACAAGAAATCTTGCTTTCTTACCTCCTAAACAGTAGGTAGCAAAAAGTGGAGCTTACGTTTTCTCCCGCGTCTAAACACATTCTATTCATAACTCTAGAGAGCACCAAACAGTCGACAATTAGATGACATAAATCAAAAACATCAACTTTAGGCTCCCCAGATTTGTGAAGATTATACTTGCAGCATCATGAAAAGACAGACCAATCCACCATCTCGATCAAAACGATTCAATGTGGGCAGTTTACATGTGCATTGATGTCAGTCACAAAATCGCTAGGCTGAAAGATTTTAAATTGGTGGAAATTTAAGGAGAGCATTACTGTGGCTTAAAATATCAAAGTTGTTCAGCTAACCTAAAAGAGTAATTTCCAAAAACTCATAAATACCAAAGTTCTAAATACTCATCAAGGTCTATTAATTTAAACTAATTGTAATTATTTAAGTTAACAGTACTCAATGTGTTAAATTACTTTGAGCATAGAGTTTACAGTGCAGGTTAGATTATACGCCCATCAAAGAGAGAGCATTTATTAATATACAATTACAAAACATTTTATATATAACGAAACAAATATAAAGTAAGCATGTTTTAAAATTTATACGTTTTAAAAGAGAATTTAAAATGAAAAATGTTCTGTTTCGGTTTTGGCCCAGAACTTTCATTCCGGTGCATCACTACTTAAAACTCTAGGCCAATGATGATTAAAAAATATCTGACTGCTTTTATGAACTGGTAATAAGATACATTTAGGCAGACACTCTTATCCAGAGCGACTTACATTTTTATCTCATTATACATCTGAGCAGATGAGGGTTAAGGGCCTTGCTCAAGGGCACAACAGTGGTGACTTGGTGGTTGTGGAGTTTGAACCTGGGATCTTCCGAACCGTAGTACAATGCCTTATCCACTGAGCTACCCCTAGCCATACAATGTATGTGTTAACTGAGAGGCTTGAGAACTGTGCATTTGGTGTTTTGGATATGTCAGGTAAAAGAAAACTTATCATTTTTTTTTATAATGTGTATATTTTACCACTACCGAAATAGGAAAATGATGTTGCAAAAATGGAAAACCCAGCATTTTAATCTAAAAATATCTAAAAATAACAATTAAAACACATGATGGTGTGTATCTGTGTGTCGTGTATTCTTTGCGTATGTGACCCAATTAAAAAAATATATATATATTTTTTTCAGTCATGTTTATATAATAAAATAAAATCCAGTTCATCATATTGCCTATTTTGTGCTGAAAAAAGTATACTGTATTTCCTTCCCTCCATATATAGGGCTGTATATGTTACAGCCCTGTATATGTTTATTAAAAATGCAAAACAAAAATTGGCTAGAAAACTCTAAGTTTTACAGACTACCTATTTACACTTATATTTCCTAATATTCATCACATTGTTTTGTAGTTTAATGTTGTCTAGTTTATCATGTTCAGTCTGTTATATTGAAATATTAATACATAAAAAAACTTTTCAGAAACTCAAAACATATGTACAGTCACCCTCACCAGTAAATCACTTTGCTAACCTGCGCTCATTAAATGCTAATGCAAAAAAAAAAAAATGTCTAACTCTCCCATGAGAGGGTGGACATGTGTGCATAGTTTTTGCCACATTTTGGATTTTTTTTTTTTAATCAGTAGCCTTTTCTCACTCACTCACTCTGTCCATTCCGCTTAATCTTGTATATAGGGTTGGGGGTCCTGGAGCCTATTCCAGGAGACTTAGTGAACGAGGTACACTATGGACAGGGTGCCAATCCATTGAAGGGCACACACACATACACACACGGACTACAGGCAATTTGGGAATGCCAATTAGCCTAATCTGTGGGAAACCGGAGTACCCGAAGAAAACCCACTAAGCACAGGCAAAAAAAAAGCAAAGGCACACAGAGGTGGGAATCGAAACCAAGCCCTGGAGGTGCAAGGCGATAGTGCTAACCACTAAGCCACCGTGCTACCCAGCCTTTTAAATTGTTAAGAAGAGGATATTTATTTATTATTATTATTATAATATATAATTATAATATTATAATATTATAAAATGATAATTATTATTATATTATTACTTTGTTAAAATGTACATTATATAATCACTATGCACTTTATAGTGATATTGACCCAGATGCAGTGTGCTGTTCTTTTATGACCTGGTATAACACAAAATGTCCAAAGTCCAGAGTCTCATTCCAAGATTCCTTATCTCATGCAAATATATTTTGTCACCTTACTGTATATAATACATGCACATAACCTAAATTTATATTGTCCAAGCACTTCTCCTAATTCACACTGGTTTGTTTGAAAAATCAACATCCAAACAATTCTCAACAAATCAACATATCTTGCTCACAAACCAAGTCGTGCTCCAGTTTCTTTTCTCCTCCACACACACACACACACACACACACACACACACACCATTTTAGAAGAGTCAAATGACTAGGCTGCATTAAGCAAAAAAAACAACTAAGGAGATTTGCAGTTACTGGACCTTCAACAAAAAATGGATGGATAGTGCTGAACCGTTCCAACTTGTGGTTGGAAAAAAAAAAAAGGAATGGAGAACACTTAAACAATTGGGGAAGCTGTATGGTAAAAAGACAGCAGTAAGCTATGTTCAATAGTAAAAGAAAGCATTTCCATCCCACAATGTGTTGAGAACTCACAGAACTGCAAGTAAACAGAGCACTTTTCACACCTTGCCCTTTTTTATCTATTATATTACAATACTGTACTATTATACTACTACTACTCTACACAATGTTCAAAAGTAAAAGTTTACTCTTTACTCTTAAATATAAAAAATGCTTCAATGACATAATTTGAGAAACGAAAATCTGTTTTCCTGTATTTGCCAGCCTGGGAGAAATATGGCGGTATCAGAGCAACATGCTAAAGCGACCAGCTAGATGAATTGATGGTTATGTGCCAGTCTTTGGGTATGAATAGACATTTTATCAGGTAGTCAAAAATAAGGGCAAAATCCTTGACAAATTTGTACATCTGGACCAAACACAAAGTCTGGTTTCTCAAGGACTAGCTTTCCTACAAAAGACTACTACAAAACAGACCAGAAGTCTCTAACAATGTGTAAGTTATATATGTCTCACTGGTGAACATTAACGTAGCACCATCTTTTTTGACCAAAGCAAGAAATCTTTAGGCAACGCACTTCCCTAATTTTCCAACATAGAAGGTTAACCTTGTACTCACGTCCCATAACACCTCCCAACGCAGGCCAACGCTACATTTAAGAAAGGGCATTATTTGGTCAAATTTACTTAAATTTAAAATTATATAAATAAAAAAAAATTACTTTATTCTATTTCATTTGTTTATAATAAAAATATACAAAATGTTACCTTTATTTACTTGAGAGGAAATTCTGTTTCTAATTTAAACATGTTGATACATGAACATCGTTTTTCAGTGTACATTTGGGCATTTGGCAGACACTCTTATCCAGAGCGACTTACATTTTTATCTCATTATACATCTGAGCAGTTGAGGGTTAAGGGCCTTGCTCAAGGGCCCAACAGTGGCAACTTGGTGGTTGTGGGGTTTGAACCTGGGATCTTTCGAACCGATCTTCAACCACTGAGCTACCCCTGACCCCACTGTACTGTAGATGCAAAACTGAAACTGGTCTCTCTAAAGCTTTTTTGCTGAATTAATGTATTTACCTGGTGCTTAAATCAAGGTTTTTGCTTAATGTACATCATCCACATTTGTAACCAACATCTTACAGATCTTACAGAATTTGCTAAAGATCTGAAGAGCTTCTGCATGTTTGTTGCTATATTTTTAGTTGCCATGCAGTACTGTTTGGTGCAGAGAGTAGCAATTTGAACATTGTATCAACTTTTTATCTGCCATAGGGAAAAGATATTAGGATCATCCTTGGGAATGCCATACTGGGCAGGCTGTGGCATGTTCTCCTTAAGGGAATTACAGGCATGCTGTGCTAGGAAGTACGCACTGGTTCAACTTGTGAGTCAGATCCTCAAGAGACAAAGTCTGTGTGATTCCTACCAGCCCTGGGGATTAAGGGACAAATTAAAAATCTCTGAACATATTAAGCTATTTCAGATCTGACGCATACTACCATATCTTATGGCTGCCAGCTGCAACTGCCATGTTGAATTTACTGATAATGAGAGCGGGATGAACTCTGATGTGTACTGTATATCATCTACACAGATTCAGACAAATGGTTCAAAAGGTACCTGCTCTCCAGGTATTTATTAAATGCAAAGGGTTTTTAAACAAGTGTTATTAATATGTAATTACTGATTGTTAAATTATATTTTAAGTGCAGAACAAATATATAGAATGCTGTTATTTCTGCACTGTTTATCCGAATAAACTCCAATGTACTGTATTAGAAATATAAAATAACAATAACTGTTCAATTCAATTCAATTCAATTTTATTTGATAGCGCTTTTAGCAATTGTCATTGTCGCAAAGCAGCTTTACACAATCAAAAGAATTATTTAGGTTTGTATGGAATGTGAATGTGTATGAATCGAAATGGTCAGTTTGTCCCTGGTGAGGGCGACAGTGACAAGGAAAAACTCCCTGAACTGGACCCAACTGAATATCCTATAGTATATCAATGCCAGTTTCTTAGGTGAAGTAGTTTGGAAGTTGCAACATGCCAATTGAACTTTTTTAAATTTATTATTCAAACTGTTTTTCTAATTACTTAGTCTTTAGTTTGATAAAGGTTGTTTAGGAACCCAAAGGAATGGCTATTTTTTTCCTGGCCTGAATAAGCTTGTTGGTTAAACAGTAGAGATGGTGAGAGAAAAAGGGGAGCTATTAGGTTGTAATGATCACATCGACAATCTGAAAGGGGTCATTGAGTTTGGCCTCCCTGGTGGATGTGTGACCTATGACAGCATGAAAAATATGAGAGAGATCATGTGTAAGACCTCCTTCTCTGTTGGGAAAATGGTTTTCCCCTTATTCATCTAAATGGCTTCTTTCACTCCTCTCTTTAACCAAGACCTCAGGAAAAATTGTGATTAAACCACAAATCTGGTTAATTTTTAAGAACAATTTCCAAATGCCCACAGGTACCACATTCGTCTGTAGCAGCAATACTACACAAGTGTAAACATCATGAGAACACACAGTCATCATATGGCATCATAAGTAGGAAGATGCAAACTTTGGTATAAAAAGTACAAATAAATTCCAGAACAACAGCACAGAACACTGTGCACAAAAGTACCAAGTATAGACATAGTACAAGACCAATATAGACATAACATGAACAGCTGCTCAGCAAGGAAGAAGCCACTGCTTCTTCAGAAACCGTCAGACGGCTTTTTGCAGCTGCACATGGGGGCAAAGATATTCTGAAGAAACGTCCTCCAGTATGATTGAACAAATATCAAACTCTTATGCCATAATGACCATAGAATGCTGTGCATTGTTTTTTTTTTGTATGACACCATTAATGGTCTAGAGAACTAGCGTGAAGATGCTGTTTTTGTTGTTGCTTTGGATGATTAGAGCATGTCTGAAAATAGCAGTTTTTAACAACATTGAGCTTAAACCCAAACTCTGCGTTAACTAACCTACCCTGACCTGTAAAACTCTAGAGTTTACTTTAATCAATTCTGAGTCAAGTTAAAGCCAATCAATAGAACGCAGATAACATGAGTTACCATGGCAACACAAGGGGGAAAAAACACATACTGCACCCAAGTAGCTTTAGAAACATTAATGATTACAAATGCAGAATAAGTATATACTGTATTTAAGGAAAAAGAAAAAAGGTGCTTCATATAATACAGTACACTTATGCTATATTGAATATGAGAATATATAAAACATGTATATGATATGATATGATATGATATGATATGATATGATATGATATGATATGATATGATATGATAATAATGAAGCTTCAGCTAAACAAGTAGAAAACTAACTTGGCAGCAACACAAGCTGAAATATACAAAAATTAATTCATCCATTTAAATTTTGATTTATTAGCCTATTGTGTAGGGTTTTATGTATTTGAGTGTTGATATTTATAAGAAACAATATTAAATACTGGCAGTGTTGGGGGGGCTGCACATATGCCTGTTTTTAAGTCATTAGTGTCATGTTTTTTTTTGTTAGGATTTTCAGCCACCCCAACACTGCCAGTATTGCATAACACCCAAATGCATGAAGACCTACACAATGGGCTATTAAATCAAAATAATGATATTTATATCTATTATGTGTTTTAATATTAGCTTAGCGATGGCCACATATAGCTAATTCAGGGTTCAGTTTTAGGTCCACTGCTTTTTTCCCTTTACATGCTTCCTCTGGGCAACATAATCCATAAGCATGGTATTAGTTTTCATTGTTATGCCGACGACACACATATGTCTCAGCAAAACCTGATGAGAAAAAACAGCTTACTAAAGTTGAGCAATGTGTGCAGGACATACTATTGTAATGCCTTACTGTCTGGTTGTTCAGCTAGGTGCATAAACAAGCTTCAGCTAGTTCCAAATGCAGCAGCGAGAGTCCTCACTAGAACCAGAAGATAAGCACATCACCCCTATCTTATCTTCACTGCATTGGCTCCCTGTGAAACTTCGTACTGATTTTAAAATACTACTCTTGACATATAAAGCATTAAATGATCTCGCGTCGCAGTACCTGAGCAAACTGCTAGTGTCTTACGAACCGCCACGCCTACTTCGATCAAAGGATGCAGGCTGCTTGTCAGTACCGCGTATTATGAAAACTACAGCTGGGGGCAGAGCTTTTCCTTACAAAGCCCCAAAGTTATGGAATAGTCTTCCAAATAGTGTTCGGGACTCAGACACAGTCTCAGTGCCTAGGTTTAAGTCTAGGCTAAAAACCTATTTATTTAGCCAAGCATTTTTATAAATAGATTTGCCTTAGGTAAAGGAGCAGATCTGGGGGACTCATGGACGTAGAGTATTATGGTGAACTGGTATGTTTATATGCTGTCATCCTCACTCTCATTGATCACTCTGGTTTGCTGACGGTGAGGTGATTGTTTGCTTTACATCTCAGGAAGCCCTCATGTTTGTGTTTTCTTCTGGCTCTTTCTTCTTCTGGCTCTAACTATTATGCTGTCATAGTTAGTCCTGCCGGAGTCTCTGCTTGCACTCTACACTCTACATTCACATTATACATTGTGTGACTGGGACTATAACTAACTGCCATCTCTCCTCTTCTTCTCTTTCCCCCTCTTTCTCTTTCCTCTCTCCTCCTGTCTCCCTCTTTCCCCCACTTCTCTCTCTGTCGAGCTACACATGTCGTTCCTGAGCTGCCAGTGATCCAGACTCCCTCTGCCCTCTGGACCTGTCTGACCCATTCTGGTGCCCTGCTTCTGGCTGAAGATCTCGTCACATGGATGCCCCGTGTGCCTCTCTGGGATGCGTCTGGTGTCTGGGGATGATTTTCTCTACCTAGAAGATGGTTCTGGCCTTGACTGGTGTTGACAAATGTTATGCTGGGGACTTGACCGTTCGATAGTTCAGGACTGGAACTTCTTACAAGTCTACCTGGGTCTTCAATAACTACCTGGACTCCATATTAACATCAATTAACATCAACTATTATAGCTGAACTGCCTCCCACCCTACACACTGTATAAATGCAGATCAATTCCTGCTTTCTGTTTTACCCAAATGAGGATGGGTTCCCTGTTGAGTCTGGTTCCTCTCAAGGTTTCTTCCTTTTACCATCTCAAGGAGTTTTTCCTTGCCACTGTCGCCCTCGGCTTGCTCATCAGGGACAAACTGACTATTTTGATTCATACACATTCACATTCCATACAAACTTAAATAATTCTTTTGATTGTGTAAAGCTGCTTTGGGAAAATGGCAATTGTTAAAAGCGCTATACAAATGAAATTGAATTGAAATGAATTAAATCCATCTTAGACACAACTTGGCTCTGATTTTCTTGTAGCAGGTCAATTCTTTGCAATTAACTGCTACACTTTTTGAGTTTCTCTGAGTAATATGTGGAAAATTGTGATGTAGGCTAAACAAAGTTGTAAAAAACATTATTTTTATTAGGATGGAGCACTTTTCTGGATAAAGTTATAATTTAGTTGTCTAACCTTGTTCATCTTTTAGCAATTACTGATGATGTAATCTGTCGGCTGGAGAATTCTGCCATACCAGATGTCCATGCAGTTGTGTGTCCTCTTAATACCTTACAATTTATTTCATAATGGGCTGGGGTAGGAGAGATTTTTTTTTTTTTTACAGGAACATGATGAAGACACCCTGTGAGCTAAACAGAGTGAGGAAATATACTGAGAGGCCTGTTTGGATGTACACATTATATAAAAAAAAATAACAGTTGATGATAATATAATAAAACTTGCATCTTCTTTTTCGATAATTGGAAATTACAACAAAGAAGAGAGTCTTTAAGTTTTGCAGCACAACATAAAACATTACTGACATACTGTTCAGCATAGAAATAAAACTGTTGGAACATCAGTTAAAGGTTGACAGGGTGCCACCAGGTTAATGATTTTACTTATCTTGGCAACATAAAAATATTAATAACTGTTTGTTAAAAAACTTCATTAAAAGAGGTAATAGTCAATCAGAAATGATGGGAGCATACAGTGTCTCTAACTGCTCTTCCATCTTGTGTATCCATCTTGTAGAGGGTCAGAATCAGTATCAGGATCAGTCACTGGCTTTGTTTTTAGTAAGTATTTCATTGTGAGAGTCACATCTCACATCCTGACAGAGTGTTGCCTTGTAAACCTGCCAGCATCATCAATGTTAAATAGAAACTTCAGTTGGAAATGAAGTGCAAAAAAAGCACACACCATCTCTGAAGGGGAGGAGAAACTTTGGATAAGTTTAAGTAAACCCGATTCTGTTGCCCAAGCAACTGCCTCCGAGTTGACCTGAACTGGCTTTTAGTTTCCATGAAATTAGGCCCAATTAACACTGAGTTTTCACTAAACACAATTTCTAAGACCTCTTCCAACAGGCAGTAGACATTAACATTAATGTATACACAAACTCTGTCACCAACTATACCAGTGTGTGAATAGAAAACACGGTTTCTAAAGCCTGTACAAGATCCTTCTCAATCCAGAAAAGTGGTGACTTGAGATGAACACAATCTACAGTATGTTTGGTTTGAGACAAGCAACACCTTCCCTTAGTGAAATTCCTGGCAGCATCAGATTCTTTAGGATGGTCAACCCATGTAAGTTAACAGGCGCTGATGATGGCCATGTCCTCAAAGCATGTGCCAGACAGCTAGCAGAGGTTTTCACAGACATGTTTTATCTTTCCATACGTCGGACTGTGATCCCAACATGCTTTTAAGAAGACCACCATTGTTCCTGTCCCCAAGATGATGCAGGCAAATTCCTTAAATCACTACTGCCCTGTAGCTCTGACATCCAGTCAAGAAGCCCTTCGAAGCCACTTGTCAAAACCACATTTGTTCCCCCTTTCTGGCCACCATTGACCCACTCCAGTATGCAGTATATAGTACTGTGCCAAAATCTTAGGCACATATTAACTTTAGTACAAATTTTAATATCCGTATATGTTTTTCATGCCTGCATTATTATGTACAAGACCAATTCCAAACATAAATTAAAAATTTATTTAATTTTAAATAAAAAATGAATGAATAAATAAAATTACAGAAGAATATTTGCATACCATCTATTTTGCTGCACAAGTCTGTATATAACATTACCAATTATTTTCAAGTAAAGACTTTTGACACCAAATACAGACTGTGTTTATCTGTTTTTTTCTTTTTTTGAAGGCATTTCTGCTTAATTTTTTTGTATATAATGTACAGTAAGTAAATCAGCCGTTAGGTAGCGTGCTGGAGAATCAGAGTGTTTCTAGTTGTAATCTGTCATAATATATCGCCTTCTTTATAATATTCCTGACTAATGTTATTTATTTATCAATTTATGGTTATTATGTTTGAAATTATGAACATAATTAATGGAGACATGATAAACATACTGTATAAGACCAAATTGTTACTAAACATAATATGGTGCATAAGACATTTCCACAGCACTAAACACACAGATACACAATAGTATATATTTAAGTCCTGTGTAAAGCAGCCCCAAAATATAGCCAAGCTTCTTTCATGTTTTGCAGTATAGGTATTGTGCTCTTTTCTTATGTGAATGTTTAAAAAAAAAATGTTTGGTCTGTGAACATGCATCTGATGTGATCAACCTTCACAAACTCAACCAATGGTTACACACTCAACCAATTATTCTTAATGCACCAACAAGACTAACAATATTCACTGACATATTTGTATTTATACAGTCAGAAACATCAAAAAAGCTTAAAGGCTTGTTTAGGAGTCAACTTTATGTCTTAAAGTTTCAAACATCGAAGCCAACAGCATCAGAAGTCTTTTAAAATTAAAATAGGAATATAGTGAAGATAAGCTATTTCAGGAATTTTACCTTGTTGTTAACTTGACCCTATTTGGATTAAATTCAGAATATAATCACTTCTTCTATAATACAACAGTAAATCCTAATGTGAAATGTTGATAATTGAGACATCAGGCAAATGCAAAAATTAAGCTTGATGTGAAGTAAAATGAACAGTTCATTCACACAAGCACAGGCACGTACCTCACGCCGTACCCGAGCCAGGACAATAATTGAACTATACCCTATTTTTTGATACAGTATTGCTTCTTGAGGCATACATTTATCCAATCTGCGTGTAAGTAAGAAATAGTCAAATGCAATTCTTCATCTAAATATATACATATGTATGGGTTTTGCAAATGCACTTGACAATACTGTTCTTGCAAAAACAGCTGACCTTCATGTCTAAAAATAACAATGGACTATTGTTGTTGTGACTTATTTACCGAATGTCATATGTAATAATTTATAGTTTTAAAAAAGACTAAAGTATTGTTTTAAAATATTGTTTTAAAATGTTTATATGTATTTAACTATACAATGTATGTATGCACATTGTTTTACCATACAGTATACATCTCATAATAAATAAGTAAATGTGTAATATGCATGTGTAATATATACATCCATCATTGTTCTACGTTTTAACTTGAAGTTGCTAGAAAAATTACCATTTAAATAGCCCATGTTTATATACCTTCCCAAAATGGTTGCAAACAATATAGTGTATCTTAGTTCCTATTGTCAGGTGTTTGTGTTTTTTATTATATTAGCTTATACACCTGCAACTCAACATGTTCTTTTCAAACTGAAAGATATTAGCTGCCTTAAATTTCTAAAGTTAGTGACTTTGTGTAAGTTAGTATTATAACACACATTAAGGACTTATATGTTATAAGTTAGTATTATAACACACGTTAAGGAATTAGTAAACAACTGAAATTTGTTGTCTTTGGAATACTTACTTTATATAATAAGGAACACTGTTTGGAGAAACAGAGCGTTCAAAAGGACTTTGTACGGACACTGCAGAAGAAAAAAACTGACTGATCAATAAAACAAAACCAACAATTATAGCAAAGATAATAATAATAATAATAATAATAATAATAATAATAATAATAATAATAAATGATGATGATGAAGAAAAAAAAGAATGCAGTAGTACTGTATATAATAAAAACTTATTGTGCTATGCCTAAATGACTTTCCTAGTGTACCTTCTAGAAACTGCTGAGAACTGGGTCCTAAGTCTTTGTGGGCCTCAATAAGTTGGGACAGATGTTCTTCTATTGATATCTAAAAAAAAAAAAAGACCAAAAAAACAAGTTACTGAGTGAGTTAGTGATTGGGCAATTGTCATACATTTTGTCAGAATGGTTGCAGGAAGGACAACAGCAGATGGAAATGTTGGAAAGGGAGAAGACTCCATTTTCTAAACCAAGGTGCAAAACTGTGTTACAGCATATATATTCACAATCTCTCCTCTGAAAATGTCCAAACCACCTCAATCTGGCCTCTCTGACTTTATCTCCAAAACATTTAACATGGGTTGTTCCTCTGATGAACTCATTCTTGATCCTATCCATCCTTGTCACTCCCAAGGAAAACCTCAACATCTTCAGCTCTGTTTCCTCTAGCTCTGCCTCCTGTCTTTTCTTCAGCGCCACTGTCTCTAAGCCGTAGAGCATTGCTGGTCTCACCACTGTCCTGTACACCTTTCCTTTCATTCTCGCTGATACTCTTTTATCGCACAACACACCTGACACTTTTCTCCACCCATTCCAACCTGCCTGTACCCGCCTCTTCACCTCCTTTGAACACTCTCCGTTGCTCTGGACTGTTGACCCGAAGTACTTAAAATCCTGCACCTTCTTTACCTCTGCTCCCTGTAGCCTTACCGATTCTCCTGGGTCCCTCTCATTTACACACATGTATTCCGTCTTGCTGCAGCTAACCTTCATTCCTCTGCTTTCCAGAGCGTACGTCCACCTCTCCAAATTTTCCTCCACTTATTCCCTGCTCTTGCTACAAAGCACAATGTCATCTGCAAACATCATAGTCCATGGAGACTCCTGTCTTACCTCATCCGTCATCCTGTCAAACTGTTATCCAACAACATTCCCAGAGTTTTTAAAACGTTATACAAACATTGTTAGAATGTTCCCAGAATGTTATCCAAAACTCTATTAGATTGCCCAGATTGCTATGCAAAGGCCAAAACAATGGGGGGAAAAAATCCCACATTCACGATCACAAGGCTTTGCAACACCCTCAGGTTTATCTGGTCATGTTCATGTCCTGTATCCCTATCACCAGAATGGATACATTTATTAATAAAACAAAATACAGTGTTTGAGTGATGTTAATTCTAGTCAGTAACCTTGTGAACCGGCGGTGTAAGGATATATTTATTGGTTTATTATTTGAGTTCCCCATTCTCTACAATACTGAATTATCCTGTATAGGACAATAAAATGCATACCATATTACGTTAATACATGACTTGTTTTGCCCTGCATTTTCTTGAGAATTCCAAAGTTTCATATCCCTCAAGAAACAGCTAGGTGTGCACATTGTAGTAACATATTTACAATGACAAACAAAGATATTTCACTTAAATATTATAGTATGTTATAATTAATAAAAAAGTATTTAAAAACTTTGCTACCATCCAATGGTGCAAATCTATGGAAGTAGTCTCTAAAATTTGATATTTATTTTTTTATTTATTTTATTATAGCTTTAAATGCTGTTTGGCTTAGTTGGAATTTGAGGTTGATGCCCCTAACTTACATATGAACAAAAATAAATAAATTACCAATAAATTAATTCATTACATGTATGGTCAGGTCTATACCATAAAATGTTTAGATTGTAAATATTGTTGATTTTTTGCAGAAGTATTTGGACAGTGACCCCCACAATTAATATGAAATTAAGCACTCAAGATGTGATTCATGTAGAAACTTTCAACTTTCCTCTTTAACAAATAAATTGCATTAACCTTTCTGTTTTTATCAGTCTAATAATAGCCGTATTCACTACAAAAAAGCTACAGTAACTAGCAAATGCAAATTCTTGAAAAGATTTAAAAATGCAACGACCTCCCAACTTTTTGTCTGCTTAATCTGGCCTAAAATAAAGAAGCAGGCCACATATGGCCATGTCAATTATCAGTCAGTTATTAGTCAATTATCCGGTTACAATTGAGCCTTTAAAAATGACCTACTTTTTGTCTGTCACTTCAGTCACCCTTTTATATTCTTATGCTGGTATTTATTCTGCACCATCTGTCCCTTGTCCCGCCCCATATCCATGAAGCTATTTTTGTGTTCATAGCATCGGTCCTCATGAGTTCCATCAAAACCACCTGGCAGGAGTGTGAGGAGTGCCAAACGTTCAAGAAATGTATGGTTTTGGCAAACTTTTTTCCCCCACACAGGTGGCTTCAGATAAATACCATATTTATCATTATAATCAGCACATTGTCAAAAAAACAAAAACAAAAAAAACAGCTATGATTCATAGTGCACACTCAATGTATGCTACTTTTAAATTCTAGCCACGCTATGCTTTGTGTACTGTATACCACCTTGTATTTCCTTGAATTTGTTTTAACGTGTTAGTAAAATTGTTGCATTCTCAACTAAAAAATTATCTTTCTTAAGCAAACATATTTGACTCTTTTTCCTCAATATATGTTTACCTGCAAAAGTCGCCATCGCCTACTGAGATCATCACTTCTCTTCAGATTTTCTGGTGAAAGTTGAATACCAGGCTTTTTTAACTGAGAGGCTACTTTGTTGACTTGATTTACGTCATCCTGAATCGGAGCTATGGTCTCCTGGAATACCTAGTTAATTAAGAAAAGTGGAGGAATTTAAGCATTATTAAATATCTTACAGAAACTTACTGATTTTGACAAGTCCTTCCATATATTATGTGCATTTTGACCAAAGCCCTTAGTTGAGAAATCTAATAGAACATTTCTTTTTCATAATATAGTTTTCTTCCAGAAATAATTTTTGCTAAATAATTTTTGCCATCCATAAATCACAACCACAACCAGGTTATTGTTACTCCTGTGCCATGAATAGTCTACCAGCCAAATAATTATCAAGGTGGTCTTGTGATGGTTCCTTTCTGTTGATGGATGAGGCTGAGGTGGGATGGCAAACTGTGTATTGTGGCAGATTTAGAAGTCTACAGTCTTAGTATTTAAGGCTCCAAAATCTTTCGTTGTCAAAGTCATTGTCCCCTTTCTGTATTAATAGGATTGATTCACAGGCACTATAATAACTGTATGGGCTATTTGCAATTATTATTTAAGCTGTTGTTGAAAAATCAGTTACAATGTACACTGCTCCCAATTTAATCTTATTAACTGCAATTAACTGTCCCACTCTTTCATTGAAAAAATCAGTAGCGTGTGATGCCAAACACTAACCTTAACCATGTCGATTTGGTCACTTAAATTGTCAACAAGCAAGTTTTCAACTGGGTCCCAAGAATTTTTTTCAATTTCTGCTTGTTGTAGCTTTATCTCTAATTGATCCGCTGTAGCTTGAAGTTCTACCAGTCTCTCCAAAGCTAATTCCAGCTGTTGTTGCCAGTCTGCTGCAGCTGTACCAAGGTTTATCCAAAGTTTGTTAATGTCTTCTGCTTCCTTACGCAAAATGCGCTCTACGTTTTGAATTCTCTCCTCTGAGCTGACACCTGGAGAATACACAGGAAGTAAAATCGATCTTCTGTAAGTTCTTGTAATGTAACATTTAATGTAACAATATAGGTGTGTTTCTTTATTATGCGTCATTGTAACAACAAAATGGGACTAGCACAAGCACAGGTCTTCAGCACGCTGGCCTCTATGCAAGCGTCTGATGTCTGGTTCCAAAAACCTCAGAGCAACCAGGTAACCAGCATTCACTGTAAAATTCTACACACTGAACAGTGGCAGTGGCTGGAACCAACCATTAGTGAAAGCAGCTTATAAACAAGACCTGAGTCTGAGATATTCTCACAGAAACTGCATGACTTGCATGCCATCTCATCCAGAGTGTTCTGTTTTGTAACTTTCCAAAACTCTCCATCCATCATTGCCACCTTTTAAAGTACTTGAGAGGTAACACTCAGGTAGCTTTCATGATGGAAATTCCAGCAACAGAACCAATGCAACAAGGCAAGTTGACAAATATGGAAGTACAAGTTATACTTTTACTGTGCCAGCCATTAGCACCCAGTTAAACTATGCCCAGTTTGTCCTCCAGTAAAGGATCTCTATAAGGATCAAATCTCACTCCTCCTGCCTGGGGAAAAACCCACATAGTGCTGAGATTCCCTTTGGTGCGCATCCAATATATCTATCCACACTACATCAACTGCTGCCTGCAGGCCCCTAAGCCCATTTTCTTGCTGTTTCACACTAGTATTCAGTGTGCACACAGATGTGGGTGGAGAGCGAGGTGCCTTCCAGTGAAGGTTGGATGCAGAGGTTTTGCTTAGGTTTCTTAGCCCAAGCCCTAAGCAGTTGAGGCATCATTGGAAAGCGAAAGAGGAGAGCAATCCACAGTAACACCGGAGTGGCAGGGAGGGCCTAAAGATGGCTGTTGCTTAAGAGAGGCCAAGTTAGTTAGCCATCTGGACACAAGCTGGGGTCTGATCAACACTGGCTGGCTTACCTGGTTGAGGGTGTATGATGTTGAAAGACCCGAAACACCCAATGATTTACGAAACATCACTGAAGATGTGTCCAGATGCATCAGCAGATGTTTTTATATAGCGTATTCAACACAGACTGACGATATGAATATCACAGAGATACAGTACGCCAAGAAAACCACCACTTTACAATTGTTTTTTGCTCTTTAACTGCTGTGAAAGCCATTAAACACAGAAGCATATAAAAAGCTAATAACAATAGATACTGCTATCATAATATTACAGTACATATTTTAAGTAAACACATAATCTCCAAAGGAAAAAAACCCTGATTTTTCTCAAGACAATAAGATGAGAAGAAAAAAGAAAAGCAAACAAGGGTTTAATTGCTGTTTATGAGGCATACCTCTTTCAGTGGGGGTTTCTTTCCTTTCTTCACCTGGAATCTCAATCAGAAAACTCTTCACATTATCCAGAGCTCTATTTATTGAAGGTTCTTTTGCACTTAGCTCTCTCCTGAAATCCTGTACAAATTGATACAATATATGTACTGAATTATTCACAATTGTAGTATTTTTCCTTTTTTTTCTTATAAAAGTACAAATTGTAGTGGTATGTACAGTATAGGTAGCTGCATTTCCAGATTACAAATTGCACCAAAAAACACCATCTAATGCCAAAACTAAATTGCAATACAGGACTATAAGACAAGTCTTTATTTGACATTAAGAACAACAAACGTTTTTTTTTATTTTGCATTCATCATTTAGGAATTACTGACATTTTACATAGTCCTTTATTTTGAGAAATGACCTATAAGCAGTTTCCTGCTCAGGTGTGGTCTTTGTCTGTTATTTAATGAAAGATTCAAGACATAAATAGTCATAATATTAAATTGTAATCGATGGCTAAAATAACAATATGGCACATTCTTTACTCTGGCAAGCTCTGCAAAATGCCAGGAAGACCGAAGACAACAGTTTTGGATGGTCACATAATTTTTTATTTGTTAAAGAAAGAAAAATATCCATGACATTTAGCCAAACAAAAAACACACTTAAAGAGGCTGATAAATTAATGTTAAAGTCTACATTAAATACATTATGTCATAAATATAAATACAGAGGGTAAATACAGAGAAAGGTAAGCTGAATCAAATTTGCTAGAAAACTTAAAATCTTAAAGCCTACCCAGTTCCTGAATAAAATTATTTGGATGATGAAACCAAAAAACTTTCTCACTGAAATGATGGGAAGAGAAGAGTATGAAGAAGGAAAAATCGCACATGATTCAAAGCATATCACATGGTGGAGTCAGTGTTATGGCTTGGGCATGTGCGGCTGCCAGTGGCGTTACTAATGATGTTGCTCCTAATAAAAGTATATAAAGTTATATTTTCTGCTTAGATTTAGTCAAATGTGGCAAAATTGATAAGATTTTACTTCACAATAACAATCAATAACACCAAAATATACCATGAAAACAACCCAGGAGCTTGTTAAGAAATGAAATGTTCTAATTTGGCCGGGTCAGTCACCTGCCCACAACCCAAGTGTGCCAGCTTTTAACTTACTGAAGACAAAACCAAGGGGGGAAAGAACCATAAATAAACAGCAACTGAAGCTGCTTTAAAGGCTCAGCAAAGCATCCGAAGAAAGGAAAGTCAACTTTCGTAATGCTGATGGTTTCCAGACTTCAGACAGTCATCCACTGAAACGAATTTCCCTTCAAACTTTGAATAAAAATAATACTTATTTTTTGTAATTATGATAGTATGTCCAACTTGAAGTTTGTAAAAAAATTTGTGATAAATAGTTGTTGTAATATTTTTGTTTAACACCTTAAATTAAAGCTAACATGGTTGATAATTATAAAATAACTCCCTGGTTTTAAAAAACAATTCATATTAATTTATTATGACATTTTTATTAGGGTCCATGATCAAACTTATTGAGATCACATTCTTACCTAATCTAAAGCTTTTAACTTGTTGCTCCACTTGTATTTTAATCTTTGTGCCGTTATCACATAATTGGGTCATAACTGCATAAATGAGCAAGTATTTCCACTTGGGTGTAAATTATATTATAAATTTCATGTTGCATTCTGCAACTTTCCCACTTAATTAATTACTTACTACTTAAGTCAGCTCATAGCCTGAGCTAATATTATCCCGCAATAACTAAGGACACAATGTCTATGTCTTACATAACTGTCCAACTACAATAAGTCAAAAAATTCTGTATATAGATTTGAGCAAAATATTAATATAATACTTACTACAACCCACAAAACACATCCCACACATAATTAAGAACATGAAGAGAAGAAGAGTGCAGTTTTAACCTTATGAGTGATTAGTTGCTGACGAACTGAAGGAATGTCTCCCCCAACTGGTTTCTGTTGCTCCAGCTCCTCCCTCCTAAGCTGTATCCACTGCAGGAAACCCTGTAAGGATATGTGAAAATGCTTCCACTGTTCCATACTATCACCTAAGTGATGGCTGAAAAGAAGAAAATGAAAACATTATTAATTGTCTATCTACAAACTGTATTACATGTATCTAGACATACTAGATTTAAGTTTGTACTTTCTTATATGAAGATGCACCAAGGCTATTTTTAGTGGTGCTTGCAAAGTGAAAAAATCCCATCGACTTAACATTGAGACCTACCTTGACGGATTCTAGCGGTAGAGCAAGAGCTCTCAAATTTACCACATTTGAAAAGGCTTGCAAGCTGTCAGAACATACCCCGCAAGAGGGTATAAGTTGTTTAAGTTGTCCAATGCCTTAACCACTGAGCTACCCCTGCGCGTAATATCCAGTAGCTAAGGGCTACAATATATTAAAATTGTGTTAGCATCATGCAAGAAATATGCTAATCACATTGGGGGTTGCTAGCAACATGCTTATTATGCTAGCATCATGTTAGTGACATGCTATTCATATTTGCTTCATGCTAGCAACATGCTAATCACATTGGAGTCATGCACTAATCATGTTAGCATCATGCTAGCAACATGCTAATCATCTTAACATCATGCTAATATTGTTAGCATCATGCTAATCATGTTAGCATAATACAAGCAACAGGATAATAGTGTTGCTAGCAACATAATAATCATGTTAGCATCATACTAGCAACATGATAATACAGTATGGGGGTAGGCTCATTTTACTCAGGCAACCAATCAGTTATATCCAGATCATTGTTAAGCTGTCAAGCCATGCCCTAGGCCCAAGTTTTGCCACGGCAAGTACATAAAAAAAAAATACTTCTCTAGTTTTAAAAATAGAATCGTCCGAAATCTATATTTCATTTAATAAACCAAAAAGAAACTGCTGTAATGTAGTACCATTATCTATATTTCTATTTAATTTGTGTTCAGAAAGTTCTTTAAGTTTTTGTATTCAAATTTAAACTGAAGGAGCCTTACTGTCTATGCCGGAAGGTTTTGTTGATGTTTTTAATGGGAATTCTAAAGTAAATTCTAATGTGAGTTTTGAAACCACTAGAACACAGTGATGAAAAAACAAAGTCATTTTTCTTTCTCAAAGAGAAAATAAATCTTCCACTCTCTCTATGTGATAAGCAAATTAAGTTCCTAAATACACATGGCCCCCTTTATGCTTCTCAATATTAATGAAACAGTAAGACACATCCTCCTAAATCCATAAGTGATTCAGTTGCTTACAGGTATAAAAAGAAGACTGATAGGAACACCCTTTAACAATGATCCAAAATAAGGGTGTGCTGAGAATTCATAGAATTAAAGAATGAATTCTTTAGAATAAAAAAGGGATGTACGAAACAGATGTGTGTAATCTGCAAGTGTGGAACTGAAGTCTACAAATGGTTACTTTTGTGTTTTTTCATGTTTTGGTGCTAAAACCAAAAAACATTTTGGAACTTTGACATAACATTTTGGCACATTACCCAAAAAGAGGTGGTTCAGAACATTACCCTAACATTCATTGCTTTTAGACAAGCTCTTTTATTGACAAATTCTAACAAGGTAGGCTCTCAGGTCAGAAATGGGGTATTCTGATTTGCACTGTGGGCACAGGCTTGCACTCGTTAACTTTACGTATTTAAACTCCTTTGTATAATTTGTTTAGTCATGTGTAGTCTTGTGTAGTTTTGTGTTGTTCTGCGTAGCACCATGGTCGTGGAGGAACCGTGTCTTCTTTTACTGTGTACTGTACTACTGTAAATGGTTGAAATGACAGTAAAAGTTACTTTGAATTTGAGCTCTGATAGGAAGTTTCATATTCCCTTCCTTCCATGATCATCTGTAGTTGGTGAGCATACACACACATAATAAATCGTACTTGTAAAGAGAATCTGCGCAACGCCTACACAGAGACCAGAAGGAAGTGTGTTAATATGCTCCCAACTGTTTTTTTTTTTTTTTTATAAAAATGCCCTTATATAAAAGCACTGAATTGTCACCCTTTGGCGTCCTTATGGGTGGTAATTTCCCACCCCATAGGTAAGAGATACTGTAAACCTGTTTTTTCTTTTATAGGTGATGTTTATATCCTTGATGAAAAATACGAATATATATATATATATATATATATATATATATATATATATATATATATATATTTTTTTTTATAAAAAATTAAAAAATAATTAAATTAAACAGTCTCCATGGAATGTTTGTGTTTCTCTCCCTCTGCCTGCAGGTAAAGCAACCTGTTCTTTAGTAGCAGGACACTGAGTGCTGGTATGCAGCCTCAACTCAGGAAAGATTGGAGATACAGCCTATAATATGCCTACCTATGTCATCACTGTGACAAGAATGACAGTTTTGATCGAGAGCCAGCCGAAGTAGATTTATGCATGCAAACCCAAAAGAAAAAATCCCTTAGGTGGTCCATACACATTGAAAACACACACACAAAAAAAACTCTAAACATTACCACTATAGGCATTTTTAGGACTTAATCATGTTTCAGATTACTGATAAATTTCATGTCATAGTCTCTTAGCTGTCCATTGTGTGTGGGCTTGAGAAAAAAAAATCTAGATTTTAGACACAGCCCCACATCTGTAAATGGAAATTAAGTGGAAATGTACAATCAGCAACAGCCGCCGTTTTTTATGCTTATAAACCGATCGGGTGAAGGGAGGGAGATGGGATGGGGTAATAGGCTGTGTTGACAGATTGTTTGGTTTTCTGCCCACTTGGGCAATTTTTTTATTATGCAAGCTGAAAAAATATGTCTTGGGTGGGTGATTAAAAAAGGCTAATTCAAAGTATGTGCATGAAAAGATTATATTTAAACTGGCATGGGCAAGAAGCTGTGGTAACAGTAATCAGTGTTAATCATTGAGGGCTTCAAGAGATTCAGGCATAAACACAATGTACAATGTTGTTTTGTTTCAGAATAAAAGAAGGGTAATATTAATTTTACCACAAAGTAAACTATAAAAAAAAAACAATTAGTGCGAATAATGCATGGTGGTTCAGCAAGCCCAACTTATATTATTAAGGGAGTGGAGCTTCTAAAGATGCACTAAAGAGAGAGGTGTGTTTGATTTGAGTTCAAATATAAACAACATTTCCCCAGAATGGATTACTAGTTCATGGAAGTGTATCATACTGAGCTTGTGTCCCATTATCACTCACGACTCTACAGTAATCTAAAGTTCTGCTCTATCTCAGGCTATAAATTGTCTAGAGAGCTGTTAAAAAGAACATTATGTGTCAAAGAGTTTTATTTTAATTAAATATATAGGTAAATGTGACAGAGTTATCCTATTCCATCTTTAAACTCTAGGACTACAATTAAAAGTGAGTATAGTTTTAGTCCACTGATCACATATGTCCAGAAATGAACAGCTGAATGTTAAATGCATTTACATTTATGATTTAAGTATCTGACTCTAATATGTTTAATTAATTATCTGGATCCAAAGTAAGCTGTTATAAGGCACTAAACGGGCAATGGCTGATATAATTTTATTAATAATTTTAATAAAAATAATTTTATTAAAAGAAATCAGGCGATCTGTGTTTCTTCTGTGAAATTTCCTGCGAAAAAGGGCACTTTTCAAGGTACTGTAGAGGGCAAGAGGACAGTGTTTGAGCACTGAATGGAGTCTAAAATGATAAGATGCTAGCCCTATGCATGGGAAATGCATGCATCTGGACCAGCTAGGATCCCCAGATGAATCTCCATGCACTATACTAAACAGCTGGTGAATGAATGAAAAATGTTTGAAATTGATTCTTTTTTAGAACAAGGAATCAATTTCAAACATTTCTCACCTATTCACCTCTTGCTTTCCCTGCTGTTAAAGAGAAAGAAAAGCTTGTTACCCCTTAGAGGGTTAAAGAAAAGTGCAGAAACAAATCTATCTGAGCACAGCATGAAACACTTTGTGCTAACTTATTAGTTAGCACAAAGTGTTTCATGCTGTGCTCAGATGTGAAACAAGTTCATACATTCAGAATTTTCGAGAACGAGTTTCTTAACAAAACATTTTAAAATGTTTTTTGCATGTGGTATCACAATTTTTACAGTACCATGAATTTAGCTGTTCACTGCACAGCTATGGCATAAAGAATTTTAAGCTTTGATGGCCTCCAACTCTCTCACCTTGCATAAGTCCTGCAATATCATGACACATGTGACCAGTTTCATCACCTGTCCAAACTCTATAGCAGCCTGTCTGGACTAAAAAGAACATTCTGCATAGTTCCATCATGTTCCTAAAGCCAATCTCAGTATCTGGAAATAAGTCTAGGAAGGCTTCTGCCTTTTACTGCTGCCAAGTTTACAATTTGTACCATTTAACTTGTTCAGGCTAGGATCCACATCCAGTTTCTCCCTATTCTTTCTTGCATTAGAATATATAAATTGGAAGGACCGGTTTGCCTTGGAGGACCCAAACACAAGATACTGTATTCAGCCCAACAACACTGTTCCTAGCATCAGCACATCACCACTACACATGGACTCTAATTCACTTGTGAGTTGCCCTGGGTGAGAGGCACAGAGAAGCAGTGGGTGTTCTCATAGCCCCATAGGTCAGTACTGGTACAGTATGTTGAAGTTTACCGTGGGGTTACACGTGAGGGTGTATGTCCTTTGGCTTTGTGTCAGGGGAGGGACTCTTACTTTTGCTTGTGCTTATGCAGCACAAGCAAAAGTTTAATTTTAGAGCATTCTGCTTTTGTTGTGACATTGGGTAGGGTGCTGGAAGGCGTCCCTGCAGAAAACTGCTCTATCTCAACTTGACTTTAATGCTTCTGAGGGTAACAATAGACAAATCTGCAGGGGATTAATTGGTAGGAAATTCACCCTCATCTTCAATAGAAGGCATACTTAATTTAGGAGGTCCTCAAGATACTCCTTTAAACATTTGACTAGGTAAGGTTCTCTATCCCTATCCCTAAAACATGATTAAAAAACACAATTTACCCATTTAAACTGGCAGCTGTACACACCTATTCCATAACACTGTCTCCACCATATTAAAAAAATGCAATTTCTGTCATTCCCGTCTCCTAATGTCGTTCTATGCACTTTCTGTTCTGTGTACTACAGTACGTGTACATCTGATAAATCAGGATAAATCTTTTAAGCTCCTTTATGCAGCAATTCAGTTACTATAATGAACTATTAATGTTTTTATAATATTTAATTTTTTTATAATGAATAGTTTTTGGCTATTACGTAGGAATTTAATGAGCAGATTTAAAAAATATGTATAATATTGGTGATAACCACTATTAACTTATAAATAAAAAGATTCCTACCTCATACTATTAACTTTTTTACACAAGTCCTGCCAGCGCCTTCCCATGTTGTAAAGTTGTTTTTGCAGCACTACAGCATTGTCTGCCCTTCCTAGCGATGCCACAATACGCTGCCCATTTTCATCAAGTGAATGATATGTATCTGTTTGGGTGTCAATCTCCCTCTGGAGGTCCTGTGGACATAAAGATGGGTACAACAAGGATATTTCAGTTAGCTGCCTCTGTACTTTGTGCTACTGTAAGTAGCAAAAATGTATAAACAAGTTAATCACATTATATTACACATGGTTAATCGGTGAATGTCCGAAAAACAGGTAGTACAATAATTTAGAATTGTATTCATGTATTACTGTACATTATTTAACATTAATGTATAGCAAGAATAAAGATTTCCTTTTGACTGTACTGTAGAAAACTTAACTTTCCTATTCCCTATCAAGTAAAACAAAAACCAGCATTAAACAAGAAAAGAACACTGATAATCAGACCTGAACACGATATGTCCTCCGGTGTAACATATCCATAAATTAAGTCTTCAGGTGAAAATGCATATATGCTTGACTTCCTAGAGCCCTAGCCCTTTATTTCCATTTGGAAATAATGTGGATCTATCTGGATCTATGTGGATCTACTGTATCTGTGAAGTAGAATAAGTTAAGAGCTAAAATGGAATAAAGTTAGACAAGTGAAGATGGTGAACAGCCAGAAAAGGGATTCTACTATTACTGCTTAGAGGCTTCAGCATGCCTTTTGAAGAAGGCACATTGGGTCTGTTGTTCATGGGGAGAGTGGGCATTGCTGCTGAAGGAAGGCTTAATCCTGAGAACAAAGGCATGTCCTTATAATCCCACTAGTGTGTCTGCCTCTTCAAATTTTTACTGAATATTTGTACTGTTGCCAAGCACACATAGTGTCCATACCAGTTAGTTCAGGATGACCAAGATAAGTGATTCAACATTATTATATTCTGATTAAACATTAAAGACCAGAATTACTGATAAATCAAATGGAGAATAATAATAAACTGTGTGCATTTACTGTGACTGTAGATGTATAAAGAAAAATACCATAAAAGTATGAGAGAGGAGGAAAACTGAAACATGTCACACATATGAATAATTGATCACAAAGTACAATTTATAGAAAATATTACTGAAACATACTGATTAAATACAACAAATGAAATTTAAAACAAAATTTGTAAAAAACTTAAGTGTTTTGTTCATAATGGGTACATAAATAAAACAAGTTGAAAGTTGCTGCTCTGTTGGTGCATATGTGTGAAAAATATGTATTACACCAATTTAGTAATAGTAAATCAGAATTTTGACTATGTTTGGATATTGACATAGTTTAATAAAACTACAAAAATGGAAATTATAAATTTAATTGGTCTTCAAATGGTGCTGTTGGGCTTAGATAAATGTTAAACCTGCTGTTTCACTAATATTTTAGCTCAGTGGTTAAGGCATTGGGCTAATAAATGGAAGGTCCCAGGTTCCAACCCAAACACTACAACCTTACCATGGTTGGGCCCTTAGACGAGGCCCTTTAACCTTAACTGCTCAGATGTATAATAAGATGAAATCTAAGTCAATCTGAATTGAGGCATAAATGCCATAAATGTACACAACTTAAAGTATGGCATCTTTTATTTAAAATAACCCTTTATGAAAGTGACCTAAAATATACTGGGACATGTGCCTGAATAGACGCTTTTGTTGCCCAGCTGTTTCCTGTTGATTGTTTAAAAATGTAATAGCTCCAAATTTTTACTCTGGGTTTGAGCCTTGGCCTTTGCCTTTTAAGACTGCAATTATTGTTTAAAAGGATTAACCAACATGAATACCAGAAAAATGTCTGTGGGAGAAAAACAAGCCATTTTAAAAAGAGAGAAACTTGTTCAAAGCTGTTGTAATGGAAAGAAATCAGTGAAGGGCTAATAGTTAGATACAGTACAGTGCATCTGGAAAGTATAGACAGCGCATTACTTTTTACACATTTTGTTATGTCACAGCCTTAAATAATTATTAAATACATTTTTTTTCTCAGAATTCTAAACACAACACCCCATAATGTTAGCGTGTTGTATGCCTTTTCAAATCATGTCCACTTAACTAAATTTACCACAAGTGGACTCCAATTAAGCTGCAAAAACATCTCAAGGATGATCAGGGGAAACAGGATGCACAATTTTGAGCTTCATGGCGAAGGCTGTGAATACTTATGTACATGTGCTTTCTCAATTTTTTATTTTGAATAAATTAGCAAAAATCTCAAGTAAACTTTTTTTCATGTTGTCCTTATGAGGTTTTGTGTGTAGAATGGTGTGGAAAAAATTAATTTAATCAATTTTAGAATAAGGCTGTGACTTAACAAAGTGTAGAAAAAGCGATGTGCTGTAAATACTTTCCAGATGCACTGTATGGAACAGGCTGAAAAAGGAAACAAACAGTTCTACACCATACTTGATTGAAACAAGATTGAGACTATAAAAAAACAATGCCATGGGTTGTTTAATTTCGTGCTGATTTAGAAATCCTTCCCCAGTTCTTACCTCAGTAAAGTCAAATACAATGTACAGTACAGTAAGTTCCCACATAAGAACATTTGAGTTACAAACTTTTGAAGATAGAAACATGTTTAATCGCTAAAGTTAGATCACATGTCCAGGGTACATTGTCACATGCATGCAGTGTGCATCCGAGAATGTCAGGAAACAAGTAAGAAGCACCAAGCAACAACGATGGAAAGAAACGTGACATTGCTCTATCTTTTAACATAAGTAGTTATACCATCAGCAGGATTCTTAAAACAAGGACAAGAACATGGAACATACTCGTTCATTTGTTGGGTACTTACTGTAAAATTTCCTTATTGTTAAACGTGTATAGACAAGTATTCATATTCATTTGCATATTCATTTGCTAAATCTAAAATGAAAGAGCACTAGCTTGGGGCCAATAAAACACAAATATCTCTAAAATTATATTTAAATCTTTTTCTATGCAGTACTTGTTTATCTTGGTTTATCTCTGTTTACCTTTTTTATATATTTTTTTCAGAAAAGACAAAAACAAAAAGATTTCTCTGCCTTATGCTGTGAGTGTTAACAATAAATCAAATACAGTATATATAAATGTATGATTATGTATGGATTTAGCAGAGAAATAAACTGATCCGGTCTTACGTACACTGGTTGGATGACATTTCCACAATATCATGTTTCATGACATGTATTAAACGCCCAGTAAGCCAGATTGCCAATCCAGCCCTAATGGTGAACTATGCACAAAAAAAACAGAATATGGCTAAACAAACATATTACTTACTTGCCATTGGTCTAGCAACTGTCGCACTTTGGCTGCATTCTCAAGAAGACATTCTTTGTTTGTAGCACCTTGTAAGACATTTGCTGTAGTCTCTGCTTCAGTTAGCCAGTTACAAAACATTTCCAGGTCTGCATAAAAATGTTCCATTTGCTGTAGTTTGGCCTCTATGTCTGCCTCTGTATCCCCTGCACTAAAAGTAGTAATAAGTTAATGTTTGATATAGAAATATAGACCTGGATAAAAAAAAAAAAAACTCAGCGGTGTTAATGTCAAATCACTTTTATCTGTAACAGCAGTAAGAACTTTCTCACAAGCTTTTTATGATTACACACACTACTGTTCAAAAGTTTTAGAACACTTTCTAACTCCATGATGGTTCCTGATTTTATTTTTATTTCTTTCTACATTGTAAAGGAATGCTGAAGGCGTCCAAAAAATGCATTAATCTCCTTTGAACAGTTGATATTGAGATGTTTCTGCTACTTCTGCTCTGTAAAGACTTCATAACGCCTCTAATCTGAGGTGCTGTTAATTGGTCATTTTTCAGGCTGATAACTCTAAATGAACTTCTCGTCTGCGGCAGAGGTAGGTTTTGGTCTCACCCTCCTGGGACGGCCTTCATGAGAGCCAGTTTCATTATGGTGCTTGACGGATTTTGCAAATACACTGGACAATACTGTTCTTGCAAGAACTATTACAGAAAGGCTGACCTCTGTGTCTTAAAATAACAACTAACTGTTGTTTTTCTTGTTGTTACATAATTACCTAATCCCATATGTGTTATTTTATAGTTTTGAAATCCCCAGTATTGTTGTAGAATGTAGAAAATAAATCACTAAACAAAAAAAAAAAGAAATTTGCAAGTGTTCTAAAACTTTTGAACAGTAGTGTACTTTAATACATGATTTAAAGAAAACTTAAATATATTTATGCTTATATTTTAAAACATGTTTTACAGATCTAAATTTACAGTGTGTATTTAGATTTTAATATTCATTAAGTTAGTGCTTAAATATATTACTGTGTAAGAGTCTTAGACACCCTGTTAAAAGACAAACTTGATCCTAAATATTTGTTTTTATGACATTTGGATTATTGAGTTAATAAAAAAATTATTTATTTTTCAACAACTAAAATTACTGAAAAATATTTGTAAATTAGTAAAGAAAACTATATATAACACTCTATTCCACTTTTCAGACAAAAATAATACTAAAATTTATTTAAATGTTATTTGCAAAAACAGAAGCAGGTATGATCAAGTCTCCTCAAGAGCTGCGGCAGATTTTTTAAGATTTTCAGAAAAATGTATCAACTGATATTCTTGTAAAACTGTATTAAGTGTACTTGAGATGAATAATGTGTTTTTTATATCTTCATATATCTTGATGTGAGTGCTCTCTACTCTAATGATAATGCCTTTTAGCAAAAAGCAAAAAGAACATGATGATTTTATGTAAATCATATGCTATGTCTTTCCCAGTCAGCATATCACACTGCCATGATATCTGTGATGTTAACTCAGACTACAGTATATTACAATATACTGGTCCAGACTGCCCAACCTTTAATATGGTTGTACAGAAACTCTGCCATTTAAAATCTCAGCACACTAGTAAGAATTACCATAAAAAATAAACAGCATTTAAAACTAGTTAAGTTTTGGGGGTGGTGGCTCAGTGTGTTAAGGCTCTGAGTTACAGATCGGAAGATCAGCGGTTCGAGCCCCAGCTCCGCCATGTTGCCGCTGTTGGGCCGTTGAGCAAGGCCCTTAACCCTGTCTGCTCCAGGGGCGCCGTAAAATGGCTGACCCTGCGCTCTGACCCCTGCCAACCAACAAGAACCTGGGATATGCAAAAAATTAAGCATTTCACTGCATATCGTACTGTATGTGACAAATAAAATTTGAAACTGAAATATTAAAAGACATGTTATGCAGTGAATGGAATGAAATGAATGCAACAGACAAGACCTATGTTTGTCTGCTCTTTCTTGGGTATGGGCGTGCACATTTGTGCATACAGTGTATACATACTGTATGCGTTGTTTAATATGTTGCAGAAAATTTATCTGTTGTATCCCAGGAAACAACCATTACATTTTATGTTTATACAATAAATGTTATGTTTTATCAACATATACATACTCTATGATAAATAGAAACAGTAAATTAATTCCCAACTACAATCTCACCCTTTTTTGATCCTGCCCCAAGCAAGATTCATATTCTCAGTTATCTGTTTAATCTTGCTTGTGTCATCATCTGAATAATGGTCCAGTAGTTTGTTTGCCAGTTCATTAGTCATGTCAACTTCTGCTTGCCACATCTGTATATCCATAACAATTTTCTGAAATAAATCACAAATTAAAATTCTATTTCCACCATAGAAGACATTAACATGAGTGCTATATTACAGTATATGGTAAACGTCAAACTTTCTACAGGCCTGTAAAAATGAAAAACAAACAAAGATCCAGTATCTTCACTAGTCAAAACATGAGTGTGTATCACATCATAGAAATAACAATTACTGAAATAAAATTCATATTACCTTAACGTTTGCGTGGTCGCCACTCGGTGTGACTTGCTTACAACCTTCTAGTTTTTCATTGGCTTGTTTTACGTGAGCCTCCACCACATTCTTGGCATCCAGCCAATCCTTGGAGTCTTGATACATATTCTGAAGTTGAATTATCCTGTCCATTAACTTGCTATGTGAGTCTTCCCAGTGTGCTTGTAATTTCTCAACTCATGGAGAAAAGGAATGAGAAAAGTATTAAAATCATGAAAAAAAAATCCAGAATTAGTGTCAGAAATGTGGATTCTTTGGCAAAAATTAGCTTTAAATGTAACAATTTGATAATTGTTAAAGTAGTCCTATGAAAGTTATAGTCTGCCAAATGCCATAAATGTTATACATTCAATGTCAAATAAATAAAAAGACTCAAACAATCATGAACAGTATTAAGTTCTCCATAGGAAAACAGTTAGTAACCTTAACAAAGCGGACTTTAGGTTAACTAAATCAAATTTCCTCTTATGCAATGCCACATTTAACCATAAAGTACACAATTTTAGAACAAATTTATTTATTAATTAAATATTTATTTATAGTGATTTACTACTCGATATCACTTAGATAAGACTGGGTTCCTTTTTTAGTCTTGTTTCTCTTAAAGTTTTTGCCTCACATTATATCAGCTTAGGCTTAAGTTAAAACTTTTTGCATTTAGTCAAAGCATAAGGAATGCTTTTTTTGGGTGATGCAATGTCCCTGTAAACCTTTATACATGAGTTTTTACACATTAAAAATAGCTCTTTAAAAGGAACCAGGGTTCTGTTGGTCTAAGGCTCAAAGGCCCTTAAACTGCCACAAGAGCAAACACAAAATTAATATGTCTAATTAACTGTTTAACATTAACTCTGATGTAAATAAATGACACAGATGGCCTAATTGACTTAACTGAAGAAACATATACCTGTAGTAACATAAAATGTGTGAAAATCTTGTGTAAAGTTTTGTGTTTTTTATTGGCGCCAGGCACATTTTTGCTGCCTGTTGCTGGTGTCCTAATCCAAAACCAATGTGTTGTCCTGATGTGGGTGAAAGAAGACAACAGGGAATGTGGCATTTAAAATATGCCAATGTGGTGGTATTTTTGAACCCATTTTTACCCACTTACGAACTAGACATAATGGCTACACTGATCAACCATAATAATAACACCACCACCAGGTGAACTGAATTATATTGAGTGTTAATTATATACCAGTAAATTCAGGTGACAGGATCATGGGCACTCAAGGCTCATCTATGCATGTGTGGATCAAAGAGAAGTCTGTCCAGTTCCATCCCACAGAAAAGTCAATGCCACACAAACTACAGAAAAATGCTGGCTATGCTAGAAAGGCATCAGAACTCTCAGTCCATCACAGATTGCTGTGTATGGGGCATATTAGGGAAGGAGTTCAAAGCTGTTGATCCATT
Source organism: Clarias gariepinus (assembly GCF_024256425.1). Classification (NCBI taxonomy): domain Eukaryota; kingdom Metazoa; phylum Chordata; class Actinopteri; order Siluriformes; family Clariidae; genus Clarias; species Clarias gariepinus. Next base: position 22,057,381 of record NC_071117.1, read on the forward strand.
TCCCAACTTTCCCAGCCCCCCATTCAGTGACAATATATGTAGTGCACATAGTTTTTACAATTATTATACTTCTATTATCAACATTAAATCTAGTATCTGAAAGCAGAAAACAGATTTTCTGTCAGACAGCTTAAATATCACTGAGCTGCACTGCATGTAATTTAAGAGGTGCTGATTTGACCACTCCTCAGCTTACTTACTGTAACCACACAAGCCCAAGTATTTTCATACTTAAGATCAACAGTTTAACATGAACTCCCATTTAAAACATAGATAATCAAAGCATCAAACGAACAAATACTGTCCAAATAATGCCAAAATAGTGGTAAGTTTGTTTAGGCATCAATTATTGTATGATGGAGGCCTTAACTAGTTGTACTCTTTCTATATCATATTTAAAATAGCATAGGCCTTTCCCTAATTTTGTGGCCTATATATCATGTGAGGCTGCAGAAATGTAAAAAAATTTTCAGGAACCCTTAAACAACCACTTTTTCAAAAGTCTGCATCTTTGAAACAGTACAGTACTGTATGTACCGTAAGTTTGTCTCAAAATGTTTTATCTTTTTTCCCTTTAAAATAAAATCATAATTTACAACTTTATTTTGTATTTACTTAGGTTATCTTTGTGTAATATTACAATTAGTTTGATCTGACTTTTTTAAATATGCCAAAAAAAAAACTCTTTTACTCAAATACTTTTTCACAGCACTGTAGGTAGGATAACATAATTTAATGAAGAGATACAAGAGAAATGCTTCACTTTAACCCTCTGAAAAAATGAAAAGACAAAAACATATTGGTTTAAATTGGCAATTGATTTAGATTTTGAGAAGTGTCCTGTACTCACCCCTTACCATAACTAAGGTACATTATCATCTTTTTTCATTCTCTAATGCTGGGTAATGTGTTTATAGATCATTAAAGCAAAATAAACACTGTAAATAGCAGATAGCTATTGATAGTTTAATTCGAACTGGTAAAACACACAGTCACATACAGAGATTAGAGCTTTTACCCACAGTGAGGGTGATATATAAAAATTCTACTTACTTTGATCTGTAATTGTAGCACGCATCTGAGGGTTGTTGGTTTTGTTTTTAAGGTTTTCAGCAGCAGTGATCTGTTTATTCAGCTGTTGGCACCTCTGGTCCATTTCATTTCTTGCTGACTGCAAGATAAAGTTGAAATTTTAATTAGAGCCTTATTAAAAAAAAAAAAAACAACAATCAAAAACAAATATTATAAATAGGACGTTTTTCTTAAGCATTTCCAGTCCTTTTTTTTACAGTGCAGATAAAATCTGCCACAGATAGGTTTTTACTAATTAATAAATAGTTTTCACATTTTGCCCTGACTTTCGTTCGCGCGTGTGTGTGTGCATGTGTGTATGTGAAGCTGAAGTTAGATGACAGAAAAGAGGAGGGAGGCGGCTACTGTGTAGGACGACTTTCACACACACACCTCTCTAATGACTTTTACTTGCTTTTGCTTTACACATGCGCACACACACACATAGTCACGTTGTTATAATAAATAATAGATATGCTATTTCCCATGCCCAGACGGATGGGGACTATACGAGTGACGCACGCGCACTAAGACTGAGCATGGGGAAAGATTACCCATAATCCCGTAGCGCGCGACAATGGGTACTAACACTAGCACATAAATCAATCAATCAATTAATAAATTAATGAATCGATGATTTGATTTTGTAACAAACAACAGACAATTGTCTAATGAACAATCCATATTCTTTTAGGTGAAATAACACTGGATTTAAATAATAATAATAATAATAATAATAATAATAAAAGAAAAAGCAGTTTGATGACTTAATGTTTTAATATTTTAAATACAAGATTTCTCTATTGCTAACCTTGAGTTTTATAATAAGGTCATTGATTTCACTGAGATCTCCTACTGTCACCCGCTGTTTTATGATCATGTGATCGAGATGAGAGAGCCAGTCATTGAGTTCAGTATTTGAACGAGTGAATGTATCCATTGTTGAAACATCTGGGACGCTGCTTGTCAAGTATTCAGCTGCAAAATAAACAAATTAATAAAATAATTATAATAGCCAATACTAATAAAATTATTTACTGTACTATCAGTACACTTAATATTGTGTGTGCATGTATAGAATCGTATAATTCCATTTATTTTTAAATGTTTTAAGCCAAAGTTGAAACCCTACTTGTCACTTGACATTTGGTTTTCCACTCCTTAAGCAGCACCTGAATGATCATCCAGTCTGCACTGAGTTTATCAAACTGGCCCTGAAAAATGGTGCAAATGTATCAACATTTATTATAATTTTTTTAAATATATATATACATATATTTTATTTGTAATGGAAAAGCCTGCATTTATGTTTGAAATTGTATTTTAAAAAGTACATTGCAAATAATTTACCCTTTCAGGCTGATATTGTGGTCTATCCTTGGCCAAAACTGTTTCAATTTCTGGCTTCTTGGACTGGATGTCATCAATCTACAGAAAGACAGGAAACAACTATGAATATAGTTGAACAAACCTATAGAATTATTAATAATGGTGCCCTAAGTGCAAAAAAAAAAAGATGGTCGTACCAGTGAATCCTCCGCCTTGGTTTTGGCCAGTATTACTGTACTTGTCTCAGACAGATCGTTTTTTTTAAAATTCACATTTATCTGATTTTGAATGGCCAACTACAGTAAGTGGCCATATCTACCTTGATTTTGCATGCACCTTCACTAAACATAAATCAGAACATTCAGCTGGTTCTCCTTAGGACAATGGAAGCCAACTACAGCATAAATTGCATCAGGATTTGTTTGAGATTCGCACTGACCCTCTTTGATCCCTTGACTTCTAGCTCTCTTCTTTTTGATCCAATTGAAAAAAAAAATGCTACACATCAAACAGTTCAAAAACATCTTCTCCTTTGGAAAAAAAACATGCCTATCAAAAATGACTAACCCCTTTTAAACCACTTCTAATCCTCCCACCAATAGTGGAGACAGTGAAGCAGAAAGAACTATTTCCATAGATCACACGCACCAAACTTAACTCAATTTTGCACCCTGGGTCTCAAAGTATTGATCAGATCGATCACATGAAGAAAATTCGTTAAACTGTTTTGGAGTTATCAATCTCTGTTTGGAAGCTGGATTTTCCAACAGGGAATCCATTCATTTTGCACTGTGGCAGATTTTCACCAAAAAACAAAACAAAAGAAGAAGTACAACAACAACGACTGAACCATTCTGGAAAAACTGCCATCCTGACCTTAATATTTGAAATCAACAAGCACAAATCTTCAAGTTTTGTCTTAAAGCTTTCTGTCTTAAATAAGAACCAAAGCTCTAGCACCTACAGATACAGTGGAACCTTGGATTATGAGTAACGCGGTGTACAAGATTTTTAATAAATTTTGACTTGAACAATGAGCATTGTCTTGGTTTACGACCACCGAGTATCATATATCACGCATGCATTTCTAGTTTTGACGCCGAACGTCACGTGATCACATCTGAGCCAACAGTTTTTCTCTCTTGCGCTGTGGAATTGTGGGTAATCGTCTCCCCTGCTGGGTCTTAGTGATTGTCTTTTACTGGTATAATCAACATCCGTGCACACGTGTACTGTTTGCTATAACACTGTGACCACGTGTGTGTGTAAAACATATTTTATTTTGTGTTTGCAAGCGTGAGGAGGGGGGGGGGGAGGGGGAGGGGGTGAAAGGGGGCTGTAAAGGCGAGAGAGTGTGTGTGTGTGTGTGTGTGTGTTGCCTTTACAGACCCCCTCCCACCCCCTCCTACTCCGGGCTTCGCGCGCACATACACACACTTTCTGCCTAACACAGAAACTCTGCTCTGTCGCGATTCTTTTCAAAGGTAAAGTGGAGGTTCATTTGTTTTTTTTTGTTGTTTTTTTACTTTACAGCAGTGATTCCGTTAGTATGCGCGAGTGTGACTAGCAATGTTCCTTGCTAATTTTTTTGATAAAACAATCTCTCCATTAATGTGTGTTGTCTGCACGCACATTACACACACACACACACACACACACACACACACACACACACACACACACACACACTCGCCTTTACTCCCCCTCTTCCACCCCTTCCTTCTTTCGGCTTTACACACAGATACAGACATGGCTGGACTGGCCATAAGGCATACCGGGCATTTGCCCGGTGGGCCGATAGTGATTTTCGTCTTTTGTGGGCCGGCCGCCGATGTTTTTTATTTATTTTATTTTTGTAACGTTATAAACTATTAAAGGTGGCGGATTGGCCAATTGGTCATGATCGACTCTGGGCTGGACCAATTACAGCCGAGGAGGTCAGATGCACCCTCCCCCTTGCAACGGCTTAGCAATCACATATCATTGCTGAACAAAAATGGAGAACAAAAAACGCAAAGCAGCAGGAGGAGCCGAAAAAATTAGGGCCAAAAAGAAACTAGCCCTTCAGGCAGATGCTGCCAAATGTGCTAAAATATCACAGTTGTTTGGTGGCTATAGTGGAGCTTCCACTTCAGTAAAATTAGCAAGTGAGCCGCAGGTTAAAGAGTGAAAGGGGATGCAGGAGGAGGAGAGACCCGAGGCGGCCGCCGGTCCAAGTGGCAGAACTGAACTTGAGGTAGCCCAAGTAAAACCAAGTAAAACCATAAAAAAACTTATAAACCAAGTGGGTGTAGCTTATTTTCGTTGTGCTTACTAACTTTTTACCACAAAGCTGGTTTCGTTGTGCTTACTAACTTTTTACCACAACTTTTTAACACAAAGCTGGAGTTATCCTGTGTCTTTACGCTGCGCAGCTGCCTCGGCTTCTCTCATTTTCTCCCCCTCCTTCTCCTGTTGATCAGCTGATCGGTTTATCACACTCCAGCGATCGTGATCTCTGTGTTTTGTTGTGTTGTCAGTTCTTGTGCCATGTACTGTGTGTAAAATGGCATCAAAAATTTAATTAAGCGTTATTCTTTCTCAACTTTCTTTCTCTGTCTTCTTTCACTTTTTAAAGGTTGCCATGTTTTAAAAAAAAATGTGCTGCCATGCTGTTTGTTGATGTGGTAAAGAAATAGTTTATGAAAATATCACTAAATCACTAATTTATTAATTTTAATACTCATTATTGATCATGTCTCACCTCTAGTCTTCTCTGTCTTAATTTTAGGTTTCCACCATGTGTTGTAGATAGGTTAACTCGACCAAGCTGTCTTTTGTTTTCCGCTAAGTACTGTTTAGAATACCAGAATAAGGAGGATGGTGTAGGTTTAAGTTTATTAGATTGATACATATATACCAACAGGACAGTGTACATCGCTGTCAGAACAGCGTTTGTTTTCATTCAAAGGCTTTATGGCTTTGCCAATAATACCTAGTGGGCCGGTCTCTAGTCAAAATGCCCATTTTTACTTTTTTTTTTAAGGTAAAGTGCAGGTTAATTTCTTTTATTTTTACTTTATATTTTGTATTAATCATTTTTATGTATTTATTTTTTGGGGCTGTAAAACGAATTATTTAAGTTTCCATTATTACTTATGGGAAATGTAACTTTGGTTTAAGAGTGTTTTGGAATACGAGCCGGCTTCCTGAATGAATTATGCTCGTAATCCAAGGTTCCAATGTATTTATATTTAATTGACTTCTATTGCCCTTTAAGTTAATGCTAGATAGGTTACATTCTCTCTGTCCATGCAGAATGGGACTGCTGGGTCATGCCACGCCCCTCCACTCACACACTGCCTGGACTCACTGCTAATCTGTGTGGGCTAGGAAGTGGCTATTTTTACTGCTTTTCATAGGAAGGTATTGTACCACTACTCCCCTACTTCACAATTTCTCCAGTAGGTATATCTAGTTATACAATTATTACAGTTGTTTAAATTGTGTGAATCTTTGGATGCTTTGTTTCGTTTATTTCTAAAAATGAGAAAATACCTTATGTTCTATCGCTTCAGGTGATTGCTCAAGTAGGCCCTTAGTTGCAGAGGCCCAGCTGGAGAGCTTGTGGTACAGATTCAAATCTCTCAAGTGATTCTCAATCTGTTGCTGCTTTTCAGGAAGGTTAGATGACACCTGCAGCATTAGCAGGAAGACAGGAAATATTATCATTCTCACCAAGTGTAGGTGGTCATGCCATAAATATCAGTCTGTGACTAAAACATGCCTGAATGCCTGGATAAACAAAAAACACAGCATTTAAGAGAGAATACTCTGTAACAACAGCAGCAGTAGCAGCAACTCCACAATTGTGTGATATACTGCCTATCACATACATTTTCTAATTTGTTCTTACAGAGACTTTACAAACTATTAGCTTGTCCCTAATCCTATCACGACCTTATGTGAAGTACTGAATAAATAATGTTACTAAAACAAGCAAGTAAAACAATATTCACAGTATAAAACAAGGTATTCCCAAGTATATATATATATATATATATATATATACTAATAAGAATGGAGAAGTTTGGAGAAGTATAAGAATGTTGTTAAAATTACCTTGGCCCATCGCATATTGATAATCTTAAAATTGTTCGCCATAACCTTGTTCATATCAGGAGACAGGAATGAAGATTTTGTTTTTATTTTGTTTAATATTTGCATTTTGCTTGGTAATTGAGTTACTTGAGCCTAAATGTTTCAGAAACACAAGAAGAAATGCAAAATATACCTTTTATTTACATACATTTACAGACAAATGAATTATATTTTCTGTTCATTTTATATACCTGGTAGATAATGCTTTAAAATATATACAAAAAATACTGTACCTGAACTTTTTCTAATGCATTGTTGAGCTGTTCCCTATGGTCTGGTTCTACTGGCAGGTTAGCAACAGACTCTGCTTTATCAAGCCAAGACTGAAATTCCCCCATAACTTCGTGAAGCTCAGCAAGAACAATCTTTTCCCCTGCTGACCTATAAATAGTGTAAGGAGGCAAGCCATTTAAGTCTGCACTAAATGACACTTTTTGCAACTACTGTATGGGAATGTCCTTAACAAAACTTATAGACACATATTTTCATTAGTAAATGTATGCAGAGAAGGTTGCTTTTTTAAGATAGGAATTTACACAAGTTTAACAATGCCCACAAGTGGAAATTCCAAATAAATCTTTGATTTTTTTTTATAGAAGCTATCCAACTGTTGGTCAATCTGATGGTGGAGCGTCCCAAAGACAAATAGCTGGGAATCTTAAAATAGTCCTTGTTACCAATGGCAGAATTACAGTATAATTTTAAAAAGTCACAACTTGGTTGACTTGGGCTTTCTAAAAGATATATTTGTGGTGTTCAAAAATCTGTTACATTTAAAAGCTGGAAGAAAGTTAGATAAGAACATCATTTAATTGTCTTTCATAGCTTGGTTTTCAGTCTCACTAATCGGAACAGGATTCAATTGTATTAACATGAGCTTAATATTAATAATAACAATAATAATAATAATAATAACAATAATAATAATAATAACAATAATAATAATAATAATAATAATAATTAAAATAATAATAATAATAATAATTCTAAATACAGCCACAACTTTGAGAACACAGACTTTAAAAATGTGAAATCAAACAGCCAAAAACACTAATACTTGCCTTCTCCTTATTTCAGACAGTTGATTGAACACTGTAGTCCAGCGAATATTGACGGCATCTAGTTGATTTTTAACCTGTTCTTCATTATCTTTTCTACCCTGCAAGACCAGTTCCTCACCTAGTTCGTTAAACTCTTTTATTGCAAGCTCTTGATTTTCCAAGTCTTCCTGCAGTTCCTGTGTGTAACATATCAAACACAGTGAAATACAATACATGTATTTAAAAAAAAAAAAATGTATATTGTGTGTGGCCATTGCTCTTGTCATCTGCCTTCATCAAGGAATTTAGAGTTTTCTTATGTATTCTTATTGAGATGAATTAAAAATCAATTTTAGTAATGTGTTATTTTGAACAAATTTTATATACCACAATATTAAAAATTTTCGTATATATGTTTATGGCTGAATTATTAACAAAACCATTTAATATTTCAAAACATAACTTAAAAATAAACAAATAAATTAATAATCAAACAAATTTAATGAAATTTAAAAAAGAAGTGATTTCTTTGCCTATTGCGATAATAATTACCTTGATCTGGCTTGCATGGATGTTTGGATCTTCTTCATACTTCAACAATGTTTTTTCTGCAACAGTCAACCAACCCTGGGTGTTTTTTAACACCTCCCTATATTTCTTGCATTTTTCAAAGTATCTGAGAAGAGAAATGAAAGAAAAAAAGACCTAAAGATATGGAATATGACAAAGAAGAGAGTGAAGACAATCTAGGAAAGAAAGAACAAGTAAATTGTGCAGTCCTAATGACATTTTCATTAAACTGCAGTCACAATACCCAGCAGGAATCACAACTTTGGGACAACCTTATGGACACTGGTACACCATTGGTATTAGATTGTTTTTGAAAATTAAAATTACTTTAAAAAAAAGCTACTGGAGCAATTTTGATTACATTTCAAAACAACATTAATTTACCACATTTCAATTGAAATATATCCATGATCCTTCTGATTGTATTTTTTTCAGTGGCTCATAGCTTGAATAGGATGGGACTTGTACACTAGTCTTAGGTGTAAAAGCGCAACTTGTCCACCAGGAAACCTGCTGAGACTAGTAAAAGCACATTTTTTTTTGCTTTGTTGAACAATGAGCACAGCACAGTAACTCCAAGTCGAAACAACTGCAAAAACTATATAAAACAACTCAAATTCACCAGCTAATGCTTCATGTCAGAGATCTGTCCTGTGAAACTGGATGTTTTGCTGTTTAAACTGTAAATCACTAACAAGTGGTTTTCTTACAGTATGGACACACAGCTTTTTAGTCCCAATCCGGTGAAATCTCATCACATTCTATGTGTGGAAATGCTCTTACTTACACTATTAAACACAGCTCTGATTTCTACCAGACGTTTTTCTGTCCAGAATTTCTGACCACTTTTCTTCTTTTCCTAAAAGGTTTTAATAATGTGTTGAACAGTTCAGCACTCTTACTTATTGTTTTCTTTGCTTGATGCAGGACAATAATTTACTGCTTCTGAAATAGCGTCTTTTTTTTTTTTAGCCTAGGCAGTGTAGTTATCAAAGAAAAGTAACAGAGCGATATTGTGTGAATGGACAACCATGAGTGGCAGAAATATTTTTATATTCAGTTGTTTTGAGGTTGTATTTGCATATTTTTTTTAGAATATTTAATTCCACATTACAGTGTCATTTTATTAAAGTCATTTTAACATACAAAACCAATGTTCTGATGTGTTTTGGGTGGATGAGGTTGCAATTACATGACAACAATGTCAAAGTTAGGGTTCCTGCTTGGTCTATATAAAATTGTTACTTTATAAATTCACCAGTGATTGGGCAGATGCTATTAAACAGAAAACATTTATTTGGGATTATGTACCCAAAATATTTAATACACCTTTTCTTAAATGGCTTTTTTAACAAATCAGATAATTCCCCCCCTAGCCAATTACTGATAAATAACCAACACAAATTTTCTGTTAAAAAGAAACAACAGCTTTGTTATGTTCAAAAATGCAATTACAAAATGCAGTTAAATGCTCATTCAGTACTTTTATTATTTGGCAGGAAACAATCTCTACAAAAAATGTTGTCTGTCCCTGTTTCCAGAGGTTTGCAGGCAAAATTCATAGTTTCTTACCTGAGCCTATCCTGATAGAGCTTCTTCAGCTTCTCCCACTTGGTACTGAGAAGAACAACAAGTGGATTTACATGAGGGGGTATGTTTTTCTTTTCTAAAGCCTGTGTGACTGGAGATTCAAGAGTGTCCAAAGTATGCTTTACTTCCTAAGTAAGAAAATACAGAAGAACATGTCAAGTATAAATAAAACAAATATGGTTATTACAGTTTTAATTCATTTTAGGTTAAATATAGTATAAATATATAGATTAAATATTTAACTTTCAAATAAAAAAGATCTCCCTTTATATGCCTCTCCTCTCCTCTCCTTACTTTAGCTTCACAGACACGCACACAAAATGTACAGCGCATGTGCGCACACACACACACACACACACACACACACAACACGTGTGACACTAATGAAACACTTATCTAAATATAAGTGGACTTATATCTTGGGATTTATTTTTACTTTTGGAAAAAGTGCAGGTTAATTTGTTTTATTTTTACTTTATATTTTATATTAATTATTTTTATATATTTATTATTTTGGGTTGTGGAACGAATAATCTGAGTTTTCATTATTTTTTATGAGGAAATTCGCTTCGACAATTTAGGAGTGTTTTGACATACAAGCACAATTCCAAAACAAATTATCCTCGTAATCCAAGGTTCCACTCTATTTTACTAAAGACGGACGTGCTGACACTAGGACCGCATGCAGCTAGAATTAAGCTTTTTGATTATATATTATCTTTAGGTGCCTTTCATGTGCAGCAGTACAAGACCTTGTGGTGATTATTGTGTCTAATCTTCTATGTTAAGCTCATGCAGAAAATATAGAATAGCCTTTCATCGAAAAAAAATATAGCTAAGATATGTAATATGGCATCACAATGAAGCACAAAAGAAGTGTGCATTTGTTGAATTATTGCAATGCCTTACTAGATGGATGCTCCAGTTGGTGCATAAACAAACTTAATTTTAATCTTATCCATAAAGCAATGGCTTCCAATAGAATCTCTTATTTAAAAAAAAATACAACTGCTGACCTTTTGAGACACAATACCAGAGCAAACGTCCGGTGTTTTACAATTTGCCACTCCTTCTTTGATCGAAAAGGTGCAGATTATTTCTTGGTGCCTTGAATAGTACAGTAATGTACAGTAATAGTACACATAATGACAGAGCTTTCTCTTACACAGTTATAGAGAAGTTTTCCATTTATGGAGAAGCTTTAACATTTTCAGTTCTCACTTTGGACCCTCAGCCCTGACTTTAATAATTATCTTTACTTCATGTTAAAATTATAATGACCTTCCTGGTTATACAGTTGCACTTTCTAATTACACAGGACACAATTACAGAACACATCACAGCAACGAATGGCTTATGGGCAGAGTGGTCCAGTACTACTAAAAGATTCAGTGGTGGTACACAGTACTAGAAAAAGGGGAGAGCAGCTGACTGCAAAAGCCTAACTTTAAAGCAAGTCATGGAAGCACTTTCAGCAAAAAAACTTATCTGATAACGTTGTCATCTTAAACAACACTTAGTCTCCTTAGTAATTTCTAAGCCATTCGAAATTGCTTCATTACTTCTAGTTAAGTGAGCATAATCACAGCCTAATAAGAAAGACTAAGATTTTTTACAAATTCTTCAAAAACAATCCAGATTTGGCACATTTTCTACCATGGACTTAATGTGCTTTTTCCATGGACTTAATGTGCATGATCCCATTTGCCACATGGGCACATAACTGTAAATAGCCATTCGATGTGGACTAAGACCTTAACTAACACAATTTGCCTGAAAGGTCACTCCCACCAAAGTACCTGCAGTAGATCAATGATACCCATATATAAATCATGGGACCAGTCATGGCTAATCATAAGAAATTTTTATGGTTAAAATCTGATGCCTTGACAGATCAACCCTTTTTAAAGTACATAAACCCTCACATGGTAACCTTTTTCATAAAATGTTTATTATGTTTTTGACCTAGTATAAAACTGGCAATCTTACCTTAAGGCACTTTTCTTGTTGCGATGTATTTTCATTGTCTAACCAGCACTTAGAAGAGTTTAGCACTGCATCATTTTCATCAATGGTATGCAGTAATGCTTGCAGTTCCTTTTACACAGGGTAAAAGCCATAATTACAAACTATGGCCATAATTACAAACTATGGTATTTATTTATTGTTATCATGTTAAAAACATAAAAAAATAATGTAATTTTTTTTTAACCATACTTACACTGACATGATGGAGTTCAGTAAATTTTATATTCAGCTGTTCCCAGCGCTTATTAATGGGAATGAGGCGGGGTTCCACGAGTTTAATAAAGCCCTCTTCTGAGAGCTTGTGACCAAGTCTTTGCACATCCTCAAGTACTGGACGCTGCTGTTCAATCTCATCGGCAATCTTCAATTTATCAAATATAAAACAGAAAGTTTCAACCTGTTAAGTTAAATAGTGTCGTTTATATGTTCAAAACTGGTCAAAAACATAATGTTATTCCATTAAAATTATTCTTGCTGCTTATAGATAGGATTGCTTTTTGTTTAAAATACCAAAATTATTTGTCCAAATTTATATGGCTTTTTTTATACAGATGGCTTGATGACTAAAAAGCTTGATAACTGAGAATCCAGCCACTCCTTACGCACACATTATTACCTCCACTCTTGGTTGATTTGCAGAATCATGTGGTTCAGCCAGCATCTTCTCAATTCTGTCAAGCCAGTGCATCATGTCCTCTGACTTCTCACAGAACTGGTACCACTGTGGGGCAAAAGCAAGTGCCTTCTTCCTCTTAAGTGCTTTCAGGTTCTGTCAATACAAAGTAAATACATATTTATATAGTGGGGCAAAAAAGTACTTAGTCAGCCAGTAATTGTGCAAGTTCTCCCATTTAAAAAGATGAGAGAGGCCTGTAATTTTCATCATAGGGATACTTCGATCATAAGAGACAAAATAGGAAGAAAAAAACCATAAAATTACATTGTAGAATATAAATAAAGAATTTATTTGCAGATTATGGTGGAAAATAAGTATTTGATCACCTACAAACAAGCAAGATTTCTGGCTCTTACAGAACTGTAATTTATTTAATGATTATTAGAAAATGGAAGACATACAAGACCACTGATAATCTTCCTCAATCTGGGGCTCCATGCAAGATCTCACCCCGTGGGGTCAAAATGATCACAAGAACTGTGAGCAAAAATCACAGAGCCACACGGGGGGTGGCAGAGAGCTGGGACCAAAGTAACAAAGGCTACACACAGTAACACACGCCAGGGACTCAAATCCTGCAGTGCCAGACGTGTCCCCTTGCTTAAGCCAGTACATGTCCAGGCCCATGTGAAGTTTGCTAGAGAGCATTTGGATGATCCAGAAGAAGATTTGGAGAATGTCATATGGTCAGATGAAACCAAAATAGAACTTTGTGTTTGGAGGAGAAAGAATGCTGAGTTGCATCCAAAGAACACCATACCTACTGTGAAGCATGGAGTTGGAAACATCATGGTTTGGGGCTGTTTTTCTGCAAAGGGACCAGGATGACTGATCTGTGTAAAAGAAAGAATGAATGGGGCCATGTATCATGAGACTTTGAATGAAAACCTCCTTCCATCAGCAAGGGCATTGAGGATGAAATGTGGCTGGGTCTTTCAGCATGACAATGATCCCAAACACACTACCCGGGCAATGAAGGAGTGGCTTCGTAAGAAGCATTTCAAGGTCCTGGAGTGGCCTACAGTAGCCAATCCCTAGATCTCAACCACATAGAAAATCTTTGGAGGGTGCTGAAAGTCTGTGTTGCCCAGTGACAGCCCCAAAACAGGAATGGGTCAAAATATCGGCAAAACCTGTGAAGATTTACAGAAAATGTTTAACCTCTGTCATTGCCAACATAGGGTTTATAACGAAGTACTGAGATGAAATTTTGTTATTGACAAATAAATTATTTAAAAAATCCTACAATGTGATTTTCTTTTTTTTTTGTAATTACATCTCTCATAGTTGAGGTATACCTATGATAAAAATTACAGGCCTCTCAATTTTTTAAGTTAATGACTAAATGCTTTTACCCCTAGGGTATATATATATATATATATATATATATATATATATATATATATATATATATATATATATAAATATACACTACCATTCAAAAGTTTTAGAGCACTTTCTAACTCCATGATAGTTCCTGATTTTTATTTCTTTCTACATTGTAAAGGAATGCTGAAAGTGTCTAAAAAATGCATTAATCTTCTTTGAACAGTTAATGGTGAGATGTGTCTGCTACTTATGCTCTGTAAAGACTTCATAACGCCTCTAATCTGATGTGCTGTTAATTGGTCATTTTTCAGGCTGATAACTCTAAATGAACTTCTCGTCTGCAGCAGAGGTAGGTTTTGGTCTCGCCCTCCTGGTCTTTATGAGAGTCAGTTTCATTATAGTGCTTGACGGTTTTTGCAAATGCACTTGACAATACTGTTCTTGCAAGAAGTATTATATAAAGGTGTCTTAAAATAACAACTAATGGTTGTTTTTCTGGTTATTACGTAATTACCTAATCCCATGTATGTTATTTTATAGTTTTTAAATCCCCAGTATTGTTGTAGAATGTAGAAAATAAATCACTAAACAAAAAAAAGAAATTTGCAAGTGTTCTAAAACTTTTGCACAATAGTGTATATCTATATATATATATATATATATATATATATATATATATATACATACACACACACATACAGTGGAACCTTAGATTGCGAGTATTCCGCGAGACAAGCAAAGATTTTTTTTTTAAATTTTGACTTGAAAAACAAACAAGTCTTAATTTACAAGTCCCGAGTATCATGTATCACGCATGCACTTCATGTTTTGACGTTGAGCGTCACGTGATCACAACTGAGCCAATGTTTTCTCTCTTGCGCTGCGGAATTCTGGGTAATCGTCTCCTCTGCTCGGTCTTAGTCTCTTACTGGTGGAATCCATGTGCACGTGTACTGTTTACTATAACACACGTGTGCGCGCGTGTGAAGCAAAGAAAGTCTCATTAGAGAGTTTAAAGATCCATTTTCTCTCTTTCTCTGTCAGCATGCACTGTTTCCATTATGTGAGTGTGTGTGTGTGTGTGTGTGTGTGTGTGTGTGTGTGTGTGTGTGAAAGGCATCACGCACAGTAGTTCCTCCCCCCTCTCAAATAAGCGAGTAGGAAGGAATACAGTGTATGACGAGAAGAGAGAGAGGGTGTCGCACAAACACACACACATGCACACACATACACGGTGCACACACAAACACAGCACATACGTGCATAAACACACACACACACACACACACACACACACACACACACACAAACACACATATACAGCACAAACAAATACAGCAAAACACTAATGGAAACACTTATCTGTCTGGATTTATTTTTACTTTTTTCAAAGATAAAGTGCAGGTTATTTATTTATTTTTACTTTTTTACTATTTTGTATTAATTTTTAATGTATTTATTATTTTAAGCAAGGAAATTAATAGTTTTAATAGGAAATTAAGAGTTTTTACTATTTCTTATGGGAAAATTTTCTCTTTTGGGAAAATAAACTTGGGTTTATGAGTGTTTTGAAATACAAACATGCTTCTGGAATAAATTCTGCTCGCAATTCAAGGTTCCACTGTGTGTGTGTGTGTATATATATATATATATATATATATATATATATATATACATACTTTATACACACATTATATACAGTGCATACGAAAGTATTCATTTACAGCGCATCACTTTTTTCACATTTTGTTATGTCACAGCCTTATTCTAAAATGGATTAAATATTTTTTTTCCCTCAGAATTCTACACACAACACCCCATTATGACAACAATCCACCAATCGGGCCTAGATTAGATTAGATTAGAATAGATTCAACTTTATTGTCATTACACATGTGCAAATACAAGGCAACAAAATGCAGTTTAGGTCTAACCAGAAGTGCAATTAGCAGAAAGTGCAGAATAAAGGTATAAGTTCTAAGTACACCTAAAATGTGCAGGGAGAAGCTATGGGTAACTATTACAGAATGATATTATGTAAGCATAATATACAGATTGCTAGTAACTTTAATTATAAATTTATAATATAATAATATTATAATATATACAAGTTGCTATTAACTGTAGTCAGGAATTTGCATATAGATATGAAGATAATGTAGAGGTTGCTATTTTTTATAGACTGAAATTTATAAGTAGACATGTACGAATATATACTCAGTCAGAAGTTTACAAATGAATTGTGCATGGATATTTGTATTTTGAAACAGGTATGTACATTTTAGTGCAGTCCATATTAAATAGTGTAATGGGAATGGGAAGAGTATAGGGGTGTGTGAGGTGTGGGCAGGTGTCAGTGGGGGGCAGAGTTCAATAAGGAGACAGCTCTGGGAAAGAAGCTGTTCCTCAGTCTGCTGGTTCTTGACCTGGGACACCTGAAGTGCCTACCAGAAGGCAGGAGAGAAAACAGTTTGTGGGCGGGGTGAGAGTAATCCTTAAGAATACTGTGTGCTTAACGCACACAGTGTTTCTTTCGAATGTCTTTGGAAAGAGTCCTTTAGGTGTGTCAGGACCAACCACTCAAAGCACTTCATAATGATGGGTGTGAGTGCTACGGGGCAGTAGTCATTCAGGCACGTTGGGCTAGAGTGTTTTGGCACTGGCACAATTGAGGTAGATTTAAAGCACGCTGGTACAGCTGCTTGGGCAAGGGACATGTTAAAAATGCCTGTGAATACCCCAGCGAGCTGCTCTGCACATGCCCTCAGTACGCGTCCAGGGATACCATCTGGTCCAGCAGCCTTGTGCACGTTGATCCGGCTCAGTACGTTGTAAACGTCAGATGAGGTACGTGTGTTGGGTGAGTGGTTGGGTTAAGAGGCGATCTTGGTGACATTTTCTTTATTATCAAAGCGAGCATAAAAGTCATTAAGCTTATTTAGAAAGAAGACATTAGTGGCTGTGGGGCTGTGGTGACTGGGTTTGTAGTTGCTGATGGCCTGGATGCCCTGCCACATGCGCCGAGGATCAGAGTTTAAAAAGTGCTCCTCTAGCTTTAGTTTGTAGCAGTGTTTGGCCTTTTTGATGCCCCTCTTCAGATTAGCCCTGGATGTGCTGTAGGCCTGTGCATCACCTGATCTGAAGGCAGAATTGCGTGCTTCAGTAGGAGACGCACCTCTTTGTTCATCCATGGCTTCTGATCTGGGTATGTGGTGATCTGCTTCTGGGTTGTGACACTGTCTATGGTAGTGTTGATGTAATCCAGAACAGAGGAAGTGTAGCTGTCTATGTTTGTGTGAGAACAGGTGGCCTGAGTAGCAAACATACTCCAGTCCGTGTGTAGAAACCTGTCCTGGAGTGTGAAGTCTACTCCCGCTGGCCACACTTAGATGTTCTTCACTGATGGCTGCAGACGGTTGATGAGTGTTTTGAAATAGTATTTAGGGGTGAGGAACAAAGGAAGGTGGTCTGATTGTCCCAAGCAGGGAAGGGGGTCCACATTATAGGCTTTAGTCATGTTTGTGTATACATGGTGTAAAGTTTTGTTTCCTGTTCACATGGCAGCCTGCCTGGAGTCAAAATTATCAGGTCTGAATAGACTCTCTGGCCACTTTTTCATATAGGCCTGATTGGTGGATTGCTGCAGAGATGGTTGTCCTTCTGGAAGGTTCTCCTCTCTTCCACAGAGGACCTCTGGAGCTCTGACAGACTGACCATCGGGTCAATAACTTTGATGCTTGGTTTGTGCTCTGACATGAACTGTCAACTGTGGGACCTTATAGAGACAGATGTGTGCCTTTTCAAATCATGTCCAATCAACTGTATTTATCACAGGTGGACTCCAATTAAGCTGCAGAAACATCTCAAGGATGATTAGGGGAAACAGGATGCGTCTGAGCTCAATTTTGCAAAGGCTGTTAATACTTACTGTATGTACATGTGCTTTCTCAATTTCTTTTTATTTTTAATAAATTTGCAAAAATCTCAAGTAAACTTTTTTTATGTTGTCATTATGGGGTGTTGTGTGTAGAATTCTGAGGAAAAAAAATTATTTAATCTATTTTAGAATAAGGCTGTGACATAACAAAATGTGGAAAAAGTGATGCGCTGTGAATACTTTTCGGGTGCACTGTAATACTGCAAAACAAAGCATTTAATGATTAAAGTATTCGTCAATATTTTCCTTAAAAAAACATGGTGCAACAGTAAAGAGTATTAAATACATGGTACTAGTGATAGAACAATAGTGGAATTATGCAGTCAACAAAAATATGATAAACAACCCTGAATATGTTTTAAAATTTTGATTCATCAAAGTAGGCCCTTTTTTCCTTTGCACACTCTTGGCATTTTCTCAGCCAGCCACATGAAGTAGTCACAGTTCCATCTCATCCCAAACTACGTATATCAACTGGGTTTAGATCAGGTGATTGTGGAAGTCAGCATTCCATCACTCTCATTCTTGGACAGTTGACTATTACATAACCTAGAGATGTGTTTGGGATCACAATTAATGCCAGGGGTAGCTCAGTGGTTAAGGCATTGGACTACGGTTCGGAAGATCCCAGGTTCAAACCCCACAACCACCAAGTTGCCACTGTTGGGCCCTTGAGCGCGGCCCTTAACCCTCAACTGTTCAGATGTGTAATGAGATAAAAAAATGTAAGTCGCTCTGGATAAGAGCGTCTGCCAAATGCCTAAATGTAAATGTAAATGTAATGCTCCCACTAAGTGCAAGCCAGATGGGATGGCATGGCATGGCGAAATGCTGTGGTAGCCATGCTGGTTAAGTGTGCTCTCAAGTTTGAAGCCACCAAGAGTGTCACCAGCAAAGCAGCTTCACACCATCACACCTACTCCTCCATACTTCACAGTGGAAATCATACATTTAGGAACCACCTTTTCACCTCTCTATGTCTAACAAACATACAGCAGTTAGAACCAAAAATCTAAAATTTTGACCTATCAGACCAAAGGGCATTTTAACACTGATCTAATGTCCATTTCTTTTGTTTCTTGGCCCAAGCAAATCTCTTCTGCTTGTTGTTCTTTTGAAGTAATGCTTTCTTTGCCTCAATTTGATCATGACCTTTTTTTTTTGATTTACTGTACTGACTAATAGGGCTAGCGACTCTTTACCCACCCATTCACTTCACAAGACTGCTGATCTACAGCACATAATGAAGGCAAGAAATGTCACAAATTAACTTTTGACAAGATGAGATAATGCCAAGCTGTCATCAAAGGTAAATGTAGGGACTATAAACAATTTAAAACATAAATCATAAAAATATAGTGCTAAAGACAAAGAAAATTAAGACAAACCATTGAAGAAGTAGGTGTGTTCAAGCTCGTGACTGGTAGTTTATAGTGACATACAGTCTGAGATTTCATACATAAAGCAATTTTTATCAAGGGAAAGGGAATATAAATTTGAGAGACTATATTAAAGGTAACTTGTTAAAGGTAAGTTAAAGGTGTGTTGACCACACACACATGCATAATTATTAATATGGTGTTCCAGCGTGTTTGGTGTTTGAGGTTAGTAGTTAATTTAAGACTTTTATTTTGACTTGCATTGGTGTTTATGGTCATTTACAACCAGTATTAATTTAATTAAGTTCTAATTTTGTTAGAAAATTATTTTCTAGTATTTGTTTTTTTTAAGTGCTTATGTAAGTATACATTTTGTTGTGTTTATGAGGCACTGGATGTTTTTTTTTTTCTTGTATTATATTGTACACATATGTTTAATAAAGGATCACATGTGCTTAAACCACAGGCTCCTTCATTATTGAACAATAATTTGCAATTGACCTTTTTTCTGACCAAAGCTATGATCTGCACACACATCCTACACCTTTATTTCCCATGTGATTCTATTTCTGTACCTTCAAGGTGTTGTATTTATCATGGAGCAAATTATGTTTTTGAGAAACAGTTAACTTTGCTGGATCTGTCGTCCTCCGAATGAGATCTTCTCCTTTTACGAACAGGTCCTTCAGTTCATCTTCATCAGCAAACTGCAAAAGCACATGCACATAGAATTAGTAGATAGGAATGTACTTTATTATTCATCCTTTGAATTGGTCAAATAACTAAATCCAATATTCTGTAAGTTTTACAGTTTTGTTTCTATTTCTATTCTTTCTTCATCAAATTATACAGTAACAAAGTCATCAATATGCTTGTCCTACTGTATCAACTCATCTCACAGCTACATGGTATAATTAGTACTCATTGTGGCAATATGAATTCATAGGAAAATGCTAATGAACTGACTTAAGGACATGGCAGTATGAGTGTTCACTGATGATGGTGTTACTCCACTGAGAGAGACTGATCAGTCAGTGCATCTCTCTGATAACAAACATGAATGTTTAACGATTCTCTCAATGTAATGTAATCTCAGGTGTATGATTGGAGATTGATCCATAGCATGGATCCTCTCATTGGATCTTCTCATTCAAATAATCATTCAAATATAATAATTGCAAAAGTGTCTCCTTACTGTATCTCCTATGAAATCATCTTCTTTAAGAATTTCACCAATTTTTATCTCTTCTTCAAGCTGAAGTAACCACTTATTAGCTTGCCTGTGGTACTCTTCTACTTCTTGAGAGGAAGCCTATTTAGATCAATAACATGTACAAATAACCATGAAAAATATTTATGTAAGATTTTGGTTTAAATCAGAGGCAAAAAAACATATGTAGCAAAGACGCCACAATTTTTGCAGCTACCTGTCCATGTAGAATCCTTCTGGAAATCATTTCAAAGCGTTGGCTGAGCTGATTCAGCTTGGGCTCTATGTGAATTCTGCATTGTTCCCCCCTGTTTTTAATGATGTCTTCTCCAAGATTGTGCACCTCCATTACCTTCCCACGCATTTCTTCCAATTCTGCTTGTAGACTCTGACCAGTTTAAGTGAGTTACAGGTAAAATAATGTTACAAATATATAACAAAATAAAACCAATTATTGTACTATAAAAAAAGAAAAACAATTATTGTGTGTGTGTGTGTGTGTGTGTGTGTGGACTTAATTGCTACTTAATCAGGGGCAGCGGTAGATTAGCATGTTACGGCTCTGAGGTACTTATTGGAAGGTCAGTGTTTCGAGCCCCAGCTCTGCCAGGTTGCTGCGGTTGTGCCCTTAAACAGGGCCGTAACCCTGTTGTAGGGCGGTGTGCAATAGCTGACCCTGATCTCTGACACTGACCTACTAACAAAACTGGCATATGTAAAGAATGAAGAATTTCACTGTGCAGCGACATGTATGTGATGAATTCAGATTGAACTTAATTTAAAACGTAACTTGTAAAGTTGCTGGTTCACCTGAGTGTCAAAGTCACTCACATATGTATGCAGGATTTGTGGAGGATTTGGGTAAATATCTTTACAGATTTGCTTTGCCCCAGAGTGTGGTACTGTACATTTAATGGTGCAAACCTTGAGGACATGGTTCTTGCAGCCCTCATCCTCCATCTTGTCCATCTGAATCTCAGCCTCATCCATCCAGGCATTTATATGAGCAATATTCTGTTCCAGTGTATTCATTTGATTCTGGTAATCCTGCCAAACATAAAATGTTATAACAGTAAATTTTAATCAAAAGGACGGTTATACAATCAGCCCTAATACTTACAGTAAATGTCTCTCAATGTGTTTATGATCATACAGTTTGTCTCTAATACAGTATGTCCAGTAGGTAAATATAGTCCAGTTTTGTTTTCTCACCAGCAACAAATGTAGCCACTGTTCACTGCGTGATGTCACAGCAATCCAGTTGCTGTTCAACAGGCTGACTTTGTCATCAATTAGGTTTTCTTCTGTGAGCAGTGCTTTCAGGGCCTCTGCTAAATCTCTTACTAAACACAGTTGGGGAGTGCGTTGCTCTGTATCCTTATTTGTGGCCTGGAAAATATGTTTAATAACAGTTATGTACAGGTGAAGACAGAATTTTGCATACACCCATCATGAATATAAATGTGGCAATTTTGGGCCTTGAGATTACTGAACTGGCCTTTGTCTGGAGCAGGAAAGGAGTGCACAATATGTACACAATCATTACATATATCTTTACATGTATCATTACATGTATCACATATATCTTTAATATTTGAAATCCCAAAGAATTTTAAGTGTAAACGTAATTCATTTTTTGTTTCTGATATCAACAGATGAATAATTTAGTGATGCTAAAAGTCTTGAAATGTCACCCTTGGCTCAAAAAAAAAATGGTTTGGATGGTCAGGAACTGATCAGGAAGCAGGCACATGGAACTAAAAGTTGATGAAGCACAAGTGTTACTGTTTACATTTACATTTACATTTAGTCATTTGGCAGACGCTCTTATCCAGAGCGACTTACATTTTTATCTCATTACACATCCGAGCAGTTGAGGGTTAAGGGCCTTGCTCAAGGACCCAACAGTGGCAACTTGGTGGTTGTGGGGTTTGAACCTGGGATCTTCCGAACCGTAGTCCAATGCAAGTTTCATACCATTCTTGACTAAAAGGCTGAATCCTTGAAATCAACACCTTTAACCTTGACTAGTTAGAAGGTCACATATGGATTAAGGAAAAGCCTTCTTGAGGGTGAACACAACCCCTAGAACACTGCACCAACTGTAAAGTATAGTGGCAGTAGTATTTTGCTCTGAGGCTGTTTTGCTGTCAATGGAACTTTTGCATTTCACAGTGAAGAAATAATAAAGACAGCAATCAGCAGCATTCTTCAACATAAAATCTTCATCATCTAGTCATTAAAAGCATCGAAAGAGAGTGTTCCAACAGGACAATGACCTCAATTACACATCAAAGCTGGTGGTGGACTGCATAAAGAAGAGTAACATCTTTTCGGAAATCATAGGAATTTATATGACATTAAGCTTCTTTAACAAATCAAAACAAAAAACATTTAGATTCCCAAAAACTTTTTGGTTACAGTTATACAGCCTCAGTAAGTCGGATGGTTTAGTACTGTATTTGCACCTTGGCCCACGTCAGCTCTGCTTCTAGGTCACTTGGCATCCCTTCCACCGACGACCGACAGGTCAGTTCATTATCAACCGCTGCTAACCATTCTGTTAGACTTTTTGTTTCTTTTTTAAATTTTCTCAATAGCTTCAAACTTTTTTCTAGTGCTTGCTTTCCTTCTGTCACCTGTACACAAAATGAAACACACGTTAACTGAAAAACAATTTCAAAGTCATTAACAAACCGCTGATATATTTAAAATGAGCTGAAATATTAAATAAACAAGGCTCAAAACTACTTAATATAAAGTATTAATATAGTAAAATATAAAGAGACCAAATGACAAACAATTAAATTTGTAAATGAATCCAACTTTTCTTTAAAAGTAATAAAAAGTGTGTAACTCTTAGGGCATTGATGGGCATAAGTTTACTCTGTTAAACTAATACTTATAAGCAGTCTACCATGAGACCTAACAGTTATACCTACTGTAATTATACACTTAGTTCCTACCAAATATTTAGTAACAGCACTGGGATGTTTAACTACAGTGTGAAAAACTATTTGCCCCCTTCCTGATTTCTTAGTCTTTTGCATGTTTGTCACTCAAAATGTTTTTTTAACACATTTAAATATTAGTCAAAGATAACATAATTGAACACAAAATGCAGTTTTTAAATGATGGTTTTTATTATTTAGGGAAAAAAAAATCGAAACCTACATGGCCCTGTGTGAAAAAGTGATTGCCCCCCTTGTTAAAAAATAACTTAACTGTGGTTTATCACACCTGAGTTCAATGTCTGTAGTCACCCGCAGGCCTGATTACTGCCACACCTGTTTCAATCAAGAAATCATTTAAATAGGAGCTACCTGACACAGAGAAGTAGACCAAAAGCACCTCAAAAGCTAGACATCATGCCAAGATCCAAAGAAATTCAGTAACAAATGAGAACAAAAGTAATTGAGATCTATCAGTCTGGTAAAGGTTATAAAGCCATTTCTAAAGCTTTGGGACTCCAGCGAACCACAGTGAGAGCCATTATCCACAAATGGCAAAAACATGAATCAGTGGTGAACCTTCCCAGGAGTGGCCGGCCGACCAAAATTACCCCAAGAGCGCAGAGACAACTCATCCAAGAGGCCACAAAAGACCCCAGGAAAACATCTAAAGAACTGCAGGCCTCACTTGCCTCAATTAAGGTCAGTGCTCACGACTCCACCATAAGAAAGAGACTGGGCAAAAACAGCCTGCATGGCAGATTTCCAAGGCGCAAATCACTTTTAAGCAAAAAGAACTTAAGACTCGTCTGAATTTTGCTAAAAAAAAAAACATCTTAGTGATTGCCAAGACTTTTGGGAAAATACCTTGTGGACCGACGAGACAAAAGTTGAACTTTTTGGAAGGTGCGTGTCCCGTTACATCTGGCGTAAAAGTAACACAGCATTTCAGAAAAAAAACATCATAGCAATAGTAAAATATGGTGGTGGTAGTGTGATGGTCTGGGGTTGTTTTGCTGCTTCAGGACCTGGAAGGCTTGCTGTGATAGATGGAACCATGAATTCTACTGTCTACCAAAAAATCCTGAAGGAGAATGTCCGGCCATCTGTTCGTCAACTCAAGCTGAAGCGATCTTGGGTGCTGCAGCAGGACAATGACCCAAAACACACCAGCAAATCCACCTCTGAATGGCTGAAGAAAAACAAAATGAAGACTTTGGAGTGGCCTAGTCAAAGTCCTGACCTGATTCCAATTGAAATGTTGTGGCATGACCTTAAAAAGGCGGTTCATGCTAGAAAACCCTCAAATAAAACTGAATTACAACAATTCTGCAAAGATGAGTGGGCCAAAATTCCTCCAGAGCGCTGTAAAAGACTCGTTGCAAGTTATCGCAAACGCTTGATTGCAGTTATTGCTGCTAAGGGTGGCCCAACCAGTTATTAGGTTCAGGGGGCAATTACTTTTTCACACAGGGCCATGTAGGTTTGGATTTTTTTTCTCCCTAAATAATAAAAACCATCATTTTAAAATTGCATGTTGTGTTTACTTGTGTTATCTTTGACTAATAGTTAAATGTGTTTGATGATCAGAAACATTTTGTGTGACAAACATGCAAAAGAATAAGAAATCAGGAAGGGGGCAAATAGTTTTTCACACCACTGTATAGGTTTCACTGTGCATTACGAATTAATTACACTGACTATTGAGGAGAAAGCAACTGCCTGCCAAAACCTGCATTCAAAATATAGGAAATATAGTGGCAAAAAGTATGGAAATATAAAGAGAAACTCTTAAAAGGAGAAACACTTTCACCTCTATTAAAACAAACTCGTGTCTACGACTGAATCAAAGCCGTTATGAGAATGAATCTGATGAACACAACAGCACTTTCTCTCTTGTGATTTCGCTTAATTGTAACTAATATTATTTACTTAAAAATTGATTGATATTAATTAATATAATGTACCTACAATAGTTACATCTAATCAGTATGACTTCAATGAGAAATTTTACAGAATTAATTTAATTAGTTTTTAGCCAAACTTCAACAACAAAAACAAACCAAAAATATTGACGCCATGCACGGTGGTATCCTTTTTGCAATAGAAATTAGAAAGTCTTAGCGTTGTCTTACCTGTGAACCCAAGTCGTTGTATAAGAGCTTGAGATGTGTCAAACGCTCGTCCAGCTCTTTGGGTTGTTCAGTCTGCTGTCTCTGCACTACTTGCCTTCCTGTCTTGATTACCATCTCCACTTCCGATTTCACTTCACTTAGAGACTTATACAACTTCTGCAGAATAAAAATGTATGAGCTTTATTAAAATATAGATTAACTGTGGTGCACCTAAATCATAAAAATGCAAAACTGTTTTGGAGTTCATTATTTAGGTTGGTAATATACAATTTTATCGATAACCAACAAGCCGATTAAAAAATATATAAAACAAAATTGTAAACATGATTAACAGATTATTAATTGATTAGTTAATATATTATATCTAATATATATTAGTTAATAATACAGACTTCTCACAATGTACTGACTGATCCTTTACACTCAACAAAACCAGCTGAATACCTTAATTAAAACATGTGCCCTCTTTGGGCAATTAGTGGTATTAATAGACTAAATGGCAAAAATCATTCAATATCTGATGATGCTTAAAAAATATATATATATAGTAATCAAAATTAAAAGGGAGAAGAAGAAATCCATCAATTTAACACACGCACACATGCGCACACACGCACGCACACACACACACAGATACAGAGCTGCATTAGTGATTTATAAGCTATTTAATATTTAATGTTTTAAAGTCCATGATATGGGGCATAGTGGCCGTGCACCTACAGGGTTTTGGGTTCGATTCGAACTTTATTTTTTATAAATGTGCATATGTGCATATATGTGCACATAGTTTATGTGCATAGTCTATGTGTCCTTGGTGAGCTTCTTTCAGGTTCTCTTGTTTCTTCCCATAGTCCAAAGAAATTTTTTTTCTAATTGCTATTTACAAATTCCTCATATTGTGTAACTGACTGCGTGAGTGTGTGGCCATGTGCGCTGCAATGGACTGGCACCTGCCTAGTGCCCCAAGTCCCCTGGGATAGATTCCAGGAGATAGATGTGACCCCGTACACATTATAGTATAGAGAATGGGCGAGTGAGTCTGTACTGCTCCACTGGCTTCATGGTATGTTTCCTATGAATGACAAACACACTACACACCACAAAACATTTCTGTTATCTGTGATATTTTTTTTAAACCACCTGTACTTTTAGTTTCTCGCCCAAATGCATTTTCAATAAATCGCAAGATTATGTACATAATCCAATGCATGTAATTTTTTTGTCACTTAATGAACTCAGTCGTTAAGACCTTAACAGCTTACAGAAAGTAGGCATTTAAGGTCACAGTGCTAAAAACGCAGGACACTAAAGAGACTTGACCCAGGGTCCCTGCTCATCTGCGTGAACGTGCATTAGGCATGCTGCAGGGAGGCATGAGGACTGCTGATGTGGCTAGGGCAATTAATCGCCATGTCCGCACTGTAAGACGCCTAAGACGGAGCTACAGGGAGAGAGGAAGGATGGCTGATCATCCTCGCAGTGGAAGACCATGTGTAACAACACCTGCACAGGATCGGTACATCCGAATATCACACCTGCGTGACAGGTACAGGATGGCCACAACAACTGCCCGAGTCACACCAGAAACACACGATCCCTCCATCAGTGCTCAGACTGTCCGCAATAGGCTGAGAGAGGCTGGACTGAGGGCTTGTAGGCCTGTTGTAAGGCAGGTCCTTACCAGACATCACCAGCAACAACGCCAGACAGGAGTGGCAAAAAGTGCTTTTCACTGATGAGTCACGGTTTTGTCTCACCAGGGGTGATGGACGGATTCGTGTTTATCGTTGAAGAAATGAGCGTTACACCAAGGCTTGTACCCTGGAACGGGATCGATTTGGAGGTGGGGGGTCCGTCATGGTCTTGGGCGGTATATCACATCACCATCGGACTGAGCTTGTTGTCATTGCAGACAATCTCAATGCCTTGCGGTACAGGGAAGACATCCTCCTCCCTCATGTGGTACCCTATGCATGCTCATCCGGACATGATCCTCCAGCAGGACAATGCCACCAGCCATACTGCTTGTTCTGTGCGTGAGTTTCTGCATGACAGCAATGTCAGTGTTCTGCCATGGCCAGCGAAGAGCCCGGATCTCAATCCCATTGAGCACGTCTGGGACCTGTTGAATCGCAGGGTGAGGGCTAGGGCCATTCCTCCCAGGAATGTCCAGGAACTTGCAGGTGCCTTGGTGGAAGAGTGGGGTAACATCTCACAGCAAGAACTGACAAATCTGGTCCAGTCCATGAGGAGGAGATGCACTGCAGTACTTCAAGCAGCTGGTGGCCACACCAGATACTGACTGGTACTTTTGATTTTGAGCCTCCCTTTATTCAGAGACACATTGTGAAACATTTTTAGTTTATGTCTTATGGTGTTGACTCTTTAAGTGTTCATACAAATATTTACACATTAGGTTTACGAAGAGTAAAAACAGTTACCAAATAGTATTCAGAAGGGTTACATACACAATATATTTTTTTATTTTACCCATCCTAAACACAGAAACAACATAAGTTAACACCTGGATAACTTATAAAGAACAGACTCACACCAAATGCGACTATGAATGAAATAGGGTTCAACTGGTTGGAACACTAAATCCAACTCATACCTCGGGTACTGAAAAGAATAGAAAGGGCATGCTAAAACCAGCTGATGCATTAAGGTATTGGAGATAATCATATGCCATAGTGATGAAAGGCTGCCATGAGACCATGGGCAAGTTTAAAGGAAATTAGGAATATCTAGTAAAATTTGGTGCCTCTCTGCATGTGACTACAATGTCTCTATCCTAGTTATGGGGTAGGTTGGCTATAAAAAAAGCCTTTATAGAGTCAACAGATCACCACTACTTTTTCAGCTTTTAATAAACTGTTGGACGGTTCTTTAACTAATTACATTAAATCTCATCAGTTTTCTTTACTTGATACAGGCCAGTAATTTGACTCTTCTTAAACGCAGTAACATCTTTTTAGCATGTAATTTTCAACTTGGTTGTTTAAGAAATTAAAAGCTACTGTACTTACTGCATTGTTTATGGTTAAAAAAGGTACTATCAGCTAAAGCATATGCAGCAATTATTCAATCAAACCAAGCTTTTGCTTATTAATGGGGCTGTTTTTTGTCCAGGCAGTATACACCAAAACCAACCTACTGTAAAACCATATGGCAAAACATGTTATGATCTGATGAAACAAAGCTAGCTTAGATAACTTATAGATAGCCTATCATTATCACTCAAAGATCACTATACCCGAGCATGGTCTGGCACAGCGTCTGGCAACATTTCATCAGCATTGACTGAGAGGGTATCATGGGCAGCACCAAACATTCATTTTGGCCACCTGCAAGCATCTATTAACATCTGAAGCTAAAGAAAAAGTCACCTTCCAGCACCATAACAACTCAAAGCAAATATCCAACCAGACACATATCATATCAAAACCTGTGAAATCTACAAACAATAATTGCTTACATAAAGGATGATCACATTTATAAATATGATTTTTTTTTTTCGTTACATATATTATATAAATATTTACATTACAAAATGGTTGACAGGATTGATCTTGGTTTAGTTTTTCCCATGACAAGCCTGCAAAATTTAAAAGGATGTGCAAGGTTTTTATATCTAGTGTAGAATTGTCATGGCACACCACCAGAGGGCGCCATCCGCAGAGACTTTATTTTGTTTCCTTTGTTTCCTTTCTAAGTTAAACTCCGTTTCCCAGAGTGCACCTCGGTCAGGTCATTGGAGCGCTCACCTGAACCGAGGTGGCTCATTAGTTTCATTATAAGTAGTTGTGAGTTTAGTTGACCCTTTGTTGGCCATCTGTTAAGTTACCTTTTGTGAATTCTCCATGTCTCTGCGTCACGCCCTTCCCCCTTAACTCCTGGTTTGTTTGTGTTCCTCCTGTTTTGGTTTAACCGCAGTACCCTAGCCTGTGTATTCTCCTAGCCTGTTTAATCTCCTCGTCTTGCTTATCTCCTTGTCATTGTAGATCCCAGACATGTGTAGATCCTATTAATGTCAAGCGCTAGTCATGTTTAGTTTAGATAATCTAGCTTAGCCCTGGTTCTGTTTAACTCCTTGTCTTGTTTAACTCCATGTATTTAAGTTTCTGTTTTGTTTAGCTTCTGTTCTGTCTCAAGTTGATGTCAGACTGGTCTCCCAAGTGCTAGTTTAGTATGATAGTCATGCTACTGCTATTTTGGTTTCTCTCCTAGTTTCCTCGTTTCTTCCTTTTAGTTCCATTAAGAGAGTTGGTTTCTGTTCTGGTTTCTTCTTTCATTCAAGATTATTCCCCCCTGTGACTATGCCTCATGTCAAGTCCACACCCCGTACATTAGCTGCTTTATTGGTACTCAATGGATTATTTTTCTGGTTTGTGCTGGTTTTAACTGTGAAATATGGACAAAACTAAAATCCCAGTACTGTATTCTGTACAAAAAAAAAAAAAAAACAGGCACCTGGAAACATAATTAAATGTTAAAAGGATTATATTAATATTCGGTATAATATATATAAAAGTCAAAATAATGAATTAGGATAAAATACTGTTTTAACACTTCTGCCATTTTTTTAGTTTTTATATTTATATATTTTATTCATTGTTCAAAATAATGTATAATGAATATTAATTTAACTAGGTAATGGCTATATGACAATTATTAATCAACTGGGCAATACCTTATTTCCTGTTATACTGTACTTATACTGTACATTCCAAACAATATGACACTTTCCCAGGAATGGAGAATACTTTATCTAGACTGGATTTTACATAAGATTCATAATGTGTAAAGAAGCAAATAATTTAGTATGTATAAAGATCACTCACTCTCACTCACTCATCTTCTATACCGCTTTATCCTGTATTCAGGGTTGCGGGGACCTGGAGCCTATCACAGGAGGCTTAATGCACGAGGCAGGGTACACGCTGCACAGGGTGCCAATCCATCATGGGACACACACACTTACACACTCATTCACACAAGATGGGCAATTTGGGAATGCCAATTAGCCTAACCCGCATGTCTTTGGACTTTAGGGAGAAACCGGAGTACCTGGAGGAAACCCACCAAGCACAGGGAGAACATGCAAACTCCATGCACAAAGAGACGACAATCAAGCCTGCAACCTGGAGGTGCAAGGCAACAGGGCTAACCACTACACCACCGTGCCGCCTACTGTATGTACAGTATAAAGATGCATAAAGCATATAAAACTCACCATGCACTGTTCCAGCTGGGACTGCACCACATCCTGCTCCAAGCTGTGGATGCTTAGCACCCCCAGCTGATTCTTCACTTCTTCCAATATACATTCACATTCTTGCAACCTCTGGTCAAAGTTGGCCGGCTTTTGAAAAAGTCGGAACTTTGCTTTCACATCCAATAACTTAGCCTTACAAAAAATCCAAAAACAGTGTGGTTAATTTCAATTTAAACTAACAACTGAGACTGTCACTTTGCCTGTCTGTTTTATTTATGTTAACAAAAAGATAAATAAAAACTTGAAACAGAACCATATATCTGTACCTGGCATAATGTATATTAATATTAATATTAAATTATCAGGAAAACACCTTATCCTCTCCTTGTATATTAAGAGTACCTAAAAAAATTTTAAGGAACTGATCCATTTCAAAGTGTCAGATACAGTACAGTGCAAAAGTCTTACCACATTTCTTTATAATTAACTTTTTTGACTTTTTTAATGTAGGCAAGATTTTGGTTCTTATTTGCAGTCTAATCCCTGTAGCTGAGCAGTAAAAAAAGTAAAAAAAAAGAACATCTCACTGAAGACATAAACCACTGAGACACAGGTACAGATGATGACAGATGATCAGGCCGGTGATTAGTATACAGTACTGCTGATGCTGAATGCCGTTGGGTGAGTGGAATGAGTGGTTGGAACAGACGAGAAATGAAATGAGGTTGCTGCTGAAGTTGTTCCATAAACAGTAAATTTTTAAATTGTATCTTTATGCAGTTTGCAACCTATCACAGTAAAACTTTTTCTCCGATTTTTTTTTTATTTAATTTGCATTTCATGATTTAAAATGACAAAATAAAGAGTGGCTTAAGACTTTTGAACACTACTGTAGGTGTCATGGGCATGTTAAGTTCTACTCTAAAACGATCATGGTTTTTTAAAGAAAAAAATCAGGCATAGTTTCAATATTCATATTTATAAAATCTAAATTTCTTGACCAAAGCATAGAAATGTGTATGTACCCATTTCTGTTCTTTATTTAAATTGTGCAAAACATGTTTAGGACAACTAACATGTAAAACCATGTTGGCAAATAGCTGTCTGTAACTTGTGAAGAAGAAGAAAAAGAAGAAAATATGAACGTATGATTAATTAATTTAATTTAATTTAAAAGAGATATCATGACATGCTTAGCTTATGTATTGGATTTTATGCAATATGTATGTATTTTGTGCAAATAAAAAAAGGAACATGTAGAATGCTTACATATGTAGCATCAACCTCAGGGACCATTTTTTCTGAGGCATCGCCACTGGATCGTTTCTTCATATCATCTAGAGCCACTTCATGATCAATCAGTTCAGTTTGAATTTTCTATAATAATAATAATATTAATAATAAAAGAAGTTAAAAGCTGGCATATTCAGATATTTTTAAACATCACTGTACAAAGTATTCAGAAAACCATCTAGTAAACTGATTGCACCATATAGTTATGCAGAGAAATATACAAACCTGAGCTTCCTGTGGTATCTGAGCAGCATCTATACCATCCGCAAGATATGCAGTTAAATGACGATCAGTTGCCTTTAAAGAATCTTGGATTTGACGCAGAGTTTTGTCATGTTCGTTTGCCCACTGCAAGCTCTTCTCTAGCTGCTTTCGTCTTTGTAAAACCTGTGATATTTTTTTTTGTGTGTGTGTGTGAGAGAGAAAGAGAGAGAAAGATAGAGAGATTAAGTGTGTGCACAAACAAAGATTCATTTATGTATTTAAACTTGCAAATAACAGTTTTGTCAGTACCATGAGTACCGTTACATGCATACAGTACCCTTTCCATAAGTTCATCCCAGTGAATGTTATAATCTTCCACTTTCTTATGAATGAGTTCATCAAGGACTTCTCCATCCATAAGGGTCTGGGCCAACTCACGTATTTGGTTGCGGTTATATTCAGGATGCTCTTTTACCATGATATCTAAGGACTGAAACAAACATGAACAGAGACCATAAACAGACATTAAATAAAATATGAACTAAATAAAAAAAAATAATAATATTAAATTAAGTGTCAACAAAATTGACACTTGAATGACACTTTAAATGGGTGCACTCTACTTTTTGTTTATCTTGGCAAATCTTTCTAACAAATCAAAAGAATTAGCGTTTTTTTACATTAGCAGTAAGGATGAGTGAGCATGCTTCAGAATGCACTCATGATGAACTGTCAGACTCTGTATAAGAACTGTCAAGATATAACTAACAACTCATAAAAAGTACTTATTATCTAAAGTTTTGAATTCTCACCAGGTAAAAGCAACATGGATTACCAATTTTAAAGCTGTGACCTATGAACTTGAACCAGTTTATTTTAACGTGTGTGAATTGAACTTTAAGCTAGCTCTTGTGAAGTCTCGACTAATACATACATACATACATACATACGTACATAGATAGATAGATAAATAGATAGATAGATAGATAGATAGATAGATAGATAGATAGATAGATAGATAGATAGATAGATAGATAGACATCAGGCAGTTCAGAGTCCAAATACTTACAGTCAGAGCTTCATTTAATTCATCTGCTCCCCCTTGAAAGTTCTCCGTCTCATTAAGTTTCTGTTCTAGTAGATCCAGCCAAGAGTTTTCCTGTTCTAAGTAGCACAGCAATTCACACCAGCAAGCCCACACCTCCTGTAATTGATACCAATGGGGTATTAGGATGGATGACCTTAATGAATGATTGGTGCAAATCTTTCTATAGACATATACACACAGTATAATATAATACCTCTAAAGTCTTGCACTTTCCA
Organism: Clarias gariepinus; assembly: GCF_024256425.1. Lineage (NCBI taxonomy): Eukaryota > Metazoa > Chordata > Actinopteri > Siluriformes > Clariidae > Clarias > Clarias gariepinus. The sequence continues at coordinate 22,090,804 of NC_071117.1, forward strand.
TCAAGCCGACTGCACAGTCTTTGGTAGTTGGACGTCAACTCATCTAGTTTTTTCTTTAGGGCCTCATGGGCTGTGGGTGGTGCCTTTGCAATAAAACTGGTCACTTTATCTTCCAAAAGGTTTACCTTTATTTCTTTCTGGTGTATTTCTTCTTGAGCTCGCTGAGCATTGATACGTGGAGTGAAATAACACACATAAGAGAAATTCAAGTCAGTTTGTTTTCTTCTGTATTTTGTTTCACAAAAGTGATGTTAACAAACTTTAAATAAGTTAAATGTCAAATTTCTATTAACACAAAATGTAGCAACACCCTCTATTAGCCTATATCGTGACATAATTGATTTATTAGAAACTAAACAAGCAAACTTAAACTCATTCAAAGCCTTTATAGTTCCATAAAATCCAAATAAATAAGTAAAAAGGCATTTTAAATCAGACAGCTAATATATACTGTAGAACTCTTAGTTTCGTATGTTTGACAGGAATACAATGGTGGCTTTTACATAAACACCTGGAAGCAACATTTATTTTTTTTACAATTAAAACACTTTGCCTTTAATATTTGGTCATGATTTAGATGATCAGGCATTATTTTGATGAAAGGAAATTTAATCCATGACAAATTATTTTTGAAAAACCTAACTTTCCACTCGTGAAACTGTTAGGGACAATAATCTGTTTTTTAAAAAGCAACATAATTAAAAACCAGGGCTTCCAGTTTGAAAAGCACAAACCTTAAGTTCCTCCACTGCTGTATGAAGTTCTTCAGGTGTTTTATAATGAAAATCCCTCTCCAGGTAATCTTCCTCTGCTTGTGTAATCCACTCTTGCATCTCTTGCATCTCCTTCTTTAAACTCACTGTCATATCCAGTCCACCTTTCAAGGCAGATTTCTTCGCATACGCCTACAGAGAAAACTACTAATTTACAACAGCAATCCAAATATTGGCACACTTTAAATCCTCTGATCAATTAAGTTTTATTTTTTAACACAAAATCAGAAGCTTTATTAGAACTGCTAATTGTTACCTGTTTGCAAATCAGTTCCCACTGAGAATTGAGTTCATCAAGCAGCTTCTGTATTTTCACAGCAAATGGTGGCTCTGCGTCTTTTTTCAAGACCTGTCCAACCTCATTGATGCCATTAAGACTAGGTTGGACAGTGTGAATGTCATTAACTAAGGCCTGGTAACAAAAAACGCAACATATTAGAAAAAAAATAAAACAATCAGTCAGTCCCTCCATTTATTTGTATTTCAGGACCATTTCGTCAACACAGAAATGCAATAAATGAAGACTCACCGTGCACTGTTCTAGCTGCTTCTCCAGAGCCTCTGAATCTCCTAAAGCTGGCCACTCCTCGTTCAGAAAAACATCAACCTTAGCCATCCACTTCTGCAGGGTCTTTGTGTCATTCTAATTGTAAAATATATTTTTGTTGCATTAGAGGATAAATGTTTTTTATTCTTTAAAAATACCACTATTGTGTGAATTATTTAAAATATCTTAAAAGCTGTTGGTGAGTTTCACTTTTTTAAATGTTGTACAAAACAAAGTAATTCATTATTCCCACATCTAAGTTAAAATGCAATTCAAAAATAATAATTACATTAATTAAAAACATTAAAAACATAAAAAAAAAACATAATCCCCAAACACACACACACACACACACACACACACACACACACCCCTACCTGAAGAATAGCACTACATTATAAATGTGTTCATTTAAATACACTTTCAACTTTGCTTAAACATTGTCTAATATGTGAGCTTATATATATTAAAAAATATTTCTACCATCACACAATTTGCTCCACTTTTCTCAGGTAGAAGGCTGGAAAGTCTTAAAGCTAAAACAACAAGACCGAGGTACAGCTTTCCTGAGGCTGTGAGGATAATGAACTCAAAAAACTTACTAACGTAACTTGAACAGTCAAAATGACTCATGCAATTAGGGTTATATTTTCTAAAAATGCTGTGTGTTTAATCACTTATTATTATTTCTTACTATATGCTTAGGTTTTATTGGCCTATATACATTTAGCTTTCTTTAGAATGTTACAGTATTATTATTATTATTATTACTTCGATTCTTTTTTTAATGTTGTGTGCTGGTTCCGGAAAACAACTTTCATTCTTTTATATCTAACATATTGAATTACAAAAAAGCCTAAAACTGAAATAATTTTATTGATGTTCTCTTTTTAATATTTCAGTTAAAAAACAAACTACATACAGCCAAAACATAGTATTGGTACAGTTTCTGTATTATATGGATAACATAAAAGAAAAAAAAATTAACATTAATACAGTGTTTTGACCATTTATTAGAAATAAAAGTAGACATAATAAGGTGCCAGAAATGCATGCTCAGTTGGGTTAAGGTCTGCTGATTGACTTGACCAGTCTGAAACCTTTTTTCTAGACACAAACCCATAACCCTGGAGGCATGAGGTCACAGCGCTAAACTCTACTGTATAGGTACACAATGTGTCCACCTTGCCAGCGCCACATATAGTAAAAAAATTTTTTTTTACTATACACAATATACAATATGCACAATAATAATACAATAAATAAATAATTATTGAAATAACACTACAACACTCAAGAGATGTGATTGCTTTCTGTACAATAGAGATAGCATTATGTGTGAAAAAATGTTGCATTTGGCATATCTGGTTATATTTACTGCAGTCCTGGCCTCTAAACAGGTCTGCTGCACCATTTTCTAACCACTGGAAGCATAGATGTGTATGTGGTTGGACGATGCCAAAATGAATGTTATGCAGCACATATCTGTCAAAAATCTTCTAAAGAAGACATGTGTGGCCTCCCACTTTACATACTACTTGAAGTACTCAAAATAGCTACTGTGCACCTCTGCTTTCTAATGATGATTCTGTAAAGGTTTGGTCAAATTAAAATAAACTTTTTAGGACTTTAACAGCATTTCAAAAATGGAAGAAAAGCCTGGAAAATGCCCTCTAACCAGGCTCAGTGATTAACTACAGTAGTAAAAAGACAATAAAAAAAACATCTCAACACCCACCTGGAACTGCTGCAGCATGGATATGTGACCCTGCAACAGCTCTATGTTTTCTCTTAGTTGATCCCACATATGTCTCCAACAGGCCATCATATTGTCCATCTCAATGTGATACTTTTGAGATATTTCCGGGGGGGCTTTCTGGTACACCTGTTCAGCCATCCTACTGAGATCATCCTTTTTACTCTGCTGCTCTTGTTGTGCTGCTTGAATTGCCTGAAAAATACCATTGCTAAATTAATGTAGTGATTATTGTATGGCTTCCTCAAGTCACACTTATAAAAGAAGCTAATCATCTTTTTTTCTTTTTTCATCTTATTTATTGTGAATTTATTTTAGATTATTTTAAAATAATAATTATATACCAATTATTTACAGATTGGAAAACCAGAAACTACTAATATGTCACTGCCTCCTGCCGAGTACATGATAGCACAATTCCTCTAGATCCTGTTAGCTTAACACACCTCATCCTGAGGTACATCATGCATAACCATGTTATAGGATTTTGAAAGATGTGCACACATAAAAGGTGGTATACAGCTGTCTCAAAGCTAATTTTCATGTTAATTTGTCACAACACTTAAAATGCATACATCAGGAACTAACACAGTGTTATTTCAAGACATTAAAAACAAACCATGGTATCTTTCAGCCTTTGCTCCATGATAGGGTACTCAGTTACAGCTGTAGAAGGTAGTTTGTCTTCACATTGTTGGAGCCATGCCATTAGGGTTGCCATTACGTCCTTGTAGTGTGCAGGTGGAAGGCTAGTCTGGACTACAAAATAATAAAACAAACAAACAAACACAGATTTGGAATAAATCATAATTGTTTATGTCTAAAAATACTTGCAATTTCTATTTAAATTTGGCATAATTATGCATGGCTGCCAGTGGAAGTGGGTCACTGGTGTTTATTGAACCTGACCGCTGATAAAAGTAGGAAGTGAATGGGACTATACTCAGCCAAATTATGCAATACTAATGGGACACTATCTATCTACAGTATAATGGAGATAGATGATGACCCAAAAAATAAAAAAGCAATCCAAGGCAAAGAAACGGGATATTCTTCACTGCACAAGTCCGACACCTGATCTCAATCCAATAAGCATGCTTTTGCTTTTGTTTATGTCCATAGGTTTCAGACTTCAGGCAGTCTCTGACTGCAAAGTATTTTCATCCAAGTAATAAAGGGAATCATAATATTTGTAATTATGTTCGTTCATCCATTATTTATAAATACCCCAAAATTTGTGAATAAAATAACTATAATTCCTGAATGGTTGATGCACACTTTTGGAATACCCCTTGAATTAAAGCTAATAGCCTTGACTTTAATCCTAACTTGAGCGTTTCATTTAAAATACAGTGTGGTGGTGTATAGAGGTTTTATGCCAAAAAACAACTTTGTTCCAAAATTGATGGACCTAGCTGTGCATATGAGAATATGCTTCTGTATGTATATTTACAGAATAACTTTACACAGTATACATAATACATTATATACAGTAATATAACATTATTAATATTAATATATTATTATTAAATATAACATTTGTACCACAATTTTACAATTTAACATTTGTACAACAATTTTCAAACATAATGTACTAGTTTAAAAGTGTCGTGAATGCCATTTGTATAATGTAGGCAGTATATCCACCCAATGGGTGATGATACCATTTGTTAAGTGATCACAATTAATATATATATTTTATATATAACTTTTTTTTTTTTTTACTCCTTGTTTTTTTCTGTTTGGTTTATTAGTCACTTTACTGAGGGGACAAAGGGGGTCTGTTCTTTTTTTGTTTTAAATTTTTGACTGATAACATTCCAGTGTTAACATTTCTGCTCAGGGAAGCCTCTCTTCATAAAAAAAAGCCACAGGGCTGAAGAGCACTGAACCCCCACTCTGGTGTAATTTGCATATTTTGGGATCTTATCCTTTACAGTGTTAAGTGGAAAGAGGATGCCGCTGGACAGAATGACATTTATAACAGTGGGTTTTACTTCCACAGACAAAAACAAAAGAAAATTATCTGCACTAACTGAGTTTAAAAAGGAAACACATTATCACTCTGCAGTGCACACACAGTCCCCATCCTCCCAAAAAATACCCATAAGGCAGTGCACTTAAACATCAACACTTTTCTCTCTAACACTAGTGTAATCATGAGCTAAATCCATAACTCTTCATGGATCTGACAATATATTAAATTAAGCAATAAATATCACAGTATATTGTGTACCAATCGGTTTCAGCCAATAATTACTTCATTTTTACAGCTCGGTTGTCTCTCAACTGGCCGATCACATAAACTGATATTATTGTGATGCAGCAAAATACACAAGTCGACGCCACATCAACATACCATCGTCAGTCTGGGAATATTATTAACTCTCTTCATAAGGTTTAAAATTTGCAATATGCAAAGTTTTTTCTAAAGCGAAACCATATGGGAGCACATCAGCCAAAGGCTTTAACACAACAAACAAATGCAGTGTGAATAAGCAGAGGCGTTCAAAGAGCACAAGCCTCAGTCTGCAGAGTGTAAAAAGACTGAAACCATTATCACAAAAATAATAATGAAGTGAGAAATAAAGAGCGGTTTCCAGCTCTGGCCGAGGAAGCCTGGGTTTACGTTACCGCTCCATGCATGCGGGCATGATTGGCTCGCCAAATACAAAGTGACGGATGTGTGTGTTTATTTAAAAATATTTTGTGCAGAGGCTCAGTTTGTTATTCATTGACATAGCCGTGTTCCATGTGCTGCATGTTATAACAAGTGAGTATAGTAGGACAGTTGTATTTTAGAGATTACGCTTTTTATAGTGTTAAAGCAGTTGCTCTTTAGTCAAACATAGTCTGTTCTATTGGTTTCAGTTTCTTCATAATCTACATGAAATAATAAGATAATGGAATATGACGCATATTTTGCCTTCTAACAAACGTTTTAAATGTATAATATTTTCTGATCTTAATTATATTTGTGCACTGCTGTCTATAACATTTATTTTTCCTTTTTTTCAGTATAAACTGGTAAATAAATAAACAATTCAAACACAACTGATTTTGATTTCTGTCATCAGGGATCAGTGATTGGCTCCAAAAACCCTTATCAGAGCACTTCTAACTTCTCAAGTGATATTAGTCTCTGATGTTAATGTTAAAATATTTTTAGATTATACTGAAACTAGGACTAGATTATCATAAAAACTAAAATAAACTAGTGTTTACTGTACCTTTGCCTTTATTCTTAAACTAGACTTTATTAGTTTTATGTGGTGTTTTATGCACCACGACACTTCATTTACAGTCTGATTAACATTTTACAGCTGAGTTTTTTTTTTTTACTTTTCTTTAAAACATATATTGAATAAAATGTTCCAGGCAGAGATTAAGCCTGACATACTGTAGATGTATGCCCACTGACATTGAAATCAGGGTCACAACCACATGGTTATTGGCTAATATTTTATGCAATCTTTTAACTATATTGCATAAAATATTAGTCCAATAATTCCAGCCCCTCATTCAAGTTTAAGAATGAAAAGCCAGTAAAAAGTCTGTCAACTCTATGCTGAAAACTGATAGATTGTAGGTGTAAAATCTAGAAATCTTTTAAGTAACAAGACACTTTTATATGATAATGGACCTTTTTTGAACTTCTGTACAAAACTGTTAGAGTAGTACAGTGCCTTCACACATCAAACATTACTCACCTAATACAAGCTGTTTCTCTCTTGCCCGTAGGTCAGCAAGAACACTTTGGTAGTGCTCCTGAAATGCAGCTGTATCAGCATCAAAGAGCACCTGTTTTTCCTCCTTTTCCCTTAGCTCCTGGAGTTGTTCATGTAAGTGCTTCATTTCTGGCTCAAGCACTGACAGTCGAGCAATCTCATCCTGCAAACAAGAATAAACATTTCTTTTATTAACGACGTTGATGACAAAAACGATCAAGTATATAGAGATGTACCGTAGCAACGGGCCAAATGTTCATGCATGCATTCATGTAGTAAGTTCAACTACTGTATCATATAACCAACAGCATTACCATGGACAGACAACACTGATAGATAATTTATAAAGAAAATATATTCACTTTGATAAACAATGATTTACTTTAGATTTAAGAAATAAATAAAAACAGAAATAAAATTATTTCAAGTTCCAGTTGCAGTATAATTCTCTTCTTCAATTTGCTGTGCTCAATCTACTTCCACTGATCACTATTTCCACTATTACTATTACATAAGGTGGCTTTAAAAAGTCTACACAGCCATGTTAAAATAGCAGGTGCTTGTGATATAAAAATCAAACCAAGATAAATCATGTCAAATATTTTTACACTTTAGTATTTGCTTGACTGCTATACCCAGGCTGTGCAGGCTTGTTTATCACTATATGTACATTTTCGACTTTTTGCAAAGGCCCCGATCCAGAGCGACTTACATTTTTATCTTATTATACAGTAGATCTGAGCAGTTGAGGGTAAAGGGCCTTGCTTAAAAGTCCAATAGTTGTAGTTGTGCTGGGGTTTGAACCTGTGATCTCCTGATGCATAGTCCATAGTCCAACACCTTAACTACTGACTACCCCTGACCCCTGACAGTATGTCCCAGTTTGTATCACACCTTTTAACAAGCTTTTTTAAAAATAATTTACACACAGTTACGCCTGGAAAACTACGTAGGAAAGGGCATAAGTTATCATTAAAATCTGACATAACAAAACCAAGACAAAAGGTTAAGCAGAATATATATCAATTAATTGAACATTTATCTTGTTTTACACAATACTCAATAAATTAAGGACCATAAAGTATTTGCTATTTAGAAGGACATCTAAGCTCCAGTTATGCAGGAAGGGTTGATGTGAGTTGAGTTCTAATAATGAAGGTTTGTTTAACAGGTTAACCATGTAGTGTGACTACTATTGTTCTTTTATTACTTTTAGATTAGTAAGTTGATATTTTTGGCAATTCTTTTTTCATTTTTGACATTAAAATTTGACATTAAAATGTTATAGCTGTTATAATATGATGAGCTGAGAGGATACCAAGTACTGTGAAAGAGGGGCAGAATGAGATGCTGAGGATCTCAAGTTGACTTACTATTCTAAGTGTGAAAAAAAAAGTGTGTATTTACATGGATCAAAAAAGATGCTTAAAATTAGATTGAAATATTTAACTTTTCTGTGCTTAGTTTCATTATTTAAAAAATAAACTGCCATTAATAGGAATGATTCCAACAAGAAGTAAAATGTTGAAGGTACAGGAGCTTTACAAAGTGAAATTATTAAACATCATTTCACTGGAAACATACATACAGTAACAGACTTTCAGTAGGGTTGAATCAGGACTATTTGGTGGCAAATTCATCTGTGAAAATTATTCAAAATGCTTCCAGAAACACTCTAGTCTAATTGTGGAATAACCTTGTCATTCAGTACATTCAGGTAGTACAAATCTGTAAATGCTCCACTGTTTCTCTTTTTTGCACAATATTCATTACTTTTTGCGCTAATTCCTTAATTCTTGCTGCTATGTTTACTACCTCAACACCATATTTTATGTTCTGATATGTCATTGTCGCATTGTCACTTTGTCACTTTGTTGTTGCTTGTTTGCACATTTGCACCTGCACTTTATGTTGTCTGTTGTCTGTAAAACCTGTAGATAGTCTTCCTTAGTTGGTTAGTTTTAATAAGTTTTTGTTAATTTATGTTGTAATTTATGTTAGGACTATCTATCTTGTCTCTGCCAGCCAGCTAACTAGGCCTCTTAGTTAGCTAGTTTAGCTTCTCTGTCAATTTATGTTGTAAGTTTATGTTGCATGTAGCACCTTGGTCCTGAAGGAACGTTGTTTCGTTTTACTGTGTACTAACTGTATATGGTTGAAGTGACAATAAAGCCTACTTGAACTTGAACTATTTTTTATGCAAGGATGCTATCTCACCCATTTAGGATAGTGCTGCTCTCATTTCTTGCAGCATAGCTCATAATCTTAGAACAGGACCAGTAATAGCAAAAGACCAGGAAGCAGACATACAGGTGAACCTGAGCATCTGCTGTCTACATTGTGTCATCGCTCAAGTTCCACCAAATTGAACTGTGTCTGATCCCCAAGCTAACAAAAAATGTAGCAGGACTGCTGATCTGGAGCTAGGATTATAAATTTTTATTTTTTATATCCAAAGCCATTATTGTTTATGTCAGAAGTTTAGTTTTACAGAAACAAAGATTGAACTGAATTAATATGTATAATTAAATAAAGCTAGTCCTCTGGGATACAGTTACGTAAATCATCCTGGTAGAGAAAAAGGTGTTGCTTATTTTTTGCAACCATAATTTATATGTGAATTTGCAGATTTATTCTCAAACCTTTTCTTTGGAGTCATTAATATGGATTTTGAGAATTAAGAAGAAGCGTCTGGAACACTACGTGGAAAAGGGCACAAGTTATAATTATAATCTGACATATATAACCACTATTCTCAAGACCGTATAAAAAGAACTTGACAAATCTTCTGTGACCTCACCTATACAGTAATTTTTCTAAAGAGCAGCTCTAAAGCTCAGCTGTGGCAGGAGCTGACCTCACCTACTGTAAACTCTGGTAATCCATAAATACACATATGGGTGGAACAAAAGAAGCCTGGATGTTGTTACCTGGGTGCTGCTACCTAACTCAGTTCCCACGCACAAGCTAACAAGCTTACAGTGCATGGAGCTTTAGCTTAGCTATGCTATGGTGGCTAATGTTAAGTTACATGTATATGCTGATGCATTTGATTAAACTTTTTCATACCTTACACATCATCCTACTGTATGTCAACAACTGTACAACATTTTAAATATTAATACATGCTAATGCTGTAACTTACATTTAGAGGCTTTTAAAGGAAGTTTGAATATAATTTTAACAGTTGTCATAAATAGGAAATTTAGCTATTAAGACCAACATTTTTTTATACCAGGCTGCTTATATGTCTATTAATGTTGTAAAGTAGCTAAATAGCTAAATTTCCTATTTTAACATGGGCATTCCTAACTTTTAACATGTGCATGTAAAGGGATTAAACTCACTTTTGGGGCCAGTGGTCATTTAAGGAATTGCACATTTTGCCACTTGGCCTCATCTTCATAATCAGAGGTTGCCTCTTTGTCCATTCTCGATTCATTAAGAGTTAATAAGCATTGGAGGACCCACTTATAAAACTAGTGACATTCTTGATCCTCTTCAAATGACATTTAAAAAGTTATAATACAGCAGTGATCTTCATATCTGCATATGAATAACATTCATAAAATGAAAGATTTAGCCCTCACACTGCACAGAGACAGCACAGATTAAAGTGGTAAATGATCAACTATTGGCCTCTAATTAGGGTTGTGTCTCTTTGTTTGTGTTATTAGAATTAGAAAATTTAGAAGGTAAAGAAAAATCCCTTTCCTGATTCATGTCCTATTTGACTGATTGTTATTAGTTTTAAGTAAAAGTAAATAGTGACTTTTCTATTCATGCTAAAGTTTGGTATTTAACAAAATCCCAAAAATCTTTTGCTTTTTACAGTATCTACAGTATATATTGTTACTCTGAATAATATAATTCATGAGCATGGGATAATTTTTCACTGTTATGCTGTTGACAAATATGTATATAAAAGCCAGATGGGAGGCATGAACTTAATAAAGTTAAGGAATACGTAAGGCACATTGGACACTAAATGCTTAACAACATCTTTCTACGACTCTAATCTACTTACTATGACTCGTGGCATGAATCTGCACAAAGTGCTTCAGTTTCAAATAATCATTCAATGCAGAACACAAACAGCAAAGGAACATGATAATAATAATCAAAAGAATAATAATTTCTGTCCAGCATTAAATAATTATTTAATTATTATTAATTAAAGCTGCTCACATCGCGCGCACTTTCACTTTTAAAAAATGCAGTGTTTAATCAGCAAGCATATGTCGCCCCTCTTTATGATAGATGAATATTATGACTGAAACAAAGCTGCTCTTGTCGGCTCATATCAGGAGCATTTTGATTAAAGAGGAGATGAAAAGTGAAAGTGTGTACCAACAATACAGCACAATGCATGTGAGTGAATGGCTGAAATGTGGTTGTGAATAAACCTTTTAGTGAATGTAAAATGTTTGTGTGAACCCGCGATGCGCGTGCGCTCTTTCACTTTGCCAAGTTTTGATCTAAAGTCAGATGAACGCGCGCGTCGATATGAGAGATTTATAAGAGATTTCTCTTTCCTAGTAATACAACATACACAAGTTTATATGTGTTAAATAAGCGCTGTCTTTGTGGCGCTGTGCAAAACACGCGCCGATGTGAGCCGCTTTATTTCAGTCATAATATACTAACATATTTTTGCTATGTAGTGGACTGTGCGCGCACAACCTCTTGAAGGGCAATAACTGCACAGACCAAACTGTTATTTTCTTGTACTGTTATAAAAATTCTAAATATAAACAAACAAACAAAATACAGCTTTTTTTCTCAGAGGTAAACGAAAAAGTGCCTGGACCGTTGCCTAGCAACACTGAACGAAACGAGGCATAATCGTGGTGTTTGCTTCGGTTATGACATAGTTTATTATCTGCTGTGGTAGATCTGATTTATTCGAACGCAATAATAAAGCTTTATATCCTCAGGAGGGATCATTACATTGTTTTAGCGATAATTTCACGAAAGCGAGTTTAGAACTAATTCGCTGCTCCTGCTCCATCTAAAGCACTGTCACACAAAAAAAACATTAAAGTTGTTCAGAAGCTTTAAATAGAATGAACGAACTAATGAGTTTTCTTGTTATAAAATAAGTTCTTTTTTCCCTGTTTATTTCTCTTCCTTTGAATATGAAAAAAAAAAAAACACTGATTATCAACGCGGGAATGAGTGGCGCATTGTCCAAGTGCAAGTTGATCTTGTAGCTTAATTATTTACTTTGGGTGAAAGCGCCATCTAGCGATCATTATGTGTCAGCGACAGCTTCCCATTCAAAACAATAGGCGGTCAAATGACCGGTGAATCGCGTTAAAAGTAGGTGACACTGGCGCGGCGCTTCTAGTGTTGATGCTGATAACACAGAAGTTGTGCAACATACATGTAGACCGTATGCAGCTGGAAGTAAGTTTTTTGATTACATAGTAACTATGTTTGACCATTCTATGTCATCAAGTGCAGCCTTGGTGTGATTATTGATACCAGTATTTCATTTAAAGCTCATGTATGTATATAATATTATTAGTATAGCCCTCTTACATCTCAGACTATTTATTGGTACCTTGTATAATGAAGACTACAGCAGTCAGAGCATTCTCTTACAAACTATGGGAATACCTGAAGAATGTGGGCGTAACTGGGGAATGTCTCGAGTTACTTGGCTGTAAACCTGTTCTCTGAAAAAGCAGGAATGAGATCTTGCGTGAAAACGCTATGGGAACATCTTTTTGTGTTGCCAGTTGTGAAGCCTGTGTGTATCAAATACGCCAAATTTTTGGCTTATTTAACCTCGGTCATGTGACATTATCTGATGAAGTGCACCTGCAGGTTATAAATACGAGTGAACCAGAAGCATTCCTCAGACTAATTATGTCTGAAAGGATGTCCAGTCACGCTAGCAGTGCGGCATTGGAGTGCAGCATCTTGTTCCTGCTTTTTCAGGGAACAGGGTTACAGCCAAGTAACCCGTGACGTTCCCTTTCTAAAGCTTCACTCGGTGCTGCGTGAAAACGCTATGGAAACAAGCATACCAACGCCACCGCACTGCAAGTGTCTGGACCCCCAGGGTTGTGTTGCGTGTGCACACAATGCCAAGGAGCAGAAACAAAACTCCAGCACTGAAACAATTCGACAGTGGACTGGGTCTACATGTTTTGCCATGCACCAACTTTCAAATACACTCCATTTGAGAGCATAAGTTCTTCTAGTGGAGGGAGCCCTAGCACTTAAAATAGTTTAGATGACACAGGCTGGAAGACCTGAAGGTTCCAGAGCTCGGGCCGTGAATGATGTATTGTCCCCTGATCCTGAGACAGAAGATCCCTCCTCACTGGAATCGCCTACGACGAGCCGTTAAGGAGAGATATTAGATCCGAGAACCACACTCTGGTCAGCCAACGGGGCGCTATCAGTAAAAGGCGCAGTAAGACCCTGTTGATGGACCCTCGCCAGGACTCCCGGGAGCAGAGCTATCGGGGGAAATGCATAAAGGTGTAATCTGGGCCACGTATGGGCCATAGCATCCAGACCTAAGGAAGCTGGAGGAGTCAGAGAGTTGTAAAGGGGACATTGTGCTGCCTCTTGACCAGATGGACCAAATGGAAGGACCTTATACTGGTAAGCTTCGCCCTCTAACCTCAGGAACTTCCTGTGTTGTGGCAGTATTTCTATGTAAAAATATGCGCTTCAGATCGATTGTCACAAACCAATCCCTTGATTGGATTTGGGAAACAACCACTTTGACAGTCAACATTTTAAACCTGTATTTTTTTAGATAGCGGTTCAGCCCGCAAAATTAAACGCAGCCCCCCGTTCTTCTTGGAAACCAAGAAATACCGACTGTAGTAGCCTGACTCTCCGTCTGGTAGGGGAACATGTTCTATGACCCCTTTTTCCAGCAACGTCTGTAACTTCAGAGTCAGCAGATGCGCCCTTTTCGGTTTGACAGAAGTGGAGATCACGCTGTTGAAACGCGGAGGGGGATGTGAGAACTGGATTCTGTAGTCTCTCTCTACAGTGCTTAGTACTCAAGGAGATATACTTAGCAGTAACTTTCACGCTGCCAGTTTCTCCGAAAGGGGCAAAAGTTCTGGCGGCTCAGTTACACAGGGGGGGTGTTAGATGTTCAGCATCCTGGAACATGGCAGGAAAAGACAGAAGAACTAACATTTCAAATTCAAATTTCAAATTTAAATTTTATTTGTCACGTACACAGTCATACACAGTACGATATGCAATAAAATGCTTATACGACCGCCAGTGACCTTAAAAAAAAAAAATTATACGTAAGAAATAAATATGGATAAAGAGAAATACTAATGAAAATAAATGTAACTAGTTAAAAAAACTGTACAAATAAGGGCATAATAAAAATATTACAAAATATAGAAAAAAAAGTATATATATATAAAATTTTAAAGTGGTAATGGTTGTGCAAATATGCATAAAAAGTGACTTATTAAAGTGTCTTGTGCAATGGTCCAGAATAAAAATATAAATGTGTGTATGAATGTGTCCATGATTGTCCAGTCAATGTTGGGAGTTTAAAAAGATGTTATTACATTTACATTTAGGCATTTGGCAGGCGCTCTTATTCAGAGCGACTTACAAAAAGTGCTTTAATGTTTACATCATTGGATACATACTTACACTGGTATTAGTCCTGTGTGGTGGTGTAATTGAGAGATCTTATCGCCTGCAGGAAGAAGCTCCTCCTCGTTCTCTTTGCATTGGCCTTCAGGGAGCGGAATCGCTTCAGAGACCACAACAGAGAGAACAGTCCATTGTTGGGATGGCTGAGGTCCTTCACAATCTTCCTGGCTTTGGTCCAGCACCGCTTGCTGTAGATCGAGTGCAGGTCAGGGAGCTCGGTGCGGATGATGCGCTCAGCTGATCGCACCACCCTCTGTAGAGCTCGTCTGTCCTGCATGGTGCTGTTTCTAAACCAGGTTGTGATGTTTCCCGTCAGGATGCTCTCTATGGTGCTGGAGTAGAAATTCCTGAGCACCTTAAAGGGCAGTCTGAAGTCTCTCAAGCGTCTAAGGTGGTAGAGACGCTGTCTGGCCTTTTTTACCACGGTGTTAATGTGACAGGACCATGACAGGTCTTGCGTGATGTGAACACAGAGGTATCGGAAGCTGTCCACTCTCTCCATTGGGCTCACGTTGATGATAGGGGTCTGGTCGTTCCTCTACTGCTTTGTACTAAAGTCCACTATCAGCTCCTTTGTCTTGCTGACGTTAAGGAGGAGATTGTTCCTTTGGCACCAGTTCTCCAGATTTCCAATCTCCTCTAGGTAGGCCGACTCATCATTGTTGGTGATCAGGCCCACCTCGACAGTGTCGTCAGCAAACTAGATGATGGCGGTGGAGTTGGTAGTGGCCACGCAGTTATGGGTGTACAAAGAGTACAGCAGGGGGCTCAGAACACAACCCTGGGGGGCTCCAGTGCTGAGAGTGAGTGAGGCTGAGACATGTCCGCCCATCCTTACTGCCTGTGGTCTGCCAGTCAAAAAATTGGAGATCCACTGACACATTGATGAGCTGAGTCCCAGGTGCTCCAGCTTGGTGGTGAGGGTGGAGGGAATTATGGTATTAAATGCAGAGCTGTAGTTGATGAAGAGCATTTTACCATAATTCCCTTTCCTAGTGTGCAGGTGAGTGAGCGATGTGTGGAGGAGATGAGAGATTGCATCGTCTGTGGAACAGTTCGGGCGGTATGCAAACTGTAGTGGGTCCAGTGACCAGGTGCTCAAAGCACTTCATCACTACTGAGGTGAGGGCTACAGGGTGATAATAATTAAGAGAAGCATGATGAGGTTTCTTCGGGACAGGAACAATGATGGATTCTTTGAAGCATGTGGAAATCACCGACTGAGATGAAGAGATGTTAAATATCTCTATGAACACAGGTGCTAGCTGGTCTGCGCAGGCTCTAAGAATACGACCTAAGATGCTGTCTGGACCTGCTGCTTTCCTGGTGTTCAGTCTCTTGAAGGCTCTCCTCACGTCATGCTTGATGATGATGAGCGCGTTTCCGGTGCTGGCAGTGTCTTCCTGTCTTCAGCCGTTAGCGCCACAAGCATTAGCATTACTAGTGTCTTTGGCTGCAGCCTCAAAGCGAGGAATTTCCCGATCTGGCGAGAGCGTGAGAGAAAGGAGGGGAGAATCAGTCTCGTGCACGTCTGCCAGATCCATGCGAGAACCCCAGGAATGCGCCGCGGCTCACAGCTTCTCTTTAAAAAAGGTGAGCTGTGCGCGAAACACTTTGATCAGGAGGAGGTCACAGTGCTCAGACTCCTTGAAGCCCGAGGAGAGCGTGACTTTCCCCCAAACACTCGAAACAGTAAGTGTGGAGATCGCCCTCCGAGATAGGATTATCACACGGAGGGACACATCTTGCTTGAAGCCCAGCCATATCGGTGAGTAAAAGACTTTACAACCGTAACTTATAACTATAAATAGTTTATAAGTTAACATAAGTTAAGATAAGTTCTTCTAGTTTTTATTATAGTCACTTTTCTTGTTTGCATATGTCAAAGTTTTAGACTAATTCTCCTATGATATTTGTCATATGACCTAAAAATCAAGCTCTTAAAGAAAAAATAATTGAATCTATTACATAATAAAGCCCTTTTTACAAAGAGATCACATGAGTAAGAAACTATTTTAAAAAAGCACAAAATGTTTTCATTTGTTTGAATTTGAAAAAAACCTTCTTACTTGATTTGACTATACAAATACATTTTTTTTTTTAAGTTTTATAATACAATTTTGAAAAATGTAATGAATAAAAGATGCCCATATTCAGTAGTTTCATTTTTATGCTATGACAAAAATGTTTAGCAAAAAATGTTATGCAGTGTTGGCATATGAACTATCTTCGTGTTCTTGCTAATTCTTGTTCAAATATGTTTCCCTTCTATAGTAAATTAACTTTCTTTTCTCTTGTTAAGGGCGATTAGAAAAGAGAGTGAATTACCTTGTCTCTAGTTAAATAAGGAGGGTATTTATTTTAATTTTCTGAAGCCATTAAGTTTTTATTTGTTTTCTATTAGCAACGCACACAGTTTAGCACATGCAGTGGGTAAAGGGCATTACCTGGAAATACACAGGAATAGACAGTCCTGCATATGGACACAAAACAGACAGACATTGAAAGACACATCTAAAGAGGTACAGAGCCCCATGCACAGTGAAAACTTAGTTGGTTACCCTGCAGCGCTCAAGTTGGATCCTCAGTAGCTCTGGCTCACAGGCTGGAGGCTGCTGAATTTTTAGCCAGTTCTCTGAATTTGATACTATTTGCTCCAAGTTGTGAAAGAGATTGTAGAAAGCCAGTAGTTTAGTCTGGTAGGCCAGCCATGCTAGCCTCTCGGCCAGCAGAGAACAAAACTCAACCCACCGGGCATGTAACTGCTGAGCAGCTTGCTGAATATCATCAGAGTTTTGGCCATCTATAAAGGAAAAATATTCATTATTTAATTGGGCATACAGAATTCAAAGAATATTTTGTTTACAAAGAATTCTTCCTGGATGCTTTTTCCTGAAACCAACTTCAGCTGGTGTCCATTCCAAAGACTAGGATTTAAGGTTTAGTCAAATATCATTACAAGTTATCAAGTTACAGAAATCTCTATATTTTGGTGTTAAATTAATCTTTTCTTCGACATAAATTCTGAAGCCTAGCTGAAATGCTCGCAAAATAGGGTTTGAAGGTCACTGCAGTTGTGGAACTACCAATCCACTAAAAACTAAAGGTAAATTTACTTTTGTGCCTATTTAATTGACTGATTTAACAAGAGTTTAATACAAATAGGTATGTAAATAAATTTGGTTGGTCATGTACAGTTTATGGATGGAATAACAATAAAAACTCTCCAATCTCTAATCAATAAAGTCAACTTGGACCTTATTTGTCCCTTTTTTTAGCATACATGTATAGGCAGAACACTGTTTTATAAAATTAATTAATGAGCCTGATATTTGTTTTTTTTAGATTATGGTTATAAAGTTAATATATGTCAGTAAAAGCATTATTTTTATAATGTTTAAACTTAAAATGCCTTGAGAAACCCTGGGCTTACAAGCAGGAATATCTGCACTCCCCATGTAATGCCCACACTAAAATCAGTGTTTAAGTACACTAGGATAACACGGCACCACATTAATCACTTGATCATATGTGTACCCAAAATATCAAATTCTATATACAGTCATGTGTAAAAACTTTCTATTTTAATTAAAAACATAATAAAAATTATCTTATTGTAGAGTGGAGTTCAAATAAAAAAAACAATGGACAATACTCCATATCCCCTTACTGCTTCCACAGCAATTAAGAGGGAAAGTTGCAGTCAGGTGCTGCTAATCATCAACCTAGACGTTTATCCTAGACATTAGACAATGTAAGGGACTGACAAAGTATTGCCCAAATGTTTTTTGGGAAAGTGCAAAAAAAGTTCGATTAAGTTTTGTCTTAAAATGGTATATTTTGTTATTCGTCTGAGGTTGTATTTTCTTAATACGAAGACCTGCTATGATCAAATGATTTTTATTGTTTTTAAGAATTATAAGAGGGTACACCAACTTCACACACACTAGTATTTAGTTAGTTTTGCTTTGATCATGGCACCTTTTCGATGTGGTTGTTAAGGTTATTGGTATATCACAACATTTATTTCTGTACAAATTCACATGAATTTCTCTTAAAGATTTTTCTTTAATGAAGGGAGAGTCGGGCCACAGTGTGGTCTTCTCTAGCACGTCTCAAAAATGTGATGGCCAATCCATATGTGAAAGTGATGTCTCATGCTCCCTAAACCACTTTTTCACAATGTCTAATGGATCCTGGCATCTTCTCTTCGAATATGGCCATGTCATCAGGGCATAAAAAAATACATTGATGGAAAACCTGGTCATTTAATATATTCAGGTAGACAGCTGACCTTATTTTTTGCATATAACATTGCTGAACCTAGACCTGATCAACAGAAGATCATAACACTGCCCCCACAGGCTTATACAGTAGACACTAGGCCTGATGGGCGCATTATTGTATCTGCCTCTCTTCTCTTACCTTGACACACTCATCATTATTAAACAGTTTTTCAGACCCCATGGCATATATCCAATGCTTAACCATACATTCTTTATGCTTTTCAGCAAACTGAAGTTTTTTTCCCAATTAGTCTCACTGACAAGTGGTTTTCTTAAGGCTACGCAGCTTTATTCCCAATCCCTTGAGTTATGTCAAATCCCATGAGTCTAATGTAAAAATTCCCATCAGACCGTAATACAGTACATCGAAAAATAGAGCATTTTTAAAAAGAAAGTGTGAAACAAAATTGCTAAAACAAGATGTACATAATAATTATGAGCAAATTATAATTTTTTCCCATAAACATTTTTATTAGTTTATATATATATATATCCTGTGTATATATATATTTTTTTTTTGGGGGGGGGGGGGGGTTGAAAAATATTAGTCCTATATTGATTCAATTTCTTACATCAAAATTTTTGCATGTTTAACAGGTGTGTGTACTTTTCATATATCTACTATATTTTACAGCACTTTACCGCTTTTCCTTGTTTACAGTCTTTTTTGACAAATCTGCTGATGATGTGCATGACACTGATACAGTACAACTCTTTAAATTGTAAGCTGTGATGAACTCCTAAAGCTGAAAGATGCAACTGGTGAATATACTGTATTACTGAATAATACACAGCCTATTAAAGAACACTGGGGTAGGTCTTAACAACTTGCAAACAAAACCATTTTCAGAGGGTATAAAGAATGGACTCCTCTAAATGTAAACTAACACTAAATGTGCTCAAAAACAAGCTTTTACTTTATTTTAATAGTTTCACACCGTTTTACAGTAGCTTCATGGGTTAATCAATACAATTTTATGACACCAAATGATTTAAAAAAAAGAAAAAATTTTAAATAAAAATGAATGTGTTTACCACTTGTGAGCTGATCTACTAGGGCCTGAGCTGACCGTGTAGCTTCTTGTAACTTTCTAAACCTCTCTGGTTTTTCTTTATCAATTGCCTACAAGATATTTAAAAGAGAAACAAACACATTGATCAATATAATATGTTTTTAAAACTAAAAACAACAGTTAAACATAAACAACAGTTTAGGAAAAGGCATTCAGTTAAATGTTCATTCAATGACATGTGTATCATGCTGTCTGATCTCACCAAGACTTTCTCATAGAGGTCTGCAACACTGCCCTCTTTGCGTGAAATTGAGAATTCAGGACTCTGCAAGGTGGCTTCTGAGCGGGTCATAAAACTGTGAATCTCTGTAAAATCTACATCAAACCTGAAAAGACAAATTACTGATCAGGATTGTTAAAACAAAAATGCTGACTTTGTGTCTTGTGCGTAATTATTGGTGCTCACAGAACCAAGATGTGATGAATACTGTAAAGCAAGGCTTTTCATTTGGGTTGAAATGTCGGCCAGGTCATGATAAAAATCCCAAATGAAGAGAGTGCAAAACAATCACATTAAGAGCTACAGAGAAAGTAAAGTATATCAACAATATAAAAGTTAATCAATTGTATTTTGTATCATTGTTGTATCAAAATACAGTACCAGTAAAAAGTAAGAATTTACTTTCTACAGTACATTTAAGAACAATACTAGATTTTTTTTTACTAAACTATGAATTAACACATATGGCATTAGATAATTAAGTCCAGTCATCCCCTTGTTCATTGGTGACTCTAATGTGTGCAGTGTGGGAAAGTGGATCTTATTGCCTAAACATACATCAGCAGAAATAAAGTGTGAGTGCTTTTTGAAAAGCTCGAAGTGTCTCCACAAGTTGTTTTTCTCCACTGTACATTGAGCTTGCTTTTTTTTGGGTTAAATAATGGGAGGTGTCACTCAAAAAGCAAACAGCAGAGAAAGATGAACCGTTTTCGATTAAAGACAGAAAAATATAGGCTTTTTCTACTTTGAATAACAGTGAGACACCAGAATCTCCTCTCATTGTTTATAAAATCGTTTCAGTGCATTTCCTTGGCAGAGCCACCTAATGTTATTGTGAATAAGCAAATCATTATATTGAACTGACATGTCTGACAATAACTGGTGAAAAAGGCAAGACTGAAAGCTGGAGGTAGAACAAATGAATCTGATACCCGACATGACAAAGTCTGTAATCTCTTTTAACACAACACTTAGGCTGACACACAAGCAATTTAGGTTGTACTGTAGAGCCACAACTGCCAACCTCGTGGACCTGCAGTGTGTCCTGCTTCCCATCTCAGGCGACACCCATTAGCATGTAATATATCCCAAATCCAACCTATTCTCTCTAAAGAATGACTCACAATTTTATGAAATGTTATTTTGCTGGTTGCATTTTCCCTTCAAAGGAAATTAGTCCAAGCAGATCCTTTCAAAAACATTTACCATCAAGTCATTTAAAATTGAGGCACAGCTGTGCTACATCACACATCACACCACAGACTGTCTACAGGTAAAACAGGATTTCTGTACACCTACTTGGTAAGAAAGTACATTGTTTAAAGTGGTATACAAATTAAATGTAACTGAATTCAAAGGGATAATTATAACTAGGACAGCCTTCTTTTATTTCATAAAGATATAAAATAAATATATGAACTATATGTCACTATAAAATGCAGAAAACCTAGGTTTTCCTTTTGTCACCTTTAGGTTGGAATACTGCAATACAGTACTTTGCTTTCTAAAGTTGAATAAACAAGCTGCAGTTATTTTTAAATGAGGCAGTCCGAATCACAAGTAGAACTGGAACATTACTAGATCATGTCTCACTGCCCAATTGCCTCCCACTAAAGCATTTATTTAGGCACCAGAAGATCCAATCATTAGGAACATCACTCAAAACAACTAATAAAAAGGAAATGTAATGGTCTTTAGATTAAAAACTTGCCAGTAGCCTTTCAGCAACACAGAGCTGAAAGAAAACACTCTTACATTCGGAACAGCAATGAAAAATATTGTAGGTGTGTCTGAAGATTCCAGGTTCAAACCCCACCACTACCACCAAGTTGCCACTGTCGAGCCCTTGAGCAAGGCCCTTTACCGTCAACTTCTCTGAGGTATAATAAGGTTAAATAATGTAAGTTGTTTACCAAATGTCGTAAAGCCTTCTGTGACACATCAAAAGTCCTCTCAAACTGGTTTCATGAACATGATAAATTCAATGTTCTAGCCTTCCCAGTTACTAGATCTGACTTCAATACAAAATAATTGGGATGTGATAAAACATGATATTTACAGAATAAAAATCCACTTTAAAAGTCTGCAGCAACTGCCTGAGGCAATCATGTCAACCAGAATCTCAAAAAGAATCATTCCAGCATCCTGTGGAATCCATGAAGAACTGATAGTTTTCAGAGCAAAGGCCTTTAGGGGCACCAGCGGCAGTGGTTAGATGTATCCTGGGAGCCAGGGCACTGGACATAGCAGGTAATCTTAGGGCTCTTGGACAGCATCGGTTCTCAAAGATAGTGGTACACGCCTGAACTAATGATATACACCTTCGTCAGTCAGAGGTTAGTAAAAGTAACTTTACAGAGGTGTTTAAACTAGCAAAGGCGATGTCCGATGACGTAATATGCTCTGGTCCCATCCCAATGACACCTAGCAACGTAACTTACAGCAGGTTATGGTCACTGAACCGCTGGATGTACATGTGGTGCTCGGAAAATATTGTGGGCTTCATAGACAATTGACTTGGGCACCTTTGAGGGCAAAACTGGCCTGTTAGGGCTGGACGGTGTCCATCCCACTCGGGAAGGTGCTGTTCTCATTTCTTGTAGTATAGCTCAACCGCCTGCTAGCTGCATAGAATTGCACTCAGGGTTCATCATGTTAAGACTGGGTCTGTTTTCCGAGCTAAGCAAAAATGTAGAAAGACTCAGAAAGTCTGTTTTAGTAAATTAATTAACATACTATAGATACCACAAACTCGGATCACACTGAATGCACAGTCTGATCTAAATCTAGGACTGTTTAATATATGATCTCTTACATCAAAAGCAGTTATTGGTAATGAAATTATCACGGATCAAGAATTTGAAACCTGGATTAAACAGGACGAGTATGTAGCTTTAAATGAAGCTAGTCCTGTTGGATACAGCTACATACACCAGCCTCAGTTAACTGGTTGAGGAGGAGGCGTCGCAGTTATTTACAATAAAAATCTGACAAAAATCGTACAAAAACACAGACACAAATTTAATTCATTTGAAGTTCTCTATAGTAACATAACAAGTGTAGCTACAAGGGCCGTATTCTGAATTTCTTTGTGAATTTGCAGGTTTCCTCTCAAATCTAGTCGTTTCTGCAGGCAAAGCCTTAATTGCTAGAGATTTTAATATTCTTTATTAGAATCCATAAGACCCTCTGAGAACTGCATTTATGTCCATACTGGACTCAGTAGGAGTAAATCAGTGTGTAATAGGACCCACTTATAAATCAGCTCACACTTAAGATTTAATAATATTTTTCGGATTAGGCATATGAAATTTATTCGCAATTCCACTGTCTGAAGTTATATCAGATCACTATCTTGTCTCAATTAAAGTGTGTTATAGTGATAATGTAACCACAGCACCAAGCTACCATATTAAACATACATTCACGTCAACTACCACACAGAGCTTTATCCGTAATCTTCCAGAGTTAACAACTTTGATTGGATCACTGTCTGACCCCACAGAACTCGATCAGGCGACTAAATATTTAGAGTCGACATTCTGTTATACCTTAGATAATGTAGCTCCAGTTTAAAGAAAAATTAGTAAAGATAAGAAACTCGCTCCCTGTTATAACGACCACACACTTAAAACAGACCAAATAGCATGGAAGGAAAGCATCCTGAACCTTAGAAAAGCTCTTAGTGCTGCTAGATCAACATATCTCTCTACTCTTATAGAAAACAACAAATATAATCCTAGATTTTTATTTAATACCGTAGCCAAATTAACTAGAAATAAGACCAATTCAGAAATCTCCACAACAACATTGTGCAATAGTGAGGACTTTATAAACCTTTTTAATAATAAAATTGTAAATATTAGGCATAAAATTGAGGCTTTGAAACCGGACAAGGCAATTGATGCACATGTTAAACTAACTATGTCAGATTAGAATACTTTACGCCCCTTAAAGAGAATGAACTAATTTCACTCACCTCTTCTGCAAATTCATCAACCTGTATATTAGATCCTATACCAACACATTTTCTTAAACAGATAGTACCAGCAATAACAAAATCCCTGTTGAGAACAATTCATTCTTTACCCAGCATTGAGTATGTTCCAAAATCTTTTAAATTTGTAGTTATTAAACCGATTATTAGGAACCCTGTCCTCGACCCCTGTCAGCTGTCCAATTACAGGCCAATATCCACCCCCCCGCCCTTCTTTTCTAAGATTCTTGAAAAGCGAAGCAGCTATGTTCATATCTACAGTACATAGAAATAGCATACATGAACTGTATCAGTCAGGATTTAGGCCTTATCACAGCACAGAAACAGCACTCGCTAAAGTAATAAATGACCTCCTATTGGCCTCTGATCAGGGTTGTGTAACTATGCTTGTATTACTCAACCTCAGTGCAGCTTTTGACACCATTGATCATAGTATTCTTCTTCACAGATTAGAAAATGTAGTAGGAATTAAGGGTACAGCCCTCTCCTGGCTCAGATCCTAGTTGATCGATCGTTATCAGTATGGGACTTAAATAATGATTATTTTGCATGCTCTAGTGGAGCTTGGTGTTCCACAAGGTCCAGTTTTAGGCCCCCTTCTTTTTTTTTCTTTACCTGCTTCCTCTGGGCAACATAATCCGTAAGCATGGTATTAGTTTTCACTGTTATGCTGACGACACCTAGTTATATGTCTCAGCAAAACCAGATAAGGAAAACCAGCTTACCAAAGTTAAGCAATGTGTGCAGGACATAAGAGATTTACTTCTAGCTGAAGAGACCTCATTCAGCTAGAAGTAAGATTTTAGATAACACTGTAACTTTAGATGGCCTTTCTGTTCCATCAAGTGCAACAGTAAAAGACCTCTATGTGATTATAGATTCCAGGCTTTTATTTGAAGCTCAAGTAGATAATATTACCAGGATGGCATTCTTTCAGCTCGGAAATATTGCCAAGATAATAAATATACTGTCACTAAACGATGCAAAAAAAAAACTAGTTCATGCTTTTATCATCTCTAGGTTGGACTATTGTAATGCCTTACTGTCTGGTTATTCAACTAGATGCATAAACGGTCCTCAATAGAACCAAAAGATACGAGCACATCACACCTACCCTGTCTCCCTGATCCAGCATTCATCACAGAGCGTTATTTTGGGGAGGGGGGTGGGGGATAAGTGTTGGATTCGCTGGAAATCTGAAACAGAATCTCACCTCTTGCGAAGCTCTGAGTCCACAACAATCTGACGCTTCTTTTGAGGTGGAGGAGTAGTCAGACGGTCTTTAGTATGCTTCACCACTTTTTTCTGATGCATAATATTGCTGGTTTCAACTGTCGTGTCTGTACTTTCAGACTGGGATGGAGTAGGACTTGTAGGAAGCTATGAGAAATATAAGTTAAAGAAAAGTTACTCACATATACAGTAATACAAAAAAAATCATTGATATAAAAATGTATTCAAATTAAGGACCAAAAGAATATGAACATTTCATTTATAAAAAAATAACATTGTAACATAACATCACCTTGATGCTGGTGAGCTGAAGGGACTGTACTAGTTTGTCCCACCGTTGAGCTAACTTTTCTAACTGTGCTTCAAGTTTTTCTGATGTCTGCTTATTCCTCATGCTTGACAAGAGATCTTGAACAAGGGAGCAAAGTTTGTCCATGGTGGGTCTTTTGAGCTCAATGTCTGCTTTCAAAATCTGTGTAAGACAATCAATTGTAAAATTTACAGATATTTTATATAGTTATTCACATTCTTTGTGTTGGTTTATAACGTTAAACAAAAAAATACATTGTGCATGTAGATCCGTATCACTTAAGCCATTTTTATATACTGTAAAAAAAAATAATTAAGAGGACATGTAAAAATAATCACTTTAAATCAATTCATTTACGGTTATTTTTGAAGGAGCAGGAAAATGTTGTACTCTTAGATTTGATGTTGCAACATAGAAAAATTAGAAAAAATTAATAGAGGTTAATATTACTACAATATTTCAAAGATTTACAGGGCCAAAAATTCTATAAATTCTTCGGTACTTATGTATTGTCATGGGTAAACACCAGAGGGCGCCATGCGCAGGGACTCCATTTTGAGTTTTTTGTGTTACTTTGTGTTTTCTTTTAGTTTTGGACTCCAAGTCCCAGAATGCACGTCGGTCAGGTGATGGGAGCGCTCACCTGAAACGAGGTAGCTAATTAAGTTGGTTATAAATAGTCTTGTTTTTTTGTTTGACCATTGTCTGGCATCTGTTGTAGTTAAAGTGCTGTTTAAGGTAAATGGTTGGTTTGATTCTCCCGTGTCGGTCTGCGTCATGCTGGTTTTTCCCTTTTCCTGATCTAGTCAGTTAAGTTGGTTAAACTGGCTTAATGTTCTGCTCCATCTTTTGGATTTTTGTTATAGTGTCATGTTCTTTGTTTCTAACTATAGTCTGTTCAGTTGTGTTATGATATTGTTAAACCATGCCTCTGCTAAATACGGATTTCCTTAGTTCTTATTGTGTTTGGTTCTTATCTTAGTTAGTTCTTTAAAAGTTCTACAGATGTAGATTGTTTTTGTTTCCTCCTAAAACATAGTGAGAGTTGGTTGTTCATGTTTACTTTGGAAAGTCTTTTAATGAAAAAGAATCACCTCTGCACTTATGCCTTTTCTAAAGCCCACACACCCATTACATGTATATGCAGCCTTCTTGGCCACCTTGTATGTATACAACCACAGTTTATACTTGATGTACTAAAATAGTCCCTTAATAGTTATTTATTTTTTTTAACTAAAAAAAAATAATGCAAAAAACTTACAGCAAGCTTTCTGAGATTGGCCATTACTTCATTGTGATCAGTGGAGTCACAACTCTGGATGGAAAGCAACAACTGTTCCTTCTGAGTTAACCAGGACTCAAACGTATGCTGAAAAAAAAATGGTTGGAATGTTATGATACATGGACACATTAGCTCTGGTGACTGACCCTAACATTACTAATCATTAATAATAAAGTTGCATGTAAATTTAATATATTCCATGTTAAGATAAAATTACAGGTTTTTTTTCCAATCAGTACCTGTTCCTCAGTAAAATGATGCCAGCTCCTCAGAATCTTCTGAAGAAGCATCCAACGCTCTTCTGTCCATTTACAGATGGTTTCCCATCGCTGTCCAAGATTCTGTAAGGTGAACATATAGAAAATGTATACAGTACAGTGAAATTTTCCCATAAGAAATAATGGAAATTATTCACTCCACAGCCCAAAAAATTCAATACATAAAAATAAAACAAAGTAAAAATAAATCCCGACATATGTTTCCATTCGTGTGAGAATCTAAGGTAAGCTCTCCTTCTCCTTAGTAATCCTTCCTCCACTCTTTTTACACATGAGCACACAATGGAAACACTGGTTTATCGGAAAAATAAACAAGAAATCTCTCATTATACTCAATTGAGCGACAAACTAATGGAATCACTGCTGTAAAATAAAACAAATTAACCTGCACTTTACCTTTGAAAAGAATTGTGACAGAGCAGGGTTTCTGTGTAGAGCAGAGTGTGTGTGTCTGTGAAGGCGAAAGTAGGAGGGGTGTGTGGGGCATGTATCCAATGACGTGCACATACAGTAGTGTGAAAAACTATTTGCCCCCTTCCTGATTTCTTATTCTTTTGCATGTTTGTCACACTTAAATGTTTCTGCTCATCAAAAACCGTTAACTATTAGTCAAAGATAACACAATTGAAGACAAAATGCAGTTTTTAAATGAAGGTTTACGTTATTAAGGAGAAAAAACTCCAAATCTACATGGCCCTGTGTGAAAAAGTGATTGCCCCCTTGTTAAAAAATAACTTAACTGTGGTTTATCACACCTGAGTTCAATTTCTGTAGTCACCCCCAGACCTGATTACTGCCACACCTGTTTCAATCAAGAAATCACTTAAATAGGAGCTACCTGACACAGAGAAGTAGACCAAAAGCACCTCAAAAGCTAGACATCATGCCAAGATCCAAAGAAATTCAGGAACAAATGAGAACAAAAGTAATTGAGATCTATCAGTCTGGTAAAGGTTATAAAGCCATTTCTAAAGCTTTGGGACTCCAGCGAACCACAGTGAGAGCCATTATCCACAAATGGCAAAACATGGAACAGTGGTGAACCTTCCCAGGAGTGGCCGGCCGACCAAAATTACCCCAAGAGCGCAGAGACTACTCATACGAGAGGCCACAAAAGACCCCAGGACAACATCTAAAGAACTGCAGGCCTCACTTGCCTCAATTAAGGTCAGTGCTCACGACTAAAGTCAAAGAATGAACAAAATGTTCCTTTTTGGTAAGTATATCAATCCCAGGTGCTTTAATGTGCTACACTTAAAGTATTTGATATGAAACAATAGTGTCAACTATCACATTCTCATAAGGAATATACTCAGCAAATAAAAAAACGTCCCTTTTTCAGGACTGTGTACTTCAACAATAATGTTGTAAAAAATCCAAATAAGTTTACAGATCTTTATTGTAAAGGGTTTAAACAATGTTTTCCATGCATGTTCAATTAACCATAATCAATTAATTAACATGCACCTGTGGAATGGTCGTTAAGACCTTAACAGCTTACAGAAAGTAGGCATTTAAGGTCACAGTGCTACATTCGCTATACCTTAGATAATGTAGCTCCAGTCAAAAGAAAAATTATTAGAGATAAAAAACTTGCTCCCTGGTATAATGATCACACGCGCACTTAAAAACAGACCGTTCGGAAATTAGAACGTAAATGGCGTCAAACTAAATTACTAGTATTTCAAATAGCATGGAAGAAGAGCATCTCTCTCCACTCTTATAGAAAATAACAAAAATAATCCTAGATTCTTATTTAATGCTGTAGCCAAATTAACCAGAAATAAGACCACTGCAGAAATCTCCACAACAACATCATGCAATAGTGAGGACTTCATGAACTTTTTTAATAATAAAATTGTAAATATTAGGCATAAAATTGAGGTTTTGAAACCGAACAATGTAATTGATGCAGATGTTAATCTAGCCATGTCAGATCAGAACCTAGAATACTTTACTCCCCTTGAAGAGAATGAACTAATTTCACTCATCTCTTCTTCAAATTCATCAACCTGTATATTAGATCCTGTACCGACACATTTTCTTAAACAGATAGTACCAGCAATAATAGAACCCCTGTTGAGAATAATTAATTCTTCACTCAGCATTGGATATGTTCCAAAATCTTTTAAATTAGCAGTTATCAAACCAATAATTAAGAAACCTGACCTTGACCCCTGTCAGCTGTCCAGTTACAGACCAATATCAAACCTCCCCATTATCTCTAAGATTCTGGAAAAGATAGTAGCGGAGCAGCTATGCTCATATCTACATAGAAATGGCATACATGAACTGTATCAGTCAGGATTTAGGCCTCATCACAGTACAGAGACAGCGCTCGTTAAAGTAGTAAATGACATTCTATTGGCCTCTGATCAGGGTTGTGTAACTATGCTTGTATTACTTGACCTCAGTGCAGCTTTTGACACCGTTGATCACGCTATTCTTCTTCACAGATTAGAAAATGTAGTGGAAATTAAGGGTACAGCCCTCTCCTGGCTCAGATCCTATCTGACCCATCGTTATCAGTATGTAGACTTAAATGGTGATTATTCTGCATGTTCTCTAGTGGAGTTTGGCGTTCCGCAGGGTTCAGTTTTAGGTCCACTGCTTTTTTCCCTTTACATGCTTCCTCTGGGCAACATAATCCGTAAGCATGGTATTAGTTTTCATTGTTATGCTGACGATACACAGTTATATGTCTCAGCAAAACCTGATGAGAAAAAACAGCTTACTAAAATTGAGCATTGTGTGCAGGACATAAGAAATTGGATGCTAATTAACTTCCTTCTGCTAAATCCGGATAAGACAGAAGTTCTAGTCATAGGACCGCATACAGCTAGGAGTAAAATTTTAGATCACACCGTAACTTTAGATGGCCTTTCTGTTCCATCAAATGCAACAGTGAAAGACCTTGGTGTGATTATTGATTCCAGCCTTTCATTTGAAGCACATGTAGATAATATTACCAGGATAGCATTCTTTCACCTCAGAAATATTGCCAGAATAAGAAATTTATTGTCGCTGAACGACGCAGAAAAACTAGTTCATGCTTTTATCACCTCTAGGTTGGACTATTGTAATGCCTTACTGTCTGGTTGTTCAGCTAGATGCATAAATAAGCTTCAGCTAGTCCAGAATGCAGCAGCGAGAGTCCTCACCAGAACCAGAAGATATGAGCACATCACCAATAGATTTGCCATAGGTAAAGGAGCAGATCTGGGGGACTCATGGACGTAGAGTATTATGGTGAACTGGTATGTTTGGATGCTGTCTTCCTCACTCTCATTGATCACTCAGGTTTGCTGACGGTGAGGTGATTGTTTGATTTACATGTCAGGAAGCCCTCATGTTTGTGTTTCCTTCTGCCTCTCCCTTTTAGTTATGCTGTCATAGTTAGTTCTGCCGGAGTCTCTGCTTGCACTCTACAGTTAATATATATTCACATTATACATTGTGTGACTGTGACCATACCTAACTGCCATCTCTCCTCTTTTTCTCTTTCCCCCCCTCTTTCTTTTTCCTCTCTCCTCCTGCCCCCCCCTTTCACTCTTTCTCTCTCTGTCGAGCTACACATGTCGTTCCTGAGCTGCCAGTGATCCAGACTCCCTTTGCCCTCCGGACCTGTCTGACCCATCCTGGTGCCCCGCTTCTGGCTGAAGATCTCGTCACATGGATGCCCCGTGTGTCTCTCTGGGATGCGTCTGGTGTCTGGGAATGATTCTCTCTACCTAGAAAATGGTTCTGGCCTTGACTGGTGTTGGCAACTGTTTCTCTGGGGACTTGACAGTTCGATAGTTCATGACTGGAACTTCTTACAAGTCTACCTGGGTCTTCAATAACTACCTGGACTCCATATTAACATCAATTAACATCAGCTATTATAGCTGAACTGCCTCCCACCCTACACACTGTATAAATGCAGATCATTTACTGCTTTCTGTTTCACCCAAATGAGGATGGGTTCCCTGTTGAGTCTGGTTCCTCTCAAGGTTTCTTCCTCTTACCATCACAGGGAGTTTTTTCTTGCCACTGTCGCCCTCGGCTTGCTCACCAGGGACAAACTGACCATTTTGATTCATACAAATTCACATTTCATACAAACTTAAATAATTCTTTTGACTATGTAAAGCTGCTTTGCGGCAATGAAAATTGCTAAAAGCGCTATACAAATAAAATTGAATTGAATTGAATTGAACTGCCCGAGTCACACCAGGAACACACAATCCCTCCATCAGTGCTCAGACTGTCCGCAATAGGCAGTCCATGAGGAGGAGATGCACTGCAGTACTTCAAGCAGCTGGTGGCCACACCAGATACTGACTGGTACTTTTGATTTTGAGCCTCCCTTCATTCAGGGACACATTGGGAAACATTTTTAGTTTATGTCTTATGGTGTTGACTCTTTTAGTGTTCATACAAATATTTACACATTAAGTTTGCTGAAAGTAAAAACAGTTGAAAGTCAGAGGGCATTTCTTTTTTTGCTAAATATATATTCAATTCAGACTTAAATTACCAGTTTAAACAAGTGACAAGTGCTAATTACATTGATAAGTAGTTTACGTTTACATAAATAATAAGGAAAATACATGATTTGTATGTTTTAACATTATTTCTGTATTAAATAAATTATTAATTTTTTTATTTATTTCATTCTAATGTCTTAATGCACATAAAATAATTTATTCTCTTACTGTGGATTAAGAATGCTGGTAATAAATATTCACCTGCAGTTTCTCTTCCAGTGCCACTGTAGCACTGTCTCCACTGCTTTCATCCACAACGACAACCATGTGAGTCAGAGAATTTACTCGCACCTGCTCCGTTTCCAGATCCTCTTGTAACAGCTTTATGAAAACAAAAAACAAGATAAATAAATATTTACAAATGTCATTTGGCTCAGGTAGTGCATAAAGTATATAAATCCCTTAGTTGAATAAAAATAAGGACACCCAAAGTAAAATTTTACTCCAGTACAAGAAGTGCTCCATATAAATTTCTGCTTGAGGTTAAAAGTACAAAAGAACTTGCCTTCAAATCTACTTGGGTATTAAAAGTAAAAGTCATGTGATTAGTATTTATTATTATCATTATTATTATTATTATAAGACTCTACAGGGCGAATCTAATCATTTAATAAAAAAAAAAGCACTTATCAGTCAGAGCCCACAGATCTGTTAATATAAATTCAATAAATTAATCAACACTGATTAATATTATAAGCAGGTGTCAACATGCAGGTAAACAATTTCCACTGGAGAAATCAAACTGGCTCTAAAATGGATTTGAAACAGGACAAATATGTTTATTTTCACATTGCATGATATTCGTCTATATCTCTCTGATTACTAGAGAACAGTGTTTGGCATGCATTTGGCACTTATTCAGAGATGAGACAGTTTAGTATAGGATAGGATGACAGCCAGTGGAAGCTGAATTTGGAGTAATATCAACTTAGTCAAACTTTGCCACACTCAACTGTTTTAAGATCATAGGATCCATACCCAAGAATTAATATTGAATGCTTATATTACACATTATGAACATCTTAACAATAAAAATTATAATTGAGGATCAAAAATGAAAAACAGGGCAGGGAAACAGGAGAGACTGGGAAATTTGGAATGGGATGTTTAGCAGGCACATGTACTGTAGTATGGGTCTAACTCTTGGGTGTCCCCAACCTTTGGACATATAATGTAAAGTACACAGTTTTATTTCCTCGTCCCACTAATATGCAATATTAGTGTATTTGCAATTTGTGTATTTTTTATGTATACATCTTGTTAATTTCTGATTTAAAATAATGATTTTTCAATTTTTTTTAGTTTTCGCACCCTGATTTTTAATTATTTAACATATATTTTTAAACATACTTTTGCTACCTATTTGTTACAAATAAAAACTCTATTATCAGCATGTCAAAAAATTTAAATAAACCCAGCACAATATCTTGTGATATATCAGAAATTTGCAGTGAAGATTTTACTATTTTATTTGCTAATTTCTCTGCATTTATATGCAAACCATACAATTTAATTAAATGACTTTTAACTTTGGTTTATAAACTTTACCTTGTGCTCTTCAATTTGATGTTTTATATTTTCAGGGTCAGGACCCAAAGGCTGAGCTTCTATTTGCTTAATTCGAGCTTCGGTTACGTCTAGCCAGGTGGAGAGCTGTTTCAGCTGCTGATTCTGCAGGTCCATTAAAACTTCATGAAGCCTTGAAATCATGAAACACAACTGATAGTTAAGACAAATTTCAAATACACCATATAGCCAAAAGTTTGTGGACACCTGACCATCACTCCCATATGTGTTTTGCCACAATGTTGAAGGGCTGTAGCATTACAAATTCCCTTTGCTAAAATTAAGAAGCCAAACCTGTTCCAGCATGACAATGCCCTTGTGCACAAAAATAGGTCCAATAAGACATAGTGTGCCAATGTTGGTGTAGAAGAAAATGAAAGACTCTTTTGGGATTAATTGATCTCCTGTGCCCCAGACATCACTGTAAAAAATCAGAGCCTGACGTGTTCCAATGTTCCAGTGAAAATCTCTGAAATAATGAAGGTGATTGCCTGTATACTTTTGTAACAGTATACAGGCATTAAATCTGGAATAGGATGCTCAAAAAGCACATATGAAAGCAATGTCAAGTGTCCATGACTCTTTGGCCATTTAGAAAAGAAGAGAAAATGACATGCTGTACATTAATCACTTCCTGCTGCTGCTGAGACAATCTACCATCGAGAGAACCAATTGACCTCATGCTGACAAAATATGACGTAAGAATCACTAATGGATTAGGCAGTATTTAAAAGACTCTTCTTTTTTTTTTATTTCAAAATTAAATACTTCTAACCAAATTATAATATATATGACAGATGATTGATGTACAGAGTATTGTGATTATTTTTTACTTTTTCCAAATTTGCCTATTTTTTTTTTTAGGAAATATAAAGAGGGGTGTTCAATCTTTTGTCAGTTTGTGATGGCCAGCACTTCTAATAAGTATGGAAAGCGTTGTGAGTTCTTCAGGTATGGCAAACAAAAACTGTAACTGAGCCAATAAAATGTGGAGAAAATTTGCTGATTTTTTTCAGTGACTCTTTGATAATAAAGAAAAGGCATGTTAGCTGCCAATAAACACCTACAGATATAGCACAGAATCACTGAAAACAGAAAGATCCAGCTTGGAAAGAAAATGACCTTTTACCAGTTATAAAGAGCGGGTATATGAGTAACACTCGACTTTCTGTCAGCTCAAACTAGTCTGGCCTTTCATTTCTGACCAGTCTCATCAATAAGACAGATGTGTCTTTTTGAAAAGTTTGAGACAAGTTATACTTCAATTTCATGATCGTTGATGTTTACAGGAACATTTTGAACCACCTTGGCCGGAATTATAATTCATGGAATTATGGCCTTCTTCTACGTGTTTGCACTGTCTCACTGGACTACGCTTGAAGTCTTTGTAAATGACAATCGATTTTAAGCATTCATTTACAAGAAATTTCAGTTAAAGATTTCAGTTTAAATTTTCAGTTTAAATTTTTATTATATGCATTAGAAATAAATGACCTTTTTTAGTTTTTGGTTTTATTAAGCAAAATTCAAGAAAACTGCACCCAGATGACTAGAACATTTATCAAATTTAGTGAATACAAATTAGGTTTTCTAATTAATTTCTTTTTTACCTGCTTTGTCGTTCCATACTGGCCACTCGTAAATGTTCCCAGCGAGAGTTTAACAAATTCATCTGCTCCCGAATTTCATTCTCCACATCTTCAGTCAGCTGACCTTCAGCCAAGAGGATGCTCCCTGCCTTCAGCACATTACCTACACTTCCCTGATGAGCAGTTAGCTCAATCATGTAACGCTGGAGATGATGTGTTATCCAACACAAACATAAACAAAGACAAAAAAAAATATTCAATTCACAATTCAGGAAAACCAAATCTGAGGTAACCACAGATTAACCACCTTTGGTGGTTAATATTCACCAAAAGTGGTCCAAGGAAGCGCAAGCTTGTTTTGTATGATTCCACATAAGAGCTGCTGCAGCACAAAAGTCACAGCTGGTTGTGATAGAAAGCAGAAGACAGGGATCGCAGCTTGCTGAGCTAGGGGCTGCGTAGCCATAGGCAGGTCAGACTGTCGACTGCTAAAATTGTCTACCCTAGGTATTGAGCATCAGAACTGAAGATGCATGAAGCAGTGTTTTCTTTTACATCATGGTGTAGCAAAGGGGAACTACTAGGAAATATTAGAGAGGTGGTTTTGAAGTTATAGCTGATCATTTAAACGTTATTATTTTAATTAATACTGTATGCTGAAAGAAATTTGATTTGCAGCCTCGTATTACATGCACCATTAACAAAAATCAACTTGCACTTAATAGTAAAAATATAAGTTTAAAGAAAAATACAATTCCCTGCAAATTTAAATATAATAGAGTACATGTGTGCAAACCAATTATACTCCTAGATTACAGTATAAGTGTATATACTTCTATACAGTATATGTATAGAAGTTACCTCATGAGTGTGAAATTGCTCTTTTACTTCTTCTACAAAAGAGGAGATGGGTGGCTGAGATTGCAGGCCATCCTCAGCAGACAAAAGCCATGTCAAGACCTCTTCCAGGGAATTCTGGTAATTTTCTAGCTGGTTTGTGTCAGGTTGGAGAGGACCCGGTGAAGACAACATATCCTCTGGGCTTTCTGAAGACTGCATATGGAAATGAAAAGAAAGTTTTAAGAAGACTTAACATTAAGTAACATTCTAGTTATTTGGCCATTATAAATTTTAAGTATATACCCATACGTTTATATTTAAAAAATTAATAGGAATATGTAATTGCAGTATATGTGTGTATTGTGTGTGTAATGTCTGTATTTTAAGAAACAAAAATAAACAAAGAAAAACTTGTAATACATTGGTATCATGTTGAAAGATGACATAATGTTTTTAATTATTAGCAAAAGCTGGTCTATAGAGACCTACACGTCTTGATAAATCTGTAAATTGTTTTAAGCTTTTTTGTATATTCAAAAAGGTGACAAAAACAGCTGACTGAAAAAACAATCTACAATCCATTAGATAAAATTATCTTTAATAGTGAGTTGTAAGTGGAGGACACCCAAGAAGTAACAAGCTGAAAGGAAACAACAGAATTCAGAACTAGAGCTGCAATAATAACAGATTGGAAAAATTATTAAAAAGAATAATCACATTTTTCAAATTTAGTAGCTTTTAAATTTAGTATCACATTATTGTTTACTTCAATCCAGTCGGCAGTAATGCCTACACATTAGAACATTCAGAGTCAGTGCAAAAAAACAACGTGCATCACCACCTTATATATAATAACATTTGTTAGCAATTTAATTGGTTATCTCTTTTAGTTGACTATCAATTATTCGTTGCATCCCACTTCAGAAGACTCCTAACCACTGAGAACTAATGCTCAAGTCAAGTGTCATTTGGCTGGCATCAAATGATCTCTTGTCCTCTTGTACTCATATTTTTGGAGACCACGTTTTCACTGTCGCAAATGACTTTCTTTATTCTTCTGGACATCAACAAATACAGCCGACTAACTGCTTGCGTCCTCCAGACCAAAATCCCAAGCATATATTTGATTACAATCCCAATATCAATAAAATTGGACAGAATGTGTACTGACAGTAAAACTAACAAGGAGTAATCTGTAGAGTCTCTTTAACAACTCATTATTTTATGATTTATCATATAAATTTAATTGTTTGTTAAAAATATGTACCATTTAAAATCTGGTGGCTGCAAACATCCTGCAAAAGAGTTTAGACAGCTGACTGTTTACTAATCTGTAACCTTACCATTTTTTGTTAATACTTTTAATGCATTTGGAAACTGAAGACACCAGTTTATTTTAGCTCAAGGTTAGCATTCAGTTCTTCCATTATGCAGGGCTTCAGTCATACTTTTAAATTCATAATGTGCCTTAAATTCCTAACTGGTGCAGGCAGACCAGTCTAGCACCCATTCTCTGTGTTTAGCAGCCATGCATAAGTAATCCAAAGCAGTATGCGTTGTCCTGCAGGAAAACACAGGGATGTCTCTGAAAAGATGGTGTTTTGATGGCAGCATATGTTGCTCCAAAAATAACATATTTTTCTGCATTAATAGACCCATCACAGATTTGCAATTTGCCAATGCCACAGGCTGTGCCATGACTGATGCTGGCTTTTGGATCTTATAGTGATAACAGCTTAGACAGTCCTTTTTCTCTTTTCTCCCCCAGAGGACATGCCGGCTGTTGTTTAAAAAAAAACTACTTGAAATGTTGGCTTGTCAAATCACAAAACATGTTTCCACTGTGCCACTGTCAATCTCAGATGAGGCAGACCCCAATGACAGTAAGTAAATTGACAACACTAGACTGTATTAATGTATGGCTTCCTTATGCTTCAAGTTTCATTTGTAAATGCAGAACATGACAGAGACAACTGGTGCTAATAGACAAAGGTTTACCAAAGTTTTCCTGAGTCCACATTATGATATCCAATACAGAAGCTTTTTTAAGACAGTGATGTCTGAGAATTCGAAGTCATACATATTCAGGACTGGTTTTCGGCCATGCCAATTATGGATTAAGTTTGGACGAGTTTCCTTGAATTTCTTAATAATATTGTGTACTAAAATTAGGGAATGTTCTCCTGAAAGTATGAGATAATTTGCTGGTGCATTTGTTGAGAAATCAGCGAGCTTCACCCTATCCTTTCTCCATGAGAACTAGGCCTTTCTTTAAAACTTCTTGT
Source organism: Clarias gariepinus (assembly GCF_024256425.1). Classification (NCBI taxonomy): domain Eukaryota; kingdom Metazoa; phylum Chordata; class Actinopteri; order Siluriformes; family Clariidae; genus Clarias; species Clarias gariepinus. Next base: position 22,128,752 of record NC_071117.1, read on the forward strand.
TTACTATACCATAATTGGTTCAGCTGTTTACCAGCACTTGTACAGTATCTCATCATCTATCAATTTTTACTTGTAGTATTAATAGTAGTCTTAAATTGGCCACATCCCAGCAATTGTGGATGATGTTGCAACCACCAGATTTGGAATTAATATTTTCAACAAACAATTAAATTCACATGATAAATCATCAAAAAGAATAAGTTGTTCTAGTAATTTCAATATAGTTAAAAGTGAAAAGACTTTACAGTTGACTCCTTTTTGTTTTTATTGCCAATTTCCATACTAGACCAACTTTTTTTGCAGTAAAATTCTGTACATCCATTGTTGAAACAGAATTTGTGATCGCAACAACTTTGATGTGTTTTAACCCAGATATAATAAGCAAAGATTGTAGGGAATATTTGATTTTTAGTATGTTTCATTGTATTCTGTGTGCATGAGAACAGAGTGATTTTCGTCCTGTTCTCACGACATAAGCTGTGCTTTCAAAAACACATCCTATGGAAGTTTATATTAAAGGTCGTAAAACTGTTAAACGCTCGTAAATTGAGAGCTACTCCTAAATTTATGTTCTTCCTTACCTTATCTGTTAAAAGCATTCCAGACTGGATGTAAACACTTCTGCATCCACCTTTTCTTTGGTTCTTTGTGTGTGTGCGTATATATACTCCTGTCTCCCACAATAAACTTTGAACGTCTCACTGAGCACTGACTCGTGTGTATCATTGAGGGGTTCCCTGGTACCAGGCGGGACAAGCAGAATACAGGCTGAGCACTGAGTAGACAAAAGGAGGTCTACCAAAATTCAAGAAATCCTTACAAAGATGTATCGATGTGCATTTGTGCTGTTTTAAAGGACAGACGCATCAACATTAGAGTCAGATAAAAGTCCCTTGTAATTAATATACAATATTATATATACTATAAATAGTCACTTGAGTGTGAATCGTCATGACATACAGTACAAATCTGATCAATGTGGACTCAGTTGTAAGGGAATGATTGATTTAAGAATAAAAACTGTTTTTTAAATTAACTGTTTATGCCACAGCATCTTTTATTAATGCTGCAACACTTCTGTCACCTCAATTAATTTAAACCTATTTCATCTTTTCTGTAATTTGTCTCTGTAACTAATCGTTTCAGGTACTGTTACACTACTGACTACTGTAGTGCAACAGTGGTAGCTCAGTGGATAAGGCATTGGACTACGGTTCAGAAGATCCCAGGTTCAAACCCCACAACCACCAAGTTGCCACTGTTGGGCCCTTGAGCAAGGCCCTTAACCCTTAACTGCTCAAATGTGTACGTAAGTCGCTCTGGATAAGAGTGTCTGCCTAAATGTAAATGATGTAATGCCATTCTGCTTTTTCAGTCTTCTTTTAGTAGTCATTTTGTGTTTTCAGTCTGTGCCTGTCTGAGCTGATGTAAAACATTTCAACATTTCCAATCTGATAAAAAGTTTACTAAAGGGTTGATATTTAAGTCTAGTTGTCATGCATATTTTATAATTCAAACCTTATTTTTTCAGCAAACACCTATGATGCACTATAGAGACTAACCAGAGTAACCGGGGTCCTTCTTGTCTGATCAGGAGACCGAACATATGCAGCCTGCGTGAAGGCGTAGCTTTTGTAGCGTAATTTATTTGAAGGAGACTGGCTGCGTACCTGACTCTGAGCCACACTGACTGTGATCTGAGAGAGAAAAACAGCAGAGATTTAACATAACAAAGCTGCAATAAATAAATACATAAATAAATAAGGACAGTTACACTGCAGAAACGAGCATACAGTATGAGATTGGAGGAAAAAAAACACATGAGACCAAAAAACATTTTAGTTAACAGTTAAGGAAAAATCAACAGATGTCATTTTTATATTGGTAAGTCTATAATTTTACAAAAACAATTCTTACATTATTAAACATTATGGCCTTAAATAGACAATAGACAATACTTCATTATATAAATGTATACAGTATGGCACACTAAAAAAGTCAGATTTTAGCAATTTCAATTCAATTCATTTAACTACACATATTTTAGGACTAACAATGTTTAACAACTAAACATAATTTAAGATACTGTAGTATTGATTTTGAACTAACGACAGTTACAAGCTTTGGTTTGATTAAAGATCAAATATGTAAATAAATATTACACACCCTTCACTTTATTTGATTTATTAGCACTTTTCTATATTTGTACTTTTTTGTGGTGTTTGCAGTTGCAGTTCGGTGTTATGTACTGTACTATACATGGTTGACCAAAAGATTCTGCCATATACTATATATATATAGTATACCAATACTATTAAAATCACTGACTTAAATTAAACTCACTCTTTCCTTTTTAAAGTACTGAATCATCCTTTTAAAACTCCATTGTAAGGAGAAGTGCCTAATGTTTGTCATTAGCCGGACAGAGCCTTTTTCTAAAGGAGCGGCCCTGCCTCCATCAAACCTTATGATAGGGCACCAAGCAGCCCAGATTTAAATCCAGTCAATTACTTAGTCTGATCTACTTTGGAACAAGAAGTTCATCAAGGTGAAAAAGTTCACAGCCTTGAATCGATTGGTGCTGCCCAAGAAGAGCGTCCTCAGATGTGCATTTTGAATTCCATTTAAAAGTGATGTAAGTGACTGCATGCTGTAGGGGATGACAATGGTGGCCACATTAAACATGTTAAAAAGTAAAATCTTTTATATGGTTCCTGCTGAAGAATAATGAGCCTCAACTTTTTTTATGTTTTCCGGTGGGGCTGATAGCATCAGGAGTATTGCCATGATCTTGAAGACTTTTAAAAGGAATAATACAGGATGATTCACTCAAATGAGGCCCCGAATATTCTGTAATAACTCTTGCTTTGATGAAGCAATCTGTATCACAAAAATTTGCTACATACTGTACCCTGACGTACAGTATGTGTAATCAATTGCATTATATGCGATGCTGGAAGTGATCTCCGTTTTCTGCCAGACAACTTTTTGATGCAGTGCTCAGTGTTCCTGAGAGTACTGGAACCAGCGACAGTATCTGACTCGTTTCTCCATATCATGGAGTGACATAAAACATGTGCAGTTTTGCCCTTTTTTTGCAGCTCTCTGACTTGTTAAACAAAACCTTTCAATTTCCTGTATGAGGCATTCTAGAGATTTTGTGGGCGACTGCTGCAGACAAAGATGCACATCACTAATTGTGCCCTGCGACATTTTCTGACGGCCTCCGCCATAAGAAGAGAATAATCGATCCCATTGTTTCCAGTTTTCGTACCATGCCTTTGAATACCACTCTTTGAGGATAGCGCAGTGGCTGTCTGGTGCCTACCTTAACCGGGCCAACGTGTTCGTAGCTCCATATTCTGAGGAGCACATCGTACATTGTTTTGCTTAGTTTTGTTTTGCAATTATTTCATTTTTTTTGTTTGTATATTTTGTGGTATATAATCAGAGCTGTATGACTACAGTATAAGTGAAAGTAACATCACAAAACCTTTAATGTTGACAAGATTAATTTACAACCTTTAAAATATTTTATGGGAACGTTATAATGATTATTTCCAATGATTCCAAAAGTGTGAATATATGAGCCTAGATAAAATAGCTGATCAAATACTGTTATAATAATTTTAAATTTCAAAAAACTTTACATTTTGTCTGATTTTTTTAATCCAGACTAGATGCAAAATTAAAATGGACTGACCTGCTGCGAGTAGCGCTGTTGTGTTTGAAAGTGGAAATGCTTCTCTTTAGTAATTAAAGTTTGGGGGAGAGTCTCAACCTCCTCTACGGCCTCCATACTCACACCATGGGGCAGAACTTGGAACAGGGAGGTGATGTACATAATTATGGACTTCTTATCTGGAGAAGCTGTAGCTACATCTGGAGAAGAGAAAATAAGCAAAAAAAATTTAATCACCTAATTAATAAATAAATAAATTCCCTGATTTATCAGTTAATTCAACTCAGCTGGCCCTGGTCAGAGTCATGAGTGTATGAGCGATGCACCTGCAGAAACCAGAATAGAGAACCCACAGGTACCACGGATGAAAACAGAGAAAAAGCACACAATAAAGATTGCATAACTGTTCATTGTAACTAGTCTATTAAAAGACAATCACATTACTTATTTTCCATAGTTTAAGCAAAACCTGATTTAGATAAATACTGCAGATATATAATCATAATCAACAACAGAGACATTTTAAACTGTACATCTCTTAGCCGTTAACAGGCTGCAAAAATGTGTATATTTGTTAAAAACTAAAAATATGTTAACAAAGTACATCTAGCCTGCTTTCTTAATTATCTGTATCACTGTTTTTTTCCCACTGGATCAACAGCTCAGCAGAGAAGTAATTGGTGAATTCATTATTTAACAAGTCAACAAGTCAGTGCAACCCTAGGAGGGAAACTCCTTACAGACTGTAACTCAAGCTGATGATAAAACATGAAATCCTGAAGGTGTGTTGCATAATCAGGTTTGCAAAAATTTTCTGTTTTAGTCTTTAGTACTTTCTGCCACTCACTACATGCATTACTACAAGCACAACAAAAATAAATGTACTGTAAGTATGAGAATAGATACCCTCAGGGTCAAGCAGCCGGTCGATGCCCAAATTCCTTTCAGAAATGGAGAAGGCATGATTTAACCTCTCATAAGCTTTGTCCATTTGTTCCACCACATTCCAATCGAACAGCTCTGGCCTTGCATAAATAAAAACAAAAATATATTAATCATACACATTTCCTTACCATTTATTTTGCAAATGTTTGAATAAACATATGAAACATGAAAAGCACACAGTGTATAGAAAAAAAATTCATCTAATGCACAAGCAAATAATACGTCAGTGCCTGAATGCTCAAACTTTTGGAACTACTAGTAGCACTAACCTGTGGCTATGGATAAGAGCATTAAAGGCCAGACCATCATTCCAGCTGCTAGAGAAGTTTACAACATTGACCTGTGGGTAGCTCTTGGTTGACTGCCTAACCCAGCTCAAAAGGATCTTCTCACTGTTGGTTTGCTTTAAGTGTGCCATAACATCTTTCATCACATTCTTCACCTAAAGTAAGAGAAATGCCACACAATATACGTTCAATTGGTTGCTCTTGTTAATGATGTTGCCAACTTCCTTTCTGTAAAGTTTCTTTTGTTTAACTTGTCAACTTGTTAATTTGTTTAACTGTCAAATTACTGTCAAATTATGTTAGTATCCTGTATTATTGTAGTTTTCAAAACATCTGAGTGACTCAATACTGTAAGTGAGCCCACTTTATTAGGAACAGTTTTCAGAGTTTACACAGACTGGCATAAAAATCAATCAATCAATCAATCAATCAATCAATCAATCAATCAAACAAACAAACAAAAAACAAACAAACCAAAAAAACAGTGGTGTTGCTGCAGCAAAAATGCATTGATGACAGTGTAGAGGAGACTGGTTTGTATCAAAGTAGATTTAAATACCTGCTACTTGCAATGTTGACGAGACTGAAATATGACATGACTGACTTATATGTCTTACCTGCCAGTGAAGGATTATGCTCCAGATGAGTCCCAGAGTCAATTTATGATTGCCATCAACAATGTCAGCTCCTCCTATATTTACCAATTCAACCTAGAAGTAGGACATAAATAGAAACATTAAACTGTTTAGCAGTATGGGAAGCAAAATGAAAATTATACAAGGCTAAAATATAAATTTATATAATATAAATCTATTCCCAGGACCACATTTTTACAAACCACAATCAGCAATGTGCATCCAAAGTACCTCCCCATTGGAGCAAATGTACTAAAATGCCTTTTAAAATACCCCACAGTAGATATAACATGATAAAAGTGCCCTCACACCAAAACAAACATGATTACTATCCTGTAGGGTTATTTCTCCAAGGTCCCATTGAAGAGCAAGTACAGTACAGTGCCTTCTAAGATGCTCCCAGAGTAGAGTAAATACAATAAAGTGCCTGTTGGCTCTATTTTGCTGCTAGTGGAACTGGTGCACTGCATAAAATTCATGAACATATAAAAATGAGAACGACCACAGAATTCTCAAGCATAACCTCATATCATCAGCTAAATGGGTCAAACTCAGGACAGTGACCCCAAACCAACATCAAAGCTCTTTGTGGAATGGATAAAAGCAAGCTAACCTTTAGCAACACAGCAACACAGCCCCCCTATTTTCGAGGTGCTCCCATGTCAAGGCTACAACTACCAAAAAGGGAGGACGAATGTCATCACGTGCTTCCTCCAAGCCATATGATGCCACCAACCACATCTTTTCAAACCGTCGGCTCATACGCCATTGTTAGCGACATAACACATTCGGAGGACAGCACTATTCGCTTCTTATACTTGTATGTGCTCATACACACCTGTGATTGGCTGTAGAAGAGTGATTGATGTGAAAGCACTAAGCACCTCCTATGCCTCCCCTCTAAAAGAGCTTGACTAATTAGCTCTTTCTAGGCCCCCCGGTGCGAGAGGCTGCAGCATTACACACGATTCGAACTTGCAATCTCAGAATGATAGGACAGGCACTTTAAGCTTTTGAAGCCTCAACCCTATCAAAAGCTCATGGACTGTGCTTAAAAGTCAGGATCATGCACATTTAAACGAACACTACCAATTCTACCTAAAGGAAGTGGTCCAACATACAGCAAGAGTTCTGGTAGAAAGTTGCTGGTGGCTTATAAAGCAGCTGCTAAAGGTTAAACTTGCTAAGGGACATTCAATCAAATATTAAGTGTGCTTCATGTATATTTTTAACCCTGCATAAATAAGTTAAACCCAAGGTTAATATCAGAAAATCTGAAATAAATTTAACCTTGTGCTCCAAATTCTTGGTGATTTCCTATAGCAAAGCTGTATGTTGTACATATAAATAGACAATATATATTTTTGTTGACAATAAATTGACAAAAAAATCATGCCTTTTAAATAAAGAAGATGTTGAACTACAGCTTCTGTATTACTTTTAGTACAACAAACAAATGAAAAAGGAAAGCAAGCTGTAATTAAATCTAACATATTGAAGTACATAGTTAAATATCATTTTCATTTAAAAAATAAATAAGTGCCCTTTGGGGTAAACACGCTATAAGTGCGCTTTTAATAAACACAAAACATGATGGCCTTATAGGGTGCACTGCATGGAAGAAAACAACTATGAAGTACACTTTCAATAATGATAATGAGATACCGTATCCTGTGTGATGTCCTACAGTAACAATGTAATAATAATGTAAACTGGCCGTTACGATAAAACTCGAGGTAGGTTGAATTTAGGAATTTAGGTAGGTTGACCAGTATAAAATTTCAGTACCAATTACAGATGCTTTGTTCAGATGAAGATTATTTGTTTGTTCAGCTGAAGATCGGTGTTCCTGCCTAAACTGTACTGACCTGAAGACTTTAGGTCAGTACAGTTTAGGCAGCAACTCCGATCCTAGTACATTTTGGGAAGTCAGTCACCTAACAAGGACTTTTTGCAATGAAAACTAATTTTATGGATTGAATAAGATTAAGGATGCATTAAAAATAGTATGAGGCCTCAACATTGTTTTCTACTGATTGGGCCAACTGAACATCTCTGACAGCCTGGGTCTGATTTGATCTCTATATCTGCTGAAGCACACAGAACACACAGGTACGGTTAGAATTTGGCCAACTGGTGAAGCTGGTATATTGCTGTGGGAAATGTTTTCTTGGTACGCATTGGGCCTGTTATTACCAAATAGTGATCATGTTAATGCCACAGCCTATTTAAATAGTATTACTGACCATGTGCATCACTTTTTTTGCCATAATTTACCTCAAATTTACTTCTCATGGCTACTTCCAGCATGATAATGCATCACTCCAAAAAAAGTAAGAGTTGCCTTTACTGTTTTTTTAAATGTGACAATGAGTTTAGTTTTTAGGGGCCTCCCCATCAGAATCCAACAGAATACGTTAGGGATGTGGTAGAATGTGAGGGTTCACAGACTGAAGAGAGACCTTTTCTCTTTCAAAAAGAACTGTTTTGCATAAAACTTACATTATTCTTCTGAAGAATCTGTAGCACTCTGTTGACATTATTGAGTGAGTGCACACGGGTAAAACCACGCTCTTTGGCCTGCAAATAAAGCACATTTATAAAGAGTAAACACAAACTATACCATCACACATGTGAAGCAAAACATAGCAAACATGGCAAAACTCTGTAGAGAATGCATTTACATACCTTCTATTTTCATACCTACTATTAGAATAACGGCTAAATTGCCTAACAGTGGTTTAACATCTTAAACAAAATGATCTTTTGTGAAACTTTTCTCGTTATAAACTTTTGTGCCCTTTCCTGCCTCTCTCCGCTCAAATATAAATGAGGACAAAAATCTTTACACACTTAGGATAAAGATCTCAGCGTCCAGATTCCCATACATTTTTTTTTTGAATAAAAATAAACAAATTGAATCAAAATATTAGAAGTCATTTTAAAACAATCTGCTTTCATGAGGAATGTGCAATGATTTCTCATTGAGTATAAATATTAGTAGCCTTGGAATATTATTTGCTTTTGACCTCAATTGTAGGTATTTGTTTGTTCGCCACATTTATTCCCTTTATACTGTATCATCAGACCTATTAGTGGCTCAGTGGGCTTCTGGACTGCCATGCTGAAGGCCAAGGGGTTGCGACCCAGCCAGTATTCCACACCTAGCCACTGGTGTTGCAGGACATCTCTGCCACAAAAGCAGATAAAAATGGGGGGAGGGCATCTGCCATAAAGCCATGTGTCAAATCAAATTTGTGGATCAGATGACCCACTGTGGCATCCCCTAATGGGAGCAGACGGAAAACAACATGTTTTATTACAAGCCCTGTCAATTTTGCATATGAGCTTCAGAATGTAACACTGGAGCACTCTAGCCATTACCTGAAAATACATCAAACGAAAATAAAAGACAAGTCAATAGACATATAAATCTAATACACCAATACACTGTCAGTTAGTGTCCCTGCATGATGGGATTTTCCTTAAAAAAAAGGGGGGGGGCAGTGCAATTATTTACTTAACACAAAAGATTAAGGCAGAAGGAAAAAAAACATGTGGGCAATACTAAGTACTCCCTTACAGCTTTTACAGGATTTCAGAGGGTAAGTTGGCTGTGGTTAATCATTAGCAAAAGTAATCTTCAGCAGGTGAGCAGACCTCTATAAAAAGAAGAAGAAGTTTTGGCAGTTTCCCTGTCTGGATCATTCTGGTGTGTGTTAACACAATGCCAAGAGGGTAAGACGATAGCAATGGTCTTGGAGAAGCAATTGCTGCTGCACATCAATCTGGAAAGGTTTATAAAATAATTTCCCAACAATCTGGAATTCAACATTTGTCAGTGAAATTGTTATGCACAAATAAAATGAGTTTAAGACCAATTGCCAATTGACTTGACAATCTTCCAGGAGAGGATGTCCTGGCACATTCACCACAAACTAGGGCTGCTCGATTATGGAAAAAAAAATCATAACCACGATTATTTTGGTCATGATTGAAATCACGATTATGTTACACGATTACTTTTTAACTTTGGAAATATGTTGCATTTATTGAACAGAACAGTGAATTCTCCTTAAAACTCCTTAAGACAGATAAAACAGATAAAGGCAAACAAGATCAACAATGTAGTGCACTTCCACAATCTTTTGAAAACAAGTAATAAATAAAATATAAATATTAAATAAAATAATTAATAAATTATAAATAATAAATTATTATTAATAGTGTCGAGATGGCAAAGCATAACGCTTGTCCAGAGTATTTATCATTTTCCTGAATCCTTCGTTCTCAACCGTACTAATAGAGCACATGTCTTTAGCTGAATGTAACGGCATCTGTTATTTTTTGTGCCTTTCTGAGCTGGATGGATACGGAGCTGCACTGACTGTGTTGCCGAGGATGTTGTGGGGGTTGTTTGTCGTTCTTTCGGTTTTTTTATTAGTTGGTCATATGTCGGTCTATGTTTAAATTTTAAATGGTTAAAAAGATTTGTGATGTTACCAACCGGTCCCGACACAACCGTAGCAAATCTTGCACCTAATATGTTTTTGATCCACGTCCGCTTCTTCAAATCCAAACTGTTCCCAAACAACAGAATTGCTTCTACCTCTTTTGTTGACCAAAGACTTCTGTGGCTGCTCTTTTTCTACCATCTTCACTCGTGCTGATTTTTAAACGCGATCAGATACCACATACGCGACTTCTTCGCTGACGGTATAGAGTGAGAGAGTTCGGCCTTCTGGAAGGGCGAAAGTGCGGATGCGCGCGCGCGTTAAAACACAGGTCAAAAAAACTTTTAAAAAAGTGAATAATCGTTTTTTTTTTCCCCGATTACACCATTTTTGTGATCTTTGAGACCCGAAATCAAAATTAAAATTCGAATTCGATTAATTGCACAGCCCTACCCCCAAACCATACAATGCTCAGAAAAATACACCAAAAAACAGCAAAAGCTAAATCACATGAAACCACAAGACTTCTTGAACAATGTCCTATAAATAGATGAGAACAAAGGGGAGTTGTTTGACCAATTGAAATGATGTGACAGGACCTTAACAGAGCTGGAAAAAAGCTGGACTGGAAAAAACACAGTGGACCAACACCAGCAGATGACACGTCACCCCAAATCATTAACAACTGCAATGTTTTCTGTAGAATTTTCTGACATAAAATATATTTAGAATAAAGGATTTTCACTTTAAATTAAATTATGAAAAAAAAAATTTTTCCCACAATATTCTAAACGTTTGAGAGCCCTGTAATACAGCTCATTTTCCTACTCAGTAAGCAAAAGAACAATGGTAAAATGCCCAATAAGAAAACTGCAATGAAAGCTTATTTCATCTTAACATCTGAAGGCTTAGTGGGTACACTGCTCAAAATCCAGTTCTCCTTCAAATACAAGCACACTACAATGAAACCTTTTTAAATATCACATTCTCTACAGAAGCAACAGAATCTCTAATAAAAATGCAACAATGTTATTACACCTGCTTGTATCTCTCTTTAAATAAAAAAATGCAAGAAATTTTAATTTCCCTGACTCTTCTAAAATTTGTTCTGGACAGTGTTTATTGCTTCCATCCAATTGGACTCAAATAATCCCCGAAAGGGTTAAATCAACACTGAGCATTTTACTGCATAGTAATAACGAGTCAAAATAGAAATAGATTTAATAATCTTCTTGTTGGTTAATTGTATATTATAATAAGAACTCCATATATCCACCCATCTATGAATTTTTGTTTTCCAACTAGGGACCGTGGAGGCCAATAGTTACCATTAACATTATTTATTCCCATTAAGACATCTGCTCAGCATCCACTTGCGCATACAGACCCTATGGGCAATTTGGAAATGCCAATTACTATAGTCTAAACTGTATGTCTTTGGACTGTCGGAGGTGACCAGAGCACGCAGACGAAACCCACCAAGCATGGAAAGAAACATGCAAACTCCTTCCACACAGACCCGAGGCAGGAATCAAACCCTTGAGGAGCAAGGCAACAGTGCTAACCACTATACTACCAAAGGTTGCATAACCCAACATTAAATTTGGGGATGTCCAAGGGGCTTACATATACATGGAGAATACAGTAGAAAATACAAAAGAGAACCTGTGAACCTGTTGTTTATTTTCTCTGTGAAAATATGCTATATGACAACTTTTATCAAATATACTTACCAATTCATTCCCAGTCAAGCCTTCCAAAAGCTCCAGAAGGCGATGGCCATCACACAGATCTGTAAAGAGGTCATTAATAGGAGTTCTTCCTGCCTGAAGGATAAACACAAAGCAAGGTATAAAATTACATCATATAATCTGGAGCCACTCGCATTTCTGTATATTTTGCTTCCAAAGAGCCAGACTTTCATTTTTTTTTTTTTTTTTCTTTGTCTTGAGGAATAGTTATCCAGGCTTGCTGAAGGACATTTTTTGCATCTCAGTTTCAGTCTACTCTATTTACCTGAGCAATTTCAGAGAAATGTTTTTTTGTTTGTTAAGCCACACAGTGATATGAAACACTCACTCACTCATCTTCTACACCACTTTATTCTGTATTTAGGGTCGTGGGGGCCTAGAGCCTATCACCAAAGGCCTAGAGCATGAGGTGGGGTACACCCTGGACAGGGTGCCAATCCATCGCAGGACACACACATTCACACACTCCCAAACTCATTCGCACACTATGGGCAATTTGGGAACAACAATTAGCCTAACCTGCAGGTCATCGGACTGTGGGAGGAAACCTAAGTACCTGGAGGAAACCCACTAAGCACGGAGAGAACATGCAAAGTCCATGCACACAGAGGCGGGAATGGAGCCTGGCTTATATGAATCATTCAAGCAAACTACAACTAACTTGAGACGTGAACCAGTAAGAAACAGGTGCAGATGATGACAGATGATCAGGCAGGTGATTAGTATATTAGTGATGCTGACTGCATACCACCTATCGGAGTCATGTGACAAATAAACAAACGACTTGGACCAGAAGACTCATGAGCTTATTTATGTTTCCTGTGCATAACCTACGGAGGTTTTTGCGATGCTTTGCGCGTGCGTGACCAGTGGAAAATTAACGAATCACTCTCCCAGACTCGTTCTTCTGAGTCATGTTAAAGATTTGTTCAAAAAGAAAGAATCGTTCATGAATGACCCATCACTACTGATTATCTTACATGAGATAAAAATGGTCACTACACAAGCGCCAATGACCCCCGGGAAAGTTACCCAGCCAACATTCAGTATAGTCACTTTAATAAAAACACCTATGCTCATTTACACAGAGTGACTTCCATGCAGTTACTGTGACATGGCTGGTAAGGCTAGACAAGAGATTTTGAATATTTCAGTAAGTGCACTCAACTGTCTCTAGTGTTTACTCAGAACAGTGGAAAACAGCATTGTGTGTGCACAGGGTGAGACGGCTAAAACACCTTGTTGATAAGAGATCAGTGGAGAATCACTGGTCTGGACTAAAAGGTCTGGACTAGAAGGAATTCTACAGTAACTACTCTTTAAAACCATTGTGAGCAGATAAGCATCGTAGAAAGCTCAACACTTTAACCGAGGATGAGCTACAGCTGCAGAAGAGCTCACATCAGTTTTTGCTCCGTTTATCCAAACACATAACTCTGAGGACTCACCAAAAGAGGACAGCTGAAGACTGGAAAAAGACCAGGTGATTACTTTCTTAACTTTCTAGTTAGGGTGAGCCTGTGCGAATGAAGCTCAACCTCAGATACTTTTCGGTCCTGTGCTCCAGGTTATTGTAGCCCACCCACCTTAAAGTTTGAAGTTTTGTGCATGAGGATAAGAAATAATTTTTAGCTGCTTTTTCCTTCCGGCGGGTCAATCTAATCTGACCATTTCCCTCTGACCTGTCTTATCTACAAGCCATCTCCACCCACAAAAAAAAGTTATTCACTTTTTTTTTTCACTTCTGTGTAAACTCTACAGAGTGTTGCGTTGCAAAGACCAAAAAGATTTCAATGAAATTTCGAGGAGCCTCTGTTATTTAAACCAGCCCTTCTGGTATCAACGTCAAAGTCATAGCAATAACACTTTTCCCCATTTTAATGTTTAATGTGAATAATAACTGAAGCTCTTGACATATATCTGCATGTTTTTTGATGTTTTGTGATTCTGCACATTACATACATGCATGTCCTTTTAGTCCAGTAAGAGTATTTCAACACTTGACATGGGAAACTGGGATTTGATTCCATGATGGGAAAACTCTATGGCCTCCACAGGGCCCCACAAGTTAGTGGTAGAACAAGGTGGGTTGAATCAAGAAGGGCATCAAGTGAAAGAGCTTTATATTAAAACATAATTTTTTATTTTTTATATTAAAACTTTCTAATAACTTCTGGGAATGGTCTTTCCTCACCTGGATAACAGGCAATGGTAGTGGTTATTTAGGTTTAGTCAAAGTTTGAGCTCACATTTTCCTATATAACAGATCCAAGTGTTGCAGGTGAGGTACACAGTCAAAGCAATTTTAACAGGACCTGGAACCGAACATACTGCAGCATTCTACCTAAATTGACTGGCACAATAAGGTTTACTATACACTGGGGTTTATTTACTAGGACATGTGTTTACAAAATGTGTGGCGATTAAGGAAATACGTCAGTACAACAGGCAGTACAACTTGGTGGAGATCCTTCCTGTGTCTTTTTATCCTGGGGGTTCAGTGTCAATAGTGAGGTTCCAATCAGCTCTGTCACAGAGGGATTGATACCTGCAGATCGTAGTGATCAGTGCTCTTAGCTGCTCATCAGCCTCTGATCTAATCTGGGCTGTCAGCCTCTTGAGGATAGCTGTCCCAGATTGTATGCAGACTGCCAACAGTACATGTGGGTTGGAAAAGGCTAAAGGAAGAATATGTGGGCTGCTGAAATCAAAGTTGAACGTTGTAGTGGTTACGTAGAAAAAAATTCCTAGAAGTGGCTACAGGCATATAGCTCACGCAAGCGAGACTTTGTGGCAACTGGTGACGAAAGGTCCACACATGGGTAGCTGTCCACATACTTTTGCACATGTTGTGCATATGAAAGTTACATATTTGCAGGATTTAGGATTATAAACAACAAATATTATTTTGTAACAAACCTCACTGATGCAATAAGGGTCGGGGAAGCTTGTGCACCGGTCTTTGGAGAGGTCAGTAAATGCATTTATGTTTGTCCGTTTATCTGAATTGTTAAATTAATGTTTCTATATATTTTTTGTATTATTAAATACTCATCTAATATTAGAAGTATCTACACGAATCTATATACTGTACCACCATCTTTCAAAATATATTAAAAGATTCATTTATTTAATCCGATCCTTTAAAAGGTTTATGATAGTTGAATCAATTTTGGTTGTCTTTCTTTTTAAAAATATCTAATACATACAAGTATTAAAAATAAACAAAGTTCTTATATAATGTTTCCTTATATCTAAATTAATAAATGTATGTAATTAGTAAAATAATTAATGATTAAATGAGTAAACAGATACATAAAACCATCTTACCTTAATAAGCTGTGAATTTATCCATTTTGTGAAGGTTTTCTTTTGTATGTCTTCTCTTTCATCTGTAATTAAATGAAAATCCTAAAATTAGCTGTTTCTTAAATGCAATTAAATGGGTCTTATAAATTACAATTAGTAAAAGGATGCATTTTCTAATTAACTATTAATTGCATAAATAAAGAAACAAAGCCATAACTAACAAGCTGAAAGATCTGAGAGTTTATGTTGCCTAAAATATCAGCTTTATTATGGTCATGTTGCTTTGGCACAGGGTCAGTCATTATATAATGATCCTGAAGACGTGAAGGTTACACTTAAAAGCTAAACAGTGGTGATGTGCTCAGTTTAAACTCAACTTTTCAAATAAAAATCTGTGAAACACTCAATCCTGGGCTTCTACTGTTTCTTTACTGTTTTCAGTGTGACCTTTGGATGACTCAAATGTTTTTCCTGCTGATTACAACTTGGGCTGATTAGGACTTTGTGGTAGCTGTGCATGTAGTTTACTACTACTATTACTAAATGAATTATCATGTAATTATCATATTTTGAAATAAGTAACATCTAGTACCTGAAAATAAAAATGTACTTAAATAAATACAACAGCTTTATATGAAATACAGAGGGACCCAAAAATGTACAGACACTTCACAATGAAAAATATACACCTCTCTTCTCAAAGTCACATGACAGCATCAACAATGGTACAACTTCTGACATCATAAGAGGAAACATTGCTGCCACATTGCTTCTGGAACCTAAAGTTCATAAATCAAAACGCTTCTAAATAAAATTTTCCCATAAAAAATAATAAAATTATTATTCCATAACCCCCCCAAAAAATACCTAATGATACAAAATGTAAAGTAAAAAAAATAAATAAATTAACCTGCACTTTACCTTCAAAAAAACTAAAAATAAATCCAGACAGTTAAGTGTTTCCGTTAGTGTTTGTGTGTGTGTGTGTGTGTGTGTATGTGTTTGTGCGACTTTCCCTTTTCTTGTCTTACACAGTATCCCTTCCTCCTCTCTTATTTGAAAGGAGGGGGAGGAACTACTGTTCGGGACGACTTTCACACACACTAACAAAAACACCGCCTCATCGGAAAAATTAACAAGAAACATCTCTGACAGTCAAGTGTGCGCACAAAAACTAATGGACTCACTGCTGTAAAGTAAAAATAAAACAAGTTAACCTGCATTTTACCATTAAAATAAAATTGCAACAGAGCAGTGTCTACGTTAGTGTGTATGAAGGCAAGAGGAGGAGGGGTGTCTGTGAAGGGGCACGGTGTCCAATGATGCGCACACATAAGGGAAACAGTGCATGCTGACAAAGAAAGAGTGGGAGAAAGAAAATGGATCTTTAACCTCTCTAATGAAATTTTCTTTTGCTTTACAATGCGCGCAAACAAGTGTGTTATTTTAAACAGTAAACGCATGCTGTGCACACACATACAAATACAAAATAAAAGAAGTTTTACACAGTAAAGGCTTTTTATATACAGTGAGGTCAATAAGTATTTGATCACCCTGTGATTTAGTACATTTTGGGCAAAAACCTCCTTCCCTCAGTCAGAGCATTAAAGATGGGTCGTGGCTGGGTCTTCCAACATGACAATGACCCAAAGCACACAGCCAGGAAAACCAAGGAGTGGCTCTGTAAGAAGCATATGGACTATTTAAAAGCAAAATAACAGGTCTTTGAGGGTCAGAAATCAGGCTGATAAGCAAGTAATCAAATACTTATTTGACACAGTAATTCACAAATAGATTGGTAAATAAATCATACAATGTGATTTCCGGATTTTTCCTTTTTAGATTCTGTCTCTCACAGTGGAAATGCACCTATGCTGAAAATTGTAAACCCCTCCATGATTTCTAAGTAAGAGAATTAGCAAAATCACAGGGTGATCAAATACTTATTGACCTCACTATATATATACTGAACAAAAATATAAACGCAACACTTTTGTTTTTGCTCCAATTTTTTATGAGATGAACTCAAAGATCTGAAACATTTTCTACATACACAAAATTACCATATCTCTCAAATATTGTTCACAAATCTGTCAAAATCTGTGATAGTGAGCACTTCTCCTTTGCCGAGATAATCCATCCCACCTCACAGGTGTGCCATATTAAGATGCTGATTAGACAGCATGATTATTGCACAGGTGTGCCTTAGACTGGCCACCTGTAAAAGGCCACTTTGAAAGGTTCAGTTGAATCACACAGCACAATGCCACAGATGTCGCAAGTTTTGAGGGAGCGTGCAATTGGCATGCTTACAGCAGGACTGTCCACCAGAGCTGTTGCTCGTGAATTTAATGTTAATTTCTCTACCATAAGCCATCTCCAAAGGTGTTTCAGAGGATTTGGCAGTACATCCAACCAGCCTCACAACCGCAGACGACGTGTAACCACACCAGCCCAGGACCTCCACATCCAGCATGTTCACCTCCATGATCGTCTGAGACCAGCCACTCAGACAGCTGCTGAAACAATCGGAGTGCATAACCAAAGAATTTCTGCACAAACTGTCAGAAACAGTCTCAGGGAAGCTTATCTGCATGCTCGTCGTCCTCATTGGGGTCTCGACTTGACTCCAGTTCTTCATCGTAACAGATTTTGACAGATTTGTGAACAATATTTGAGAGATATGGTTATTTTGTTTATGTAGAAAATGTTTCAGATCTTTGAGTTCATCTCATTAAAAATGGGAGCAAAAACAAAAGTGTTGCATTTATATTTTTGTTCAGTATATATATAGTGAGGTCAATAAGTATTTATATAGTACATGCCAAAAGTTATGTTATGTACGTAACAAAAAAAAGGTGAAATAACTGAAAACATGTTTTATATTCTAGTTTCTTTAAAATAGCCACCTGATTACTGCTTTGAACACTCTTGGCATTCTCTCGATGAGCTTCAAGAGGTAGTCACCTAAAATGGTTTTCCAACAGTCTTGAAGGAGTTTCCAAAGGTGTTTAGTACTTGTTGGCCCCTTTGCCTTAACTCTGCGGTCCAGCTTACCCCAAACCATCTCGATTGGGTTTAGGTCCGGTGACTGTGGCCAGGTCATCTGCCGCAGCACTCCATCACTCTCCTTCTTGGTCAAATAGCCCTTACACAGCCTGGAGGTGTGTTTGGGGTCATTGTCCTGTTGAAAAATAAATGATCGTCCAACCAAACGCAAACTGGATGGGATGGCATGTTGCTGCAGGATGCTGTGGTAGCCATGCTGGGTCAGTGTGCCTTCAATTTTTTTAATAAATCCCCAACAGCGTCACCAGCAAAACACCCCCACACCATCACACCTCCTCCTCCATGCTTCACAGTGGAAACCAGGCATGTGGAATCCATCCGTTTACCTTTTGTGCGTCTCACAAAGACACAGCGGTTTGGACTCATCAGACCAAAGCACAGATTTTTACTCTAATGTCCATTCCTTGTGTTTCTTGGCCCAAATAAATCAACTCTGCTTGTTGCCTCTCCTTAGCAGTGGTTTCCTGGCAGCTATTTGACCATAAAGGCCTGATTCTCCTCTTAACAGTTGTTCTAGAGATGGGTCTGCTGCTAGAACTCTGTGTGGCATTTATCTGGTCTCTGATCTGAGCTGCTGATAACCTGCGATTTCTGAGGCTGGTGACTCGGATGAAGTCATCTTCAGAAGCAGAGGTTACTCTTGGTCTTCCTTTCCTGGGTCGGTCCTCATGTGTGCAAGTTTCGATGTAGCGCTTGATGGTTTTTGCAACTCTACTTGGAGACACAATTGAAGTTTTTGCAATTTTCCGGACTGACTGACCTTCATTTCTTAAAGTAAGTTTGCCCCCTGTTTTTTTTAGTTAGCTGATTGCCATATTATGACTATGGTTATTGCCATAATATGAATTTTAACATTAGTCCAATAGGGCTGTGGGCTGTGTAGTAACCTACCGACTTCTGCACAACACAACTAGTGGTCCCAACCCCATTGATAAAGCAAGAAATTCCACTAATTAACCCTGATAAGGCACACCTGTGAACTAAAACCATTTAGGTGACTACCTCTTGAAGCTCATCGAGAGAATGCCAAGAGTGTGCAAAGCAGTAATCAGAGCAAAGGGTGGCTATTTTACAGAAAGGTGAATACATGATTTCACCTTTTTTGTTACGTACATAACAGATGTGTTCATTCATAGTTTTGATGCCTTCAGTGAGAATCTACCAATGTAAATGGTCATGAAAATTAGGAAAACAAATTGAATGAGAAGGTGTGTCCAAACTTTTGGCCTATATATATATATGCTACAAAGCTATGACGAAAGTAAAAGAGTTTGTAGAAACTGCAATGTATACAACATTACAAGAGGAGGAGACATTAAACATCAGGACAGAATGAATAGATCTGGTGGCAAATTGAACCTGAACCTGAAGTGTTTTTAACATTTACTCATGTGTATGGTTTATATAATGAAACAATACAAGGCTTTCAGTCGGAAGCAGTGATTTTACATCAGGTCGTGTGATTGGGAAGCCGGAAACATGAGGAGCGACAGACAGAACAGCGAGCTGCTATTGATCAGATGTGAGAGACGGCTGGAGAGTCTGCGCCACAATCTCACCATCTCACTGCGCTCCTGTGTGTGTGTGTGTGTGTGTACAGTATGTGTGCGCGCGCGCCAAATCCGCCTTCACACTAATAGGATTGTAGGGTAATGAGGCTGAGCCGAACCTAATGGATAAAAAACAATGGCGAGATCTAAACAGTCCTGGTTACTTTATTACACTGAACACAAACACTCACAAACACACACACACACGCAGAGGAAAAAAACAGCAATTCATCTCTCCGGTGTGGAGAGAGAGAGAGAGAGAGAGAGCGCGCGCGCACTCTGAGATTCAGGACTGAGAATCGAAGTAACTTTGTGTCAATTATGAACGTAAACAGCGTAGAATCCAGTCGAAATGCGTACAAACAATTAACTATTTACATCTATATTTTAACCAGGAATGACTGCATTATTAAATTAAAACACACTCACACACATTCCTCAGATGATGAAACACAACATGATCCAGGAGATGAGATGGTAAACGGATTACACGGTCTCATCGAGGGCTGTATTGATCAGCTGTGTCTATAACTATCCCCCTGTGCATCAAACCCTGATAATCCAGTCTCACATCATGCCATCACACACACACACACACACACACACAGTGTTACCTGGACTGAAACATCATCGCCGCTCCGCTCATTATTCCGCCGCGATTGTGCATGCTGATCGCTCTCACAGCCACACACACACACATACACACACCTCACTCGACCGCAGTTTATTCTCACTGCCCCTCTCACTCAGGTTACGGTACATTCACAGTGCAGCCAAGCGGATCGTCGAGGCTGATGGTTCAGGGGGCGTGTCGCTGAAAAACAAGCAGGTTTATCTGTCCAGAGCGAAGTGCATGCTGAGGCAGATCTGTAGCCCGGGTGAGACTCAGGATAAACACTCCAGCCGCAGATATTATACTCTAATAATCTCATTTTAAATGTGCATATTTCATTCTAATTGTAACACGTTTTAAAGCAATGTTTATCTCTCCTGCACAAAAAAAAGGTCTGCCCAGTTACCTCCAGTTACTGACAAAACACTTCCAGTTCTACTCTAACTGGTCACTATATTTACCAGCTGGTACATTACATTATTCATGAATCTTCACAATACAATTGGCAACATGGTGGGTGGCGTAGTGGTTACTGTCACCTGGCCCTTTCAGGGTCTGGATTTGATTCCCATCTCAGGCTCTGTGTATGTTCCCCCCGAGCTTGGTGGGTTTCCTCCAGGTACTCTAATTTCTTCCCATAGTCCAAAGACATTTACTAAGGTCCTACCATGATTGTAACAGCAGAACAATTCAGGCATTTCTCTCCACATAAGCTACTCAGGCGCTTGTTTAGTCCCTTGTTATTTTAAGACTGGACTACTGCATCTCACTCCTATATCCGTCTGTGCAACATTCGTCCTCTACATCAGCATGGCTTGTTTTCAACCTTCTTAAGTTCTCCCACATCACACCACTTCTCTATTGCGTGCACTGGCTACCTATAACTGCCTGTACCAAATTCAATACACTAATGCTTACCTACAAATCTACAAATGGCCCAGGACTCATTTACTTCATCACGCCACATGCCCTCCAATCCTCCAGCACTGCTCAACCAGTCCCACCATCTCTCAGAGATTGTAAAAGACTTTAGCATCTAAAATGTTTTCTGTGCTGGCACCTAGGTGGTTGAATGAAATTCCTCTAGATTCCCATACAGCCGAGTCCCTGGTAATCTTTAATTGTAACCTAGTAACCAGTGTAAGGATCTATTACCGATTACAGAAACTTCGAACGCTTTTACAAATCTCCCTGAATAAGAGCAATGGATTGGCACCCTGTCTAGTGTGTACCCCGTCTTGTGCCCAAAGTCTCCTGGGGGAGGGGGCAGGCCCCCACCTGAATGAATGAATAAAATGATGCATAAAATACTGTGTAAAAGTTGTAACACATGAGACAGAAAAGTTTTAGAACAGCACAATGTTTAATACAAGCACTGTGTGTGCATCAGGTGAATACAAGGCCTTAGAAAACCATTCTGTTACTATTCACCCTGGTCTTACAGAATGTTTCCCACACATTTTTGTTGTTTCCCCTGCTCAGAACACTCCTGGGTTAACTACCCAGTTCGTTTATGGCCCTACCAGAGTTGAATTTGGATGTGTTAAAGTGTAGACATATTTTTGATCCTTCCCAGCCCTATAGTGGAGCAAATGCAAAGAAATGGCTTTTGAAGTGATGCTGCAGGAGATCAAGTGTAATAAAATGATCTCTAAGGTGCCCCAACAATAAAGCAAACATGATAAAGTGCCCTTTAAAGTACTTTGATAGTGCTTTATAATCATTCTACCCCAGAAAAAAAACAGATCAAGAGAATAATTGAAACCACCTTGCCATGATGTTCATGTTCATGATGAGTATATGCAAACTTATTGATTTGCTCATGACCAGTGTCACAGTCAAGTGGGTTTTCAATGACATGGACTGAAAGGCTGCTGTCCAAGAAGAAACCCCTTCTCCAAATTCACACCTTCGAGCTCAACTAAAGATTGCTGATCATGAGAAAAGGTGAGACAAGGTGAGTATGTTTTCAGGATTAAACTTGAGCATTTAACTGTACTAACTGGACACTACCACCTGCTTAAAAATGGGGTCTGTACCATGAAAACCAATACACTTAAATAATCACTACCAGTTTTGCCAAAATTGGCAATTACCAATGTTGCCAGTAACTTGTTGATTGCTACCAATTTAATGGAAAAATTTGCAAAGACACAGTCAAGCAAATATCAAGTGTGCAGATTTTAACTCACTATTTTGATATCAGATACCCTGCGATCCAAATGCAAGGATATTTGATCGATATAGTGAAGAATCTATTCAATCATTACAACCACTCACTCACTCACTCACTCATCTTCTATACCGCTTTATCCTGTATTCAGGGTCGCAGGGACCTGGAGACTATCTCAGGAGACTTAGGGCACGATGCAGGGTACATTCTGGGCAGGGTGCCAATCCATCTCAGGGCACACACATACACACACTCACATACCGATTGTAAACTAGTGTACCCAGAGGAAACCCACCAAGCACGGGGAGAACATGCAAACTCCATGCACACAGAGACGGGAATGGAGCCTGGCCGGGAATTCATTACAATCACACCAGTTTAAAAAGAAATCATTGCAAGCCCAGTATTACCATCACATTCATGTTCACAATTAGACCTTGACATCAAGTTCAAAAGTCAAAGTGGTTTCCTTCTGACCACAGCTGTGTTTGACAATCTGGAATGAAATACCTTTATGGGTGACTTTTCATTCAAAGAAACTGTGACGGTGCCCTTTTCACTAGCCCCATAGGCAAGAAGAGAATGCCTTTTAAAAGAAGAAGATGTGATGCAGTGACATGTGGGTTACCATAGTAATATGCTGAGCTACAGGTTCTGTATGGATTTTAGTAAAAAACAAAAGGTGACTTAAAGTCTATCCCAGAGAACACAGGGCACAAGATGGGTTCCAACCAATTACAGTGCACACACACACACACACACACACACACACACACACACACACACACACATAACCAATTATACGCTACAGGTGATTTGGAAATGCCAGTCAGACTACACAGCATGTCTCTGAACTGTAGAAGGAAATGCAGACGAAATGCACCATGCTTGGGTTGAATATGCAAAATCTGATTAAGTCTTTAAATTGCTAAAATGTGTTATTATACACATAAGTAGTTGGATACAGATTAATTCCCATTATAACAAAAATCCCATCATTTCAGGAGAATGTACACACATTTGGACAGTAGACTGCCTAACACAATCCACAAAAGGTCATCTTGAAACCATAAACTTTTTGATGAGTTATTGCACTTTCATATTCTGGATGGTTATAGATTTCCTATATTTCCCAGTACAGTTTGTCCAATGGCACTTTTGTGTGCAAGGAATTTCTGAAAAAGGTCAGTCAGTGATAGACCTAACACCTGACCTAAACATTTCCTTAAAAAAAATAATAATAATTTACATATAATTAACAATCTCTGTAATATGGCTCTGAAGTTTGACCTTTAACATGGGTGAGTCAAAAAAATCCTCTCACTTCTATCTTTATAAAAATCTATTTCATCATTTTAGTGCTGTGAGTTGCAATACAGGCAATATAGTTACTCAATCTCATTCACCGATAAGTAAGTGTGGGTGAGTAACTATATACAGTAAATTACAGTAACACTTACATACTGTACAATATCAAGATTTTATTTTGAGCTTTATTTAATTTTAAGTGCTTTTAAGTGGTTCGTGTATAGGCATGTATTCAGTTGTCATTTGAAAACACCCCATGACATCACTGTTCAGTCTGGCATGAGAAAGTTCATTCCATACCAGTATAGAGAAGAGTCTTGATCCGTGTCCTACTTTTATCTTTAAGGAGAAAGAAGTGACTAAGGGCTGCAATGTACTTTGTCATGTTTTTCATTCCATCTTTATATATAATTGGGGTCATGGGAGGGCTATTGACTCTTTTACAGTTGGATCCTTTGTTTTTTTTTTATTTTTTATCAGAGTCAGAATCCATGCTGACAGAACAGCTCTTCTCTCCTTGGCCAGGATCATTACTTATGGATGTTCGACCTTCTTTAAAATCTTCATACCATTCAAATGCTTTACTGCGGAGTCTTATTATCATAATGTGCCCGAAATGTTCTGTAAATTCGGTTTTATGCCTTCAGTCTCGGACATTCCTGTGCAAGGCCCAGTTTCACTTGAACGCCCTTCATGTGTACAGTACATGATTATGTGCTTTTCTTCTTACAGAAGGCTGTACATAAATGATCCATTTCCAATGTATCACATGATTTTTTTTACTGGATTTACTTCCAGTAGATTAGCTTAGGAGGTGAGTCATGAGGAATCTGCTCTCTTTTTGGGAATGTCACTGTGAAAATCTTGGTTAGGGGCCAGGGTCATGTGTTTCTTCCTGGATATGATGAGCCAAGCTACATATTGGCAGCAGCCAGTAAGCCAGTAATTGTATACCACATTACTGAAATCTTCAGATGACTGAGATTAGAGTATAGACATATGGTTTGAGAACCTCTGCTTTAATTATAGGACAACTGGTCTTACTCTATTTTTAATAAACGTTATGCAGTATGTTGCACAGATTGACAGTGCAATGACTAACATCACCAAGGCAGCAAGCTTCATCAAGGGGAAAAAAGAGATTTAATAATCCTAGGGCACTATACCCTCATATAGCAGGCAATAGTTTTTAGCTTTTCATTACATGATTTGTGAATGTTTTATTTAACTGCAAGACAACTGAAAAAAAGCTTTGCAAATCACTTAAACAATTTATTTACTGATTAATAAAATCCACGTTAAAATGTGCAGTTTATTAGTGGTGTATTAAATGTAAAGTGTATTTCTTCTCCATGAATGTACACTAGAGGAGAAAGAAAGTTGTGGTCACTATGGGTCTTTCTGTAAATATACATTTTCATCTATATATAGTGTAAGGGCCATATTTCATTCTTGTGATTTGTTGTTATGTTTATCTTATTTCAGTTTATTAGTTAAGCATTAAGCATTAAGTATCATAAATATAATTTGTATTGTGACATCACTTCATGGGTTGTTCTGTGACATCATCCCACAGTTATGCAGTTCCATGTCTATCACGCACGTCAGTTGTAAGTTGTTGTTAAGACACGGAAGGATACAGAAAGGTGTGGAGCACACAAGCTTTTGACCGTGAGACAGTAAGCTAAAAGGAATACAGTAAAATAAGTTGTTGTAACTGTAATCTATCGAAGCTACAGAACACAGCAAGCGACTTGTCGTGACTACAGTGGATTTATGCAAGAAACTGTAACAACCGTTGTTTTTGATGTTGAAAATAAACAAGAGACAAAGAAATCAACGAAACGTCTGATGTCGTCAGTGACACTGTGTAACTAAAGACACGCGTCAGAACTTGTGAATAACATGCACCTTCATATAGTATGAAGCATAATGGATTATACAGAAATCATTACCCTGTTTCTATGCACACATAATTAAACATTTTCTAAAATTAAAATCCCCCAAATTTTACTAATGTTGTTCACAATTACTGGTTGCTCCTAATATGAAGCTCTGCACGATTTCTTTCCTTCTGCTCCATTTAGTAAAGGACACATCATATCCATGAAAAAACACATCCGACTCTTGCCCTGTAACTGAAAAAAATACGGGATTCCTGAAGTTATCCCTTACCTTCTAATCAGGATTAAAAACTATTAGTTGTTCAATTACATACAGATATCCCAAATATCCTGTAATAACTCTTTCTATGATCAAGCAATCTGAACCAAAAAACATACATACCTACAAACGTTACACGGACACCCAGTGGGCGAGGTGGAGACGTTAAACACAGACACCGGCTATTCATACAATGAATTCACCCGGCAACTCACCTTTGAACACCCAGTGGGCGAGGTGGAGACCAACACCAAACTCTACCACCTGCGGCAGGGAGGATCATCCGTGAGCCAGTACACCGCCGAATTCCGCACCCTCACAGTACAGACCACCTGGGGGGATGCTGCGCTCCGGACATCTTTCTACAAGGGGCTGGCTTCACAAATTAAATACGGGCTCGCCGGACAAGAGCTTCCCGCCACACTGGAAGGACTGATCCACCTCACTCTACATATTGATCAGCGCCTTCTCTCTTGCCCAAAGCCGGCCTCAAGGACCCTGCCGCCCGCACCCACCTTCTCCTACCCCACACCACGACCACCTGCGGTTCTCCACCTCCTGCCGTGGTTGACAACAGAGCCGGGAAACCCATGCAATTAGCACGCGCCTCGCTGACCGTAGCCGAACGTGCACGCTGGTTACAGATGGGCATTATTTTTTAAACAATATAATTTCCACCTATCATATTGCCCGGGGTCGAAGAACACCAGGGCTGACGCCCTATCACACCAGCATGAGGAAGACCTTCCCCGGGCAGACCCCGTGCCTCTCATTCCATCATCACGAATCATCACACCCCTTCACTGGGACTTGGAAACGAGGGTCCGCCAGGCACAGGCTGCGGAGGCCGAACCGACAGGCGTGCCGCCTGGACGACTCTACGTCCCACAATGTCTAAGAATGGAGGTTCTCCAATGGGGCCACTCATCTACCATCGCTGGACATCCTGGGACCAGACGAACCCTATCATTCATCAGACGGGCTTATGGTGGCCCTCCATGAGAAAAGACATTACTGAGTTTGTCCAGGCATGCCCAGTGTGCGCCAGGGCCAAAGACACAAATCAACGAACACCTAGGGAACTACAACCACTCCCTGTTCCTCGACGGCCCTGGACACACAAGGATTGTTCTAGAGGTGAAGAGAGTATCAGATAGGGTGATGAGTCTGAAGCTGGAAATTAAAGGGATAATGTTCAATGTTGTTAGTGGTTATGCCCCACAGGTAGGATGTGAGTTAAAAGAGAAGGAGAAATTCTGGAGTGAGTTAGATGAAGTGATGCAGAGCATCCCCAGAGGTGAAAGAGTGGTGATTGGTGCAGACTTCAATGGACATGTTGGGGAGGGGAACAGAGGTGATGAAAATGTGATGGGCAGGTTTGGTCTTTAGGACAGGAATGTAGAAGGACAGATGGTGGTGGACTTTGCAAAGAGGATGGAAATGGCAGTAGTAAATACTTTCTTCCAGAAGAGGCAGGAACATAGGGTGACATATAAGAGTGGAGGCAGAAGCACTCAGGTCGACTACATCTTGTGTCAACGTTGTAATCTGAAAGAGATCAGTGACTGCAAAGTGTTGGTAGGGGAGAGTGTAGCCAGACAACACAGAATGGTGGTGTGTAAAATAACCCTGGTGGTGAGGAAGGCGAAGAGGACAAAGGCAGAGCAGAGGACAAAGTGGTGGAAGCTGAGAAAGGAAGAATGTTGTGAAGTCTTTAGGGAGGAGTTGAGACAGGCTATGGGTGGTCAGGAGGGGCTTTCAGTTGACTGGACAACTACAGCCAATGTGATCAGGGAGACAGGTAGGAGGGTACTTGGTGTATTATCAGGTAAGGGGAAAGTGGACAAGGAGACTTGGTGGTGGAATGAGGAAGTCCAGGAGTGTATACAGGGAAAGAGGCTAGCTAAGAAGAAGTGGGACACTGAGAGGACTGAAGAGAGTAGACAGGAGTATAGGGAGATGCAGAGTAAGGTGAAGGTAGAGGTGGCAAAGGCCAAACAAAGAGCATATGAGGACTTGTATGCTAGGCTAGATAGTAAGGAGGGAGAGGTGGATATGTACAGGTTGGCAAGGCAGAGAGATAGAGATGGGAAGGATGTGCAGCAGGTTAGAGTGATTAAAGATAGAGATGGAAATGTACTGACAAATGCCAGGAGGGTGATGGGAAGATGGAATGAGTACTTTAAGGAGTTGATGAATGAGAAAAACGAAAGAGAACAAAGAGTAGAAGAGGTGACTGTTGTGGAACAGGAAGTAGCAAATATTAGTAGAAGTGAGGTGAGAAGGGCGTTGAAGAGGATGAAGAGTGGAAAGGCTGTTGGTCCTGATGACATACCTGTGGAGGTATGGAAGTGCTTAGGAGAGGTGGCAGTAGAGTTTCTGACAAGTTTGTTTAACAAGATCTTGGAGAGTGAGAGGATTCCAGAGGAATGGAGAAGAAGTGTATTGGTGCCAATTTTTAAGAACAAGGGAGATGTGCAAAGCTGTGGCAATTATAGAGGTATAAAGCTAATGAGCCAGACAATGAAGCTGTGGAAAAGAGTAGTGGAAGCTAGGTTAAGGGCAGAGGTGAGCATTTGTGAGCAGCAATATGGTTTTATGCCTAGAAAGAGTACATCAGATGCAGTATTTGCTTTGAGGATGCTGGCGGAGAAGTACAGAAATGGTAACAGGGAGTTGCATTGTGTCTTTTTAGATTTAGAGAAAGCATATGACAGGGTGCCAAGAGAGGAGCTGTGGTATTGTATGAGAAGGTCTGGAGTGGCAGAGAAGTATGTTAGAGTAGTGCAGGACATGTATGAGAGCTGTAGGACAGTGGTAAGATGTGCTGTAGGTGTGACAGAAGAGTTCAAGGTGGAGGTGGGTCTGCATCAAGGATCGGCTCTAAGCCCCTTTTTGTTTGCTCTGGTGATACACAGGATGACAGATGAGGTAAGACAGGAGTCCCCATGGACTATGATGTTTGCAGATGACATTGTGCTCTGTAGCGAGAGCAGGGAACAGGTGAAGGAAAATTTGGAGAGGTGGAGGTATGCTCTGGAAAGCAGAGGAATGAAGGTTAGCCGCAGCAAGACAGAATACATGTGTGTAAATGAGAGGGACCCAGGAGGATCGGTGAGGCTACAGGGAGCAAAGATAAAGAAGGTGCAGGATTTTAAGTACTTAGGATCAACGGTCCAGAGCAACGGAGAGTGTTCAAAGGAGGTGAAGAGGCGGGTACAGGCAGGTTGGAATGGGTGGAGAAAAGTGTCAGGTGTGTTGTGCGATAAAAGAGTATCAGCGAGAATGAAAGGAAAGGTGTACAGGACAGTGGTGAGACCAGCAATGCTCTACGGCTTAGAGACAGTGGCACTGAAGAAAAGACAGGAGGCAGAGTTGGAGGTAGCAGAGCTGAAGATGTTGAGGTTCTCCTTGGGAGTGACAAGGATGGATAGGATTAAGAATGAGTTCATCAGAGGGACAACCCACGTTAGATGTTTTGGAGATAAAGTCAGAGAGGCCAGATTGAGGTGGTTTGGACATGTTCAGAGGAGAGATTGTGAATATATTGGTAGAAGGATGCTGAGGTTGGAACTGCCAGGCAGGAGGTCTAGAGGAAGACCAAAGAGGAGATTTATGGATGCAGTGAGAGAGGACATGAAGTTAGTTGGTGTGAGAGAAGAGGATGCAGAGGATAGGATTAGATGGAGGCAAATGATTCGCTGTGGCGACCCCTGAAAGGGAACAGACGAAAGACAAAGAAGAAGTCTGTTGCCAGCATGGGTAAAAGTAGGTCAATATGTTCTGCTGTACGGGAAAGAGGAGAGAGCAGCTGCCTGCCAAAATGCACATTCAAAACCAGTCAGATAAAAACTTTTAGCAAGAAAACCTTGCTGATACTATTATGTCATCCTAAAAAACACTTTGTTTTCTTAGTAATTGTTCATTGTGGAATATCTCTGAACTGCTCACGTTATGTTCACAGCTAACGCGAGCTACAAAGATCAAATAGGAATTGGCTAGTTTTCAGTTTATATGGCCATGACCAGGGATCAGCTGATCAGAGTTAAGTGCAAATGAACTGAAGCGGCAGAATAGAAACACATTTTTATGGCATTACATTATCAGAAAATCATGCATTTTTTTCCAAACTTTAAAGGGAATCTTAAACCCAGTCATTACACACGCTAACACCAGTCTCAAAACCCAGAGAGTGCAGCCCTGTGTGCCCGTTACTCACTGTCAAGTTGATTTTTGGGTCTTTGGAGGAGGTACAGTAAAATGTCACTGCTTCTTTATAATCCTTCAGACATACACTCTGAACTATTTACACAGTGGATGATTTGCTAAAGTTGCTTAGAACTAATAATGACAGAAATACATGCTCCTCAATAAAATGTAGCTTTTTTTGCTAAATTAAGTTTTTCCTTACATGGTAAACTCTAGTACGAAAGCTAGCACAGCACAAAAGCGCTCCTTAATGTATGAAATCAGACATGAGATATGTGATGTGTCCTTCTGTCCTTCACACATACCTTACATTTAGAAAAGAGAGAAATCGAGAGAGAGAGAGAGAGAGAGAGAGAGAGAGAGAGATTGCGTATGAATTGTAATTATTCTCAAAACCCTGAAAATAATGCTCGCTTGTAAGCATGATTTTTCTCCACAACACACACGCACACACATTTACACTGAGTTGAGATACCTTTTTAAAAAAAAATTTTTTTTACATACCCTGCAATCTTTATTCCACATAATTTTTGGTCATTTTTTTTAGCTTTGCTTGTAAAGTTTATTGCAAGGCCTGTATCACCAGGTATAAAGTGGGTGCTTTTTTCATCAATGAATGCTCGTTCATGCTATTCATATAGCCCTACATTTGAAATAACCATACTTTTACCATAATTTCTTTTCTATCACCTAACAAAGACAATTACCCAAGATGATAAAAGCAGCCCAATAAGGGAAAACCACAGAATCTGGTAACAACTTATAGCTTTTGCATGTCATTTCTAAGACTTTTGAGATTAATAAACTGACTCTTCATATGATTATTTATTCTACATCATCCCAATGTCAAATAGTCAATGTAGTATGACATCATTTGATCAAATTCTAACTTTTAAAAGGACCTATCACTAGAGGTGTTTCAAAAATTCCTGCTGGATTTTTATTTGATAAATAGGCTGGAGTTACCAAAATGACTGATAGCGGCAGTGATAGCGGCCATGATGCCACCTCACAGTGAGTGCAAACAGCAAGTCATAAGAGTTTTGGTATGTGGCTGCTGAATATATTATGTTAAATTGCAAGCAAGAAAAGAAAATCTCACATACAATTGCAGAGCAAATTAAATATGTAGGTTTTAGGAAGGCAGTCTCACAAGACTAGTTGTTGATGATTGTATCAGACATTTACTTTTTACAGTACCAGCACTGTTCCTATAATAGCCTCAGATGAAGCTGCTTAGCTGATTATGTCATGCCTGTCATACTGTACCATGAGACACTGGGCCTACTCAGTCATTTATTCAGAAAGGTCTGTTACTACTGTCAGATAAGGTTTTATGCTCCTTGTCTAGGCCTGGACTAGCATATGTTGAAATGCCTCTACTTGTAACGTAGTTGTGTTCTGATTTAGCAGGACATGACAGAGATGCGATGATTTCAATGTTACCCATTAGGGCCATAGACTTCATACTTGACACAGTGCTCTGCCACAATGCGAAAATGTCTAGGAATTAGTTTAGGGTTCAATGTCTTTAAATTCTTTAGATCTGAATCCAATCAAGCATCTGTGTGTGTGCTGGACAAACATATCTGATCCATGGAGTCCACATTGCACAGCTTCCAGGACTTAAGTATCTGCTGCCAAAACCACATGATGCCTTTACTTGGTCTTGATGAGTTGTTTTGCATCTAGTCTATTCCCTCATGGTATGAAACTGTAGTATGGATGAGTGAATTTATGTTGATACAGTACAACTGTCAAAATCCATACTTTAGATTTATCCCTATGACAAACTCCTACTGTTTTCCATACAGAACAGCCTGCACCGAATGTCTCTGCATGCTGGATTGTATGTGACACTGCACACTGCATAGTGCTGGGTTAAAATTCCTTTTAAAAGTGGGTGCCAGGTTCTGAACTGGGTAATTTTTTTCCCTTTGGATTTTGTTCTAAGAAAAATTAAGGAAAAATTATTATAGAGCTAATGACAGTTTTGTGAAACCAAAAGTCTTCTTTTTTAACACCTAAAAATATATAGTCATTAGCCAGATGTGGCTGGTACATACATACTACTTTTGAGTGTTTTTCTTAAAAATTTTATAAGAAATGGACCTTTAAATTGTATATGTTTAGCATAAAACTGGACACACACACACACACACACACACATCAGCACATGCAACAATATTCTACACATTCTTTTAAAAAAAGGCTGGAACACAATCACACACTATTGATAAAAAGAAGGAGGACAGAATTACAAGCAAAATTGTTAAAGACTACTAAAGACTACTGAAGACCACAAACACTTTAGAATCAATACGCTAGAAAACCAGCATTAGGGTTTTCCAATTTCTACACAATCAATTGTGTAGCATTACTGAAGAAGAATTGAAAGTGAACTAAACCAAACTAAACTAAACTAAACAACAACCTTTTTCATCACAAGGAGCTCATCTCTATTTTAATGAAGCAGGCTATTTTGTTCAGATTATAATCATTTAAATAATTCAAGAATGAGAAGCAGTATGTCCTAAACAAGGTCTCCTGAAATCTTACACCAGGCAACTGTGGCTATTTTAAGTGCCCTAATGCCATATTTCAACAAGTGAGTAAATATAACTCACTCCATCTAGAAACTATACACAAGACTGTACGGGTCCAGGCTAGAAAATCTTTTAACAGATTTCCAGCCATCTAAATCGCTTACATGATTTTATAATTATTGTAATTTTTTGATACCCCTGTAACCGTATAACCGTATAACCTGATGACTAGAAGGAAAAAGAGGTACAAATAAATAACATATTCTCAGCATTTGTAAAACTTAAGTTTGTAAAACCTAACTTTATTGTTTTGCTATTTAAAAAATAGATAAAGGATAATCTCTACAGTAACATATACAAACCTATTTTTGGATCAAGTAAGAGAACCCTACGGATAACAAGCGTTTTAAATATTCCACTTTATGTCAGTGTTTAGACAGAAAACGTTCAGAGAACCATGCTATCAACATCTTACAGCTAGATTCTTACCTGATCTAGTTTTAATGATTTCACCAAATTCATCCTCAGAAGCTTCTACCTCCCAATGCTCCTCTGTCCCAGCAGCTTCAGCCATGTCAGTTTCCACCAGAAAGTGTTTTACACCAATAAATGATTTAAAATTGCCAGAGATTCAGTTCAGTACTGTGACCGTTCCCAAAAATTTGTGAATGACACCGCTCTAGAACAGCCTGCGGACTGTTGTGATACACAGGGAAGTATCCTGCCAAGGTTCCCAGAAGAGAGGGAACAGGTGGCATATTCTACTTTTCTTAAAATAGTAGCTTATGAAGTAGACAGTCTGTCACCACAGACACTACAAATAAATATTTTGCTCTTTAACTATTTCTTAAAATAAAAAAACAGTAAAATGCATATCATACACACACAAAAGTGTTCCTTCAGGATTAGTGGTAATTTTTGTAACCTCATTTAAGAAAAACAAATGTATTTCAACTTTCAACCTCTGTACTACATTTCTAAAAGTTGCAGTTTGTTATTTAAAATGTATATCATTATTTCTGGACCCACATTAATTAAAGTAATCTAAAAATCGAAGAATATCTTTAGATCCCTTAAAACATATCATTTGTAATATTACAGGGATCTCGTTGTTCATTTGTTACACATTGATGAAGTGTGTACTATATGTCTAGACTGATTATTGGGATGTTACCAGTTACGTCAATCTTTGTTGGAATGTTGATTTTTTAACAACAATACTGCACCGAAAATAAACAGAATAAAAAGTTCTATAAAGTACCTTTGTTTACAGATTATTGGTAACTTTATATATTTCATGTGAGAAACTGTCCTGGAGTTAGGATTTAGTTAACACGGGCCGACCCGCCTCCAGGAGTCCTATGGAGCACACTTGGCCATGGTCTCTGGGGGAAGGAATGGCATACTTGCACTACCACACCATAGCTACATGGGTGAGTTCACACAGACAGAATGGGGCAGACAACCCTTTACTCAGAGAGTGTTACACTGCCCTCTAATACTGCATGAGCAGCAGTTAATAGGTGGCTGGCTGGTGTCCCATTTCTAAGATGAAGCATGTGTCGGCCTTCTCCCTCCCTGGGTGGTAGCTGATTCTTGATGGGAAAGTGCTGTAAGAAAGTGTGGGGTTTTTGTTACCACCTATTTAAGGTAAAATCAGAAAAAAACTAATGCATGGTGTCTTGTGGATATAATTGATTATTTGCAAATACAAAAAACAGACCTTTTCAACAGTAATGCACATAAAAAATACTTGCAGTATTGTTGTCTTGAGAATAATAATCAGCTGGCTAAAAATGAAAGTGAATTACCAGCCAGGTCCATGAAATAGAATTGAAACTTAAGTTGACAACAAACTATTAAT
Organism: Clarias gariepinus; assembly: GCF_024256425.1. Classification (NCBI taxonomy): domain Eukaryota; kingdom Metazoa; phylum Chordata; class Actinopteri; order Siluriformes; family Clariidae; genus Clarias; species Clarias gariepinus. The sequence goes on from NC_071117.1 coordinate 22,163,310, forward strand.
CAAGCATATCCCTTTAGTGTTTGGCAGCTGGGTTAGAGACCTTGGGCATGAGCACAGGAATAAGCCTTGAGTGCCCATGATGACATGTCACTATATGCACTGACTGGATTCAAAAATAAATAAATAAAATAAAAAATAAAAAACGTCACACACTAATATTTTACTGTAATGCTTTTTCTTTGATTATTGCACACATTCTCCAATGTCTTGTATTGATTAGGGCGGAAAAGCCTTCTCCAGCACATCTCAATGATTTTCAATGTGGTTAAGGTCTGGACTCTTTTTTGAGTCAGATAAAACTATAGATCATTTGGGGGATGTTTACCCAAATACATGTCAGAACTTAAAAAACCCTACATGCATGTCTTCCCCGATCACTGGACATGGTGGGACCAGTTGAGCTGGAGGATTGGAGTAAATACAGTATGGTGCAATGTGAGGTGTGATTACAACTTTGAGGAATGTGGGTGCTGGGCCATTTTGGCTGTGTGTGCAAGTATCAGTGATTTGAATTTGATGCATACAACAGTACAGCTACAGGAAGGCAGTGAAGAGAGCAGAGAAGTAGCGTGGTGTGGGAAGACACATTGGTGCCACTCCTGTCAACTAAGGAAAGGAAACTGAAGCTATAATTTTCATGGGCTTACCAAAATTAGATAACAGAAGAGTCTCTGGTTGTGCTGTGCCATTCACATGTCAGCGTCAGACTTTAGCACCAATTAAATGTCATGTCCCGCCTTAGTAGTGTTGCTGACCATGTTCATCCCGTTATGTCCTATAGTATAATGTGCCATGTCGCAAAGCTAAAATCTTCTCGAACTGGTTCTTTAAACATGATAATGAAGTCATTGTGCCCGATTGGCCTCCACAGTTATCAAATTATTGTTCCCTAAATTATTTGTAGGTAATACAATTAACAAAACAAATTTACAATCTATTGAAACAACTAAAGTCTGTTTTTATTCAGAGGGAAGCAAAGAGTATCTTCACCTAACTTCACTTAACTTCGCTTACACTCATATATACAGTATATACTGTATAATCAAATGTTCAGGAATTTCATGCAAGTAATGCTCAAGATTTTAAAATAGGCCTCCCCAATAATTCAGCCTTTGGATTTCTTCACCCAAGGTTGGACGTCAGCTCACCATCATTCTGACATCAGTTACAAAACAAAACACACAGACATCATCTGGCTGTTGTGGGTAAAATGCCTGTCACTTTTAATTATTTAAACGTATTTAATGTAATAAAAAAGAGTGGCAGCCAAACAGGCATCTGCTTAACGTTCTGTGGGATCACGAGACACTTATTTTTACAGACTTAAAGGTAGTGGAGTGTAATAAAAATCTATTAAAAGTAAAATCAAACAAGTTGCTGTCTGTTAAGGCTTCAGTCTCACTTTAAAAAGAACGAAAGCTGTATTAAATATAATTTATTTGTTTATATATGTTAGGGATAGAATTAAATGCAAATTGGATTGAAAAGATTCTGTTCTAAACAGATTACATATATAATAGATGCAAAATCATCAGGGGTAAAAAAAGGTGACAAAGATGCAAATCCACTTTAATGTAGGTTTGGTTCTTTACAGCTATTGCAACTGCTGTTTCTTTAATTCACAGACAGGGCTTGGGCTTTTTCCTCCGAAAAAGTTGCCACCTCTGATCACTCAATCTGCAAGTTATTGGCAAAGGTTTTATCTTGTTCCAAACATTTATCTTAAAAAGAAAAATAGAATAATAAATGTTGATAAAAGGTGGCACTTTGGCTGAGGAGCTCAACTTATGTTGTAATTATTGTTATAATGTTAATGTTATTAATGTTAAACGATTAGTCCCACATCCCCAACATCACCAAAGTTATACATGGACGCCCCTTGTGCACCATGGACGCCCCTCTTCAGTCGCTAAAGAATTTAGAAGAAACTGGAATTTTCTACAGTTTTGTACTTTGAGCCAATAACAAAAGTTGACTCTAACTTCCAGCCACCTAACATCTGCTATCTGTTATCACCCAAATGAGGGTGGGTTCCCTGTTGAGTCTGGTTCCTCTTGAGGTTTCTTATTGCCATCTCAGAAGGTTTTTCCTTGCCACTGTCGTCCTGGGCTTGTTCATCAGATCATTTTGATTTATACATATTTTCTTACACATTTCATCCTCGTTTCCCTAATTTCCTTTGACCTTGTAAAGCTGCTTTGTGACAATGACAACTGTTAAAAGCTTTGTACAAATAAAATTTAATTTCATTTAATTCAATTAGGAATACATTACGCAAGCTAAAATTATAACAAATAATGTTCACATCACATCCAAATTCTTATGGCCAGAATTTGCTAGCCTAATTAACAGTTCCTGGCTTATCGATTTACATCATTACTGGCTCATTATTGTCAGAACACTACTGTAAGATTATTATCTTGTTTGAGTGTAGCAATGCAAGCATTCATGTTTTAGCATTGCTACACTTAAACATTGAGTGGCAAAATGTATTCTGCATTTGCCCAGAACAGCTTTTTGACAGGTAGCATTTTTTCAAACAAACAAACCCACACGTAGCTCTCTTCCATCTCGACTAACCTGGGACAGAAGCCAACTCTGAAATCAAGGTTCTCATTGTATTCCCTATGACTGTCCTCGGGGACCCAGACCTTCGCCATTTTAGAAACTCATCAGAGCTGCACAAATGGCAAAACCAACCTATTTTGAGTTCAAAATGGCAACATTTACAGAAAGTGACAAACTTGCATAAGTGAAATATGTAAACTTATATTTTCTTTGTCAGTACTCTAGTAGGGAAAGGCAAATTTCCCAGTGGGCTTCTGTGCATATTGTGTGTGTGTGTAAGCTGCTAAACCCTCTGTGACACAATGTGTCTGTTCATGCTGCAAGTGGAGCTTCGTGCATTGATTCCATAAGGGGGTGGAAGTATTGCTTTAGCATTGTGCACTATGCTAACATGATTGCATCATATCTATACTTCAGACTTGTCTGATTTTCCAATTGTACTCTGTTCCAAGTACTGTATTGGATTGAGAGCTGGTGACTGGGAAGAGCAATGTACTGCATTGACCTACACTGTAATGTTCACAGTTGGTTTGACAGGATTTTGAAACATTTTAGGTCATGCCACATTTTCATGCTGAAATAACCATTATGAGGTGACAATCCTGGATGCCACATTTACATTTGAAATTTCCCTGTGCAGAACTGCTGCCCAGGTGAATTTGGCAAACCTGTTTTATTATTATTATTATTTTTTTTTTATCTGTCCAAGAGAACAATGTTATCTTTTATTGTTAAATGAAATTTTCCATCACTCCACTGCCCCTGTAACTTTTTGTTCTGCTATCATGAGTGTTCAGGTAGGTTCAGGTAGTGTTTGGTGATTTACTTGCTTAAATTAAATAAAAAGCAGTTTTGTTATTCAGATTGTACACTCACCTAAAGGATTATTAGGAACACCATACTAATACAGTGTTTGACCCCCTTTCGCCTTCAGAACTGCCTTAATTCTATGTGGCATCGATTCAACAAGGTGCTGAAAGCATTCTTTAGAAATGTTGGCCCATATTGATAGGATAGCATCTTGCAATTGATAAAGATTTGTGGGATGCACATCCAGGGCACGAAGCTCCCGTTCCACTACATCCCAAAGATGCTCTATTTGGTTGAGATCTGGTGACTGTGGGGGCCATTTTAGTACAGTGAACTGATTGTCATGTTCAAGAAACCAATTTGAAATGATTCGAGCTTTGTGACATGGTGCATTATCCTGCTGGAAGTAGCCATCAGAGGATGGGTACATGGTGGTCATAAAGGGATGGACATGGTCAGAAACAATGCTCAGGTAGCCCTAGGTATTTAAACGATGCCCAATTGGCACTAAGGGGCCTGAATGTAAAAACATCCCCCACACCATTACACCACCACCAGCCTGCACAGTGGTAACAAGGCATGATGGATCCATGTTCTCATTCTGTTTACGCCAAATTCTAACTCTACCATTTGAATATCTCAACAGAAATCGAGACTCATCAGACCAGGCAACATTTTTCCAGTCTTCATCTGTCCAATTTGGGTGAGCTCGTGCAAATTGTAGCCTCTTTTTCCTATTTGTAGTGGAGATGAGTGGTACCCGGTGGGGTCTTCTGCTGTTGTAGCCCATCCGCCTCAAGGTTGTGCATGTTGTGTCTTCACAAATGCTTTGCTGCATACCTCGGTTGTAACGAGTGGTTATTTCAGTCAAAGTTGCTTTTCTATCAGCTTGAATCAGTCGGCCCGTTCTCCTCTGACCTCTAGCATCAACAAGGCATTTTCGCCCACAGGACTGCCGCATACTGAATGTTTTTCCCTTTTCACACCATTCTTTGTAAACCCTAGAAATGGTTGTGCATGAAAATCCCAGTAACTGAGCAGATCGTGAAATACTCAGACCGACCCGCCTGGCACCAACAACCATGCCACCCTCAAAATTGCTTAAATCACTTTTTTCCCATTCTGACATTCAGTTTGGAGTTCAGGAGTTTGTCTTGACCAGGACCACACCCCTAAATGCATTGAAGCAACTGCCATGTGATTGGTTAATTAGATTAGCAATAATTAAAAAGCATTAGCATTAATGAAAAAAGGAACAGGTGTTCCTAATAATCTTTTAGGTGAGTGTACATGCCTATGTGTTTACTGCATTATTGATAAAAAATTCATGAATGCTGTTTACAGGTTGAACCAATATGAAAAAAACTTTTAGTCTTCCTAACTCCTTATGCAGAATATGTTACCTCCAGACACTGCTGCGTGTGGGCTTGTTATATTTTACTTGGGCTTGTTATACTTGATTATATATAATATCTCAGGGATACACCTTAATTAACCTTTCTTACATTTTACACTTGACTGCAATAATATGATCATGTCCATTCATTCTTTTTATTAATAAGCCATCAATATCTCACTGAGTTCAATTAATGTACAGGAATTTAAATGATCCACTTGTACTATACATATGATCATGTCCTTAGGATCAGTGCATTCCCGGTTAATATGAAAACTGTTATTGTCGCATGAAAGCACCTTAATGTACAACTGTTAGATTACCTCCCTGACCGCACTTTTAGATATCCTCTTTTGTAAATTTTTTCAGAGTAATTTTAAATGTACAGTAACTGTAGCCCTAACCTTGCACACCTTGTTTGTATCTTGTTTTTTACTTGTAAACTGACTTGTTTGTGGGGTTAATAAAGTATTCTATCTAATTATCTACAAACATACCTATCTATATCCATAACAACTATAAGATTGCTAAATTCTACTGTACAAAACAATAACTCATAAAATAACTCATTGTTCTATTTACTTTTTAAATGCCAGTAGTGTAGTAAGTGTGTAGAATGTGAAAATATCTTCTCTATGATAGGGGTTATTATTTTACCTATAACAATTCTGACAGTGTTACCATTTATGTATATTGCCAGTGAATACTGACCATATGTTTTAAGTTGTTGAGTACTTCTAAATCCAGTTTGAGCGGCTGTGAGCAGTGTGAGGATGATTATTGTACTCAGCTGTGAGGGTTCATGAGGGAAAAGGTGAAATAATGTATGTTATACACTGTATAATTCTATTATTCTATTCATTATATTGCCTAGGCTGTGCTGAATAAAGGACACAGCACTCTATACTGCACAATCCTGAGCCTTATATACATTTATTTAAAATAAAATAAAATCAAAAATGCTAAAATGCAAAGTTTTAAATGCCTTATTTATATTCTCTCAGCATTCATTCTGTCACAAATTTGAATACATGTCCATACTCTGGTCCACATCCACAGTTGTCTTTGACATTTTAAGGATACCTGACCTTTTGAATAGTTTATGGTCTTGTTTTTTTAGGGGAAAGAACATGATTTGCTAGCAGTCAATTATAATTACAAACTGCCCCACATGACATATAATAAACTACTGAAATACTTTGGAGATCCTTATGTAAGGAATGGCATGTGGAGGACAGCTGCCGGATTTAAATTAGGTAACACATTTACGCAGTTATTTCTGTAGCCTAGCTAACAATCCTCGTCACTGCTGGCAGCTTACTCAAGACAGAAACTTTAATCAAAACAGGTACAGGTCATGTTCATTAATTCAATCTAATTCAATAGATTTAAATCTGTTTGTATAAGTGTGTGTTTTCAAAAATAGACTTTACACAAATCTGGACTAAGATTTAAATCTCTAGAGAGCAAGTCAGAGTCATGAAACATGAGGAAGGAAACATGAGAGGAACAAGACTCTAAAACAAACCCACCCTTTCCCAGGTGACTACAAAAGGGCAAAAAGCTCTGAGTAGAAATATCAAACAGCCCCAGCCATGTGTCACAATATAATCATTTTTCAAAAGAATGATGTAGTTGTGTACGTTTTTCTTTGCATAAATAACAGGGGTGCCTAATTTTATTAACTAGTAATCCAAATGTAAATGTAGAAATTTGCACTGAGTTTTATTATGTTTGGAAAGCCAGTCGCCATGTTGTGTGACATCTGTGTGGGAAGACGAGGCTGAGAGCTTGAGCCAGATAGCGTTTACTGTACAAACAAACCAGATGGCAGCCAGGAACGGAAGGAAATGATTTTTGTTTTGTTGCTTTCTGAAGGCGCAAATGGATGTGAAAACTTAGATAAAGAACGGAAAATAGATTTGAACCAAAGGAGCATTCTGATATCAGCTCTGATCTACAAAATGGAAATGTTCAAATAGCACTGGTATACAGATGTCGGTATATTTGGTAGTTTTTAAGAAAATTTAATTTGGACTTTGCAGAAGACCAGTAACCAAGTGCTGAGCAGCGAGAGAGTGTCAGTGCATGTCTCTGTCTACACACAGTAAGCCCACTAATAATCAGAGAAAAGAAGAAAAACACCTGCACATGATGTTTCAAGAATGCCTCCCCTTTCTTTATTATAATCTATCTATAATCTATCTATCCATCTATCTATCTGTTTCTGGGTGAAATTTTGACAAGGCACTTTTCGATACTTGATGCTATCAAAGCAATTTGGTTGGTTCCATAAAAATAACAAAGCTCGGTACTCAGTGCAATAAAGACATCTTTAGAACATCCCAAAGACTTTCAATGAGGTTAAGGTCAGGAAGTGACTCCTTCACAGTTTAAGCCTGGTGAGTCTTTGTACTGTTGTCCTGGAATATGCCTGTGCCACCAGGAAAGAAAAACAAAACAAAACTAAACTAAACACTGCTTTTACAGTAGGTACTATACATAATACATGGTATAGGGTCAATCTGGACTCATCAGACCACATGCCCTTTTTCCATTGCCCCAAAGTCCAATATTTATGTTTCCTTGCAAATTGAAGCTTTTTTCTGATAAGTCTCATTAACAAGTGGTTTCCTACAGTACACTGTGTCTCTCTGTGTGTGTGTGTGTGTGTGTGTGTAAATGTTTAACACACACACATAATTAAACACAGATGTGATTTTTACTGGGCGGCACAGTGGTGTAGTGGTTAGCACTGTCCCCTTGCACCTCCAGGGTCCAGGTTTAATTCTCGCCTCTGTGTACAGTAAATAGAGTTTGCATGCTCTACCTGTGCTTGGTGGGTTTCCCCTCAGGTACTCCGGTTTCCTCCCACAGTCCAGAGACTGTAGACTTGTTTAGTCAAAGTTTCCTGAAGATCACTGCCCAAGTTGTTACAGGGAAGGACTTTGCGCATAATGATACTACAATTTCACATGATACCACACTACATATAATTATATAATAATGTAATTATAAAATGACATTGTCATATAATGATTTATTATGGTGAAACTATTTGATGTGAGATTAACCATACTGTATTAGCTGCATTTTTGTAAAATGACAACTGTCCAACTAGCAGAAGTGGACTTTTCACATGTGTCTTTGTGTGTGTGGATGCAACCAGAAGCCTTATAAGAATATAATAGATTAATAAATCTACAGTTTTAGAGGAAATCACAGAAGGTAAACATTCTAAATAAATCATGATGATGCCTCTCCATAGATCAGAGCCTGCATGTCACAGATGAAGGTGTGGCTATTTATAAGGATGATGCTTTACATAAAGTAGACCTGATTAGATCTGCCCTCAGTAACTCAATTTATTTCCACTTTTATTTTCCACTGTCACATTTATAACTAACCAAATTTCACCAAAGTCGATTCCGAGTTGAGCAAATTACAGGTGATTTTGTAGAGAAGTCTGTATCTCTTCATCACACTGGATTTGTTTGATGGTGGATCTTGACCACTCCAATATGGCAGACGCGCACACGCTGAGACAGGACGCGCACACGCTGGCGCCATACTGCTTAGTGCTAAACTGCTAATCTGCTAAACTTTCATCTGTCCTCATCCTCCTGGACCTGTCAGCTGCATTTGACACCGTGAACCACAAGATTCTATTATCTATTCTTACAAGCCTTGGAATTTGTGGAACAGCGTGGCAATGGTTTGCTTCTTACCTAAAAGAAAGGTCATATGAGGTAACATGGAGGGGATCTACATCTGCCCCACGTAGACTCTCTACTGGTGTCCCGCAGGGCTCAGTACTTGGTCCTCTTCTGTTCTCCCTCTATACCCGGTCTCTTGGTAAGGTCATATTATCGCATGGATTCTCATACCACTGTTATGCAGACGACACTCAACTTGTTCTCTCCTTTCCTCCCTCTGACACTCAGGTTTCCACCCGGATCTCAGCATGTCTGGCAGACATCTCTTTTTGGATGGCTGCTCATCAGCTGAAGCTTAATCTCAGTAAAACCGAACTGTTGTTTATCCCTTGTGACTCATCTCCAGGTCAAGACCTTGTGATATCCATGGACAACAACCAAATCACTCCCTCAACCACTGCCCGCAATCTTGGGGTAACCGTGGACAATCATCTGTCATTTTCCCCACACATCGCTAACCTTACTCGCTCTTGTCGATTTCTTCTTTACAATATCAGAAGAATTCGCCCATTTCTTTCTTCACAGGCTACTCAGGTGCTTGTTCAGTCCCTCGTTATTTCAAGACTGGACTACTGCAACTCGCTCCTGGCAGGCCTGCCTTTGTCCACGATTCGTCCTCTGCAACTGATCCAGAATGCAGCAGCACGACTCGTTTTTAACCTTCCCAAGTTTTCCCACACCACCCCACTCCTCCGCTCCCTGCACTGGCTTCCTGTAGCTGCCCGCATCAAATTCAAAACACTGATGCTTGCCTACAAAGCTAAAAATGGCCCAGCACCCACTTACCTCTCTGCGCTAATTACACCACGAACTGCACCACGTTCCCTCCGATCCTCCAGCACTGCTCGCCTCATCCCACCATCTCTCAGGGATCGAGGGCGGCATTCATCCAGGCTCTTTTCTGTTCTGGCACCTAGGTGGTGGAATGAACTTCCTCTAGATGTCCGTACATCAGAGACTTTGACTATCTTTAAACGACGACTCAAGACGCATCTGTTTCTCCAGTATTTGGACTAACCCCCCCCCAAAAAAAATAAATAAAATAAAATAAAATAAAAACTCAGATGTGTTGGACTAATGGTACTTAGTTATTAACCTAGTTAACCCAGTGTAAGTATGTATCCAATGTTGTAAACATTAAAGCACTTTTTGTAAGTCGCTCTGGATAAGAGCGTCTGCCAAATGCCTAAATGTAAATGTAAATGTAAATGCTAAAGCCGCGGTGCATCAGTAACACGCAGAGAGGGAATCAGAGAGAATCGTAGAGAATCAGCTGAGATTGAGACTGATCCGCAGTTCGAATCGGGTTTTTTTTTCAGATCATATATATATTTTATATTGCAGTACATCTGCAATTAGATAGATTTAAAATTAAAACAAACCTTTTCGACAAACTCCGCCTTCTGTGTTATGATTGGTTATAAGAATTCGGTGTCATCTGGTTAAATCCATAGTTTACAGTTTTATAGCCTCGAGGATCTTCTGGAAAAACGTTTTTTTTTTTTAATTTATTTATTTTATTTTGCTGAAAGCAACAACATACAATGCAAACCACATATAGTAGCCAGGGAGAATAAAAGGAGCAGTACATTGATAAAACACCACCACCACCAACAACAGAAGATTAATAAAATAAATAATAATACATCGCCAAAAATATAATAACAACAAGAAGAAGAACAACAACAATAATAAATACAATTTAGGAAAAACACTGTAAAGGAGCGCCAGAAAAAGAAACTAGAAATGTATTCCGTCTGGCACAAATAAATACAAAATTGTAAAAGCTTTGAATTAAAAAAAATAAAATTATTAATACTTTAATAACTTAATACTTTTTAAATATATGTCTTAAATGTATTTGATTTTTCAATACATGATGAAGATAAACTATCATTAAATTTACATTTATTACAAAAAAAATTGATTATAATAAGCAATTATAAAGATTACATTTATTATCAAATATTTATCCTCCTTCACAATTTTTTTTGAAAGCACCCCGATTATGAAAATGACGTAACTATTCCCACGCATGCGCTCCTTGCTTTTTTTTTTTTTTTACTTTGAGCGGCATGACACGGCCCGCCCAGCGTTAACGACTAAGTACTCAAGAAGAAGAAGAAGTTGACGGAAGTGACGCAAATATTTTGAACGCTTACCGCGCTGAGGGTTGAGTGTATTTCTGGATTAGTTTAACGCGGTCTGTTTATTCGGTAAGTTCTCAGTTTAATAAGAGTTAATTCTGATTCCATTACATACTGTGTGCAGTCTCAGCAGTGTATGAGCAGCGGTTAGCTTTGTGTGTTTATCTTCAGTGTGTGAATTGACATTTAGTCCTCAGGCATTATGAAGAGAGCGGACAGAGCTCTGGGTAAAGACACAGCGATTCCCTCACATCCTAACTTAGCATGTAAGAAAGTTAACACCAGGCCTGAACCTGAGACTCTGATCAGGTGAGTAGTGAGAGATTATATTAGTTTGTGTATGAGGTTTGTTTTCCAGGAGTTTATTTGTCACTAACACACTGCAGTCTGTGTAATGGTGAACTGTAATTCTTTTTCAGGAAGAACCCAGGCAAAAGTCTTAAAGGGTGAGCAGATCAAAAAAAGGATCATAAATATGTTTAGCAAAGTGATTTCTGTATTCATGCTGATAATGGATGAATTCATGTTTTAGCCCCTCAGTGAGATTCGGATTCCAGAGTGATGTAAAAGAACAAAATCGGCTCTTGGTGCTGATGAATGAAGATTTGCAGAAACAGGTTACAGATTTGAAGGTAAAGTTCATTAGTTGCTCAAGAGTTCAATCACAGCATACGACAATACTGTAACAGCATGTTGCATTTTTATGTAGAAATGTTGTGGTACAGCTGGTAAAATTGTTAAGCTCCGTTAATGGCATTACTAATGTATATCCTTACAGTTATATTTGCACCCTATTTATTAAAATGTTGTCTCTATGAAATAACCTAAAAGATTTCTTAAAAACTCTTAAACGATTTAATAAAGTTTTAGTATTATTTTTTAAGTTACTAAAAATATGAACTTGAAAGTTTTCTGAGGATCCAAATGTTTGTTTGTAGAAAGTTTTATTAAATGAGTTAAAATATAAAAAACATAAAGGTCACTTTTACACACATTCATGGCAAAAAGATAGTGTTGCCTTCTTTCATGCTAGGTTGTTTATCTGTCTGTCTGTTTGTTTATCAGTGCCTAAATGACAATTAAATAAAGTCTGGTCCTCACTAACGTACAGTACACTGTATGGACACTAAAAATAATTGGCCAGACCTGTAAATTATTGAATTTAGGTGTTTCAACTCAGGTTCAGGCCACTTATTCCCAGGGAGGGAAATCTTCATATGAAGATTGGTTTGCAAGCTTCAGCATACGAAGACATTTTTGACAATGCTGTGCTTCCAATTTTGTGGCAACAGTTTGGGGTCCTTTTTTATTCCAACAAGACATGGTTTTTAGTGTAGAAGAACTTGACTGGCCCACACAGAGCCCTGTGACCTCTACCCCATCGAGCACCTTTGGAATGAACTGGAGTGGAGATTGCGAGCCAGGCCTGTAATTTTCATCATAGGTATACTGCAACCATAAGAGACAAAATAATAATAAAAAATCCAGAAAATCACATTGTAGGATTTTTAAAGAATTCATTGGTAAATTCCTCGGTAGAATAAGTATTTGGTCACCTACAAACAAGCAAGATTTCTGTCTCTCACAGACCTGTAACTTCTTCTTTAAGAGACTCCTCTGTCCTCCACTCGTTACCTGTAATAATGGCATCTGTAAAAAAGACACCTGTCCACAACCTCAAACAGTCACATTCCAAACTTCACTATGGCCAAAACCAAAGAGCTGTAGAAGGACACCAGAGACAAAATTGTAGACCTGCATCAGGCTAGGAAGACTGAATCTGCAATAGGTAAGCAGCTTGTTGTGAAGAAATCAACTGTGGGAGCAATTATTAAAATGGAAGACATACAAGACCACTGATAATCTCCCTCAATCTTACCCCGGGGGTTAAAAAGATCACAAGAACTGTGGGTAAAAATCCCAGAACCACACGGTGGGACCTAGTGAATGACCTGCAGAGAGCTGGGACCAAAGTAACAAAGACTACACTCAGTAACACACTGCGCCGCCAGGAACTCAAATCCTGCAGTGCCAGACGTGTGTCCCCCTGCTTAAGCCAGTACATGTCCAGGCCCTTGCGAAGTTTGGTAGAGAGCATTTGGATGATCCAGAAGAGGATTGGGAGAATGTCATATGGTCAGATGAAACCAAAATAGAAATTTGTATTTGAAGGAGAAAGAATGATGAGTTGCATCCAAAGAACACCATACCTACATTGGAAGTGAAAACATTATGCTTTGGGGCTGTTGTTCTGCAAAGGGACCAGGACAACCAGTCCGTGTAAAGGAAAGAATAAATGGGGCCATGTATCGTGAGATTTCTTGATCAAAGTTTTTTTTTTTTTTTTTTTTTTTTTTAACTGTACAGAAAAAACACAAAACCAAACCCCCATCCCTCCAACACCAGACAAACACAAGGATGCCATAACAATCCGATGTCCATAAAAAATTAAAATAAAATAAGTAATCTTCCCCACACCCTTTCTTTACAGTACAATATTATCTGAGTTCATGCCCTCAGCAAAAGTTAAGAAAGACTTAACTTGTAAGCCAAATATTATAAAATATGCCAGTAGACCCTCTAACTGTTTACCTAATTTTTCTCCAGTTTAAGGCAGTACATCACTTCCCTTATCCAATGTTGGTGGATCAGGATCTTTTTTTAACTCAAAGTCAAAATTAATCTCCTAGCCAAAAAGGGAACAGAAGGCCAATATTTTAATTTTCCTTTGGTTAAAACTAGTGTTTTCTGGGGGCACACCAAACAATGCAATAAATGTAGATGGCTCTACTATCTCTCCAAATATTATAGAAAAAGTCTCCAAAAACATTTGTCCAAAACATGGAGAGTCTCGGACAAGTCCAGAATACATACAGCAGAGTTGCAGGAGCCTGCCTGCATCTGTCACATGTGGTGTCTATATCAGTTTTAATCTTAGAAAGTCTAACTTTTGACCAATGTAGATGATGCACAATCTTAAATTGTATTACAGCATGTCTAAAGCAACTGGATGATGAGAGAATTCCCCGTATCATTTTGTGCCTGATTTTCTCTGAAATTGGTTCATCTAAATCTGTCTCCCATTTATTTCTGAATAAATCTAAGGGTGTTGAATCATACATATTGAGTAATTCATAAATCCAAGCTCACAATTGAGGCAGAGCTATATTATTAATTAAAAGATATAATGAAATAATAACAACAGTAAAATGAATAAAAAGTAGAGAAAGAAACCTTAACCGTACATTAATAATAGAATCAGTGATGTTTCCATCAGCAGTGAAACTATTAAGTAAATATTGTTGTGTCAGAATTATCTGTAGAAAGTCTCCTGCTCATTGCTGAATAGTACCTTCTACGCCCTCTGGGAGGAGCTAAAAACAATGCAAACAAAAAGGTCACTGTTCCACTGAAGGGTGGCCTAGGCTGGAAAACGGTATAGACGGATAGAAGTTAAGTGTTTGCATAATTTTCAATCCTCTGCGGGGATAATGTGCTTCTTGATATAATGTTGTTCTTGATATTGACCACGTTGATGGGCCGCTTTCCACCTTTTGTATCATGATTTTCATTTGTTTTATTTCGGAGTGAAACTGCCGCATTATTTATAATTTACTTTTTAACGGATTGTATCTCGTTTTTAGGGGCACTGAAATCATCGACAAGCGCATTTTTTAGTTCAGTCTAAATTACTGCCGAGATATCTTCTTTTAATGAGCGAAGAATCTCTGATTTTCTCTGGACTCCCTGGAGGGTCTGGTGTTGCTCCAGACTGGGCGATGGTGGAGCACGAAGACAAGGCGACATTGGGCCTATTGTTGGTTGATGCGTTGTATTTATATTTGTGTAGTTTTTCCACCATTGACCCGCATATTAATTTTCACAATATTTCAAAGTGAAAATCATATCAAATTTTATATAGTGTTTTGTAAAATAAAGCGCTAAAGAAGAGAATAAAGAAGAGTTCGGCGAGAGCACAAGCCAAACATGTCCTACTCCATTGCCATGCAAGAGCGCCCCCGTATCGTGAGATTTTGAATGAACCTCTGTCCATCAGAAACTCAGAGTTTTATTGCCAAGTACGCTTGCACGTACAAGGAATTTGTTTTAGTGACAGAGCTTCCAGAACAAAAGACAAACGAAAAGAAAAACGGCATGACACAAAAAAAGGGGGTTGACATCAAATTGAGTAGGATGTGAGATACTTTTAAATAAGTTATATAAATATCTGAAATTTGTGGTATTATACAGTATATTGCACTGTGGTACTGTACACAATATTGCACAAATATTTATTGACAGTTAGAATGATGTTTAACTGTTCATGAGGGAGATTGCCTGGGGAAAAAACTGTTTTTGTGCCTGACTGTCTGTCCTGCAAGGGCATTTAAGATAAAACGTGGCTGGGTCATCAAGCATGACAATGATCCCAAACACAATGCCTGGGCAACAAACTAGTGGCTTTGTAAGAAGCATTCCAAGGTCCTGGAGTGGCCTAGCCTGTCTCCAGATCTGGCTGCCCAGCGACAGCCCCAAAACATCAACAGGAATGGGCCAAAATACCAGCAACAGTGTGTGAAAACTTTGTGAGAACTTACAGAAAACGTTTGACCTTTGTCATTGCCAACAAAGGGTTTATAACAAAGTATTAAAATAAAATTTAATTATTGACCAAATACTTATTTTCCACCATAATTTAGAAATAAATTCTTTAAAAATCCTACAATGTGATTTTCTGGATTTTTTTTTTCTTGTCTCTCATAGCTGAGGTATACTTATGATAAAAATTATGGGCCTCTCTCATCTTTTTAGGGGGCACAATTGGGTGGCTGACTAAATCCTTTTTTTTACCCCACTGTGTATGTGTGTGTGTGTGTATATATATATATATATATATATATATATATATATATATATAAACTATTTAATATTTTATATATATATATATATAAATTTAATTATTGTTATTCCAAGCATTTCTGTAAGGAACATGGCTGTAACATAACAAAATTAAATAGACATGAAGATCTTTTCTGATTGTATACTTGGACTTTTTTGCCTTTTATTAGTTGTTTTGTTTTCTCTGTGTAGGAAAGTGTGTCTGTATTAGAACAACGCTGTGGTGATCTTCAAGAAAACAACACTGAAATTAAAAAACATCTTAGAGACTGTCATGTACTACTTATTGCAGAAAACCTTGATCCAGGTAACATTTTTTGTTTTAATGAACTAAAGCATGATGTTTATGTCACAAGTCACTATAGTACACATCTTATATCCACCATATTACTATTTATTAACATGCATACTAAAGTTTGGTCACTTAACTATTAATGAAGCATATTAGTGGTATGAACATAATGGTGATGCCTTTTGAACAGGTGTGATGCAAACCCAATAAATTGATTCACAAAGTTCTTTGTTAAGACCCTAGCTTAGTGACCACCAAGTTTACAGAGGAGTCTGTCACCACAGCACCTTTAACTCTTTTACCTAAAGTAATCGTGTTCAGAAAGATTTTATTTTCAGCTACTGTATATCCATATCTGATGATACCAATTTTCGGGGATATCCACATTCATTGCATCATAAGGAACACCAGAACAAGGCAGAAGTCACTTGTCTGGCACTTGGAAGATCTTGACAGATAGCCTAATCTTCACATTCAAATTCAAATTTTATTTGTCACATACACAGTCATACACAGTACGATATGCAGTATGATATAGCTTGCTACTTGTATAGTCCATAACTGGATAAAATGAAAATGTAGGAACTGCACAGTAAGGAGCAAATAAACAGGAGTAGTGCTTCAGTTGTTTATTGTGTTCTACACATCTTGGCCTGTTTGGATTTAATTTCCAAGGTTTGTTTTGGTTAAAGAGTAATGCTGCATTCAGCTTTACATAAAAGCATGAGATGAAGTAGAGATTAGTTGCCCTGAAACAGATTTAGGGTTAAAGTACATTACTTAATGTCTTAACATTGGCAGCTTGGTGGTGCTAGGCTTTGAACCCTGGACATTGTTTATGCAAAGAGTCGAGATTTGCAATATTCTGACAAACGAGGAAGTTTTTTAAGACCTCTGCAATTTGCCCTGGCCACTTCCTGACTGATGGCAGCCCTATGTTGTATAATCAATGCTTGGAGTTTGTCAGAATTTTTGGGTTTTTGTTTGTCCACCACCCCTGAAAGATTGACCACAACTTCTTAATGGGAGTAACATCTGAGGACTTTCCTGGCCATGGACCCAACCTTTTGATGTTTTGTTCCCCGAGCCACTTAATTATTTTTTTTGCCTTATGGCGAGATGATCCATCATGCTGGAAAAGGCATTGTTCATCACCAAACTGTTCTTGGCTGGTTAGGAGAATTTGCTCTCAGAGAATTTTTTTGTAATATTTTTTATTCATGGCTGTGTTCTCAGTCGAAATTGTGAGTAAGCGCACTCCCTACACTCAAAAAAATAACTTGTTGAATGAACGTAATTAAATTATGGAAAGAATTTACACCTGATTTAATGGCTTTCTCTTAGCGTTAAGCAATTTTGTTGGCCCAACTTAATGTTCTTAGGTTCAGTCAAATTAATTTTATTAGGTTCATTTAACTTATTTACTACAGCTGCGTCCAACATAATTTAATACTGTTAACATTAATGAATAGCGTTGGTACAACACATTTTTCAGTTGTAAATTAAGTTGATCTAACTCAAGTAAATTTAAATTTCAAGCCCTGGTCAACAGAATTCTGTGAAGGAAGGAAGCAGAAGACAAACGGGATAGACAGAGATTTTTATTTTACACCAGCAGCAACTTACAAATGAGGTCTCAATTTAAAAAGATGTACAAAACATAAAACACCACAAATAAGTATTAATCATAGAAAAAAAAAATTAACACCAACAGAAAGTTTTGTAATTTATAACTGTTCGTTATGACTTTTAAATATGACCGTTAGAGACGGTTGGTCAGGAAACTCCTGAAGTCAGATGCAGACAGGACACTTTCACTCACAAACTCCTGTGAAAAAATACAGAGATAGATTCAATTAAAATTCATGATACTTAATTTATCAAATGAACAATATTTATACTTTCTTCCTCTCGCTTCACAACTCATGAGAACAGACCGAAACCAGAACCGAACCGCAGATTAAGCACGCGCATATAACCGTCGGGATTTTAAGTGTGATTAAAAATACAAGAAATAGCTTAAACCAAAATAACGTGACTAAACATCGCTGAACAGCAGGTGACATTTATGTTCAGTATTTGGTTTCTATTTAAAAAGACGGGAATTAATTCCTGCTTACCTTTTCCACACGCCCGCCAAACGTTTGTCTTCTCAACACGCTGTGTTCTCTTCTCGCGATATTTCCGGTTTTGCTATTTCCGGTTTTCATAGTGACAAGATCTCTCTGGTTTATCTCAACATGATTAAATCTAATACATGTTAAGTTGTTGAATTTCATGTAAATACAACATAATTTATTCATGTTCATCTTGAAAACATGAAATTATTATGTACAAAACACATATTACATTTTAGTACATGTAACAGGTAGCCATGTTCATTTTTTTGAGTGTAGGCCGACAAGAAACCCTACACATAAACATTTTAGTGTTTTCCCTGCTACCAGCTTACCTTATTCAGCTACAGTTGTGGTCAAAAATTTATATGCACTTATTATAAATAATACCTGGCCTTATAATAATTTCTTAAAACTGTGTTTTTTGTTTTCGGTTAAAAATGATTGTAAGTCATACATTTTTAATAGAAGAAAAACCCAAGAATAAGGAGCACACGATTTCAGTTATTTTGCGTTTTCTGATTGCAGCACAGGGTCATAATTACTGTATACATACAGGATCGAAACCATAAATGAAACCACATCGATT
Organism: Clarias gariepinus; assembly: GCF_024256425.1. Lineage (NCBI taxonomy): Eukaryota > Metazoa > Chordata > Actinopteri > Siluriformes > Clariidae > Clarias > Clarias gariepinus. The sequence continues at coordinate 22,181,844 of NC_071117.1, forward strand.
ATTATTAATTTTATGTTTTTGAAAGTCCTCCAAGGCTTCTCAACTTCCTGTTAGTTTGTGTGACAGCACCTATTGGATTGACAAACACACCATACAATGGCATAGTCCAAGGAGTTCAGTACAGATCTGAGATTGAAGATGGTAACTTTGCATAGGTCGGCAATGTTTCTTGGAACCATTTCTAAACAACCAAAGTTGGGTTGGTTGGTTAGGAACCACCAAGACACAGGTCTGTCATGAAATTAAAGGTGCTGGAACACTAGTGTCCCAGTCTACAGTCACATGAGTTTTATATCACTATGGACTTAAAGCTTTCATTTAATAAAAGAAGCTACTGCTCAAAAGAAAGACACTTTTAAAAAATATTTTCTTTTTGTTTGTATTAAAAAAACTACAAATTAATTAAGCAATCAAACTTTTATTGATAATAAATAACAGTAATAAGGCTGTTTAACAATAACAAAACTTGCTTCCAAGTGCTTCCAAACCGCCGACATACTCCGTGTTTGATGCGTAATGACAGCGCAAACGAGACGGGAGGATGGGAGAGACGTGGCGACAATTTCGGCTTTTATTTTCGGCGCTTTCTTACGTTTCGGCGGCCGAAATTTCGGTGCATCCCTAATTTTTATCCAATTATGCATTAATCCACTTAAATCTGTATTCAGTTTCAGGGGAGAAATTTGGTGAAGCAGCAGAACAGAGGGCAGGACAAAGAAAAGAAGTCATGGTAATTTATTTATTTATTTATGTATTTGTTTGCTTCATTTATTTATACTTGATACTGAATTATGTGCTATTTTTTTATTGATACCTTTTTATTATAAAGTGAATCATTAATGATATTCTTAAGACAAGTGTTTGTCAGCTAATGTTTACATATAGATATTGGTTCAGCTGTTTTATTAAAAGCTGGTTAATGGTGGTATGAAAATTGTCAGGACAGTTGCAAAAGATTAAAAAATTCAGAACATGGCATTTCCTCTTGATGTTTGTTTGTGCCAATAATGTGCACAATTTTTGTGATCACTATTTTTCAAAATAAAAACCAAATAATGTATTCATGTAGATTTGTTCATTCACATTAATTCTAAACACATTACTTCACTGGATTCGCTGTTTAACATACCCCCCCCCCCCCCCCAAAAAAAATAAATAAATAAATAAATAATAATAATAATAAAGAACAAAATTACACACTTTGAATGATTTCATTCAGTTACTGTAGGCTTTAATTAGGGCACACGTTGGGGTGACTAGTTCATGTGTGATTGCTCATGCTATTAGAACCACCATTTCACAATTTTAGTCTTATAATATGCTCAGGTCTTCAGCCAAGTCTGGACTCATCAGACCACATGACATTTTTTCATTGCTCCAATGTCCAATCTTTATGCTTCCTATCAAATTGAAGCCTTTTTTTCCTGATGAGTCTCACTAACAAGTTTAATGCCAATCCTGTGAGTTCTCATCACACATTGTGTGTGTATATAAAAATGCCTTTACTTTAACTATTAAACAGCAGGTTTTTACTGTTATATTTTTAATTATTATTTTTACCATGTAACCTCACAAAGCGTTAATGTGGTCTCCTGTCATTTTTTTATTTAAAAAAAAAAAATTTCGGACAAAATGTCTTACACAAGTTGATGCTTCAGCAGTATGCTTCCAGGAATATATAATGTGTTGAAGGGTTCTTGGTGGTTGTCCTTATAATAAATATTACAATACAATAATTTGACCCTCCTGAAATGGCAACGCTATTTTGGCCAGTTTTTGTAAACTTGAATTTACTGAATGAACTGGAGAGCAGATGTGAGCCATAACAATGTCACTGCAGTAAAAGAGATTAAAAGTGACTAAATATAACTAGATTGGTTGGAAGGGCGCATCTATCGACCCATCATCCAGCCCTGGAGCACAATTTAACTTTTTCTCTGGCTGTTTACATTTTTTTTTTTTTTTTTTTTGGAATTCATATTGCCTTATAAGTAATGTATTCTCTTAGGAATGTAATGGCATATTTGTAGCATTTTAAGGTTGTAGGCAAAGCAATTGGGAGAAAAGCCTTTCTTTGGGCTTGAAAACTTTTTTTTTTTTTTTTTTTTTGCCTGACCACATCAGTCGACAAAGAAAAACAAAGACTGTTGATTTCTTTGTTTGAAGCTGGGCAAAAATTTGACCCTTCTGAAACGTTCATGTTCTTATTCGAATAAGAATATATATATATATATATATATATATATATATATATATACACACACATATATAACTATTTTTTATATATTTGTGTATATGTATGTGTGTGCGCGCACACAATAATGAAGAGACTGTTTTATCAAAAAAATTAACAAGGAATATCGATAATCACACTTGCATGAGCGCATACTAACGGAATTACTGCTGTTAAGTAAAAAAAAAAAACGAACCTGCACTTTACCTTAGAAAAGAATCACGACAGAGCAGAGTTTCTGTGTAAGGCAGAGTGTGCGCGTCTATGTGTGTGTGGGAAGCAGAGAGGAGGATGAGGGGGTGGTAGGGGGTTTGCAAAGGCGAGGGAGTATGTGTGTGTTGGTATGTGTGAAGGAGCACGGTGTCAAATTACATACACGCACAACAGGCTGATACAGAGAGGAAGAGAGAAAATGGATTTTTAACTTTCTAATGAGACTTTATTTTGCTTTATACGGGCGCACACATGTTTTATATACAATACACGCGCACTGTACACACATGCTTACAAACACAAAATAAAATATGTTTTACACACACACACACACACACACACACACACACACGTGGTTGATTATTCCAGTAAGAGATGCGCACTTAAACCCAGCAGGGGAGACGATTACCCACAATCCTACAGCAAAAGAGAGAGAAAAAACATTGGCTTAGTTGTAAGCACGTGACGCTTCTCTGTACTCGTAAACTTTGACTAATTTTCAAAGTAAAAATTTATTAAAAATCTTTGCTCGTCTTGCGGAACACTCGCAATCCGCGTTACTCATCATCCGAGGTTCCACTGTATATATAAGTAATATGCCTGTGAAATCAGGATGGATAAACTCCATATGTGTAATAACCTAGTCATTCAGTACATTCAGGTCGTCAGCTGACTTTTTACCACATTACTAATCCTAGACCTAACCAACTGAAGCAATCCCAGATCATCACATTGCCTCCAGAGGCTTGTACACTATGCATGGTGGGTGCATAGCTTTGTGCGCTTACCTTCTTACCCTGATGCACCCATTGCACTGGAATAGGGTCAATCTGGACTCATCAGACCACATGACCCTCTTCTATCGCTCCAATGTCCATCACATATCTTTATGCTTCCCACTTTTGACTTCTTTGGCCAGGAATTGCCAATGACATAAGTTACCACTTTATACACATTTTTCTCACACATACACACTTCCGTAAATTTTCTTTTCATTTTTGTGAAGCTGCTTTGAGACAATGACCATTGTTAAAAGCGCTATATAAAAAAAATTGAATTGAATAGAAGTTAAATCACTTAAAAAGTTTGACACAGATTCTCTGGTTGTTTTTGACTGTTGATCACAATTACTACGTTAATCAGAAAGTGCTTTATTTCCAAATTACCTTGGCACAAGCAATTTGTTTTAATGACAAGCTTCTAGAGAGAACACCACCACACAAAAATCCTTATTTATAAATATCAGTGGTATTGCTCAGTATTGCATATATTGTACATATTAATATTGGCTTTATTTTTTATTACATAGTGGCGAGAACATTTAACTGTTCACGATGTAGAAGAAACTGTTCTTGTGTCTGGCTGTCTGACCAGATGGCAAAAGTTCAAGGAGAAGATGGCTTGGATGCGAGAAGTCCAAAGTGATTTTCTGAGCCATTTCCTTCACTCTGAATATATACAGTTCTTGAAGTGTGGGCAGGGGAAAACTAAAAATCCTTTCAGCAGTCCAAATGTCCTTTGATAAGTGATTTTGAAGCTTAGCCAAGCCTGACAGAGCAGCTCCTGTGGCAGGTAGAACTTCCTCAGCTGCCGAAGGAATTACAACCTCAGCTGAAGCTTTTTGATAATGAATTGTTAAGTGAAAAGTCAATGTGATTGTCAATTGGCTTTGGGGTGAAAAAAAAAATATCACTATAAAACTTTAACTATATATAAAGTAATTCTGCACAACCAGAGCTGTACCTTTGTGGCACAAGGGGAACCTACATAATACTGGGCATGTTGTGTTGGTCATGTTGTGGCTGATCGATTGGTGTGTATCTCATATCTGGACAGGTTTCACAGTATCAAAATAATCAATGTTTTTCATTTCACTTGTCAGTGATTTTAACATAATGGTTGATCAGTGTATCGACAAGATGTTATCCAGACTAATTGCTGCCTAAATGATGAGAGTTCAGTAATTAGCACAGATTGACTATTTTCATCTTTTGTGTGGATAAAGAAAAATCTTATAAATGTATACTCTATGTATTACATTTTAAAATACTATTTCTACATCACAGTGTTGGCCTGTTGCAAATCATTGTTTTTTATTTTTATTTAGTGCTCGTACAAGTATTTTCCAATATGAATAAATGACCTAATTTTTTTTCTCTTAATGGATTTTATTTATTAATTTTATAATGTTTGTTATTTATCTTTATTTATTTTTGTTAAGAGCACACTTACGAATGAAATGTTTTGGCAAGTATTTGAAGAAATTGTATTGTATAGTATTTGAATTTTTTTTTATTTTATTTATCTTTTTTTCTTTTTTTTTTTTTTTTACAGACTGTTTCCCAAAACCTTTTAACCGAGCTGAAGCAGTTTGAAGATTTTACAAACGAGCACAGAACACATTTAACAGTAAGTTGCAGTATTCAGTCTTCTATATGCATAAAAGCTTTGTTGTATGCATTAGTCACTTTCTCATAAATCTGTGGTTCTAGGAGGTGCAGAACACCATGAGAAGTCTTAAAGGAGCCAGAGAAAAGCTTCACAAGGAGCGGGAATCATTTTGTATGTATGCAGAAAACATGGAGAAAGCACTGGAGGATGCAGAGAGGCTGCTGATAGAGTGAAAAATACAGTTTTTGATAGGAGAAGGAATTAGATGGTTATTTCATAAATAAAAAATTTTGTGCTCATTCTTTTTAAATAAAAAGTACTACAAATAAATTAGGCTTGTCTTAGTAATACTATCTCCTGCTTAACTGTATGTGATATCCTGTTCAACTTGTATCAAACTTCCCCACAAATAATTTTGTATAGTCAGTGTGGAGGAAAATAATAAAGCTTTATATGTATTAGCTACAAAATCACAAATAAATTGTGCATTATTTAAGTTGCTGAAAATATATTGGTAATTTTTGTTTTGCCTTTGCTTTTACTTTGTTTGTCTTCACTGCTCCAAACCAATGTTATTTGGATGGTTCTTACTTTTATACACTTACACACACACACACACATACACTGCTTCTTTTTTCCTTCTCTGTTCTTCTTTTTTTCCCCCTTCTTTTCATTCCATCTCAAATTTGACACAGTTAATCAGCTTGCCACAGTTTATCTATACATTTTGCCAGCTGCGCCTCCTAATCATTTTTTAGGACCGATCAGAGGGATTCAGGCAATTTTCAGTCTCTGATGGAGAATTTAAGCTAACAGATGATCTTTTCCAATCTAATCAGTCTGTGTTTAGACTGTTCACAACCATGAGTGAGTTTTGCACAGATAATCATTTAAAATTAACTATTTGCAGTTGCGTGAGAGAACCTTTTTTTTTTCTTCTTCCTTTAACTTTTTGGCCTAACTACAACAAATCCAGTACTCCACATGTACACAGCCAATCATGGTGATGGTCTTTAGCATGTGAGATATGGAGTCAGCAGTGTTGCCAACTCCAAAAAAGTCTAAAAGTAAAAGACTAAAAGTCAGTAGAAGTTGCTAAATGATATCATCGCGTAATTTACATGTCATGACAAAAAGTGAGTAGGAAAAAAAACATATTGATAGGATAGCATCTTGCAGTTGATGGAGATTTGTGGGATGCACATCCAGGGCACGAAGCTCTCGTTCCACCACATCCCAAAGCTGCTCTATTGGGTTGAGATCTGGTGACTGTGGGGGTCATTTTAGTACAGTGAACTCATTGTCATGTTCAAGAAACCAATTTTAAATAATTCGAGCTTTGTGACATGGTACATTATCCTGCTGGAAGTAGCCATCAGAGGATGAGTACATGGTGGTCATAAAGGAATGGACATGGTCAGAAACAATGCTCAGGTAGCCTGTGGCATTTAAACGATGCCCAATTCGCACTAAGGGGCCTAAAGTGTGCCAAAAAAACATCCCCCACACCATTACACCACCACCAGCCTGCACAGTGGTAACAAGGCATGATGGATCCATGTACTCATTCTGTTCACATATATATATATATTTTTATATATATATATATATATATATATATATATTATATACAGACCCATCAAAGCCTCCAAAAGTCTCCAGTAACACCAGAAAAAAGTTGCTAGATTTGTCGCTAGTTGCTTTTAGACAAGTCGCTAAGTTGGCAACACTGGGAGTCAGTCCCAGGTATAATTATATTTATTGTTATTTATAATGTTATGTATATTTTCAATAGTCAATATTAGATTAAACACATATCTGATCTGTATGTTTTTTTTTGTTTGTTTGTTTCTATTTACTTATATTTACTGGTCAGAAGAAAAGCAGCATGACCTTTATTGAGCATAGTACAGGCATGTAAATTGTTAATGCCTCCCTGTCTGTGTGTGTGTGGTGTATGTGTGTCTAAGAGAGAGAGAGAGAAAGTAAATGAGAATATAATATTATTAACAATTACAAGAATTTAACATGCAAGCTATAACAGAGTAGTTCATGGATTATTATTAGAAGTAGTACTGTACTAGTAGTGTTCATAGGCCCTTGGGTATACAATCTACAGTTAAACCCCAATAGTTTAATTGTCAAACTATTGATTGGGATAGACTTTAGACTTTATCTAATTTCACCATTAGCCACCACTGATCTACAGTAATCCATTGAATCTTGCTTCTGGTGGTAAACATTATATACATGTTATAATAAATATTTTATTAATAACATTATTATAGCCTACATTTTTTTTAATATATATATATATATATAAAAAGAAAATTCACGTGTACATTTCTAGAAAAGATTTGGGGTCCATATATTCCTACCTCTAGTGTTACTTTACTAACGTATTAACACTTTTTATGGTAATATCCAGCTATGTGAATCTCACTGATTTCTTAAATATAGTAATGTTATTGTATAATTTTTAGATTAATTATTAAGTGACAGAATTATTATGCTGCAGTAAAGAATCCAAACTATGTAGCCTACGATGTGTGATTGAGTGGAGAAACATAAACTCCACAGATTGCCAAACTGAGAGCATGGATCACTCAATTCACACAGATTATTAAAATGTGCTATGGATAACTTACTGTATATATAGATTAGATAGGTGAATACAGTCATAGTGCTTCTTCAACAATGACAAGCTGAGACTGAGACAGATCAGCAAATCAGCAGGTTTCCACAGCGGAATATCCAGTCCGGCACAGGTTTATGCCGAATGTCCTTTCTGACGCAACTCTCCCATTTTATCCGGGCTTGGGACCGGCACTGCATCCAGATCAGCAGTATAAGTATGAAAAAAAAAACACAACACTCAAAATACAGAGTTATCTAATATGCAACATGCACTTTCATCCACTGCTGTGTTTATCCGTTCAATGGCCTTGCCTTTTTATGCTTTTTGGGAAACATTTATTTATTTCATAAGGACACTTTAAAAAGCAAGACAAGGCATACAGATAGTAAAAAGGAATTCAATCAGGTGGCAGAAATTATTTTTCATACCATTCGAACACAATCTAATATTTGGAAACAGACACTTGCATGCTAATGGTCTACAAAATATCTATAGTTATAAGAAAAAAATATGTTATCAATTTTAAGGACAACCAGCTGGAAAAAAAAAATGCTCTCAATACTTAATTATTGCTCCTTTAAGACAAATTGCTGCATCAATGCAGCATGGCATGGAGGTGACCAGGTATTATTAAAGACCAGGTTGCTTTGATAGCAGTCTTTAACTCGTCTGTATTGTTGGGTCTTTGTTTCAGCAGCTGGAAAACGAAATTGGAAAGCACCCAAAATATGCAATAATCACATATGATCAGTTGATATTGAGATGCGTCTGGTACATATGCCAGGACCGTAGCCAGCCTGGTGCAAGGGGGGGTTCTTTTTTTTTTTTTTAAAGTGGACCTTTTTTCTTAGCATTTTGTATTTGAGTATTTACTCATTTTGTATTTCATTTTGAGGTTTAAATACTGCATTTTAGTGACATGTTCTGGATTATCTTGTCTGCTGGTATCATAATGTGCATGCTTTTGAAAAATACTACCAATAATGATCTAATAATAATAATAATATACAAATATTACGGAAAAAGACGATCAGTTAATGCACTTACAAGACTGTGGGATGAATATTTTTTTTTTGTGGGCTTCTTTTATTTTATGTTTTATTTAACAATTATTCATGATAAACTTCATTCGAATGCTGTCTACACCGCGTATAGACACTAGACAGCATCGCCTATGGTTAATAAAATAATGTAATAAATTTACTAATTTAATATAATAATTTATTAATTTAAAATAAAATGTTAATAAATCCTAATACTATGCATGCTCAAGCAGGTTTGTTTACGCATTGAACTCGTCGTTCTTTCTTTTCTTTTTTCTTTTTTTGATGGATTAACATTTTTAACATAATAAATTCACAGATCCATCAGATAGGCTCCTGTCTGTTAATGTTTATTTAAGATGTTACAGACTTGTCATAGCCATTCAGACTGCTCAAGAAAAGGCACAAGAGAACTATTCTGTGAATGATGTGGGGTTGACGATTAGCTACCACTTAACTAGCGTTAGCAATTTGATCTTGAGGTAGCAGACCTATTCTGCTTACTCTGTCTTTTTAAACATATGTTCAATATTCTGTGATAATGACGCTGCTGCCTGCTCCCCCTTCCGTCTCTCCTGCTCTTTTCGACCCATATTATTTACTGCTGGATGCCGCCTCACAGATTTAGAAAACGTCAGTTGCTGCGCGGACTTGTCACATGTCGCGTTTTTTTTTTTTTGTAAATTGTTTTGTAATAAAGTGTTATTTTAAATAATGACTAACAATTTAAATCTGTTTCAAAAAATAAAAAAATATATTAAAAAAATAATAACAAAAAATTCTGGACCTTTGGCAGTGGGGGGTGGGTCGTTCGAACCACCCGAACCCCCCCTGGCTACGGGCCTGTATGCCTTGTAAGGCCTTTACAGCAGCTCTAATCTGAGGTGAGATTTACTGTATTGGTGATTTCTGAGGCTGGTAACTGGTGACATCTCATCTACATGCACAGACTGAGGTGGAAATAAAGCCCTTGACCCTGGAGAGGTGCAAGGCGACAGTGCTAACCACTACTTTATCACCTTTCTACTACCATAGCAATGGCAGCAACAGGACACCACTGACCACACAAAATGCACACCAGTGAAAGTTTTTTTGTTTTGTTTTTAAAGCTTGAAAACAGCAGATTGTGTGTGTATATACAGAGTCAGCCATAAAACTGTATACACACTACAGGAAAAAGAAAAACTTATATAAATATTTTTAACACAAAATTTAGATAATATTATGAAAATCTTATTAATATTAAATCAATAAAGTTTACATCATACTATGTTTCTTTTTCAGATTACTTAGTTATATAATATATATAAGCTTTTATTTTGAAAACTGTTACTGGCGCGTGCAGCTTGAGCCGGTAGTGTCGACGACGTCCCGCTGCTTTGTTGCTATGGTAACGGAGATGTTGATACTGTGACACAGGAAAAGACGAGCGCGCGTACAACATAACAGAAGTAACCCGCGTCTCTAGCGCCCCCAGGCCGTTAGGTAACATGAACACATTGTTTTGTAATACAGTAAATTCGTTTTATGCGTGATATTTGCAAACAAACCTAACAAACCGGGTAGCTGCGCATGCTTTAATTAGCCTAATTAATAAATTGGCCTCATTATGAACATCGTATAGCGTTCAGTGTTTTATATATGTATAGTGAGATTAGTCTTGGATCTAACTCTCACTTCCTTATATTGGATTAGAAATGGAGGTAATGCTGCAAACTCCAAAGAGGCTCTCTGTTAATGCGAAGAAAAAGAAAACTCTCCCTCTTGGCCAGCTGCAGGAGGAAACACGCAGGTCCACTAAAGTCCCTCATCATCTTCTGGAAACTAGTAAGTGTCTAATTCATTTTAGATAATGGACCAGAGCTACAGAACATAACTTTAGGAAACCAGCAGTACATCAAAGTCTAATTGTGTCCAATAAAATGTGTCTTAATGAGCAGCCACATTAATAGGAACTCACATACAGTAATATCATAAAATTACTGGTCAAATGCTACACTTCAAAAACACCTAAAATAATCAGAAACACACGGCGCTCCTTTGAGAAAAAAATAAACAAATTTTACTAAGCTGTGTCAATGAAATAGTATAATAAGGTGTGGGAATTAAATACTGTGTTGTGGCTACAACATATTAACACAAGGAAATTAAATTGTACATGAGGTGTGGTCGGGAACATCACTTTAAATAAAGTAAAGCAGCTTGTATATACATTTATCTAATGTAATGTCAAGACACACACACAATAAAAAACCCTTTTTAATATTTTTTGGAAAACAACACATGGCATGTAGATTAACAACCATTTGTATAAACGAATGATTACCTTAATTTACTCTCTGGCACAATAAATACTCTACGGAGCCCCTCACCTTTTTAAGTTGTGACTATAAACTGCTCAGTTTCAGTGAGCCTTAGATTCCTGTTTCGGATTGGTATTAGCTGTTTCCGAATACAGGGGTGTAATGCCTTGCAGAATTACGGTTATGAAGTCCCGAAGTTTTTGGTAAAGTGGAAAAAAACATTACATTTCATTTAGATGTAAATGCGCACAGCATTTTGTGACATCAAATGCCACCAGACTGAGAAAGTCAATTCTTGGTGTTCCTCTGAAAATCGAGTTACTTCTTGGTATGTCTGTGCACTTAAAAAAAAAAAAAAAAAAAAAATCAGCAAAAATGTCAACAGTTCTGTGTTTCTCTGTCAATATGGGGTGCTGTGTGTACATTAATGAGGGAAAATTTTTTTTAAATGATTTTAGCAAATGGCTGCAACATAAAGAGTGAAAAATTTAAGGGAGTCTGAATACTTTCCGTTCCCACTGTATGTATATATACTGAGAATATTAGCTTTAAAATCAATTAACAAACAACCTTATTTGTTAAATATAAATCACTGACTATACGGTATGCTGTTTCTAAAAGAAAATATACATCAGTCATCTGTTAGCTGCCAGGCTAAATTATGTAATTCACAAATGAAATCACAGCATTATATTTTACATAATTGCCTACACATATCTGAAGTAATATTTAAAAGTTGAAGTCTTCAGCGACATGCTGCCTGTTTATTTCGTGATCTCTGCTTTTTCCCTGGTTTGTATTGGTTCAATTTTTTTTATAGCATTTTAATTAAAAACTTAAAACATTAATTTGAATTAAGTGATTAAATAGAGAAGATCATCCAAAACAATTCACAATAAACTGTATTTGTGTATCATGAAAAAGTTTTGTTGTTTAATTTAAAAAGTGTTTTTTTCATTAGTAAACAAGAGTTTATATAGTTGTTAAGTGAAACTGTTTTTTCACTCTATTATGCTGTTGAGTATCTGTGATTGGTTTAATTGAATAACTTTTAAGCTGTATAAAAGAAATTCTTTCACTTTTTAACTGAGGGTCTTTTGTGATATTAAATATCTTGCTCATATTAATTTGCTTAGATTTTTTTTTATTTGTTCAGGAAAACAAATACAACAACAACAAAAAAATATTTTCTCTCCACAGGGAGTTTTGCCAAGGTTAAGAGCAATAATGTTGTTGAGGCTGAACCATCAGAGCTGCATTTTAGTGGGTTCGAGGTGGGAAAGGATTACAAAAAAGTTGTGGTATGTCAAGTGCTCAACATTCATTTAGCAACACACAAATACTGTTTATTGGCCCTTAAGTTAGATATGAATAAATTAATTTGTAGAAGCTGTTAAACAAGCAATTTGGTATTTCTTAAAATCCTCTCATTTAAAAAACTATCCTTGAATAGTGCTGCTACTGAGTGTGTGAAAATTAACATAAGACACGACTAACTGACTTCATTCATTGTTGGTTTACATTTACAAAAAGATTATGCTGTCAAGTTTTAAAAGTTTGTGAATATGTTGTGAGATACAGTATGTAAAAAAGCAGACATTTGCTATTAGGGGCATTGACTGGAGAAATATTAAATATAAAAAAGCCACTGTTTATAAGAGGAATATGATATCATAACTCAGACAGTGTGAACGTTGTTTCTACAGTATGTGTAAGTTACAGGTCTGTACTTATTAATGTGTAGCATACTCCATGGTGTGCTGCATGTTGCCATGAACGTCCTGTTACTACCACCTGCTTTTCCAGCGCTGTATACTTTGAGTTTTATGGAAATTTGTTGGGCCAAATGCAAATCAGCCATGCGGCTTATGGGCATGCTAATTCATGGAAAAAAAACACTTAAGATTTTGTAAAGCTAGCTCAAATTTTAAATTTGTTCTAAAAGTGATTTAGGAAATTTAATCTAATTATATATATATATATGTGTTTTTTTTTTTTTTTACCAGAGACTGATTAATATTTCTTCTGAGGTGATCCACATCCACATACTTCCTACCCAAACTAAGTACTTTGAAACTGAATATACGCAAAAGGTAATGTTACAAATAAAGATCATTGTTAATCCCTGTGGTTCGTGGTAGAATGTATTATTTTTTTTACTTATTTTTACTTAATATTTAGAGTCGGCTAGTTCCAGGACTTGCTCACACTGTGACTGTGCACTTCAGTCCAGATGAGTGGCGTTACTTTTTTGACAGCATCAGGATCCATTGCAAGGTCAGGCTATTGTTTAGATTTTTTATTACAGATGTGTTAGATACAGACAAAATAAATTGTAACAAATATTTGGATGCCTAGACTTTAGATTGTGCTACACATTTGTTTGTTTTTAGGGGGAAGAGACCTTGCAGGTTCCTATTCATGCTTATCCAGTTATTGATGATCTTAATATTCCACCTTACATAAACCTGTTTCCTGTGCCACTGGGAAAAAGGTACCTGAACTTCTTTTTAATAGCTGATCACTGTTTACATCCATCTTTACATCAAAAAGTACATCAGGTACTTTGGGTCTGTACAGTATACTGAAGCATGCTCATAGTTAAACTCAGTTGTTAATTTATTTGACGTAAACCAGAGTTTTTATATATATATATCTCAACAACTTGTTAAAAGTAGCAAAAGTAGAAAAAGTAGAAAAAACATACACTCAACAAAAATATAAACGCAACACCTTTGTTTCTGCTCCGATTTTTCATGAGATGGACTTAAAGATCTAAAATTCATTCCAGATACACAATATTACCATTTCTCTCAAACATTGTTCACAAATCAGTCTAAATGTGTGATAGTGAGCACTTCTGCTTTGCTGAGATAATCCATCCCACCTCACAGGTGTGCCACATCAAGATGCTGATCTGACATCATGAGTAGAGCATTTACATTTACATTTAGGCATTTGGCAGACGCTCTTATCCAGAGCGACTTACATTTTATTTCATTACACATCTGAGCAGATGAGGGTTAAGGGCCGCGCTCAAGGGCCCACCAGTGGCAACTTGGTGGTTGTGGGGTTTGAACCTGGGATCTTCCGAACCGTAGTCCAATGCCTTAACCACTGAGCTACCCCTGACCCCCACAGGTGTACCTTATACTGCCCACAATAAAAGGCCACCCTGGAATGTGCAGTTTTGTCTCACAGCAAAATGCCACAGATTGAGCATTGAGGGAGCGTGCAATTGGCATGCTGACAGCAGGAATGTCAACCAGATCTGTTGCTCGTGCATTGAATGTTCATTTCTCCACCATAAGCCATCTCCAAAGGCGTTTCAGAGAATATGGCAGTACATCCAACCGGCCTCACAACCGCAGACCACGTGTAACCACACCAGCCCAGGACCTCCACATCCAGCAGGTTCACCTCCAAGATCGTCTGAGACCAGCCACTCAGACAGCTGCTGAAACAATTGGTTTGCATAACCAAACAATTTCTGCACAAACTGTCAGAAACCGTCTCAGGGAAGCTCAACTGCATGCTCGTCGTCCTCATCGGGGTCTTGACCTGACTCCAGCTCGTCGCCGTAACAGACTTAAGCGGGCAAATGCTCACATTCGATGGCGTCTGGCACGTTGGAGAGGTGTTCTCTTCACGGATGAATCTCGGTTTACATTGTTCAGGGCAGATGGCAGACAGCGTGTGTGGTGTCGTGTGGGTGAGCGCTTTGCTGATGTCAATGTTGTGGATCGAGTGGCCCATGGTGGTGGTGGGGTTATGGTATGGGCAGGCATCTGTTATGGACAAAGAACACAGGTGCATTTTATTGATGGCATTTTAAATGCACAGAGATACCGTGATGAGATCCTGAGGCCCATTGTTGTGCCATACATCCATGAACATCACCTCATGTTTCAGCAAGATAATGCACAGCCCCATGTTGCAAGGATCTGTACACAGTTCTTGGAAGCTAAAAATGTCCCAGTTCTTGCATGGCCAGCATACTCACCGGACATGTCACCCGTTGAGCATGTTTGGGTTTGCTTGACCGGCGATTACAACAGCGTGTACCAGTTCCCACTAATATCCAACAACTTCGCACAGCCATTGAAGAGGAGTGGACCAACATTCCACAGGCCACAATTGACAATCTGATAAACTCTATTATGTTGCACTGTGTGTTGCACTGCATGTGTTGCACTGCATGAGGCAAATGGTGGTCGCACCAGATACTGACCGGTTCTGAGTCCCCAGACCCCCAATAAATCAAAAAACTGCACATTCCAGGGTGGCCTTTTATTGTGGGCAGTATAAGGTACACCTGTGCACTACTCATGATGTCAGATCAGCATCTTGATGTGGCACACCTGTGAGGTTGGATGGATTATCTCAGCAAAGCGGAAGTGCTCACTATCACACATTTAGACTGATTTGTGAACAATGTTTGAGAGAAATGGTAATATTGTGTATCTGGAATGAATCTTTAAGTCCATCTCATGAAAAATCGGAGCAGAAACAAAGGTGTTGCGTTTATATTTTTGTTGAGTGTAGTATTTTTATACATATATTAATGTACAATGTCTACACTGTCACTGAATAAAAAAAATAATATCAGGTCATCTAGTTCACAGCTATGAAAGTAATACACACTATAAAAGTTCGCAGAACACAGCTCGTAAATGGAGTATTCTCAAGGGGAATAATTAAGGGGAGAAGAGATTTTTTACTTCTTTTTTTGTCTTTATTGTTTTTGTAGTTGTTTTGATGATGTGGGCTACTAAAACTCTGCAAGGCATGTTTTTTTGTGTTTTTGCTTAAAGGTCCACATGTGTGATTCCTCTGAGTTGCAGTTGTCCCGTAGACTTTGAGTTCCAGGTGTACTGCTTGAAGTCTCATGAAGCATTTACTATAAGTCCTTTGTCAGGTAATGTCACCTGTCCAAGAAATGCTCTTAGGCCTCTATGGTGCCACATGGTGGCATGATGTCTAGCACAAGGGATATTACTAGCATAAAGAGACGAGTTCTTTAGTTGCTGCAGTGGATTTTTTGGGTTCTTCAGTTCAGTGAATGTACATTACCAGCATGTATCTCATAACTCTGAAGTTGTTTACATTTTTAAAGATGTGTCTGAGGTCATTCATTAATAATTATCCACGCCTTACAAACATAGATATTTGCCATTAAGCCTGAAACCTAGCTATAGGAAATGCAGACTTAAGGCAGGAGTACTGTTTGACCATTATTAGCTTGATCTGATATTGTAAGACAAAATAGTCACAAAATAGTCAAAAAAGTTCAGAATCACACATAAACGAAACACGAATGTGTTTTCTCAAAGTTGACACCAAACACATACTGTACACTGCCCAGCCAAAAAAAACCCCTAAAAAGTCATACAATGTAATATTTCATTGCTTTTGCCTTGGTTACAGCATTTATTTTCATCCAGAGTTACATTAATTTTTATCCATAATCTTTTGATGACATTTTGTTTTGATGGTGGGAGTGTTGGTTGGACAGCTGTGTAAAGCCCGCTCCATGCCAAGGATTATCAATGGGGTTAAAGTCTGGCCAATCCATGTGTAAAAAATATCTCATGCTGCCTAAACCACCCTTTCAGAATTTGAGCGAGATCCTCACATTGTCATCTTGGAAAACGCTTGTGTCATCATTGAAGAAAAAAAGCGTTGATTGGAAAAACCTGGTCAGCAGTTTATTTAAATATTGTAGGCAGCTGATCTCACTTTTTGCACACATCATGTTGCTAAAGCCAGAACTGAACAAATGAAGTACCCTATATTATAACACTGCCCCCAAAGGATTGTAATGTAGGCACTAGCCATGACGAATACGCTTGGCGCACATGACGTGCATGGCATGGTAGGCATGGTAGGAACTTCCTTACTTACTGTACTGTATCTTCTTACACTAAAAATCTGAGACTCTTGAGACAAATGCCACACACACACACACACAAAATTTTAATTTTCTTTTCCTTGTGTTACTAGGAATCATCCCAGCAAAAGGGAAGACAGATTTATCAGTAACATTCACACCACAGCAGTATGGAACAGCTGAAATCACTCTACAGCTGGTCATCTCTCAGTTCAACTCAAAACCCTTCATCTGCACATTAACAGCATCATGCTCTCCTAATCTGATTATAAAGTACTGTTAGTTTTTTAAATTTTTATTATATTTCATACTAATGTTATGGTGCAGACATTTGGAATTATGGATTATATGTAATCATAACATACTGTATACAGTAACTATGAAAGCAATAATATTGTCACATCATGTTCGTAACTAAGTGTAATAGTCCTGCCTTTGTATTAGCCAACAGAGAGAAAAAGAAAAGAATGCTGAAACTGTTAAAAACATACAGACAGAAGGGGTTGTGTATCTTGTTGATCCTAAGCAAAAAGTTAAAGTGACACCACCAAGGATGGAGAAGGTATTCTGTATTAATATATAAACATACACACACACACACACACACACACACACACACACACACACACACACACACACACACACACACACACACACATATGCATATATGTATATATAGCATATACAGACACTGGAGTCACCTAATGTTTTTCTCATTTGAGTTTAAAGCTTTACAGTCTGAAATAATCATATTGTCCTTATATATATATATATATATTTTTTACAGCACACTAAGAAGATAAAATCAGACCCATATACACAGAGTTCTGATGTGGATATTTTCAGCCATTCTAGACTTGCTAAAATGTTGATTCAACACCAGGACAAAATGAGCTACAAGGATCTCAGACAGGGTGAGTAATAGAAATAAATTCATAATTCAACGGAATATCTACAGTACAGGAACAGGCCATCACACAAATCAAGATTTACTGTATTTAGAATTTTATGAAATTATTTTTCTCCATAGAAATATGTAGAATAGCATCAATATATTGTATGGTGCTTGTTTTTGTTTGTATGCTACTATATTTTACTTGACATTGAATAAAACCTGTTTTTGCACTAGTGCCATGACAACATTAGGTTACAATGTGAGATGGAAATGAGAAGGATTGGAAAGAGTGCTTACTAGGGTCATTTTAGGCCACGTAAATAGCAGAAATATCTTAGCTCTATTAAAATCGTTAGCAAAAAATATAACATTTTGCATTCTATTAACAAAAGTCCAGATATTTTGAAAAACTTTTTTCTAGGAAAATATTTGTCCAGCATTCAGTCGAATTCTTTTGTGCAGTATAATTACTGAAGATGGGAAATGTAAGCACAGTGATCTAGTGATTTACAGTTCTTGAGACCAAAAGGACAGTCTGTATGCACATAAATAGAAAAAGTTATGGTTGCTGTAGAAAAAGTGACTTTTTAATTTAATGGTCATAGAAATCTAATTAAAAGTTTAAGAGTAAAAACCATGGTAACAGGCATTCATAGTCACCAGGGGAAGTGATTTCAATTATGTGATTTAATGCTGAAGAAACGGGGCACATTACAGCTATTGAGGTGGAGGTTATTATTGAATTTTTACCAGCATTTACCATTAAAAAAAATATTTAAATGTATTTAATTTATTAAAGCCATGTCCCATACCAAGACTGCGCACCTGACAAGAGAGATGAAAGAGGCTGCATTTGAAAATCAAATTCAAGGAAATGTTCAAAAAGACAGAGCTAATCATCTTCAATGGTATGTAAAATATTGACATACAGACAGGGCTACAGCACCAGTCGAAAGTTTGGACACACTTCTAATTCTTTGATATTTCCTTTTTTTTTTAATGAGGGAATTCAATATATGCAGTTTTACTGGAGCTTGTAGGATTTTATATCATTTCTTTAGGCAGGTGCAGTTAGGTGATGATTTTTTCTCAGCAGAACAGAAAATAAAGATTCTGAAGAAACAGGAAGTTGCAGCTTCTGAGTACATGGTACTTTCTTTATTCAATTACCACAGAGTTCATGTTCAGTAACAAATGTTTTTATGTATTAATATTTATGTTTTTATTAACCTGCTGTATATATATATATATATATATATATATATATATATATGTTTTTATGTTTAAACAATGTGATTACATCTTTTTTTGTGTGTTTTAGATGAAAAAAGACATTGGTGGCAGAGAGATAAATATTGCCCAGACTACAAAACTATCATCTCGTCGTGTTGTGCGTTGCTCAGGACAGGTAACTACTGAGGAAAAAAAGAAATCAATGCCCACTTTTACATAAAGTCAGATCTGTAAGTATTTGGACATTTTTGTATTGTATTTTTTTCCTCTTATTAGGCTTGAGTTGAAGTAATCAAAATGTGAAGACTTTCAGCCTTAATTATTAAACAAAGCTGAAAAAAGCTTTAAGAGTCACTGACTAGCTGAAGTCTGGGCAGCAACATCAAAAGGCATACAGTATAGTTCAAATGTTTTACACAAGGCTACATTTATTTTTTACATTTTAGAACAATATTTTTTTTCCTCAAAACTGTGAAATTTTGTGTTCTTGCTAGAAAAATATCGTCAGGTGCATTTGCAAAACCCATCAAGCACCATGATGAAACTGGCTTTCATGCAGACCATTAGCATTGTTCTACAATGTAGAAAGAATTAAATAAAAAGAAAGAAAAATCATGAATGATCATGAAAGTGTGTCCAAACTTGCCTAAACAGGGTGATTGTCGGGTTGTAACTCACCAATAATCAGAAATGTTCATTGTAAGCATATATATGTTGAACTGGCTGAATAACTATTATAAAACATGATAAAAAAAATTCCCCTTCTCAGGCAAATTAAATCTCAAGCAAAGAATAAAACCCCAGCCCTCTGTGACACTTAGTTGTGTCCAACCCATTTTTTGCACATTGTAGTAACTGTAGGAGATCTAAACCCCCCAATGTTGAACTCGATGTTATGCCCTTGCCAAAAGGCACCAAAAGACAACTGTCATGAATGATTGCGGAATTCTTTTTTGGTGAAGAAAACCCCTTCACGATATCCAAAACACTCCGAAAAACATCAGTCTGAAAGTATAATTTCTGTATACCAAAAGATTATATAATAACAGGACCTAAGACAGGAGTTTAGACAACAGGAGGGAGTACTTACAGAGAGTAATAAGCAAGACAGAGCCTGTGCAAAACCTAGCTCTTAAGTCTCTCTATGGCCCTCTAGTGGGGTTTCCCTGATATAACACCAACACTCCACTCCAGAGTGCCACGTTATGGTCCCAGTCA
Organism: Clarias gariepinus; assembly: GCF_024256425.1. Taxonomy (NCBI): domain Eukaryota; kingdom Metazoa; phylum Chordata; class Actinopteri; order Siluriformes; family Clariidae; genus Clarias; species Clarias gariepinus. Next base: position 22,201,901 of record NC_071117.1, read on the forward strand.
TCTCCAACAAAATCTTTTGTCTGGCTTTTTGATACAGAGGCTCTATTTACACTGGGCATTGGCATGGGCCAGAGCTGGGCATTGGCACTTAAATCCAACAGAACTATGTCTGTCTATGGATGTCTGCTCAAATCAACAATTCCAAAAATCAAAAATATGTAGGTTTACACACAGGCGTATATAAAAGTATATAAAAGTTCAACTGCAAACAATGATAATGATAAAGTTAAGATAAAGTTCTTTTTTATCTTTGTAAAAAAAAAAAAAAATTAGTTCTCTAGAGATGTTTTTTTTTCAGTCCAGCAAGACATTCTTTATCTGCAGAGGCAAGGTGGTTTGGTTTTGTTGTGATCGCCCGAAGTTGTCTCTTGGAGTTTATGATCTCTTTACGTTATGGCATGAGTGTGTATGGCTACCAATGAGACTGGGTCACTGGTGTTTACTGATGATGTGACTGCTGAAGGAAGTATCAGAATGAATTCTGAAGTTTTTGGAGCTATCATATTTTGCTCAGAGTAAGCTAAATTCTACAAAACTAATTAGACAGCCCTTCACAGTACAAATAGATAATGGCAGAAACATGCCACTAAAAAAAATCACCAGGCAAAGAAATGGAATGCTCTGTCAGTTTTTCACTTATTAAAGAAAAAGAAAAAATGCACAGATAATCAGCAACTGAAGGTGCTTAAGGAAAGACTTGGCAACGCAGCACAGGGCAGGAAACACAGCATTTGATGATGTCCACGAGTCCCAGACTTCAGGTTGTCAGTGACTGCAAAGTGTTAATCCTTCATTATAGTTTGGTGATGGTGGTGTACAGAGGCAAAAATACTATAATTGTATCTAAACACTTATGAAACCTGACTGTTTGCCAATCTGCGGGTTGCAAACTGGGCCGGGGCTAAATGAGAATTGGATCTCCATTGGATCTCAAGTGAGGTCAATCTAACAGTGAAAGTGATACACAAAATGTTTTAAGCTACTTATTTTCTTAAATATTTCATTGTGCTTGGGTGATTATTATGATTTAAAAGTTAACTTTTGTTTTCTTGTAACCAAACCAAATAGCACATAAACCCAAAGTATATAGGCCTATATATTTTTTCTCAGCAATCAGAATAACACGTGTGAAAGTATCCTAATAATAACTTATACCAAATATTTTGATATGCTTCTCCACATTACATTTTTCAAAGCCTGAACATAATGATAGTCATTTGGGTTGCAGTGGCCTGATTCCACTCCTGTGTTCAACATTTATGGTAGTGGCCAACTGGAGGTCAGAAGGCGTGTGCTTAGGCTCTTCCAACAAATTGTTCGTAAGGTAAAGTAGTTTATTTTTGGTAATTTAGGAATTATAATTTATCATTGCTTATATGCTTGTAATATTTTGGATTACAGTAGTATTAAGTAATAATGTATTTAAACTGTATTTTGGTTAGGATTATAGATCTCTTAATTTCGCTTTAGCTGGCAATGTATGGCATTTAAATCATTTCTAATAAAATATACCATGTAACCCATACAAAGGAACAGATGAGATTTTTAGATTATCTTTATTAAAGGTACCAGCTTATTAGAAGCCACAAAATACTCATCGTGTTATTTGTTTAGATTATTCTGCGTATTCGTATGGATAAGAGACTACTTCTATTGCGAGAAAAAGGTTCCATTGCAAAGTTGCAAGTTGGAGAAGGAAAAGACAATGGTGAGAGAAATAAGTTTTTGACTGTCTATTCTGACATTTATATAACATTTTGCTACAGTATACAGTATGAAGACTTTTTTTTTTGTTTTCCAAAATTTGTGTTTCATCTGGCAGTTCAAGCAGTAGAGCAATTCCTGTTTAATGTTTACAGCTGTATCACTTTTTAGTTTTACTTTTTGTAAATACATAAACATTTTTGCAGGAAAGTTTACAGAAATATAGAAAGAAACAAAAAAAATGAAAAAAGTAATGTAAAACGAAGTGTGCATCCTTTTGTATACAACTGTAGAAATATGAAAAGACTAATTATAAAAATCAATATTTCCACATTTAATTAAATATGCATAATAAATTCATTTAATAATTTATTGTAACCTGGCTAGATACAAACAACTGCACAGTACAGGTAGTGGGTTATCTCTGACCCAAATCAAGAGCAGTGTGCTAAAGGAATATTGTGGAGAAAGTTGTTTCTGATTGGCTGTTTCAGACAATATGTCATGCAGCTGTGCACATGGGCAAAGTACACAAATCCTGTGCTTGAGTAAAAGTGGAGATATCCTAGGTAAAATATTACTCAAATAAAAGGAGAAGTCCTCTGTTTACAATTGTAAAAGAAAATTCATTAAATTTATGAATCAAAAGTGCTAAGCCTTAGCTCACAGTAGCCATAAAGTCAATGGGAAAGGTGTATCCGGGATGCTTCTTGGCTATTTGTAATCGTTAACATCTCTGATTTCAAAAACTTGCTACAGTAAATGATTTAAAAAGGAAAATCATGCTATTGTGCATAATAGCCAGCAAGTGGCGATATTACTGCTTCAACTATTACACGACACCCTGATTATCTAACGCAATGCCTTGCAGAACTGTGGTGGAGTATAAAACTAAAGTGAAATAGGTAACAAAGTAAATGTAGTTAGAACTTTCACCTCTGGTGTGCGTACACACACACACACACACACACACACACACACACACAAACTTGCAGTGAACCCTGCTACATTTAGTCAGTGTTTTCTCTCTGTTTCATTGAGTAATATTATTTGCACTTTGCTGCATCTATACAGTACAGTATATATTTAAGCAGCATCACTCAAGAGGGAGTGCTGTTGTACTGAATAATGGCATGTCTGTGGTGCAGTCATAGGTACAAGAGGGTAGATCAAGTGCTGAAGATATCACAGATAATAGCAAATAATATTTTAAAGTGGCTATTAGTCTTTTTTTAAATTTTTTTTTTTATTTTATTCACTTTTGTGGGTTTGAAATAGCAATCGTGTAAAGCATATAAACTGGGAAGCAGTGCAGCAAGTTCATTACGCCAAGCTATTCATTAATGCATATTTGCTTTGCTTACTGTACTTACTGTAATACTTGTACATTATTTGAAGGCTAATTCATTTTCACACTACATAAGCATAATGAGGCCTTTGAATTATTCAAATGAATTGAAATTTAATTAAATGCAGGATTTTATAGACGTGTATGGGGATGTTGCATTCCAAATGTTTCAAAACTTTCCTAAAATGTGCTTGATTTTCGTATTTTACACTACGCTCCCTATGTTTGTCTCAAATCTCTTGTTTAAGGGGATTCTGGAGAGAAAAAAATACATCAGTTACCAGAAAAGCTGCTGCGTTTGACATCACCCATCTTTCCATCTCCAAACCACCCGGAGGAACTTGTGAGTACCTTTATAGCAATAGAGAAAATCAGACAATCAGAATTATGTGCAAAAGTGTTCTACTCTTGTCTCATCAGGCCATAACACATTTTTCCACATGATTTGGGGTGATTGTGTATATGTTTTTATTGTGTGAGGCAACCACCTTTTCTCATACATGTGGAGAAATCTGGATATACTGGACAACTGGAGTAAACTTTTACACGTGTATTCCTGCAGCAGCCATAATGTTGCCATAGGTATCTTGGCAACCTCAATTATTGTCTTGTCCTATTGTGTAATTTGTAAGGACTTCATGTTTTGGTAATGTCAATGTGGTGCAACATTTTTTGTCACTCATTGATGATGGCTTTTATCATGTTCCATGGTACATTTAATGTTTTGGATTCCCGGAACCAATGCTGTATTAAAAATGTTAAATTCAAAATATTACATGCACAGCTAGTTTTTAAATCATAATTTTTTACTTTAAAACTTTAAATCAAAACTGTTCTTTTTTCATTTGAAATCTGTTAGTTGCTTAATTACAATTAAGATGGAAAGTAATCAAATGGTATATATGGGTTTTTATATTTTTTATACTTTACAAAATTTATTACAATTTAATGGAGGAGACGTTTTATAGCCACTAGATGTTATACAGTTCATAAATAATAGAGTATTGCAACTGTCTTTTTGACTAATGAGACTAATGTTGTAGTAGATGTAATTTATTTATAGATATTTATTTGCAGATGCATCAGAAGTTGTATTAAGAATTTGGGACATATTTTCATATTAATACAGAAAATTCATCTCTTTGTTTTTTAGACAAGTAAGATGATTGGAAAAGTTCACGTGGGGCTGATTGAAGAAGATTTGACTTGGACCGTTCCATATTTTAATCTAAAGGTACTCCCTTGTCCTTGTCCTTGGAAATACATATATACAGCATATTTTTGGAAAAAAAAAGGAACAGTGCTCTTCAGTTCTAGAGAGAATTCTTTGAGTCTCGAGGGCGTATGTCTAAACTGTGCCAGGAAGGAAGGACATCAGCAATGACCTCAAAGATGCAGTTCTTGGAAGCATGAACAAATATATTTTCATCTCCAAACATCTTGAAATGTATTATTATAAAGTGAGAAGGATTGTTTAGAAATAGAAAGCCTTTAAGGCTCCAGGTGTGGTAGTATAAGGTTTTTTTTTTTTTTACGAATGTTGTTTTCTCTAAGCTGAGTATTATTTCTCAGCTGATTCAGTAACACCACTTGGAAAAAGAAAATTATATGCCCTGAAACTGTGGTATTAATGGTTACCTCACCAGGTTCCTCAGCAGTTTAAGTTGATGGGCTATCAGGAAGTAAACGTGTACGATTCCAAAGCCTTTTGTACCCAAAACCAAAAGCTTAGGCTGTTGCGCACAGGAGCACAGGTAACACAGTTAGTTGCATTCAATAATGATATTTCTTTTAACCTAGTTTAGTTTGTATTGTTAGTTTGACATTTGTGCTGCACATTTTACAGAATGAACTCCTGCCCATGATGATGTTTCCTGATTTAAATACCTGCAAGGAGGAGCAGCCACATGAAGAAAAGAGAGCAAAGCCAGACCTCAACCCTGCGCTCAGTTTCAAAACTCCTCATAATGTGTTACATCCAAAAAATGTCCACCCTCTTAGGATCTTTGTAAATACTTACCTTTATTTTTATTTTATCTCTATTTAAGCAGTGTAAAGGAATTTAATGTATTTTAACACTATTTGACTAACTGTCAATGTTAATGAGTCTTTAGTGCCAAAACTGAGCTACTGTATATTACATACCTTTTAACTAATTTTTGCTCATTATTGGGTGAGTTTATCATGATAACATCTTATGCTTACTGCCTTTGTTTACTTCAGAACCCTGCCCCAGGTGTGTGTGCCTTCAAACCAACTCCTTCATATCTGGAGAGTGACCCAGAGTTCCACCTTTGTCCACTTACAAGACACATCATCTGCAGTGATCACGTTGTGGAAGACCATAACAATAGCACTCCAAAGAAGTTTTTAGACAGAGAGGCAAGCCGCTGTAAAAAAAAAAAAAAAAAAAAAAATATATATATATATATATATATATATAATTATTATTATTATTATTATTATTAAATAATATATATATATTATTATTATTATTATCAGATGTTAGGAAAATTTAAAAATCGCTAAAATACCAAATAATACACTAGAAAAACTAGTTCAGTCTGTTATGTTTTTAGCTTTTAAAATATATGCATTTCTATGTACAATTCAGGTCAAGAGTTTAAAGTACAGTATATACTATAAGTCTATATAGTAATAAATGAAGGTCTTCAAGCTTGGTTTTTCACAACTTCACACATTTCATGTTCTTTTTGCAGCTCAATATAGTGAATTAAAATATATTAAGTTAATTGCTTTCAAATTACCTTAATGTGAATAAAGTAGATATCCTTACTTTACGTTCATTGTTATATATATTGTCATAGAAATAAACTTAATATATTTTAATTCACTATACATTATAAGAGTCCCAGTTGGTCAAAACTTTACATGTAGTATCCAGAAGGTTAAACTGAACCACAACTCAACAAAAAAAGGAGCTAGTGAATGAGATGCGAGCATCAGGTACAAAACTATGTATTTAAAAAAAATACATCATCACTGCATACAGGCTTATACTAGGACCCCTACACTAAGTCCTTTAACCAGCCAGATTAAATTTTGCAGATGGTCACCAGTCTTATGGAGAGATTGTTGCTGGTCAGGCAAACAAAATTTTAACATTTTTGGCCATTTCGATCTGTGCCTTGTATAAAGACAAAGGATAAGGCTTTTAAATCATAAGAACAATCCCAGCTTTAAAGTATAGAATTTTCACCACAATATTTTACGGTGCAATGCTTAAAACGGGACTCTGAGGACGTTTCTCTGATGTACTCTGGAAAATAGATCATGTGGATGCTTGGAGCAAGACATGAACCAAAAAGTTAAAACATGGTCAGAACTTCAGTACAGTAGGTCTTCCAGCAGGGCAGTAAACTCAAAGTCCTGACCATAGAATATGTTTGAACTGAAAAAAAAAAAAAAAGTATATCTGAGCACAGAAGCCAACTAACCTGACTGTAATTTCTGTTATGACAAATGAGCAAAGATTTCAGGAGAGTACTGAGAAACTTTTGCAAGGCTACTCCAAGAGACTTGGGCAATTTGTAGCAATACAATGTAATGGCAATGACAACATATACTAACAAAGTATGTACATTTTGATCAAAATAAATTATATATTTATTATGGGAAAGCTGACAAATGTTTATTATGTATTATTTTAAAATGACCTTTTATGGAAATGTTGTTACTTTAATTGATTTAACACCCTAAAGTAACATAAAATATGTGGCGTTGTGGACAATTCTGTTTGGCTGCATTCATGATATAAGCTTTTGCATTAAATGAGCTCCGCTTTATCGTATATAATAATATTTTTAGTTAGTATATTACTGTACTTCATTAAACATAAAAAAGAAATCTATTTATTTTGTGATGCACCCTGCAGGACATTATAAAAGGGACCATGCTTTGGAAGGAGTTTTCCTGCCTGGAATTGAATACTGTTTCCTTTGTTCCAGCACAAACAAGCAGTCAGAGCCCACGAATGTAAGAACACGCATAAACATGCACACAAACTAGCTATCTAAAATTTAAAAATTATATCTGTGAAAATCAGTGACTTCCAATTTTGCTCCCAACTCTAACATTAATCACTTAGCATGCCTTCATGCATTAAATAATACATAAAATCTTCAGTAAGCCTTTCATTCTAAACTCTCTTCTGGCTTTGAGAAATACAAACTACATGTGCCACTAGTCCATCAAAAGAATAAAACAGTTGTAATTTTTTTTAAAATAATAAACTCCTATATTGTTCTGTTGGCTTGTGTAGTTAGTGTGCACTATCCTGTGTATATATTGTCTTGTGTATTTATTGTGTATTTTTGCATGTGCATGTCATATGGGAAAAAACAAAATGAAGAAAAATCACTTGAGCTGATTATTAAATTTACTTGGCCAAGTTGATAAACCTGAGACATACAATCACATTTTCTGCTAAATCATGACTTGAATTTAAGTATGTGTTTCTATATGCAGGTGTGATCCTTTCAGTGATTTGCTGCTGCCCCTGGAAGCCCCATCATCAATGAAAGACCTTCCTGAAAACATGAGAGAAGAAATTTCATTTGAAAAGTAAGCTATAATTAACTATATATATATATACAGTATACATACAGTATATATATATATATATATATATATATATATATATATATATATATATATACAGTATATATACAGTATATATATATAAATACTGTGTATATATATATATATATATATATATACACAGTATTTATATATATATACAGTATATATATTATGGCAAGCCGTAAAATATCAGGAAAATATTCATGAGAGAATCAAATTAAAACTCTCTATATATTGAATGAAAAGTCTGAATATATTGATTGAAACATGACGTCATCGAAACACAGCGCCATCTTTAGAAAGAATGAGCGAGTCCACGAGAAACTTGGTTGCTGTGATTTTAAGAAATGAAGAGATGGTCAACACGTTAGTGTGCGGCCCAAAGTCCATTTCCTCCTCTTTTACACGTCCGAGTACTTACACTAGTGTTGTATAAAGTGATGTTTGGTAGCGAGAGTTAAGATGGTTAAGACTCACTGATTCGTATTCAATTGATGTGATGTGCAAACAACAGAATTAGGCGAGCTCGTAGCCAAGAACATTCACAGAGGGGCGAAATTCATTAGAGCAAGCCACAAAGAAACTGACCGTAATAGCCTAGTTCACGACAAAACGCTGTGCTTAAATACAATGCAAATTAACGCAACTGTGACACATTAGGGAGGAAAAAATAATAACTCGTGGCGGGTTTAAACGTATTTGAATGTGGAAATCTGATATTGAGTGCAACTTACAGCACCACTTTGGGCCGTACACGCACTCACTAACGTGTTGAAAATCTATTCATTTCTCAGAATCGGCGAGACAGGGGTAGCTGCAGATCGGAGTAATGGGCGTGTCAAAAGGTTGGGGCGTGCCGAAAGGTCTTTATGATTGGTTACGCAAGGTGCCTGTTTAAAGGCTAATATTAAACGCTATTGTTCTTTCTAATGCGTTTACGTAATGCAGCCAATAATCCTCTATATTAAAATTCCATTTTTTTCCTGTAAAATATCGATATTACAAATATTCCTTTCTAAACATTCTACTGCGTTGCCACGGGTTACTGACGTCATCCTCACGCATTTGAGTCATGGTCGTGGCTAAAAGGGATATATAGCTCTAACTTGAAACTAACAATGAAATGAATTGTTATACCTATTGGATCACATCAAAAACTAATCCTTTCTGTAATACAAAAAGTTTTATTGTTGTATAGTGTGAGAAAAAAAACGTTAGATTGATGTGCGCATGCCCAATAGAGCTCGAGCTGTATTCCTTCTAGCCTTAACTGTATTAAACCCATAATCAAAATCAAATTACAATTATTTAAAAGAATATCGTACCACAAGCTGTTCATAAAATTTTAATGTAATTTTTATATTTTTGAAATACTATTAACTTTGTATTGGTTAAACAAGACCAAAAAAAGTTACAGAATTAGTCATTCAGAATGTTTTGAACTGACAGTTGTTTTTCTGTAGTTTTACTAAAAGTGCATAAAAACTAAAAACATTCTTGTGTATACTGTTGTTCACTGTTTTTTATACTGTTTTATATTGCTTTTTATAATGTCACTTTAATTAACTAAAATAAGCACACTTGCACTATTCTTAATGCACTGTTCCATTTTTCACCATATCAGCCTTCTGTGTTGCAAACTGTCCCTTTTTGCAGAACAGTAACTCAATTATCTTACCTCTGTTGCTCTCCAAGTTTGTGTTATTTGTGTAAGTTTTTTTCAGTGTTATTTGTAACAAGGGTTGAGAGAAACGTAATTTCAATTCTCTATATGTATGCACTGTACATGTAGCAGAATTGAAAATAAAGTTGACTTTGACATTGCCTGATAAGGACAAATATGGTTCATAAAACACCACAGAGGAGGAGGAGTACAGTTTAGTAACCTTTGAAGTGGCACATATTCAGTAAACAGACACAATTTTAGCCAATAAAACATTTTATTTAGAGGCACAGCTGCTTCGTTTAAGACTGTACTCCACCCAACCTGTACACTCAATCTGCTTATTTTTACATTTATGGCCAACGCAGAAGCTCCTTTCACCAATGAGAAACCTTTCGGCACGCCCCTACTGTACCTTTCGACACGTCCCCTACCTTTGACACACACCCCCTAACTTTTGACACGCCCCCTAAATTTCCGCACACTGATTGGCCAACGCAAAAGCTCCATTCACCCACCAGTTTCTTTCGAACATGCCCTCTACCCTTTGGCACACCTATAGCTCCAGCCTGCAGTTATCCCTACTTGGAATCCGCATCAACCAAGTTTTTTGCTGACTCACTCATCCTTCCTAAAGATGGCGCTGTGTTTCAATAACATTATGTTTCAATCAATATATATAGATTTTCATTCAATATTGTAGTATTTTACCACCAGAAAGAATGTTGGAGAGACAAGTGAGCTTAACTGCTGCCCAACACAATGGCTGGGAGGACTTTATTTTGCACAGCACAGTATAGCATGAGCAGCACATTCACACAAGAACATAATCCAATTCAGCCTAAACATGAACCAGAACACATTCAACAGGTCACACACCCTAACACACAAACCAGGCCAAAGCCACCAACCCAAACACCCTTTCCCAACAGGGTGAACACATTGACCCCCCCCCACAATGCATGATGGTCGTCAGCTGCCGCTCCGCCCACGCCACAATATATTTAGAATCCATATAATATATTCATATATATATTAAAAGAAAAGTCTGAATATATTATACAGTATATATATATATATATATATATATATATATAAAGAGAGAGAGAGAGAGAGAGAGTTTTCATTCGATTCTCTCATGAATATTTTCCTTTACGGCTTGCCATTATATATATATATATATATATATATATATATATATATATATATATATATATATATATATATAGCCTAAATATATATGAATGATCACAGATACCTTGAGAAAGTGACTTTGTACGAAATTTTCACTTAACTATTGGGGTGAATCTAAAGGGCCTTACAAGGAGATTGGTACCAGTGACCTTAAGTACACGGCTGTATGGTGTAAATAAATCAGCATGTTAACCCTGGGTGAAATATACCTCATTTTTTAAGGCAACCAAAATCTAAATTAAACCAGTAATTACCAGAAATACTAGAAATTTTATTTAATTAATGTTACATGTCTGTTCAGTCAGGTCAAAAAGAATTTAGACAGTGACAGGATTTCTGACTCTGTATACCACCAAAATAAATTCAAATTAAACAATTAAGACGACTGAAGTATTGAATCTTCAGCTTTATTTCAAGTATTGCATTAACTATTTAACTATTTCAGCCATTTAATCAAAAGACCTTCATTTTCAAGTTCCAAAGTAATTGGACAGCTAACTGAAACAGTTTGGTTTGTCAGTATACAAGACTACTTTAATCTTTGATTTTCTCTCTCTCCTCACATTTCCAACAAACCTTTTTCATGTTGCATTTTTGCCTTATGGGATCATTTTTTTCATGCAATTTATGGTATCATTATCTTGTTCAATTTCTGTATCAAACTTCGTTTACTACATGTAGGTCTGATCCTAGGGCTGAAGTACAGTGGACATATTTCTTTTAAATAAAGGCCAGTAATTGGTCTTCAGTACTGTCTCTGTGCTATGATGAGGCCTAAATTCTGAATGATCCATTTCATATGAAAATGTGGCCATATTTTCTATATGTAATCTGAGTCTTAGTATTAGATCAAGTGTGTGACCAGCACATAGTGATTTTAAAATTTGCCTTGATCAGGAGTCAACTAAACTTTTGTTATGTCCCATTCATTTTTCTTTATTAAACTGGAAGTATCTGACTGCCTCCATAGTGATGGATGAGTGTGTAAAAAAAAAGATTTGATGAACTGCAAGCATTAAAAAATGCATTTAAAGAAGTGTGTTCTCCCAACAGGGCTGAAGGTTTAGAAGTCAGTCTTAATCCTGACATGGTTCAAGCTAAGTTTGATGCCTTGGAAATGTCACTATCTAAAACACTGACAGAAGATTCCATTAAGGATGACAGGTGGGTAATTAAATCATAGCATGTTTTCTTACAGTTGTAAACTACAGTATGTACTTTAAAAGAATAAAACAACAAAAGATATAACTAAAATAATATATCTTTGTCTGTTTACTTCTTAGAGAAGCACATGAAAAGCCAATGGAATCAAGTTTAAAATCACAAGCCAACAAACTGGGGTCCAAAGTCTTAGCACGGATGAAACTCATGAAATCTTTGAGCTGCCATAGACTTTAATCTGCCATAGACATACAGTATCATTGTGACCAATTATAGCTTATTTCTGTGTAGTATAATTTGGGTTAACAATAAATCAAGTGATCAAATAAAAACACATAATCAAATAAAAACTTATTTTGTGTATTAAATGCTCAAATAAAATTTTGTTGGAGCCATTTGTGTTTAGTTTAAATTAATACAAACTGCAGCAGGGATATGGGATTATTATACAGTATATTCTACCAAATCTTTCAAAAATATCTAGCCAAAATAACATGATAAAAGGACAGACCATGTTATGGAAACAAAGCTGCTATTAGCAAAGGTGTACATACACAGTAAGGAATGGATATAATTTTTTAATATTTGATTGCATATCCCTAAGTTAAGTATTTTTATTTACCTGTGTTTTAATATTTGTTATGATTAAAACAACAACAGTAATAACAATAATAACAATAATAATAATAATAATAATAATGTTTAAAAGAACCTTTACTGTACTGACCATATAAACATTATTTTTTAAAATAATTTTCCTCAGTGTAGCGTCATGCTGCATTTGTGATGTCTTGCACTTAAGAATTTGCAAGTTTTTAAATAGCGATCATGGATGCACTTTTATATTTATAGGCTTGAGTGGCTACTGGCACTGTTCTAATATCGTGTACTTTAGACAATCATGCAACATTTTGGATGAAATTGGGAAGACCCCTTTAAATTTAGTCTGGTTATGATAGACCTGTTGTTGTGTTTTTCTGCTTTAATAAAAAATGAAACAGTTGATGTTTCTTGACATTATGCAGTGCCATATCATTTATTTTCATCCAGAGTTGCATTAATATTGGTAAAGTTCATATATTAATGACAGGAGGGTCGAACCACTCCATGAAGTCTTCCACAGCATATCCCAAAGAGTTTCAATGTCACATAATGTTACTGAGTCTAGACCTGAGAAACTGAAGCAACCTTTGTAAAACTGCATCCAGGGACTTACATTGTGAGCACTGTATGATTATGGACATCTTTACATCTTTATAAGTTACTACTTATAGGGCAAATAGGTTACCTTTTTCCATTGCTTCAAAGTTCAATGCTCCCTAGTATTTTTATACTGTGATTAACATCATTAATAAGTGTTTGTGTTGCGCTGTGAATGTGGAAATGCTCTTACTTTCACAACTATAATATGTATATAATTCATTACTATACACAGCCGAAACATTAATTACTGCACTTTAGTAATTCACAACATATTATCCCCCACAGTAATAAAGTAATTAAATCTTAGCTGGACTCAGTCAAAAATTTTGCGAGTAAAAATGGAGTTTGACCTGGTGACTGTGACCTTATGACTTACATGGTTTTCATAGTCATCAAACTGCTCAGTGATCCCTTTTGATCATTTGATACAGGTATGCCTTAAACCCTTATTTATATCCTCTCAAGACTTTCCTTAACACACCTGTAAAATAACAAACGCCTAAATTATGGCTACAGTATAAATATTTTAAACTAACAGTTATAAATGTAAAGCCCATAATTTTCATTATTTTCTATACCTTCTTTATCTACAGCTTGTGCCCCCTGTGCGAATAAATTAATTAATTAATAAAAGAATTACTGCGGCTAAACCTGATCAACAAGAAATTTCCCCCTAATAAATGTTACTCTTTTATTTTTCCAGAGCTTTCTTTTATAGAATTTGATAGATTGCAAAACAGCTTTGAATCCACAGACTTTAAGGGAAATAAGTATTCAGATACATAACGTTTTTCATATAAAAAGTAGTCACAAGGGTAAAAGAGTTTAAACACCACAAATCTACATCAATACTTTGTTGCAAAGCTATTGTTAGCAGTTACAGATTTGAGACGTTTATCGTAAGGAGTAATTCAATTTTTACTATATTTGAGGTTCAATTTTGGCCAAATCTTATTGAATTCTGAAAGGGTATAATTCAATTCAATTATATTTGTATAGCGCTTTTAACAATTATAACAATTATAAATATATAACAAATATAACAATTGTCATTGTTGCAAAGCAGCTTTACACAATCAAAAGAATTATTAAGTTTGTATGGAATGTGAATGCGTATGAATCAAAATGGTCAGTTTGTCCCTGATGAGCGAGCTGAGGGCGAGAGTGGCAGGAAAAACTCCCTGAGATGGTAATAGGAAGAAACCTTGAGGATATAAGGGCATCATTGATAGATTTGCATTTTAAAACCCTGTCAGGAGATCCACACTTTATCTTTTCTTTTAGAAAGCAGTCTTGGATTATGTTTAGAGTTATCTTGGAGATATATCACCCTTGACATGTAATGTCCTAGTACCATTTTCTGTAGGGTCATGGACAGACATTTGGAGGGGCTTTTACTCCATGCCAAGAAAGTGCAATCTTAAAGTTTTACAGTAGATGTCATTCAACAGTATGAACCTATAAGTTGTTTTAAATATTGCCATTTAATAAAGCACAAATCAATTTATTTATTGGTTTGTTTGTTAAATATTTCAAACTGTAAAAAATTGTTTACAATTTGAAATATTAAACAAACAAACAAACCAATAAATAAATAAAGCCTACAAATCTTTTGTTAATTTGTAGAAATACGCTTAACATTGTCATATAAAAATCTTCTTCCAAAGAATGTGCATTGATATTTTAAACATCTTGTAAAATGAAATATAAAAAGATTTTGCATACTCAAAATTATCTTTAAAAAAGTGATTGTATTAACATCTCAATTCTCCACGATTAAATAAAACGAATAGCTCTATTACAGTATTTAAATTTTTATTTACCCTTTGTTTGTTGCAGGGAACAAAGGACAGCTCTAAGTCGAGGAACAAATTGTTGTTTTTTCCTGTTTAATTAATTTTTTTAATTTAAAGTTTGAATGAAGTTTATTTGTCATTAATTTGGCCCAGGCAATTTTTTTTCAACCTTATTTAGGTATCTCCAGGTGGTACCATCTATTATCTGTTATCAAATTTTATGTCTTATCAAAATTGAGGAAGCACATGTGCATAAGTATTCACAGCCTTTGCCATGAAGCTCAAAATTGAGCTCAGACGCATCCTGTTTCCCCTGATCATCCTTGAGATGTTTCTGCAGCTTAATTGGAGTCCACCTGGGGTAAATTCATCTGATTGGACATGATTTGGAAAGGCCACACCTGTCTATATAAGGTCCCACTGTTGACGGGTCATGTCAGAGCACAAACCAAGCAGGACTGTCACAGGCACAAATTTGGGGAAGGTTTCAGACAAATTTCTGCTGCTTTGAAGGTCCCAATGAGCACAGTGGCCTCCATCATCTGTAAGTGGAAGGAGTTTGAAACCACCAGGACTCTTCCTAGAGCTGAGTAGAGTGGCCAGAGAGTCTCATCAGACCTTGGAGGAAAAAAAAAAATTAATCCTTTTTAAAATAAGGCTGTGACATAACAAAGTGTGGAAAAAGTGATGCGCTGTAAATGCACTGTACTTTAATCAACAGAATAACTTAATACAGTAACATTACATTTTGCTTTAATTCTAAGGGTCCTTTTTTCGGCCAATATTATAATTTAATGCAAAAGATTTTAAAAAGTATGTACAGTATTAGTATTACTAAGCACAAATACAGAATGATTCACACAGACACTTAAATTGGCAGAAATACTAGTACAAAAGAAGCCCATGTATTTATAAAAACCCAAGGGTAATCAACAGAGAGACCTGAACAAGTCTAAGCAGGCCCTGTAAGTGATTTAGCATTTCTGAGAATCTTTAAATGAGCACTATTGTTTACAATAAATAGTACACACTATGGGCTTCCATCCTTATTTTGTGGTTATTCATGTCCTACATGTAAAATTGTCTTCCTGGGTTAAATATGGATTAATAGCTGACTTTTACATCAAGATTAACTAATAATTATTATTTCTGTAGATAGATATTGTATTTGGATGGATGGATGAATTTCAATGCTGTTCTTTCTTAATAGAGATGTACATTTACCTTTTAGTAGATAATGTGATCAATCTGTAGTGGTCTTGACACAGTTTAAATGCAGTACATTTTCTCCAGGAGTCATTTAATGAAACACAATTTTTAAATATCAAATGACTTTGTTGGTGATGGTTAGATTGTAAAGCTTTGTTTTTTGTTGTTAATAAAACCTTTAACATTATTCATGTCAAGTCCCATGGGTTTTTGTTATGTTGTCATTCTTCTATATAACTCACAAACATTAGAACAAAATGTCCTTTGTTAAGGATCATAATGCAGCACATCACGATACAGTAGAACATCATAAAGTGCAGATTCATTTAAGAAATTTCCCTATGGGATTAATAAAGTTTGAATCTTGAATCTTGAATCTTAGTTTAAGAGTAGTACAGGAAAATATACAATGAATACAGCAGACACTACTGTAAATACAAAGTGGACAGGGCTGGCTAAATAAATAAATAAATAAATAAAGGTAACACCGGATGGAAAAAAAACACTGTATTGCCATTTCTATAATAAAACAAGAATTCCAATAATGGAGTAAAAATTTATAATTATTTAAATTGGTTAAAATTTATTTTTTAAGCATTTTACAGTTTCAATTTTTTTAAAAAGTTGCTCCATTGTTAATATATTGTAGCAATCAAAACAATAACTGTTTCTTTACTTTTTCCACACACACACACACACACACACACACACACACAATTGTTAGAGTTAAACATTGCTATGGCATAAGGACAGCATACTTTTTGTAAAAAAATTTTAAAAATATGTTATATTACTTTAGACAAGCTTGTAGAGTGCTTTACATCTTAAAAAATATATTACACAATATTTCTTTACTTTTGTTGTCAAGAACTCATATTAGGACATCTGTAGTTACAAAAATGTACCTTTCATCTCAAATTATACATGATGTCTGTGGGAAACATCATATACTACATTGTAGAATTATTAAAGAAATCTATACTTTGATAATATATGCTTTACTGCAATATTTTTTGCAATATTTTTTGTTTAACCCCTTAACGTAAAGCTTAAAGTTTACACTTTAATCACTTCCTGATTACTTAATTTCTTGAAAAAAATATTTACTTATGGATCTGACTGTAATATTGATAAAAGCTTTGTGGCTAGGACAAATGACATCAACCTTGCTTTATTCTTGGCACATGAAGACCGTCAGTTGTACATAGAAAGTGGTAAATTTTGCAAAGATAAGTTAGTGAAAAGTCACTCACTATCCATACATTATACAGTACATGCATGCATTACCGCAAATAATAATATTTTGAAGAATACGTCATCATACATCATGCATTTAAGTGTATTTCCATGAGATCCAGACTATTAGCTTTTTAAATTCTCAATTGCATTGAGTTGTTCATTTAACCAGAATGCTTTAACTCTGGCCTCCATATTGATAAGCTTTTGCTTGACTCTACCCTGCCTGGCTGCCCACTCTGCTGATATGTGTGTTAATTTGGTTTGTATTGTCTCTACATTAGTTTCCATTTTGGCCACTTTGTCTTCCAAGTCTATGGCTTCTGTCTGGTTTGCCAGTGTCTCATCAATCAAACCATCCTTCAACAATATGGCCCTACCTTTTTCTTCCAGAATGCTCTTGGCCTCTGGATATTCAGTCAGGGCCTCCATGAGGTCGTCTTTTGAGAGGGCAAAGAGGTCAGAGTAACCTACACTACGTATGTTGGCAGTCCGTCGATTCCCAGCTTTACTGCCTTTGATGCCCAAGATACTAATCTCACCAAAATAGGCACCATCACTCAGTACTACAAATTGTGTTATGCCATCATCTGCTACCACAGCCAGGTTACCTTCTTTGATAATATACATTTCACGACCGATGTCACCCTTCTTGCAGATATAGTCTCCAGGGCTGAAGACCTGCGGCCGAAGCTTGAGCACTAGCTCGATGAGCAGTCCTGCCTCACAATCCTGAAATATACGCACCTTCCCCAGTGTTTCCAAATGCACACTGATGGCAATCTCTGCCTTTAGCTTATCTGGAAGGTATTTAAGAACTTCCTTTTCATTGCAGGTCTTGTCCTCTGTCCAAATGTAGTCAAACCACTTGACAACACGGGCCTCTAAATCTTTATTGACCTTACGGAACTGCATGTACTGCTTTATGGAGTCAATCTGTTCTTGAAATAGAGCACGCGAAGCATTCATGTTGGCGATCATTGCACCAACATTAGAAACAATAGTGGCGAAAATTAGCACACCAATGAGAAAATCTATAATTACAAACAAATACTCAATATCCCTAACAGGTGGTGGAGTTTCTCCAATAGTGGTCAGGGTGATTGTGGACCAGTACAGACAGTAGGTATACTTCCTAAACAGGCGGCCATACTTAGGATCGCTAATGTTAGGATAAACCCAGGCATCACTTCCAAAGCCAAGTGTTTTGGAGATAGCAAAAAAAATGCATGCATTCCAATGTATGATTATTAAAATATAGAGCACAAGGTTGCCGATTCGATATATATTAGGAAAGTTGGTCCTTGTCTCAGTTCGGTAAAAAAACTCAAAAAGACGAGCCATTTTAAAAAGGCGATTGAATCTCAGCTCTGGGCTGTCAATGCCAAACTGCAACATTAATAAGTCTGTTGGCATCATGCTTATCAGGTCGAATTTAAATTGAGGTGTTTTTTTGTAGTGTTCCCACAGCCTCTTGGAATCTTTAACGAGCAAGCCTTGCTCCAGAAAACCTAGTAAAACATATATCATGTAGGTTTACTTTGGTAATACAGTGAAATAACAGGGTATACTGTTATATCAAAAAGAATAAATGTAGTGCATGAATATGCCATGTGGTTTACCTGTTCTGGATCTTATAAAAGTGTCAATGTAGTAGATAACATCTGAAGTATAGTCCAGTGCTACCCATAGCATGGTGTAATCTTTTTGGAGCTCATTGAAACAGGATCTAGAACATAATCCTTTTATTTAGAATAATAATACTTTAAATAATTATAATTTTTAACACAACTGTATTAATAAATGTGCACACTGTCCTGTTATGCCTTGATAAATAGAAATACTCAACAACTGGATTAATAAATGATTAATACTCAACGACTGGATTAATAAATAAACCGAATATGTTTCAGATGTTTACATGAGAGAATCACTGCAAAATAACTGAGATAGTTGTGGTGTTACTGAATAAAGTATTACTAATCCTAGGGTTGCATGACCCAGCCTGGGCTTAAGAGGTGGCCAGGGACTGGGACTGTGCTGTGTTGTTGTTTTTTTTTCTTTTTTGTCAGCATATGTACCTGGTAAATTAGAGCCTTTTGAAAATCAGCTTTGGGACAATGCTGATTGCATATTATATGATATATATAAAGACATTTTTTATGGAATTGTGGCAGAATGTGGCTATACTGGGGACATAGATAGAGCAATATTAGGAACATTGAGGTGTTTCAATGCTTATGTAAAAATAATAATATATAGTGTTAACCATTTCTTAGACTAATAGTATATGAGGAAGCATAGGAAATTGTATAATTCAAATAATACTAGGCTTGCCGTGTGTTAGGGCGAAGTTCTAGACAATCTGCAAGAGCCTTGTAGTAGGGCTGCTTTTGTTCCAAAATGCAGGGAGCCAGTTCAGGTCTGGAGTGCAGTTAGCCTCATGTTCAACTCCCAATTAAGTTTTTATATATATATCTCACTAAATGAAAACAAGGATCTGTTTTAAATATCACCTCTTTAATTCAATTTTGTTGTGTAAAAACAGAAAAAAAAAGGATTTAATTGTAGGTTGTCTTAGGATTAGGCAAAAGCAACCTCAGACAAACATCAACATATAACTTTTTTTCACTGTGCCATAACAATAACTTAAAGTGATTTCCCACACAAGACTAATCATCTCCACGTTTGTTGTTGTTTTTTGCAACATTGCACAGAAATGAACACTCATTGACATTGTTCATCTGTGCACACACCCCTACGCACTGTAGACCGGACAATCATGGACAATGCACATTTGCACACACTTGCACACATATTGCACATTTGCACAAACAATGCTTAATTGCACTTAAGAACAGTTTAGAACAGTTGCACACTTCATTCATTCCACATATTATTTGCATTTAAATTTATTTTTGTCTGTACAGTTTATTTTTCTTATATCTTGAAAACTTGTATATTTTGTTCAACTTTCTTATAGTTAAGATATTTATTTATTTATGGCCTCTTCTATTTTTATGTTTCTCGTTATTATTTCTTGTAATCTTTTTTTTTTTTTTGAGGTCACGGGCGGTCATGTAAGCATTTCACTGCATATTGTACTGTGTATGACTGTGTGTACTGTATGTGACAAATAAAATTTAAATTTGATTTGAAATTTAAGTTATTAATTAATAATTGACAACAGTTAACAGCTAAACTGTCTTTCACATTGTTTTAGTCCATTTTTTTACAACATTGCATCACTTCATTGAGATTTTTGAGCATTTGCTTTTGCACAGACCTGTTTTGCACAGACATTGTTCCAGAAGTCTTGTGGTTTGTTCAGATGCAGTTTTAAGAACCTCTGCCATGTTTCCTTGTTCTTCACAGAAGTGTTTCTTTTCCTTGCAACCTTCCTTGCAGTACTACAGTACTTCTTCAGTCTCCTTCTTGTTGTGTTTTCTTGGACTTTAAATTTAACATGCTCAGTGTAGGTTCTGAGATGTAGTTCTTGTTTTTTTTTTTGTTGTATTTCTCTGAGCATTGCACAGTCTGATCTTGGCCTAAATAAGCTGGGGCGTCATCTCCTGGGAAGATTGGCAACTGTCTTGAATGCTTTCCACTTGTGAATAATCACATCAGTCTAATATTCTTGCCAATAAAGGAAATCATGCTTTATCACAATCTGCTCTTATATGAGCTAATCTCAAAGTGGTAACGTACCTGTGCATGAGTATCTTTACTGTACCTGCACCCACCTCTGAGGAAGCCCACAATAATAAAAATATGCACACAACTCTCAATATTCGTGCAAATTTACATTAAACATTTCAATCACTAATTTGATTAACTTGATTTGAGTCTTTTTAACGCTTTGTAAAATCAGATTTGTGTCAAAAAGCAAAAATAAATTAACTGAATTAAGTGAATCTAAATTAACCTAAAAAGAAATAAATAAAATAAATGAATAAACTGACCTTAAATGCAGAAATTGCAGAATATATTTAGTATTCTCAGTGTTTCTTCATTGGTCAGCTTTTCAGTTTCCCTGCAGAGGTCTTTGTTTGAGGTGTGTAGGTGGTTCTTACGGGTGGTGTTAGAAGGGTGTTACAGGACTGTGTCCTCATTG
Organism: Clarias gariepinus; assembly: GCF_024256425.1. Taxonomy (NCBI): domain Eukaryota; kingdom Metazoa; phylum Chordata; class Actinopteri; order Siluriformes; family Clariidae; genus Clarias; species Clarias gariepinus. The sequence goes on from NC_071117.1 coordinate 22,223,131, forward strand.
GCCAGTTAATTGTATAGACATCTAACCATAGATGGGAAAGTATGTAGACCTTTTTTCCTTTGATAAAAAGCACTATAATGATGACATTTCTCAGATGATTTCACTGAGACATTTTATAGAACATTATGACAATAAACTATGTATGGATTAGCCTAATTTTCTGGCTTAATACTTATAGTGATGTCCAGATATGATGTGATATAATTTATTGTACATGAAATGTACAAAAAACATTTTTTATTGTTCTAAACATACCTGTATCTCTCAGTGAAGTGTCAATGAAGTGACCTTAAACATATTGTTTATGTTTTGCACTTTAGATTTTTTATTTTTGAATATTTTTTATTTACTTTCAATTTCTGATTTCTTAATGCCAATAAAAAGAGGCCACGTCAACAGATGAAATAGATAAACAGATACCGCACATCTTTCCCTAACTCATGCTTTCGATATTTTAGAAACTAGTTATTGGTTTAAATGTTTAAAATGTGTTAAGCTGTAAGCCTCATTATGCAATGATGCAATTTTGAAGTTTGCTCATTATACAGATGTTTGAACATACAGTATATTAATGTTATACAGATTTTTTTATATGCACCGATGGCAGTTACTATTTAATTTTTAGTATTAGGGGAAGTGCCTTGGAGTAGTTTTATAGTCAGGAAATTTATTTTATTTTTTTGTGTAAGCTTTAAATTCACCTGGTCACAAGCATCATCAGATTGTAGAATGCAGGCGCTGCCACAATGATAAGCCAGTAATAATATAGGTCTGTAGCGGGGTCCATGATCAAATAATCTTTTCTGAAAGAAAATATGAACATATTTATCTCTGTCTCAAACCATCAACATTAACATGATAATTCCATACTTCCATACAGGTGAGGTCGCATATTTAGTGCTTCCTCAGTCTATCTAGTGCAATATGACAATTTGCATGATATTACAGCTTCAGATATCTGAACCCATCCACTGCAAGTACTTACATTTTTCTCTGTTTATTTTGTTTTACTTCTTTGTCATCTTTCTTGTCAACCTTGTGTTTCCTTTCTCCATCTTGTTTGTCATCTTTCGTGAGCTGCTTGTCAGTCTTTTTACTTTATAGTGGCAGACCATATGATTATAACATCATTATAAGCTTATTAATGTAAGCACATTTTAATATATTTCCAAAAAAAATTTTTTTTTCACTTACTCATCTGTGTTGCTGCATCTGTTCATATTGAGTGTAGCAAGTCTCCAGTGGCTGGTATACTTGTTTGAAATATCAGTAATCACCAGAAACTTTATTTCTGTATAAAGCATTATCAAGCAACAAGCCTTACCATACAGTATCTTAACATAAAAGTTATTTTACCTATCTAGCCTCTTCTGATGAAGAAATAAAGACTTAAATTAAAAATCCTTATTATACCCAACAAAATATAAGCAATGCCATATGATGAACAGCCTAATTTTTCCTGATGTTTAATACAAACCACAACAAATTAAAATATCCCTAAGATGGCATTATTAGATACACCATACACTATTATACTAAGATCTATCAAGAGAAAATTGAGTGAAAATGGTGAAAATTATCATTAGCTTTATTTTTTTTTAAATTTAGACTATTTAAACCTTGCCTTATCCCCAGTCCTGAAACCAGCTTTTTTCTTTAGGATAAATGTCTTAGTAAACCAGGGTTTATCACTGTTGTGATTCACCCAGTTGAAATTCTCCTGAGTATTTTTATAGCAGAATATGTTCACTGAAACTGGTGTCACTGCCTCTGTGTATGAGTATACAGACTGTTGGAAGCAGCCTTATGTCATGCACACTCAGAGCGCGACCGGCACTAGGACCCGGAAGTAAGGCGGTCGCGAACCAGGAAGTATAAAAAGGGTAAACAAACCTCTACACTCTGCTCAGTCATTTGAGTTCGCCCATGTCGCCTCGGACCGTTTCACCGAACCGTGAGTACTCACCCTCTTGGGTTTACTTCCAGATTGAGTGTGTGTTTATAGGACGCGGGTTAGATTTGTGTCTCTCCCTTGCTCCCCATTTGTGAGAGTCCTTAGATCAAATAGCGTGATTATCCTGCCTATTCGTGTCACTCCGCGTTTGGGTTTACCATTCACGCTACAAAGGGCTAACCGCTAAAGCTACGTCTTCTGTTCTCCTCGGGTTAGTTCATGACAGAATGACTGAGCCTTCCGCGGTAAACCCAGCGGAGCACGCGCGTCTTTGCGATGTGGTGGATCGGCATGCCAAGCTAATCGACAAGCTAACCGGGGATCTTACTACTCTGCGCCGGAGCATCCGAGACGTCGCGGCCTTGCGCCGCGAGGTAGCGGAGCTTCGGCGGGAGAACGCGGATCTCCGCGCAGCTGTTGCTGGCGCGGCTAGCCGGCCCCCCGCCGCGGAGGCCGCGGCGCCGCATCAACCCCCCCCCCCCTCCTTCTGATGTTTTTCTCGCGCTTCCAGATAAATGGAATGGCACGGACGGGAAATGCAGTGTGTTTTTGACAGCGCTAGATCTGGTGTTTGAGTTTAATTCCACCAAATACTCCACCGATCGGCTACGCATTGCTCTTCTCGTCTCGTTGCTAACTGGGCAGGCAGCTGAGTGGGCCACGGCGGTACTGCGCTCCGACTCAGACACAGCGCACTCCTACAATGAATTCTCACGTCAACTACAGCTCACTTTTGAACATCCTGCTGGTGAGGTGGAGATCGGTACCAAGCTTTATCACTTGCGGCAGGGAGAGTCGTCCGTGAGTCGCTACACGGCGGATTTCCGAACCCTCGCCATCCAGACCCTGGAGGGTCTCATCCAATTGGCCCTCCGGATTGACCAACGCATGCTCTCGCGCCCGAAGCCAGCTCCTCGGACCCTGCCGCCCTCCATGTCCTCGCCCACCTTCTTCACCCCGGCCCCGGTTTTCGACGCCCGATCTACCGTCACTTCTACAACCACCGGACCTGCCGGATCTCCACCTCCCGCCGTGGTTAACACAGGAGCCGGGGAACCCATGCAATTAGGACGCGCCTCCTTGACCGCTGAAGAACGGGAGCGACGATTTAAGGAGGGACTCTGTGCCTATTGTGGGTCAGCGACGCACCACCGAGCTATCTGTCCAGTTCGACCGGGAAACGGCCAGACCCGGTGAGGAAGGAGGACCACTCGCCGGGTCATATCCAACTCTCCTCCACTTCGACCGATTCCTCCCGTCTCACGGTTCAAGTACACCTCTATTTTGGCCACAAACAAGTTAGGAGTACTGCGTTCATCGATTCCGGTGCCGCAGGTAACTTCATTGACTTCTCTTATGCCAAAAAATTGGGGTTAGAATTCGAGGCGTTATCCCAGCCGGTTCGGATTACCGCCGTCGACGGTCGGCCCCTCTCCACCAGTCCCATCACCACCCAGACTCGTCCCATCACCCTTATCATCGATAAACATCAGGAACAGATCAACTTTTATGTCACCCCCATCTCCTCTCCTCCAATCATCTTAGGTTTTCCGTGGCTCATCCAACATGACCCTCTCATCTCCTGGAGGCAGAACCGGATTCTACAGTGGGGCGCGACCTGTACCGAACTGTGTCTACGGGCTGCGGCTGGGACGTGCTCTAGGGAGTCCGAGGCCCCCGATGTCGATGTCAACGCCATCCCCGCCGCTTATCGGGACCTGGCGGAGGTCTTCTGCAAGAGACGGGCCACTCATCTTCCCCCTCACAGACCGTACGACCTCGCAATAGACCTTCAGCCGGGAACTGTCCCACCCCGCGGCCACCTCTACTCATTGTCATCCACAGAGATGCAGGCTATGGAGGAATATGTGACCAACGCTCTCCGCCATGGTACCATCCGGCCATCCTCTTCGCCTGCTGCCGCGGGGTTCTTCTTTGTGAAGAAGAAAGGAGGCGAACTTCGCCCATGTGTTGACTATCGGGGGCTCAATAACATCACCATCAAGAATCGACATCCGTTGCCTCTTACCAACTCAGCCCTGGACGTCCTCGCTGGTGCTACCATTTTCACAAAGTTGGACCTCAGGAGCGCCTACAACTTGGTACGCATCAGAGAGGGCGATGAGTGGAAGACGGCTTTCATCACCCCTACAGGACACTATGAGAGTCTAGTGATCCCATTTGGACTGTGTAACGCCCCCGCCGCTTTCCAACATTTCATAAACGATGTCCTCCGGGACATGCTAGGCCGGTGGGCATTCGTTTACCTGGACGATATACTCATCTACTCCCGTTCTGTTGATGAACACATCCAGCACGTCAGGGCGGTTCTAAAGAGATTACTTGCCCACCAGCTGTACTGTAAGTTGGAGAAGTGCGCCTTTCACGAGCGCTCCACCACGTTCCTGGGTTTTATCATCTCGCCCCAGGGTGTGGCCATGGACCCGCAGAAACTCGAAGTTGTGCGTCATTGGCCCCTACCCAAGACCCTCAAGCAACTTCAGCGGTTTCTCGGGTTTGCGAATTTCTATCGTCGCTTTATCCGGGACTACAGTACAGTTGCCGCGCCACTGACCGCCCTGACTCGCCCATCATCTTCCCCTTTTCGACTAAACCAGACCGCCGTCTCTGCCTTTAAGAAACTCTGCTCCCTTTTTACCACTGCTCCTATCCTCCTCCACCCGGACGCCAGTAAACCCTTCGTTGTAGAGGTGGACGCTTCAGATGTGGGCGCTGGAGCTGTTCTCTCTCAACGAGGTCCAGATCAGAAACTACACCCATGTAGTTTCTTCTCCAAAAAATTCGATTCCACTCAACAGCGATACGGGGTAGGGGACCGCGAGCTGTTGGCCATAAAGTGGGCTTTGGAGGAATGGCGTCACTGGCTCCAGGGCGCCAGGGACCCATTCATCATCTGGACGGACCATCAAAATCTAATCACCATCCGAAACCTCAAGCAATTAAACCCCAGACAGGCGCGGTGGGCTCTATTCTTTGAGCACTACAATTTCCATCTCTCTTACCGCCCGGGGTCTAAGAATACCAAGGCAGACGCACTCTCTCGTCAACATGAAACTGACAGCCCCCGGGTAGACCCCGCGCCTGTCCTACCACCCTCAAAGATCATCGCACCCCTACTATTGGATTTGGAAACGAGGGTTCGCCAGGCGCAGACCACAGAGACCGAACCGGCAGGTGTGCCGCCTGGACGGCTCTATGTGCCCACCAACATGAGGTCCGAAGTACTCCAGTGGGGCCACTCCTCCCCCATCTCGGGACACCCGGGCATCTGACGCACTCTGCAGTTCCTCCAACGGGACTTCTGGTGGCCATCCATCGTGAAGGACGTCCGGGAGTTCGTTCAGGCGTGCCCGGTGTGCGCCAGGGCAAAGGACACCAACCAACCTACCTCCGGCGAACTCCAACCTCTCCCCGTCCCTCGCCGACCCTGGACGCACATCGCCGTCGATTTTATCACGGGCCTGCCGGCCTCCGAAGGAAAAGACACCATCATGACCATCATCGATCGGTTCTCTAAGGCCGTGCACCTGGTGGCCCTCGCCGGACTCCCATCAGCCAAAAAGACAGCGGAACTGATATTAGAGCATGTAGTCCGTCTGCATGGGTTCCCAAAGGACATCGTCTCGGACAGAGGCCCCCAGTTCACTGCCAGGTTCTGGAAGGCTTTCTGCCGTCTGATCGACTCCACCTGCAGTCTATCTTCTGGATACCACCCTCAGACTAACGGTCAGACGGAGCGGGCCAACCAACAGCTGGAGCGCTATCTGAGATGCTTCATAGCAGACCGACAGCGCTCCTGGGCTCGCTACCTCATCTGGGCAGAGCTTTCACACAACCTCCACGTCTCATCGGCCACAAAGCTCAGCCCCTTTGAGGTATGCTACGGTTTCCAACCTTCAGTGTTCAACCACCAAGAACCGGAGGTCGACGTACCGTCAGCCCAACAGTTGGTCCGCAGGTGTCGGCGGTTGTGGAACATTGCCAATCGGGCCATCCACCAAGCCAACGCCCGCTACACCACCCAGCATCGCCGCCGACACCCCCCGGGACGATTGTACCACGTAGGTGACAAAGTTTGGCTCTCCACAAGAAACCTCCGCCTTCACACTGAATCCAAGAAACTTTCACCCAGATTCATCGGTCCCTACCGCATCTCCCTTCGGATAAACCCAGTCACCTACCGGCTCCAGCTGCCTGCGGCGCTCCGAATCCACCCAGTATTCCACATCTCCCAACTCAAACCTTTCATCACATCACCCATGATTCCACCCACCCCCCCAGCTCCTCCTCCCCGGATCATTGACGGTGGTCCCGCCTACACCGTTCGCCGGATCCTCGACTCGCGCCCTCGGGGTAGAGGAATCCAGTACCTGGTCGATTGGGAAGGTTACGGCCCCGAGGAACGGTCGTGGATTCCGGCTCGGTTTATCCTCGATCCTGAACTTATACGGGACTACCGTCGTCGGGTATCCTCCACCTCAGGACCGTCTGGAGCCGGTCCTGGACAGGGGGGTACTGTCATGCACACTCAGAGCGCGACCGGCACTAGGACTCGGAAGTAAGGCGGTCGCGAACCAGGAAGTATAAAAAGGGTAAACAAACCTCTACACTCTGCTCAGTCATTTGAGTTCGCCCATGTCGCCTCGGACCGTTTCACCGAACCGTGAGTACTCACCCTCTTGGGTTTACTTCCAGATTGAGTGTGTGTTTATAGGACGCGGGTTAGATTTGTGTCTCTCCCTTGCTCCCCATTTGTGAGAGTCCTTAGATCAAATAGCGTGATTATCCTGCCTATTCGTGTCACTCCGCGTTTGGGTTTACCATTCACGCTACAAAGGGCTAACCGCTAAAGCTACGTCTTCTGTTCTCCTCGGGTTAGTTCATGACACCTTAAATCATCCTAATATGTCAAGCTTTGCCAAGCACACAAACAGCTCCTCCACAGCTTCAGCTTTACACAACTTTGATGTTTTGTAGGCTGTAAGCTGACTAAATGACCTACTTTTCATCCCTGGTGGCATGAGCATATTCCAGGAAGATATTACCAGAATACATGTTAAACTGAAAGGGTTTTTGAGAAGATGAGAAATAATTCTAAACATAAATCAGCCACCAGTGTGAAAGTACACTATATGGATGAAAGTAGGCCAAAGCTATTATTTATTGGATTCCTACTGGCAGTTTGGGGAAGGCCCTTTTCTATTCCAACATGACTGTGCCCCAGTCAAGGACTATAAAGACATAGTTTGATGAGTTGTGATGGTTTAAAGAACTTGACTGGCCCTAACACAGAGCCCTGTTACTTCTTTTTATTTAAAATGAATATAGCAGAAAAACAACAACATCCTGTCTGTTGAGTGTCTGCAAACTGAAACAGTATGTGAAGGAGAGTGATCAGAGGAAAACAAAACAAGGATTTATAAATATGAGAATTTACACATACATAAAAAAATGAGGATGGGTTCCCTTTTGAGTCTGGTTCCTCTCATGGTTTCTTCCTATTACCATCTCAGGGAGTTTTTCCTTGCCACTGTCGCCCTCGATTTGTTCATCAGGGACTATCTAACCATGGCGCATACACATTCACATTTCATATAAACTTAATAATTCTTTTGATTGTGTAAAGCTGCTTTGCGAAAATGACAATTGTTAAAAGCGCTATACAAATGAAAATGAATTGAATGAAATTAAATATTATTTTTTTAATGTGTGTGTAAATTCTCATTTAAATAGGTATAGATATATGTCCTTGCATTCCTAGATTTTGAGTGGTTTGCACGCTTTGCAATTTTAACATATAAAACACGTATGCTCAATCTTCAAAGTAATAGGGGGCCAGTGTCCTTTAGATTTTATGTGTTGTGTGTTCTGAGATGTTTCTCTGTTCTAACCAGAACACTTTTTTGAGTAACTGTAGACTTACTGTTAGCTCAGACTAGTCTGTTTTGTTTTCCTCTGATTTCTCTCCTTTCACAGACTGTATCAGCTTGCAGATGCTCCACAGACACGATGTTGTTTTTTCCTGCTCTATTCTTGTTAAACTCTATTGTGTATAAAATTCAGGGACTAGCACTTTCTGAAATACTTAAACTAGACCATCTGGTACCAACAATTTTAACAAGGTAATTTTTATACATAAATTTGTTTATTTATAGAAATAGCTGTTTTTTTCAGTAAAAATGCATAAGTTAATAGATTAGCTGTATTAGCTAGATTTGTCTAGTCCATTCATAAATGAGGAATAGGCTAATAATCTCTAATAATGTCTTTTTTCCTGAGATCTAGGTGAGATGAAATTCTCCTGAGTATCTATAAGACTAAGACACCCACTAGCTGTCTTCTAATAAAGAATAAAGACCTGTCTAGTAACAAGGTATTTATTTTGTATTAACAATTTTTTTTTTTAGCTAACATTACTCATGACAAATGTTGTAAGATATTAGCGGTGTGTTGGTTGTTGTTGTTTATTGCTATTTATAGTTTATTTTTTTAATGTAGAAACTTTTAATTTTCTTATATTTGAAAGCATCTTTGTTTTAAATCTTTTCTTATTTTATCTTAAAGATGTTCCTAAAATATATATTAATATGTATATAATATGTATGTAATATATATATATATAAATAATTTACTTTGTGTACTTCAATGTGAAGTCATAAAGCCATTATAAAGACAGTAAATGTGATTAAATTAGCAATTCAAAATAAGGAAAAATGCATTTATTTTTTGCTCTTTTGTATATTTGCTTTTTTGTTCCTATGTACTCTATACATTGTTCTGTAGTTTCTGTTTTTCTGTAGTGTGCTTTTTAATAAAATATGAAAATACAGTTTTAACAGAAAAGTAAAAAATGAATTATTATTGTATGGCATAAATAATGCAGTCACAACCACTGAAAATGCAGTTTAAAGACTTACCCGAGGTGAGTAAAAATCAGTTTGGTAGAAATCAATTCCTTAGTAGAAATTAAAATGGTCTGTTCCAGTGTATTTTAAACAGCATTCTGGCAACTTTCCAGTGGACTATGAGCTATTTTATATGAGATTTGTCTCACTAGTCCCTTGGCATTTTGACCTGCTGCTACTGTATGTGTGAGGTGGAGGAGATTCCCCTTATGATGCACTATGATGAAGCAACGTCTGACTGCACCCAAACCAAGAACACATTTATATAGTCTTCCTTATAGAGTATTTACACATTCTTCTTGTTTACACATCTTTTGTAACTAGAAATACATTTCTAGCAAAATGTTGCATGAAGTAAACAACTAAAAAACTTGTTGCCTAAAATAAATTGTTTAGTTTATAACCAATAACAGCAAAAGTGTGGCAACCATTTTTCCTGTTTTAGTACAGTAGTCTGTTTTCTTTCTAAAAATAAATACAAACTGATTATTTTGGCTATGACTTTATGTAATATGAGCATAACATGCTGTACAAATGTATAAGCCTTGTTTACAGACCTTGTTGAGAAGTCAGCAGTAATTTCCACACTAATGTGTGTAGGTAATTGCTTAAGTCCCTTGACCCCTTAAAGTGATTGGTTCCCCTGAGATCCCTTGTTATTTACCTTGGACAAAGATAAACATACTGAAAAACAACATATGATAAGAGCAAGTTGACAGCTAAATAAGCTACCTCCATTATTGCAGTTTTGAGTTTTTTTTTTGTGTGTTTTTAAATGAACCAAGAATTATTGCAAACAAACAAACAAACAAACAAAATATACAAATATTGAGTCACAACAGTGTTAAAAATGCAAATGGCAAAATAGTGTTTCAAAATTGTTTAGGCAAAATAAGTGTGAATTTTGTGTTTTTTTATGTGAAACAGAAAGCATTTCCTGTAAATTAGATCAAGGTGAAAGTGTTGACTTTTGGTGCACAGAAAACAAGATCATGAAGAAACTTGAGGTTACTTGTCTTGGTGTTCCCTTTGGCGTTATACTCAGAATCCTATTTCATTGATGTCAAAAACAATCATAACCAATTTAAAAGACAGTATATATCTACCCGGTGTAATAACAAATGGTGGTTAAGAGATGATAACCAGTGATACAGTAGCTTTACATCCCATAAAGGGATGAGCAATATGGCCTGCATGCCCCTATAATAAACTTAAAAATTGGCAGGTGCTGGCCTACGGAGCCATCTGCAAACCCTACATGACAAACTGAATGACTGCCAGGTACACCTTAATAGTAGAAAAGGTCTTATGTTTATCCACTTGCTCCTGGAGAAAAGAAAGAATGTCTGGCACTGAGCATTGGAATAAAGTAATCTATTCCTCAAATACTCACAACTCATTTACAGTATATAAAGATCTTGTGGATGGTGCTGTGGGAAAAGTGTCAGTGACCCTCTGGGGAAGCCCCATCTTGTCTAGATCCCACCTTTTATAAACTAATCTTCTAATACAGTCTCATAGGGTGAGATGCATCAGATGGGGAAGGAAAATCTCCTCCAACATCTAGTGGCAGCTTGTCGTCAGTATCAGTGATGATTCCCTCTCTTAAACTCTCATCAGTGTGGGTAAGATAAGGGCTAGGAGAGCAAATAATGGTGAATGATGCTTCAGATAACAAGTTTGCAAATTAGCATATGCAGCATATGGGATTGCAGCCCACCCTGTCTGTCTATGTACTGCCTGGGAAAAGATTCTATTCTAAAATTAGGGAGGGGCAGTTGCAAACTCTTAGCCATGTGGTGCATTAGCACTCTCTTGTGGTGATCCTGTGTTTTGCAGTCCTGACTGTACTGTGCATGTGCAGAATTACACTGATGAAGCTAGGGGTTTAAAAAATATATATATTTTTTTTATTTTGCTATATCAGCTCATTGGCCCTGAATTGACATTGGTTGTGGTTTCCTTGGTGTATTTCATTGGTATGTCCGAAGAGGTTATTACACAGTCTTTGTCATGACTATGTCATGTGCCTTGGTGTGTTAACCTACAGTGAAGACTTCTTAGCATGAAGCCAGTACAATGTTTAAAGGAACCAGATCCTACTATTACTACTTGAATGTGTTGGAGCCCAAGGCACATGAAACATTCTTTTTGCAACCACAGGGACACAGCTTTGGAGGTGGTTTGTGATGTTGGGGAAGATTTTATGAGCTACAGTGTATTATGGCTAGTGTGGTGGGTAGTGAAAGTTTATTTAGCCTGGTCAGCTAATGTGTGGTTCTAGGTCCTTGGTGGTAGGAACTCCCAGCCCATGCTATGGTGCAGTGGGGCAGTAGACTCCACCTGCAAGCATGATTACCAGCCAGACATTTATCAACTGACCATGTGCCTGTCCATTTTTTCCTCATGGCTTATTTTATTACAGGGATAGTGGAAAGGATCAGACAAAGCTCTTCCTACACTTCCCACACCTGCAGTATCTTTCCACACACAGGACATGCATACACAATTTGCCTATGGATATTGCATACGTTTTGTAAAGTTATTTCTCTTTTTCACTATAGTGCTTACTCTACAAAAATCCCACACAGTTTTGTTAAGTACTGTATATGACAATGTAAAACAACATATTGATTTCTTAGAATGTTGCTGCATCAAGTCTGTGCAGGTACAATCAATCATTTATACTTCTGAACTGGTGTGTTTGTGTCGCTTCACAACAACAGTAATGTCGTCAATTCATTGGTTGGCCGAGAGGGTTTCTATAACACCATGTTCATTCTCTTCACCATTCTCTAATGACTTTTTTTTTTTAAATGACACCTGGCTGAATGTCAATACAAAGCAGCCCTCAAACAAAACAGTAATAGTAAATGTGAATAGGTATTGTCAGGTGTTTGTTAATTTTATTTGTATTAAGTAAAATTAGGAACTTTGAATATATAGCAAATATATGCACAGTTAAGCTGCGTTAAAGATAACACAAGGTTGACACAAGACCCTATGCTGGTGCAGGTCCTGGGTTCCTTCTGGTGCATGACAATGCTCGGCCTCATGTGGCAAGAGTATTCAGGCTTTTCTTGAAGAATGAAGGAATTGATACCATTGACTTGTCCCTACGCTTGCCTGGCTCAAATCCAGTAGAATCCACAGGCTGCACCTCAGACGGTCCAGGAGCTCAGTGATTCCCTGGTCCAGATCTGAGACAAGTTCCCTTAGGACACCATCTGCCGGCTCATTAGAAGCATGTGGGGGGCCATATGAACTACCGAGTGCTGACCATTTTAAGTTGCTGCAATGATGGAATAACTTACAGCATCATTTTTAAATCATTTTGCATGATTTTTTGTGTTATGATTTAATGTGTTTGTCTTTAATTTTTTTGAGCAGTGTACAGTAGTACATAGACAATGAAACTGAAATGCCTGGCTTTGGACTACAATAATTAATTGGTATGGTGTAGGGCCTCCTTACAAGTCCTGCACAGTGGCCAGTGGGATTTTGAGCCATTCTTCTTGTAGAATAGTGGCCAGGTCCACTACGTGATGCTGGTGGAGAAAAATGTTTCCTGACTCGCTCCTCCAAAATATCTCAAAGTGGCTCAATAATATTTAGATCTGGTGATTGAATCAGTCAGACCATAAAAGATGTTCAACTTTACTTTCATGTTCATTAAACCACTCTGTTACCAGTCTTGCTGTGTATATTGGTGCATTATTATCCAGATAAATGGCACCACCTTCAGGATACAGTGTTTGAACCATTTGGTGCACATGGTCCTCCAGAAAAGTTCGGTAGTCCTTGACAGTGACGCACCCATCTAGCACAAGTATTGGCCTCCATGCTTTACTCTGGGCATGCAACAGTCTGGGTGGTATGCTTCTTTGGGGCTTCTCCACACTATAACTCTCCCGGATGTGGGAAAGAGAGTGAAGGTGGACTCATCAGAGATCATTACCCTGGATAACGTGGCTCTTGACTTGCTGTCTTGTTCACAGAGGCACCAGTGAGACGTGCACCAACAATTTGTCCTCTTTTGAACCCGTAATGTTGTGTGCATTTCCTGGAGACTATTCCAGGAGACTTAGGGCACAAGGCATGGTAAACCCTGAAGGGGGTGGGGGGGTGAAATGGGAGGGTTGTATCAGAAAGGGCATCCGTCGTAAAACCTGTGCCACCCTTTCAGACCAAGGCATTTGAAGGCATTCAAGTCATGCAGCACTGGTTTTCCAACATCCATTTCTCTTCCTCCTTGTCAGTGCTTTGACAGACTCTTGCCACTTACACATAGTGGAGAGATTCTGGAGTAAACAATGGCTATATGTAAGAAATGTGAGTGCACCATGGTGACCATGTTTTCCACACAAAGGCTGGGAAAAAAAAAGAAAGATTTGTGTGACCCCTTGCCGGGAGCAGCTAAAAGACCAACAACAGCAACAACAACTTTAATGAAGTATGTATTCATGTCAACAAATGCCTTTTGGTGGTCATTGTTTGGGTTATTGTAAAAAAATGTGTGCTGAAAGGCCATGAGGTGGTAAAGTCAGAAACAGCAAATATATGGACAGTAAAAATTGCAACACTGGTATTATAATAAATGGGAAATTATTTAAGTGCATGATAATACTTTTATCATGGTCAGGGTTGTGGTTGATCAGGAGAACACTGGTCATAAGGTGGGAATACATGAATGGGATACCAATAAACCATAGAGAACCACAGACACACACATTAAGGTGCAACCAAGGAGCAAAACTATCAATTTTGGACTTTGGTATGTAGGAGGAAACTTAAGAGACCATTTGAACATAGGGAGAACATACACAGAGACCCTGAATAAATTTGCAAGCTTGAACTAAGCATAAAATAGAAACAATTTTTCTTCTTTTTGGCGTTGTGTGAGTCACTTCCCCAGGAGCAACTACTGTATATAGATGATGTTGGACCTGTCAAATATACTATATGTAGTAGTATCCAGTTCTGGAAAAGTAAGGTGTGTGTGGAAGTCATTTTTAATTGGCTATCAATGCTAGCACTAACTTGCTCAGATTTATGATTAAAGATATTATTAAACTATTACAAATGCTGACCAGAAGGTGGGTAGAGACGAGTTACTTTTACTCCATTAGATTTACTTGAGTAACTTAAAAAAAAATATATATATTACTTCTATGAGTAGTTTTACTGCACCATACTTTTTACTTTTACTTGAGTAGATTTGCAAAGAAAAAACGCTACTCTTACTACACTACATTCGGCTACACTCGACCTGTTACTTTTCTAACTATTTTTTGTACACATGCAGCCGGTGGATCTACCACATGACTGTTTCACCAATCGGATATAGCAGTAATAATCACATGACTCCGTTTAACCAATCAGGTCTTCAGCCGGTTTTCTGTAAATTCATTCTACTGTGAATCTGTCCTACAAAAGCTCACTGCGCAATGCGCAAACAAAAGTTTCCGGATCTTTCTTAAATTTTGCAGAACGCCTATAAATCCATGCCACTACTAGTGGGATCTTGCAGTTAGTGTACAATCTTGCAGTAAATATAGAATGCTTTTTTCATGTTTGTGTGATTATACGTATGTTACCTTGAACTGTACATATAATGTTACTTTAACTGTCTATGAATATAGACACGCCAACACACGTGTGATGCATCCCTGGCATCATATACAAAGCATGTTTCGCTTGCAAAAGAACAGCTTTATACTGCAGTGTCTTCTCTATCGGCGAAAAACAGACACACTTCAGCAAATATACTTTTTAAAACTGACATTTACAATTTAAACAGTTACTCAGTACTTGAGTAGTCTTCCAATCTCTTGATCCATACTGGTCCATATTCTTTGATTCCTGGTCAAAAAGATGACGTTCAGCCTCATAGACTTGCTTTACTCTCCAAATCCAGTTGAATCCAGTTAAATGCCTACTTTAGATCTCAGATCGATATACTATTCAATATACTATTAAACCAGTAACAAATATAAGTGGCAAGAATGTGTATTTACTTATTAAGAAAATTGGAATCAACATCCATTTCTCTTCATCCTTGCTATCAGTGCTGTTACAGACTCTTGCCACTTACACATTGTGAAGAGATTCTGGAGTGAACAATGGTTATATATTTTAGAAATGTGGGTGCACCATAGTGACCTTGTTTTCCACACAAAGGCTGAGAAAAAAGAAAAAAAGATTTGTGTCTCTTTTTTTGATTGTTTGGGACTAGTTAAAGACTTTGTTGTTGTTTTGGACATGATTGGACTGGAGAGTTTGCTGAAACCCTGTCTACTGTTATAATCTATCTTTTGGGTACCATGCCAAGATACACACATGCTGTATGGAACATAGCTTCTAAAACCATTGAAAATGAGCTGCTAGACTGTATGATCATGAGTAATTGTTGATGATTTTCAACGTCCTATTTTGGGGCTACACTAACACTTTATTAAATAGTAGAATATAACAGAAGTCAAATGTGATTTTGTTTAAACCTATTTTGTCTAACCCAAACAAAATCTTATATCACAATCTTCTATGGACTACTGACAGTTATTCCAAAAGGTCCACCTTCACCGGTCTTGTAAGTATCATAGCATTAAGTAATATGTAGTACGTACTGTACATAAAAAAAACAACATTTTTTCACCTTTGCAACACGTTTTTCCAATTTTGTTGGTTTTACTTGCTCAGCCAGCCCAAGGCCTAAGTTTAAATGAGGTAAGAAAGAATATATAGACAACATGCAACACCATAATTATAATCAACAAATACATAAACAAGTTGTTTGTTTCCATTTTTATTTAATCTCGCTTAATTCCATCCAAAGAATTAGCTCTTTCTCCAAAGCAATGTGCACTTTTAGAGAAAAGGCTTACACTTTCTCAACAATCTAAAGTTATCTTTATGCTGTGCTTTTGGGAAATTTCAGCATAAGAATTAAAGGGAGAGACAGGTTTGATGGTAGACTTTGACTGCACAATTCTACAAAACATTTTACAGATGGGTCACTGCAGTGTTTATAACATTTTTATGCTGTCGTAATATTTTTTGTATAATACCACACATTTGTTGCAAAAAAATATAATAATGTGCAATTATAGAATTGGATCACCTTATACACACTCTTAAGACCTTGTTTTTTGATTGATGCATCAGATCAAGGAGTACAAGAACATTATACTCAGTACTTCCAACATGGGTTAAACAGGTTTACATTTAAAGGCAACATTTACATACATTCAGTGATTAAAAAACAAAAACAAAAAACGACTATCCATATCCACTGAAACATTAAAGAAAAAAGAAGCATGACGTGTATTAATAAAACCTCTAAAATAGCTAAATGAAACACTACCACATTTGTGTTGACAGTGAATAAGAACTGCACAGTTAACAAAGCTAGAACAGCTTTGGCTTGCTTTGAAATAACCTACAGAACCTATGTAAATATCATGCATTGTTTTAATGGAAGAAAGCCACAAAAGGTGGCAGTACAGGAACAGATAGATAAACTGTGTTGATTACATTCAGGGTGGACTTGATGTCCCTTAGATAAATTACCTTATTTTTAGTCTAGTTTCAGAATAGACTGTTATTAGAATATTCTAATATGCTATGGCTACTCCTTCAAGCGTTTGCATTCTAACTCTCTACAGAAGCAGAAAATCTTGCACTGAAGCAGACATAATTAGGTCTCACATTATAGTTCATTAGTCTAATTGTTGAAACTTCCTCTGGTGACGTTTCCTAGGGCAATTTCTGACAGGAAACATTTGTATACTGATAAAAACTTTCTCTCAGTAAGACTGTGGAAGACCAGTGAGGAAATTGCACCTTGGTAGACCCCAAGTCTAGAGAGTTTTTATTTTGCCTTAAAACTGGGTGAGACTGATGGTACTGTGCTCATAATGGAGGTCAATAGTTGTTAATTTTTATTTTTACATCAAAACGCCCCTGGTAGCGATCTTTGTCACTGTACAGTATGTTCTCACCGTACACTTTGCACTCAATACGTATCTCTTGGTTCATTGTAATGTTTACGAACTGAATGGCCACCAAAGGTTGTAGGTAGTGTGGGTGCAGAAGCTTGCCATAGTAAGGATAATACTGAAGAGGGAATCCTCCACCAATTCCATAGTATTCCACTTGCCCAAGCAATTCTTCATCTTCTTTTTTCTACAAATGTTTAAGAGATTACAATATGAAATCCATTTTACTATTTACCAAATCCCACACATTAGTATACTGTACTGTATATAGTATATACAGGTGGTACTGTATATACAGTATATCACCTGAATGCCACCACATATTTTTAAATGCTTCTTAAACTATGTCACAAGGCAGTTGAACACACTTGGAATTGCTAACCACCTCACATACAAGGGCTCACAGATGCCAAAAATTGACCCTAGCTGTAATTGTCTTTATAATGACAATTTCATTGTCTCTAGATATGTATTTCTTAGTCAGGGATGACTCTGGCTCCCCTAATGGCAGAGTAAATGCTTTATTTTTGTACCACACATTACAAATGTGATGATGTTTAAAAATCAAATGAAATATCAAACATAATGACTTCCTTTTAGAAACTTACAAGTATGCTGGTTATTTGTAAACTGTTGGATACCAGCAAAGGATTTTACTTACCTTACTTGTGCAGTGAAGAGGTATCAAATTAGGTTGAACTTTAGACTTGACCTCTTCTGGGACACTGTCGTTGGACTGTGGTGGCTAAAAAAAAGTCAAAGTGTAAATGACCAGCCCAATATATGGGTTGTACAATGAAACTGAAACACTGCCAATTTAGTGTTGGAGGGTTCATGGTTAAATTTGACCAGCCTGGTGGCCAATCTTTAATGATGCACATTCCATCACTAAGAGTGTGAAGGTGTAATTAGCAGAGTAATAGCACAGTTTTGCTTAAAATATTGCAATACACATGACATTATAGGTGGCATATTAGAGTTCAAAAGAGGACAAATTGTTGGTGGACGTCTTGCTGGCAAATCTGTGACCAAGACAGCAAGTCTTTGTAATGTATCAAGACACATGGTATTCAGGGTAGTGCACCTCAACTCTCCTGTTTCCACCAAAACTATTCCTCAGGAGCTCCACAGGGTCAACGTACACAGCCGGGCTGCCAAAGCCAAACCTTTGGTCACTTACGCCAATGCCAAACATCAGTTTCAATGGTACCAGCAGCAAAAATCTTGGGCTGTGGACAATGTGAAACATGCATTGTTCTTTAATGAGTCCACCTTCACTGTCTTTCCCACATCTGGGTGGATCAGTGATGGTTTGGGCTGCAATATCATGGCATTTCCTAGGCCTCATACTTGTGCTAGATGGGCGCGTCACTTTCAAGGACTACCAAACCATTCTGGAGGAATGCACCCAATGGTTCAGACATTGTGTCCTGAAGACGGTGCCTTGTATCAGGATGATAATGCACCAATACACACAGCAAGACTGGTGACAGAGTAAAGTTGAACATCTTCCATTGCCTGCACAGTCACCAGATCCAAATATTATTGAGCCACTTTAGGGTGTTTTGGAGGAGCGAGTCAGGAAATGTTTTCCTCAACCAGCATCACATATAGTGACCTGGTCTGGACCAAAATACTGGTATTTTGCCGGAAGAATGGCTCAAAATCCCTCTGGCCACTGTGCAGGAATTGTATCTGTCATTCCCAAGATGAACTGATGCTGTATTGGCCGCAAAAGGTGGCATACTAATGAAATTATTGTGGTCTAAACCAGGTGTTTCAGTTTATTATCCAAGCCCTGTATATGCAATATAAACCCGATACCAAAAAAGTTGGGACACTGTACTAATTGTGAATAAAAACAGAATAAAATGAAGTGGGAGTCTCAAATTTCATAATTTTATTCAGAATAGAATATGGATAACATCTCAAATGTTGAAAGTAAGACATTTTGAAATGTCATGCCAAATATTGGCTCATTTTGGATTTCATGAGAGCTGCACATTCCAAAAAAGTTGGGACAGGTAGCAATAAGAGGCCGGAAAAGTTAAATGTACATATAAGAATCACAATTTGCAACTTATTAGGTCAATTGGCAGCATGATTGCGTATAAAAATAGTCTCTCAGAGTGGCAGTGTCTCCCAGAAGTCAAGAAAGGCAGAGGATCACCAATTCCCCCAATGCTGTGGCGAAAAATATCAGAAAGGAGTATTGCAGAGAAAAATTGCAAAGCATTTGAAGTTATTATCATCTACAGTGCATAATATCATCCAAAGATTCAGAGAATCTAAAACAATCTATTCGAGTAATGGTCAAAGCCGGAAAACCATACTGGAAACCTGTGATTTTCGGGCCCTAAGACGAAACTGCATCACATACAGGAATGCTACTGTAATGGAAATCACAACATGGGCTCAGGAATACTTCCAAAAAACATTGTCAGTGAACACAACCCACTGTGCAGCCGTTGTCGGCTTAAACTCTATAGGTCAAAAAGAAGCCATCTCTAAACATGATCCGGAAGCGCTGGTGTTTTCTCTGGGCCAAGGCTCATTTAAAATGGACTGTGGCAAAGTGGAAAACTGTTCTGTGGTCAGACGAATCAAAATTCTTTTTGGGAAACTGGGACGCCATGTCATCAGGACTAAAGAGGACAAGGACAACCCGAGTTTTTTTATCAGCTCACAGTTCAGAAGCCTGCATCTTTGATGGTATGGGGTTGCATGAGTGTGTGTGGCATGGACAGCTTACACATCTGGAAAGGCACCATCAATGCTGAAAGGTATAGCCAAGTTCTAGAACAACATATGCTCCCATCCAGATGTCGTCTCTTTTAGGGAAGACCTTGCATTTTCCAACATGACAACGCCAGACCACATACTGCATCAATTACAACATCATGGCTGCATAGGAGAAGGATCGGGGTACTGAAATGGCCAGGCTGAAGTCCAGATATTTCACCCATAGAAAACATTTGGCGCATCATAAAGAGGAAGATGTGACAAAGAAGACCTGAGACAGTTGAACAACTAGAAGCCTGTATTAGACAAGAATGGGACAACATTCCTATTCCTAAACTTGACAACGAGACGTTTGCAGACTGTTATAGAAAGAAAAGGGGATTCCAACTTATTTTCCCCTTAAAATTATAAATTTTTTCAGTTTAAACATTTAATATGTCATCTATATTCAATTCTGAATAAAATATTGAAATTTGAAACTTTCACATCATTGCATACTGTTTTTATTCACAAACAGTGTCCCAACTGTATTGGAATTGGATTTATATATATATATAAAATGTATGTATTATTCATGAGCCTCTAGGATGTGCCTTGGCTTTAGTATTTAATTTTTAAAGTTTTATGGATAATTTTACATTAAAATAAATGTAACATTATGAAAATTCAGCATACACACCTTTGGTCTAAAATTTACAATCCTATTAAGTTTGATAATCAGACAGGGTTTTCCATCACTGAATCCAAAATACTGATCCTCAGTGCCTGAGCAAGGCCCAAGTAGATCCTTTCGGAATCGACATGCCTTTCTAATACCTATTTCACTTTCCAGATCTCCTCTGTTCTTATAGCCATCAGGTTGCTCTACATGGAAAAAGATAAAATTATAAAAAGTGAGAGAGAGAGAAAGAGAGAGAAAGAAAGAAAGAAAGAAACAAGAACAGTCAACAATACACCAATATTGGAATTAATAAGGCACTGCATCATGTACTGTATGCTATGCCTACATGCCTTTTTTGTTAACAGGCTGTTAACGCAGAGCTGAAATGCCCTTCTCATTATCTCTGGAGATTTTATTCATGCACCCCCATCCTCCAGTCTACCTACACTTACCCAGTATGTTTCATGCCACACCAGAGACAATAAAACACTGGATTAATTTTATGCCAACTTTAAGAATGCTTAAACTGCAACACCCCTCACCCCTTGGGAAGATCAGATCGCAATCTGGTTCATCTCCTACCTGTGTACAAACCCCTTGTATGCAGGTAACCGGCTGTTGCCCACACAGTAAGGCCATCGTCTGATGAGACCAGTGAGGCTTTGAAAGACTGTTTTGATACAACTGTGTGGGAGGAACTGTGTGATCCACATGGGGACGATATTGACAGCTTAACAGACTGTATAACGGATTATATTAACCTAATGTATTAGGAATGCACAGTGTTTTCCCAACAAGTCATGTATTAACTCTTGATATAAAGACTCTCCTTAAAGAGAAAAAGAGGGTTTTTAAATCAGGAAATGAGGAGGAGCTGAAAACTGTGCAGAGAGAACTGAGAAAGAAGATCAGGGAAGGAAAGGCATGCTACAAGAAAAAGATAGAGGATAAGCTGCAGCGGAATAATGTTAGCGGTGTGTGGAAGGGGCTCAAAACTATCACTGGTCACAAGAAGTCCAGCTCTCAGGTGAAGGGCGACCAGAAGTGGGTAAATGATACGAATTTATTCTTTAACAGATTCCATCAGCTAACCACCCCTGCCCCATCTAATCCCCCCTGCTGTAACCACCCATCTCCTCTTTCTCTGCGTGAATCTCAGCTCTTAGTCAATCAATTGTTGGTGGATCCTCATCAATGGATCCACTTCAGTTTGCCTATCAGCCTGGCATTGAAGTGGAAGACGCTGTCATCTTCCTCCTAAATAGGACTCTTTCACACCTGGAAGAGGCTGGAAGCACAGTGAGAGTCATGTTCTTTGACTTCTCTAGTGCTTTTAACAGCATCCAACCTGCGCTTCTGAGGTAAGAGCTGGAGTACATGGGAGTGGACCGTCATCTGGCTTCCTGGATTCTGGATTACCTCACAAACCGACCACAGTATGCAAGGACTCATGACTGTGAGTCAGAAATGAGTGTCTGCAACACTGGAGCCCCACAGGGAACGTACTGGCTCCCTTCCTTTTCACAATCTACAGTGCAAACTTCATGTTCAGCTCAGCAACTTGTCACCTGCAAAAGTCCTCTGACGACGTCAGTCTGATTGCAGAGGATGATGACAGGGACTGATTCAGAACTTAGTGGATTGGTGCCAACAGAACTGCCTTCAGCTAAATGCCGGGAAGACAAAAGAACTAGTGGTGGACTTCCGCAGGCACAAACATACTTCTTTCTCACCAGTGAACATTTAGGGAAAGGACAGAGAAGTGGACTCGTATAAAAACCTGGATGTTCATCTGAACAGCAAACTGGACTGGACAGACAACACAGATGCTATGACTCTTTTTGTTAAGGAGACTAAGGTCTTTTGGAGTTCAGGGAGCACTACTGAAGACTTTTTTTGACTCAGTGGTTAGGTCAGCCATATTCTATGGAGTAGTCTGTTGGTGCAGCAGCATCTCTACTGCAGACAGGAAGAGATTCGACAAACTTATTAAGAAGGCTCAGTTCTGGTGATTCCCCTGAATACTGTACAGGAGGTGGGAGAAAGGAGGATGGTAGCTAAGCTATCATCATTGCTGAAGAATGAGTCTCATCCCCTGTATGAACCAGTTACATCTCAGAGCAGCTCCTTCAGCGACAAACTGTTACATCCCAAGTGTCTGAAGGTCTTTTCACCCTGCTGCTGCTCTGTACAGTCAGAGCTACTCCCAGTGAATCAGTCTCCATATTCCACACAGTTGTATACCGCTATATAATGTTACAATATCTGAATTTTAATTTTTACAATTATTACAATATCTTAAATATGACATTACAATACTATCTTACAATACCAATATCTTATCTTAGATTTGGGTGCAATAGCAACTGTGCAATAACACCATTTGAAACTGCAACATTACCCTAGTGCAATTCATTGCAACAGAACTGTGCAATAACATTTTAAACTGTGCACTACTGGCAATAGCGACTTTTTAAACTGTGCAATATTACCCCTGTGCAATTTGTTGAAACTAGTGCAATTTGTTTGTTTGGAAGTGCAATTATTGTTTTTTCTTTACTTTTTCTCTTTAAATTTATACACTGTTCTATTCCTATTTTATTATTTGAACAATTTCTTTTTCGCTGCTGTAACAAAGAAATTTTCCCGCTGTGGGACGATTACAGGGATATCCTATCTTATCTGAACATGTTTATTCTGAAACATATTCAGAGTTCTGACCTCTGCCATCAACAAGGCATTTTTGCCTAGAGAACTGCCCTCACTGGTTATTTTCTCTTTTTCAGACCACTGAAAATGCTTTGTAAACTCTAGAGATGGTTGTGCATGAAAATCTTACACCAACCCCCCCTGGCACCAACAACCATTACATGTTTAAAGTCAATTAAATCACCTTGCTTCCCCATTCTGGTGCTCGTTAACCTTAAGCCTAGACAATCCTTCCAGTATAGTAGATTATAACAAAATATAATTTAAATAAAAAATAAAGGCTAAAATACCTCCACAGTCTTCAAACTTCAGTTGATCACGCTGGATTTCATCATTATAAGCCTGCAGAAACGTTTTTATAGATTTTGTGGTTTTCAAATATGTAGATGGATCATTCACGGTGAAGAATATCTCTGCTTTCTCCGAACGTGGAGAGTGAGTAAGTCCTGCACACCAGTAACATTAAAATGAAAAACTGTAAAAACTGTATATGTATGGCTGTCATAAACATAATTTAATTTCCACAATTTAAGTTTGACAAAAGATTACTGAAAACCCAGAGCTTGTGCTATATTTTTTATGTAACATTTATTATATGACCACCATCTTAGAATAAAGATTGATTAAATCTATACAGTTTTAATATGCATTAGAAGTAAAACACCAGAGTGTTACCTAATAAGAAAACAATCTTTTGTAAGGGAGATTTGTTACACCTCATGGTATACCTGAATCCTGTTGTCTCCTGAATATGACTGCGTGTGTGAGTGCGAACCAATTTATGCAACCAATCAGGGGACAGGCCCATAAAGTATAAACATAATATTTGGATGAAAATCCTTTGCAGTGAGCCTGAAGTCTGGAACCCATGGACATGAAGGTCAGGTTTTTATTGTAGTTACCTTCAGTTGCTGCTTGTTTGTGTATCTTTCTGGCCTTCAGTTTAGTGTTCAGTACATGAAAAGCATGTTCTATTCGATCAAGAGCACTCACATGGACTTATTCACACCAGTGTATGGTACAAATATTTGAAAAAATCAGCAGTGTAACATAACTGGTAGCTGGCAGTGGACTTTTTGTATGCTTACATTTGTTTATGCATGTTTCAAACCCTTAAAGCCTGTCCTGATTTGAGATAAAGATGAAGCTACCGTTTCAGAAGACTAAATGTGGGGAATGCAATGCACTGACACAGAAGAGCTTTTACCTGGAGGAGTAATTCTGTCCTGCCAGGTGGGTTTGTAGCTACTCAAGGTAAGAAGAAGTGCCTGGATGGTGCCAATGAAGATTCCAGCCAGGAAGCCATAAAAGATGACATAGAACAAGAGGATTTTTGCTGTCAGGAGACAGACAAACAGGAACAGTTTGTAAGAACAGACCAAGACACAGGATTTTATTACTGTCACTATATTTATTTTGGCAATTAATATTGTACATGTCACTTCACTCTAGTCCTTTTAAAAATCTAAAATGGAAGGATGTGTGAAATCACACAATTGCTTCGCTTTTTGGATTTTTGATAACAGTGGTAAAAATCAGCATATGGTGCTACATTTTTAAACCCTGGGAATCATAAATTCATGTTCCATATAGAAAGGTTATGTGCTTCCACACACACATAACCTTTCTATACCTTCCAACTGTGACTGTATAAACAAGGTATAAATTATACAACATAAATTTTACTTTAAAAGAAAATACATTTATTCTATTTTTGACAGATACTTGTTAGTATAACATAGGTAATGTACCATTTAGTGAGTTGATAAAACATTTGTTACAAGTGCGACACAGTGCTGGGTTTATGATGATGTTTGCTTTTTTTCCATTAAAAATATAATATGACAAGAACAAAATAACTTTCATGTAGTGTACTGGTTTGTTTACTGTGTGAGAAAACCCACCAAGCACGGGGAGAACATGCAAATCCCATGCATACAGACCCCAGGTGGGAATCGAACCCGGACCCTGGAGGTGCAAGGCAACATTGCTAACCACTAAGCCACCATTTACGCAACCAAGTTTTGTCCATTAGGACATTAAATTTTATTTCAAACTGGGGTCTGTATGCATGGAATTTGCATGTTCTTCCTGTGCTTGCTGGGTTTTCTCCCACAGTCCCAAAACATGCAGATTAGGCTTACTGCCATTTCCAAGTTGCCTGTAGTGTGTGAATGAGCGTGCGAGTGTGTGTGTCGTGAGATGGATTGGCACCCTGTCCAGAGTGTACATCGCCTCATGCTCTCCTGGGATAGACTCCAGGTCCCCTGTGACCCTGTATACAGGATAAAACGGTATAAACTATGATTATAAATTTACACAACCACTCTCTGACTTAATGGGTTATGAGACTGAACTCAGAATTGACCGATCATGTTGTAACTCATGGTTCATAAGGAGCTATCATCATTCAATATCATAAAAAAGTAAAGTTGACGTCATCATGGTTTTATCCACTCTGTCGTCAGCTTAACAACAGGCAGCACAAAGTAATCAATGAGCTGCTATAGTTGGATGCGGGATGACCGCTGGTGAAATATTAGATGAGCAGTTTGAATCCCAACACCCCAAAGAGTAGGCCTTTCACCTTGAGTCACCTTGGACAATGATGCATTTTTAACCCCTACCATGCAACGACATAAGAATGAAACATTTGATATCAACATTTTCAAATGCACTATAGTATGCTTGGTTTGACATATTTGCTGAGCTGTTATAATCAGTGAGGCCATGTTTTAAGTCTTTATCAAATAAAGGAGGAAGACTCAACTTAAGGCTGCTTGTAATAACCTCAACCACTCTTTCTTACAAAAGTGACATGACTGTCTTCCTGACAGCCTAATAACAGCATGATCTTCACTTCACTACGTCATGATCCTTTATGACCTTTCTACCTGCATCATCAAAGACATCGCGTTATAAACACTGCATATAAATGTCAAACTGTAATGTGCTGTTGAAGAAAAATATTAACACAGATAAATAAATAGGTAATATCTTTCAGTTGCGCGCTGAGGTGTGGGGACATGTGAGAAAAGATATGAAGGTATCCATTTTAAGCGAGATTGTTACTTTTCTTCATTTAGGTCGGTAATGTGTGCACACACAGCTCGTGGCTGGAGCGCGTCATGCGTTTGCTGCAAAGTCAAATCTAACAGGTTGCGTCGTGACCAGACAGCAGACAGCCAGACGGCACCCGGACCCGGTGGAAAGCAGACGCTCGGGGAAATAAAAAACAAAACAAAACAAACAAGCACACACACACACAGTGAAACATTTCTACGCAAAGAAGCCTTACACTTTCCTAAATATCTACATATATTCTTACCCCAACTGCCACCGGTGCGTCCCAGAAACTCCCTCGTATCGGAATTCCACATAAACTTCTTCCATCCTCCGTCACCTTTATTCTGAGCAGGCATTTTATCTTCTATGGAGCTACTGCTCTGAATGTCCCCTTCCCTGATTAAATCACCACAACGCCCTTGATGAAGCCTCACCACCCCAAAGACACAGAGCGGTACCCGGGTCTCCGCAAGGTGCCCTGTGCGTTTTATCCGTCACGGCGCGGAGACACGCCCACAGCTCCCCACGCGCATCCACACAGCCGCTGTCCAATCAGAGAGAAAAAGTTCCACCTATGCAACATTTACGTGGAGGATCCAGTCAGGAGGAGGAGGGGGAGACGCGATTTACTATAGCACGCAGATCTGTCCTTGTGGGCACATACTGGCGCTTCTGACGCGCACAAAACATGCCACGTGATGACGTCAGTATGCGATGTGACGGGAGTGTGCGGTAATGCTACAACCGTGTTATCATATATCATTTCCTAATAATAATAATAATAATAATAATAATAATAAATGCCAGTCGTTGACGGTTAAAAGGTTAAAACTAAACATAAGCTGATGAACTTTAATGTAATCAGTGATATTATTATTTCAGGTTGAAGTCCACGTACATGTCTGTCTGTCTTTCTGTACAGCAGAACTCTCTGTCTAACTTATTAATACAAAGAAAAATAAAGTTTTGTAAGGTTGAGTATCTTACGCCTTGTCTACACTAAGTTGTACTTCTCCCGCCCTACAATACACTCCCTGTTCGGTGATCTGAGAGTGAATCACAAGTGAGAAATCGAAAAAGTAGATCGGATACAGACGAGGTTTTGTCTTAAAATGACTCCAGCGGTGGTTAGCACTGTTGCCCTGCACCTCCAGGGTCCGGGTTCGATTCCCGCCTCGGTGACTGTGTGTATGGAGTTTGCATGTTCTGTCCATGCTTGTGGGTTTCCTCCAGGTAGTTCTGTTTCCCCCAAAATCATGCAGATTACGCTAATTGATGTTTCTAAATTGCCTGTCGTGTGTGTGTGTGTACCCATCCATGGTACACCACGCCTTGTGCCTGCAGGTGTGCAGGTGTTTGTTTAAATTGTGCAAGTAGCTTATTTAATTTAATTTAATTTAATTTAATTTAATTTAATCTTATTTTATCTTATCTTATTTTATCTTATTTTATTCAATATTATTTCCTTATTTATAACTCTTTCCCTTCTACTGGATAACAACCGTGAGCAACTGTAACGAAGAAGAAGCAATTTTCCTCTGGGATTAATAAAGTTCTTTGAATCTTGAATCTTCATTATATCTTAAAAGTATAATATTTAATCTGGCCCATAACTGTTCATAACATCACTTTTACTAAACATTTTGATTTCACCTATGGTGCGGGTTAAACTTCAGTCAGATATCCACAGTAAGTACTGTACTGCTAAAGTTTCATTATATTCTGTCCACAGGTCGATTTAAGATGCACCCAAAGTTTAATGCATATACAGTGTCAAAACTTGTGGTTTTACAATTTGGCACATAACTGCTCATAACTTCCCTTCTACCCAACATTTTAGTGCCTAATGCCTAAGAAGGACTACCAAAGTTTAATTAACTTCTGTCCAGTCATTTTTTTCAGACTGGTTTAGGGTCCTCCAATGTACAGTATGAAGTGTTAAGACATAATTGAATGAGTGAGTTCTGACAAATGTATAGACCAAACCTTTTTTTTTTTTTGTGAGTTCCTATCCAGGTGCATTCCTTTAAATACATAAAAATGCTTGTAAACTAATATAAAGCAATTGTTATATATAAAATCTTAGCAAAAAGGGTCAATATATTAATTCACTTTCCATACTGCTTATCCTGTGTAGAACCATGTGCAAGGAAGAATGCGGTATGTGCGTGTGGTGGGGGGGACAGGACTGGAGCCTATTGCACAGGGCACAAGATGGGAGAACCATCACAGTGGGGCACACGCACATGCCACTGAAAATTTGGAAACACCAGTCTGCCAACAATGCATGTCCTTGGATATTGTAGGAAAACAGCAGTTATACATGACTTGCCACACAAAAGAACTGGAATAAATCACTGAATTGATGATTTTTTTAATATGCTCAGAGTGACATCTTTAATAATTTAGTATATAATAATTTATTTTGAAAATCATATTTGCACATATTTCTTTTTAAGGCTGGCAATAATTTTAAACTTGATCATGTTATATATGTTTAGTATGTTTAAACATATCACTTAACATTTCTTCCACACTAAGTCCAATCCCTTATCTAATGCATCTCATTTTGCACACTGACCACCCAGAACTGTGCAGTCCACCAGAGGTCATCATTGTACTAACCGGTGATAATCTCTCCTAGTTTTGATCTCTCTCGCTCTCTCTCTCTCTCTCTCTCACACACACACACACACACACACACACACACACACACACATACAGACAAAGGGGGAGCTCCATATTCTATTTAGTGTGGTATCCTGTGTGCGATAGATACACAGCATCTTAAAATTGAAAACCGTGTAATTAAATTAAAAGAAATTGTAATTTAATAAAAAAAGTTAAACTATTTACTGGCAAAGTGAAATAATTCATGTATTATTTCACTATCAAGTAAACCACAGACGGTCATCACTGATTCTGCTGTTTGCAGAATGCTGGATAAAATCTTTTAAAAAAAAAAAAAAAAAAGCCTATGCATGGAATATTGACTGGTAGTAAAAAAGTGGTAGGTAAAGGTGCACAAGCTACAGGGATGACTATAATCTAAAAAAGAGCGACTGCCAAAGCCAATTTAAAAGCCAATTTAAAATATACTGAGGCTGAAGTTAGTGCACAGAGAGAGCCACCATGTACAGATGTCTTTTAAAAATGAGCGGCAACTACTGCATTCCTAGTATTAAACCACTCCTAAAACTTAAACAAAGCGTCTTACCTGGGAAAAGAAAAAAAAAAGAACCGGACCTTGGCACAGTGGTCCAAATTCCTCTTTTCAGATGAAAGTAAATTTAGCATTTAAAAAAAAAAATCAAAAAGAGTGAAGAGCCACAGAATCCAATTGGCTTGAAGTCCATTGTGAAGTACCATAGTTGGTGATGATTTGAGGTGCCATGTCATCTTCTGGTGATTCGCCAGCCAATTTGTCTGGCCTGAACCCAATATAGTGAGATTTTTCTTTTTTCCTTTTTTTTCTTTGTCAGAGTAATTATGTAACTTTGGGTTTAATTAGAGTTCTGGTTATTTTTTTTTTACCCTGGCTGGCTGCCTAAGCTTTAACCCCTTTTGCAAAATAAGAGAGATAAATAAACACAAAATGTCATATTATGAATTCATATTATATTCCTTCACTGTCAAGTTCTTTACACTAAACATTCAATACTACATTTAAATTAAATACACTGCCAAGCCAACACAAAGGTAGTGATTTAGATTTAACCAACTACATACTTACTTAGAACCTGTTAGTGAACAATTACAGCATTGATTAATATATTTTAGTTGGCAACAATTCCTTTTAACTCTAACCGATGCAGGGTGTAGTTTCTCATTTCTTATACATGTCAGAAGGCATATCCCTGGTCATGAAAATAACTGTTAAATTTGTTTCAGAAGAGTGGATTAAAAAGGTACAAACATAGCAAGGGGTCAAATCATTTGCCTGCATCATAAAAAGAAAACAACTAAGGATATTGCAGAAATTACTGGAATTGTGTTAAGAACTGTCAAATGCATTATTAAAAGTGATAAACCATTAATTAGCAGGAGAACTAAGGTCAGATTAAATCATGTGCATGATTGTGACCATGCATGGAGGAGATCACTTAAATGCATGGTAAAGTTTTAGTATTGAAGAAAAAAATAACAGCTATGTAAGAGCATTTCCTCAAACAGTGTGATGAGCACAGGATTGGGATCAAACATTTACATTGTCAAAAAAAAAAAAAAACCAAAACTGTTAGTGAAGCTTAATGGGAGACAGTCTTATGGTCTGGGGTTGATTGATTTGGACACGGTTAGACTTAGCAACAATATGGGGCAATAAAATGGATTTAACTAGCTACCTGAATGTACTGAAAGACAACTGATTGATTTTTTTGGACATTTTTACACAAACATCGATGACCATTGAAAGCCTTTGGTACATGTTGGTGATGTCATTAAATAATGTTGTTAAAACAATGCTACAGTGATTGTGCACAGTAATAAAATCTAAACGCAATCCAATGAAGTATAAGACTTGTGTATTTTCCACATACAGTAGACGAGTACAGGATGCAGGACTTACATACTGTACATATTTTCTGTGATATTCATTGCTTGCAACCTTATACTTTATTTCCCTTATGGTTTTTCTATTGTCCCACTATACAAATGGAACAGCTACTTGTGAAGTAATATATACTGTACATGTGGCCAGTAGCTGAAATGCATGATTTTTTTTTTTTTTTTTTTGTCATTTTAGCTTTCCTCTAATGCTGACAAGGACATACTATATATAGCATGTAACAAGAACAGCTAAAAGCTGAGTTTGCTGAATGGTAGAAAATGTTGGATGGCCTGCATGTACTACAACAGCCTGCCTGTACACAACTGCAAATTCATTATCAGTGACTAATTCAATTCAATCTTTAATTTAGTCTTATTTATATAGTGCTTTTAACAATTGTCAATGTCGCATAGCAGCTTTACAAAATCAAAAGAAAATTATTGAAATTAGTATGAAAAATGTGAGAAAATAGGTATAAATCTAAATGATCATATTGTCCCTTCAGATGGTCAGATTGTTAACTTTCATTTGTATTTAGAGTAGTGATAAGGAAGGCAAGAATGCAGTGAGCAGTCAACTAGAAAGAGTTGCTTAGTGACTTGAAAGTGTCTAAGAGTGTGACGAGGTGAGTGAGACAATTAATAATAAACAATGAAATGTAGCAATGAACTTGAAAGCATTCAGGCAAATCTTCGCTTTTTTACAACATGCAAAGAATTCAGCTATTTATGTTTACTCTAGTACATGAACAATAGAAGTGGAAGCATTGTATAGGACTATTTCTTTGCAAACTGACATTACACATCATTAAAGGAAACATGAAACAAGCAATGCACTATAGGACATATTAGAGATGAGTAGAGATATAGGCACAGCACTTAATAGAATAGCAAAAATAAAACTGTCTAAATATTTATTGCCCCCTCTTTACCTACTCATCTAAATGCTCACCTTAAGATGATGATAAAAGTGCTTCAATATTTTTTTTTACTGTAAGAGGATGATCGTTTAATGGAATGGGTATTTGTTTCAAACATTCATACACAGGTGCATTATATTTATCCCCAACACTATAAATAACATTCTTGATGACATCACAGGCCTTGCTATTTTTGTACCTTTTTTTTATCAGAAGCTTTCACACACTCATATCAGGACAAAATGCATAACTTCTTTATCATTACAGCCAGATGGTTCACTATCGATCAATTTCTGTTAAGAAACCGTGTGTGTGTGTGTGTGTGTTGAACTAAAACTGCTGCTGTAGCATTATTACATTTTGACCTTGAGACGTGTGATGATTCGCCATTTGTGTTGCTATGGAAACTGCCACTCATTGCTCAGGCAGATATTCTGCACCTTGGAGATCACTAATACACAAAAATGAGCTTTATGTTATATGTAATTGTCATTCGCACACATAGATGTATTATGTCGGATGTTATGGCCGAATAACAAGCATTGTACAGTAATTAGCCCAGCCAGGGCTTGACAATAGCCAGGATATCAGGCAGGCATACAATGTGTTCCCATGAGGCTGGCAAAAGAGAAAAACATTCCATCAATTATTTATTAAAAAAAAAAACATGTATTACCTATATCTTGTTGTGAACAACCCAGTACAGGATGACATCGACCCAGGACCTCAATATCGACTCAGCTCTCTTTTACAGTATCACAGATCCTTTACTCATACTTTAGCTTATAAATTATAAATACATTGACAGGGAGGAAGAAATACATGTTGAAGTGTCTGCTGGAAACATGCCCTGAAATTTATATGCCAGGTTTTTATCACTTAAATAATGTACCGCAAATATACAGTTTTTCATGTTTTCAGTTCTGTATCTTAGATTTCCATGTTTATGTATAAATGTTGAATTTGGTACTCTTTTAGACAATTTTCTTTTTTGAAGAATTTTATTTTGTCTTTTACAGTGAAGAGTGTTAGGTGTAGAAGGGTCCGACATGGAGAGTTTGCATTTGGTAGTAATAGTGGCAGTCTCAGGGCAGCCACAGACAGAGGCGAAACACACTTACTAATCATGTTTCTTCATATGATGATTAAAATTGTGTTGACAGAGTGAAATATGCAGTATACAAGAATATTTATCTTAGGAAGGAAATATAATTAAGTTGATTATAATAGAAAGAGTCATTGTAAGAAATATTCTTCATTTTTGTTCATTTTTTGTAAAGGTAATAAAGTCTTTTGGGGTTTGGCAGTTGGCAGCTAGCTTTTCAGTCCATTACTGCCACCTACTGGACTGAAAGGTGTATCAGTAGTTAGACAGGATAGGAAAAAAGCTGTAAAATTATCACAAACTATGCCAGATTTATTATTTGTTATTTCAAGGTATTGTTCCTGAGAACAATTAGCAACCTGTTAGCAAGCTTATGCAAAGTAAGGATTGTTATTCTTCCCATCGCTGGTCTTCTCCATTAGGATTCTTTACAAGAATTTGGTTTAATCTATGATTGATTAAACATAGTAAGATGTTTTTAGCATAGGTCTAAACATGGATTAACACCAACAAGTCCAAAAAGTTACAATTCTGACCAGTTGATCTGAACTACAGTAATAGAAGGATAAGTAAGCAATATCACACTTAAGGTCATGCTGAAGTGCTGAATATCAGCAGTGCTGTAATGCCGTCTTTATTTAAGCAGATTCCTTCTGAAACTGGTGAAACTAACTAATTGTGAATGGCAGCGCTGGCAACTGACGGTTAGAGTAATTAACAGGAATGAAAGTACTTACCGGTACTATGCAGCCAAAAGGGGAGAAGAATAAACCATGGAGGTGATGGTAAGTCTTGTAATTTCGCTTTATATTTACACTTATTGCAATTTAGAATATGTCTGCACAGACTAGCAGTTAAACCTTAAAAAAATGTGTACAACTCCGTAAAGCCAACATGTTTGACATTACCATATCAACATAAGTATTTAATTTTGGTTACAAAAATTAATTTTCCTAAGAGCCAGTTGCAAATGTATTTTATGATGCTTCCCTCACAGCCAATACAAAGCATTATGTCAATATTTGACTATAAATATTAAAATTTATGGAAACATGTAATTCTTATAAATATTAAATCTGTCATATTTTAGCAGTCATCAGATACAGTCATCAGTACAAGGAATACAGAAGAATAACAATGTATTAAGGCACTATATTAGTGACATGATGTCATCCAGGAAAGTTAGTTTTTTTCAGCTTTCAGCAGGACGGTTGCACTTCACCTGCTGTCTGCTTTAATTGCTGATTGTACCTATAAAACAGGGAGGCATCTCTAAATAAAAGTAAAAGCAAAGCTGGCTATATAGTTCATCATTCTGCTAAAGTTACACCTTACACACACTGTATACTACATAAAGTATACTATATAATGTATACACACACACACACACACACACACAAACACACACACACACACACAAATCTATACTTTATTTAACATGAATTTATATTAGTACTTTAGTAGATTTGTATAACAGTTTAACAGTATAAAGTTATACAGTTTATATAATATAATATAATATAATATAATATAATATAATATAATATAATATAATATAATATAATATAATATAATATAATATAATATAATATGCATAGTCCCTATAAATGTTTTATTGTTATATACAGCAACTTTATTTTCCTAGTGCAGGGGTTAACAAATTAGCCTTCACAAGCTTGACACTTTCCCTACTTCATCCATCTCATTTTAACCATTATTGAGTATCTTTAAGATGGGGACCAGAGGTTATGTTCCAAATTCAGGAGGCTGCCCAGGAAATGTTCTTTTTTCTCCAGGGAACAGGAGAGAACGGCCCCAGATATTATTGGAACCTTGTGTTAAGGAGGATCAATGCTAATTCTGTCCTGACCATTGAACAATGGACCAGCTATTTACCCTTAAAAGGATCGAGGAGGGCTCATGAGAGTTTGCTTAACCAGTTTAAAAGGGTGTGTTGACCCTTCAGGTACCGCATCAAGCACAGGAGTTCAACGTGAGGGTAAAGTTGAGACAGAACTTGACAGATCAATGCAGTTTCTAATTACAGTGTATGGGTCTTTCATTGTGAAGAGAGAGCGGAGTCGAAGGACAAAGCTATCAATTTACCAGTCAGTCTTCATTCCAAACCTCAATTATACAAGGTCTTGGTAGTGACTGAAAGAATGAGGTTGCAGATACAAACGGCAGAAAATGAAAGAATGTCAAAGAATTGCTGCTTCTTTGCAATGAAAGTAGTCAGTTAAGCTGGTTTGGGCAGCTGTCCAGGATGCCTCTCGGACGACATGGAGAATAGCCTGGGCAAACCAAGGACTATATTAAGAGCTTATACAGTATCACTTGCCCCAGTCACACCCTGCTCAGTCCTTTGAGGATGTTAATCTTGCCCTGCCTCTCACAATTACATGATGCTCTGGTCAGGCCCTCCCCAACTGCCCAAAAGATCATGTTAGTGTGTTAATGTGTTAGAACCAAATAAATTAGCAAATGTGAGGATTTGATAGATCAAGGGCCAAATTGTAATGGCTAAACAACTGGAACAGGACAACTCCAAAACTGCATCTGTGATGGTTAGCACATACCAACAGTTTTTTAAGGAAGAAAAACCAGTGAACCGAGTGATGGACAGCCAAGGCTCACTCATACACATTGGGAGTGAAAGCTGGCCTGGGTTGTCAGATCCAATAATAGAGCTACTGTAGCTTAACTGTCGAAAAGCTTAATGCTGGTTCCAGTAAAAAGGTGTACAGAGGGTCACAGTTTTAGTAGGAAAAGTGGGAACCTACTCAGTATTAGGCAGGTGGTTATGATGCTATGGCTGATCGGTGTATATATTGCCCCAATAAAACTAATTTTTTCTTTAGAAAACTCCAGTCATGTTCAAAAGTTAGTACCCCCTCTTTTAATAATATGTATTTTTGTGTATAAACATAATTTAAAAATCTGATCCTATCAGGTCTTGGCAAATACAACCTCAGATAAGCAACAGTTTTTTTACTGTGCAATTATTTATTTACCAATAATTAAGCCAAAAGGAAAAAAATTGTGGGCAATACTGAGTACCACTTACTCATACCACAGATTTCAAGAGGGTAAGTTGCAACCAGATGCTGCTCTGCCAGATGCTAAGTTTTGGTATGTTGCTGGTCTGGACTGTGTAGGTGTGTTAACACAAGCCAAGAGGAAAGACATACAGTAAGTAATGGTCTAAGAGAGCCAACTGTTACTGCACATCAATATGGAAAGGGTTATAAAAACATTTCCAAACAATTTGGAGTTTATTGTTCTACAGTGGGAATGATTATTCACTAGTGGAAAGCATTCAAGACAGTTGGCAAGCTTCCCATAAGAGTGGACGTCCCAGCACATTCAGGCATTAATAAGCATTTTAAATGTGACAGTCCATGACAACACAATTGGAAGAAGACATATATGGTTTGTTAGGAAAGGTTACCAGGAGAAAGCTTCTTCTTTCTAAAAATAAATGGAAAACCACAAGCCATAAGGCTTCTGAAAAAAAATGTCGAAAGTAGAGTTGTTTGGCCGTAATGTCCAGTGTTATGTTTGGCAAAAACCAAACACTATTTTAGCAGGAACACCTCATACTCACTGACAAGCAGTGGAGGGATAATGATTTGGACTTTTTTTTTTCCAACCTGAGGACCTTTGCCCCCTCCAGTCAATGAGTCAGCCATGACCTGCTCTGTACACCAGGGTATTCTAGAGGCAAATGTGAGGCCATCTGTCCGGCAGATCAAGTTTGGTCAAAATTGGATCATGCAACAAAACAATGAGCCAAAGCACACCAAGAATCTACATCTGAATTGCTGAAAAAGAAAACAATTAATGTTTTCGGAATGGCCTAGTCAAAGTGCAGATCTCAATCCAATTTAAATATTGCAGTGGGATGTTAAGAGAGCTGTGCATACAGTAAGCAAATGCTCAAAAACTTAAAAAAAAAATGAATTTAATATCATAAAGAAGAATAGACCAAATGTCATCAACAACAGACAACGTAAGGAGACTGATAAAGTCATTAAGGAAATTATTCCTTAAATGTATTGCTGATAAAGCTATATCTACAGTCTATTGTATCATGGGGTACTTCTTATTGCACAACCTTTGGTTTTATTTCTTGTTAAATAAATAATTGCACTGAGAAAAAAGTTATATTTGTTGTTTGTTGAATGTTGTATTTGCCCGCTATGATCAGATGATTTTATTATAGTTTTAGATAAAAACAAAAGCTTTTATTTTTTTTTGTTTTACAAAAAAAGGGGGGGGGGGGGTATTTGAAAGTTATTCAAAACTAACTCTTGAATATGACTGTATGTGTTAGGAATTGGTAAAGTTTAGAACATAATGGAGATGCCTGGCCAAAAAAGGTTGAATTGAAAATTTAATTTAAATGAGTAAATATCACAAGTATGGTTAATAGTGACAGTAAAAGCATTTTCAAATGCACAATGTGATGAGAGGAGTACACAGTATTGGGCCTAATCAGTTGTGTGGCCATAAGAATACTATTTGTTAATGAGTCTAATTAAATAATAAGATTTCAGTTTAAAAGGGAGCATAAAGGATTAGACTTTGGGACATGCAAATAGGTCACATGGTCTGAGGAGTCCAGACTTATCCTATACAAGAGAGATTGATGCCTCTGAGGAAGTGCATGAAGCAATACACTCATCATACATAGTGCCCAAGTGTACAAGACTTTGGAGGCAGTGGGGCAACAAAAGGCAAGCAGACTACATGAATGTACTGACCAGCTCTTGACTCAGCCTTTTTTTAGCCATAGTCGGGACAACAAAGTCAAGATTCATGAGGCATATTTACAGTATGAGGAATAACTTTCATGCATCTTTAGGATGTGTTGAAGAAGCTTATGAACTGAAGTCTTAGCCAAAAATAGAAGCAACTCTGGACAGAAATAAATGTAACTTTGAATAAAGTAATTAAAAAAACATGATGAATGTGTACTATAATCAAATCTAATCGTGATCCCACAAAATAGATTGTACTTTTTTGTTGGACAGGCAGTGTAGGTATGCATGGACACTTACCTCCAAATTCTCAGGAGTTGGGTGCTTCCACATAAACCCAGGAAGAAATTTACTGCAAAAAGTGCCCAGTTCTTGGGAATGATCACTAAGCAGTACCGAGACCAAATGAAGCCTAGGAAATAATATTAAAAGCAGAAGCAAAGCAGGTGATTAAAAAAAATATTTTGTACGCACCTTAACAGGTTTTTCATGACTTTAAAATATAATGTCATAAATCTTAATGAGAATTATCATCACACAAATGCTTGCTAGAGAAATTTGCCATGCCTAGGATGTGAAAAAAATAGATGATGGGCACTTCACACTGGTGCTGCCATTTACTCATAATAATGTGACTGTGAACTAATAATGAATCCAGAATTGCTGCAATAGCTACTGTACCTAGATGTTAAATACTGTATGCTTTACACCACAATATGCTTCTATTATACCATTACCAAATTGCCATTGGCATTTATACCGGTGAGTCCCCTCTACAAAAGCTAAAGGAAAATTCTGTTAAGTTAAACTTTATTCCAGAGAAGACCCTGTCAAATAAAATCTTTGTGTCCATTAGGCAGAGAATATTTCATTGCTTTAATCTGACAATTTCTTTTCTGGTAATTTTTGCCCAACAACAGTCAGT
This sequence comes from Clarias gariepinus, assembly GCF_024256425.1. Taxonomy (NCBI): domain Eukaryota; kingdom Metazoa; phylum Chordata; class Actinopteri; order Siluriformes; family Clariidae; genus Clarias; species Clarias gariepinus. The sequence goes on from NC_071117.1 coordinate 22,261,447, forward strand.
ATCTCATATACTTCATTTTTTATAAAGTAAAAAAATTATAATAATAAAGTAAAGAAAAAAGTGTAGCACTGTTTCTGTTACTATATGTGAAAGAGGACACATGTGTCCTGAAATGATGAACTACCTGTTGCAGTGATGACACACGATTGGGAGAGACTCAGTTTTTCTGGTGGACGTGTCAAATCAGAAAAACCAGCAAAAACCAATCCCTGCAGAGAGATGATACAGAGTACACATATGTGACCAAAAGTCTAGAAGCAGCTGACCATCACATTACAGATTCAGCCCACTTTGAGTGTTAGCCCTAATTATTTTTTAGGTTTTTACAAAATTTTGGAGTGTGGCTGTGGGGATCTGTGTTCATTCCGTAACAAAAGCATTAGTGAGGTCAGGCACCGATGACAAGCAAAAAGGTCTGTGATGCAGTCAATGTTCAAATTCATTCCAGTCATTCAGAGAAGATAATTGAGACTAAAGCTCTATGCAGGCCACAAAATTTGCACTGTAGCTTTTATTTGCTGATAGTTACATGTAGGCATTATTTAAAAATAACAGAACATGTGTCTGATGTATTTCTTCTTCTCGAGGACTAAACAATTATAGATGGTAATGTCTACTCTTGGTTTGAGCCATGAGTATTGCTGTTAAAAATGATAAACAAATATGAAGACCTTAAGGACCAGAGGGCTATCTACAGGAAAAAAGCAAGCGATTTTGAAGCTGAGAAAAGAAGAAAATAAATACTGGACATTGTCAAAACAACAATTTGAAATGTGCTAAGAAAGAAACCTCTATTGGACTCATAATTAGACATTTAATAAAACCATAAAAAAAGTAGGTAAGCAGTGGTAAAGTGCTCGCTCTATCATCCGGAGACCGCTGGTTCAATCCCCGGGTGATGCTGTTACCTCTCACAGCTGGAGGCCTAGAGAGAACTGATTGGCCAAGCTCTCTCAGAGGGGAGGGATGAGAGGTACTTAGCACTCCCACATTAATCACGGCTCCATAGCCAATCAGGCAATACTAGAGGTAATAATAGATGCCCCTGGTTGGCTGGAAGAAGCGGCTAACGCTTTCCTCCGAGTGTGTTACTCCGCCCCTAACGGTGCGTGAGCAAGCAGATTGAAAAGATGCGGTCGGCTGGCGTCACGCAGTTCGGAATTGGCCACGACTAAATTAGAGAAAAATCAGGAAAAAAAAAAAAAAAACAGTCATCAGTGACATCACCAATAACCTCTTTTGAATCCATAATTTAACAAATGTTAAATGCACCTGGGTACAATTAAAATGTCAGGTCATCTCAATATCAAAAGACCTGTTCCTGGAAGGCCCCAGTGTTACAGCATTACAAACACTACGGAGTACGTATTGATCTGGGTTTGGTTAAAAATATCCCAAACTTCAATCATCCTAAAGAGCACCACTAAATCCAAAAATGGAAATAACAAGTCATGATGGTGAGGAGACAAGAGAAGTGTGGTTACAAAAAAAAAAAAAAAAATCCTGTATAAGTAGACCTTATTCATAGAAGCAAACAAGAAGCCACAGGTACCTCTAAAGGAGCTCTAAGGAGGAATTCTGTTCATTGGGCAACACCAGCTGGACACGCTGGCATTTATGAATGAGTGTCAAGAACAAAGTCTGTTTGACAAAGTGCTAACCCTAACCCATCCCTACTTATCAACCTAAGAAGACCATCTCCATAGTCCATGGTGCCAGGAATGCTTTTAATAGCAAAGCCTGGGAAACTGGTTGGGATTGAAGTATGAGACCAAACCCAATCCTAGGAGAAAGCCTGTTCCAGTCTGTATGAGACAGTGGCAGTGCCCTTCAAACAGAGCAAAAATCTTGGAGTGGCTCACAAACAATAATCTGAATGCACTAGAATGGCTCAGTCAAGGCCAAGTTAACCACCTTGTGAATCTGTGACTAAAGTTTTTTTATTGCTGCCAAACAACTGCCAGAAATAAGGCAATTTTTCCAAGAAGGAATGGACAAAAATATCGCCTCAAGATGGTTGCACCTGATAGAGACCATTTCTGACTAAGATGCATGCAACAGTAATTGCAACCTAAGCTGGTCATTAAAAAAGGGGGTGTCTGTTTATAATTATTAATATTAATTAATAATAATTTACATCATATAAATTGCACCTAGTAATTGCACCTAACATTTCTAATGCTGACAATAAAACATATGCAATTTCATTAGGTGATATATTTATATATATACAGTGTGTGTATGTATATATATATATATATATATATATATATATATATATATATATATATATATATATATATATATATGAATATGAGAAACCAGAAAATACATACACACACACACACAGATATATATATATGTGTGTGTGTGTGTGTGTGTGTGTGTGTGTGTGTGTGTGTGTGTATTCTCTGGTTCTTCATATTAGATTTGCATAAGCCATTACAACAACTACAGCTACAGCAGCTGACAGATGGATAAGCTAAGTCACTGGTACGAAAATAGCTTTCTGCATGATGGCAATATGTGACTAGACTGCCTGGTGAGTAGTTTATAGTCTGAATATCAGTTGAGAGAGAGAGAGAGAGAGAGAGAGATTTAATAAGAAGGTACCTCACCCATTTAAAAACAGGTGCCCAGAAGAAAACTGTCTTTGGTCCTAGAAAAAACAACAACATAATAATAGCATTTACTTTTTGCTCTCTATAGGGGGAGTGAGTGAGCAAATATTGTGTCAAGCACCATTTCCATAAGTTATGGGAAATAATGTATGATGGCTAATGGCTAAGATAGTAGGCCAGTGTTAGACCTAGGACTTTAATCCTCACCTCTGAAAGTATTCTGGGTTTAAAGGGCAACAATCAGTACATGAAAAGTGTAGGTACACTGAACACATTTTATGCTCTGATTCATACCATCAGAGGTGATAGTAATCTAGATGTGTAATATTATTCAAGGAATTCCATATGAATAACAAAACAAATGTACAAGATCCCAAAAGTGTGGATCCACAGGCAATCAAATTATGTAAAATTTGATGTAAAACCCATACCTGGGAATGAGTTCTATTTTATCTTATGTTGTCAATTCTAAAGAAATCTTGTGGGAAAGGAATAAAAATAATAATGTCAAATTTCATGTATGGAAATGCCAATGGACTTTTGGGTCCTCGTACTACTGGCCAAATATACTCTGTATTGGAACTTGTTAGTCTATTGACTGTACTTGATGTTTTAAGTGGAAGATTGAGATTGGTCTGTAAACTGATAGTATTTCTTTTTATTTGGGAGATTGTTTAACTTTTAGTGGGCATAGTTCAACTAAGGCAATCACCATAACTTAGACAACCAACTTTTATGTGCGAAACTGGTACAGTTAACAAAAGAACATGGCTGCAGGTGGATTTGGTTTAGAATAAACCAAGAAAAATACACCATAAAAAGATAGGAAGAAAATAAAACTAACTTTACAAAATATAGCACAAACATGTTTGCAAATTGAAAATGTTTTTGTGATTCAAAATCAATGTTGCACACATGCTTGTGAAAGAACTGAGAAACCAAAGAAATCAATGTTAAGCAGAGGATATAGGTCATACACAAATTATTTAATATCTAACATACCTAACATTTTCTCTTATGGCATTATTGTTTGACAAGCCAAAGGGGAAAAAAAGTTTGCAAATGTACATTAAAGTATTATTTCATAGGACTGATATACTGAATAGTATAACAGGAAGGAACTTGCTATTTGTTGTTCCCAGGTGCCAATGGACACTATGTAGGTATTGGGTTTAGTAATGTATTAAACAGAAAAATAAGCAAGGCAAAATGATCCTTTTAGTCTCAAGTTAGTAGGCATGTGTGAGCTCGAAAGATAATAACAGAGCTCCGGCTTAAATGAGGCACTGGCCTATGATTTGCTGGCGTTATCTGTTGTGCATTATGCCCACACAGTGTTTGAGTTGCTATTGTACATTCATCACATGCATTGTGACCTTGTAGATAATTCTGCTGTTATTTTATATCTTGATTCAGTTAAGTGCTTATAAAGACTGAAGATGTACAGTGGCTCAAGCTATAAAAGTGAAGTAATCACGGTTTTGCTTTGAAATCAATTTCCTTTATTAAATATTAGTTTTCCCCCATGTTTGCTCATGGCAGTAGACTGCGCATGTTTAACATGTCCAGTAGCACAGGTGACCAGTAACACCGCTTGATCAAGGTCAAGCACATTTTTATTTCTACTACAATAACAGCCTCCTCAGAGGTTCTCACCTTATAACCCATTAATCTTGCAAAACTGTATGAATAATATGTGATTACCTGCAGGGTGGTTGTACAGAGGTCTCAATTTTCGCGGAAGCACAAGCTCGATTTTGTCCAGCGTCTTGTGATATGTGACTCTTAGACCACTGGAATAATAACGCAGGAAAACCCGAGCGCCGTTCATACTGATTCTAACTGTCGAACTGGATCCAGAGAAATGTCCAGTCACACGGAATCTGCTCGGGCAAACGTGCGCACGGTCTCCCCACCCTTCAGTACGACCTATCACAATGTCGTCAGAAAAAAAGGCGTATAGTCACCAGGCATAAGAGTGCTGCTAAATTTTAATCTGGGTTAAATGTGTCCTGCAGGTTGCAGTTGCATTTAGACGCCACGTCATGCAAGACACGAGACAGCAACACTGGGTTATAAATCGGTAATTACTGGATGATTAGTAATTCTGCATATTATTATTATTATTATTATTGCAAAAAAGTGGAATTGTGGAATAACTTAAAACACGTGAAGAATGACACGAAAAGTGACAGTTAACGCTTCCGCTAAAGAGAGAGAGAGAGAGAGAGAGATCCGGTACAGTGTCGTGAACTGCACACTGTACAAATGTTCTATCTTATAAAAACTATCAAATCTGCTGTGTGTTATCCAGAATTCTATATATTCTGTCTAAAATTACAAAATTGTATACAAAATTGTCCTTATAGACTACAAACTTCCGTAGCAGGAACAGAAACAGGACATTTCAAAATGCGTTCAGAAAAAAGAAGGAACAGTTGCCTCAGAGATCAAATAAACTTCACGCTGTCAGTTTCTAAAAGCCAGATCAGCTTAACTCTGACTCAGTTACTATGGCAACATACTCTTTGAAGCTAGAGCGAGCAGGTGTAACTTAAACTTACCCCGAGTTTCTTCTCCCCTTTACAGTACTGTAAGTCTGCAAGTGTCAAGTCCACGTGTGACTGTTTCCCCTGACGATGGGAGTGTTCTGTTTAACATCAGTCACGCTGAGCAGGTTTCACACACAGATCTATAAGCTTCATTAAAGGAAAAAAGTTCACAGCCAGTATCAGTCTAAGTAATAATTTATTTATTTTGTATGAAAGGACATGTGATCCTGTTATTTTGTGGTGTGTGTTATTGTCTATAGCATTTTTACAATTACAGTGCCATAAAAAGTATTTGCACCTTCTTGAAATTGCATAGTTGTCACAATTAAATTATTCAGAGAACTAAACTAATTTGAATATTATGCAAAGATAACCAGAGTAAACACAAAACATAGTTTTCAAATGATAATTTCATTTATTGAATAAAAAAAGGATCTCTGTGTAATATTAAAATTAGTTTGATGGTCTGAATCATTTAGGTGTGAACTAAAGTCTAAAAAACTAAACAAAAAAACGGGTAAATACTTTTTCACAGCACTGTAAGTCCTACTCAATGAATAATCCTGATACCAATCCTGACCACACTGCTAGCACATGCCCGATGAAAGAGCAGACAGATATACAATACACCATTGATTCTGATTGACACATCACCTCCCCAGTGTCCGATAAAGACAATTTAATGTTTTAATCAGTTTTCTTCATTTCTTTTTCCAAGTTAACCTTGGAGTTAACAACTGATTCACAGGGAGCTATAGGAACAAAAATGACATACGAAAATGCATTTTATAATATCAGGTTTAATTACTTTCACTGCAAATCATCATCATGGAGGTATATTATGCTGTGGAGATAGATGGACTCCCTTCCTGATTTTAATTTTGAGCATTGCTCTTTTAAGAGATAAAAGGCACTATATTTATTTTGGTACAACACTATCATTAGCTGTTAGATTTTATTTGTAAGGTGTATCCCGAATATGCCTCCCTTTCCTTCAGCATGAACCCTTCAGCTAAATTGGAGGAGAAACTTAGGGTAAATCAAAATAATGTGCTAGAGAGCCGATTAGCTTCACAGAGTATGTTGCAATAATAATTCATCCAGAATCAAACAATCAAACAGGCTTGTAGAAACCAGAAACCCTGAGTCTCCTCAAACTCTTAGTCAACTAACTATATCTGTAACTAAACTGCTTTCTAAAATACCCAACAAATGTTAGCTCCTCCATGGTTATACACATAGGGAGGCGCCACATAGGCTACTGACCTGTGTGAAAACAGTTTTTGATCTCTCACTGTTAGGGACATTCAGTGTGACTGAAGCAACTTCACTCTTGTTGAAATCAAGTGCCATGTGAGACTGGGTAGGCTGGCAATAAACTCAATGCCTGCTTTTGAAGAAATCGACTGTCCACCTCAATGCAAGAAACTCATCAAAGAGAGAAAAGTTGAGGTGTCTTCGAACAGCAAACACATGTCTACGAAGGCAGCAGCATCGTCAATAAAGATCACAATGTTGCCCAGCAAGTTTATTCTGACAATAGCAGATCTGTCATCCTCTTGTCCAAAAATGGTTATATTTTGCTCCTCAGTATGTGAAACAATTTAAAAAACTGGAATTTTAGTTCCAAGTAGCTTCTCAGTGAGAACATCTCTTTCAGTCAAGTCTTTGTTTGCTATTATAACCTTGATGTAGGTCCAATTCTAATTTATTTTCTTGAATTTGTCCATATAAGAGTAAAATTGTCTATACAAAAGAGAAAATGTATTAAAATTTTTCCGTATAAGAGTGAAATTTGATTTTTGTCCTCCGTCATAATGAGCCATTCATAAGCACATGCACTCTGCTTTAAAGCAATTTAAAAAACACAACTTAATAATAAAAACATTTTAACATTATATAACTTAGCTGCATATTTTTGTGGTATGATTTGGTGAGTCAGTACATTACCTGTCCTCATTTAGTGTAATCATTGTATACACTATATATATATGTATATATATATATATATATATATATATATATATATATTATAACAATATATGTGATTTATATATGTCGCAACATTGTACCCACTACACCAACACACACAAACTGTGAGAGGCAGGCTAAGAAATATATAAAGAATTTTTGCCACCTTCTTTGGACTCCTGAAATTTGTGTATCTTCCCAAATGTTTAACGGATAAGGTTATTGCCATCACCTTCCATCTGGGCCCAGATAATAAAGCAGCTTAATTTCTAATCAATGTATGTGGGTTGTTCGGCTGGTGAGTAAGGTACGGACGATTATATTATTTATTTATTTGCATTTCAAATGTCAGTTGTACTTACTGGAATAAATACAATCACATGCAGCTGTTGGTTTACCTTAATACTGCACTGCTACAACTTGCAGAACCTGCCCCATGCATGGTAAGGTGTACGGTTAGTGTTGTATAATGCACGGATATGTGTGAGTGTACACAGAACCAGTGCCTTTATTTTCTAAATCTTTATCCAAGCTTTTCTGAAAATTCGGCAGCACTGATTTTGCACTGTTTTAACTCTGACTATTGTACATATATTGCCTATTGCATTTGTGAACTTTGTACATATTGTAAATATGTATTTACATAGAAAAATATTTAGGATCCTGAGTGTAATTTGTGTATTTATGTGTAACATAATGGTCCTGAACGCTTTCACTTTTTTTGACAGCACTACTAGTCCACGTTTGGTTTGTCCTGTGGAAGTTTCTTGAACGCACGCAATAATCCACTTCACTTCCGAGTTATACGATTTATTTGTTGCGACTTTTTGATGCTGCTTCAATGCCTCGGGAGCTACGAGTTTACAACGGTACAATTTTGTTTTCATCGCGAAACTGCTGCTGAGAGAGAGCGAGAAAACTGCTGAATATCTCCTCTTTTGCCAAATCCGCCATCTTGGCGTCTAGATACTAAAGGCGCATGCGCTAGTGCGTTTCCTCTTAAGCTTGCGTAGAGCAGAAGGCGTTTCCAAATAAAGCCTCGTTTCGAGGCATGTGTCGTTTCCCTGAAGGTCACGTGGTCAACGACAAACGATGCGTCGCGTTTGTCTAAATCACGGAATTCACAATCCTTCGCCGTTTTACTGGTTAAAGGAAAGTTTCGGTTACTGTGGTGAATCATTCGGGTCAAACACAGTATTGGTGCTGATTGTATATATAATTTTATACATATAATACACAAAAGGTGTGTGCCAAAGACGCTTCTTCTAAAGTCTTCCATAAAAAGTTGCTAATTCAGCTGTTTTTGGAGAGATGATTTTATATGTGCCCCCAAAATGTAAATTTTCTGCGTTATACTGTCTCGCGTCAAATAATAATTATTTAAAATGCAAATTGTTAATATGATAATCATATCAATAATATGAATATTGATACTAAAATTGGAGCACATGACACTTATCTGATAAAAATATAAATGTGTGCATATTTACTGGATCAGGAGATAAGTAACATTAAGTATTAAGAAAAATTGTGTTATATGATCCTGTGTAAAAATTCACTTTTTCACCTAGGTGAGACGCTTTCTGGTACTAATACCACATTTGGCCGTTTATATTGAAGATTTCTTTTTTATTATTATTCAAAACTAAGATTGCATTTCACAATGAATTTTACATTTAATTCTTATCTACTTACATAAAGAAGGAAAATGCACATAAAAATGTTTTATATTGATGACTTCAATATAATTTATAAACTCTAGGGTTATTACTGTGTCTATTTTTATAAATATATATGTATTATTTTCTTTCCCTCTTTATAATTCTGTTTATTGTGTTTTAATTATTTGTGTTTAAATCTTTAACACTCTAGCGATTTTATATATTCTGTTTAAAGATACCAAACAGAGACCTGTTAATTGTATTTATGTTCATGTTTATATATCAAAAAAGAAAGAAAAAAGGACGTATTTGTTCTTTCTGTTGTAGATCTTCATCACCCCCCACCCCCCCCCCCCCCCCCACACACACACACACACACACGCACTGACACACGAATGTCAATGACGACTCTTGCCTTGCTTTGCAGCCTGCACGTCCATCTTTAATATTCTTAGACAAAATTTGTCCACTAGATGGCAGTACAATGAGCCCTTAAACGAAGCTTTACGAAATGGAAATTTTGGTGAAACTATTGGCAGAGAGCTTCGACACGTAACTGAGATTTCACATCACCATCACTAACAGAAACCAAATCTACATTTCTAAAATACACCTGCGCGACCAGAACTCACATAAAATATCCTGCAGGGAATATTCCCTACGGCCCATATAATAAGTAAAGAATTACGACATTAAATACAACAATATAATGTAAATATAATGAATTACATACAGTATCACAGTACAGTACTGCCATCGCTGCCATAATTCAATGCGAGGTTTTAAAAAAGGGGTATTGAAAAAGGCAATATATATATTATATATATAAATCATAATAAAATTATAATTATAAAATTATATAGTATTATAATTTGTATACAAACGTATATTTTTAATTTACAAATTATTTCCTTTTTTAGTATTAATAAATATTAATTTTTATATACTTTTATTGCACGTGATTATTATGCAAAAATGTGACACTTGATGCAGAAAAGGACGTGCTATTACGAGAAAAATGTTACGTAATTATGAGAAAAAACACAACGTGATTACGAGAAAACCCACGTCACTGCGGGAAAACGATCACGTCATTCCGAAAAATAAAAATGTTCTGTAGTTTTGATATCTCATCTGTAGATGGCGCACATTAATTGTGCTCTATTATTATGCTTTTCACGCCGTTATTTCACAATTCCTAAACATAGTATATTACACGTAGTTTCATATTCATTCATCAAAAACTTAATACGACAAAGAAATTGTTAGGATTTAAAAAAAATTATGACTCTGTGAATTTATGTTAATGTACACAGTGCTTATTGAATGTAACATTATTTCCTAATGATTAAAAAGTAAAACAGAAAGTAAAAATAAAATAAAATTTAAAAAAAGTAAGAAAATTTACTTCTGGACCTTTAAATAATTGTTAATTGAACTTGGCATATAAGACCATTATTTAAAGGTCCAGAAGTAAATTTTCTTATTAAAATCTTAGGATGGTATATTTTACGTATGCTTTCTCTTTATTTTCCACTATTTTCTCCTAAAAATAAACAAACAATTATATAAAAACCTAAGTAAAACACTCAAAACCATTTAATAGGAAGAAATTTTCCTATATTTCACTTTTATATTTATGAAAATTAAATCCAGTAAAATTTGTGCTTATTTTATAGAGCATTACTCCTCTCTATCTAAACATCTAAACAATCTGACAACTCCATCGGAAACTACATTATACAGCCAAAAGTCTAGTACACACATATTTGTTTTTACACATCCTGTTCCATGATTTATTCTTCCCCCCACACCACCCCCTGCTGTTATTATAAACTCCCTTTTTCTGGGAAGACTTTATGATAGCTATTGGAATGTCGGGATATGCCAGTTTAGTGATAAGAACCTTGGTGACATCATGCAAGAAGCATGTACGGTGATTTACAAATGTTTGAGATCACATTACAAAACTGAACATTTTTTAAAATTAATATTAAACAGAAGACTTAGGAATAGTCAAATATATAAAACAAATAGTGTACATTTTTAAAAAGATTTTTCTTAAGATTATGCGATTTGCATTTAAATGTAAGCAAATGTTTATTGATTCTGTTGTAAGATTTTCCCTATGCCTAATTTCTTAAATTATGTGTTCGGATGAGATCTAAAATGCGTCATAAGGATTTTCCCAAACTTCTGGAGTCCATGTCAGCCCAATGCACATTGATTTTTACTAATGATTTTGTCGATAATACAATTTAATGAAACTTGCTGTATTGAATTAGAAAATAATTAAAAATAGAAGCAATTTTACTATTCGTCTTATCCCCAAGGAAATGTTAATGCTACAGTACAATATACTGTAGGTAGAAATTCCATGCAGCTGTTTGCTTTTAACTATAGTACAGAACCATATATGGTTGTGATAGTAAGACATCTACCATATATGGGTGAGATAGTTAAGCCTTTAATTGTTACATATACATTGCTGCAGAGGTAAATTCTTTCTTCACACATACTGATATGCATTAATCAGCCAAACAATTACAAATCATTGACATGTGGAGCAAATAATATTAAATGTCTAGTTAAAATTCCATCTTCTCATTTGTGCAGGAGGATATACAATTGGAATTGCACAGGTTGAGTGGTGTGTATTACTACTGCACTGTAAACCCCAATTCTCAAAGTAATTAAACACATTGAGTACTCTTACAATTAATTCAAATTAATAGACCTTGATGAGTATTTAGAACTTTGATATTTATGAGTTTGTAGAAATTACCCTTTCAGGTTAGCTGAACAAGTTTGATATTTTAAGCCAATAATATTCATAGATTATGTACTTTCAGATTTACCTTAAGAAAAATTAAGAAATATATTTATTTGATTTGTAACAGGTCACTGGTGGCTCAGTGGTAGGTGTTTCGCCTGCCATATGAAAGGCCCAGGTTCGATTCTCAGCCACTGGGTGAAGTTCCTGTCCCAAGCCCGATAAAATGGGAGGGCTGCTTCATGAATAGCATCTGGTGTAAAACCTGTGCCAAGCTTGTTTGTGGACCGGATGGTCCACTGTGCGACCTGTTGCCGGGAGCAGGCAAAAGACCAACAACAATTTCTTAGATTTGCAGCGACTAAAAAAAAAGAAAAAAAAAATTACTATTAAATAGTATGAGTTAGGCTACTCATTAATGCAAGTAAAGACTGATTAATATGAATGAGTACAACAAACTCAAAAACTGATTTTCTTAAAATTGAAAACATCATTACTCAAAAAATGTGATGTAACTGATTACCTTAAATGTTTTGAGTTTTGCCAACTTATTTGTGGTTATAGTGTGTAATACACACCACTTATCCTGTGCAATTGTATTGTATATTGTATAGCCAGCAAGTGAAGAAACAGTTTTCGAAGTTAAAGGGCTATGAGCAGAAACAATGGCCAAATGTAAGGTTCTGCATAACCTTGACTGGGGTCAATTATTTAACCAAATTGTGATTGCTCAATGACCGGATCAGAGCAGGTCTTATGGTATGCAGGCGGTCCAAGGAAGACAACTAGTGAACCACCAACAGTGTCATGGGTGCCCAGGGCTCACTGATGTGCATGGAGAGTGAAGGCTAGTCTGTCTGATCCAATTCTACAGAAGATCTACTGTAGCACAATTTGCCAAAAAAGCTTAATACTGGGTATGATAAAAATGTCAAACCACCCAGTGGCTGGGTTTCTGGCTGAGTATAGAGCTGCATAGCCTTAGATGGATCAGAGGGTCCATGCTGAACCCTGCCTAAAAATGAAAGCACCTAAAAAGAGCATGAGAGCACCAGAACTGTTCTATTGTGCATCTGTGGAATATGCTTAAGAAACAAGTCAGATCAATAGAAGCTCCACTTCATTACATACAGACCTTAAAGACCTGGTCAGTACTTTTTTTGCCAGTGCCTACACCATATTAGGCATGTGGTTAAATGTTTTGGCTGATCAATGTATAAAATGCACTACGGAAATACTCAATATGATATAATTATGCTTAATTACACTAAATAGCTTTGTGAACTTCTCATATAAGCACTCATATGAGTACCTGTTTTTGTATGATACAGCATATGAATGTACAGTATGGTCAAACATATCAGAGTTTTATTTATTAAATTAAATTATGTAATAAAATAATAAATTATATATAATATACATATAGTGCACATTATGTTCTATATTGTTCATATGTTCTAGATTTTTTAGAAAATTTTGAAAATTACAGATTACAGTTAATGAAAAGAAAAAATCCAGTATCTCAAAATATTTACATGTAGGCATTTGGCAGATGCTCGTATTACATTTTTAAAAAAAATCTCATTACACATCTGAGCAGTTGAGGGTTAAGGGCCTTGCTCGAGGGCCCAAGAGTGGCGAATTGGTGGTTGTGGGGTTTAAAGCTGAGATCTTCCGAACCATAGTCCAATGTCTTAACCACTGAGCTACCCCTGGCCATATTTGAATGATTTCATTTTAAATTGACACTACTTATTATTATTTATACAGACTTAATACTGTGTTCTAAGTTTAGTTTGTTGCATTCATGTGGAAGACTGCTGACTCCAGAAGCCCATCACGGACAACCTGCACAATGAGGGGGGAAGGGAGGCAAAGGGGAATCCACAGAATGAGTGGAATGAGACTGGAGTCAGTGCAACAAGAGCTACCACACTCAGATGTCTTTAGAAAATGGGCTACATAGTATCAAGCCAATCCTGAACAAAAGACAACATCAGAAGTATCTTACCTGGGTTACGTAATGAACTGGACCGTTATTACACAAGTTGTCCAAAGCCCTCTTTTCAGATAAAAGAAAAATTTGCATTTCATTTAAAATACCTAGCCTTAACCCTAACCCAAAGTCCCAGACTCTAAAAGAAGAGTCAATAAAGTGGCACAGAAACCAATTTTTTTAAGTCCAGTATGAAGTTTCCAAAGTCAGCTATGATTTGAGGTGCCATGGCATCTGCTAGTTTTTGTCCACTCAAGGCTAAAGTCAACACATATGTAGGGACTAGCAGGCCACCTCAAAGGGAACCATGAATCTGTTACCTTCCAGCAAAATGCACCATGCTGACAACTTCTCTCTGTGGTGTAAAGCATCTGGAGACGTGACCCAGTCCAAAGAGGAAACCCATATGGCTTTGACGGTTGACGGTGCACATCATCAGTAAACAAGGAAAGAAACATGTCATTAGTTTCATGTCTCCAACTCAGATGGTGTATATCTGCAAAGCAACTTCCTTGCACAAGAGAGAAATAGTTACACATCCCCACTTAGTGGAAGTCAGCAAGCAGCCCCCTTGAATAAGGAACAAGCCAGTTACACTACCCTCTGGCAATTGCTGACCCCACGAAATGCGTTTCTTGCTTCACCTTTTGGTCACAGAACAGAGAACATACAATGCTTTGGGGACACATAGAATATTAACCAGTTAAAGTATGCCACTAGGGCAAATATAAAATATATGTATGTGCTTATATAGAATGTGTAATATCTCTGTCTAGGGTTCAACATGTTTATCATAAACTTAAAGAGTGTAATCAACCTGTATAACCCTTGCTATAGATAAATGTATGAAAAGGTATGCAAGACATGGGATGTTTGATATCAAATAAATTCTATGAACATTGATGTGTATAAAATTTTTGTCAAATGAACCAGACTCATTTTAATAAATTTTCCCAAAATACAAAAACCCCACTGGGATGGCCTTCCACATGACAGATCAAAGTACTGGTTAATGTATGCAGGAAAAGGAGGAACCATGCGGGTATGGCTACACCCACAACCACCTTTGATTGGGACAAACGGCTGTATGAACAGATCCGCAACATGAGGTCAAAACCCAAGGTCCTGAGCAGCCTTAAAGGAGATTCGTCATGGGAGTAAAAAAGGTAACTAGCAAGCACAACCACTTCCTTGATACTCACGGGCCGTACGGGCACTACTCTACCTCTGCAGTCGCCATCCGTTCTTCACAAACTCTCAACGAGTCTTCGTGCCAGAACTCCAAAGTCCTGCATCGAAGAAACCCTCAGAAGAAGTTCCAGAGCGCCACCATCGGTAACCAGGCAACCAACGCCTCACCAAAGGGCTTTTCCAAAAGACGTCATCTCAACCTCAGCGCACCAACCAATCAGCGACAGCGTGATTCCCTTCGCTGGAGGCAACTCAGCAAAACATAAGAGCTAAAGGCTGCTATCAAAGCAACCTGGTCTACAAAAATGCCTCTGCCATGCTCATTGCCATCATGCTATGCTGCATTGATGCTACGCTAATAAATTGTGCTACCCTGACTAGGTATTGCATGTATAAATGAACATAATCTTAAACGTCTGTACTGGATTTTTGTCTATTGATTAATCTTAAGAAATATTCTACTATTTTGTCATTTCCATGAGCTACTGTATAAACCATAATCATTGAACAACAAAAAAAGCTAGAAACATTTCTCTTTACATCTAACAAATTTAGAATATAGGTTTAACTTTTTAAACAATTTTTAATAACTAAAAGAATAAACTGTTTCACATTCTTTAATGTCAAAATATCAAGATGCATTAGTTGTATTATCTCTTATAACATCTCAAGCAGATCATTAGTAAATCAGTGTGGAATAAAAAGTCCCCTTCATCTTGCTGATAGAATAAGACATTTTCTGCCTTATGAAAAGATTTTTCATTATGTTCTATAAATAAAGCCTTTAACAAATTCAACACTCATTGTTTTTCTTGCTGAAAGTGAAAGTGCCCAAACATACAATACACAGAACTGCAGATTCTCACACCGGGTTATGTATGTTAGAGTAAAAACACCACTTATGTAATATTATAACACACAGACCTTATTACAACATGACAATGTTCCATTATAATGTAATAGCACTAACACACAGGGGATAAAAAGGAGAAAATATTGAATGTTTTAATATTAAACATGTTTTATTATTTACTGCATTTGGTGTACCAAGTAGTGGCTCACTTAGTGGATCCAAAAAAGGATGAAGACAACAATTGTCAGAAGAAGTATATTCAGACTGCATCTGTTACTCCTATCTGGAATCTCCTGAACGTTATTCGAATCACCTGTGAAACAGAAGCTGTGTCATTTCAGCTTGTTACATCTTTGTCGCAATTATTTATTTACCTAGTACTGTTGTAAGGTTATTTTTAACCAGCTTGAACATCCCAGACAAAATTGCATATAAACATTTAATGATTTAAAATTATTTAAAGTTCTGCTAAATTACTTCTAGCTGCACTGTTATTATTTAAACTTGCTTACATTCTGAAATAGTTTACAAGCGTTTCCTGTGGCTGTCCGATATTCAGACGTAAATAACAAAGCTCATACCTGTCACAGTGACATTGATGACATGTCCCATAGCTGAGGTTTGGGAACGCTGACATTTAGCTTCACATTGATAAAAGCCAGAGTCATTGAGAGTCAGCTGGATAAATGTAATAAAAGCATCTTGTTGCCTTCTCATATTGCTTTTAGTCTCATTAATATTGATCACATATCTGTCAGGATCAGTAAGTGTCTCACATTGTTTTCCTGGAACAGTTAGACACCATGAGACCCAGACGTTTCCACAAGGCTCTTCTTCATATTCTGCTGTGCAATTGAGAGTCAATGACTGTCTCTCCATTCTCCGTATTGGATCTCTTGAATATCTCACTCGCACTGTAGAGGTCACATGAACAAGATACTGTCTCATTTTAGTGCAAACTCACACAAGAAACAACAGAATATTGCAACTGACATATTTCCCATATTATAAATATATTATAAAGGTTGCAGCAGGACTTACCCATGCCTTTAGGTAGAAATGGAAATGTAGAGATAGTTATAAGGATTAAGAGCAAAGCAGTGGAACATGTGGTCGGCATTGCTGCTCTGTTTTAACTATGTTTCCACCACCCACCAGGTCACTTCCTCTTAAACAACAAAAGATTACAAACAGCATTTTCTGCTGAGAGCAAGGTCACAAAGCTACTTCAGCTTCTTTTTTTACAAGCATGCAGAGTACTGTAACATCTACCAATATAGAGGCGTAACATTTAGTTAACCAAGAGAAACCACGAGAGATGCTTTCTAGCACAGGACTGATTGTTTAACTGAGTTTTTTTTTAATTTTTTTATTGGTAAGCATGAAACTTAATTACATTATAAAATTTTTAAACAAAGATCAGCTCTAAAACCTTACCACCCATCTTTTGAAATAAAAAGAGATGATTACTGGACAGCAAACATCAGGGTTAAAAATATAAGCGTTCAAAAAAAGAAAAAAAAAAAGCTAAGCATTTAATTTTTTTTTTTTTGCACGATGAAGAGAAAAGTAGTCAGACAGTACAATGTAAACTAGTTGCAAACTTGGAAAGTTTGGTAAATAATATATAATTACAAACTTTGCCTTTATTTGTGCAGATGAGTCTTTAAATCTGGTTAATAATAAGGATTTCAATATACAGTTCTGGTCATAACGTATAATATTCTTTAGCAGAATTTGTGATAAAAAAAATTGTCAAAACAAAAATGTTTTATTTTAACAGGATTCAAAGTCACTATAAGACATCACAAAATAACATAGTCATTAAACAAAACATACATAATACCAAAATAATAATAATAATAATAAAGAGATTGTCCTTATCCAAAAGTATGCATAGTTTCAATATTGTGTATTCAGTCTTGTGCATCAAATTCAAATTCAAATTTTATTTGTCACATACACAGTCATACACAGTACGAAATGTAGTGAAATGCTTACACAACCGCCAGTGACCTTAAAACGAGAATTAAAGCTTATAATAAGTAATAAATATGAATAAAAGAAATACGATTTAAAAATTAAATAAAAAAATAAAAATAAAATTTAACTAGGAAAAATAGAACTAAAAATAGATAGACTATCAGTGATAGTTTGTGCTATGCTGTAATAACCGTGGATTTCCTCACAGGTGTAATTCTGCCCATTCTTCAAAGGCCTCCAGGCCCTATGAATTCCTGCATGCAATACACTTTGGAGATCTCTCTTGTGCCTCAATGATTTTGAGGTTGAGAGATTCAACCTAACATATTCTCTTATAGCCACTGAAGGGTTGGCTTGTCTTCTTGCGTTAAATAACTGCCATATATTGGAACATCAGCTGTTGAATTCCAATGTCCTCCAATATGCAATGATACCCCCAGAACATTAGAGATCCACCTCATACACACTCAATATGGCACAATAGGGATGTTTTTGTTTTGGCATCCCAAACTATTTTTCTGGCAGTTATGCCTGTAATCTTAGTTGATTTCCTTGACATTGGTTAGGTCTCAATACACTGGAATTTTGATCAGTCATATTTCCTTCCAAAATGTGTAATATTTAAAAAATTCTCCCGGGGAGTATAAACTTAAGAGCAGAACTGTATTTATATGTATTTAGAACAACTCAAACAATAGTTCTTGCTTAACCACAAACAAAAGGTTGGTATGAATGGTAACAGTACACAGGAACTGTGTATATGGTAACAGCATACACAGGAACATACACAGGAAATCGACTTAATCTAAACCTAAGAATGGATGCATTTAAAAACGTGTTGTAAAACAAAGAAAAACATGTAAACATTGATGTCTGGTGAGGTTTCTTTTAAGGAGACATTTATTTAACATATATTCAGGGGAAAGAAAGGACTTTGCTATACCTTATTTCTCAGTAAAATGACAAATTACAACTTGTTAAAAGAAAGGGTGAAAAATCTGTTCATTCCTGTTATCATTTACATTACAGAAATGATAATCATTCCAATACTCACATATGCTGTTGCTCTCTCCCTCTCTCTTTCTCTTGTGTTATCATTTACATATCATACTAACACATCACTTCTCTTTTTGACTCCTGCAAGGACTGATGTCAAAGTATTATGATCACCTGCTCAATGCGTTAGGTGCTGTCCCTTTGTGTGCTTCCAAAACAGCTGCACCTTGCTGAGGCATGGGCTCTATAAGACATCTGAAGGTGCCCAGTGGTATCTGGCACAAAGACTTCTTGTTTTGTAAAACAACAGTAATTGATTGAGTTTGAATCTTATAATATATAAAATTACATTAATGGATTACTTTGTTAAGTTCTACTTCTATCTACTTCAAAAACATGTCATTTAAACTCAATGACACAGTTAACTAGAAAAATGTATAATTCCCCTACTGATCACATGCCTAATGACTTGTTTATTACTAATCAGTTAGTCTATTTTTGTTCCTGGTTTCAGTTAGTTTAGATTCTGTTATGTAATTGTGGTTATTTCCTAGTGCTATCATTTACTGTAGTTACTGTTTCATTATTCATATTGTTATTTCAGGTCCTAGTTCCTGTTTTCTGTTGAGTGTCTCTACTCACCTTATTAATTAATGACGTGTCAGCATGTGCTTTGTCCATTTTTGTAAAAGACAGCAAAACCTAAACTTGTGCAGATTCTCTTCTGCTCCCATTGTTTAGGCAGGACACTATACAGAATATTTTGGCTAGAGCAAGGTGGCCAATCAGGACAGCAGCATGACAAATGTATTGAATGAGAATCTAAGGGGGACCCCAATGTTGCAGCTCAACCCACTCTCTGGGTATTCAGCCTGCACGACCACAAATCTTTCAGCTCTCCTGAAATTGTTAGCCCATATCCCTGCCCTTCTGGGAATGTCACGGTGCTTCCCAACCATCCAGATAACATCATGGTGCTTCCCAGTTGCTTCTGAGAAGCTCAGCTTAGCTTACAGCCCTCCGAGACCCTTACTGCGCCGCCTTGCCCTAATTGGCCTCATCATCCTGCCTCCTATCTTTCCTGAGATAGGCACAAAAGTTATGTAAACACACAATGTGAAGCATTGAGAGGGCTTATAAAATCACACAAGCCCTCAAGCCCAATTTTTGTTTGAGGGCATCACTTAAACACTGATGTTGTGCCTGCTAGAAAAGCCCATTTAGATGGCCTGAGAAGGTGTTACTGTAGTTTATTGTTTACTGTTTTATCTGTGAATAGTCCTATCACTTGCTCTGATGTTGGCATGTACACAGTGGGGTCCAAAAGATTTAAACACATCAGTTTTATTAAAAAAATAATCTTACCAACAACTTAACATAAAATAATTACATAAAATAACAATAAAGTGAAATGGCAGGTCATATTAAACTGACAAAGGTTTGTGCAAATTAAATATATATAATTATTACCAACAACATAAAATGACATTAAATGACAATAAAGAAATGGCAGATGACGTTACCTAAACTGACAAAGGTTTGTGCAAAAACTTATGATCTAATGTCATCTGAACACATGCTTTAATAAAAGAGATCACATATATTACAAACATTAACAACAAGCTTTATTTATTTAAATAAATTTAGACTTAAATACATTTAAATAATAATTTACCAACAAAAATAATCATCTGTAAACAAACATGCATACTGAATGCTTTCTTTTTTATAAAGTGCTTTTAAAGGGGCTTTCCCGCTTTCCCACATTTGGTCCTAGAAAGAGGAGGTGGTCATCACAGTTTATTATGTTATGTCACAGTTTAATAGGAATCAGCAGGGGAAGAAATCACTAAACTACTAAAGAGGAAATTTTAAAAGGTACTATTAGAACTGTCTAAAATTTCGGTTTCAGACAGGTTGACAAAAAGTTTGGGAATGTGGGAAAGCTTCAAAGTCCAAAGTGGTATACAATCTGTTCCAGACTGCATTACTATACTGAAGAATACTTTGTCCATATATATCAAACATCTTCAATAAGGTGTTTTGGATTTTCTGTAAAAAAATTAAAAAAAATCAATAAATAAACAATTAAAAGACTTTTCATGGTAAAATACATTATAGTGTGTAAACAAACAGGTCACGTTTGGCTAAAAATCGTTTGCTAAACACGTTCAGTTTAAATTACAGCTCAGAAAGATTTTTTTTTCCAATCAGTCCTCATTCAACCTAGCAAATACACATGCACCCTCGTGTATACAAGCTACTGCCTTGTCAAACCTTAACATACATGGAATATGTTGGGTATAGCTATCAGACCGATCCAGCAAACAAAATTTTGATTCAGGTTTAGAAATATAGATCATCAACTAAATTTTTCAGAAGGTTTGCTCCAGGTTTTTAATGCTTTAATTAAGATCTATTTAAATCTATTTTAGCTTTCAATGACCATGATTACTAAAGAAAAAAATTTTTTGGTGAGAAACAAACATGCCTACTTACTTTTCCTCCTCTGGTGAAAAAGAAAACCAATACAACTGGCAAGAACAACACAGATGATTACGACGATAACAGAACAGACATAATATCTGGATGCAGTTGGAGACTCTGAAAAAGGGCAAAAAATTCAAGTGATTTAAATTGAAAAGATTCCTAATGGATGGAAACCAATGCACACAGATTCTTTTATTAGCAAAAAAATGCTCATGCATACATTTCAAATGTTTTGAGTGTTGCCCTTACCTCCATCCATCTGTTTCTCCACAGAAATGTTTTCACTCCATTCTATACTGCCACTTTTAGCCACACATTTTACTTTTTTACTGAATTGTGACTGTGGAATTGTGAGATTGCTTGTAGTTGTGACCGTGCCGTCCTCATTCTGTTCTGTATCTGTGTTTGATGAGTAATTGCTCGGTTCATTCTCTTCAGACCACCAACTGATCACTGGGGTAGGTTTCCCAGTGGCTGAGCAAGAGACAACAGTGTCCTCCTCCTTAGATTTACTTAGAACTTGTGATGATATTTTTGATAAACCTGCACACAGATAATAAGGTTATTAACAGATGTTCTGTTTTTTTTATTTAAAAAATTGTGCTTATAATGGCAAGAGATCTTTAATCAAGGAAAAAGAACATCTACAACAGTATATCCAGTTTTTCTTCACAGCAATACCAATGAATTATTTAGTGACATATGTTATGATTTCTGAAGAGAAATGAAGTATGATACATAAAGCAAAAGTAAAATATCTTACATTATTGTTATAGCAACTTAAAGTTACATGGCTACTACTATAGAAGTTCTGATTTGTAGAACTTGATAAGCTCCATCTACTGACAAATAATATACTGAAGAAGCAGTGCTCCCCTTTATATTTGATCTGTATGTACCATCATATAACCATATATTATTATAATATTCATTAAACTATATTAGGATGATCAGACAACAGTTTTATTATTTGTAAGGTTCGTCAAGTTTTTGTTAATTTATGTTTATTTATATTTGAGGGTAAAACATTTAAACATTATTATTATTATTATTATTATTGCATTGAGTATTTACACCATAGATTTTATAGGGGTCAAAAAAATGTATACACACTTCGACATGAAAAACCTATGCCTTTCTTCTGACAGTCACATGATAGCATTAATGATTGTGCAAAATGTTTAGAGGAAACATAATACACATAATTAAATCATAGTTTTTAAAAAGGGCAACTGTTGAAGTGTGGGTCCCGCTATATTATACTGTTTATACATGTTTAAGTCCAGCCTTTATTCGTCATACGGTATATACATCACTGGACAGTGAAATTTTTAATTCTTTTTATATCCCAGCTTCTTGTAATTAGGCTGGGGTCAGAGTGCAGGGTCAGCCAGTGTACAGTGTCCATTGTTGTTTTTTTGTTTGTTTGTTTGTTTTGCTGACTCCCCTAGTAATAATATAGTAAGTAACCGTACCCTTTGATGAAGTTTTTAATTTATCCATAGTATTAAAATCATCCACATTACCTTGGACAGTCAGACATGCTGTCTTCCTCTCGGTTCCGGACGGGTACACACTGAAGGTGCAGACATAGCAGGCTTCATCCGCGAAAGTCACGTTCTTGATCACGATAGTTGTCCGTTGTATTGACGCCACGGTGACGTTAACTTTGCCCGCGAACGCGTCGTCCACGTGGGGTTTCGAGCGCTCGGTGAACGACACTATGCTTCGCAGCGTTTCTCCTTCTCTTCTCTGCCATATGACCTGCTTCACTCCGTCAGCGCCAGGAAGCGCACACGTTAACGTCGCGTCCTCCCCGAGCGACGCCTCCACGCGCTCATCACTCACTATCCCCGCGGAGCAAACTGTGAAGTACAGCATCATTACCATGATTGTTAAAAAAAACTCATTTGCTTCTGTTACATAATATTATTATTATTAATAATAATAATAATAATAATAAATGATAATAACGTTCCAATGTCAGCAATTCGTTGATATACAAAAACATGTAGGTCTATAAAAGTATAAATACCTAATGTAAGCAGGTTTAAGACAACTAAGTAATCCAGCATCGTGTCTCTTCTTTCAAGCGCATTAAAACTAATGTGAACCTAACGCTCTGAGCATTATATAAGAACAAAAGTGAAAGCAGTGACTCAGGGATACTTCCCAGCTGTGAGGAAAATCCCAGCTAAAGATGCTCTCTCTCTCTCTGTGTGTCATCACATTACCTTTACATATACCTGGGTAACTACCAGGAAGATACAGTACCAGGAAGCTTTGTTACAATGTAGCTGACAGTATTACCATAAAAAACAAGGAAATGTTGTCTGCATGTTCCATGTATAGGAGATTTAACTTGGAAGCCTGGGAAACCCACATGGACTCACATTGAATCTGGACTCGTGAAGCTGCTAGATGACAACTCTACCCCGTGTGCCACTGGTAACATGGAGCGACCAGCTACTAGTTTACCAGGGAGCTACAGTACACATGGAGAGGGATTTTTTAATTCTGATAAAAAAAAGTGCAATAAAGTGCTAAAAATATAAAAATGTATGTATTTGATAGATCGGTTCTGCTAAGCATTTCTAAAACATAGCTCTTTGAGGTCTTGATAATTGGCATATAACGCTATTGCCAGTTGGTTTCATACCAGACAATACATACCTTACATTACTTTACTGTAATTTTATAACAATGCAACAACATGGAAAACTAAGGACAAATACTATACGTTAGCATTGCTGAGATCATGAAACATATTATCCAGAGAAAGTGTGCGTTTGCTTGCATGCGTGTGTCTATGTGTGTGAAAAAGAGAGAAAGATGGAAGAACTGAAACTAATAGTGCTTCTGTGTTATTCCCCACTGTTCACACTAGAGGCCAAATAAATGATGTTGTCTTGTGAGGGGAATTTATATGGAAGTTTGTTCAGTGATTTATAGTGGTATATTACTGTATTAAACAGTACTTTCCAAGCAATAATATGTCAACATCAGTTGTGTCAGTAACAACCAAAAACATCACCTTTCTTAAGACAGTAATCACGAGCTCAATATGACAGACACCTACGTTAAAACCACCACCCACTTTTGACCAGTGTTTAAGGGAAGCGAACAGAGATCTGGCATGACTGGAAGGACCTTGTGTACTGGACTACCCATGTGGCTTTAGCAACTGTTAAAACCACAAACAAACCGTAATCCACTTATTTATTTGACTTCCCAATCAGATGGTATGGTATGATTAATGCTAATTTACCAAAAAAGAAACTTAAGGAAGTGACAGAAAAAGTACATGTTTATTGAATACAGTGTTTTCACAGTGGACAGAGGTGCATTCTAAATGTTATACCACTTCACACCAGGGTATCAAATATACACATTCATAAGTTCTTTACATGTGCTATAACCAAATATAAGTATGTGATAAAAAAAATACTGCACTTTAAGGGGCAAGAATAAAGTAGGGTTTTCTATATGGGGAGTGCTGGAATTTTGGTACAACATTGCAATGGAAATGTAATTAAATACTTATCCTTTTAACATGATTGTTAAAATTGCTAACACTAGCACAGCTCAGCCTAGGGGCCAAGGTGGAATCACTCAGGTTTGTTTCTGTTTAGTTTGTGAATTAGTTGTGGATCACAGTTTCTTGCGTTTGTTGTAGTTAACTGTTGTTGCTTTCAAGTGTGAGCGTTTAATCCTTGTAAACAGTTTATTTCACACCCAGTCATGATCTATACCTTGCAGAACAGTACTCCATGTTCCTAAGTCTTTTCCTTTCCTCCTTTTCAGAACTATAAACTTTATTACCCAAAGGCTAAGTTTAAGTCATGTAGCTGGTGAAGTTACAGATACAATATCAATATTCTGTGTCACTAATTTATTAAAAGTACTGGACTAAATGCTTTTATTAATGTAAGCTGATCAGTTCACTTTCAGTTTATCCTCGTTCACACAATTCTTTTTTTCATCTGTCATCCTAACACAGTTGCTAACATTTCTGTGACAAAGCATATTGTTTTTGGCCTTTTTCTGCAAAAGTGTAATGAATGACCTCTAGTGGTATGATGGCAAACACAACACAACAAAGTAAAACAGTACTAAAACTACAAAGCTATAAAATAACATATGGACTTGTAATTAATAAAAAGCGATAGTCAATCATTTTTTTTAAGATATGTATTTTTTTAAGTTTCTGTAATAACTGACATTTATCTTTAAATGAAGTTGCAAAAATCATCAAACATTATGGTTACACTGGTTCTCTTGAGGATCACGGCAGAAATGACTTGTCCCAGAAATCACTAATTAACAGAACCTCCATTTAAAGCCTACAAAAATGCTTCACAGAGCTCAGGTAGCAGACACATCTCAACACTTCTAAACATCATCTGTTTGGAGGGTATTATTTAATATTCTGGATGCTTTGAGTATTGTATACAATAAAAAAAATTAAAAAAAGATAAATAAATTAAATAAAAAGTGTGTCCAAACTTCCAGAAATTATTTTAGTGAATAGTGTTGCACACTACAGGAACTCGTCTGGAAATTATTGCCACATACTCAGTTTTCACATATTTGGGTCATTAAAGGAGTTCCTGGGAGGCCAGCATTTCAGACTTGAAACAGGCAGTCTGATTATGATTCCAGTGTACTGTAAAAAAAGTTTAATCTTGATGGTATCCAAGCACTAGTGAAACCTGGGACACATGCATTAGTGTAGCAGATGATTGTATAGAGAAATAATGGGAGTTTTTACTCCCATAAAAATTGTATCCTGTAAAACTTTATGCATGCTCTTAGTGAAAGCATTAATTTAGCAGTTATTGTGACTTCTTCTTTGTAGGCAATAAGCTTTTATATTTTTTGCACTGTAATCATTGCTAAAGTAATGTGTATTAAGCAGTGCTACACTGCACCATATTGTACAAACCCATCTTATTTTGGAGAAAATGGTTTGACTGGACAGGTTGAAGCAGGGTCTTATACCTGACCCATACATAAGCAGAGAATAGCAGAGTGATTGGCTGATATTGCCCCTACTCTAGTCTCATTGCTGGAATAGTGGCACAGTTGAGCATGTGTAGCTTTATGATATTGAGTGCACACAAGAGATAAAGTTCAAACATACATGAGCCTAAAAGCACAAAAAAAGGGGGCAAAAAGTTTTGTTTAAGATTGTGAGAGAGAGAGAGAGAGAGAGAGAGAGAGAGAGCATGGTGCACTAAATTTAAGCATGAACAAGCACATTAAAATTTAACTGAAAATATACTGCGACTACCGTATATTAAAATTTTTATTCTAACTTATGCTTTCTGTACATGCGGAAAAATTGGATAAAATTTATTTTTTGAAAATTTTTATAAATAAAAGTTTAAAATATAGTTGCAACAACAATGAGCAGGCCCAAGCACATTGCACAATCGTCTCCAGGTGCACCACACAACCTGTGTGGTATCTGAGGGTGTTGAGACCTCCAAAAAGCCATCGCCGCCCGGGTGCACCACACAACTTGCATATTTCACAGAATATGATGTAATAGAGTTGATGTCAGCTTGGGCCCTAAATATTTGTCATGTCAAGTCTGTGTGTGCATGTACGTGTGTGTGCGTGTGTGTTTGAGAGTCAGAGATGCGAGTGTGTGAGTGTTAAACATTTGTGTTGTGCACATTGAATAGGGGGAGTTTTATGTCAAGACCTCCAAAAAGCTGGTGTGTGTGTGTGTGTGTATGTGTGTGTGTTTGTGTGTCTGCGTGTGTGTGTGTGTTTGTGTGTGAGTGTTAACATTTTTGATGGGTACGTGTGTAGAATAGGCCGCAGATGCTGGAAAAAAAGCATCACGCTATGATGTCACTGAACATGATGTCACTATACGTGATGTCACTGAAAGCGTCACTCATGTCTCCCTCTACAATTTTGCATCCTCAGTGTCTTTAGATCACATCGGCCCAGTTTGGTGGCGATCAACCAGTAGAAATATATAAAAATCAATCGGGTGCATTTTTGCAAACGACACCAAATTACTGGCCTCCTGTTGAGTTGAGCCCAGGACATACAGTGCGACACTTTTTCGACTCAATGAGCTCTAAATGTGTACAGAGGTTTGTGTGATTAACTGCAAGTGTGTATGAGCTATGCAGCAAAATCACGGGCCATGCAACATTCACGCATCCTAATGGCAGCAGATTCCAACCTGGCTGACAATTTTTGAGCATGCTAAAACCACCAAAAATTCCAATAAAAAAATGTGAAAAAATAAAAAAATAAAATCCTTAGGAAAACAAGAAGGTGCTGTGCATAAATATAATATCACTCAATATAATGTCACACAGAAAGTTATTAACCACTTTTCTTAAAAAAGTTTAGGTCATCGTCACGGCTGACGTCATATAAATTCCCTAGGAGGAGTATATCAAAAGCACAAGTTCATTCCCATGCTAATTAGCCTAATCTGCATGTCTTTGGACTGTGAGCGGAAACCGGAGTACATGGAGGAAACTCAACAAGCACAGGAAGAACATGCAAACTCCACGCACAAACACAGGGGCAATTTACCCTTTACCGCATAACTGTTGTGTTTAGCTAGCTGTCCTTGTCCTATACCCTTGGTATAATCTGTTTTTTTGCGCGGATATTTTAGGCACTTTACAATAAAGCCTATTTATATAAATAAAAGAAAGGTTTCCTTGTCTGTACATTGGTCAGAACTTGCTTTTCAATTATATCTTTACGTAACATTTCTGTCTGTCTGTCCATATGTCTGTATGGCCAAATATTTCACAGCATCACGTAAAACCGGCTGGACAGAACAGAACGAGACTTTGCCAGTCCTACACAATAAATTAAATCAAATCGTTGAATAGAAGTGAAGTTATGAAGATTATAAACTGCGAGTTTTTACACCTACTGTGCATGAATCTAACTGTGGGCGAAACTTCACCAATATCTGATCTACTTTTTCGATTTTTCATCTGTGATTCAGTCTCAGATTATCTCCGAGTAAACAGGGCGTAAAATACTCAACCTTACAGAATGTGATTTTTTTGTATTAATAAGTTAGATCGAGGGTTTTGCTGTACAGAAAGACAGACGTATGTGGGCTTCAACCTAAAATAACAATAATTATAATATGTAATAATTAAATTCTAATCTGATTAGATTAAAAGATGATCAGATTATTTTTATCTTTAACATTTAAACTATTTTAACAAACACTCGGACTAGTTAAAATAAACGACTAACTTGTATCCATGTCTGTTGGGGATGCTGCTCTGCTCTCACAGATTCTCGCGAGATTTAAAAGGAATAGACTCCGATATATGTGATGTTTAAGGGGGAGGGTCTTAGTTCAAATGCAATTTTCTACTGGCTGTGCGTTGCCACTTCGCCTGTTTTGATTGGTTGGATTGTGCGGCTGGTCCGCCCTTGGACAGAGCTAGAGCGGAAGTGAATCCTGCAGAAACAGGGTCTCGATAGGAACCGATGACAGCAACGTTATTGATGCTGTTTGCATTTCAAACGAATGTACTGAATATTAACACGCCGTAATAACACCGTGCTGGAAATGATCGCGTTTCTTTTTATAGCGTTAGTTTTCGTGGACACACAAGCGGCGCGTAAAAGTGAAGACGATGACTGGGTGCAGTTACCGAATAAATGTGAAGGTGGGTTTGATCTGGTCCGGTCTTATTAAAGCCTTTCTACTGTTTCTTCTCTGTGTTAGCTTGAATAAAAAGATACTGAGGGGAGACTGCGCTGAACAGAACAGTGTACAAAAGGAGAAGTGAGATCAGGCTGCACACACACACACACACACACACACTGCTTCCCCTTTAACTGAACACACGAGTTATTTAAAGCTGATCTGTAACTACATCTGTTGCCTTTGTTTGTTTTTATTTTACAGTGTGTAAGTTTTTGAGTATTGAGATGAAATCCAAATTAGAAGAGACGGGGAAAACCAAAGAAGTGATAGAGACCAACTACAGGTTCCTGGATGATAAAGGCGCGCCCCCGATCAAATATGTCAAGTCGTAAGTGTAAAGTGTCCTTACAACTGTTCTCTTAATAAACTGTGGAAGACACGCACACACACACACACACACAGTCTCTCTCTCTCTCTTTCTTCCCCATCCTTTCTTTTTTTTATACCAGACCTTAATCAGTAGAATAACCTCAACTATGCTCTTATAAATAGTCAATGTTTATATTTCAAACATATTTATATAAATGCTCATTTATTTATGTATTTATTTAAAGAGTCACCCTGGTTTTATTGTATTATATGCCGTATGTATAATATAGGGGTGAGTGAGTGTAAAATGAAGGATTGTAAAAGTCTTTCTCTGTGTGTGTGTGCATGTTTGTGTCTTCCAGGGACATCCGGTTCATAGAGGTAATGGAAAGTGTATGTTCAGGAATCCTGCAGTACAATTTACACAAAGAGAGGGATGGCAGCAACCGCTTTGCAAAGGTTAGGGATACGGGGCTTACAGTTTTCACCGATTTTTATTCCAGTCTTTTCTTACACTTTTCTCTCTGTAGAAACATGCGGTTTAGCCGTGAGTGAAGAAAGCCATTTTTGCATGTGCAGTAATTTCACTGAGTGATCAAATTTTCTCAATGAAAGCCCAAGTGTGCTGATAAGGGACATGGAGAGATAAACAGAGAGACAGTGAGCATGCAGGAAAGCTAGATACACAACAAGGGTATACACAATCAATAACTTTTTTTGGCAGTTAGTGTATACATAGAACTCCTTCATATGAAGGAGCACTATGTACACACTAACTGACAAAAAAAATTAAAACTTGAAAGGATGATGCTGAACCTTTGTGGGAGAAATGGTTGGGAAAAAGCATTAATGTTATTACTTAAACACTTGGTGAAAAAAATAAAAATAAATTCACAGTAGAAATCACTAGCTAAGACTGCACTCAGTCGCTCAGTATAGGCGCCCCTGGAGCTGGGCTGGGGCTGAAACCATAACTCACAACTCATAACGATAGTTAACAACTATTTTTAATTAATTAAAGAGTTTTTCTGCATGCAGAATGTGAAGAGGGAAAAAATGGAAATGGAAAAAAAGCTTGAATTAGAAAGCAGAATTTTGTATCCCTGCTGTATTTTCAGCATGAAGAAAAGCAAAATATATTTGAATTTGAATCTATGAATAAAAAATCAAACAACAATAATTCATCCATAAGCTAAATTAACAAGACAATTTTCTGAAAACAGCCAACAAGGAGATGTGGTACAAAAGTTTGTATTTTTTTTATTATTGGCATCAAAAAATTGCCTACTGTTGTTACTTGTGATTGTGCAGGAAAATCTGGAACACCTGCGACACTAAATGTTATGCTGGTATAAATCACATTTATTTATTTCCTCATTTAAAAGGGTATTTAACATTTCGACTGGAAGTAAAACATATATTAGTAAATTTTCACTTTTTTAGTTACTAAAGTGGGCTTCATTTGTACAGTTGTACAGTAGTTGATCAATTGGAATGGTTATTACCGTCGCGCTCACCGCCGTGTAAAAACATCAGCGGCCAAAATAAATCAGTTGCATTTCAAAGTCATTCGTAAAATGGCCGCCAGGTGGCGCAAAGTGACATTTTCGCTCGTTGCAATAAATACAATAGTGACTGTTATACAGCGTATCTCTGTATCTGTTTATTGTTATTTAAGTTCTGGATTATTTCAGGTACTTTAAACACATTGTTGGGTTGCTCATGTTGGCTCATATGAGATGTAGTTTACAAATGAACACCTGGTTGGGTTATTTTGACCCAACAACTGGTTTATTCATTATTCTTCCGTTTCTCCAAATATCAGCCTGCAGAATGTTCGAAATATCACTGTTTATTGTGTCACAGGTGTAGTTTTAAGAGTTGTTTAGGCAGGAATGCGTGTGTATACAGCTCAAAACCTCCATCAGTTATTAAAGATAGCGTCTATTTAGAAAAAATGCCCCGCGATTTCTGAGCTTCAGGAAATCTCCCGGCGCTCTGCGCATAACACCGGGCCAACTCATGTCGGAAAGAATTTCTAAACGGTTTCTTAACGTGGACTATTGTTTTTTTTACTTATAATATTTGTTAATTTAATTTAAATGAAACTTCGATTTGGCATCGTGATTCTCCTCTTTAATTTACTCCATAGTCTAAATCAGCACTCATGAAGTTTTCCATGAAGTTTGATTATGGATGCGTCGAGAAAACAGCAAGCAGACTGACTCTGACCATTTAAAAAAACGTTTGCGTTCATTTTCTGACGCGCTCAAGTTCACCAAAAACAATACAGAACAGCGCAGCTTACAACACTTACAAAATCACAACACTTACAAAATCATTAAGTTTTTTCGTTATTGTGAGTGCGCTTAAATAAAAGTTAAGTCTTATAAAGGCCATGTAGTCTTATATAGTTTTATGATATAGTTTTTGCACATTAATCTGACAACAGTTTTTTCAGCCTGTCACGGCATGCGCCCAAATCAATATCGCTCCTCGCTCACTAGTTAGGCGTCCTTCCCTTTAGACATGTGAAGCAGCGGGACCGCAGAATTACACATGACTGGTGAGCTATCGTTGCTATCGTTGCCCGGGCTTGCACCCCGCGCTAAAAAATACTCGGGGTTTGTTGGGTTAAAGTGGATTTTACTACGCACTGTGTATGCAACGCGCGTGCAACAACGCGGAAGTGCGGCATGCAAGCAGGGCAAATGGAACGCGCCCCAGGGACTTCAAAGGAGCGAGAGGTGGGAGGGGGGCGGTACGGCCATCCGCGGAGAGCAGAGTCAGCGCGAGCAGACGGATGGCCATTGCACTCACACCGCGTAGTAAAATCCACTGTAACCCAACAAACCCCAATCATCACCAGCCGTGCCTTATTCCGTCATGTCATGTGGGCATTATAAGTTTTGTATTGAAAAATTCTAACTAAAAAGTGGCAGCTGGCACGCCTAAAAATAGACGCAGGTTATTTTTTATAGTCTAAATAAAAACCAAATTCTAAATTCTAATCGGCGCTCAACCGCACGCATAGTTTTCCAGAGCGCGAGGAATTTTTTTGTGCTAAATAATAATTATGCAGTATAATAATTCCTATTAATCCTGGGTTGTTCTTTTAGTGTCACTATAGTGCTTTACAATGCCAGACAACATTCAAATACAAATTATCCACCCTCCCCAGGTGTGAATCGGCTGTTCTCACCTATACATTCAGAGGAACTGAAATGCACTTCTCCTCACTTTAAAAACCTCTTGAATCTGAGGCTGACTTTAAGTTATTTAAATTTGTGTAATTTTAATCTTCTGGATTCTAGATTCTAAAGTTG
Source organism: Clarias gariepinus (assembly GCF_024256425.1). Taxonomy (NCBI): domain Eukaryota; kingdom Metazoa; phylum Chordata; class Actinopteri; order Siluriformes; family Clariidae; genus Clarias; species Clarias gariepinus. The sequence goes on from NC_071117.1 coordinate 22,293,886, forward strand.
ACATTGTTGCCTTTTTAATCCTTGGAATGGAAGAACTTGAGATTTTCCTTATAATAGCGTAAATTGCATTGTTTTTAATCAGTCTATACACAATAATCTTCTTTGGTATTTTTATAAAAAAAAAACAGGTATGGGGGCTATCTTGTTTTATTAAAACTTGTGCCTGGTTTAGGTTTGGTATTTAGTGCGCATCTGTTATATTACAACTAAATACCTTTTATTGGGGGTTAAGTGACTGATGTGCCTAACATTTTTAAGCTGAGCCTTTGTTTCACTGAATAATCAACCACCGCGACACCCCTCTCTCTCTCTCACACACACACAGAGCCGACCAAATCATTAACACGTCCCTCCCCCAAACAGCACAGACATTTACTTTCTATCCATTTACTTACATCTGAACTGAGTTGTTTGAGTAACATGGGTCGAACCCGTTACAAATCATAACAGTCTACTGCATTTCATTCTTATAATAACGCAAAAACACAAGCGGGGCTGAAAGACCGACATCTGCTGACGCAGTAGAACGTCCTAACACTGTTTTAATTTTATGGTCATTTATTTCAGTTAATAAATATACTATAAATTTAAAAAACACAAAAAATAAGATGACACAAAACCCTACACGCTTCTTTTCTAATTACAAGTGATAAAATTTAGAGGCTCACTGTGTTAACATTTATTGTGCTAAAATTTGATCCTAATAAGATTTGATTTAATTTGAATTCTAGAACAGTGGCAGCTGGAACACCTAAAATAGATGCAGGATTATTTTTTATAATCTAAATAAAAATGCTTTTTTAAACGTAGGGTATTGTTATTTACTTGCAATATTTGTGACCTTTGTGTTAAGTTTTTACATCAGCGAGGACTCGCGCCGGCCATCGACAGCGGGAGAAGCGCTGCCTCCGCGTGCTCAGTTCTGCCACTTCGCGAACCAACACTTATCGTCAGCTGTGTGCCCGCATGCCAGTGTGGCGTGCACCGCATGCCAGTGTGCCGGAGCTGCACATGCACAACCTTTATCCCATTCTTTCCTTTCTCCCTCCTTCAACACTTTCCTTCCCCATTTTACCTAAATTAATTACCCTTTTCCCGTAAGACCTCGCCTCATGTCTGGCTTTATGGTGCCGCCCGTGCAACATGGGTCGAACCCATTACAGATCATAACAGCCATTTATCATATTACCATTTATTTTGTTTAAATTTGATCCTAATAAGATTTAATTTAAGTTCTGTAAAGTTTTGTAATTTTAGTTCTGGGATTATAAATTTGTTTAACTACAATGTTTTACTTGATTTTATCCGCTACTACGTGCAGTTCTAAAACTCCGTGTCTCATTAATCCAGCAGAGAATGAACTAAGGCATGAGGCGTCAGCCTGTAGTTATATAGCGCCACTCAGCGGTAAAAGCCAGCAAACGCACAAAGCCAAACGGTACCGCCGAGCGCGGCGACGGTAGAACCTACATTCCGATTGAGTAACCACTGTACTTTCTTTACATGGATAGTTAATATTACATTTTAAAATCAAACTTGAAAGTCAAGTGGGGTGTGATTAATAACATGCATTTAAATGTTTACTACAGTTTGATTCTCTCTTTCTCCATGCGTAGGGAATGTCTGAGACATTTTCCACCTTGCATAACCTAGTCCACAAAGGAGTGAAGGTGGTCATGGACATTCCTTATGAGCTGTGGAACGAGACAAGTGCTGAAGTATCTGACCTCAAGAAACAGGTATGTGTAAAACGAAGGTATGTTTGTAATAGGAGCAAGCTTGTACACAAGCACATTAAAATCAGTAGCACAGGATACAAGACCATGCAGATAAAGGGTCAAGAGTTTCATTACATCAAACAACAGTTTCACATCAAATGTAATATTCACATCAAACAACAGTTTGGATGAAATGTGATCTCTCCGAGATTAACTGTGGCATAGTTACTGGTACCACACGGCCTGATTTGAGTATTTTAAACTGCTAATCCAAATGGATGCAATGTCTTGCACCTAGCAAATGGATGCAATCTTTTGCTCTCCTATCAGCCAGGAACAACAATTTAAGGACTTTGTGAGCAGTGACTCAACCAAAGTGAACAGATAAAAAACAAAAAAAAAAAAACACCAGTTCTTTTTATCGTCTTCAGTTGGTAAGTTTTGGTGAGTCTGAAAATCCCTCTGCTCACAGGGAATTTTTTTGTCCAGCATTAGTCTCAGCACTTTAGGGACTGTTGTCAACAACCATGGCATGGTTAAAATCACAGATCATGTTTTTCCCTTTTCTGGTGTTTGATATGAACATCAATTGAATAAATAAGCATGTGTAGCTGTATGCCATGACTATTCCATCATTTAGTGCTCTAATGGGACTCTGTTTTTTTTTTTTTTTTTTTTTGGACTGTTTTCGTCCTTTCTTTAGTGTGATGTGATGGTTGAGCAGTATGAAGATATTATTGAAGACTGGTATAAAGGCAACCAGGAGGAAGACCTGACGACATACCTTTGCGAGAACCACGTTCTGAAAGGACAAGACACATGTATGTAACAGCGCATAAAGAGTTCTACATTCATATAAATCATTATGTGCATGCATGCAACACCCAATCTATTTTAAACTAAAGTAGGCTTTCAGTAGTAAGGCAACAGGGGACTAGGTGTCGGATCAGGCATTGAAAATAAGTCTTTTCTTAAATTACCCATGCACTAAAATTTTAGATCTTGATCAACTTCTCCTTTAAGATATACACACCAGTCCTGTATACCCAAAGTCCATGTAGTACAACTCTGACTTCTTCTTTCACATGTGACGTCATTCTGCCAGTATTCAGTCGTAACAATTATTAACCTTAACAGGAAGGACAAGAGTTCCAATTTTGGACTGCATGAGTGTCAGTGTATAGGGGATTTTATGTTTCCTGGCCAACAAAAAGTTGCGCACTCTTTAGCCTGCCTTAACTTTGATTATGGTGTGCATGTTTAATGGCATTGTTTTAAAAATCCTGTGTAAAGTCCAGTGATGTTGCGTGGGGAAAATATTTGAGAGAAAATATTTGAGGAAACCAGCTGAGACAAGGCTGATATTTTTTTGTTGCCTATCTGTGAAGCACAGATGTGCACTAGTTATTTCCTTCTTAGAAGTAGCATGCTCATTTTTAGTTTAGTTTAAAAAATGTTGTTGTTTTTTTACTAAAAACTCCACATATCTACCTTTTGTTATTCAGTACATTCAGGTTGTCAGCTGACTTCATTTTATTGCCCCATATCGTTGCTGATCCAACTGACCAACTGAAGCAGCACATCAGGCTATAGGCATAGAGGCCACTGTACAAGCCTCTGGAGGCAGTGTTATGATGTGGTGTTGCTTCAGTTGGTTAGTTGGATCAGCAAGGAAGTACATAAATGGGTGCATCGTTTATGCACTTCCTTTTTTACCCTGACACACTCATTGCCCTGGAATAGGGTCAATCTGGACTGACCTTTTTCCATTGCTCCAAAGTGCAATCTTTAGGCTTTCAAGCAAAGTGAAGCCTTTTTTTCCTGATTAGTCTCACTAACAAGTGGTTTTCTTGTAGACACACAGTAGACAATATTATTAGAACTAACATCTAATTTCATGTGAAAATGTGAAAAAATGAAAATAGATAAATGACAAGTCTGTTTATATGCTCATTTAAAGTATGTGTCTCTCTTTTTGTTTAAATGAAGCATGTCTAAAAGAAAGCTGGGCTGGGAGGAAAGGAGACCCTGGTGCCACCAAACAAGTCAAAAAGAAAAAGAAAAGCAAAAAGAAGGCTAAAGGTGGTGAGCATAATCAGAACAGGGAGAAGAAGTTAAAGAAAAAGAAAAGTAAGCTGCATGATGAACACAGTGACAAACAGAAAATTGAAGAGGGGGGACTTTCATCAGACGAGGACATACAAAGGAGCGTTCCTCTTCATCAGGATAGAACTGAACTCTGATCTAACTTCATTTAGAGCTTCTTTTGGTCCTTGCATCTCATGTCTGCTGAACATCTACTGTATGTGGGGTTTGCCATAAATTGTGTTAAAACTTCTGAAATGTGAAAGAATGAAAAAGTGTGTAACACGGTAATAAGCTAATGAAGGACCACAACCCCCATCCCCCCCGCCCCCCCCACCTTGATTATGCCAGTGTTTTTCTTCAGTTTATTTAGGTTTGTTTTGTATTTCACAACAGAATGCCATGATGAACATTAAGAGACTATTAAGCATGGTAATTTGTCCCCGTTAATTGCTGAAGTGATAATGATGGATAAATGATTTAAAACATTGTGTTTCAATATGAATTTAGATCTTTTTTAATTGTTGCATATAAGAGCAGTTGGGTTTCCTCCTACATTTCCTTACAGCTTACTATAAATCTTCTTTCTATTTGAAATGTTTAGTAGAGATACATATTTTAGTTATAATTTAATGCTTATCCTTGTGCTGTGGACTGAAAAACTATCACAATGCAATCAGATTTTCAGGTCAGTAATATTTCTATATGTATTCGTGTGCAAGTGTTATTTTGTATGATTTGTGATGTATTTTTAAAGTCTATGATTGGGTGTAAAATGCTGCTACTGCTAAAGAGCAAAATTGTGTTGTATTTTAGGGGGAAAATTGTTACAAATATTGCATTTTTGCAGGCTGTGATTCTACTGCATTTGAAATTGGTGAATAATGTCTTATTTGGAGAAGCCAGCTTGTGTTTTTGATATGCAATAAAAATAACTGGACAATTGCATGGTATGTTTTTATGATGTAAGATGGTAAACTTGCGCCCACAATCAGTAGCTTTAGATCATTAAAACATGTAGAGTAAATGGGACAAACATATAAATAAATAAAGATATAAAAAAAGAAAAATTACTAAATGTAATTAAAAATATTTATTGCATATATTACATTATTAAAATACTATAGAGTATTGGCTTTTAAAATTATTAAATAATAATCATTGCAGGTTGAAGTTATAACCCTACTGTGATTGTGAAATCAAGAGGATTGTCCAGTACACTTTGTGCAATATTGCCATTAGCCTAAATAAATAACATCTGGCCTAAAGACATAAATTAATTTGAGTATTTTGGTATACTATTATTACAAACAGAAAGAACCAAACTTTCAACTACATCTTATGACCTATTGTGTCTTATATGCATGACAAATTAATAAGTCAAAACAAAAATTTTCTTAACATTCAGACTTTTTAATTAGAAATATGCAGTGACTGGGGAAAACCCATTCACATGATTAAATTTCTCCCTTTTTTTTAAATGTATGGACAGTTATACAGTACTGTTACAATTTTGTTATATATGTTTATCATGTCTGGATAATTATGTACAAAATCATTCAGTATTTCCATATATAACTTAAAAATTAATACATAAAAACATTACAGGAGAATATATGCATGGCTGTAAAAAAAAAATTAAAAATAGAAATAGTACAAGACAGACTAGTTTTCAGATGGAAACAAAAAACCTAATGTACACTCCTGGGATTTGAATTTTTCAACAACAAAAAAAGGAGCGCGTGTGACAAAGTTACCAGAAGAACTCATATTCTCCCAAATTGTTTTTCTTTCTTTTTTTTTTTTTTTTTTGCAAATATCTTGTACAGACAAGCCAACTATACTATATATACTGTACATAGTTTATGGACTGGGACTGTATAGACTAAAATTTCCAAACTGGAATAGCCTCCCTTTAAGTACTTGGGGTCAACAGTCCAGAGCAAGCGGAGAGTGTGGAAAGGAGGTGAAGTGGCATGTTCAAGCAGGTTGGAAAGGGTGGGAAAAAATTACCAGGTGTGTTGGGTGATAAGAGTTATCAATTCAATTTAATTTAATTTTATTTGTATAGCGCTTTTACCAATTGTCATTGTCACGAAGCAGCTTTACGCAATCAAAAGCAAATTATGGAGATTTGTATGAAATATGTAAAATGTGTGTGAATCAAAATGATTAGATTGTCACTGATAAGCAAGATGAGAGCAACAGTGGCAAGAAAAAACTTTCTGAGATGGCAATAGGAAGAAACCTTGAGAGGAACCAGACTCAAAAGGAAACCCATCCTCATGTGGGTGAAACTGTAGTCATACTGTGTTTGTTAAACGGTTGGCGGTTCAATATAACAATATAACTGTAATTAATAGATAATATGGTTCCAGTTTGTTACTGGAGGCTCAGGTAGACTGTAGGAAACTCCAGTCCTCAACTATTAAGTGACTGCAATCACAAGTCCTCAGAAAACAGCTGTCTGCATCAGCTCAGGCCAGGACCATCTTCATGCAAAGTGGAACCATCCCTAGTCACCACAAGCAGACAACATGGGGCATCCAAGCAATGGCATCTCAAATGAGAAGTGGGGCACCAGGACGAGTCAGTCCAGAGGGCAGAGGGGGTCTGGTTCACTGGCAGCTCAGGAGCAACATGTGTAGCTCGACAGAAAGAGACAGGGAGAGGGAAAGATAGAAAGAAAAGGAGTACGGTATGGTCACAGTCACATAATGTATGAGGTAAATGTACTGTATATTTAGTGCAGAGTGAAAGCAGGGACTCCAGAGAATTAACTATGACAGTGTAACTAAAAGGGAGAGCTAGAAAGAAACACAGACATCAGCGAGAATGAAAGGAAGGAAATGTGTACAAGGCCAGTGATGCTCTATTGCTTAGAGACAAGGATGGATAGGATCCATGAATGAGTCCATCTGAGGGACAACCCATGTTAGATGTTTTGGAGATAAAGTCAGAGAGGCCAGATTGAGGTGGTTTGGACATGTTTAGAGGAGAGACTGTAAATTTGTAAAAGTATGCTGAGGCTGGAACTGCCAGGCAGGAGGTCTAGAGGAAGACCAAAGAGGAGATTTATGGATGCGGTGAGAGAGGACATAAGGTTAGTTGGTGTGAGAGAAGAGGAAGCAGAGGATAGTGTTAGATGGAGGCAGATGATTCGCTGTGGCGACCCCTTCTTACTTACGCCATGTTATGTATAACACACATTTACTCCAACAAAAGTATGATTTCCAAATATCAGTGGGAAAAAAGTTTTACTTTACTGTAAATGTTACTAATCTCCCCAATATACCTCTATCCCCCCTATAGATGTACAGTAGATGGTAATAAAGCAGGACATGACCTCTAGAAACCAGTGGAGTATAAAGACTGCAGCGAGTTAATAGCAAATCCTAGTTTAAATATTTCATTTAAAGACTTTTTTTTTTTAACTAACCTGAATTTTAATAAACCCACTCTCTTATGGTGCTGTTTTTGACGTGTGACGTAATTACGAGGGGTTCGCGAGAGGATGTGCCAGCGCGCGCGCCTCACGCGCCGGAGATGTGATTCACATCCCGCAATGAACGCTTTCCTGAGCGGACATGAGAGATGGGCTGTAGATCGGAGTCGCTCAGTGAACAGTGAGAGATGGCAGACAGATCGGAGTTGGTGAAGGTGCAGGCTAAAGGCGGCGCACAGCAGCACAAACCCAGAGAAGCGACCCTGTGTCTCCGAGTCCTTTTCCTAGACGACAGCGAGCGAGTTTTCGAGGTCGAGGTAAAATACTGTATAACTCTGTGGATTTCTGTGTTTTCATTTTACCCCATGAAAAAACATGTGAAAACATTCGGTAAGATAAAAAAAGTAAAAAAATATAATTTGCTGGTCTCAATCAATTTTCTTTAACTAAGCTTTTTAATTCCTTTTATTGAAATGCAATGTACATTTATTTACTTTACTGATGCAAAAGTGTTCTGTTTCTGAATCCTCTAAATTTCCTCCATGTACTTCAACTGTCATATGTCTTCTGATCATGTCAGGGGACCAAAGACAATGTGACAGATTTGACTTCTATCATATTTAATTTTTAAAATATTGTCATCAATATTACTTTAATTTGGAGGAAAATGTGTGCATTTACATTCAATCCCTTGTAATAAGCTGTAGCAAAACTCACATGGCTTTAACAGATAAAATAAACTCCAGGTTTAGCACTGTTCTGCATTACATTAATGTACCACAGACTGCATGTCTTGTATTTGGTAAGATGCCTCAGGTTATATTTTGCACTTACACATAGGGAGAGAGATGGCCATGTCACTAAAAAAGGAAACCTTTTAGTTAGAGTGACTGAGAGGACAAGAGACATGCAGAGAGTAGGCATTATGCATGTTGAAGCATGGAGGGAAATTTCTTGGCCTTCACTCAACATGGCCCATTTCCGAATTCTGACAGCCCTTCAATAACACCTCAGGCTAAATATATGATCAGAAAAAACATGGAAGAGCAAAAAAAAAAAAAAAAAACATGATCTTTAGAATAGATACACAAGGTAAAAAAAAAACCTTTTATATAGTCTTTGTTGTATTTTTTTTCACCATCCAATAAATTATTTTTGTCATCTACCCTATCTAATGTCAAGTCAAAAATGTAATTCATGTCAAATGAATGAAAAGAACACCAAGTTTGCTTTAAACCTCATCACTAATTGCTTTTGATATAAAATTGAGCTTTGTTAAATAGTTTACACATTTGGGGGTCATCCTGACAGCACAAGGTTTAAAATATTCCAGTGTATTAAAAAGTTAAATTTGTCAAATTCAATCTGGGAAAATTCTGTGTGACAGATCAGATCATCTCTGATGTTTTGTTACCAACACCAGGCAAGAGTTTTGCACCCAAATATTTTATTGATTTTTAGTTTAAGGAAAACACATCCAATGCAGCAATTAATTTATAAAATGTCTATTTTAGAGCACACTTACTTTAAAACAGGTTTGGGTCACCTATTAAGTCAGTATCACCTCTTTTGGTAGATATCACCACATTCTGATTTTTCATTTCTTTATTAGGCTTGTAGCGGATATTCGGCTGATTGTCCTGTTGGATATTCCAGTCATTTTTCAGTTGTCATGTTTACATCAAGAATCTGCTTATAATTATAAAAGAGGTGACGTCTTTTATTTGCAAATGAAATGACCTTTCTTTACTTCTTTAAGCCTTCATGGCTTTTTTCTTAAACTATCTCCTCTGTATCTTTCCCTAGTATGGCCTCTGACAAGATAATAGCAATGTTCTATCCATTTTTTGTCACAGTAAATATAGAGTCAGGAAGATTTCCTTTCCCCCTCTTCCAAAATCTTTCTCTCTCTCTTTCTCTCTCTCTCTCTCTCTCTCTCTTTCTCTCTCACACACACGCTCACACACACACACACACACACACACACACACACACACACACACACACACACTCACACACACACATGACTGATCAGATAATTAGCCTATATTTTTAATGCTGCCTAAATGAGGGTTTGTGCATCACTCTTGCAGACATGACTGTGTGTGGGCAGTCTCTCCTGACTTGGTTTAAATGAGAAAGTTCAGAGACCAATTTCCTAATGATTAAATTTCATTAGAATTTCGTGAACAAATATTCATCCAACTTACTGTGGAAAAGACTAAAGTGAGCTGATGGAGAAGAATCTGACTCCAACTTACTAATAATCAAAGATATGCTAATAAAATATTAACTGCTTAGGAATTAATATTTGACAGATAAAGGCTTATTTGAGGCTTCAAGACATTTACAACAGATGCATTACATCCTGTAAGTTGCAAAGCGTGACTTCCATGTAGAGGTGTTTGTTTAGCACACACCACTCTTTTTTACGTTTATTAATAAATAATTTTCACAGTGTGTCAGGGCACATACTCCTGCTGAAAAAGGACACTGCTATTAGGAGAGACTGTTGCCACGAAAGGGTGAAATTGGTCTGCACCAATGTTGAGGTAGGCGTTAGAGTACCAGGACCCAAAATCTCCCAGCGGAACATTGCCCAGGGTATCACGCTGCCTCTTGTTAAATGGTGTACTGCACATAGTAAGAGGTAAGCGATGTACATGGACCAGTGGACAGGGGCAGCCATAACCTTTTTCTTTGCCACAGTAGCTCTCCGTTTGCATAAACTTTGCTCCCAATGCACGTTAGTGAGCGTAAGGTTCTCATGACCGTTGGGCTATTTTTCCTAAGTTATTGTAAAACCACTGCTTACTGGCAGTAGCCATCTACTGTGTTGGAGATGCATTGGCCCAATCATTTAGCCATCACAATTTGTCCTAACTTCAAGAACTGGCGGCTCACCTTGAAGCCTACAGTAATCTATCCTGACCATTGAAAATCTTCTAATAACAAGAAGCACATTATTCTTTTAAGCTGGAGTTTTTGGTCATTCAAGTGATATGCTTAATGGGTGTTTGTACCTAATGGTCAAGCAAGCATTATTGCAAAATATAGATCAATTTATAACATAGATCACTTTTCAACAAAGATAAGTGGCTACTGTGTGCATTACTATAATCCTATCCTTATTACTATCATGATTTTTCAGCAACAAATTCTGGGCTGTGACTTTTTCAACAAGGTGTGTGGACACCTTAAGCTCCTGGAGAAAGAGTACTTTGGCCTGGAATTCCGTCACCATAATGGCAACTATGTGAGTCATGTGCTTAACTCCCAGCATGGATTTTTGTTTATTAAAATGTTGTGGCAACATGAATATGGCATTTTTACTGTAATTAACACTGTTTATATTAGGTTGGTTTTGATAGTATGTACTGTAAATTGACAACTCATTAAATCGAGAAGCAGCTGAAAAAAATGGCAATGCAGTTGATCATCAGAAAACTTGAAATCTCACTATTTGAATTTCAATATCAATTATAGTGATAGTCATGTTTTCAAATGTGCATACAATTACCTTCAAGGCCTTGCCACTATCTAAAGAAAGATCTAAGAAGTCCAACAGAATTCTACGGAAGTCCAAAACATGTGGTCTTCCAAACATAGAAAGAGCCCAGGCAATTAAAGCATGATGTTTGATCCAAAATAAGTGACATTTATGTAAAACATTAAGATTCTTTACATAGTCCTTATAACAGAAAAAATATGATTATTATTATTATTATTTATCAAAACCACTTTCACTTCCAGGTTAAAAATGCACATGGTTTCTTTTACAGTTTAGTTTAATAATTTCACATATTCTCTGATGTCATAATAATAATAATGATGATGATGATGATGATGATGATGATGATGATAATGATAATAATAATAATAATAATAATAATAATAATAATAATCTTTTCTGTTATACTAAACTTTCAGCCTTCTACCACAGTTTGACCACAAATATATCTCTGCTATCTGAAAATCCCTGTTGACACCACCATAAATCCACAGAAAACATTGAAAAAAAGAAGTCTAGTTGACGATATCCACACTTTGGAAGGAACATGTTTTTTTCTCTGCTTTGCTTTCCTCCAATAGCCTCCTTTTGTTCCTTCTTTTTCTTTCTCACTTTCTCTTCTCTTTTTCATCTCTCCACTGTCTTGCAGTTTATCTTTTATCTTCAGTGCACTACTTGTTCCATTTTACCCACACCTAAGTGAGCTATATAGAGTCTGTGACTTATTTTTTCTAATTTCTTTCTAAAAGTCAGGTTTGTCAGGAATGTAAATTCCATATCTATTAATATTTATTTTAAATATTTTCTTCAAAAACATCACATTTACCTGTTAACTGAATGCTTGTTATAAATATCACACACACATTATACATATTATTATGCATTTCTTGGTTGTAAACTAATGAATAAGAACAACATATATATAGAAAACAACTATTTTTTCATATTTATTTTAAAGGTGTCAATTTAAATGATTAAAAAAGTTAAAAATATAATTAAATTTTTGAAATAAATATTTTATTATTATTATTTTGAACGAGACACCCTCAATTAAAAAAAAAATAAAATTAATGAGGAAAATATCTTTTAATATATGAGGGATGTTAAATTCAAACTGGGACTATTTTGTTATGTGTAGTAGTAAAAACTTTCTAATTTGTATTTTCTTTCAATTTTAAATGCAAATTATAAACTATTTTTATCTTATAGGTGTGGCTTGAACTTCTAAAGCCACTGGGAAAACAAATCAAAAGTGAGTACGTGGTACAGTATAGTTTTATATACTCTGTATGTGTGTATGTGTGTGTGTGTGTGTGTGTGTGTTTCATTTATCAAGCCAGTAAAATGTAAATACAAAATTACAAATTGTTTACTCTTGTATTTTTATTTAGACACCAGTGAGCTGGCATTCCGCTTTATCGTGAAGTTTTTTCCACCTGACCCAGGCCAGCTGCAAAAAGGCCTGACCAGGTAAAGCTTAAACAGCTTACAGTAGCAGAGCTGAATGTGCTGAATGCTTTTATTAGAAAACAAATCCTAGTGCAGGGGTGCTGAACTTTAACACATTTTAATTATTTCCTAATTCTGTTCTGTAACAGTTGATTAAATTTTATAGTTTACCACCAGGTTTAGGAGGAGTTCCCAAAAATAGGAAAATCACTAAACATGGCTGGACCCTGGGTCTCCAGGATTGAAGTTGTGCAGCTGAATTTCATCTTGAGGACTATTTTGATCTAAATTTGTTTTATTTCTCAGCTCAAGTTAAGTAAAAAAAAATATGGACACTGGTTTACCCAATGTTTTATGCAATCAAGCATAAGGGGCACAATTCCCTGGCATTGTCATTGTCAAACAGAAAAAATTAAATAGGGGCTTTCCTTACCCACTAGCCAAATCACCTACATGCTCTCTAGCAGCTCATAGCAGGGACACAGCACTAACCTCTGAGCCCTTTATATAAATGTTCTCATTGGGCCCCTTTTTTACTTGATTCATATCTCATACTTTTTATTCCAGACATAAAAGGATCATCCCGTTATTGAGGCCCTGGATACTTAATCCCAGAGGGCAGTAAAAGTATTTACACGCAGGACAGAAAAAATTACAATATTTGCTTCAAGTTTAATTATACAATCATTAATCACTATTAAACAATATATCACTATTTATATTCATAGGAGCAATCAGATAATAACAAAGTTGTTCAGAGAAAATAAGACAAAATGCATGCAATATCAGGCAAAATGCTATGGAGCAAAGAGAATGTATGAGGGCAGCGAGGACACTTGGGCCATACAGAAACAGATAAAAAGGAACATCAAGATATTGATAGGAAAGTCCATCAAAGTGGGTCAGCCACTGGTCCTGTAGATTTTTCCTTTCCATATCTAGACCATACCTTACAGTGCTAGTTCAAACATACAATGGCTATTTAATGTTAGAACTAATTTGATAGAGTTGTAATACACAGGAGTAGGGGTGATCACCAATGGGCAACAAACCCATGGCAATAATAACAGGCCATTGTACAAGAGTGTTTTCCCCATGGATACATGATTATTATAGAACTATGGTTATATCCATAAGTTGCATGTTTGAAGTTTCAAATTAATATGGTCATAGTCGCAATGCAGCTTGCTTCTTATGAGCAAACTGAGGGTGACAGCGGCATAGAAAAACTCCAGGGTAAACAATAGAAAGAAACCTTGGGAGGAACCCATCCTCATTCGGCTGATATCAGATAGCAGGGATCGACTTGTGGTTAAACTGTGTGTTAGGAGGTACTGTAAATTCAGTATAACAGGTAAGGTTATTATTATAATTATTATATTTCATTATTTGGTCACAGATTATAAGAAACACAGCTCACTTTATTTATATTTAATTTTTATAGGTATCTATTTGCCCTGCAAATCAAGCAAGATTTGTCCAATGGAAGCCTTACATGTAATGACAACAGTGCTGCACTCTTGGTCTCTCATATATTGCAAGGTAAGTCCTTTTATTCAATATGTGAAAAAAAAGAAAAGAAAAAAAAAACTTGACCTACTGTACACTAATAATCACCATGCACTAAATCATGTTTGACTTTAGAGGATACAGTGGAGCAGCCAATATATTGATTGCATAATTTATAGACAATATATTTTATAGCAAATCATAAGAGAACACATTTGCACATTTGTTTGCACATTTGTTTGCACATTTGCACATGCACTTTATGTTGTCTCGTTTGTATAGGATGTAGACAGTTTTTCTGTTGACTTAAAATGTCAATATGTCTTGTCTCAGCTACTCAACTAATTAGGTTTCTTAGTTATGTAGTTATGTTTGTTGATTTATGTTGTTAATTTATGTTTTTATGTTTCACTGCATACTAAACTGTATATAGTTGAAAAAACAATAAAAGCCTAATTTAGTTACAATTTCTTCATGTTCTTCACCATATACTGGTCCTTATTCATCATACTTTTATGGAAACATTTCAAATACTAATCTGACTTTGGAAACAAAAATTCAGTATTCTTTTTCTTTCACTTAGCAAGCCATGTCTCCATGACTGTCACTTTGTTCGTGGGACATTGTCATGTTAAACCGTTTTCGAGCTCTTAGTTTCAGTGGAGGGAAATTGTAATGTTATATTAAAAAAAACACCCTATCCTTCAAACTTTGTGGCAACCTATTGGTTAAGGATGTGGTAAAATATTGGTGGAAGAATCAGGTGTCCACAAACCTTTTTCCATATAATGTACCTTGGACTTAAATACAAGGGTAAGTGGGTGAAAACTCATTTAAACACCAATAAATGGTCTTCCAACTGGTTACAATAGCATTTGCAACCTGTGACATCTGCCAATAGATGTCACATTGTCATGTTATCTGGTAATTACTTAGCAGGAGGTGTCCAAACCATGATTTAGTATTTTTAAGGTCATAAAATATAAATTATATATAAATATTTGCATACAATGTATTTTTAAAGTATATTTTGGTGCAGGGGCGGCACATGGTATAGTGGTTAGCACTGTCGCCTTGTACCTCCAGGGTTTGGGTTCGATTCCCACCTCTGTGTGCGTGGAGTTTGCATTTTTGTCCCTGTGCTTGGTGGGTTTTCTTTGGGTACGCCGGTTTCCTTCCACAGTCCAAAAACCTGAAGATTAAGCTAATTGGCATTCCCAAATTGCCCATAGCGTGTATGTACTGTATGTGTGTGCCCTAGGATGGATTGGCACCCTGTCCAGGGCGTACCCTGCTTTGTGCCCTAAGTCTCCTAGGATAGGCTCCAGGCTTCCCACAACCCTGAATACAGAATAAAGCGGTATAGAAGATGAGTGAGTGAGTTTGGTGAAGAGGTTATGTTTGCGTCTTTCAATTTGACTATCGGACAACATTTTATCATTCAATTCCATTTTATCATGGTGCCCAAAGTATTGCATACAACTGTAATTGGTATAAAAAAAGAATTAATTTGTTAGCATGGTAAGTCATATTAATAAGTGTCATAGTGAAATATTAAAGAGACATATGTTACAAAACAAAATGTAGGTGCTGGCAGTAAAACAAATATTCAATCTTTCACTTAATTCTTTGCCTGTTTTTCTGCAGCAGAAATTGGGGATTACAATGAAGAGTTTGATGCGCACCACTTAGAGCTTAATCAATATGTGCCAAATCAGGAGTACCTGGACCACAAGATTATTCGATTTCATAAGAAACACAGGTGCACATCCTCACATACAGCACTGATCATTCATATGTGCAGATGTAAGTAAACAAGACAGATACTGTACTTGGACATATTTAAAAAGAAATCACAGAATGGGAACACCATCACAGTCACTGTCAGATGAAAACAGCATGAAAATACACCTATAACTGTGGGAAATGGTTTAAAGTGTTATACCACAGCTTAAAATGCTTTTACAATTCATTTAATAATGAAACTTGTTAGATTACAAAGATTCAACTGTCCCATGAGCCCCAAATGTTTTACATAAAATCTTAATAGTACAATATTATTTATACTGAGCAATTACCAATAGGCACAATCTTTACAGAATCAAAACAAGACCTCAAGCTGAGGCTAAGACCAGCAATTAAATATTTCTGCAACTATGTCATACATATGGGATAATTAAATATATTTTATTTACAATTCTTAATTCTCTGTGAGCAGAGGTCACAGCCCAGCTCTGTCAGATGTGCATTTGCTGGAGGTTGCCAGGAAATTAGATATGTATGGCATCCGACCCCATCCTGCTCACGACGGAGAAGGCATGAGGATCAATCTGGCTGTGACCCACATGGGTGTACTAGTATTTCAAGTAACAACCATAAATCAGTACAAATCATTAACACAGATTAATTTCTTTTCAACAGCTGTTATTAAATGTGTTTTAATACTAGACATGACTCTTCCCTCTTCTAAGGGTAACACAAAAATCAACACCTTCAGCTGGGCCAAGATCCGCAAGTTGAGTTTCAAGAGGAGGAATTTTCTCATCAAACTACATACAGAGGCTGGGGTAAGCTTGCTGCTGATGGAAGTGATGTAACTGTAACTCTGCCAGGTGTTTCTGGAAGATCCAGTTGCTCACAGTTGGCTGATGTCTTGGGTGTTGCTTCATTATTGCAGATTATTTTTAGATAATCTTTCTTCCTTATGATCCAATTATTTATTTATTTGTTTATTTATTTTATTCATAATATGTATACTGTACTGCCAAATTCTTTTAACCAATCATAATGCAGAAGGTGTATTTTAAATTTAGAAATACATCTAATATACATCTATACATCTCTTAATGCTAGAACGAACCCAGTGAATCAGCTGCACTTAAATACTTCACTTAAATATTTTTTTCATGTAATCAAAAAAGCCTGGTACTCCTGATCAGTCTTAATCTGAGCTTATCTTTTAGTAAACAATTTTGAGCCACTGCAGCAACTAGAATGAAGGGCTCATAGAGGGTGTGGTGGGTGAGCCAATGACACTAAAGCAGACAAGACACTCCAGTAGTAAAAAAACAACAGCTAAAAAATACAAAAAAAAAAAAGAGCACAAGGTATCAAATTCTAAAATGAACAAAACAGTATCACATTGTAGGAGATATATTACTTACATTTTACATGCTTGATAAATATACACAGTATATTTCCTGTTTTGTTCTTTTTTATGTTTTAAATTTTAGAAATGATATAATTTGTTTCAAGTTACAGTATGCTCCCTTGATTCATGCATATCTGTGTGTAACAGCCTTCACGGAGGGACATGGTTGAATTCACCATGGCAAGCAGAGATATTTGTAAAACTTTCTGGAAGATGTGTGTGGAGTATCATGCCTTCTTTCGTCTAGCTGAGGAACCCAAGCCAGCTCAAAAGACACTATTTTGCAGGAAGGGATCCAGCTTCAGATACAGGTACAGTCAGAACAGTCAGACACAGACAGTGGTAAAAATCAGTCCATACATTTTTAAACAATTACTTTTTTTTGGCATTGGGCCTCTGTACACCACCACCTTGGAACTGAAATGAAAAAAGAAGTGTGGCATTAACTATTCAGTAATTACATCCATTGTCATGCACACATCCCATTTGTGGGAGCTAATAAATAATGCAACAAATGGGTGACAAGCAATTGCATGAGGAGGTGTGGCCTAAACAATTGTTACTCCATTTACATTTAGGCATTTGTCAGACGCTCTTGACTTACATTTTTTTTTAATCTCATTACACATCTGAGCAGTTGAGGGTTAAGGGCCTTGCTCAAGGGCCCGACAGTGGCAATTTGGTGGTTGTGGGGTTTGAACCTGGGATCTTCCAAACCATAGTCCAATGCCTAACCACTGAGCTCGTGGTCCAGGATGAATTAAGCAGATAAAAAAAAACCTGGAGGTGGTTCTGAGTGTTATATTTGCAAAAGGAGGCCCAAAGAGGTGTCTATGCAAGTGAGAGTGGCCATGAGAAGAATGACAATACAAAAAAGATCAATCAGAGAGATTGCAAAACCAGATTGTTAGAACTCCCCCCCCTCCCCCCAAAAAAGACATTAGGACATGTTGGGGGTGGCGGGGTAGGGTGTTGGAGTTGCACAGGGTGGCACCAGCGTTTTTCCTGCAGCGTTGTGTGT
Source organism: Clarias gariepinus (assembly GCF_024256425.1). Lineage (NCBI taxonomy): Eukaryota > Metazoa > Chordata > Actinopteri > Siluriformes > Clariidae > Clarias > Clarias gariepinus. The sequence continues at coordinate 22,311,775 of NC_071117.1, forward strand.
ATAAAGTGTCTATGGAGGGTAGGTCAGATATAATCATCCTCTCTGCAAACTTTACGACTCATTGGAGTCATTTGTTCTGTGTAGGTGGTGTTTCCTAACCAGACAGTGATGCCACACGTGAGAATGCTCTCTCTAAAAGTCCTCAGTCCCCTGGAAGAGGGTGTGATGGTTGAGTCCACCCTTCTTTAGCGGACTAATGAAGTACAGCCATTACTGGGCCCCTTTTCACTGTAGCGATGGTGTTTTGGTCTTGCTCAGGCTTTCTGTCATGTGAAGGCCCAGAAACCTATGACTATCAGCACTCTCTACCTTTGAGGTTGAGAGGCAGCAGGGGGTCCATTATTATTTATTTGGTCTTGCCTATGCTGAGAATGAAGTTATTTTGTTCTTCATAGACAAGAATGTTTGACCAGTTCACTGTAACAGGACTAATCCCCATATTTGATTTGTCTTTTTTTTATCTGCATATTTAAAAATTTGTATTGTCTTGGGTGGTGTCACAGTTGTGGGTATAGAGGGTGTAGGATGTGGGTATTTGTGGCTGCGGCAGCAGCCCTCTAATATTCCTGTGCTGATTGTAAGCTCAGTAGAGACCTAGTCTCTCATCTTCATCATGTGTAATCTGTCCATGGGAGTCCAGAATCCAATTACAAGTGGGAGTTGGGACCCGTACTGTGTACACACCTGTAAGCTGCTCAACTCTGGCTTTTAGCATGCTTGATGATATGCCGTCATGTCCTACTGCTTTGCAGGGGTTAGCTTGCTTCAGAGCCTTCAGGACCCCAGTGTGTGTCAACTGGACTATAGTGTCCTCTGATTTGTAGGGGGATTTTGAGGGGTATCTGTGTTCAGTATGTCGAATCTGTTTTTTGAGGTCGTCTGGTAAGGTGATGTGTCTGGTTTTAATTCTGTTTGCATTTCTCTTGCAGCTAGTGAGAATACCACAGTTGTGGTTATATAACACAGTTGTGGGTATATAGGGTGTAGAGTTTGTGGCTGCGGCAGCAGTAAGCTCAGTAGAGACCTGGTCTCTCATCTTCATCATGTGTGATCTGTCCAATGTAAAGCCATCTGTCTGACAGCTAGAGCTTGTTTGAAATTTATTATTTAATAATTATTAATTATTATTATTATTAAAATTGTTTAAAATCATGCAACAGGCCAATCAACCTAAGAAGACAAGTAAATTTACTTAGAATGGCTGAAAAAAAGGCCCCGGTTTTAGAACAGCCTTGTCTAAGCCTTGTCAACCAACTGAATGCTGTAGTGGAACTCTTAGAGAGCTGTGCATAAGCGAATGCCCAAAACCCTCAATGAGCCAAAACGATTTGAGAGACTGATTTAGTCACCTGACAAAAGCCAGACTTGATCTAGGAAGGCTGAGGTTAGAATTTGTGTCCTGTAGCCTCTCCAAAATCAATTCCTGGCTGGCCATAAACAGGTTTTAAAATGACCTTTCTACAATTTTCTCTCCTGTTAAGACGGGAAAGGAACCTTATATCCAACTAATTATTTAACTAAATAAAAGCAAAAAAATTTCTTTTCACATGGTCTCCTTTGCAGTGGTTTGCTTTGGGTATCAGAAGTCCTGCATTGTAGCCCTTAACTTCACCATCAGGAAATACATGAGGAAATACTGTCACAGTGGCATTTATTCTTCTTACTTCAATAACATCAATTCACGACTGAACTGTTCAAATAGACTACAAAGTACAAAATGAACACACATTTGTCTCTCTCTCTCTCTCTCTCTCTCTCTCACACACACACACACACACACACACACACACACACACACACACACACACACACACACAATTTGTATGTTTAATATGTGCATAACCAAACACAGTCTTCTGGTAGACGGCTGCTTTGACTCTGGACTGAATAAAACACAGTGGACAAACACCAGAAGATGACATAAGGCAAACACACTTAATCATCCTCTCCATACAACTATATGCCAGGGTATACTTCTATATACTTGTCAGTTTTTGCCAAGTGTACTTAAGTCTATTTTTAGTAATTATATCTCTGATAATTATATAAAATAAAATAAATGCATACTTACATATTTTTAAGTTTAAAAGAAGTATACTGTTAGTACACTTGAATAAACTTCTTGGTATGGGTAATGACTGTGAATCTTGTCTTTGTTCAGTGGCAGAACACAAAGGCAACTCTTACAGTGTGTTGGCTCTGGGGAGAACAAACAAGTACCATTTGAGAGGTAAAAAAAAATTGTGATTTAGTTTGGCAAAACTCAGTTTAATATTCAGTGTTTATATTTTACAACTAATAATTGTTTATTGTATATCTCCTTCTACAAAATACTGCAGATGTACAATTAATACACTCAGAGATTAGTACTGCAGAGATATTTATTGATTATAACCCTATTATAGTGCCTGCCTGGCCAAAAAAGAAAAAACAACAACAAACAATAAAAAAACAAAAAATTAAAAATTAAACTAAAAGAAATTAGAAAGGAAAAGGCCAAATTATTGGTCTGTATCAAGAAACTAACAAACAACAACCACAAAAAAAATAAGGATTTAAAAGAATTGTCCAATACATTATTAAAACCTGGAAGCATAGTGCTAAACCATCGTGTGACATCAATTTTCTGAATTTACTAAATATTTTCTTCCCTGATGGGCATATTTCAGAAATCAAAATAAAAGCATTTAAACTAAGTCTTATAGTGTGTACCTTTTTTTTGGCCAGGCTGAGTGAGTGAGTGAGTAAGTAGATAAGTAAGTAAGTGAGTAAGTAAGTGAGTAACCATCCATCCATCCATCCATCCATCCATCCATCCAGTAAATCACTTCTTAGTCTGGTACATTCATAAAAATTGGGGCTTATAAATATCTTTTATTTTGTATTTATCATTTTAAGGTCCATGTGTAAGCTTGCCCATGATTCTCGGCAATGCAAGTCATCCCCAGACTTGCTCACTGATGTATCCAAACAGGTACATATTTAAAGAAATCAGATAACCCCTTTTGTATGTTTCAGAATACCTAAAAAAAATTATGTGTTTTGCAGCTTTATGAGCAAGCCTATCAATGCCAACACCTTGATGTATCAAAGCATGCCGCAAATGTATTTGCTGAAGGGCTTGACCGGTCCTGTCCCTTGTCAAGGCTGTCTGCCAAATCAAGCAGGGTTGCATCTTCAAAACCACGTTCCATGTCCACATCAGGGGCAGAGCGTCATGGCAGAAGCTCTCAGAGGCCTGGCGCAAGGAGACACCAGTCCCCTAGCTCTCAGCACCTGGTTCTACTCTATCCCAACAGTCCCCACCTGCAATTCCATCAAGTTCTACCAGCTTTCCCTTTGGCAACTTACCCTTTCTTGCTACAGGACCCCACATCATCTTCCTTAGACCGCCTCACACAAGCTCATCAAAGTTTTAAGCCCATGAAATGTTTGCCAGGGCAAACTGGACACTCCATTTCACCTGCTTCCTCTTTGTCTCCACCACGACGGCAGCATCATCTAGAAAGGCTTCACCTCTCTGGGATTGGATTGGCTGAATCTAGACTGTGCCCCCAGTCAGGAGGACCACTGGGGGTGGGGTTAAATAGAAGGCACCATGTAGGAAGAATAGAAGCAGGACACTACAGTGATGACTCTTCCTTTCAGAGCCCATTACCTTGTCGAGCCTCAAGCCAACCAGATATGAAGTATCAGAGACCTGCACTAACTTCTTCAGCCACGGCTTATGCTTCAGAATATCGGCCTCTGGGGTATTATCCCCACCTGTCACAACACAGGGTTCCAACTAGGCCAACCTACCTTCCACTAAGCCCCACCCCTTTACCAGAAAGACCCACATCTTTATGTGTGCTTGGCACAAGCAGTTACAGTGACTCCGACTCTGAACTCTTTTATCCATGTTACTGTCCTGCTGTAGGAAAAGTTGTACATTCTGGTCCATTAGCACGCATGCGTTTTTCATCTGGAAGCCTACAATTAGATGAAGAAGAGGGTGAAGATGAGGAAGAAGATGAGTGCACTCAGAGTGATGGGGAAAATACTGCTCTTACTGCCATCAAGGTAATGAAGCTGTAGTATGACTCTTGGTAAGGTGTCCGAAACACAATAAAAAAGTGGAAAATATTCATTTCAGCCTTCTAAGAATGAAATACTCACCTGATACTTTTTGGCCTGTGTTACATTGACATTGTTTAATCCAATTAATAGATATGATCAATAATACAGATTATAAAATTACATACAGTATAAACCTACTAACACTTAGAAACCATGTCTACTATGTTACTGATGAGTCCAGTCATGATTTCCACAATGTTCAGTCATGATTTCCACCATTTTCCATACATTACTAAACTGAATAAATCTTTTATATGCCATTCATGAAGAAAGGATTATAAACATTATTGAGAATGGCAGTGCTGTCCAAGTTATCCCAAATCTGTGCTGTTACAATGGGTGAAGCATAATCAAAATTGCAGTAGTTTCTTTTCTTCTGGAAGCCATCCTATCCCTGGTCCAAGGTGGAAAGGACCTAAAAGAAATCAGAGACTGTGGAAACAATGGCAATAACTACATCAAAACATGAAATACAGACTAAACAATGGAGAAAGTAAACATAACGGGCTACTCAATCCAAACCCCCATATCAGGTTCCCTAAATGGGCATGATTAGATGGAACTTAGGAAAATGGGTAACAGAGGAGTAGACAAAAACACAATCAGGGAAAGAGAATGTCAGGGTAAGGGTCTACATGAAATACCATTTGCCTTGGAATTTCAGAGCTCTGAAGTGAAATCCACACTAAGCAACAAAATGAAGAACGTAGTATTTATTTTGTTAGTGAAAATATTATAATAAATATATATTTACAATAATTTTATGTGGTGTCTTGAACATGAAAAAAATGGTGAAAGGTATATTTTCCTTTGATGAAAAAAAAAGAAATTTACGTGAAACTTAAAAAAAAATAAACGACTTACAGTAAATGAATGATCTTTTATTTATGATTTTTTATCTAGTCATGACATTGTTCGCATAAATCTAATACCAGTAAAAAGTTATTAAAATAAAGTGTGACTAAAATACCTTTGATTAAATTAGGACAAAATTTGTTAATAAGTCTAATGACTGAAACATGACAAACTATACATCATTAAAATATGACTTTAGCTATTGACCATATCACAACTGAGATCAATATACACATACCAACAGAACTAGTATAAACATAATCCCCCTAAATCCACTTTCACTGCATATCGTACTGTGTATGACTGTGTATGTGACAAATAAAATTTGAATTTGAATTTGACCTATACCAATGGTTTGGTGATGTGGAGATTTATTACTTTGGCTAAATCCCATGTGACTTAGTTTTTGAGTTGTGATGTGAGTTTTATGTATGAATTTAACTGGTATTAACTGACATTTTGATATGTTGACTATAAAGTGTTGCATATATTTTATCATTTATCATCATGTTATTTTTTCAATTTTCCCTATTTCTGTTATTGTGTTATTGTGCGGAATTAAAATGCTATCAGTTTATATACTGTATTTGTGATAATTGTGATAAGATTTTCTGGGATTAAAATTTAAATACACTTAATGATACTTAATTCTATAATTTTAATAGGGAACAAGTCAATATGAATAAATAGGAAATTTTAAATTCCTACCAAAATCAATACACTACATGTGAGCCTATATATATATATGCCTATGTGATATATATATATATATATATATATATATATATATATATATATATATATCACACCTGCGTGACAGGTACAGGATGGCCACAACAACTGCCCGAGTCACACCAGGAACACACAATCCCTCCATCAGTGCTCAGACTGTCCGCAATACTGTAGGTTGATTTTGAGCCTCCCTTCATTTAGGGACACATTGTGAAACATTTTTAGTTTATGTCTTATGGTGTTGACTCTTTAAGTGTTCATACAAATATTTACACATTAAGTTTACTGAAAGTAAAAACAGTTGAAAGTCAGAGGACGTTCCTTTTATGCTGAGTATATATATATATATACTGTTAATCATGCTACCCATGCATATCAGTAGCAGCTCTAGCCACTAGAGGTCTCAGTGGCTGTGATTGGATGTAACTTAAATGCTTTTTTATCATAATATATAAATCACTGCTATGTATAATAGTGAACGTTAGAGCATTTCCACATGTGACTCAAAGGACTCATAAGACTGGGACTTAAAGTGTGGCGAAAAAAAGAAAAACACTTGTTACTAAGCCTTATTGGAAAAAAGACGTGAGGTTGATAGGGAGCATGCAAATGATTGGACTTTGGAGCAATGGAAAGATAAAGTGGTTAATGAGTCCAGATTTTCCCTATTCCAGAGCAATGAACGTGTAAGAAGGGGAGAAAACTGTGAATGAGTTGTTTGTGGGCATGCAGAATAATTTTCACATATGAATTGGCCAACACACTGCATGCCATATTTAAAGGTAAAGGTGCTAGGACAATATATTAGAATTTGTAAGATAGAGGGTAGTAGCAGTGGTGGGGGCACCTGGTCGTCATAGATTTCAAATAGTTTCAAAAACAGTATAACAACTGACACATCACACAATACAAAAAGCGTCCTATATCCACAGTGCTGTCTATGAATTTTTTAAGTTCTATGTTTCTACTTTCTGTATCTTCTATATTTTCTCTTTTTTGTACAATAAATTATTGTATTACTTAGTTTCTGAATGTTCAGTATTTTTTCCACAAGAAAGTATGGTGCATTAAGGTGTGCATGATTCGTAAAATAAATATCACTCATTATTTTAGTCCTACAACGATCCCCTTCATAATCACTTGCACAGTGCTTACAGTACGGCATCTATCCTTGAAGGATAAGGCACTATCAGTCAATAGTGCCGTATCCTTCAAGGAAGTCCATCTTTTTTGTAAGCGATGTTTCTTGCTAATTTTTCCGACAAAACAGTCTTTCTCTTATCGTGTGTGTATGTGTTTGTGTAGAAATTAAATAAGAGAGAAGAAAGGTTTACTGTGTTAAATGAGAAGGGGAAGGCTGATTTCCCCTCTTACTTTACACACACACACACACACACACACACACACACACACAGCACCTGCACGCATAAACAGAAACACTTATCTGTCTAGATTTATTTTTACTTTTTTTTAAAGGTAAAGTGCAGGTTAATTTTTTTTATTTGTATGTATTTATTTTCTTGGGTTGTGGAACGAATAATTTGAGTTTTCATTATTACTTATGGAAAAAAGTGTTTTGGAATACGAGCCCACTTCCGGAAGGAATTGTGCTCGTAATCCAATGTTCCACTGTACAGTCTAGTACACAGTGAAACGAAACAACATTCCTCCAGGACCAAGGTGCTACATACAACATAAATGAACAACAAAATTAACAAAAACTGATGTGTGACAACAAATCATGACACATTTTAAAACCAGTATGCAAGCAAACAATTATTGCCACTATTTTGCATCAAAGTATGACTGCTGATAGCTTATACCCATGTCAAAAAGGGGCAACATCTTAATAATTATAAGGAGCCAAAAGATTAAGCGGGTGGCTGGTTTAAACTCTGATATATCTTAGAGCAAGCGTCTATTGTAGAGCAGTGCAGGGGATATGTACAGTAAAATAGTTCCATTAAACTAACTGTGGCAGTCTAGGGGCACCAACAGGCAGAAAAGGGACTTACTTCTTGTCATGTCACGAAGCATGTTTGTGTCACATTTAATTAAGAATATAAATAATATAATAAAAGATAAAGTAGAATTATTTTGTCTTCCAAGGGCAGTTAAGTACTCTGCTCCTTACATGGGCAGATAGAAAAACAAACAAACTAGTGGACATGCTAGTGTGTATATCTGTGGGTTATTGGGTCTGGGTTAATGCAATAATTGCTAGAAATTTTTGTAAAATCAGATCCACAAATTGGTTGTTTATAAACAAAATTCTTAGCTTATTGCTCCGTAAAAAATAAATAGTAAAAGCCTTCCTTAGGGTTTTGGGCCATTGACAGCCAACTTCCAGGTATATTACCACCAACTACTAGACTGGAATAATGATCAACAGTTAGATATGAGATAAAAACAATCAATAAATCAATCCATCCTCATTATTATGGCAATTTCACGTAAATGTTATGCCAGGGCGCTGAAAAATTTGCATGCATTTGTTCCTAACATAGATCTAAGTGTTTTTTTTTCATGGTTTAAATAAGAATAATTCAAAAGAATAAAACATATGCTTATGTGAGGTAAGGTTTGTCTGAGCTACTCCAGCACTTTCCCCAGGTGGCCTACCAACTTTAGGAGTGGATCAAGACATCATCCAGGTAGGCAGCAGTGGGTGAGGGTGCCAGTAAAAAAAGTGGGGGCCCCCGAACTGAAGTACTATACACTGCCAATGGCCTCTCTTTAAGGACCTCAATAATTTTAGGACAGTAGTGTTGATCATGGAGACCTTTAAGCAACTGCTATCTCTTTAGAACTGCACTGGATCTCCTGCAATTTCCCTACTGAGAGAGTTTGTGTTGATCCTATACCTCCTCCATCTTATACCTGCTCCATCAGGCCTACTCTCACCACGACAAAGGAACGGGTGCTGAGGATCATATTATTTGATTTCTCTAGTGCTTTAAACACCATCCTCCTAACTCCTATTTAGCCCCAAGCTGACTGATATGCACGTGGGACAATGATTACAGACTACCTCCAAGGAGACCACAGTATGTCAGGATGAGTGACCGCACCTCTGAGACCATAGTTAGGAGTATTTTCCTCCTTCCTGTTCACTCTGTACACTTCTGACATCAAATACAGCTCAGAGTCTTGTCAGTTGCCAAAAAAAAAGTTGTTCTCTAATGACACTGCTATTTTGGGGTGTATCGGGAATGGACATTAGGGGGAGTATTTGTGTAGGATTTTTTGACCTGCTGCAGGTCAAATTATTTCCAGCTGAACACCTCTAAGTGATGGTGATAGACTTTCGTCAGACTGGGTCAACACTACTACTGGTCATGTTACTACTGAGGATGTTAACATTGTGGTGAGGAGACACATACCTAGGGCTACTGTTGGATGACAAACTGGACTGATCAGCAAATGCAAAACATCTATGCAAAAATTCAGATATTCTTTCTGAGAAAACTGGGCCCCGTCTGTCTGTCTGTCTGTTAGTCAAACTAATGGACTAATTAGAGCCGTTGGTGCCCCTAGCTAATTTCACATTCCTTAAAATAGAGTCTCTTTCGGGTTTCTCAGCAGGTGGTTCACTAGCCAGAAGTGGGGCACCAGGATTAGTCAGACAGGTCTGGAGGGCAGAGGGTTCCAACTCTCCTACTACAACTTGGGGAGAAATTAATGAGACTCTGGATGAAAATAAATGTTGTCGCATTGCATAAAATTATCTAAACTATGCCATGGAGAATGCATGTCCTTTTTTTTAAAAAAAATCCATAATCAAAGCAAAAGTCAATCCAACAGAATATTAGTGAGTTTTCCTTTTTTTTTGCCTGGCGATTCACAATGCCTTCCTAAATTCAAGATTGTAAGCACTCCCAAAATGTTTGCTAGAGTTGGTAATGATATCTCTTCAGAGGCTCTAACACTCCTTTGTTCAACTTTGCTAAAATAACTAAAAATAATAACAAATATATGGGAACTCAGAAAGATATTGTTTCTATGTTGGTAACTTTGCATAGAATCTCTTTCTCTCTCATTTCGAGTTGTTTACACGTACTATGCTTTTGGTCCAATGTCTGTACTTTCACCGTTGATCATGTTTTCTGAGTTATTAAGCTTTACACATGTATTATTATTATTTATTTTTCATACAACAGCCCAGATAGCACTGTTCATACATATTGTAAGTGCACATTCCTCAGGGCAAAAGTCTGATTAATTTTTTAAAACAAACAAACAAACCTTCTGCCTATTTGTTAAATACATAAACTGCACTATAATTGGTTACAAATATTTGGTCTCTTCTATAAATGGGTAAATGTGTGTTTTTAATGGAGTTTAGCACAAATTTGCTAATACGGTGTCATGAATATTTTATGATACAATATACTTCCCATCTTTTTCAACAAAATGTTATTATTGCAGAATTTTGATGAAGAATTTAGTCTCATCTGTAATTGGTTGAATGTTAACTGTGCCTCAAATGCAAGCCAGCAACCACAGAACCTGAGGACCCAACTGTTCATAAATTTGCTTTGCATCTAAGGAGCTACAATACAATGCACAACATACCCCAGGACACATACATCAATTAACTTTTGTACAAAAATAAAATTCTGACCAGCTCATCTGCCTAACATCTGAACTATTAAGGGATAAAAGGATTTATATTTTCTTCCATCTGGAATGTTGCAATATGAACCTAAATAAATAACTTCAATAAAATACGTCTACAGCAGTAATGGGAAGTTCAAATCATTTTAGTGACTCTGATCTTTGAATCTCGTTCGTCAAAATGAATTTTTTTTTGAGTTTCTTTAGATCAGAAATAGATTAAAATGATAAGTTTTCAATAAAATACCCCCAATATGCCTACATGTACAAATTTTGGCTATAGTTCCAGTTATGAAAATATTACAATGCAACCAAGGACATATTATAATAAACAGAATGAGTAGCTCCCCTCTCATATCTTCCAATCTAAGTTGTCGTTCTTTTAAATCTATTGCACTGCATAGCGTCTATAGGAGTCACATGTCAAAGAAACAAATGACTCGAGACTTGAAGACTTATTGCTGAGAATCGTTCAATACGGTTTCCTGTATATAACATACCGAGGTTTTGCAATGCTTTGCGCATGCGCGCCCAATAGAAAATGAACAAATCACTCTCCGAGACGACTCGTTTATCTGCGTCATGTTAAAGATTTGTTCAAAAAGAACTAATCGTTCATCAACGACCCATCACTAATCTATTGGGCTGGTTGATTAAGATGACAGATGCAAGTGCATCTATTCACGTATATAACATTGATGTAAATCAAAGGCATGGGGGACATTTATTTATTTTTTTGCTTCTTAGGTAGCGCTTGTTCCTTTTTCAATATTCAGATCTGTGAAAAATCTACAGTAGCAGTGACAGGCATCCAAGTGGTTCAACTAAACTGTGCCAATCAAAGTGAGCACAAGGCTGCTCCTTTAAGTGACTGCATAAAAACTCACTTGTAGAAAGTTTTAGTGACCGAAATTATCTGTGCAAAAAAGCCCCAGTGTCAAATGAATCTTGAATATAACGCCATATCTAAGTCATATTGCCATATATTAGTCATATATTCTATACGTCTTAAATGCAAAAAAAAAAAAAAAAAAGTAAAGCTGCTGGCGTAAAGTGACATGAATCGAGGGTGAGGCACGGTGTAAATGCAGACTAAGTTTATTAAACATTAACTGAAAAAAATTATAAAAATCAAGCACACAGAATCTATGGCAAAGACAGATAACTATTAAAACATGAAAACTAAAGAAAAAGCAACAAATAATGAAATAGTAATAACAAATGCTTTATCTTGCAGCTGTTTTGCAACTATAGAAAACAAAGCTTTAATAAAGTAAGGACACCACAATGTGAAACCAGGAAGCATGAAGTAATGTCAACATTAAAGTCCCTTAAAATCACACAATACATACATATCACGAGATCATTCAACACAAATCGTGAAGCTTTTGTATTGTAATAAATCAGATATTCCAAATATGTCAATATTCCCAGCCCTTATAATCAAACATTTTAATTTAATGGTATTTTTTATTTTCTTTAAAAAAGAGAACTTGATCTCTGGGAAGCGTTCATGTTAAGTCTAATCTGAGTTGTTGTTAATTGGCAAATTTAGAGGTTGGTAATTCTGAATGTATTTTTCCTTGTATCCTTGACTTTGCAGCAGGAGTCATTTTTGGTCTTCCATTCTTGGGATGTTCCCAGGAATAGGAAATTAATAAAAATGACACTAAGGACTCTGCAGTACACATATCATTACTGGTTCTTAACCATGGTCCTAGGTCACCCCCTGTCCTGTACTGTAGTATGAGCTCCCAGCACACCTGATTTAGATAATCAGTTAATTAACAGCCTTTTTTGACATGCTCCAAGATAACATACATAAGGTATTCTTTAAAGGGAAAACCAGACAATGAAAGTAAATGTAAACAGTTTGTAAGCATTTTTCCAGGTTTTATTATTTTTTTTCCAGTTTTATATTGTGCAGCTGCTTGTTATAACCATGCACTGAGCTATGTTATAATTAGCCACTATTGCTGATCAAACAGTTGCCGCATTCAAGCGGTTTACATTTTCTACACCAATCAAATGCCTGTTCACAGTTTAAGGAAATTTACACCTTGTGACTTAATTGATATAAATCTAATAAGAAAAAAAAGAAACATTTAGGAATTGCACTTCCAGTCTTAACAATTCTAATTTATAATTTAACCTGGGAGTATTAATTAGCTAAACAAACAGTTCATTAAAGTAAACAGGGTTATAATTGTAGCAGTAAAATAAACAGGAGGACCTTTTTTAAATCCTCTCCATTTGACTGGCTGTTGCATGTACTGTAAATAATCACAACACAGTTAAATAAAAAAAAAATCCCACAAGCTCTTCAATACAATTAAGCACACAGCATCAGAAACATCAGAAAATGTGCAAAAAATAGCATACATTAGCATGAAGTTTGACTATCATTATTTAAACAATTAAATTATGACGCACAGGTTAATACTGCAATAAAAGTTGCCAAGGTCCTTAATTCCACTCTTCACAAAAAAGTGCTAATTGATCTACAAATTACTGTTTACATATAAATTAATAAAATTGCATAGGACATCTTGGCTGCATATTTTTGAGTGTTTTTTGTTCATTATTATTATTTTTTTTTTTTTAGCTCCGTGCAGTTTGTAGATCGTCATTCAACAGTAAATATTTTCCCAGACTAGCAAACTTTCTTATTAATCTACATAAAATTTTAGGGAAAAAAACACAGATAAATGAGGATTTGATTAACCTCAAGTGGCTTTAATAAGCTTTTTGCAGAGCTCCTTATTGTCCTCTCTCTGTGCTCTTTTTCTTCATGTCCCTTCGCATTGCATCCACTTCCTGTTTATGTTGATGTTCAACAAGTTACAAATCAGCAGGTGGAATGTTCGTATGGAACTGATCCTGAAAAATATTTAAAAAAGTAGAGAAAGAGAGACAGAAATACAAAGAAGGAAAAAGGTAGAGAATGAAATAAACTAATTGTTGAAAACTTTAGGATGTCAAACGTAGGTAAACAGTCAGGCACAGGTTGCATATTTAAAGGCTTCACTTATTACAAATTTTCATTCAGTAGAAATAAAAAAGGTAAAAGTTACTAGAGCTGACCTATTCCAATTACTAGATTTATGTTTTTTTATTGAATGAGCACATTCAGACATAGGTCCCTCCACTTGAACATCAGTAAGATGTAAGAAAAAGGGTGCATGTCTGAAATGGCTTATGTAGTATTCTATACACTTGTGCTAAACATATACTGTATTTATTTGTACACACTAACAGTCAAACGTATTTATTCATACAGTAAAACCTTGAATTGTGAGTAACACTGTTTGCGAATGTTCTGCATGACAAGGAAAGATTTTTAATAAATTCTGATTTGGAAAACGAAAACGAACAAGTCTACGAGTGCCAAATATCACGCATGTGTTTTGACACCAAGCGTCACGTGATCACTGAGCCAACGGTTTTTCTCTCTCTTGCGCTGTGGAATTGTGGGCAATTGTCTTCCCTGCTGGGTCTTCGAGCTCATCTCTTACTGGTATAATCAACATCTGTGCACATGTGTACTGTTTATTACAATACACATGTGACCATGCGTGTAAAACATTTTATTTTGTGTCTGTATGCGTGTGTGTACAGCGCGCATATAAAGCAAGTCTCATTAGAGAGGTTAAAAATCCATTTTAAATCCACTGCTCATGGCTGAGCCTGCTCTTTATGTGTGGGTGTGTGTATGTATGTGCGCGTCATTGGACACCGTGCCTCACACACACACACATACATACACACATACATACATACACACTCACACACACTCACACACACTCACACACACTCACACACACTCACACACACTCACACACACTCACACACACTCAGACACACTCAGACACACTCAGACACACTCAGACACACTCAGACACTCAGACACTCAGACACTCAGACACTCACACACACTCAAACACTTTCTTTCTGCTCAACACGGAAACACTGCTGTGTAAAGTGCTGGTTAATTTGTTTTAGTTTTACTTTAAAGCAGTGATTCTGTTAGTGTGTTGCTTAATCGAGAGATTTCTTGTTTATTTTCTGATAAAACAGTGTTTCCATGGGTGTGCGTGTGTTAAAAGAGTGGAGGAAGGGTGTGTGTAAGTCGAGAAGAGGGAAGCGGGCTTACTTTAGATTCACACACGCGCACACACACACACACACACACACACACACACACACAGCGCCTGCGCGCACAAATGGAAACACTTATTTGTCTGGATTAATCTTTTTCTTTTTTAAGTTAAAGTGCAGGTTACTTTGTTTTATTTTTACTTTATATTTTGTGTTAATTATTTTTGTGCATTTATTTTTTTGGGTGGTGGAACGAGTAATTAGAGTTTCAATTATTTCTTATGGAAAAATTTTATTTGGTTTACAAGTGTTTTAGAATACGAATCTGCTTTGGAACAAATTACAATAAAGACAGTCCATCATTATTTTAGAAAAATGAAGGTCAGTCAATCCAAAAAAAATCTCAGTTGAAAAAAACCATCAAACACTATGATGAATCTGGCTCTCATGAGGACCATCACAGGAGAAGAAGACCAAGAACTACTTTTGCTTCGGAGAATAAGTTTATTAGAATGACCAACTTCTGGAACTGGCAATTTACAGCACCTCAAATTAGAGCCCACCGAAATTACATTTACATTTAAGCATTTGGCAGACGCTCTTATCCAGAGCGACTTACATTTTTATCTCATTATACATCTGAGCATTGAGGGTTAAGGGCCTTGCTCAAGGGCCCAACAGTGGCAACTTGGTGGTTGTGGGGTTTGAACCTGGGATCTTCCGAACCGTAGTCCAATGCCTTAACCACTGAGCTACCCCTGGCCCCCTTGCTGAAATGCTTCTCAGAGTTCAAGGAGCAGACATATTTCAACATCTGCTGTTCAGAGAAAAAGAAACCTTTACTTCGGATGAAAAACAAGCAAAAGAGATTGGTTTGGAAAACGATCCTTGGATCTGATGGGTCCAAATTTAAGATATGTGGCTCTAATCACCATGTCTTTGTTGATGTAAAGAGGTGAACAGATGGTTCCTGAATGTGCGGTTCGCACTGTAAAGCATGAATGATGGGGAGTAAAGGTGTGGGGGTGCTTTGCTGGTGACTTAGTTAAAAATGATGGCACATTTCCCAGCTTCTACCACAGCATTTTGCAGCGACATGCAATCCCAGCTGCCGTGCACTTAGTGGGATCATCATTTGTGTTCAAACACGACTCCAAACAAACTTTTAGGTTATGCTCAAAAGTTTGGGACCTCTTGCAAATTTCTTAGTTTTCATCTAGTGATTTTAGAACATTTCTATTCTACATTCTACAACAATACTGGGTAGTTCAAAACTATTAAATAACGTATGAAATTAGATAATCATGTAACAACAACAACAGTCAGTTGCTATTTTAAGTCACAGAAGTCAGCTTTTCTGGAATAGTTCTTGCAAGAACAGTATTGTCAAGTGTATTTGCAAAACCCATCAAGCACCATTATAAAACTTGGTCTCATGAAGCTCTTGCCAGGAGTGCAAGACAAAATTAGTTTTTATTTTACAACTATTAATTTACCTTCATTTTCTTTACCATGAGTTAGCACATGCTTAAAAAAAGCCATTTAGTAATTTCGGAAATCACAATCTTATTTTTTAAGTAATCTCACAATTACTTATTTTAATTAGCAATAGATTATTCAACCAAAATAATAGTCACTAGTTACAGCCCTATTAAACATACACACACAAGTTGATTTAAACTAATTACTTGAAATTGATTAAACACTAATAAATTAAAACATTCCATGCCTTCCGAAACTTTGCAGTATTGTTTATTTTCCAGAACTTTTCCAGGTCTGGAAATCCTAATTTTAACATTTCCTAATGTTTCTCCAATATCCATGAGTGTACATACAGGGGAAAGAATGGAAAAAGGTCATGTAATTTCTATACTTTTGTAGGGAAAGTGTATATACAGTATTGTCATCTAAATCCCATTTAGCATTTTTTTTTTTTTTAGTAAAAGTATAGCCAAGCCCTAACACTAATCTAAAACACTAATCTAAAATGTCACGAATTATTGTTGCTTCGAGTGAAGAAAAGACAACTTGTAACTATTACCCTTTTCACGTCTTAAATTTCAAAATCCCTGGTAGTCCTTCATGCAGGCACGCTTCAGTTTTTGGTAGCCCAAAATAAATTTAAGTAGCCCAGATAAAAAAAGAGATTATTTTTAACGTATAATATTGTGAAGGAATATTTGATTCTAATTTAAAGGAAATTTCTTTGAATTTGTAAAAACTGTGTAGAACATGAATCAGTCTGTGGCAGATTCTGAATCTAAAGTTTCCACTGAAGTCACAGATGAATAAGTGCAACTCGACGTTGCTTTTTAAAGTTTGCAAGACTGCTAAATTGTAGTTCACTCTTTACAACATAGTATGCTGTTCTAAACAGCTTTTTCAGGACTTCGTTGTGCTTGGTTTATTTTTAGTATGTTTTTTGCAATTGGTGTTTGTTCTGGAAAAGATGAAAGATTGAGCACCAATGCATGTCTTGTAATGCAGAGATTTCTCATGGGTTCTGATGCTGTCTTACCTAAAATTACTGGTCCCAGTAACAAAGGCGCTTTTGAAATCAGAAATTGAGGGAAACTTGCGACACCAGGCAGAACATTATGTTATTTAGCTTGTCATATTCCAGCCAAAGAAATTCTTTTGTCCATGAAACCAAAAAATTGCGCTTTCTTTTTGCCTCATAGTCTGATTTGTCATAACTTTTCCGCTTTGTGGTAGGCTTTCGTTGGCTGTCACTTTGTAGCGCAGCCACATATGTTTTTAAAGGCCAAATAAGATGGTAAATAACAATAAAACCACCGGGTCTTATTAGCAACCCTGCTATGGGTTATTTTGTTCCCCAAAAAGACTGTTTTGTTCCAGGGTTAAGCTCTCGCGCGCATGCGCAGTTGTGCCGCGAGGGAACCCCGATGACCTATCAGGTCATGGTTGCCGGTATAAAGCCGGAACCAACATAGGACTCACGGTGGAGAGATGAAGTTGGCAGCAGTGCTTTTGGGATTAGAGAGAGAGCGATTGATTGCGGTCAGGATTGAGGATTATTGTTCCATGAGCGGATTAATCTTCATTGGACGCATTTAATACCCATCTCGAAGATTGCGCAACACCGGAAGTAAGTAATATTAGCCCGTATCTAGATTTAGGACCCCGTTTTAGTGTAATTAGCTCTAAAATAAAACCTGAGCGCTACAACTTCTTTACCCTGATCTGTCTTATTTGGCTCAGCAGAACTAAAATACCTGCATAAATTTTTACACATGCACACACTTTTTTCTGTGCAATCAACCTCTATCACAGGTTTAGGCTTCCTGCAGGAGATTTCACTTGTCACATGTGAATAGTAAGCTAATGAGTGATAAGACAATGTCAGAAGAACAGGTGCGCAATTAATCGGTCACTGAGCAATCAGTACTGCTGCTCTCTATATACAGATCGAAAGAGCGATCGCAAAGTGAAAGTAAAAAAATAAGCGCGAATTTAAACGTGATTTTAATATTTCACATAATGACCGTGGCTTATCGATGCCCAAAAATGACAATTACCCAGGTACATTTGCGAAAGAATGCAAAAGCATTAATATATATTTTTCCTTCCTATGATGACCCCGAGGGGCAGGGCTGAGCCAGATTTTGGTAGCCCGACTGGAAGACACAATAGTCCCGGGACGTCGGGCAAGCGATTTTGCGAGCCCTGTCTGTACTATTACAATGTTAAGCTAGACTTGCAGGCCTTAGATGCACTATGCTCTAATGCAAATATCATTCCTTTTATTCAAATCAAAATAAAAGCAATGAATATGTATGTGTTTGCCCGCGTGAGTGTAAATACAAACCTTTAGTAGAGAAAGAAGAAGCGAGCCCTCTGTGTGCTGGCGATGGCCTCAGACATATTCCTTACCTTCAGGTAGTTCACGAAACCTTTAAAGAACAGCAGGAGACCTGCAGAGGCATGCACACACACAAACAGTTAGGTCACCGCATGAGAAGTCCACCTCATTAAGTCTTTGTTTATATATACAATATTAATATGTTTAATGTTCACATTATCTGCCTACTAAATGATAAAATAAGAAACGAAAAGAAAAAAAACAAGAAACATCAACAATAAATTACCCAGAACCAGAAATATCCACCACAGCCAGTACTGTCCATTAAAGTACCCGGTGAAATAATCAGAAAACTGAAAAAACAAAAACACACCCCATAAACATTTTTATTTTCTGAAAACACCTCACAGAGCAGTGCAATATGGGTATTCAGTACAAACATGACTTAAACGCTTTCTACTGTGGCTCACTCTGGGTTTCATTTGAGTATATTTTCCCTACATATACACCAATCAGCCATAATATTACAACATACAACATTATGCAGAATATTGTGAATTGTCCCTTTATACCATTGGAGTGACTCTGACCCTTCAGGAAATGGCTCCACAAGACCTCTGAGAGTGTGATGTGGTGTCTAGGACCAGGATATTTGCAGTGAATCCTTTGGGTGCTGTGGGTTGCGGGGTGGGGCCTGCATGGATTGAACTTCCCAAATCAAATTAAAATTTAATTTGTCACATACACAGTACGATATGCAGTGAAATGCTTAATATGCAGTGAAGTGCTCGATCAGATTGGGACCTAGGGAGTCTGGGTCGGCAGTCTTTGGCTCTTTGCCGTGTGGGGCACATGCAGAGTGGACTGTGATGCACTGGGTGTTCTAGGCCCACTAGGGCACTGACAGCACTGGCTTTTCTGTGTGTTCAGACCAGATGGGCAGGCCTTTGGAACCTGCGGGTACAGGTGAGCCTTGGGTGCCCATCTTTCCATCACGAGTTTGCTGGTAATAAATGGTATTTACTTTATCTGCCACTAGTCATAATGTTATGGCTGATTCATGTATATATGTACAAATGTAACACACACTATAAGGGGAAAAAATTGTTAATTTAACGAAGAATAGGCCTTACATGGCTCTTGATTAATAGTTTTTTTTTCACTTCTTACTTTCTCATTGGTGAGAGATGTAGTGACTTGTAGAGGATACAGATTTTTTTCTGTAACACTCACTTCATGTCAATATAAACATGGTGCATGTTTCTTAGCAAACTCACAAACATATTTTTTTAAAACGTTAAAATCTTTTCCTGTTTGTATTGAATCGTGTGTGTTGTGTGTGTTTTACCCTGACGATGAGGATCCACTTGATGAGTGACAGTCCAAATCCACAAATTGCTCCATAACGTCCGGCAATGGTGTTAGTCAGACAGAAGGACAAGCAGAAGCCAATCCAGTTGAACAGGAAGGCCACTGTACACACACACAAACAAAGTGAGCAAAAAATACAGCACATGCACACACCCACAAATCCACCCCATGAGTAAGCAGATAAACATGTACACACAGATGCACACAAACTTACTGAAAAAGGCCAGCATAAAGATGCCATCATTTCCAACACGCAGTTGATCAACATCACTGAAATCATCTCGTGGAGGAAAATCCTCATCCTGAGAGATAAAGACAGAAAAAGAAAGATGGGAAGAAGACAGAGATAGAAAATATTGGGTTAAATGTGTTTTAATTGTGAGTGTCTGTCTGTCTTTCCAGCTGTCTATCTGTCTGTGTGTGTGTTAGACTAGTTGTGTCTCACTCGAGATATGCTGTCCCCAGTTGACGCTGCAAGTTCAGCTGCTTTGGCTTTCTCAACCTCATCATAGGTCGGAAGTGATGTGGCCACGCTGTAGGGGGGTGGAATGGGAAAATCCCCTTGAAACACATGCTCTGTTGACGAACACACACGCACGCACACACACACACTTTCAAGACCTGAAGTAGGTCACAGTGTTCCACAGAAAACTGTAAAGAGTCTTTTATATTCCACCGAACATTAAAAAACTCCCCACTCACACAATACACTCAAGGAATAGGGGGAGAATTTCACTGTTCCTGAGCATCATGTTTCATAAATTCAAAAGTCTGCAACAGTCAACATCAAATAGTTGTGTTTACATGTTTAAAATAAGTAATTATTATACACCACCTAACTCTATGTTAACACCAAATGTGCGCCCTTACCAAACTGTCAAAAAACTTAAAAACAAAACTTAAAAACATTCCAAAACTGCCAAAAAAAAAGATAAAAAAAAAATTAAATAGTGAGGTTGACCAATGGACCAAAAAAGAGAAAATAATTTGCACAGACGTTTTGTACTCTCTAATATTAATTGACACCACCTAGAATGCCCATTCCCTTCCATACATCTCACCTCCTCTAAATTAGTTACACATGGAACCCTGGCTTCCTGACAATAAAAAAGGACAAATAATAATGTGAAATAAAATCTTTTAATGTTTGTTTCCCTTCCGCAATATTAGACAAGAACCACAACAATTCTGAAATGGTCAAAACCCACACTCTCGCTCTCTTTTTTTTTTTTTTAAGGGGTGAAAAAACAAAAACAAAAAAAAAAGTCTTGGCCCAAAAGGATTAAAGGATTAAATAGGGTAGCAATAAAGTATAGAAAAAAACTTCACAAGTAGCGTTTATTGTAACAACTTTAAGAATTTTTTTTTTTTTTATATATGCTGAGGTTTATGCTTGCATTGTAGTCCCCTTTAGTTACCGGTTCTAGATAATAAGAAAGTGAAATTTATAATGTATAATGTACGATGACCATGTAAAACACATCCAAACTTTTTGTAAGGCCTTGAGAGCAGCGCTGATAGTATGGCTTTCTACATCAGCAATGTGGTTTTGTCACTCAGTAGTCATGTATGGTAAACATCTTAGCATAGAAGGCTAAAATTAATGTTTAAAGCCATAAAGGAAGCATTTAAAGGTACAAAGGGACAAAACCATATTCTCAGCACCAAACGTCATAGTAGGTATTCTGCAAACTGTTTATTTAATCAAAAAAACACAGATTTTTTTGGGAACGTTGGATTAAGAATATATATAATAACTGGGCAGTGTGTCAATGACCGACCCCACTCCCATCACATGTCTCTTTACTGGCTTTCATGCCCCTGCCAAAGCTGGCAAAAGATGAAATGCACAGATATGATAAGAAGGTATGCACAAAGACAGGCACATAGATCCTGGCACACTACTGTTGTTTATTTCTGAGGTTCCAGAAAAAAGCTCCTGCCACCACCTCCACTTCTCTCAGCTGTGGACCTGAAAACACTCCTCAGAATCCCTCCAGCATAGCCTGCCAGCCATGAGCCCTGCACCCTCACAAACCATACAATAGTTATTAACTTAATTATTTGACTGCTTACCTGAATTTATCAAAAACTAAATTACTTAAAAAAACAACTAAATTTAATAATGTTCACAAAATACATTTGTATTTAAGAGAGTCTGTATAGTGTGTCGGAAGTTCTTAACCCTCAACTGCTCAGTTGTATAAATAAGACAAATTAAAGTCGCTGTAAGGCTAAATGTTGTAAATAGTCTTGAAAGCATACCTGGAGTGGCTGTAGCTCCTAATGCCAAACTGGCATAAGAGGGGGGTGGAACCTCGCCATCTGGTGCCATCACAACAGGGTTGCTAGCAGCAGCAGCCTGGCAGGAAGTGGAAGGCTCTTCTGCAAGGCTTTCAGAGGGGTCATCCTCATTGTGCAACTGAGAAGAATGATAACTATTTGAATCACAAACATCAAGAAATGTTGAAAACTTTTTAAGGTTTTAAAAAGGTATACATCAGGCTCGTTAGACACTAAAAGTATAAAAGAGTATAATATAGTGTAATACTCCTATATTTTCATAAAATACTGTGCTCTCTGGAAGCTTCCATGGAGTCAGAACTAGTACAATAGTTAGCGCTGAAGTTTACATACACTTCATAACAGATTTAAGTTCAGTTTTTCACAAATTCTTACATAAAAAATATTTTAAGAATGATTTCTGCTTTTATTTCTTTCATCCCATTCTCAGTGATTCAGAAGTTAACATAAGTTTAAAAAAATAAAAATAAATGAGTGATTTTAATATTACACAAAAAAAACAAAGTTTGATTTCACATTTATTAAGTGAAAAAAGCTTCAAAACTGCCTGACCCTACGTGAAAAAGTAACTGCCCCCTAAACCTAATAACTGGTTGTGCCATCCTTACAACAATGGCAGTCAAGCGTTTGCTGGCAATGAGTCTTTTACATCACTGTGGAGGAATTTTGGCCCACTCTTCTATGCATAATTGTTTTAATTTAGCAGTTGTGTGACAAATAAGCTTAAAATTTTAAAATATTTTTTTTCACAGCACTCTACACTTAGTTACTATTTGGTAATATTGCCAAATAGTAATATTTTTTACTTATTTCATGTAGGTAAAATATTTTGGGTAGACCTTTTTTACTTGGAAGACCCATTTCCAAACAAGCTTTAACTGATGTCTTGAGATGCTGCCTCAATTATCCACACAACCTTCCTTCCTCATGATGTTTTACATTAATTTGCTTTAAGATTTAGATCTTTTTCTTTGCTTTAGTAAGATCTTTGTTCCCATATGCAGCAGTCTGGCTTTTCATGACTGTTTTGGAGCAGTGGCTTCTTACTTGCTGAACATCCTTTTAGATTATGTCAATTTCGGGTTATGTTTTACTGTGGATACTTTTGTACCCGTTTCCTTTAGTGTCTTCACAAGGTCTCTTTCTAATGTTCTGGAATTGATTACTACATTTGCCCCAAAGTACATGTCTCCTACGTAAGCAATATGATGACATAATGGTCCCATGATGTTTATACTTGTGTAGTATTGCTGGAGATGAACATGGTAGCTGCAAGAAATTGGTAATAGCTCCCAAGGATGACCTAGACTTGTGGAGTTCGACTTTTTTTCTGAGGTCTCAGCTAATTTCTTTTAATTTTCCCATGATGTCAAACACTTAGTTTGAATGTACGCCTTAAAATACACCCACAGGTACACCTCAATTGTCAGGCATGAAGTAGATGTCCAAAACAACACTGATGATAAAAACTTAGCTTTGACTTTAAACAAAGTGTATGTAAACTTCCAACTTCAACTATAACTAGGACTTAATTAGAATTACTGGGATTATCTGACCTTTGCTCATCCTTTAGGTTTGTATCTTGAGATCTGTATTAATGCTACTGTTGCTAAAAGGAACGCTCAGTGAACAGCAAATACAGACACAAGGTTGATTTTCTAGCTCAAGGAAACACATGACGTCTTCGCTGATAAAGTTTGTAAACAGTGTAGATCACACCACACTGCGGGAACTGTTACCAGAGAAACGTGGTATTAAAACACATAATACAGGGACATTTTCTCAACCCTCCATCAGCACTTTTTGTACCGTCACTAGAGCTGACTAGTTTGTATAAAATTATTGAAATAGCTTCAACTTGTCTATTTCTGTGAGAATGTAATTAAAAAGCAATACTATGGCAACATACCACTGCACCCTATTCCTCAATATGCATCATCACGGGTCATTAACCTCAGCAGAGCTCAAGTAAAGTACTGTGTACTGAATGTTTATGTAATACAAGTAGTATGAAACACAACCCAAGCTGACCTTTAGGACTTTATAGCCAACATGTAATGATGAAATAACACATTGCCACAGTCCAGTACAAAACAATGTTTTTTTGATATGAGGCAAGATTTTAATACCTAGAAGCAAATGCCAAGGCATAGCCTACCATTTTAAAAACCAGAAATCACCACAGAAATTTCCCAATAAAACTTTACTAAGCACACAAAACATATTAAATATAAATAGTATTAAATTCAACAATCCTGTAGTGGATTTTTAGGAGTCTCTTACACTTTGAATTAATGGTTTATTTAATCTCAGATTTAGGGTTAACATTACAGGCAGAAGAAGCACTCATCCACACTCATACTGGAACCCGTACTTGTAGTCTTAGCCTTATGTGATGTAAGCCCAGTGTATATTCTATAGACAACATTCCTTCAGAAGGCAAGCAAAGAAAACAACAAATGAGATTATTTAAATTGTAGTACAACCTGCCCAATGCATTATTAAAATCTGGAAAAATGCTTAACAATTAACTGTCCTGAAGAAAAGTTGAAAAATAAAACAATATTGATCATGATCGGACTTTACAATTAGTTGATTGTAGTCTTAGCAAAGTTATGTAACAATAAAATGAAGTCAGCTGACTATCTATGAATGTAGTCAATGATCAGGTGATCCCATTAATGAATTCTATCTGCCCTGATGAGTCATGTTTCAGGATTTAAAATGTTAAAAAGTGGTTATGGGAGCATTAGCAATCATTTCCACATATTACCCAGCTGCCACATTGCTCACTGTACTCAGAACTCAAAAGTGGTCAAATGAAATATTACTGAGTGCAAGCTTTTTTTTTTTTTTTTTTTTTTCAGGCAATGTACTGTATTTCACAACTAATAAATGAAGCAAACCAAAAATATTATGACCAGGAGCTACAGAATCGTCCTACAGCTCAATCACTTAATCAGCGCATTTAATGAAGAGCATGAGGAGAGCAAAAGCTGACAGCAGTATAATTAAAAATAAATGCAAGGTGCTGAGAACTGAGAATGCAAAATGGTATTTATGAGCATTAAGCAGTAAAGCAAGAATGCAGAGAAACTGTGACTTGGGCCATTATTTTGTGAATATGTTGACTGGTTAATTTAATAATCGATAATCGCCATTATTCCAGTTGAGTACCATTTGTATGACACTCATTGTGTGTATCTGCCATTGGGTAGAACATTGTGTTTTTAATCATCCTAATGTAGTTTAGCATTTTGAAAAGATTACATTGTAATAAAATGTGACACTTCTGGAACATGTTGATTTTTGGCCTGTTTTATGACTTGTTCTCATGCTCTATTTACCATTATCTGTTTACCATGGCTAGGTAAATTTTATTATATTAATATATTATTTAAAACATCAGTTTAAAAGTGCCAGATTTTACATCAACAGGATTGCAGATCTTTAACTGTAAAACACACCCACCCAACCACACGGTACCACACTTCTAAATTTCCCTCGTCACACTTTTGCATTTGATGATGACAGACTTAAAGGCTTAATCAGTTTATCAGTCAGTCAGCAACGCTTCTCAGAAAACTGATAAGAATCTAAAAGCAACTTGTTCAAAAACGTCACTTCCACACAAGTCAAAGACACACCACTGTCAGTATTTTTGATGCCTTAAAATTCCACACAACATCTTTTAAAGCCTATTACATTAAAAAGGGGTTACCCCCTAACCTCGAACAAGTAGGGAATCCCATGTAGACATGTGGGGAGACATTCCAGAGTCAACACAGACATTACCCCAACCTCAAGATTTAACCAAAAAGCTATTTTTAGTAATATTTATTTTAAATTAAGATTGATCCTTTTAACTGTTTAGGGCACCGGTGGCTCAATGGTAGATTTCTCTAGTGAAATGACTAACAACCACGATTGATTCTTTCAACCATATTCACACTCCAACACACCTTACTACTGTGTAATATGGGGTCACAATTCATAAATCAAGTCAAACATTAGAACAATACACAAAGTGATAAAAATGAGTTTTTTTATATTAAAAAAAGATGTAAATTATTAATTAAAATTGGCAAAGATTATAAACTAAATCAGGTTTATCTACAATATTAATACCATATACAGTTAGGCCCCTACATACAAACATTCGAGGTATGAACCTTTGAAGATAACATGCATTTGCGTATATTCAATCGCGTAAAGTTAGATCACCTGTCCAGCATACATTGTCACATGCAGAGTGCATCCCAGGATGTCTGAAAGCAAGTGTGTGAGCGAAAGCAGTGACGATAATGCTGGTACTGCTAAGAAGCACCAACCAATAATGATGGAGATAAAAGTAAAAATAATAGCCCTCTAAAGGAGCGAGGTGAAAAGATGTCGGACACTTAGTTTTTTTTTTTTTTTTTTACATGAATCCATCGGCATGATTCTAAAGAACAAGGTCATAGAACATAATACTTTTACTTTTATAGTGTTTATAGCCAATTGCGTTACTAGTACCAAGACTATGTTTGTTGGACCGCTGTGTATGTGTGTATATATATATACACACACACACATACACAGTGGTCCAACAAACATATATATATATATTAGGGCTTAACATTGGCACCCGCATACCCGCCAAATGCGGGTAAAATTCGGCGGTGACGGGTAATTACTAGCCACTAGAGGGTAGTCTCACTAGCCACTTTGGCGGGTAGTTTATTCTTTGGTGTGACAATATATTTTTGTTGTAGTTTTCTCTAAAGGCATCTGACTACGCATTGCTACGTAATGTTACGTGCATAAAACGTGCATGTATGTAATGAGGACATTTAATGCCTCTCTCTACACATGTTCACACATGCATTGCACACACACACACACACATACACACACACTAGTGATGGGTCGTTTATGAACGATTCGTTCTTTTTGAACGAATCTTTAACATGACTCAGATGAACGAGTATCTCAGAGAGTGATTCGTTCATTTTCTATTGGGCAGCATGCGCAAAGCATTGCAAAACCTCCATATGTCACGTGACTCCAGACGCTATGCGGTGCAATAGATTTAAAACAACGAATGACTCAGACTGGAAGATATGATGGTGAGCTTCTCATTCTGTTTATTATAATATGTCCTTTGTTGCACTGTAAGATTTTCATAACTGGAACTAAAGCTAAAATTTGTGTATGTAGACGTATTTACCATTATCTGTTTACCATGGCAAGGTACATTTTATTAGATTAATATATTATTTAAAACATAAGTTTAAAAGTGCCAGATTTTACATCAACAGGATTGCAGATCTTTAACAGTTAAACACACCCACCCAACCACACGGTACCACACTTCTAAATTTCCCTCAATTTTTATTGAAAATGCAACATTTTAATTTATTTCTGATCAAATGAACGAAATGACTAAAAAAAAGATTCGTTCAATTTGATGAACGAGATTCAAAGAACCGAGTCACTAAAATGATTCGAACTTCCCAACACTAAGTCACACACACACATTTTTACTTCCTGTTTGGTGTGTGTGTTTGTGCATCATTTCCTTAAAGAGCTATTGCTTCTCAACAGGATGAGAATGTTTGCCCCTTTCGCATAGGTTATTTACAGATTATATAAAAAAGTAATCACTGTTAAAATCTATTTAGATTTCATGTTGAATGATAGAAAATTTATCAATTGATTGAATTACCTTACACTATAAAGAATCAACACAAGAAGATAGACCAGAGTCCATTGTTTTAACTCAGAATTCTGATATAATAATATATAATGAATAATAATACCTGATAATAGTACACATAATAACATACTAAAATGATAAATGTTGAGTTTTCAATTAATGTCGTAAGAGGCTTGAATTTAAGTTCAATAAACTGAATATACTGTTCATGTTTGCATGTTTTTATATTGGGAGCTATCTTAATAGTATTGAATACTTGACTACTACTTTAGTGATACAGTGTATGCTGTCATTTATAAGTAAATCTAGATATAACAAATATTAACATATCAGGGTGAAGAAAAAAAAACAGCCATTTTCTGATAACAAAATTGTGGCTAGTAAAAAGGCCGAATGGCTAGTGACTCCGGAAATCCACTAGCCACATTGGCCAGTGAGCAAAAAAGTTAATGTCATGCCCTGATTTTATATTTATATATATATATATATATATATATATATATATATATATATATATACACACACACACACACACATTATAACATATATACATATACACACACACCCCAACTGTGCAAGTTTCCCAACTTAAAAGATGAAAAACATGGAAGAGGCCTGTAATTTTCATCATAGTTATTCCTCAACTATGAGAGACCAGAAAAGAAAAAATCCCAAAAATCACATTGTAGGATTTTTAAAGAATTTATTTCCAAATTATGGTAGAAAATAAGTATTTGGTCAATAACAAAATTTAATCTTAATACTTTGTTATAAACCCTATGTTGGCAATGACAGAGGTCAAACATTTTCTGTAAGTCTTCACAAGGTTTTCACACACTGTTGCTGGTATTTTGGCCCATTCCTCAATGCAAATCTCCTCTAGAGCAGTGATGTTTTGCGGCTTTCGCTGGGCACAGACTTTTTACTCCCTCCAAAGATTTCCTATGGGGTTGAGATCTGGAGACTAGCTAAGCCACTCCAGGGCCTGGAAATTCTTCTTACGAAGCCACTCCTTCGTTGCCCGGTGTGTGTGTGTGGGATCATTGTCACGCTGAAAGACCCAGTCACATTTCATCTTTAATGCCCTTGTTGATTCAAGGAGGTTTTCACTCAAAATCTTACGATACATGGCGCTATTCTTTCTTTTCTTTACACAGTCCTGGTCTCTGTGCAGAAAAACAGCCCCAAAGCATTATGTTTCCACTCCCATGCTTCAGATATGGTATGGTGGAGGTATGGTGTTCTTTGGATGCTTTTGCAGCATTTTTTCTCCTCTAAATACAAAGTTCTATTCTGGCTTAAACAGGGGGACACGCCTGGCATTGCAGGATATGAGTCCCTGGCGGTGCAATGTGTTACTTTATGGTAGCCTTTGTTACTTTGGTCCCAGCTCTCAGCAGTTCATTGACCCCCCCCCCCCCCCCCCCCCCCCAACCCCCCTGCTTGTTTGTAGGTGACCAAATACTTATTTTCCACCATAATTTGCAAATAAATTCTTTAAAAATCCTACAGTGTGATTTTCTGGATATATTTTTTATTTTGTCTCTCATAGTTGAGGTATACCTATGATGAAAATTGCAGGCCTCTCTCATCTTTTTAAGTGGGAGAATTAGCATAGTTGGTGGCTGACTAAATACTTTTTCGCCCCATTGTGAGACAAAGATTCATATCTCTTTTGTTTTGTATGACTGAAATCATGTTTAGAACCTAGCTAAATTGCAGCAATACAGAAAAGCAGCAGCAATACTTAATATTTATATTAATACTATTTAAGACAAGCTTAAACAAATGTTCCCCAACAGGAAAAGGCACAGGCAAAGGAAGCACAGACATTAAAATGGATCAGCCAATTAATGATCTGAATGTGTCTAAAGTGTCACACTGCATCAATCCATCAGTACACTCCAGTACACTCCAACATGTACAGTACATATCTAAACACACCTATTCCAATAATACACACAAACATATACATTATACTTCCTTTTTTTAACTAACTTGTGTGTCTGTGTATGTATGTATATATATATATATATATATACAGTGGTGTGAAAAACTATTTGCCCCCTTCCTGATTTCTTATTCTTTTGCATGTTTGTCACACTTAAATGTTTCTGCTCATCAAAAACCGTTAACTATTAGTCAAAGATAACATAATTGAACACAAAATGCAGTTTTTAAATGAAGATTATGTTATTAAGGGAGAAAAAAAACTTCAAATCTACATGGCTCTGTGTGAAAAAGTAATTGCCCCCCCTTGTTAAAAAATAACTTAACTGTGGTTTATCACAGTTAAAAGTTCAATTTCTGTAGTCACCCCCAGGCCTGATTACTGCCACACCTGTTTCAATCAAAAAATCACTTAAATAGGAGCTACCTGACACAGAGAAGTAGACCAAAAGCACCTCAAAAGCTAGACATTATGCCAAGATCCAAAGAAATTCAGAAAAAAATTAGAACAAAAGTAATTGAGATCTATCAGTCTGGTAAAGGTTATAAAGCCATTTCTAAAGCTTTGGGACTTCAGCGAACCACAGTGAGAGCCATCATCCACAAATGGCAAAAACATGGAACAGTGGTGAACCTTCCCAGGAGTGGCCAGCCGACCAAAATTACCCCAAGAGCGCAGAGACAACTCATCCGAGAGGCCACAAAAGACCCCAGGACAACAACTAAAGAACTGCAGGCCTCACTTGCCTCAATTAAGGTCAGTGTTCACGACTCCACCAAAAGAAAGAGACTGGGCAAAAACGGCCTGCATGGCAGATTTCCAAGGCGCAAACCACTTAAGCAAAAAGAACATCAAGGCTCGTCTCAATTTTGCTAAAAAACATCTCAATGATTGCCAAGACTTTTGGGAAAATACCTTGTGGACCGACGAGACAAAAGTTGAACTTTTTGGAAGGTGCGTGTCCCGTTACATCTGGCGTAAAAGTAACACAGCATTTCAGAAAAAGAACATCATACCAACAGTAAAATATGGGGGTGGTAGTGTGATGGTCTGGGGTTGTTTTGCTGCTTCAGGACCTGGAAGGCTTGCTGTGATAGATGGAACCATGAATTCTATTGTCTACCAAAAAATCCTGAAGGAGAATGTCCGGCCATCTGTTCGTCAACTCAAGCTGAAGCGATCTTGGGTGCTGCAGCAGGACAATGACCCAAAACACACCAGCAAATCCACCTCTGAATGGCTGAAGAAAAACAAAATGAAGACTTTGGAGTGGCCCAGTCAAAGTCCTGACCTGAATCCTATTGAGATGTTGTGGCATGACCTTAAAAAGGCGGTTCATGCTAGAAAACTCTCAAATAAAGCTGAATTACAACAATTCTGCAAAGATGAGTGGGCCAAAATTCCTCCAGAGCTCTGTAAAAGACTCGTTGCAAGTTATCGCAAACACTTGATTGCAGTTATTGCTGCTAAGGGTGGCCCAATCAGTTATTAGGTTCAGGGGGCAATTACTTTTTCACACAGGGCCATGTAAGTTTGGATTTTTTTTCTCCCTAAATAATAAAAACCATAATTTAAAAACTGCATTTTGTGTTTACTTGTGTTATCTTTGACTAATAGTTAAATGTGTTTGATGATCAGAAACATTTAAGTGTGACAAACATGCAAAAGAATAAGAAATCAGGAAGGGGGCAAATAGTTTTTCACACCACTGTATATATATATATATACACATCATTAACACTATAATAGTATTATCATAATATATTTTATTATTAAAATATATCACATATAACAATATATTTTGTAGTAAAATATAACTAGAAGTTTTTCCTTTTCCTGAAGTGTGTAAACATTTTACTCTATAATCAAATAAATGTGCACTAACTCTACTACACAACTATTACACTAATTTCATTAGTCTATCAATCACCTGGAAGGACCATGCAGTGTTTTAACAAATACCTCTTTAGAGCATATTCTACTCAACTATTTAGACAGTAGAGATTTTCAATTAACTTGTATAATAATAACATTTATATTATTATTATTATTATTATGTTACTCTATGCAGAAGGCCGTGCGATCTGGAACGCGGAAGTGGCCGAATCGCAACTTAAATACACACAGCACACATGGGCAATACCTTAGGATTAATAATATAATGGATTTTACAAACAAATAAATACGATTCTATGGCACTCGTTCCTATTAACATTTCTATTAATATTTGCCCTAAATACGGAGCGAAATATCGGTCACTCCTACGTAATGCACTAGATAACCACAGTATGAGATTCAGCTAGTGACTTTAGCAGCTGTGCTATCTGGAAACAACACGACCCGACGGATATTTAAAGGCTAGCGAACAACACGAAACACAAACAAACACATCATTCGTATGCTTAAATGATTTGTAATAATTATTAAAAACGTGTGGTTAGTAAGTTTCGCTAGACGACTTACCACTTGATAGCGGCTAACAGCCGACTCCATTTTTCTTTCTCACAGCCGTTACTAGACAAATCAATAATAAATTTATATATAATAAAACACACTGTATAACTTTCGTTGTCGGTATATATAACCAGCTAACGGAATAGTTCTGCTAAAAAAAGAAACGTTGTATATTTATCTCATTTACAACAATCCAGTTTAAACTACCGAAGACATTCGTCTCTTTTCACAACGGAAAAACCACACAGCGAGTAGGAGTGGGGTTGCCAGATTTCAAAGCAAAGTAGAGAAAATGTTGCCAACTCTTTTCAGAAGGAAGAACCTTAACGTGTGCTCAGACGTGTCAGGAGTCGCCAGATGGCGTCGTGGAATTCTTTGCACATTCGTTGCTTTATCGTGATCATGAACGTTCGGAAAATAAACCACTCGGACACGTAGTTTATTTAGTTTAAATTAAAATTCTTCATTTATAATAAAAGTTTGCAAAAGGCACAACTGTCTTTCCCCCTATTTATTATAGAAATGAACTCACTTCTTAAATCTCTAAAACTAACCATTTAGTACAAAGAACAACAAACTTGTTTTTTAATTAAAAAAAAGTGTGTCTCTTGGTAATATATCTCTCCCACTGTTTATATCTCATAACTTTATCCTCTTATGTCTTTTTCCTTTATTTTGTACTCTCATATTATTAATACTTTCCCTACTTTCCTAATTACTGTAATTTATGTGTATTTTACCGTAATTATTCTGTGTTGTCTATTTTATGGTGTGTTGTTTCAATTTATTGCAATAAAAAAAAAAGCTTTAGCATGATAATTTATAAAATTATAAACTAGGCTATTTATAAAGCAGGAAGACAATAGAGTAGACTTTCATCAGAATAGTCCTTCTAATTTTTTAAAGAAGATATATATTTTTATGGCATCACCAGGTGAATATAAAATATAATTTATATTAAGAATGCATAAAATGGAGAACAATGGAAAAATGAAACAAAAATTACACATATACTCAGCAAAAAAAAAAAAGAAACGTCCTCTGACTGTTTTTACTTTCAGTAAACCTAATGTGTAAATATTTGTATGAACACTAAAAGAGTCAACACCATAAGACATAAACTAAAAAGGTTTCACAATGTGTCCCTGAATGAAGGGAGGCTCAAAATCAAAAGTACCAGTCAGTATCTGGTGTGGCCACCAGCTGCTTGAAGTACTGCAGTGCATCTCCTCCTCATGGACTGCCTATTGCGGACAGTCTGAGCACTGATTCAGGGATTGTGTGTTCCTGGTGTGTCCCTGTAGCGCTGTCTTAGGCGTCTCACAGTGCGGACATGGCAATTTATTGCCCTAGCCACATCAGCAGTCCTCATGCCTCCCTACAGCATGCCTAATGCACGTTCACGCAGAGGAGCAGGGACCCTGGGCATCTTTCTTTGGGTGTTTTTCACAGTCGGTAGACAAGTCTCTTTAGTGTCCTGCGTTTTTAGAACTGTGACCTTAAATGCCTTCTTTCTGTAAGCTGTTAAGGTCTTAACGACCATTCCACAGGTGCATGTTAATTAATTGATTATGGTTAATTGAACATGCATGGAAAACATTGTTTAAACCCTTTAAAATGAAGTTCTGTAATGTTATTTGGATTTTCACAACATTATTTTTGAAATACACAGTCCTGAAAAAGGGACGTTTCTTTTTTTGCTGAGTATATTTTTTGCTGTTTTTATCAATGAACATTGTCACAGAAAAGCTTTAGAAAAATTTATACATTTTGTATATAAAATTTACATTTATTTATTTAATGAGAAAGCCAGAGTTAATAGTAGGAAGAAACTAAGATAATATAAGAAAAAAAAGGGTGATAATTATGTTCTTTGTGTGGTCAAAAAAGTTCAAAAGAAGATTTTTGTGTTTTGATGAAGGCACTGGAGAATGATGTGAACAAAAATGTGGCTTCTTTACCCCTTGATGGTACGACTGACTGAGACAGTGAGTTTGAAATTGTCAATGGAAATGGGCCAGTTGGCGAGCACATTTATAAAGCGGTCTGCTGGCTATTTCAACTTGACCTGTGATTTTCTCCTTTAGGGGAATTTATACGAGCTGTGCATATGCAAATTCCCCCCAAAACTGAAGCAATCTTGAAAAGAAGAATAGGGCAAAATTCCTCCACAATTATATCCTCCTGAGACCCGAAAGAAAAAAGTTTTCATATTTACATTTTTTTAATATAACATAAGTCTAAGTTTTTTTTCTTCTAAACTGTTTTAGTTCTATTTAGTAATATATAATATAGTTATATAATTATTATATAATATAATAAGTAATGTAGTAGGAGGCAACAATGAGTGGGCTCAAGCACCCTGCGCCATTACCACCTGAGCAAAGCTATGATGTCGCTTAATGTGATGTCACTGAACATGATGTCACTCATGATCATGAATCATGAATATGATGTTCCACAGCTGTTTCTTAACCACTTTTCTGTGTATGCTTAAGGCATCGTTACAGCTGATCCGTTTGAGATATCAAAAATCCCTCTGCAATTTTGCTTTCTCAGTGTCTTTAGATCACATAGGCCCGGTTTGGTGTCGATTGCATAATTCCCTTGGAAGAGTTTATTGATATCCTTCGGGTGCATTTTGGCAAACAAAATAACTGACTTCCTGTTAAGTTAAGCCTATGACATGCAATGTGAAATTTGTTTAGCTCAATGAGCTGTCAATGTGTACCAGGTTTTGCGTGCATTCACGCAACTGTGTATGAGCTATGGAGCAAAATCTATTTGAGGGCCCCGGGCCATGCCCAGGGCCCAGACTTTCTGCCATGTCTGCCAATTTTCATAAGTTTTTGAGCATGTTGATACCCCCAATATGCCCAAAATTGTCAAAAAAAAAAATCCTAGGAAAACCATAGGGCTCTTTACACACTATGAATACATAATGCAGACGTCATAACGCTTGGGCCCTAATATGATACATATGTATACAAAAAGTCTGGTCTTTTGCCAGTTTCCCAGAGGCCTGGTGGTCTGATCTGTACTGGATCCAACTGTTTGTGGCAGCCAGATCAAAGCAACATAGGATAGTGCGGACAGTCCATTTCCTTGTGCTTCTTGACATTGGATAGAGGCTGATCATGTGGTCCATTCCGCCCATTCCGCCCAACTCTGTCACAACAACATGTATGGATGCAGTAACATTGCGCTTATCTTTTGTTGACCATCTTGGGCAGATATCCTAAGGCTCTATTCCATAGATGTAAGATGCCAAAGGACCTTTCTTGTTGTCCAGCCTTTTTGTTATAGCAATTTCTGAGGGTTTCCTGACTATCATCTCTGATGCGTCTCTCTCCTGTTGCTGAAGCTTCTTGTCACTGGACATTTAAGACTTACAGATCTAAAAAAGATTCGATTCGATTCTACATAATAGTCCCTGTTGCCAGGAGAGCAATTTCCTTTAAGCGATCCAGCACTTTGATAGAAGTCAAATACCGGTGTAGGAATAGGTGCAATCTTCAAGTGACCCTGCCATGCAAACAACAGCATTTCTTCCAATCCCCACCTGCTTGTCTTGAAATGTTTAAAAGAGACTTGACCTTCCAAAGAGCATTCTCTTTTTTCTGGTCATCCAGGATGGCAAAGGTCATTTGATGGACTGGCAAAGTTTAAAAAATCTGTCTCTGGTTATTGCATTGGCAGTAATGGGCACCATTGTCTTTGCTGCCCAATACATATGAAACTTAGGGTATTTGAGACAGGGCAAGGGTTAAAAATGGGTAAAAAGCAAGTCTCACTGTCCCATACAAAGAACATGGAGTAAAATATGTATTTTGAAAGGCTTAAAATTAACATGCCCCTTTAAAAAATTGTAATATAATGTAGTTTACACCTTCACAAATAAAAACAATATCATAAGAAAAAATAACTACATGCTGTGTTCAAAAATAATTAATTAAAGATAAATAAAAAAATAATTCTTACTGCCATAGAATGTGCTTGCTGCAATCTCTGCCAACTTAAAAAGACAGAATAGGTGATCTGTTGGCCACACCCCCACTTGTGTGACATAAATAGAAAGCCCAGTATGCACTCATTCCAGTACATTAGGACACTGCATGCATGGTGTTTGAAATAAAAACCACAGTATCATGTCCCCCACAGAGGATAAAAACGAATTGCTGGAGTATGAATGAGTAATGAATCTCAGGAGGATATGAGAGACATCTTAAATCATACAGTAAATAATAGGTGGATCTACCAGCTATTAAATCATATACTTATATACTACTAATTAGGTGACTTCTGAATGTAAAATGTAAAAAAAAAAAGAAAACTATGAGAATGAAGAACTATGAAAATGAGAAAAGATGCTCCCTTGTGTCTTTATGATGCATTTTGCTCTGTTAAACTATAGGAACTGAGAATGAACTCCCTGTCTTTGTGAATAAACTGTTTAAGTGAAACAGAGCTCTGAGCTCCAAGCCTCCATTTAAAGGTTTAGCAGGCCATCACCTAGAACTTGAAGCCAAACATCTCTCTCCACGCTTAACAGGGAAAGAGTAAAAGACCTCAAGTGTTACTAATCTACTTGTACTTTAGGTGTAAATATTTAAGATACCAAGCTTAATCGAATACATTTCAAATACTATATGTTTATGTGGCAAGGTGTGAATAAATGTATGTACTTTACATATACAGTAGCCCAAAAGAGAGGTTACTAGCACTTCATTATGTGTCTTTCACTATGGAAGATATGTGTCTGCATATGAATCATTAATGTTTCTGATTAGAGATACATGTGAAAAAGTTAGCCAAACAAAATCCTTCTTGTCTGTTGCTGCCTTTAAAAATGCTGTGAACTTTAGAAAGTTATTTGGTTAGGTGAAACAACATTCATACATTTCATTAGACACATTCAGATCATTAATTGGCTGATCCATTTCAATGTCTCTGCTTCCTTTTCCTGTGCCTTTTCCTGTTGGGGAACATTTGTTTAAGCTTGTCTTAAATAGTATTAATATAAATATTAAGTATTGCTGCTGCTTTTCTGTATTGCTGCAATTTAGCTAGGTTCTAAAGATGATTTCAGTCATACAAAACAAAAGAGATATGAATCTTTGTCACACACAGAGGGGCAAAAAAAGTATTTAGTCAGCCACCAATTGTGCAAGTTCTCCCACTTAAAAAGATTAGAGAGGCCTGCAATTTTCAGCATAGGTATACCTCAACTATGAGAGACAAAATAAGAAAAAAAATATCCATAAAATTACACTCTAGGATTTTTAAAGAATTTATTTGCAAATTATGGTGGAAAATAAGTATTTGGTCACCTACAAACAACAAGATTTCTGTCCCTCACAGACCTGTAACTTCTTCTTTAAGAGGTTCCTCTGTCCTCCACTCATTACCTGTATTAATAGCATTTGTTATAAGTATAAAAGACACCTGTCCACAACCTCAAACAGTCACACTCCAAACTTTACTATGGCCAAGACCAAAGAGCTGTCAAAGGACACCAGAAACAAAATTGTAGACCTGCACCAGGCTGGCAAGACTGAATCTGCAATAAGTAAACAGCTTGGTGTGAAGAAATCAACTGTGGGAGCAGTTATTAGAAAATGGAAGACATACAAGACCACTGATAATCTCCCTCGAGCTGGGGCTCCATGCAAGATCTCACCCCATGGGGTCAAAAAGATCACAAGAACTGTGAGCAAAAAAACCAGAATCACACATGGGGACCTAATAAATAACCTGCAGAGGGCTGGGACCAAAGTAACAAAGGCAACCATCAGTAACACACTCTCAATATATATCTCAACCCCATAGAAAATCTTTGCAATCTTTGAAAGTCTGTGTTGCCCAGCGATAGCCCCAAAACATCACTGCTCTGGAGGAGGAGAT
The DNA here is from genome assembly GCF_024256425.1 of Clarias gariepinus. NCBI lineage: Eukaryota > Metazoa > Chordata > Actinopteri > Siluriformes > Clariidae > Clarias > Clarias gariepinus. Next base: position 22,349,701 of record NC_071117.1, read on the forward strand.
TTGCATGGAGCAATGGGCCAAAATACCAGCAACATTATGTGAAAACCTTGGGAAGACTTATAAAAAACGTTTGACCTCTGTCATGGCCAACATAGTGTATATAACAAAGTATTGAGATTAAATTTTGTTATTGACCAAATACTTATTTTCTCTACAGAAGCGCATTGCATTCACAAAAGAAAAAAATCGCGGGACTTATGTCATAATTATGACTTAATATCTCATAACTATGACTTATTATCTCAAAATTATGAGATAATAAGTCATAATGATAAGATCCTGATACTGGTAGATATTAATGTCATTGGATAATTTGGATGATATTATCATTAGTATGTCAACACTGCACAGGTGCTGTATCTGCTTAGGACTGTTCAGGAGGAAAGCACATTCTGTCCTTCTCGAAGTGGCTCTCTTCCTTCAGGAGCAGATAAGTAGGGGTAGAACCATGCATAAATACTCTGCAATAGTCTGAACGGGCATGTCCGCTAAAAAAAGACAGACAGACAGACAGAGAAAGTGTGCTGTTCAGAGACAGAGGCAAAGCCCCAGCCTGTCTGAGACGCCGGGGAAAGAGAAAAGGAGGCCAGCACGCATCAGTCCAGCGCGCGCACTCAGGTTAAGTAGAGTATAAAAGTACAAAAAAAGACACAAACCCCTCTCTCTCTCTTATAAATCCTCTGTAAGGGCGAACGTTTTTTTTCCGTCCGTTCTTGCGTACGGCGGAGCTCTGTTCATTTTGTGTTTTCAGTTTTAATTTTGTTTCCGTTTAAGTTCCTAATTACTGTAATAATCCCCCGCTATCTCCAAACGATAAGGTCTTCCCGTGTGTATCATAAGCACTCTAACAACAACTTCTATTTCATTAATTCCCTCTAAAGACCTGCGTTAGGGCTCTTATACACATCATAACATTTCGTGGTGCGGCTCTCCATAACACTCCACGTAACAAAACCAATATGGAATGCTTCATGGATACAAAATCATGCATTTAAAATGCATCCAAGCTGGCTTTAATTCTCGTTTCCGAGCAAAAGGATGCAGTAACTTTCGTTTCCGATGTCATGCGCTAAAATGCCCCCTTTCACAAACTGCCTCCCCTTATCTCATAATTATGAGATAGTAAGTCATAAATATGAGATAGTAAGTCATAATTATGACATAATTCCTGAGATTTTTTTCTTTTGTGAATGCAATGCGCTTTCGTAATTTTCCACCATAATTTGCAAATAAATTCTTTAACAATCCTACAATGTGATTTTTTATGTCTTTCATTTTCTAATAACTGCTCCCACAGTCTTGCCAGCCTGGTGCAGGTCTACAATTTTGTTTCTGGTGTCCTTTGACAGATCTTTGGTCTTGGCCATAGTAAAGTTTGGAGTGTGACTGTTTGAGGTTGTGGACAGGTGTCTTTTATACTGATAACCGATGCCATTAATACAGGTAACGAGTGGAGGACAGAGGAACCTCTTAAAGAAGAAGTTACAGGCCTGTGAGAGACAGAAATCTTGTTGTTTGTAGGTGACCAAATACTTATTTTCCACCATAATTTGCAAATAGATTCTTTAAAAATCCTACAGTGTGATTTTCTGGATTTTTTCCTTATTTCTCTCATAGTTGAGGTATACCAATGATGAAAATAAAAAGCCTCTCTCATCTTTTTAAGTGGGAGAACTTGCACAGTTGGTGGCTGACTAAATACTTTTTTGCCCCACTGTACATTCTACCTTGCTCCTTGTTAATCAGGAAAATGGATCTCAATTTTATTTTATACTACTAAGGCAAGGGTTGCTTATACATGATATATGCTTCAAATTCTCCACCAAAATTACAGATGCCTCTATGCATTACAAATGCAAATACAGTTACAGTTACCAAATCTGTAAAAAAAATTAGAATCCACACATCTGTGTATGCCTTTAAGTCTTTGGCATGACAGTTGTTGTGAAAATTTTATTTTATCTAATTACATAAGATTTAATTTTATTTGAGAGATGTTTATAGATAGTAAAGTTAATGGACAGATATTGTTCAAAGTGGACACTGAATAGCGACCAAACAGTGAAAGCACACTTACTGTCAGTAATACAACACTACAATAAAGTGATTCTACAATAAAACCAAATTTTGCCCCAAGTCCCTGATGGAAAAACATCCTTAACCAAGATGAAAGCTTATTTTTTGAAGCAAAGAAAGCTGGACAAAACAATTACAAACCACCACTGGCCATGTAAAAGCAGCTTAAAAAGGAACAATACAATCTGTGTATATCTATGTTAATCTTTGCACAACCATAATCTCAGTGCGTTATTAAAATATATAACGATAACATCCCGTAATAATTAACATATTCCACTTTAATCTAGGCATACAAGTGGAATCTTACCTTTAGTTGCAAAAAAAATTGTCAGGAACATGAACATTTTGATGAAAAACACAGCTGAACATCTTATTGTAACTCTTCACACTTTGGCATTTTGAGCATGTTATAGCACTTTATTTACATTGCTTAAATCAGTCTTGGTTTTTTAAGAAAATATTCAGAACAGTGATGTTGTAGTCTGTACAGTATGTCATACATCATGTGTCTATATTTCAGGGGGAGTCAATAAGCAGACTTCTGTCCGCATCCGGGTGCTAACACTATTTAAACCATCTGCATACTAGATGAGTTTTTAATCACAAAGATTTTGCACTTTTTTTTAAGAGATGCAGCTTTCCTTGTCATCTTTTACCAGGTCTAAACACAGCAGCTGTAATAGCATCACTATAGCAACATTTCTGTCGCATATTAAGGATGGTTTTACAACCAGCCGTGCATTCTTATCAACCATTTTCCATCATCCTTTGCAAGCAGCAATGGTGTAGTCATTTGCATTAAAGAATTTACATATGTTTATACCGGAAGAGTGGAAATGGTGTGCTGAAAACTAGCCAACTGCAAGAAAAGAAATGTTCCTTCTAAACACTAGGCATTTAAGAATAAGTGAATTAAAAAATATCCATTTATATTTCCTGAAGGAATTACAAGACCAATGTGCTGAATTTACAAGAAGACAGTAGCCCTTGTCAAGAGCAGTTCTCTATACTGCATATTCTGTTCACGGCTGCAGGTAGCCTGAATAGCCATTTAACCATATCTGATTGTTTTTGGGAGCATCCTAAGGAACCCTACTAAGCACGGGAAGAATCAATCAATCAATCAATCAATCTATCTATCTATCTATCTATCTATCTATCTATCTATCTATCTATCTATCTATCTATCTATCCATCCATCCATCCATCCATCCATCCATCCATCCATCTATCTACCAATGTCACCAAAGGTAAGTTGCATTGCCAGACAATTGCAAGTAAACATCTTTTCAGTGGTTAACTTTAAGAGCAAATTTTGACTTAGCTGATCTACTGTATACCTGTGCTTGTTTGTCAGTACTGAATCGAAATTGCACCCCAGATTATGTTTGGAAAGCAGAAGGTAATATGTCTACCGAATATTTAAAGGTACATTGGTAAGACATACTGTACAGTAGCATGGAGAGAGTTTGCAATTTGGGAATATGTCTCTGAGACATCAGCATTTAATTCAAAATTCCCCACAGTCAATGTCTAGATGATCTGTAGTGTCAGTATTATAGTTTACGTTCTCCCTGTGAACAAAAAAGGTGATTTCATTAACTGGTTCCTACCAGGCTGAAGAGATGTGCAAATTAGAATAAACCAGGGTATACAATAGTGTATATTATTATATAAATGTGTGAGTGTAGGTGTGAGTGTGTGCCTGCTCTCTGAAAGTTTGGCAACCTGTCCATGAACAATGCATAGTATTTTGCTTTCTTTACTCTGACTATAATTTCATCAGTTGTACACTTTAAAACAAAAAAGTTGAACAAGATAGGCATCAAGTGTCCCACCACCTTGTACAGGATAAGTGATATACATAGTTAATGAAAAAGTACACCTTTCCAAAGCACGGGAAGAACAGGAAGGTGTGAGGCCACAGTGCTCACCTCTACATCACCATTAAGCATATATACTGTATATAAAGGACTTTATAAAGGACATTATTACCATAATTAACAAAGCGCAAATACATTGTTCTTTCTCAATAGTAAAACAGTGGTTTGAGTTAAATTCCTTTAGTGTACAATATCTGCTATGTGTAAAGCTTAGTTAACAACTTCTTTTTCAATATAGACGATGGTTTTACAACTTAGTTTGTGAACTATGTTATTAACAGAACAGAAATGATTCGTCTCAATGCCAAATAAACAGCATGATGCCATTTTGTTCTGTGGAATACATTTGATCACACTAAATCCCCTCCTTGCAGGATCAGCATCTCAATGTCCTTTTTATCTAATTAAAAAAACTATATTGTTAGACTGTTATATTGTTATACAGTACGTAAATTATTCAGTCACCCTAACTTTTTTCACTCTTAGTTATATTGCAGCCATTTGCTAAAATCATTTAAGTAAATTTTTTTCCCTCATTAATATACACACAGCACCCATTAATACTTGACATTTTTGCAGATGTATTAAAAAAGAAAAACTGAAATATCACATGGGCCACATTTATTTAAATCAGGTGCTGTTAATTTTCTTCTGATCGTCCTTGAAATGGTTCTACACCTTCATTTGAGTCCAGCTGTGTTTGATTATACTGATTAGAATTGATTAAAAAAGCCACACACCTGTCTATATACAGTAAGTCCTTACAGCTCACAATGCATGTCAGAGCAAATGAGAATCATGAGGTCAAAGGAACTTCCTGAAGAGCTCAGAGACAGAATTGTGGCAAGGCACAGATCTTGCCACAATTACAAAAACAGTGGCCCCCATAATCCTTAAATGGAAGATGTTTGGAATGACAAGAACCTTTCCTAGAGCTGGCTGTCCAGCCAAACTGAGCTATCGGGGGAAAAGAGCCTTGGTGAGAGAGGTTAAGAAGAACCCAAAGATTACTGTGGCTGAGTTTCAGAGATGCAGTCGGAAGATGGGAGAAAGTTTTAGAAAGTCAACCATCACTACAGCCCTCCACCAGTTGGGGCTTTATGGCAAAGTGGCCCGACGGAAGCTTCTTCACAGTGCAAGACACTTTAAAAATCACCTGAAGGAATCCAAGATGTAAGATCCAGAAAATAAGATTCTCTGGGCTGGCAGCATGGTGGTGGTAGCATCATGCTGTGGGGGTGTTTTTCAGCTGCAGGACAAGATGACTGGTTGCAATGTAGGGAAAGATGAATACGGCCAAGTACAGGGATATCCCGGATGAAAACCTTCTCCAGGGTGGTCAGTGCTCATGACCTCAGACTCGGTTTACCTTTCAACAAGACAATGACCCTAAGCACACAGCTAAAATAACAAAGGAGTGGCTTCACAACAACTCTGTAACTGTTCTTGAATGGCCCAGCCAGTGCCCTGACTTTTGGGGCAATTGAGCTTCTCTGGAGAGACCTAAAAATGGCTGTCCACCAACGTTTACCATCCAACCTGACAGAACTGGAGAGGATCCCCAAATCCAGGTGGGAAAAACTTGTTGCATCTTTCCCCAAATAACTCATGGCTGTATTAGTTTAAAAGGGTGCTTCTACAAAATACTAAGCAAGGGGTCTAAATACTTAGGCCCATGTTATATTTCAGTTTTGTTTTTTAATAAATTTGCAAAAATGTAAAGAAAATCCTGTGTTTTTCTGCCAAAATCGGGTGCTGTGTGTACATTAATAAGGAAAAAATGAACTTAAATAATTTTAGCAAATGGCTGCAATATAACAAAAAAGGAAAAATTTAAGGGGATCTGAATACTCTCAACTCGGTTCCACTGTATATACAATATTCAAATGGATAACTAGATTGAAGTGAAAGTAAACCTATATGAATCATGTAATATATGTGTACTGTGATATAAAGTATGTAAACTGATAATGATGATGTCGGAATGATGAATGAAGAATACACAGCGATTTTCAGGAAGAAAAATGAAAAAAGGCTTTGGGATAGACAATCTTATGTAAAAAAAAAAAAAGTTAATAGCACAAGAAAATGGCATTTATCAAATTTTGCAGTCAAACTGTTAATCTGTAACTGGTAGCTAAACATTTTGATCTGATCCATGTTTCTGTTAAGCAAATTAAATTATAATATTATATAAAAATATAATAAAATATATTATATATAATACAATATAAAAATATTGTTTATTATTATTATTATTATTATTATTATTATTATTATTATTATTATTTTCAGTTAATTTAAAATAATCTCTTTAAAGGAGATCTAAAGATTTATTTATCTAAAGATGACATTACTAAACAGCTCTTCTCAGAATTTTTCTTTTTTTGTAAAAAAAGTGAAAATATTTTAAACTAAGTATGTGTAAAATCTTTCCTGTTACAGATCAGTAATAAATGTGGGCAGTGGCGGACAGGCAATCTGGAGCACAGGGAGTTTTTCCAGTGGGCCGCTGGCCAATGTGGGGTGGCCCAGTCAGTACGCAAATATGTAAAAAATTACGGAAAACATAATATTGCATCTCTTTTTTACGCATATGTTGATGCTTTCTGGATACAGCTAATTTCTTTTAGCAAATTCAAAAAGAAAAGGTGGAGCTAAAAGTCATGTGAAACAAGGAAAAATCTTTTGAGGTAAATCCTGTGAAATGCTTCAAATGAACAGATTCTGGCTAGAACTGGTCAGGGACAGCGAGGCTGGATCCAGCAGCGGACCACATCCCACATCATAATACACTGGCTCATTAAAGTGGAGATTAATTTTTAAAACCACATACTAGTATAAAAATATAACACAAAAAAAGTAAAAAAAAAATATTAAAACTGAACATATATTGGGTCATATTTGTAAAACAAAGAAACAAAGTAAAGAACAATAAGACAAAGAACATATAAAACTACATTTAAGGACAATATTTTCAGTAACCACTAGCACCAGTCTGACAGAGACCCAGGAGGCTTATAAACAGTTTGACAGCAAAATTAGACATTCTGGGACAATGAGACATTATGAGACATTATTGTGATTTATTTATTTATTTATTTCAAAAGATGCAAGACAATATTGCCAAAATGTATCATTTACAGGCTGTTAGAAAATATTCTTTGAATTGTCTCTTATTGAGTCACAAGGGTGTTAAAAAACATTTATCATTTAAAGTTATTCATATCAGTGTAAACTGAGTATGATTTTGAAAGTGCTATAACTCCACCTGCCAAAGTTTCATCCCAGTGGAACAATCTGACTACATGTGCAGTGCCATGGAAATGTATTTGCCCCTTTCAGATTTTTTTCTTTGCATATTTGTCACATTTGTATGGGTGGAATTTCACCTAAACACTTTATGAGAAAAAGACAAACTGGCCTTTTTGTTTGTGAGATATCATGAACGTTTCGCAGGGGGTATCATCGTGATGCAATGTAAGATATACCACTCATCAGTGTAAGATATAAGTGCAGCAGGGTGAGTGATGATGAACCGGTGCCTGCTGATGATGACCAACACCTCTCCCCTGATCTACCAGAGCCGAGTGAAAAGAAACACAATCAAACTGAATAAAATCAGTAGCAGCAGTAGCTAGTAATTATTATAATAGTCAATATTAATTCAAAATAATGTTTCTCAGCATAATTTTGAATTAATATTGACTACCATAATAATTTAAATAAGTAACTAGTTTACTAGCGAGAGCTACTGCTGCTACTGACTGTATTTTAGCTTACCTGTTCAGTTTGATTGCCGTTCTTTTTAAAATATTGTGTTTATCGTTTTAACACAAATTTAAACGTTAAATTTATGTTGTTTTTCTTGATGTCCTTTCCTTTGTTTCTTTGTTTTACTAATATGACCCAATATATTTTCAGTGATATTTTAAAAATTATGTTTAAATAGCATTGATTTCTGTATTGTGTTATATTTTTATACTAGTAACTGGTGTTAAAAATGTATCTCTACATTAATGAGCCAATGTATTATGATGTGGGCTGCTGTGGGCCAGAAAGTCCAGGTCCACTTTTTGGTCCCAGTCCGCCACTGAATGTGGGGATGCGGAGTCAAAGTAAAGCTAACAAGCAGATAAACCCTACACTGACACAATGCAGTTTAACAGAGATGTTAGCGTCATGCGTGTGCTCACACACACATATATCCACAAGGAAACACCACATGCAAACATTACAGCTTTGGAGGAACTTGACTTCATATATCTGATTTTCATCATTCAAATGACTTGTGTGATAAAATGGCTGTATTTTTCCAACTGTGGTTTCCAGCACCAGCAAACAAAACTCCTTTGTGTGTATATGTCTGTAGTGTGGGCGTGTGGATGTGGATTTGTGTAGTATGCTTGAAATATCATGGGGACTTGAACATAAAGGAGGCCTTTGTGACAAGAGGAACAGGGATAAACTCAGACAGTGCTTATGACATAAAGCAACAGCCGCCATGCAAAAGCACAATTTATGCAGTTATCCAATTAGTTGCGGGAGATTTTGTTCACATCTTTAACTGTCATTGAGTCTGTGTCCTTTACAGCTTCATATTCCTGTTCTTGATTGAGATGAGTGGAATCCATTGCAGTCTTCTGTTGTTGATTGTTAAAGATTTGATGTGCTGTGCATGCTGACATGTTTTTTTTTTTGTACATCAATGCTGTAACAGGATATAACTTTCTATATTTTTCTATATTTTTAATTAGGTTATTGCTTAAATTCAGGTTTACACAGTTATGGATGTTCTTAATAAAGTGGCTGGTAAGCAAAAAATATAATAGAAATAATCCTCATAATAATCCTCAATAATATTATTCATCTATTTGGGTAGAAGCAGTAGTACAAACTTTATGAACAGTAATAATGCTTCCATATGAACTTATTTAGAAAGTCATTCAATTGGTTGTTAAGAACAGCAAAAATAAACATGACCTACAGTACCTAGCAGTGCACACTATTTTATAAAAGCTATGTCTCTTTGTACTATAGTCTGCCTCATTCGCAAGCATGGACAAATTTTCTTTTGACTTCCAGACACCTATGGCTTTGGTGTCATCAGAATTTACACCCTGGTTTCCCAGGAATAAGGGAAACACCTTTATAGGGATTTTTACATGTAGCTTGTTACTGAATGATTTACTCCGATAAAGAGTCGTTTAAGAACAGTGGCAGCTGGCACACCTAAAATAGATGCAGGATTATTTTTTATAGACTGAATGAAAATGCTTTTCTAAACGTTGGCTATTGTTATTTACTTAAAATATTTGTTAATTTAATTTAAATAAGGTTTGGGCTCCGGGATGTTAAGCATCGTGATCCTCCTCTTTAATTTCCTACGTAGTCTAATCAGCACTCAACCGCATGCATAACGTTTCCCAGAGAGTTTTCTGGTTATACGTTAGTGTTACACATGATATAATCTAAAGTCTAGATATAAAAGTATACATTTACTTTGCTTAAATTCGATGCAAGTAAAAACACCCATATTTAATTTAAATTCTAAATCTGTAGATTGTAAATTCGTTTAATGTTTAACTTCTATTTTATAAGGTTTTGCCAGTGGTGGTACAGCGCAACGGGGGTCATTATTTATTATTAAGGAAAATTATGATGATCATAACAGCCTACAGCATTTTATTCTTATAATAACGCAAAAACACAAGCGGGGCTGAATGACCGACATCTGCTGACGCAGTACAACATTCTGACAATGTTTTAATTTTATGGACATTTATTTCAGTTAATAAATTTACTACAAATTTAAAGAAAACAAAATATACTATGACACAAAACCCTACAATACACGCGTAGCTTTTCTAATTACACATGATGAAATCTAAAGGCTCACTGTGTGATGTTTAATGTTTACTTCGCTTAAATTTGATCCTAATAAGATTTAATTTAATTTGAATTCTAAATTTGTTTTGTAATTTTAGTACTGTGATTATGAATTCATTTAACAACAATGTTTCACTTGATTTTATCCGCTACTACGTGCAGCTCTAACGGAGCACGGCTCATTAATTCTTGAGAGAATGAACTGATGCCTGAGGCATCAGTCTATGATTATATAGCGCCACTCAGCGGTAAAAGCCAGCAAACTCACAAACCCAAATGCTGCCGCCGTGAGGCGCGACGGTAAAACCATTATTACGGTTGAGTACCTACTGTACCTAAATTTTTTCCCAACTTTTTTCCTTAGCAGAAATCTCTTTACACTTGTATTTCAACTGCTAAAGAAAAGTAAAAGAAAAAATATGATGCTAAAAAAATGCAAATGGGAAAATCCTGCAAGGATTTAGAAGGACATACACAAAACAAATTTAACCCATGCGCACACACTCGTTTTTGTGAGGGCTTTCAGCAGCACTTGCATGCAGCATGTCTGTACTCGTGAGGGCAGTTTCGGCCCACTCGTGAGTAGATTTTATTTGTTAGTCAGTGGGTGGTTTTTGCCTGTCAGTGGCAAAAACCACCCACAGTTGTATTCCTGTGTATGACTTCACTAATAAACACTTCTCTTTTATGATTGGACAAAGTTTTTTGGAAATGTGAACCCATCAACAGACTAATGAAGCATAGCATATATACAAAGTTTGCACTAGCCATATTGATCAGGGATCAAAAATTAGTAAAATTTTATGTTTTATATATTTGCAAATATTTAGTGTGTTTTAATTTTAAATCATTGTACCATTTTTATGTACTGTACATTTAACCTTTCATTTTTAAATTATATTTAGAATGTCTTGTTATGTAAAGACAACACAGAAATGTGGTCATAGTTCACAATGCCAATTTTGTACATCCGTTTGGTATTTGGCAAATTTCTGTAATGATATCCTTCCATTCTTCCAGCCTAAGTGTTGATTGGATGTTCAGCCTCCAAAAATCAAAGAATTATTTTCTTTTCTTTTTTCTTAGGTTTGCGTTTCCAAGTATAAGTTTCCATCCTACAGTGTATTAAACACTGGGAATTATTCTTACAGAAAACATATTTCAGTTTGTCCTATTTTTTCTAGCCACTAGATTTATATTAATAATATAAATTAGAATAAATAAGAATAACATTTCTTTTGTTCCATTAAATTCATCATCTTACCCCTCAATTAGCAGGTATGTGCATGCACACTGTCACATATAGGTAGACAGACAGACATACACACACACACACACACACACACACTGCACATAAATGCAGAAAAATTAAAGAGAGAGAGTGGCACATATATACATACTAAGTAGTTTTACATCAGATGGATGCTTTTGAAGGATTTTTATTTTTACTGATAATGTGCGTTTTTACTATACGTCCCTAATTTTTGAAAACACAGACTGTAATAAAATGTTTAATTAATCACATGCTAACAAGGACAATAGTCTGTGTCTACATAATTGTGTGTGTGCGTGCGTGTGTGTGTGTAAGTAAGTGAGTGTGAGTGTGGTTAAGTTTAACAGGAAATAACTTAAACACATAGCCTTCACTTTCTCAGAAATGTGTGCACATAATTGCATGTTACCTGCTACTTCCTGGTATCATGTTTTTTTTGCTTCTACTAAAGAAAGTTTTTAATTTCTTTTATTTTTTTTTATCCAGATCTCCATTTTGCTGTAGAGTAGATTTCAAGAAACGTGTCAATACATTTTATAATAATAATAATAATAATAATAATAATAATAATAATAATAACAACAACAACAACAACAACAATTATTATTATTATTATTATTATTATTATTATTATTATTGTAGTTGTTGTTGTTCTTCTTCTACTTGAAATATATATGCTGGCTATTTAATCAAGGTATGAATTATCCACAGGTCACATTAGCCACAATGGTATGCATTGCTGTAGCATTGTTACAATAAGCTTATGCAATCTCATAACATTTCTAGATCTTGTATTGATGATTTTGGGTAAAAATGCCTTAACCACTGAGCTACCCCTGGCCTGCTTCATCTGCCTCTTTTCTTATCCTGATGCACCCACCACTCTGGAACAGGGTAAATCTGGACTTATCAGACAAGATTACATAATTCCACTGCCACAGTGCATTCCTTATGCTTCCTAAAAAATAAAAATATAACTTCCAAAATGTTTTGTTTTGACTGGGCATTGTGTTTGCTTGTTAGTTTTTTGTCATTGTCTTTAAAGTTCACTTTTCTGTGATGGAAATCGTAAAACACTCAACACAGCTGGCAGCATGTTGTTAACAAAACACAAACATGAAGTTGCCTCTCTTATACAGTGGTCAACAAAATGTGGTTCCAAATTCTGTGTACTGACTTTTAGCTAATTTGGAAGTCAATGTCAGCATTTTGGCATTGTTTAATTTTACACTCTGATCAGAATTTAACATTTATGAAAGGATTCTTTAAGGCATTTGTAACAGACATAGGTAAAGCTATGGACAAAGATGTAATATCTCAAAATAATAATAATAATAATAATAATAATAATAATAATAGGTTCACAAGAGAGAGAAAAGGCTGGTAAGGGAACAACAATTTGTAATCAATATGATTTAAGCAAGAATAGGAACTTACTTGTTTTGTGTACGTTTCACAACATTAAATATAACCATAGATCGTAAGATGAAGAGAAAGTTAGTGCATGTCTATATTCCTAAACCTAATGACCATTTCCATTATCGCCATTTTAAATGTAATGCTGCAAAAATAATGTGATTGGCCCTGAGAAGTGAACAAACAAGATTTACAGTGCCTGATTTTATTATTTCTTTGTATATTTGTCACACTTAAACAATTGAGATCATCAAGCAAATTTTAATATTACACAAAGATAGCCTGAGTAAATACAAAATGCAGTTAAATGATGACTTAATTTATTAAGGGAAAAAAGCTTTCCAAACTTAATTGGCCCTATGTAAAAAAGTAATGCTAAATGCTAAATCATAAATTAACTGTGATTTTTCTTCCTCGATCCCTAAAAGATGGTGGGACCAGTCGAGCAGTGCTTTATCGGGGGGAATGTGGTGCAGTGATAGAGCTAAGAGTTTAGTGGGTGTTGGGCCGTTTTTAGCTTTATAGAAAAGCATCAGTGTTTTGAATTTGATTTGCTCAGCTACAGGAAGCAAATAGAGGGAGCAGAGAAGTGGGTGGTGTAGGAGAACCTAAAAAGGTTGAAAACTAGCCGTGAAACCACATTCTGTATCCGAGGACAGATGGTGATCTACACCAGCAAGTCCCCTTTTGAATAGCTCAAAGAAGGTTTTGAAGTGGCCTAATTAAAGTGTGGACTTAAATCCGATTGAGATGCTGTGGCAGGACCTTAAACAGGTTAAACCTTGCAATGTGGCTAAATTAACAAGAGTGTTATTGGGCCAATAATACTGGGTCACAGTAATGTGAAAGACCCAGTTATGGCAAACGATTGAGGCTGGCACAACCATTTAATAGGTTTAGGGGGCATTTACATTTTCACATAGGGCCAGGAAGGTTTAGACAACTTTCTCTCCTTAAGAAATAAATAATCCTTTATAAAGTGCATTTTGCATTTACTTGTTTTTTTATGTTGTAAAATATTAATTTTTGTCATCTAAATTTGATTATATGAACGTGTAAGTGTAACAAATACACAAAAAAGAAGGGGGGAAAACTTCACAGAACTGTAAACTGATGAGCCATGGCATTAAAACCACTGACTGGCGAAATAAATAACATTGTTTATCTAATTACACTGGCACCTGTCAAGGGATGGTATATATTAGGCAGCAAGTAAGCAGATCGTCCTTGACGTTGAAGTTGTATTGAGGGCAAAAAAATGAACAAGCTCTTTAAAACTTTGATAGGCCTCACTAAGTATGTTAAACGTTAAAGTCCATGTCATCCCCCTTTTGCTGCTAGGGAACATTTAACATACTTTTTGCAGCCTCAGTTTTGCAGCTACAGGACCTCTGCACCTTGCAGTCATTAAATCTATCGGACAGCTAAAGATTGGCCGACATTGGGTCATCCAATAGGACAATGATCTGAAGCACAGCAGTAAATCTACATCTGGATGGCTGAAAAATAAAAGTACCAAGGTTTTAGAATGGCCCAGTCAAAGTCCAGACCTCAACCCAATTTAAATGTACTGTGCCATTAAATAATTTAAATTTGGTCCTGTGCCTCAACATGGCCCAGTTAAAGTCCGGACCTCAACCCAATTAAATGTACTGTGCCATTAAATAATGACGCCAGATACCACAGGAGACCATCAGGGGTCTTGTGGAGTCCGTGCCTCAACATACCAGAACCATTTTGGTACACATTACAGTAAAACCTCGTATTGCGAGTAACGCGGTTTGCGAGTGTTCCACTAGATGAGCAAAGATTTTTAAAATAAATTTTGGCTTGAAAAATGAGCAAATCTTGGTTTACAAGTACATTTATCACGCATGCGCTTCTTTTTTTGACACCCAGCATCACGTGATCACAGCTGAGCCAACGGATTTTCTCTCTCTTCCACTGCAGAATTGTGGGTAATCGTCTCCCCTGCTGGGTCTTTGTGCGCGTCTCTTACTGGTATAATCAACATTCAGGCACGTGTGTTTACTATAACACTGTGACCATGTGTGTGCGTAAAACATATTTTATTATGTGTATGCATGAGTGTACAGTGCAGCATGTGTAAAGCAAAAACAAGTTTACAAGGTTAAAAATCTATTTTCTCTCTCTGAATCAGCCTGCTCTTTGTTTCTGTGTGCACACCGTGCCACACACACAAACACACAAACACACACGCACCCCTCCTACTTTCGCCTTCACAGACATAAACACACACACACACACACACACTCTCTCTCTTTCTCTCTGCTCTAAACAAAAACGCTGCTCTGTCTTTTTAAAGGTAAAGTGCAGGTTAATTTGTTTTATTTTTACTTTATAGTAGTGATTCCGTTAGTGTGTCGCTCATTCGAGTGTCATTAGAGATTTCTTGTTTATTTTGATGATAAAATAGTGTTTCCGTGTGTGTGTGTGTGTGTGTAGAAAGAGTGTAGGAAGAGTAACTGTGTAAGACGAAAAGAGTAAAAGGGGGTGGGGCTCCTACTTTAGCTTCACACACAAACACAAACAAACACACATACACAGCACCTGTACGCACAAACGGATATAGTTATCTGTCGGGTTAATCTGTTTTATTTTCACTTCATATTTTGTGTTAATTATTTTTATGTATTTATTTCTTTGGGCTATGGAATGAATAGTTTGAGTTTCCATTATTTCTTATGATAAAATTCGATTTGATTTACAAGTGTTTTGGAATTATACTCGTAATCCAAGGTTCCACTGTATTAGGAGGGTGGTGTTAATGTTATGGTTAATCAATGAATATATAAAGTAACTAATAAAACATATATTAACTAATAAAACTAATAATACATTAACAAATGCTTGTGTTTTTTTGGAGTGTGCATCTTTCCTAATGTGCATCATACTTTTGTTGGCCTCACATAAAAAGGAGCTTTGTTACCCAGTAAGTACTGAAAGTATATTGTAGTTTGGAGGTTTATAACTAACTGAAAGGTGTTAATTGCTTGTTTACATAAATTGGATGTCACGTTCATTGTGTATTGTATAGATGAAGCAAGTCAAACCTACTGTTGTATAAAACCTACTCATTATCCTTTATTACCACAAGGAAGGGAAAACTGCACAGGTACACTTTGTGTTTGACTGGGTGAGATAGATGGCTCATTGTTTAGCTTTCATGTTTGCCAAATGAATTCATTACACCGCTGAGTATTCTCTCATTTAGGATAGAACATGTAATTTGTCAAGGCTTCTGGTTTGAAATGTCTTTTATTCAGTGAGATTTGTAGCAATGTTGCTGGAATTATTTTGGCTGTGGACCAACATGTAAGGAAAGGTTAGACCTTACATCAACCTACCAGAAGCCTACCATAAATTATGCCGTTTAAAGCCAACAGGCTGTGTTCTAGAAAAAGTGACACCACTTCCCAAGTTCATAAATATTTGTTAAAGATTAGGTTGTATCCTTACACACTGGCAATAATTTAATTAACACCTAACACAGCACACAGAGTCTATGACATTAGTGTCAATTAAAGCAGATCACAACTGTTTTATTTTCCATAACTCACATCAATGTGAATCAGTTAGTAATAAGAGATAAAACCACCACAGTGTTCATATGTGTGGCTGTGCATGTACCAAGTGTTTTATTGGCTATTTTGTTCTCTGAAACCTGACCCAAGAGGTAATCTCAGCAACAAAATGCAACTATACTCCACAATCCATCCTTTTAATTATATGTTAAGAAAGCAGCAAAAGAAAAGGATCTTGAGAAAACAAAGTGGTTCAATTTAAACAATGTTAATATTTTTTATATTCACTATATGAATATAAGTTTTACAAATGCCAATCTTATTTGCATTATTTACACCATTTATATTTCTCGATGTTAGTATGACTTGTTTCTCTGTAAAATAAATATTTGTTTGCAAAAAAAATCCTTAAAAATAAAATAAAAATCCACTGTACAATTTTACAAATAGAAATGCACCAGAAATGTGGTATATATAAAGATCTGTTGAGGATTCCAGGTAAGACATGACACTTTCACAGCTCAAATTTATAAAAAATAAAGCCATCTCTAAGAACATTATCAAATCACTAATTTACCAATAGGTGTAATTTGTAAAATGTGTAAAATTCGTTATTGCTGGTTATATTTACTGGTTATATATTTATATATTGCTGGTACTTTTACTTTAGCTTAAAAAAAATGAATAAACCAGCAAAATGCAAACCCTTAAAAAGATTCACATCTCTGAATTAAAAAACATTAGATTCAAGAGGCAAATAGAATAAATAAAAAAAAAAAAAAAATTCCTGAGTTAAAAATAACCAGTCATGTGTCAAAGGGAACCACTGAGTTTCACTGCTTCCCATTACAGTGTCAAAACTACATTGTGTCAGCAAAAAACGAACAAGAAAACAAGCTTAATCTACAGTGCTGAAAGTCATTAACAATCACAAATAAGTTAAAAATAACGAGTGACAACTGAATAATATTAAGTCTTAACTAAAAAAGTATAAGTCACATGGCCACATAGGTTAATTAAAAAATTGACACAGACAACAAACATTAAAAACCTCACCTCCATCTGTGGATAACAACAACAACAACAACAAAATCATAACTGGTGTGCCACATGTTGACTCTTGCATCTGCAATGGGTCCGGCGGTCATGGCAAAGTTGACAGAGAGCCAGGCAGCCTCGAGCGGGGCCATAGCACAGTAGGCACGGCAGGACGAATGCCATGGCTGCTGCCATACTCCATCGTGTACACCGTCGGGACTCCTGACAGGAAAACGGGGCATCAGCACTGGAGTCCTCATCATCACTGGAGCAGTGGTAGAGCAACGCTTTAAGGCAGCACACACATGTGGTATACTCCACTAGTGCTTCGGCTGAGCACAGGCAGCGATGCCCACACATCCAGCAAGATGGAAGAGGCGTGGCAGCAGTGCAGTCCTTGCACTTGCAGCGATTGCAGCGATCACATGGGCTTGGGTGCTTTCTGTTGTGTTGCTTTGTCATTTCCTGTTTTGGCTCCAATTTTAAATGCTTTTGATCTGTGGAAGCATTTCCCAGCAGCTTTGTCTCTTCCTGTTTTGAGTCGCAGCTCTTGGGTTGCTCCTGTATTGCAACATCTAGTTCACCTACAGATCCTAGACTTGTCTGTTCTGGGACAGAACTTCCACTCAAGTCTAACACTTCCTGTTTTGATTCAGTGTTCGTTTGTTCCTCTACTGCTGACAAATTTTTGCCAACATTTTCCTGGAAGCTGAGCTCCTGAGTTAGTCCCTTCTCCACGTCCTGTTCGCATTTTTCTGCCTGTTCCTTTACTACAGTTTCACCACTGTGTTCCACAGTCCCATGCTCCAAGGATGGTCCAGTGTCAGTGGACCTCTGAGCACTCTGAGGTGAATTTGAAGAATCCTGAGTTTGATCATCTGGACCAGGCACAGCACCTTCCTCTGGGGTGGGGTCAGGCATTTGTGGGCGTGGCCAGGTCATGGGACTCTCTGTGTATTCGTTGCAGGAGTGGACAGCTTGGATCTGGTGGAGCGAGAGAAGGCCACTGCCGCTGTCCTGGGCTCTTGGCTCCATTGTTGCTCAATAAGAGGATGTGAAGCACTCGGGAGCGAAGTGAACACATCTGAAAGTCCTGCAGGGGGAACAGAGCAATAAATGCAATGTCATTGTCCCTGTACATGCAAATCAGCATGACTGTAACCAACAGAAGCTGACTAATCAGCATAGGGATGTAAATGAGAGAAGCTTGCCTGGTATCTATTTCACTCAAAAACAAATCCTGCACAAGAACAGTGGCAGCATTAAAGCCTCAACATTATTAACAATTTTTCTGATAAAAAAAAACATTTTCTGAAAGATTAAAATTGTAAACTGAATTGACAGTTCTTGGCCACAATTAGTGAGAAAAACATACTTTTTACACAAAAAGACAAATTAGCCTGAGTCAAGTTGTTGTTTCAGGATCTATTGCTTAAGTTAAGCTGATTTTTAATGTACAGAAAAATGTCTGTATGAACAGAAGCAAACAGAAGAGGCGAATAAACAAATTCATGCAAATACTGAGGACACATGCACACACAGGGTTCTTTGTGCACTGCTCTCCCACCACCGTTAATGGCTTTCGCTCTTTCCGTCTTCACCTAATATTAGTGATGATGTACACAAAACTTTTAATTAATATACTGAGAATGCCATATACAATTTGTAGAAAATGTTTTAATCAGATGTTAATGTTTTGATCTCACATGTTCTGAGACTATCCATATAATTCTACATTAGGTGTGACCTAACATTCTAAAGAGCACACTTAATTAGCAGCCTTCATTTTGAGACTGCACTTGAGATACCCCATGTAGCAACCAGCCAATTACAGACTTACACAGTAGCCCTGTTTGCCTTGTTAGCTTTGCCTGGCTAGGCTAGATTTCACTTAGGGAGGGTGCTTTCACACTAGGCGCGTTTGCTTTGTACAGTGCCTGGGTATGATTGCACCTGCCTAAGTGAAATCTAGCCTAGCCAGCACCCTTTTCCCTGGTGGCCAGCTTTGACATTAGTACCACCAGTGTGCACATGTGACACAGAAGGTGGCAGTATGCATCTAGGTGGTTTATGACTCACTAATAAACACAAAGAGAAGAGTACAAAGAATTCAACCTTCATGCTATGCCTACTATTAAGTATATCTTAGAGGAAACTGTCCCTTTCACCTGTCTTCTTAGTTTATTAGCCATGGCTGAGAAGACATTGCATTGATGATATCCAGATATAACCAGCTGTCCACTTACATATAGAAAAGGCTGGGTTTGATATTTAAATTGAACCGTGCCTGAGAGCGCAACACTGTACTTCATACCACTAGTGGACTTGAAACTTAACATAGTATGCTGATCTGTGCCCTGACACAGTACAGAGTGTTCACATTATACAAACAACAAGACTTTCGAGGTCAAGTTTACTCAGGTGTGTCAAGTCCATAGTTTAAAAGCACCTTTACTAAGTTTAAATGAATTTCAATCATTTAATTATCTTTTACTCTCTAAAGGATCCATTACTAGTTGCATTTTCTATTACTCCTTAATAGAAAATTCCTTCCACGGTGTATGTCATCTTTCATTCAGTCCGTTACCTTTCTCTTCTTAGCTTCTCTTTCACTCTTCAGGTTATCTCCTTTACCTATTAGGTCTGTATATTTCATTAGCTATGTTACCTTTTATCATGAATAAAGGAGTTATCCTTTATTCACAAAGTTATCTTTCATTCTCCAGTTTATCTTTCACTCATAAAATTACTTTTTACTTTTTATACTATTGTTACTCATCATTCCAATTCATTGTTGTTTACTATATTTCACTCATTATTTTATTCTTTGTGTCCATGTTATCTTACATTTGATATATTATCCTTCATGTTCGATGTCATCCTTCATTTGCTAGGCTATCGTTAACTCAAGGTCATATTTTATTCACTGTGTCATCTTTTTTTTGCCTCAATTCCTTTTTTTTAATAAAATTATTTAATAAATTGTGAAAAAGATTTTTTCCCTAGTATTCTTCCAAGTATTTCATTAAAAGAAAACCAATCCTGTCAAACATGCTTTGCATTTAAAAAAAGGCATTAAAAATACATGTAAATGTCTTAGTCTTAATAGGACATTTTAAATATTTTCAGTTTAATTAAAATGCTTATTGAGAAAATAACAAGAATAATTATTTGCCTTAAGTATTGATGCGAAGTAATTCCAATTTTTAAAAAATCTGCATTTTTGTTGAGTTTAAAGGCCCATTGCATTCTTTTCTATAGGTAGACTTTTATCTTAGTTCTATCTTCCAAGAAATGTTTTACTTGAACTTTTTGCCCAATACTATTTTTTTGGCAATTTGCTTCTTTCTAGTAGGGTGTAAGTTTTTATTTATTATAATGACTTACTATTATGCGTTAGTCAGTTATAGAAAACTGGCAACCTTGAGATCTGGAAAGGGTGGGTGTGTGGATTTGAGAAGAACTTTAATGAGAAGAATGAGTTCTCAGCGAATGTATGGTGAGCATATGGCGAGAATGAGGAGTATCTGCCAATCTTGTCTAGAATAAGGCGCGCTTGTACGGGAACGAGGAGTGATGGAGATTGCTTAATGTGCAGCCCGCAACTATGAGGATAACTAGGTGAGAGCATCATGAGCAAGTTATGAGAAAATTATAAGTACCGCATAGTGTATTTAAAGTAACACAGCAAAGAATTTCTTCACAATTTCTTTAAAGGCAACATAGCTGTCGTCGTCCAGGGTCCATGAGATCAGCAAGAAACAGTGGAGCGACTTTGGGGAGTGCCCAAGAGTGCCCCAGAAGTGAGATTACAAGTGCTAGGAGAGTGCTACAAAATATAGGAATATTTTTTTTCTCACAAAATTATCTACAGAATGAATTAACATTTGAATTCTTGTTGGACTCCTGTATGTATAAAAAAACACACACTGTGTGTACTATTTGCTATAGACTGCACTGTTACATTTTTGCACAGCTAGGTGAACCCTTCTTTCTCGATAGAGAAAATAGGGATCATATCTTTAGTCAAAGATCAAATCAACATTTTATCAAAAAGTAACATGCTGCGCACAGCATTAGAAATCAACAAAATAAAACATCTTACTGTTAAATTACTTATATTGTAAATACAAATATTTAGATTTATCTTTAGATTAATTAACATATGGACATATGCATTTGTTAAAAGTAAAACATTCACTATACATTTTTTGTTTTAGAAAAACTTGTTAGTGAGGCTGATCATTAAAAAGGCTGCAATTTGCTAGGTGATGTAAGGTAGTGTAAAGATTGGATTGTGGAGCAATGGAAAAAAGTCATATGGTCTAATGAGTCTGGTGGTCTGACATTTACTTTTACTATCTAGGTTAACATTCACCCTGTTACAGTATCTTTCACTTGCCTTTTTAAACTTTCATTTATCTTAAACTGGCAAGTTTAGTAGTTACCTGCTAGACATGCTGTCAGTCACTAGGTTTGCACTCGCATAGTTAGCTTTTATTTATTTAATTTATTATCTTATACATCTTTACTATATATCTTTCACTTTCTAAATTACCTTTCATTAGCTTTCCTTAAACTCATTAATTTTCCTTTCACTTACATTGCTCTTGCTAGTTTAGATATTACTTGCTAGGTCAATCTTTCATTCACTAGTTTACCATTTATTCACTAGGTAGGCGATCAACTGTATAACTCACGAGGATTGCTGTTAATTGCTAAGTTTCACTCTACAGTTATACTTTTACTTCACTGTCACTCACTACCTTGCTCTCATTGAAAGAGTGTACTTAAGTGTTTGTTTTTGTTAAAAGCTGTTGGTGGGAAAAGCATGACTTGTGTTATTATCACTGTTACTATTAATAAGCATGTTTTAAGTAAGTATACTTTCAAAAACTGCTTTTTATGTTGAGTTTTAAGGCCCATTGCATCCTTTTCTATGGGTAGACTTTTATGTTAGTTTTACCTGCTAGAATTCTAGTCAAGAATTTTAAAAAATATATATATTATAAGTTAATTTATTATCTTTATAGTAGGGTGTAAGTTTGATATATTATTGTGACTTACTAATATGGCTTATTATTATGAGTTAGTGTGAACACATGAAACTTTGTACAGACAGTAATATGAGCTTAGAATTAGAATTAAACCCTAGCCCCTGGAGCCCCTTAGGAGATGGGAGAGGATATCTGCAGTAGCATTATATCCATGCCGCATCACTGACATCATTATCCATCTATATATTTATTACACAGACATACAGAAAGAGACAGAGAGAGGGAGAGAGAGACCGCCTGTCAACCAGACAGAAACAGAGAGAGACAGACCAAGAGACATGCATTCTGTCAGACAGAAGAAAGATAGTCATTGAGACAGAGATATAAAGAGGCAGATGCTCAGACTCTTCCAAAAGAGATAGAGGAACAGAATGTCCTCTGTGTACAGTCAGTGGGTCAGAAAGAGGGACAAACAGGCAGGCAAAGAGACAAATAAGCAGACATAGATCCACTCTGTGGAACTGCTCTTACATTCTATGTTAAAAATCCACACAAATAATAATCATAACACCCATAATGCACTGCGACGTGTTCATGAATACTCATTCAACTATTCAGGCTAAACTTCCCATCTCTACGCGCGCGCACGCACACACACGCGCGCGCACACACTCCTGCGATCTTTTACTCGTGTCAGAATTAAGCGCGCGGAGGGTTTTTTATTTCTAAAAAAATCTTGACGGAATCATTTTAATGCTAATATCACAAAAACAGCTGTTTTAATTGTTTATAACGAAAGACATGCTTAAATATAGAACTTTAAAAACTTACCGTAATTTCAACACACCAAGCCCGTGTGTGTGTTCGTTCGTATGTGCGTGCGTGTCCAAAGTAGAAAGTTTAATACATCCTCTAGCACAAAGCAGAGTAACTAGATGTCTGTGTTTTTAATCACTTTTTATTTAAAAACAGCTGGAGCTGTAAAATGTTACAAATGGCGGCCCAAGTCCAAGTGCAGGAAAGAAACACGCGCTCGCGCGTGTGTGCGTGTGTTTGTGTGTGTGGGGATGGGGAGGGGGGGGGGTGTTGGGGGTGAGACGACAGAGCAGCTCTTTGTCCCGCAGGATGTAACGCATCCGGTCCGCGCGCGCACAGGCACAGGGGATTGCCACATCGCCAGAAAGCACATCGCCAGAAAATAATGTTAATCCAAACGCGAAGGGTTTCAACTATGACCCGGAAATGTGATCCTGTTCTAAACTTCAAGGGAAATATTAATTACTTTAACAACAGAATTTTTATTAACCAGTCGACAGCCATTTTTTTTGTCAGGCGATGTTAAAAATATCCAACCTGGCAACTCAGAGCTCTCTCTCTCTTTCTCTCACACTCTGTGTGTGTGTGTGTGTGTGTGTGTGTGAGAGAGAGAGAGAGAGAGAGAGAGATTGCCCTCTAGTGGTGCATATTACAATTCCAAATCGTGCGTAGTTTCATCCATCCATCTAGGAACCGTGGAGGCCAAAGGTGTTCTAGTGATGGGAAGTTTGAATCATTTTGGTGACTCGGTGAACAAATCTTTTTTAAATTCATTTAGTTAATTTCATTCTTTTGATCAGGAATAAAATAAAACGTTACATTTTCAATAAATAGACCCCTAACTCTTATCTTCTGGGCAATACCCAGGAGTACCCAGAGGAAACATGCAAACTCCATGCGGCAGACCACGAGGCAGGAATATTACTGTACATACAGTCTTTCATTTTTAAATGTATTGCATAGTTCCTGTATTACAATAACTTTAAACTGTGATTAGTACAAACTTGTCATACCCATGATTAAATTTTTTTTATTATTTAAATACAGGGTGGGCCATTTATATGGATTCTTTGGGAATGGTTGGTGATATTAACTTCCTGTTTGTGGCACATTAGTATATGTGAGGGGGAAAACTTTTCAAGATGGGTGGTGACCATGGTGGCCATTTTGAAGTCGGCCATTTTGGATCCAACTTTTGTTTTTTCAATTTGAAGAGGGTCATATGACACATCAAACTTATTGGGAATTTCACAAGAAAAACAGTGATGTGCTTGGTTTTAACGTAACTTTATTCTTTCATGAGTTATTTACAAGTTTCTGACCACTTATAAAGCAGTTATTAGCAGTTTACACACTAATCACATGTGAGGAGTGGTTAAAAATTGTCTGTTGATGTCTGGTGAATGCAGTAACCAGGTCATTGCAGAAGATTTCAATGCAAGACACTACGAGACCACCTATCTCCCGGTGTAACAGGCGGTTGCCTAGTTACGGGCTCCCCGCCAGCGGGGGGGCTACAGCCGCTAATTATGTAATTTTAATTAAAGAGGAAGAGAGACTGGGCCTAGGTAACAGCAGCCATTCCATAGCCTCAAGCCAAATGCTAATAGCTGAAAGCTAATGCTAAAGCCTAAACCTGAGTGCGGGATATTTTTGTCCAAAGCGCATGTGAGTACATGGGTTTTAATATATATTTATCTTATTTGTGCAAAGCACGCCGAGGCGTATATTGTATGTTTATGTTTTGAACCCATGGCGTTCCTCCTGCTGTGATCATGCAGGAGGGTTTTTGTTTCTTTATCCTGTTGTTCTGTGTCTGTGTGTTGCCTGGGAGCTGGAGTGTCGGCTATCCCCTGGAATTGAACACGTCAGCGGCAGAGTGCACACGGTGCCATGGGCTCGGCTGCTCCGGCGCAATCGTTGGAAGGACGTCGCTTACGGCAGGGACATCGGACCCGGAGCGGGACGTCCCCTGGTTCTATCATTTTACTTTTAAGGAACTTTTTGATTCAGAGAAAGGACTCTTTACACGAGCACGGACTGAGTGGGTGTGTGGTGTGAGTGGCCGGCGCGTGTGAATGGTATTCTGTACAGCACAACAATAAATGTAAATTCACTTTGATTATATATCGTTGTCTCTGGTGGTCTTTATCCTATTCCCTGATTTCTGTTAACGGCTAATTATTGTTTTAATAACAGTAGCGAGTTTGTTACAGTGGCACCCAACGTGGGGCCATCAGAGTTTATACATATTGTGTGTATTTTACATTTACGTGTTGTTATTGCTGTTCGTTCATGCATGGTTATTGGTGCTGTTAGCTGTTACCTATCCAGCCTTCTCTTACTCTATTTTACACTCTACAAAACATCACTCAGGGTTTGGTTAAACATTCTGTTTTTAAAGGTAAATTGGGGCTAGTCATGGCCGAGTCCGATGCACAAGCTGAGGAAGGGTCGGTAGCTCATGACTTCACAGCAGGCCTTTTCGTGACGCTTCGTGAGCCCATTCAGGACGAGGGCCCACAAGGTGACGATGGGGTAGAGCAACCTCCACCTCCTCCTCCCGTCGACGCTAAAGACGACCAAAGCTTCATTTCCATGGTGCTAGCAGCCTGCTTCGGTCAGATAGAGGTGGCTCTGCAGGCGCTGGAAGACAAGCTCACAAGGCGAATGGAGGAGCTGTCGGATCGGGTGAATGAGCTGCAACGCATCCACAACACAGAGGTATTAAGCTACCAACATAAAACTGGAGAATGTCCAGGTGGCGAAAGAGCATGGTGAGGAGCAGCTAAACAACGTAGGCCTTTCTATGGTGGAGTGCATGAAGAGGCGAGACTCACAGTTAAAAGCTATAATGAGTGCACATCCGGTCGCTACCACCACTCCTCATCCTCTCCCTCCTAGTAGCTGCCCACACCCTCCAACTTCCAAACCACCCGCAAAGCACGTCTCTCTGTATGTGGCCAATCCATTGCCCCAAGTGTCTGATGTCACCAACTCTGCCATCTCCAGCCTGGTAAGCAACGCCTCCCTGTCTGAAGAAAACAAATATCAGTTGCAGGAGTTGTTATTAGAATGGCCAACTGTATGTACCGACAAAATTGGCCATACCAAGGTTTTAACTCACCACATATATACCACGGATGAGAGACCAGTCAAGAAAAGGGCTTACCCTATTCCTGTCCACAAACAGCAGATTGTAGAGGAGGAGGTCACCAAGATGCTAGAGGCCGGTATCATCAGGCCATCTACCTTGCCCTGGGCCGCTCCGGTCATACTGGTGGGAAAAAAGGGAGGAGGGACCCGCTTCTGTGTGGACTTCAGGGCCCTCATAAGCAAAACACTGCTGGACGGCTTCCCTATGCCCCAGGTCCACGAAATCCTGGAAGCGCTCTACGGGGCCTCTATATTCAGCTCTCTGGATCTGCGCAGCAGATACTGGACCCAGATAGCATCCCCAAGACAGCCTTCGTTACCAAGAACAACCAGTACGAGTTCCTCGGTCTTCTCTTCGGCCTAAAGAATGCAGGAGCGACATTTCAAAGACTCATGACCTCCGTTTTAGCTGAAGCAATCGGAAGGTTTTGTTTTGTCTACATAGATGACATTGTTGTCTATTCAAAGGACACCATTGCTCATCTTGATCACCTCCGACAGGTTTTTCGCTCCTCAATGCTGCTGGTCTCACTCTCAATCTGAAAAAATGTAACCTCTGTCAGACTACTTCCTCCTTTTTAGGACATGTCATATCAGCAGAAGGCATAAAAACAGAAGAAGCCAAAGTAGCAGCAATCCAAACTTACCCTGTTCCCTGCAACCTGAAGGAGCTACAACGCTTCCTAGGGCTGGCTGGTTGGTACCACCGGTTCATACCCCACTTCTCAGAGCGTGCTGCTCCTTTGCACGCCCTGAAGAAGAAAGGAGCCAAGAATGCCCTGAATGGGGCCCTGAATGCCAGTCAGCCTTCGAAGATCTGAGAGCGGCTCTGCAACACACACCGGTTTTAACAGCTCCAGACTTTAGCCGTCCCTTCAAGGTACAGACAGACGCCAGCAACATCGGCCTAGGTGCGGTGCTCACCCAAGATCATGATGATGGGGAACATGTGATCGCCTACGCCTCCCGGCTGCTGCACGGACCCGAAACCAGGTATTCGGCATCAAAAAAGGAGTGTCTGGCAGTAGTGTGGGTGGTGGAGAAGTGGCGTCAGTACCTGGTGGGAAAAGCTTTTACTATCATTATGGACCATGCTGCTTTGACTTGGGCTTTTAATCATCCAAACCCCTCCTCGCGCCTTACACGATGGGTACAGGTGTTTGAATTCGTGGTTTAATACCGAAAGGGACAATGTAACATCGTACCTGACTCCCTGTCACGATGCTGGGAGGGAGAAACCATGAATGCCCCTTTGGCCGTATAAGGGCAATGATCTCCCTGTGATTGGGAGGAACTGGAGAAGACCCAAAAGCCGGATGAGATGCTTCAGACACTGTGGAGAGAGGCAAGGTTAAAACCTGACGTGGAAAAAATACATTATCGTATAATTAATCAGTTCCTGTATCGTCAGATCCCAAACAGGCTGGGTGAATCTCCTTCAGCTGGTCATCCCAACATCTCTGCGTCCTCAGTATCTGCAGTACGCCCACAACAACCCTCTCAGTGGTCATCTAGGGCGGATGAAGACTCTACAGAGGCTGCTGGAGGTCGCCTACTGGCCTGAGAAATGTGAGAGTTTGTTGCTACAGTTAGCAAACTGCTAATAACTGCGCAGATGCTGGTCAAGTTTTATCGCTAAGGTGATAAATTCTTCCAGTGAAAACTCAGCGTCTGAATCTCGGAGTTCAGTCCATCTAGAAACCAAGCCAGCAAGCTTTTGTCACACCACCCGCTTTCGGCAGCCAGAACTTTACCGCATACGCTGCCACAGGCGTGTTACCGTGTCTTATCCTCAGCAGCTGCTGTTCTCCAGTTTTCCACAGGTCTGAGTGGTCGAAGACTGCACGAAGGGCCTCGATGAAGCGTCGATACCTGGTGGTTGTGGCGCCTCCAGTGTTACACACGGCCATAGCCCAGTCCAGAGCTCTCCCGGTGAGATTGATGGGTAATAAAGCTCACTCTCTGAGATTCAGTCATGTTCGGGAATTCTGCTAAATATAAAGTTCGCAAGCAAGCAAAAAACGACTGCAACCCTCTGGGTCACCTCCGTACCTTTCTGGAGGGGCGGGATGTGAAATTGCCGGTGCGCCAGGTGCCTGCGGAACAACCGGAGGTAGTTTTGATGCTGCGTGTTGGCTCACGCTGCAGGGCTCGCGCCAAGCTGTCTATCTCCTGCTGCTGGTCGCGCAGGTAGCTGTGGAGGCGCGCATTTTCGTCCGGCAGGGGTACTCCTGCTGCGTCCATGAAGGTCAGTTCATCTGTCATGATTCAAGGGTATTCAAAGGACGCAAACGCAGGTATTTTGTAAAGATATTGTTTCAGTTTTCTTTTCTTTTTTTCTTTATACTCTTTTCTTAATTAAAGTCACTTGAAAAAATAAAGAAAACATACAAAATGAAACTCAAAGAACAAAAACCAAAACTTGCTCCTCGTTAGCCCCCTCAGGCTGGGTCTGCAGGCGAGCACACACACACACACAAGCACAGGAGATTAGTTCCAAAAGCATAACAGAAGTCACATGAGATTCATGGCAAACGTGTCTGATGTCCTTGACCTTGATCAGAAATGCCTGTATCTACAGGCCTTACCCCGACGCTGCAGACTCTGTTCAGTCCTGAGGAGGACACATGCATACACCGCGGGTTAGGAGACATAAACAAACGTGGTGACAACGGTGAACAGACAAAACTCTACGGGTTCGACTGGTTTAAGTAGAGACACTCAGGGGAGAGACACAGGTGCAAATCATTAGTGATTGGAAGACATACTTCGTTCACACACTAGGGGGAGACAAAGCTGCAGCTCAGTAGTCCGGAGACCCAGATCTTGTTTCCCAGGACCGTGGTGGTACAGATGTGACATACATACATTATTTTAACTAGTTTACTGCATATCGTATTGTGTATGACTGTGTATGGGACAAATAAAATTTGAATTTGAATGTAAACACGTCATGTGTCTGCATATGCAAGGTGGAGAATGCCTGTCTGCCTAGTATTCTGAATGCCTCTGTGTCTGCCTGTCTAAATGGTAATGTGAGAAATTTGGAGCTAAATTGAGATGGATCTCTGCTATATATTTATATTCTAATTAAGCACATATGACAGATAAGATATAGAAATCTGGCAGGTAAAATTTTTTTTTTTTTAATGGGACAGCCACAGTACAGTATACCCACAGCA
The DNA here is from genome assembly GCF_024256425.1 of Clarias gariepinus. Classification (NCBI taxonomy): domain Eukaryota; kingdom Metazoa; phylum Chordata; class Actinopteri; order Siluriformes; family Clariidae; genus Clarias; species Clarias gariepinus. Next base: position 22,378,975 of record NC_071117.1, read on the forward strand.
CTCAAAGAATACTGTGAAATTTTCTTAAAACCTTGTAGAGTCATGCCCCCAAAAAGAGTCATGCCCACAATGGAAACCTGCACAATACTGTATAGGATGAACACTTTGGTATCAATGGGAAAAAGAAAAAAAAACATGCTGGATATCTATATCTGTCTATGATATGAACTTGTGTCCTAACCCTAGCAACAAAAGGATGCAACAACGTTTGATGCAAATTAAATTGATCAACCTACAAAGGGCTGAATTCAAAGGCACAAGTATGTATGGTATTATTAACCTGTATTATAAACATAATATTAGACCTGCAAATTCTGGTGTTCTCCAAATGCCAATTGAGCTCCACGGTGCTCCGGGAGCTCCGGGGAGTGAGCATATGGCCCACTAGAGGATGTTGAAGTCTCATGAAGTCTGTTTCAGTTTCTCTGTTGTTCATAGACACCAGTGGCCTGCTGCGGCTCATTTTGTAGTGCTCTGGCAGTGTTCATCCTGTTCCTCCTTGCACAAAGGAGCGGATACTTTCCGACAGCCCTGCAGATGGGTTAAGTCCCTTCTGTGATCTCTTCAGCTCTCCTAGAATTTCAGTCTCCTGAAATTTCTTCCATGCTCTTGAGACTGCTGGGAGACACAGAAAATCTTCTGGCAATTGCACATATTAATGTGTCATTCAATAGGAGTTGGACTGCCTGTGCAACTTCTATAGGGTCCACATATCGCCTAATGCTACTAGTAGAGACACTGACCCTAGCCAAATGCAAAATGAGTGAAAGACAGTAAAAAAAAGCCTTCAGAGAACCTTCCAGAAGAACAATCTTGTCTCCCCTTCCTCTGTGTCTTCAAGCACTCTATCATCCCTCCCAGACCCAGACTTTTTCTCTCTACCACTAGACTTTCCTCTCCTCTCTCTCCTTATCTATGGATCTCCTATGCTCTCTGTCCTCTAAACCAACTAAACTATCATCTGTCCTTGTCCTCCTGGACCCATCAGCTGCATTTGACACAATGAAATGGAACTACAAACCACAAGATTCTATTATCTATTCTTACAAGCCTTGGAATCTGTAGAACAGCAATGGTTTGCTTCCTACCTAGAAGATGAGGTCATATGAGGTGACATCGAGGGGATTTAAATCTGCTCCACACAGACTCTCTACTGGTGTCCCACAGGGCTCATTACTTGGTCCTCTTCTGTTCCCCCTCTATACCTGGTCTTTTGGTAAGGTCATAACATCACATGGATTTTCATACCATTGTTATTCTTTACTTTCCCTCCTCCGACACTCAGGTTTCCACCCGGATCTCAGGTTGTCTGGCAGATATCTCATCCTGGTTGGCAGATCATCAGATGAAGCTCAATTTGAGTAAAACTGAATTGCTGTTCATCCCTGTTGATTCATCCACAGGTCAAGACCTTGTTATATCCCTGGACAACAATCAGCTCACTCCAGCAGCCACTGCCTGAAATCTTGGGGTAACTGTGGACAATCATCTATCATTTTCCGCACACATCGCAAACCTTACTTGCTCTTGTCTAGGACTTGTCTTTCAGGTCCTGGGATCGGACATTGCCCAATCTTTGTTCCCAGCACAATGGTGATTCCCGTGAGAACCAATGAGAGTATAAGAACTCGGAAGTGACGCAGGCGGCGGCGTGGCTTTTTTCTTTATATTGTAACGGCAATGCTATATACTTCCAGGTTTTCCAAATATTGCGGCAGTGATTTGTTCTTGCAAGGTATCTACGTTAAGCACTTTCTGAATGTGTTGTTATGTTTGACTGTGCCTAGTACAAGTTGTTGGACGTATCTCCAATTCACGGTGTTGAGTCAAGGTTAGTATGCCTGAGGGTGTACATAGGCGGCACGTAGAGTAAGACTTTGTTTGGGAGCTGTTAACGGCCCAACAGTAGCTTGGTTATGTGGGGGTTTGACTCATTTACATATATAACATTTCAAATTTAAATTTCATTTGTCACATACGCAGTCATACACAATACGATATGCAGTGAAATGCTTAGACAACTGCCCGTGACCTTAAGATATAAGACTATTATGAGAAAATGAACATGAAAAAGAAAATAGAATTAAATTTAACTAAGAAAGAATAAAATGTTTGTGCAAGACAAAATATACAAAATATGAAAAACATAAGAACAATATAAGATGAATAAGAAAAACCTAGCTGTACAATATAGAAAATATAGAATTTATGAAATTTTTGTATGTGAATGAAGTTGTATATAAATAGGAATGTCCAGGGGTTGTGCAAATAGGCCTGAATGTGTAATATTTAAAATGGCTTTTTGTATCAGAAATGTCCATGAATGTGCAAGTGTGCAGTAATTACTAGTGTCAATGAGTGTAAATAAATGTTCAGAATGTCCAGAGTAAGTTCAAGAAACATATTTGTGGATGTGCAAAATTAATCATTACTGTATGGTGTACTGATTAAGAGACTGTATCGCCTGCGGGAAGAAGCTCCTCCTCAGTCTTTCTGTATAAGTTTTCAGGTAGCAGAATCGCTTTCCTGACTTCATCAAAAAGAACAGTCCATTGCTGGGGTGGCTGAGGTCCATCACGATCTTCCTGGCCTTGGTCCAGCACAGGAGCTTGGTGCGGATAATGAGCTCAGCTGATCCCACCACCCTCTGTGAAGCTTGTCTCTCCAGCATGGTGCTGTTTCTGAACTAGGTCATGATGTTTCCCATCAAGATGCTCTCTCACTGCATAAAAAGAGGTGTATCTGTATTAGGAAACTCCTGTATGCACCACTAATTTTCGGGAGTATCTACAAGTACCACTAAACATATACATCAAATTCCACCAAGCTAGGATACTTCTGGATTGATACCAATTCGTATACAATTCGTAACAATATCTTGCTGAGGAATTCCTTGCCATGGCAAATAATCCACTCAAGGATTTTGTCAGGAGACATTCACACCTCAGCCCCCATTGCTCAACTCTGCTCTTCCCTATTGGTTTCTTATCTCAACATTGATTGGTTGTTTAAAAAAAAAAAAACACTTCCAAAACCCTGACATCTATTGGGACATTACCTAGTCACTACTTTTTATATGAAAAATAATGTTCCTACCAGCCCATTATTATTTTCTGTTCAAATTTAAAGATGCCCGCGTGTGTGCAAAAAGACGAATTCAAAGAATACAAAAGTGAATAATCTTTAATAAAGTTGCCTAATACAATATTTCCAATGCTGAAGCAAACGTGATTTTGTTTTAGTCTATTTGCTGAATACAAAGAGACAGCGCGCTCCGATGTGACACCCACAGAACCCCCCAGTTACTGTAATGCCTCTTCTTACCTTACATTCGTGAAAGGTGTGAAGTTATCAAACCGGTTTCGCAGATGGGGGAATTCACAGAATTAAGGGTTTTAAAACAAATGAACAAGACCGAGCAGACGTTTCTTCCTTAAATTTATTTCGCCAGCAAAACATGAAAATATTTTATATTTAATAAAACTGTATTGAAACAAAATTGTGTATTTTCCTTATTTAATATCACTTCCGGGACATTGTTGTCCAAACGTTGTATGTATATGGAAAACAGTAAAAACTAAGCGCAAACAAAAAGGACGAATAAAGGAATGTAAAAAACATTAACATCTTTACCGTGTTTAAATAAATAAAGAGTTACTGCATTATGTTTCAAAACATTCTTAATTTACATTTTTCTCCTAATTATATTGTTACGGGGTGCGGTGTAGAGATCCGCACCAAGAGATGTTTTACTGATTATAAGAGCCCTGACGTAGGGCTTTAGAGGTGGTCAGTGAAATAGGAGTTATGAGTGCTTCTGACAGACAGGGGAAGACATTTCTGTTTGGAGATAGCGTGGGATTATTAATTACGAAACTTAAAAGGAAACCAAAAGAAAACTGAAAACACAAAATAGGGCTCCGTCATCTACGCAAGAACAAACCCTTTTCTGGAAACTAAAACAAAAACTAGGAAGCTCTCGGGTCTTATGCCTTTACCGAGGATTTATAGTAGGAAGAGAGAGAGAGTTTGTGCTTTGTGCACTTTAACCTGAGAGCGCGCGCTAAAATGATGCGTGTTGCTCTCTCTTTCTCGCCGGTGTTCTGGACAGACCGAGGCTTGGGCTTTGCCTGTGTCTTCTTCAGCGCGCTTTGTATTTGGCCCTGACACCTTTTACCGGTGCGACCGAATGATCACACGAGTGCCGCGGTATCACGACCCAGCCCGTTCTGAACAGTTTATGTGTGACTCTGCCCCTTGAGCGAGCCACGTCGTTACATACATAAATCGTTTTAAACACCTCAATTCTGCAAATTCCCCCGTCTGCGAAAGAGGTTTGATAACTTCACACCTACATCAAAGGTGAGAAGAGGGATTACAGTAACTGAGCGCGCTGTCGCATCGTATATACTGTGCAACTGTGTTTTTCAGCCTTTTGTTTAAAATGCTGCCTTTTGTAAAGTGAAAGTACGAGTCGTCACATCACATTCCAGCTATTATTTCCAGCCATGGTCAAATGATGGATAAAATAATTATATATATATATATTATATATATAATTATTTTATCCATATATATACTGTAACATGCACTCCACAGCGCAAAAAACGGAAACACTTATTTGTCAGGATTTATTTTTACCTTTTTTTTAAAGTTAAGTGCAGGTTAATTTGTTTTATTTTTACCTTATATTTTGTGTTAATTATTTTTATGTATTCATTTCTTTGGGGCTGTCGAACAAATAATTTAAATTTCTATTATTTCCTATAGCAATTTGCTATAGGAAATAAAGCAATTTGCTTTAATTTACGTTTAACTTATGTTTTAGAATACAATTTATTATGCTTGTAATCCTAAAACAAAACTATGACTGATTAACTACAATAGAGGAAGAAATCGGACAACAGAAACTTCCAACAACACTACAGAATCAACAATACTAGATCCCACAGTATTAAGCAAATAATACAAATATCAAATAATACAAAGACAAAAATCCTACCTTACCAGCAGAGAATAAATTCAGGTCAAACCTTACAGCTCAAAAATGTACTAGACAAAACATTTTACAAACATTGTTAATGCAATAATTCTCTTTTCTAAACACACAAAAATAATAAATTTACGCAAAATACAGCAGTGGATACTAGCTATTATATATTTACATGCTCAGACTGAATGAATTATTTATAGTAATAGAACAAACTCGGTTGGCTTAATTTTTAGTTTGATTTTGTTCAGTAATAAGGTTCAAATGTTGCTGAGTCATAATGTTACCTTTACCCATAAAACCCCATTAAGGCATCAAACTTTGTAAAAGTGCACTTAAGGCCAAACAAAGAGTGAGAGATGAAGTGGATACTGTCACTTTGGGAAATTAAACACTATCTCTGCTGACCTTTACAACTCTTCAAGTCTTTTCCTGAATTTAAACTCAAAGGCATCATTTTTGCAGTGGTCACGGCGGACTGAAGATAAACCAACATAATGGTGTGAAGTGCCTTAGAGGTATAACAGGACTCATTTTCATGCAGATGGCAGCAGCAGCAGCACACTCATATATACAGTACAGTACACGGTAAGTGTGAGTTATGGGTCATGATTTTCAGATTTTCAGGTGAAAAAATTCACCAGTACTTTAATGTAAAAAGAAAAAAAAATTCAAAGCACTGTTGTATTATGGAGTCTGCTTAATCAGCACCTTCAGATGAATTGTCTATAACAGAGTGAAATGTTCAGTTAACAGAACAATATACAGTACAGAACAAAGTAAAACAATTTTGTAAAAACCGTATTGTGTTTGCATGTGATGTGTGCAAGCGAATTTAACGGTATTAACTCATGGTGGAGTTTGTTAGGAGATCCGCATCTCCGCTCTTTCGAAGCGCGATTTTCACACCGTTGTTTTGAGTGCTTCCCGCGCGGCTCGCATTTTTTAAAGAGAAACTGCGAGCCACAGAGCATTCCTGGGTTAAACAGTGCAATCTGGCAGACGTACACGAGATGAAATTCCCCCTTTCTCTCGTGCTCTCACCGGATAAGGAAGTTTCTGCGCTTCTTGCGAATGGACAGGAAGACCATACTCTCACTTCTGCAGGTAACGAGGAGTTACTGCAGGTAAGTAATACATGCGATCTACCAATTGTCTTTCGTTTAGCCACAGAAGCTGGATAAAAAAAATATACAGTGGAACCTCGGATTACGAGCATAATTCGTTCGGGAAGGGGGCTCGTATCCCAAAATACTTGTAAATCAAAGCACATTTTCCTATTAAAAATAATGGAATTTAAAATAATTCATTCCACAGCCCCAAAAAATAAATACATAAAAATAATTAACACAAAATATAAAGTAAACCGCTGTGTGTTCAACCACTATCTAAAAAAGTACAGTTTTAAAATATTGAAATACTGTCAAAACGATTGTTCTCAAATCCAAACAAGGGATTAGTTTGTGACAATCAACCAAAAAGACGCATATTTTCATATAAAAAAAGAGGATTTTACTCAGGGCCAATCCCCCCGCCAAGGGCTTTGTACCCTTTCTATGTGGTTCAGACCCCGGTTTCTGACTTTGGGTCCCACTCTATGTGCATTTTGTCGTTGCAAGTGCGGTCTTAGATGGCTGTCCAGCCCAAGGGAGCTTTCATCTTCTCGTGTGGCACATTAATTGCCTCGAAATGATGGCTTTATTTAAGACCGAATTGTTTCAAGTGCTGGAGTTCTGAAAGAAAATTTGTCTTTCGGCTTATGCCCTAGTACCCTCAGAATGTATGTAGCCGCTATTTTGGCTTGTCATGTTTTGACTGATGGGGTCTGGTTGACACTCCTTCCAAACCACTAGAATCAGTGCCTGTCTGGCTTCTGACCCTTAAAATGTTTTTTCTTATAGTTACTTCTTTCAAGAGAATTGGAGAGCTGCAAGTTTCCCGTCCTGCCCAGACTTTGCCCCTGGGCTAGTCAGAGCTATTCTGCATCCTCACCCGAACCATTTTTATTCTTGACCATGCACCCAGTTTTCCTCGAAACATCTGTTCTCCGCCTTTTACAGCTCCGGAGCAGGAAAGGTTTCACTTACTGTCCTCAGTACGCACTTTTCAGATTTACATCCACCGCACTAGCCAGTAGTGTAAGTCAGAGCAGCCTTTTTTATGCCAAACGCTGTCACATCTGGTGAGAGATGCTATTGCCCTACCCTATGAGGCGCGTGATCACACTTCGCCACTAGGAATCAGGGCTCATTTGACCAGGGGGATTGCCCTCATCAATTGTGTTATGCGTCAGATTGGTCCTCTCAGCACACATTTGTTAGATTCTATAGTTTAGATGTTCATGCTACTCCGGGCTAACAGGTCCTCGAGTCAGCCTCCCAGAGCTAGGTCTAAGACCTCCTTGGCTATTGTGCGCACACGCAACACAACCCTGGGGTTCCAGACACTTGCAGTGCGGCGGCTTTGGTATTCTCGTTCCCATAGCGTTTTCACGCAGCATCGAGTGTAGCTTTTAAAAGTAAACGTCTCGGGTTACTTTGCTGTAACCCTGTTCCCTGAAAAAGCAGGAAGGAGATGCTGTGCTCCAATGCCGCACTGCTTGCGTGACTGGACATCCTTTATGTTTCTGGTTCACTCCTATGTATAACCTGCAGGTGCACTTTATCAGATGACGTCACTTGACTGAGGTTATATAAGAACAGGGTTAAAGCAAAGTAACCCGAGACATTTAGCTCTTAGTGGCTAATTAAGAAGAGATTTCTAAAATGCTGCATTTTAATACTGTTGCTTTTACTAGTTTTATGTCTGCTGAAGATACTTGTGCACTCACAGAACGGGCTGTGCTTATTAAATGCAGTTTAATATGAGACTTAGCTTAATGAAAATGCTCTCTCTCTATCGCTCTCTCTCTCCCACAAATGCACACACACACACACATGCAGACAGTTATTTGGCTTCATGACTCATGAAGTCTTCAGTCTGCCAGTCTAGCTGCAACATAGCATTTTTTTTTTCAAAAGACAGAGAGAATATAAAGTGACTTCACAGGATGAAAAGAGACATGCTGTGACTTTTAAAACAATTCACTGTATCCAGGCAACATGAACAGATCAGCACAGAGCAAAATGCTATTTTTTTTCCCCCAATGTGGTGTTAAACAAACCACTAATTAGTAGCGTAATTAACCAAACTATGCTTGCTGCTTATTTTACAGAACACCACATGGGTATTGTTTTATTTAAGAAGCTTGTGGATTGTATGATTGTTTTCTTTCATCATGCAGAAAAGTAGTGTAGTGGAAAGTACAAATATTTGTTGTAAAATATAGCACAGTAAAACGTATCTTCTAAAATGACTCAAGTGAAAGACAGATATGTGAAATAACACATTAACAAAGTACAGTAAATATAGTTTGTTACCTTTCACCTCTGGTAGCGTAACAGTTATAAAGTTGCTTACTTTATTAAAAAAAATAAATAAATATGGAGTTCTTTACTAGACTGCCAATTATTTTTATATTATTGCTGATCAAGCACAAAATTACACTTTAAATTTTTTTTTTTACATCATTCATGTCTGCTTCTATTTGTTATTTTTCTCCATTATGGTAAAGCAGGAACACGAACACAGCTGAGAGTTGAAACATTTTAAATTGTTAAAATGTTTCAACTTTGTTGGGTACTCTATGTGTGCAGGTAATCTTCTTGTGGAAGTGTATGTTTTCAGATTAGTGCTGAGAGTAATGTATTTCGCATGAAAACACAAACACACATGCAGACAAGGGTGCAGGGTGTGAAAGGGTGCCGCTCAAAGATAAACAGTGCATCCGGAAAGTATTCACAGCGCATCACTTTTTCCACATTTTGTTAAGTCGCATCCTTATTCTAAAAGGGATTCAATTTTTTTTTTTTTAGAATTCTACACACAGCACCCCATAATGACAACATGAAAAATGTTTACTTAAGATTTTTGCAAATTTATTACAAAAAAAAAAATTGAGAAAGCACATGTACATAAGTATTCACAGCCCTTGCAAAATTGAGCTCAGGCACATCCTGTTTTCCCTGATCATCATGGCTCCCCTGATCATCCTTGAGGTGTTACTACAGCTTAATTGGAGTTCACCGTGGTATTTGATTGGACAAAATTTGGAAAGGCACACACCTGTCTATAAAAGTTCCCACAGTTGACAGTTCATGTATACACTATAAGTGTGTGAAACATACTATGGATTATATGATGAATTATAGACGGGTGATACAATGAATTTTATTTTGGGTTGTATTCCAGGGATATATTGTCTATAGATTACTGTCATGTAAAGGAACCAGGTAAGACACAGCATTATCATATATAAAGACTTTTTTTAATTTAAAAGACGTAAAAGACTTTTTTTATTTAAACAATAAACAAAACACTAAATTAACTGCAACATAAACAGATAACGAAAGCGCTTAGCTACTGTACATAGCATACAGTAATTTGGAAGAATATTCCCTTATTTTTATGATGTGATTAAGGCAGATTCAAGTTTACCAAAAAGAGAATAATATATTAAATATTTTTAATAGGTGTTTTTTGTAGTGGGTCAAAGAGTTTTGTTACATCGTTTTATGTAGTATGTAGTAGTTTTATGCGCCCCCTTAAATAAATGTCTTGCCCCCGCAAATAAAAATTTTGAAATGTTGAGAAAGCACATGTTAATATACTCACAAAATGAATATATTACAAGTTGATAAAATGATCTGCGGTAGCGGAAAAATCCGCCGAAAAAGGGACACAACACAATATGGTATTAGATTTCCCTCACATCTGTCACTCCGCTGTGTGTATTCATTCACAGGCTGCAGCACGTGCGTGCACACACACATACACACACTCTTCCCCTGAGCCCTCCGTAAACATCTAATCACTGTCTGTATGCAAATGAGTCAAGACGTAGCCTAACGTAGTGTCGTGTTAGATTTCAGCGGTCATGGAGTGGATAGACTAAGGCTTGTTCACACGGGCGTTAAAATCGAGTGTTTATTTTGCGTTCCTAGCGTCCGGTGAGCGCGGATCAAGCGGCGAGTGTTTTCTACACATAGGAGTCAATGAGAGTGTTCACACGGGCTTTGATGACATGCGTTTGTCCGGCTGCGCGTTTATACGGCATTAAAAAAAAATGTTGCATGCAGCTTTTTCTTGCCGCTTAAAACCCAACGAACGTAAGGAAACCGCTTCTAGTTAGTTTTCTGCGCGTTCATTTTACGCTTCGGAGGACTGGATATATCCCATGATCCTACATGCTATACATAAGGAAATGCGGAAAAAGGCAAAATCAAATAAAAATAATTGTTAAAAAACTTACGCAGAAATTTTCGCATTTCTTCATAAACCACAAAAAAAAAAACTTCCTTTAATCCGACGTTGTGCAGTCAGAGAGTGAACCCGGTAGCGGCAGGCTTTCATATCCAGTTCCCGACACACTGCCCCCACAGGTTAACACACAAACTACAATTTGGCTGCAGGCTGACGTTAGACAGAGACAAACGAACGCCGGTGTAGAAGTCAATCAAGGGCCAGCACAAAACGTCTAGGATGACAGCAGGAGCTTAATCTTCAAGTGGGACACCCAAGTTGGACAGGTCTGAAGGTAGAGGCCTGACAAAGTGCAATCCACTTCTCCAGGCTTTGGACGCAGCTAACAACACAATTCAGCAAGGACAATACTGTTACTACTGCATAAGCACATGGGGAAAAAACAGTGTTTGAACATGATGTGTACACATGATGCCCCCTTCACATTTCTGACTGCCCCCCCATATGGTCTGGTCCAGAACAGGCCCTGGTGTGTGTGTGTGGGTGTGTAAAAGAGAGAGATAGTAGGTCCATTATTAACCGTCGCACAAACTCCCAGTGTCCTGGACAATTTTAATGCTTGATGATCAATTAATAAGTGTCAGGTCTGCAAAGCTGCAAAGATGAGTATGTGGACATAGGTTTGTATATTCAGTGAAATTACAGCTTTGATTTAATGTTAGTTTTGGAGTGGCTAATTGGGATAACAGGGAGATTTCCCTGTTGGCCACAGCAACATCATAAATAAAAATTAGTGTGATAAATTGTCACTGTGAATTCCAATAGCTTTGCTGACTCGCATATAAATAGTAAACTTTACTCAAAAATTTAAAAAACTATACTTCCTACGAGGTTTTGTTGAGTTACACTTAATTGCAGAGTGAGAAAAAAACTGTTTACCTTTTTACTAGTTTTGGTGACGTATACTTGCAACACATAAGTAGCAACAAAGAAGGCAGTGACGTTACTGCACCAATGAGAGGCAGCGGTGCACCGAAGAATAATGAAAAAGAAGAAAAATAGAAGATGTAAAAGCAAAACTTGTCAGAGCATGCGGCGTTCAGTTGTCTCTGTCTAACGTCAGCCTGCAGACTTTGTGCATGCTCAGCTCATGAACGGGTGAATTGGCGCCCATTATTACAGATGTCGCCATTAAAAACGCACGTTTCGAGAAAATGCCCTTCATTACCTGTAGTGGGCAGTCGTGTTTCAGTCTGAAGTATGGTGTGTCTACTGAAGCCGAAAATGTGTTATGTCACTTAGGGTCCCATTGACATTAACCGACAGAGCTCATAAACGTGTCGAGCTCAAACTGTAAATACTGATATATCTTTGTTTTTCATTTTCTTCCCTCCTTCAATAATAATACTTATTTAACTGCGCGTTTTCCATTCATTATTATTATTAGTAGAAGTAGTAGTGCTCAGAATTTATTATTGTTATTATTCTTATTATTATGGTAACGCACCCGCTCATGTGTGCAAAAAGACTACAAAAATGATATGTTAGCCTAAAACTTTATTGTTTTATTGTGTTTATGTGCTTTAAATATACACTAAACAATAAACACTCAAAGTGAAAGTAAGTTGCGCGTGCGGCTTTTTGATCAATGCTGAACTCAAACAGCAAAAGAACATAATAATAATAATTATTATTATAATAATAATCATCGTGATTTTAGCTGTTTATGTCCAGCATTAAATTATTATTTAATTATTAATAATTAAAGCTGCTCACATCGCGCGTTTTCAAATAAGAAAAAAATGCAATGTTTAATCAGCAAGTATATGTCACTTCTCTTAATGATTGATAAATATTATAAGTAAAACAAAGCTGCTTGTGTCGCCTCATATCGGGAGCCTTTTTATCAAAGGGGAGATGAAAAGTGAAAGTGTGTACCAACAGCATAGCACAATGCATGTGTGTGAATGGCTGGAAGGGGTTGTGAATAAGCCTTTTAGTGAATGTAAAATGTTCACGTGAACCCGTGGTGCGCGTGTGCGCTCTTTCACTTTGCCGAGTTTTGATCTAACGTCAGATGAACGCATATTGATATGAGAGATTTATAAGAGATTTCTCTTTTCCAGAGAAATCTCTCACATCAGCGTGCATTTCGCACAGCGCCACATGGACAGCGCTTATTTAACACGTATAAATGTGTTTGTACAGCGTGCGTTTCGCACAGCGCTGCATAGACAGCGCTTATTTAACACATATAAATGTGTTTGTAAACACATTTATACGTGTAAAATAAGCGCTGTCTATGCGGCGCTGTGCAAAACGCACGCCGATGTGAGCCGCTTTATTTCAGTCATAATATACTAACATTTTTGCTGTGTAGTGGACCGCGCGTGCACAACCTCTCGTGGGAAACACAGCACTGGCAGAAGTAGACTAATGATTATGAATGCGTCGAGGAAAACAGCAAGAAAACTGACTGGCCAAACAAGCACCAACAACAGCTCAAGGGCTTGTAAAAAAATTTATTATTTCGACTAGCTAATTTAAGAAGCGCTACGATTTTATTTGTACAAAGAGTGAACTGTTATATAGTTTCTGTTTGTATCGGTTTATTGTTATTATAAAAGAAATTACATTTAAAGACATCAAAATTTAAATATAGAAATAACTATGAAAATAGACCTTCAGAATAGAACATTAAATTAACAAAAAAAAAAAAAATACACTTCTATCTTAGGTATAATATGGTTATAGTATAATATATCGCGGCTATGTGATGCATCCTGTACTCTGTGTTCCAGACTTCTTGGTGTTTATTTTATGTTTTTAGTTTTGTCTTTAATGCTAACTACACAAAGCAGTGTCTTCCCACCTGGGAGTTTCTCCAGCATACTGTATATCAGATTGATTGACATGAGTCCCCATCGGTTACATTTTTGGTGACAACATTTTTTTCAGCAAACACTTTTTATTTTTAAAAAGTTTGATCTGGCATTATAATTCTTCTCTTTAATTTCCTATATCGTCTAATCAGCGCTTAACCGCACGCATAACGTTTTCTAGAGCGCAGAGGAATTTTGTTGTACTAAATAATATTCTGCAGTCTATTCAGGACCTCTTATTTCTATTTACTTTAGGTAGTTGTTCTTGCAGTGTTACTGTGTGTGCTTTGCAATGTCAGACACAACTGGGGAGGATCATGGATGTGGCTTCAGGCCTCTTCTTAAATTTGTGTAAATTTTAAATGTTCTGGATATTACATTCTAAAATTGACATTGTTACCGTTTTAATCCCTGGAATGATACTTTTCTTATCATAACATGCATGTTTTTAATTACTTTACAATGTTTTTTATTTCTTAGATTTTATTTAAAAATAAATAAACCTATTAAAATTATTCCATTTGTATTCACCCTTGTAAAACAGCATTAAAAATGATGGGTTGTGTATAGAGCAATTAAAAACAATACAAGGCATGTTATGATAAAGAGACTTTCTATCTCCTCCATTCCAGTGATTAAAAAACGGTAAAAACGTAAATTTTGGAATCCACAGACGCTTAGTGGTCCGAGCACAATGTAATAATCTTTGTATGATAAAATGACTCGTGCAATGAATCTACACGAAGCACTTCAGTTTCAAATGACCATTCAATGCTGAACCTAAACAACAAAAGAACATGATAATATTAATAAAAAGAATTATATTGTTCTTTTTCCTGTTTATGTCCACTATTTAATAGTTAATTAATTATCAATAATTAAAGCTGCTCACATTGCGCTCACAAAAAAACTACATGCGTAGCTTTTTTAAATACACATGATAAAATCTAAAGGCTCACTGTGTTAATGTTTTCTTTGCTTAAATTTGATCCTAATAAGATTTAATTTATTTTAATTCTACATTTGTACAGTGGAACCTCGGATTACGAGTAACAAGGTTTTACGCAGATGGGGTAAGGAGAGGTGGTGGTGAGCCCCCTCCAGTTAGATGAGCTTCAGCCTTCTTTCTATTAGCTACATGACAAAAAGAATATACTAAATCGTGTTTAATAAATATTACTTTAGATGCATAGTTTGGAATGACACTAGAGAGGTTAGAGAGATGGAATTAAGTGAGCGAGAGGTGCAGCAGAGTTGCGAAGGTCACCAGCTCGCAATACAACATGCGCCGTTTAGACACAAAGAACCTTGAGGTGAGTCCCCACACCGACCACGAAGTATGGACTAGGAGGTTTAAATATGACGATGACCAGGATGGAGAAGAACACCAAACTGAGTGTCAATGGGAGGCGGTAAATGAAAAGTATCAGCGAGCAGGTGAACAGACTAAGAATGTCAATATGTGGTGTGCAGAGAGAAATTTGGAGCGCATACAAACCCTGCGGGAGCAGGTGAAACAGCTCCAAAGAGTGCTCACCCAGGTTAACCTTTCAGAGAGCCATGCTATGAGCTCAGATCTGCCAGAGAGCCACGCTACGAGCTCAGATCTGCCAGAGAGCCACGCTACGAGCTCAGATCTGCCAGAGAGCCACGCTACGAGCTCAGATCTGCCAAAGAGCCACGCTTTAAGCTTAGATCTGCCAGAGAGCCACCCTACGAGCTTAGTTCCCCCTTCCTTCACTCTACTATGAGGACGTTGCGCTTCCTCCTCCTCCGATCGACTACGAACTTCCGATACACTCACGATAATTACACTTGTTTGAAATAAAAAGGGTTTTAAGGGTTAATTCACCCCAAAATGAAAATTCAGTCATTAATTACTCAGGCTCATGTTGTTCTAAACCTGTAGGACCTTCATTTATCTTGGGAATTCAATGTAAGATATTTTTGTGATAAAATCAGAAAGCTTTCTGACCCTCCCATAAACCAGCAAAGGTACTACTATGCTCATGGCCCAAAAAAGTACCAAGATCATTGACAAAGTAATCCATGTGACATCAGTGGTTTAACTATAATGGTATAAATCAACAAGAGTACTATTTTGCAGAAAATAGAAGAAAACAAAACAAAAAAAATCTACATTTTCATCTACTGCGCCACTTGTGGCTTGTGTATTCACAAGAACACCCCAATGCAGGCGTGGGGCGCATTCAGTGATGCATATTCACTCTTGTGAATATGCATCTTGAATATAAGTCCTGCATCTTGAAGTCATGCAGAAGGGAAGGTTCCTTTGTGCAAAAGAAATTTCATAGCTTTATAACAGTCATCTTGGTAGTTTTTTTGGCCTTGAATGGGGTAGTACCCTAATTATTTATTTTCTACCTTTCTGGGCCTTTAACATGCTAGTTGTCAAGGCTGCATATGGAGGGACAGAAAGTTCTCAGATTTCATTTTTGTTATTTCTTTATTTGTGTTCTGAAGGTGAACTTAAGGTGAAAATCTTAAGGTGAAGGTGTGATCTGAAGGTCTTACAAGTGTGGAATGACCAGGTTGAGCAACTGATGACAATTTTTTTTGGAAGAATTAATACAAATTTAACAAACTGATTGGTACTGTAACTTTAGAATGCTACATGATCTTCATTTGTTTTTAATATTTCTACTTTTAGAAACCAGATGTGATGGCAAAGCACACATTGATGCTCCAAGGTCTGCCCGTTTTGCTTGGTGATGATGTCAATAACTTCTACAACACCTGCTTTGTAAGTTCTCAGTTAGATTTTAAAGGGTTATTTCCCCCCAAAAATAACTTATCATCAATTTCACAAATGTGCTCCATTGAAAATAAGTTTACCAAAAAAACTCAATAACTCATTAAACAATGTGAGTCCAGTATACTCCCTGATTTCTGTGTCAACCAAAAACTAGGACTCGTTATTATTATATATTCTTTAGAGGTATTAAAATCATATTGGCAGCCATGCAATATGCAAAATGTGATATGTACAAAGGCATGAGCAGTTTAATTGTTAACTGACAATTAATCATCCTTTTCAATGTTTCCCTGTTGTAATATTGTAATTTTTTTTACAGGCATCTGATGCTGATGAGGCCTTGGCACAAGTACCTGTTGGAGTGTTGACTGTCATTGATGACCCAGTTTTTACTGCCATCATTGTTGAGGGAGGTATTGTCATTGACAATCTGCAGAATCTACCACAGGCAATTTGCCTCTTGTTTGGCCTGTCATATGCTTTGAATTTGGATTACCCCAAAAACATGAAAAGCACTTTCAACTTCTTCCAGAAAGTAATGCTTGGTTTGGGACAGAACAAACTACCACCAAAACTGCAGTCATTTAAGGATCTCTTGTTAAACTGAAACATTAACAAATGTGTAAAAATGGTGATGATATGCAATACATTTCAATTATTTATGACAGTGGATATTGCTTGAAGTATTAAATTAGTTTTGTTTAAGATGTTACAGTCAGGTCAGGGTCTTTTTATGTTATAAGTATTTTACTTTCGAATGGTGTGTATTTTATTTTAATAATGTTAAAAATTGTAAAACCTAAAGCGAATATTTGAAATAATTTTATAAACTAATGCAAAGAACCCTTTTGTTTAATTAGGAAAATGCAAATGTATGTCCTCTCACCTGTCTGTCTCCGGGTCCCTCTATGACCGACATGTTAATGACTGGTTCTTTTGATGTTCGAGACATAGCATCGTTTAAATGTGCTCTCTTTGCTGAGAATAAACAGAGATCTTCAGACATCATGCCTGCGTGTGTGTGTGTTTGTCTCTCCCGGTCGCTCGGGCTCAGACCGGTAAGTGTATCAAGGTTCAGCGGACACAACACGGAATAACTCTTCTTCTCTTAGCTTGGACACACAATTCTTCTTCATTTTAAAACCTAACAATGCTTTTTTAAAGTAAGGTTTACTAATTGGATTTTACAGTGTACTTGTCGCAATGCAGCTGCAGCCAGTTGAGCTCTGTGCCTCATACTTACACACAAACACATGCACCCTCATCACCATCATGAAAGTATATATGTTATATTCCCATAATAAGGGAATTATTTTATATAAAAGAAGTTAATTCTATTCTCTTCCTTTCTGTAACAAAGATGGACTCCACACAAAGGTAAGTATTAAGATGTGTTAGTTTATGGATGACTTAGTTCGGTAGCAGGTACATTAAGGAAATCATGTAACCTAGGGAGAGCAAGGATCAACTTTTGATTTATCTTCTCCTTTTTGAGGGAACATGGAGCAGTATAGAACCAAAGCTGAAGATGACTGGAGATGGATTTAACCACACACCACAAGCGTAAGTTAGTGGATAATCTCAACTTTTGGGGTAACACTTTATTTTGATAGTTCATCTGTTGACATTTTACTAGTTACCAGTAGTCATTTAGTAGCATGTCAACAGTGCATCAGTTGACATTCAACAACATTGTTTCAACAGACAAGCAACATACAATCAACTAACTGTCTGTAAATTATAAACTGCATTTCACTTTCTATTCTATAGATTTTATAAAAAGTGCATGTTGACTGTCAGCATGTCTTTCTCAACAGGTTATTATCTAACTACTCGGAATTAATCTATCAGTTGATAGTCTACAGCCATGTCAACATATAATCAAGAGCATATATCTTTAATCAAGGGTCTCAAATGGATCAGATAACTAATTACTTAATCATCTCTTTTTTATTTTCCCAAAATAGTTTATTATCTGTTGATAGTCAACTAAACATTAGTTGCACATCAACTAATGTACAGTTTACGTTCAGCAGACTATTAGTAGGCATTCTCTACTAAGCATATGTAGATACATTTTAGGACTGTCCAATTAAAGTGAAAACAGTTGATAACTGTAGAAAGTCAATAAGCTATCAACAGAACACATACAGCCATCCATTAATAATATACAACAGATTTACCATTTAAGATAAGAAGTCAGTACCAGATGATAAAATACAATAGACAAAACACTACAGGCAGAATATGAGAGAACGTTGTTTTATTAACAATATGGTAACACAAACCCATTGTTCACTAGGGTATCAGATCATAAAACAAAAAGAAAAACAATAAATAAACATGCTGCACTGGCAGCACCATGTCACCGTATAGGGGTCACGCAACTTCACCATCAGCACACCAACATTTTACATTATGGAAAAATAAAATTTGCCTGTTTAACAATCAACTCAAAAATATCCTGCTAACATTCTGTTGCATACATTCAGTCTTTCTTGGCAGAAAAGGAGATGGGCTGTTTGTTGTTTTTCATTTTAATTATCTTTTCTGCCAGCTCACCAACTATTTTTTTCTGACAAATTTGTGCTAGTTTCAGAAGTGTGTACAGTATTTACCCTTGAACTGGCTAAGGAGATTTTTGTCAGCTATGTAAATATCTGTAATTGCTGCTGTGTCTTTCACGGCATTTCTTAAAACGCGAGCTTTCTTGAAAGCTGTGGTCATCCTGAAGCCTCTTTGCACATGTTTGAGGACACGCCGATATCTTTTTACCACATCCGAGATTGAGGCAACTGAAAGAAAAAACAATGTGAAGAAATCACCAATGAGTTCTGTTTTGTGTCTTGTGTGGTGTCTTAGTTGCAGGGTGAGACACAGGGTGAGACTTAGTTGCACAGTGCTTCCCAAAAAGCTGCAACTTGGATGAAGGTGTTTATCTTTGATTCAGAACATTTATTGTATTTTATAGTAGGCAGTGTGAGAGCAGTCTGCCAATTAAGCCCATGCAAGACTATTTGCTGATTACTGGTTAAAAAACAAAGAGAGATAAAAACTAGTCAGGATATTCTTCATATTTAACTATTAATTACAGGTTCACCTCATCCAGACATAATAGGTAAGTGCAGACAAATTGTTTCTCTATTTACTTTATTCGAAACATTTTTAAGAAACCTGTAATAAAAATACAAGTTGAATGCAAATCGTCACTGATTGAAGAAAAACAAACAGCACAGAATTCAGAATTTACACATTGATTTAATGTTATTCAAAAGAGAGATGATAAGATTGATATTGGTAGACAGGGTGCAGAATGGGGTTGATGCTGTTACCTCTCACAGCTGGAGACCTATAGAGAGCTGATTGGCCGAGCTCTCTCAGAGGGGAGGGATGAGTGCTCCCACATTAATCACGGCTCTACAGCCATTCAGGGGCGTCTGTGAGCTCGCGCACGCGGAAGGAGTGGCTAGTGCTTTCCTCCGGGGGATCGAACCAGCGATCCCCGGATGATAGGGCGAGCAATTTACCACTGCGCCACTCGGAGGCCCAACATGACCATAATTTTAAGTTATAAATTTCTTAAAGGTTCTGGCTTCTAACAGATAATTGTGGAGATGTCTGTGATGCACTGAGTGCTACTTCTGTACGACAGTTACAGTTGACAGAATGTGTTTTTATGTTAATGTTTATGTTTATGTTTAATGTTTAGAATTTGAGCAGCAGCATGTCAACAGTCAAAAAACCAGTGGCCAAAATAAAATATACAAATTATATTTTGTTTACTATTTATATTCTTTGTTATTATGCTATCTTAATGTGAAAATATACTGTCCTTCTTTAATGATAATCATTTTTGTTAATCCTTTGTAGATTTGCACAGGGTTTACATCTACGGCAAGTAGACATGCTTCAAGATTGCATTGCAAAAAGCACAGAAACACTTTCTATGATGTCAAAGAAACTCAGAAGAATTTGTGTAAAAAGCCTGAAAAAGCACAGAAAGGAAAAGAAGCAGAAAGTTGGTGGAGTTAATATCATTGTTCGCATTGATGAGAGCAAGTTCTGCCATAAACGCAAGGTAATGTAATCTAAATGTTCAATGCACTTGATGAAATGTGTTACATTTTTAGAACCTAAAAGAATTGACATCAGTATGTGCATTGTAGTTTAGGATAGATCAGTGTTTTTTAAATGTTTTATACCAAGTACCACCTCCAAAAATATTGGAAAATATTACCATTATAATGACCAGCATTAAAATACAGTAGCATAGTACAGTAGGCCTAACTATTCAGCTACAGCTCTGCACAGTTCAAAGTGAGACAGTCAGCCACATTTAACACTGTAAATACACAGTTTAAACATTAACACTGCACAGTGCTTACAAACAGATAAATAATAATAATAAAAAAAAACTTAAATAATGATTAAATTAAAACGTTAAATAGTTAAATAAAAACTACTGCACATGTGAATGTAAAAAATAAATTAAAAACTTTTTTTGACGTTTATTGCTAAGTTTATTAATAAATTCTTTAAAATTTCTTCATAAAACTGGCATCTGTCCATTCCTTTATGCTACTAATCAGAGCCGGATGTTGTGACATGCAGACTGTAAAAAAATTTCTATTATTATGTAATTATTCCTGACTAGTAATACATTTCCACAGGGTCAAGAGATTATTTAGATTATTTTCTAACACTGTTCATACTGTTTTGATAGTATGGAAGAGGACGCTTTGGTAACACCTGGAAGAGAAAGCGAACATGGGTTTTTGGTATACTTGGAATCAAAGCTGCAAGCAGACGTCCAATTCTTCGACTTGTCAAGAGAAGAAACAAGGAGACCCTTGTTCCAATCATCAAAAAACATGTCAAAAGAGAAAGTCATGAGTGGAGAGCGTATGCCTGCCTTTCCCAGGAGGGCTACAAACATGTGAGAGTCAACTACAGCCAGAATTATGTAAATCCACAAACAGGACTACACACTCAAAACATTGAGAGAGCGTGGCAGACATATAAGATGGAAAATTGGCGTATGCGGGGGAATCGGTCTAAGAACGTCTTAAAAAACAGCTCTGCTTCATTGAGTGGACTTACTGGTTAGCGAGAAGACATACTGTAAACATGGTTTACTTGGACGACTTCTCAAGGACATGGTATGTGGTGTATATATAGGCACAGAGCTGAGGATAAAGTTATGCTTTAAACTTTATTAATGTTTGTTTTATTATTTGACAGATGGGAACTGTTAGAATTATTTTATATATATAAAGGAGTTATTTCTACTCTCTTGCTCTCTTCCTCATAGATCTGATATTAATGTGTTAAATCTTTCCTGTTGCTATCTTCCTGTCTCCTCTTGCATCTGCTCCTTAAGGTGTGAACGCTCCCACGCTCACCTTCCCATTCTCTCTCTCTGTCTCTCTCCCCCCCTCTCTCTCTCTCTCCCCTCTGTCTCCTTCCCCCTCTCCCCCTAACTCGAGCCAACATCTTGTGATCTGTCTCTGGACGGACTCCTCTCTATCTTCCTCTCCTTTGATTCTTCAGGATCTTACCAGGACATTTACAATGGTTCATGTTCTTTGTAGTAACATATGTCTATGGCACAGGCGTTTGGTCAAACATATATAAACCCCATCTTTTGCTGTTAATAAACAGAGACCTTTCTGACAGACAACGTGTGTGTGTGTTTGACTGAGTCTCTCCTGGCGCCAGAGAAGCTTACCGAAGCACAGCGGACAGACCGAGCAACTCGCCTCTCCTACTACGTAACTTTAGAAAAACTTTACAATCTGGGGGCTCGTCTAACCTTTTCTCTCCAGGAAGGTAAGTTAAGCATTATTTTTGCTATTGTACTTCCTTCCTTGGTCAGAAAAGTTTTTGAACCAATAGTTCATTTTACGTAGTAAATTGGCGTATATTTGGGGTATATTTTGGGAAAAAGATACTTTATGCGTGTTAATTTGTTTTTGTCTCGCATTGTTTTTGGCATTACTCGCGTTGATTTATTGATTTAAATTACAGCGGCTGTAGCGGATGTGGTTAATTGAAAGATATAGATAAAACTAAGTGTTTAACTGAAACTGAACCGGTGTTGTTAGCAATAAGCTAAAAACATACACAGCGCTGTCGTCGCAAGTACCTACGTCATCAAACCGCGTCCCGTTAGAGGAGACGCGCTACTTCGGGTGTGTTTTAAAAAGTTTTACGTTCACTAACTTCTGTTGTTGACGTAATTTATTCATTACAATATTAGTAATTTAGTGAGGCATTTGTAGCGTGCACTTTGTGTATAAGCTGGCCCTGGCGTAGAGGCGCGTGGCTAGAAAATGAATAAATTAATTGGTTATAGCCATATTCCTTAGAGTGTTCTTTGGAACAGGGAGCGGCGTGCAGTTGCAGTTATACACGTGGGAGGTGCATGAGTTTTATTGTCTCCCTGACGTAGAGGCGTGTGGACTCAGCCCGGCGCACCTGAGGTTCATTTTTCTGAGAGTGTTCTCAGAAACAGGGTAGATTGGCCGAATGCCTTATTAATTCACTATACTGGTATTTGATAAATGTGTGGATAATCTCCAAAGGTGTAGAGGCACGTGAGATTTGAAATAGAATCCATATTCCTGATAGTGTATCAGGAACGCGGAGATATTGCACATTTTGATAATACACTTATAAATTACAGTATTCTTCAGTTTTAAATAGATTCTGATACACTCTGTTCGAACGTCACACCACCCGTAATAAAAAAAAAAAAAAAAAAGCTTAAAGTGTCCGCTTAACTTCGATAAGCTTGGTTTGTTTACTAACTGTAACTTACTAACAAAATGGGTAATGGTCGTTCCAAACAGTCTCTTACTCCTAATGATTGGATGTATAATCAAGGATTTGGAATTTTATTCAACCTTTTGTGTCACCTATTCGTGACAGAAGTAGGTTTTAGGAATTAAACTATATTAAAACAATTTAAAACTGCATGGTCTGAACACGGAGGACTTCCCTTTGGTCATAATATTCCTCCACATTTCACACAGCTATTTCAAACTACGTTTGTTAATAATATGAACACTGATTCTGCCAAAACTCTCAAAATTTCTCTAGCAGGAACCGGAAATGAACCTGACATTCAAATCCTGGGACGGATGGTGCGCGATCTGGATGCTGCAGGTGCCTTTATCGCCACCTGCAGCTGAAACTCTAATCAAACTCTTGCCGCTGTTTATGATCATGGTTCACGACAACATGCCAGGTGCAAACGCTGTAATAAACCAGGGCACTGGGAACGGCATTGCAAACAAACAATATGCAATTATTGCAAGGCAGAAGGACATTGGGCACGTGACTGTAGACAAAAAAAGAACGATATGGAAAATGGGTATGTCTCTTCTACTTCACAGGCTCACCAAATGCATCAGACCACCCCATCAGGTACTATAAGCCGAACCAGGCCTACACATGTTAAAACACAATGGGAATTTCGCCCATAGGGCTGCCCACAGAGCAAGAACCCCACAGTGAGTATGTTGACCTTGGTACTGAATAAGGATCCACAAAACCTACCCATTTTAATGTTAAATGTCAATGGTACTCCTTATCCTTTTATGGTAGATACTGGAGGTACATGCTCTTCTTTTAGTGGTTCTCAGTACCATGGACCTGTTTCAGCATCGACTATCAGCTCTGTAGGGATTGATGGGGTCCCAATTTCATGCCCTAAAACTTTTCAACTTCCTGTAACTAGCCCAGATGATCCAAATTTGCATTTCCGTCATCGATTTGTTGTGATACCCTCATCTCCGTTCAATTTACTAGGCCAAGATGTACTGTCTAAATTAGGCTGTTCTATATCTTTTGCAGAGGGCAAAACTGTTTTAAAGACCCCTAATAATCTGACTATGTTCTCTGATGTGATACCACAGGTTGATTCTACTGGTGAATCTATTGTCATCCCATCCTACTTGTCTTCTGTACCTCCGAGGTTGTGGTCGACTCATGCTAATGAAGTGGGCACAGTTTGCACTACACCATACACAGCAAGACTTAAAACACTGACACCTGTATATTGTAAACAATACCCTCTTTCACCAGATAAAGAGGCTGGCATTGAGAAAGTGATTTTGTCATTAATACAACAAGGTGTCCTAGTTCCTACCCAATTTCCATACAATACACCTGTTAATCCTATACAAAAGGCAGGTGGAAAAGGATGGAGATTTACCCAAGATTTGCGCAAAATTAATGATATTGTAATTCCTGCCAGTCCTATTGTTCCAGAAGTCCCATCCATCTTGACGTTAATACCTCCAAATCATTCATATTTTACAGTAGTTGATTTGTGTTCTGCCTTTTTCAGTGTCCCTGTCAGTGAGCAGACGCAGCCTATATTCGCTTTCACCTTCAAAAACCAACAACTGACCTGGACTCGTCTTCCTCAAGGGTTATAGACTCTCCAGCTGTGTTCTCCTCTGTTGTAAGAGATGCCATGGCTTTCCTGACCCTGCCTGAGAACGTCCGCCTTCTGTTATACGCGGACGACATCCTCCTCTCAGCTGAAACTAAGGACTTATGTCGCAAACATTCACTGCGCATGCTGACACATCTGGCTGATGTTGGATTCAAGGCTTCACTCACTAAGCTTCAATTTTGCTTACTGCAGGTCTCCTATCTGGGATTCACAATCGCGCAGGGACAAAGAACATTATCTGCTGATCGCATTCAATCTGTTGTCGAGATTCGTCCACCTGCCACAAAGCAAGCAATGATGAGCTTTCTTGGACTTATAAACTATTGTAGGCAGTTCATTCCTGACTGTTCCTACTATGACAAGATATTGCGACAGTCATGCTCCTCCACTCAACCAGACAAAATCACATGGACATCTGAGATGAAGGACTCTTTTTGTTACCTCAAGCAATCTCTAAGTTCAGCTCCGGCATTGGGTCTACCTGATTATGGCAAGCCATTTCACCTGTATGTTTTTGAAGGCGGGGGAGTCGCAGCGGGGGTCTTAGCCCAAGATCACGGCGGGTCTTATCGGCCAGTTGCATACTTATCTAAAACCCTGGATCCTGTAGCATCAGGACTTCCTGCTTGTCTGCGAGCGGTGGCTGCCTCTGCTCTCATTGTCACGGATGCTGAAAAAATTGTTCTCTCGTACCCCTTAGTATTACACTCTTCTCACCAAGTTATAACGATCCTTAATAATATTCAAACACAGCACATGACAGCTCAACGTCGTTCAGGATACGAAGCTATTCTTTGTGCCACACATAATCTAACTATTAAACCAATATCAACACCCAACACTCTTACACTCTTGTACTCTTACACCGCCTCATGACACTCTGTGGCCCCGATCAGACCCAACCAGACTGGGATGATCATGACTGTTTGCATGAGATTACCACTACCTCGGCAGTACGCTCCGATTTATCTACCACTCCTTTAGAGCATGGCACCCATATTTATGTTGATGGCTCTTTAATGTGACATATTGCGGCTATTCTATCTGTCGACTGCCCAATATTGTATTAGAAGCTTATTCCTTGCCCTTTCTTTCAGCGCAAGCTGCTGAACTTACCGCTCTTACTCGTGCATGCCTACTATTTAAAAATCAACCTGTTACTATCTTTACAGATTCACGTTATGCTTATGGTGTCGCACACGATTTCGGAAGGATTTGGGCTTCGCGAGGTTTTAAATCAGCCGATGGAAAGCCTATTTCACATGCTACTCTTGTAACTGATCTTTTACAAGCTAGTTTGCTTCCCTCACAATTGGCTATAGTGAAGGTCAAAGGTCATGCATCTGGTGACTCTGAAGAGGTTTTGGGTAACTGTTTAGCTGATAAAGTTGCTAAATGGGCCGCTAAAGAAGCACCTTTGTCCCCACAGGTTTGTAGGGATACAGTATTCTCTCTGACGTCCCATGTCTCCGTCCCAAGTTTGTCATCTGACATTGACATAGCCTTCTTGCAAACCCATTCATCACCCGAAGATCTACATTTTTGGTCCTCCCGTAAGTGTTCACCTGGCAGCGATATGCTAATTCGGGATGAGACTGGCCGTATAGCTCTTCCAGCATCTGTCCTCCCGTTATTAGTGCGACATTTTCATGGTATTTCACATGTCGCAAAACGGGGGGTAATCCGTATGATCGAGGACAGATTCTGCATTCGCAATATCAAAGAGGCTACACTTGTTCTTTTAGATTCCTGTTTGATCTGTGCTCGCGCAAATACACAAGGACAACATGTTAAACATGATGCCTTGCCGATGCCTATTGCACCATTTCAATGTTTACAAATTGACTTTACACACATGCCACCCGTCAGAAATCTTAAATACATGCTTGTAATTGTGGACAGATTTTCTAAATGGGTAGAAGCATTTCCATGCTCTAAAGAAAATGCAACAATAGTAGTTAAAATTCTGGCTAAAGAAATCATTCCTAGATATGGTATTCCAACATCTATTGACAGTGATAAGGGCACGCCCTTCATCTTCAAAGTGACACAAAAAATTGTGTAAATTTTTAAGCATTGATTGGAAATTTCACATCCCCTACCATCCCCAAAGTTCTGGTGTGGTAGAAAGGATGAACAGAACAATCAAAGATAGGTTGACCAAAGCCATGATGGATACAGGTAAGAACTGGGTTGACCTGTTACCGTCTGTGCTTTGTGAAATTAGAATGACACCCAATTCTACAACCAAACTTTCACCATTTGAGATTATAATGGGACGACCATTCCCCACCCCCTGGGTAAAAGGTAACCCTGGTGTTTCCCTTACAGGTGATCTGGACGTGATTGTCGGCGATTACACGCAAGCACTCATTGAAAAACTGAACAGTGTTCATGGTAATGTCTCTGCTTCTCTCCCTCTGCCTACAGACAAGCCTACTCATTCTTTCATCCCAGGTGATACAGTGCTGGTAAAAGGTTTGAATCCTAGGAAGGTGGGGGACGCTGCCTACAGTACACCTACAACTGTAATTGCAGTGACTCGCACAGCTGTTCTCACAGATTCACAGCCACAGTGGATTCACACCAGCCGTGTGAAGAAGGCACCGCAGACAACTCTGACTGCTTGAGATAATCGACCACTACTTCACAAGATCTCCTAGCCCGCACCGAGGGGCTAGTGGAGCGACACACGTCCTGAAGACACCTCAAAAGGGGGCTCTCGTCGCTTCTCACCTTTTTCACATACACATATAGGTTCAACTTTGTATTAGCTCTTTTTCCACATTTTATTTTATTTTGTGCCAACGCCTGATGACCTATGTACTGTTAATTTCATTTCTAATTGTGATTCTAGAAGTGATTTAATCCTGATCTTCTCTATAACTGTTCTATCTATTCTCTTTATTATCCTTCTTATCATCTTTGCTGACTTTACTAATTATGAATCTCTGCTTCTTCACGTTAATATCTCTTGCTATGTTAACTAATTGACATTCACAAATTCTTTTAGAATTTAAGGGGGCAACTGTTAGAATTATTTTATATATATAAAGGAGATATTTCTACTCTCTTGCTCTCTTCCTCATAGATCTGATATTAATGTGTTAAATCTTTCCTGTTGCTATCTTCCTGTCTCCTCTTGCATCTGCTCCTTAAGGTGTGAACGCTCCCACGCTCACCTTCCCATTCTCTCTCTCTGTCTCTCTCCCCCCCTCTCTCTCTCTCTCCCCTCTGTCTCCTTCCCCCTCTCCCCCTAACTCGAGCCAACATCTTGTGATCTGTCTCTGGACGGACACCTCTCTATCTTCCTCTCCTTTGATTCTTCAGGATCTTACCAGGACATTTACAATGGTTCATGTTCTTTGTAGTAACATATGTCTATGGCACAGGCGTTTGGTCAAACATATATAAACCCCATCTTTTGCTGTTAATAAACAGAGACCTTTCTGACAGACAACGTGTGTGTGTGTTTGACTGAGTCTCTCCTGGCGCCAGAGAAGCTTACCGAAGCACAGCGGACAGACCGAGCAACTCGCCTCTCCTACTACGTAACTTTAGAAAAACTTTACAGGAACATTGAGATAATGACCACTGGAGATGAGGGGCCACAGGAGATGATGATGGACACCAGCACTGACACTAGCACTGATTCAAGCTCTGACTCCAGCACTGACTCCAGCTCCAGCTCTATCTCTGACTCTTCAGATAAGGAAAAGAAGAAAAAGAAGTATAAAAAGAAGAATGGCAAGAAGAGAAGCAAAAAAAGAAAAAAGGAAAACAAAAAGGCAAAGAGGTCAGGTGGAAAAGGAGAGCGAGGTATGGTAGGCTCTTAAGACATGCTGTATTTGTTTAGGATTTGAGACATTCTGCTCATACACTATCCGCCAATATTAATCTTATCATCTCAAGTTCAAGTTCAAGTACGTCATTACAACCATATACAGTTAGTACACAGTGAAACGAAACAACGTTCCTCCAGGACCAAGGTGCTACATGCAACATAAATTTACAACATAAATTAACATAGACACTAAACTAGCTAACCAAGAGGCCTAGTTAACTGGCTAGCAGAGACAGGACAGAGAGACCTAACATAAATTACAACATAAATTAACAAAAAACTAACTAGCTAAGTATAACTATTTTTACAGACAACATAAAGTGCACGTGCAAATGTGCAAACAAGAGTAACAACGAAGTGACAGTGCGCAACCACGACATAACAGAACATAAAATATGGTGTTGAGGTAGTGGGTAATCATAAACATTCTTTAAAAACAGCAGCCAGAATTGAGGAATTAGTGCAAAAATTTGTCCAGTAATGATCATTGTGCAAAAGATAAACAGTGAAGCATTTACAAGTTGGTGTGTACGATAATTTGGTGGTGTAGGTCAGTGTGTCTGCACTTGTGTTGATTAGTCAGTCCAGTCCCAATATTTTGAGGTAGTTGAGTTAAGCTGTGTGATAATGTTTGTGTTTGTGTGTGTGTGTGTGTGTGTGTGTGTGTGTTTGTGTTTATCAGTCCAGTCCCTTTTTGTTGAGGAGACGGATGGCTTGTGGAAAAAAACTGTTGCACAGTCTGGATGTGTGTGCCCAAATGCTTCGGTACCTTTTTCCAGATGGCAGGAGTGTGAAGTGTGTGTGAGAGGGGTGTGTCCGATCAGCCACAATGCTGGTGGCTTTGTGGATGCAGCGTGTGGTGTAGATGTCTTGAATAGAGGGGAGAGAGACATCGATGATCTTCTCCGCTGTCCTCACTATCCGCTGTAGGGTTTTGCGGTCCGATATGGCACAATTCCCAAACCAGACAGTGATGCAGCCGCTCAGAATGCTCTCGATAGTTCCTCTATAGAAGGTGGTCAGGATCGGTGGTGGAAGCTGGGCCTTTCTCAGTCTTCTCAGAAAGAAGAGACGCTGTTGGGCTTTCTTGTGTAGGGAGCTGGTGTTGAGGGACCAGCTGAGGTCCTTCTCTAGGTGGACACCCAGGAATTTGGTGCTTTCGACGATTCCCACAGAGGAGCCGTTGATGCTCAGCGGAAAATGGTCACCTCGTGTCCTCCTAAAGTCAACAACCATCTCCTTTGTCTTGTCAACATTTAGAGACAGGTTGTTGTCTTTACACCAGTCCGTTAGCCTCTGCACTTCCTCTTTGTACGCTGACTCGTCGTTCTTACTATTGAGACCCACCACGGTCGTGTCATCAGCGAACTTAATGATGTGGTTCGAATTGTGTGTTGCTACACAGTCGTGAGTCAGCAGTGTGAACAGCAGGGGCCTGAGCACACTGGGGCCCCAGTGCTCAGTGTGGTGGTGCTGGAGGTGCAGTTTCCGATCCGTACTGACTGAGGCCTACCGGTCAGAAAGTCCAGGATCCAGTTGCAGAGAGGAGGTGTTCAGGCCCAACAGGTTCAGCTTCCCAATCAGTTGTTGGGGGATGATAGTGATGAATGCTGAGCTGAAATCTATGTACAGCATTCGAACATATGTGTCCTTCTTGTCCAAGTGTCTAAGGGCAAGATGTAGTGTAGTGGAGATGGCGTTGTCCGTTGAGCGGTTAGGACAGTACGCAAATTGCAGTGGGTCCAGTAAGGAGGGCAGCAGGGTCTTGATGTGTCTCATGACGAGCCGCTCCACGCACTTCATGATGGTGGGTGTGAGTGCAACGGGACGGTAGTCATTGAGACAGGACACAGTAGACTTCTTGGGCACGGGGACGATGGTGGTGGCCTTGAAGCACGTGGGAACAACGGCGCTGCTCAGAGAGATGTTAAAGATGACAGTGAGAACATCTGCCAGCTGTTCAGCACATTCTCTGAGCACTGTGCCTGGGATGTTGTCTGGTCTAGCAGCTTTACGTGGGTTGACTCTGCGTAGAGTTTTCCTCACCTCAGCCGTAGTGAGACACAGCACCTGGTCGTTCGGAGAAGGGGTGGTCTTTCTCGCCGCCACGTCGTTCTGCCTGTCAAACCGAGCATAAAATTTGTTCAGCGCATCTGGGAGGGAGCCGTCACTGTCACAGGCAGGTGATGTCGTCCTGTAGTTTGTGATGGCTTGTAAGCCCTGCCACATGCGCCGTGTGTCGACGCTGTGCCTGAAGTAATTGTGGATTCTCACAATTCTCGCTTTGCCTCTCTGATGGCCCGAGAAAGTTTGGCCCTTGCTGTTCTGAGGGCCACCTTGTCTCCCGCTTTGAAGGCAGAGTCTCTGGTCCTCAGAAGTGCACGCACTTCCGCAGTAATCCGCGGTTTCTGGTTGGGTCGTGAGATGATGCTCTTGGAGACAGTGACGTCATCGGTGCACTTGTTGATGTAGCTGGTCACTGATGACGTGTACTTCTTCAAGGCAATGAAGTCGCCGTAAGTTGCAGCCTCCCTAAACATGTTCCAGTCAGTGCTCTTGAAACAGTCCTGAAGAGCAGAGATGGCTCCTGCTGGCCAGGTTTTCACCTGCTTCAGAACCGGTTTTGAGCGCCTGACGAGTGGTCTGTATGCTGGAATTAGCATAACAGAAATGTGGTCTGAGTAGCTGAGGTGGGGGCGGGGCTCTGCCCGATATGCGCCGGGGATG
Source organism: Clarias gariepinus (assembly GCF_024256425.1). Lineage (NCBI taxonomy): Eukaryota > Metazoa > Chordata > Actinopteri > Siluriformes > Clariidae > Clarias > Clarias gariepinus. The sequence continues at coordinate 22,409,959 of NC_071117.1, forward strand.
TTTGTGTAAACAAGATACAGCGTGTTTTCCCCTCTCGTTGCAAAGTCCAGATACTGATGGAATCTAGGAAGCACTGACTTGAGATTTGCATGGTTGAAATCTCCAGCAACAATAAACAGTCCATCCGGGTGTGTATTTTGCAGTTCACTGATCTTTGTATACAGCTCCCATAGCGCTTCCTTTGCATTAGCGCTAGGTGGAATGTACACTCTGATAATGAAAACAGTGGTGAATTCTCGTGGTAAATAAAAAGGTCTGCATCTAACAATCACAAACTCCACTAGCAATGAGCAATAACTAGAAACTAGCACAGAGTTCTTGCACCATTTCGTGTTGATGTAAACACATAAGCCCCCACCGCGAGTCAGGCAATGCTGAGGCTTCGAGGCCTGGTTCACGCAGCAAGCTGAGGTCGCGTAGCTTTTCCCGCAGCTCATCGTTGATATCATTAACCGGGTTATTTAGGTTGAAAAGTGTCTGGCTGTTGTATGTACGGACACCAGTTGCGAAGATATCCATACACATAGAAAAATAAACGCGCTACACACAAAACGTAAACAACGTAGCACCATTTTGGCTCCGGAGCGGCCGCTGCGTGCTACTGCCGCGCCGCCATCTTGGATCTCTCTTTTAAATTACATGAAATCAATGTGTCAATTCTGAATTCTGTGCTGTTTGTTTTTCTTCAATCAGTGACGATCTGCATTCAACTTGTATTTTTATTACAGGTTTCTTAAAAATGTTTCGAATTAAGTAAATAGAGAAACAATTTGTCTGCACTTACCTATTATGTCTGGATGAGGTGAACCTGTAATTAATAGTTGAATATGAAGAATATCCTGACTAGTTTTTATCTTTCTTTGTTTTTTAACCAGTAATCAGCAAATAGTCTTGCATGGGCTTAATTGGCAGACTGCTCTCACACTGCCTACTATAAAATACAATAAATGTTCTAAATCTAAGATAAACACCTTCATCCAAGTTGCAGCTTTTTGGGAAGCACTGTGCAACTAAGTCTCACCCTGTGTCTCACCCTGCAACTAAGACACCACACAAGACACAAAACAGAACTCATTGGTGATTTCTTCACATTGTTTTTTCTTTCAGTTGCCTCAATCTCGGATGTGGTGAAAAGATATCGACGTGTCCTCAAACATGTGCAAAGAAGCTTCAGGATGACCATAGCTTTCAGGAAAAGCTCGCGTTTCAAGAAATGTGAAAGACAGCAGCAATTGCAGAGATTTACATAGCTGACAAAAATCTCCTTAGCCAGTTCAAGGGTAAATACTGTACACACTTCTGAGCTAGCACAAATTTGTCAGAAAAAAATAGTTGGTGAGCTGGCAGAAAAGATAATTGAAATGAAAAACAACAAACAGCCCATCCCCTTTTCTGCCAAGAAAGACTGAATGTATGCAACAGGATGTTAGCAGGATATTTTTGAGTTGATTGTTAAACAGGCAATTTTTATTTTTTCATAATGTGAAATGTTGGTGTGCTGATGGTGAAGTTGCGTGACCCCTATACGGTGACATGGTGCTGCCAGTGCAGCATGTTTATTTTATTGTTTTTCTTTTTGTTTTATGATCTGATACCCTAGTGAACAATGGGTTTGTGTTAACATATTGTTAATAAAACAACGTTCTCTCATATCCTGCCTGTAGTGTTTTGTCTATTGTATTTTATCATCTGGTACTGACTTCTTATCTTAAACGGTAAATCTGTTGTATATTATTAATGGATGGCTGTATGATAGCTTATTGACTTTTTACAGTTATCAACTGTTTTTCACTTTAATTGGACAGTCCTAAAATGTATCTACATATGCTTAGTAGAGAATGCCTACTAATAGTCTGCTGAACGTAAAATGTACATTAGTTCACAAGCAACAGATGTGCAACTAATGTTTAGTTGACTATAAACAGATAATAAACTAGTGATTTTGGGAAAATAAAAAAAGAGATGATTAAGTAATTAGTTATCTGATGAATTTGAGACCCTTGATTAAAGATATATGCTCTTGATCATATGTTGACATGGCTGTAGACTATTAACTGATTAATTCTGAGTAGTTACTATTAGATAATAACCTGTTGAGAAAGACATGCTGACAGTCAACATGCACTTTTTATAAAATATATAGAATAGAAAGTAAAATGCAGTTTATAATCTACAGATAGTTAGTTGATTGTATGTTGCTTGTCTGTTGAAACAATGTTGTTGAATGTCAACTGATGCACTGTTGACATGCTACTAAATGACTACTGGTAACTAGTAGAGTGTCAACAGATGGACTATCAAAATAAAGTGTTACCACTTTTGGTTCCAAAAACTGAGGTAACTTTCTGGGTATGTATGTAATAGCAACTTACTCTCAAAAGATAACCTGCTCGGTAGGAGGTTATGTTTCAGGGCAAGTTTGTTTCAAAAGGTTATTGAGCATGACGGCCCTTTTGATGATGATCGCGTGGAGGCACAAATTCTATAAGTTTTTTTTTTCGCCGGGGGAGAATTATAAGACCTCGAATTGATGTTTTTCATTTCCTAATGCTTATTTGAAAGAGCGTTATTGGTTTTCAATGGAATCGTTAATTTACTTAACACATCTCTTAAAACCGCATATTGCAAATGTCACAAACGGCGGGTCTGCACTTAAAAAAAACATTCTGTGCACAGCACTTAGTTTTTTGACGTCAGGGCATTTTTTGTACAACGTGGGGCATGTGATGCAGAGCATGTGGGAAAGGCAACTGTATGTCTGGCACTTAAACACTTCTTACACACATGTGTACAGTTGCCTAAACATAAACTTCTGCATGTTATTAGAGGAATTCCACAGAGTGGCAGGTTTGTCCTTTGCAGTAAAATTGATGACGCATATTTAATATGTAGTCATACTATTTATATACATGTATTTATCCTGCATACACACACTTGATCCTTCCATAGATGACTTTCTATTTCAGGGTTTCCAAATTTAATTGTGTTCATTGATGGCACCCACATTCCTATTAAGGCTCCTTCAATAAATGAGGAAGACCATGTTAATAGGAAATCTATTCATAGTATCAATGTACAGGTAACAACTTAATTTTGTGTCCTTAATTTTTTGCCTTGTTAAAATCATTAAACTCATTACTTTTTCCCCACTAACTTTAGGTAATATGTAAGGCAACCCACATCATTAATAATGGCCAGGATCTGTGCATGAATTTTCAACGAGTCATCACTAGGCCAGACATTTCAGCAGGGTATGTTTTGCTTTATACAATGTTTTTTTTTTCCTTTTTACTATATTTGTATTGTACACTTGAATCATTACAGGACAGTACAATGGTTACTTGCTGGGGGACAGAGGATACCCTTGTCTGCCTTAATTTAATGTCTTGACCACAGATTCAACCACGCTAAAACATGGCTCACAGCCGAACACGAGCCAAGGTGGAGATGACCACAGGGATCTTCAAGTCTAGGTTTCAGTGTCTGCTTGGGCTCTGGGTCAGTCCAGAGAGGGCATGCAACATCATAGTGGCTTGTGTTGTGCTTCACACCATTGGCACTATAAGAGGAGAGAGCAACCCTCCTTATATTGAAGAAGATGACTTTGTGAAATTAGAATGACACCCAAGTCTGCAACCAAACTATTACACTTTGAGATTATAATGAGACGATCATTCTCCACCCCCTGGGTAAAAAACCCTGGATTTCTTTTACAGGTGTCAGGATGAACTAACCTAGGCGACCAGATGACTTAGCTTTAGCGATTAGCCCAATGTAGCGTGGATGGTGAACCCAAACGCGGAAGAGAGCGAGTAGATAGGATAACCACGCTTGTTAGTCTAAGGACTCTCACAAAAGGGGAGCAAGGGAAAAACACAAATTTAACCCGCGTCCTATAAACACACTCAAGATCAGAAAGCGAAACCCAAATAAAGTGAGTACTCACGAACTGATGATGGACAACCAGAACCGACATGGGCTGAACTCAATGACTGAGCGCTGAATCGTGGTTTGTTTACTCCTCTTATACTTCCTGATTTGCGACCGCTTTACTTCCGGGTCCTAGTGCCGGTCGCCGATTGAGTGTGCATGACAACAGGTGGTTGTTGTGATTATACACAAGCACTTATTAAAAAACTGAATAGTGTTGAGCTCTGTGCCTCATACTCAGACACAAACACATGCACAACAACCTCATCATAAAAGTAGCCCTTTATAAGGAAATTATTTTATATGAAAGAAGTTAATTCTCTTCTTCATGGATCTTATGTTAACTTGTTAAACCTTCCTTGCTAACACCTACAGTTTCCACTTGTATCTACTCCTTTAGCAGTTCTATTGGATCTAACTATACCTGCCTTTTCCCCTATGTGCATCAGTAAGCTTTGGCCACCCATGATCCTGTTGCCAGTTCACCAGATTTCCTTCTTTTGTATACTTTTGGTAGGTAGGTTTTGGAACATTCCACAAGAAAGATGGTTTTGGTGTTGACAACTGAGTCAGGGCTACACCAAAATTGCAGCTCTTACCAGGACCAAGGAAGGATTCAAGGGAGGGAATGTACCAATGAACCTTGGCGAGAGTTTCCTAAAGGTGGTTTTGAGTGCAAGGTTGCAAGCTAAAAACCAGAGAATTAAGTCTTTTGGCTTTAAATACTCAAGATTCTTGTGGTCTGCCCATACAAGAAAAGGGTATTCTGCTCCCTCCAGCCAGATCTCTTGGCAGTCAAACTGGCCCATTTCTCAAGGGCCAGTTTGACTCCCAAGAGATCCCGGTCCCCAGTGTCAAAGTTTCTATGGGATGTTGGAGTTGGTGAGAGACGAAGGAGAAAGGGTGAAACCTGTTGTCCTTAGGCGATCTTTGCAAAATGAAGGGCCCTTCACCGGTCTCAGAAGCACCTACTTCTACGAAAAACTGTAGGGCTCTTAAACTCCTTGAAGGAATTGTTTGCCAGGGGGTTCCAATGAAAGGGGGTCTTGGTCGAAGTTACTGCTGTAAGTGGAGGACCCATCATGCTGTTATACTTAATGGAACAACGATAAAAGTTGGCAAATCCCAGGAAGCATTGAAGTTTGCATCTGGATGATAGTAGTGGCCAGTCAGTGAGCGTCTTCACCTTGGTGGGGTCCATTTGGATGCTGGATGGTGAGATAAAGTAACCTAGGAAGGAGGTTGGGATGCAGAATAATTTGCATTTTTATGCCTTGACATACAGCTTGTTCTCCAGCATTCGTTGCAAGACTTGAAACACGTGAAGTTTAGGTTTCTTTTTAGAGCGTGAGAAGATTAGGATGTCATTGAGGTATGCAAAAACAAAGACGTTAAGAAAGTCTCCGAGGACGTCATTGATGAATGCCTGGAAGACTGCTGGGGATTTAGTTAGGGTGAACAGGGCAAACAGGCCAGTGGGGGTATCTTTCACTCATTACCCTCCCTTATTCTGACCAGGTGGTAGGTTTGGTGAAGTTTGGTGGACATATGGGCATCCTGAAGTAGTTCAAAGGCAGATGACATTAGTGAAAGAGGGTAGCAATTCTTGTCCGTGATCTTGTTTAGTCCCCTGTAGTTAATGCAGGGTCTGAGGGACTTAGCTTTTCTCTCCACAAAAAGAATCCTGCCCCTTCAGGTGAGGAGGATGGGCAAAGTATCCCTGCTGCAAGTGATGCATTGATATATTGTTTCATAGCTTTTCTCTCAGGGCAGGAGAGAGAATATAGTCATCCCCTGATGGGGGGATGTTGTACAGAGTGATCCTGGCAAGAATGCGGAAGCGCAGCGAGAGAGCCTTGTGTGCAGCATGACTCGTTTAGGAATGCGGAAACGCTGAGAGCCGGCGAGAGGTTAAACTCCGCAATGACAGCCTGTGAGAGGCAGCTTGGTGACTGGTTTTGCAGAAATTATTTATGGTCGAAAGCCAGAAAGACAAGAGAGAGTCTGTGATCCAAGTTCATAGTCATCAAACAAATCCAGTGGTTGATAACACAAAAATCCGTGAGCTTGGGAATCCAAAATGTGAGGCAAGAGTGAGGTTGGGAAAAACAAAACATGGTCAGAATCAAGAAAGCAAGGCATAAAGAAATGCTGGACAATAGGGCTTTGAAATGCACTTAATAATCTGGCGACGTGGTAGTGTCAGAGTATGGTTTAAATAGGTAAGGGAGATAATTAGTGATAACACACTGGTGTGTGGAGAGCAGAGAATGAGGCGGTGAAATGTAAGGAGTGTTTGGGAACGTGGAATAATAAGTAATAATAAGAGTGCTCAGGTGATCATGGCGGAGCTGTGGCTTGGCAGGTCGAGACACCCTACTCATACTGTAAAAATCTAAACAAATCAGTTAAAATAAATAAAGCAAAAAAATTAAACATTATTTAGCAAATAATAAAAATGGTCTTATATAATTTGGATAATGTCTTTATTTGAAATTAGCTGTAGATGTTATTATTTTTTCACTATTCATACTATTTTTACTATTCAGTTTTTGCCCATTTATTTAGTGCCTACGATGCAATATCTTTCATTATTCATTTTGTGGTGGGCCTGGACCCTATCTTGAGGGACTTGGGGCATTAGCCGGGTACACCCTGGACAGGTAGTAATTTTTGGACACATTTTGCACCTAGAACAGACCAACAGAGGCAACCCGTGATAGTAAAAATGCTTCGACAGATTTCTACAAAAGCCACTTGGCATGATAGATATTTCATGCCATTCACCTTTCTTCTTATCCTATTGCACATATTACTCTGGAACAGGGTAAATCTGGACTCATCAGACCACATGACATTTTTCCAATGCTACATTGTTTGTTTTTTATGCTGCAAAGTAAATTGACACACTTGTTTAGATTACCCTCACTTCCCTCAAGTGGGTTTCTTAATACAACCTAATTCTGAGTATTGGATATTCTTGAGTCCCGATTCTTGAATTGTGGCTCTAGCAATGCTCTTACTTTTATTATTAAACATTTCCGGGAGTTCCACTATTTCTTTTTTTTATTTTTAAGAGATCTCCCATAAGGCTTATTCAGGATGTTTTCTGACCACATTTCTTCCTTGAAGGTTTTAATAAAGTATTTTACAGTTCTTGATTAAATTTTTGTAGTTTCAGCAGTCTCCTTAGTTGCTTACTGTGCTTGATGCAGACCAGTAATTTGACTCAGAATAACATATTTGCCACGACCACAAGATATGTCTTCAGACATGGTTGTAACGCTCTGATAAAAAAAAAAAAAATATTAAGAGAGTTTACACTATTTGAGATCTTTTTTGGATCTTTAGTGCAGATGTTGCATTCTTCTATTCTTTTGCATCTTCTGCATTCTTCTATTCTTCTTTTCCTTTTAACTCAAGAGAAAAGATGACAAACACAATGACCATTAAACAAACTCAAAGAGTATTGTACAAAAAAACCAAAAAAAAAACCAAAAGGTGCATCAAAACAATATTTACTAAAATATATATAATTGTGAAGACTGGGCAAATGTAATGCGATTCCTAGTTTCAGTTTATTGTTAGTACTGTATGAGTGGGTGGGGGTGCAGGACACTGAATCAGCCTCACCTGTTCATATATACAGTCTGGGAGCATGATATTGGAGGGATTGCTGTCCTGTGAATATGAATATAATAGGGAATATCTAATGAATGATAATCCACCCATTGCCGGTGTAATGCTCAGGTTTTATTTTAGAGCTAATTACACTAAAACGGGGTCTTAAAATTAGATACGGGCTAATATTACTTACTTCCGGTGTTGCGCAGAGCAAGACAAGACACGTGACAACAAGTTCCAAACCAAACCAAAGTGTATTAAACAGACAAACAAACAAATAAGGTGCACCAATAACAAATATATACAAAATATATACAAATATAAACAATGTCAGTAGTGTATGCATGTGTGTGTGAGTGCATATGTATAAAAGTCCAAGTCTGTGTTATTGTAAGTGTGTAATGGTGAACGGAAGAGATGGCTCCGTCTCACTGGTTTAAGATGGTAAATCCGGGAGCACGAGAAAACGGAACGAGATGGGTATTGAATGTGTCCAATGAAGATTAATCCGCTCATGGAACAATAATCCTCAGTGACCGCAATCAATCGCTCTCTCTAATCCCAAATGCAGCGCTGCCAACTTCATCTCTCCACCCCGAGTGTTACGCCAGTTCCGGCTTTATACCGGCACACGTGACCCAATAGGTCATTGGGTTTCCCTCGCGCCACAAGTGCGAGGGACAAAATAACCATTTAAGGTTGTTTAAAAAGGCCTGGTGGTTTTACTTTTTATTTAACACTTTATATTTAGAAATAAACTAACCCCTTAATTGGCTGCGCTACACCGGTATTTTCAGGTCTTTGCATATCTCTGCTGAGATACCTCCATTTGCAATATGGCGATGTAAACGGCACGCTGATCCACCATGCTTTTTTCACCTCCTTGCTTCTCCCTGCTTGCGCTTTAAACGGAATAATATTACTGTCACGAGGTGAGAACGCGCAGGCGGACAGATGGATCCAGTTGCAGAGAGGCAGGTGGTTCTGTGAGGCGTTGCGCGAGCAGAGCAAAGAGATAAGGAGCAGTGTCGCAGTAGAAGGGCGAATCTGGGTCGAAGTCGAGGGGCGAGAGGGGAAGTCCAAAAGCGGATGTCCTTAGAGGACAGTTTGCAATGTGTCGTAGCTGCGACACGTGGAAGGTGGGATGAATGCGTCACGTGGATGAAGGGAGTAAAAGTCGGACAGCGCATGGATTCGTTAGCTTGGTTATTGTGAATGGGCCAATGAAACGTGGAGAGAGCTTGCGTGAAAGTGTCCTTAGGGGGATGTCCCTGGTGGCGAGCATGACTCTGTCTCCCACATGATACCTGGGAGTCTTGGAGCGGTGGCGGTCAGCCTGTCTCTTGTACGATCTGGACGCTTGCAGTAGGGATCGTCTGGCTCGTAACCACGTCCGCTTGCAGCGGCGGACAAAATGTTGCGCCAAGGGGACCTCTACCTCCTCCTCCTGAGAGGGAAACAGCAGTGGTTGGTAGCCTAAACAGCACTGGAAAGGGGAGAGCCCTGTGGCGGCAGACGGCAGAAAGTTGTGAGCGTACTCGATCCATGGTAGGAACTTGCTCCAGGTAGTAGCATCCTGGTTGGTCATACACCGGAGGGCGATTTCCATAGCTTGGTTCTTGCATTCTGTCTGGCCATTGGACCGGGGATGAAAGCCGGAAGACAGGCTAGGGGTGGCCCCGATGAGTTTACAAAAGGCTCTCCAAAAGCGGGAGGTGAACTTAGGGCCACTATTTGATACTATGTCAGAGGGGAGACTGTGGAGACGGAAAACATGAAGGATTAGCTGCTCAGCAGTCTCCTTGGCGGAGGGAAGCTTGGGGAGTGGAACCAAGTGGACGGATTTGGAGAAACGGTCAACGATGGTCATGATACAGGTGTTCCCATCAGATGAGGGTAGGCCCGTTAAGAAATCCAGCGAGACGTGCGACCAGGGCCGATGAGGTATGGGTAAGGGTCTAAGAAGGCCGGCCGGTGGGCGGTTGTTGGGTTTGCAGCGGGTGCAGATGTCGCAGCCACAAAGCTGGAAACGTCCCTCACCATTGTAGGCCACCAGAAGCGCTGTTGAAGGATAAAGAGTGTCCGAGCAGAGCCTGGGTGACAGGACAGCTTGGAGCCATGGCCCCATTCCAGGACCTGGGAGCGTAGGCATTCTTCATCATTAATACGTAGGGTTTACATAATAAAGACAACAAATGACGGTTGCATTGTCCACCAATAAATATAGACATTTTAATGTGGATACAATGCCAACGCATCTTTCATCATTAATAAGTAATGTTTAGCTCTGGGTCAGAGTTGTATCGAATCTTTAACGATTCGGTTTAATTTGATTAATTGAATCAAAATTTATAACGTACACTTTATCGACTACCCGTCCAGCGTTTAGCACAATTTAGTGTATCTTACCAGTTCTGGTTATCACATGGCCAATGGCTATAACACAAAATCTAGTATTCAGCAATTTTGAGCAAGGTAACAAGATCTGGGCAAATGTTTAGACTTTAAAATACATGACCAAGACAACAGTTCTTTATAAAGAAACAAGGATTTATTTGACTAATCTACGATACATAAAACTACACTACTTGAACGCACGCACACACACACATACACACAAACAGTTTGGCAAGTGAAAATGAATGAAGTTATTCTAGTACTGTTTACTAGATCAACGAAAGTCACAAGAGCAGAGTCTTGGGTTTAATCTTACGGTTTGGTTATGAAACGAGCACCAACTTCAGCAAGGTATGCAGCTTTGTTTGTTTACTTGCGTTTTGTTTCGTTCTCATCCTTTGGTTCACCTTCAGCGAAGGGAATCACGGCGTTGCTGATTGGTTGGTGCGCTGTTGTAGAGATGACGTCAGTCGGGAAAGCCCTTCGGTGAGGCGTTGGTTGCCTGGTTACCGATGGCTGCGCTCTGGCACTTCTCCTGAGGTTTTCTTCGTTGCGGGACTTTGGAGTTCTGGCACAAAGTCTCGTTGAGAGTTCTTGAAGAGCGGATGACGCCAGCAGTGGTGGCGCAGCGCCCGCAAGGGCGAAAGCCCGAGCTGCTTGGAAGATGTTGTAGGTTGCAGTTGTGATGATAACTTCTCTTCTTCTCTACACTGTGGACTTCCTGAGGGTTTTTGTCCCTTGGGGGTCAGTCCGTCCCACAGGTGATTTATCCAATCGGATGTGATTGCAGGGCTTAGCCACGCCTCACGTGGTTCCTCCTTCCATGCATAAATTAGCCAGGTGTTCTGGCTGTCACGTGTGACCCATCCGGTTGGAGTTTTAATACTTTATAAAAAGTGATTTTGCATGAGCTCTGTTCATGCTACCAATTACCTATGTTTACCAACATTCTTGAAATAAAGCCAGCTTGAGATTGACACCAAACGTTACATATCTTACCCACTCATTCCTTCCTTTATCTAATAAAAAGGTTTGTAAATGCTGATTACACCTTTAAAGTTATGCAGAATAATTAAACATATACACAGGAATAAAAGGAACTGAGTTAATATATGTGAATACGTTTTGCCCTACTGGCACACTTTAAAGATGTTTAAAATAGTGTCCATGCCATATGCCTTTGTTTATGGAAAGGCATGTCTTCCGGAGGTCAAGAGAGTGTCCAGGTGTGATGAGGCCTCTTCCCCCCCAGCTCGGGGTGAAGCCGTAAAACTGTCTTCTTTGTTTACTGGATCGCCAATTTACACCCTCGGTTTCGGGGTCTACTTCAAAGCATCTGGCCTTGTGGAGTTTCTTAGTTTTACAGACGTCCCCCTTAAGATAGCGAACCAGATAGGGTTATCAGGATGGCGCTATGCATGCTGGGAGAGGGGGTTCAGGAATGTGATCCACTGACTGTTCTCTCTATGGGAGCCATGTTATTCGCTACTAGCATCAGGCTTGGTGTTCTTGGAGCCTGGTCGGTAGGACAGGACAAAGTTGAACCGGGAAAAGAAAAGGGACCAGCGAGTCTGTCAAGCATTAAGCCTCTTGGCCTTATGTAGGTATTCGAGGTTCCTGTGATCAGTCCATACTAGAAACGGGAGCTCGGTTCCCTCCAGCCAGTGCCTCCACTCCTCTAGCGCTAGCTTAATGGCTAGTAGCTCTCGATCGCCCACGTCATAGTTCCTCTCAGCCGGGGATAGACGATGGGAAAAAAAGGAACAGGGGTGCAGCTTGTTATCCTGTGGCGACCTTTGGGACAGAACCCCTCCAGCACCGGTGTTTGATGCATCCACCTCCACTATGAATTGGCGGGAAGGGTCGGGGATGATTAGTATGGGAGCTGAGGTGAACCTTCTCTTGAGCTTGGCGAAGGCTCTCTCTGCCTCCTCACTCCAACAGAAGGGCGTCTTGGAGGAAGTCAGAGAGGTTAATGGGGCGGCGACAGAGCTGTATCCTCGAATGAACCGGCGGTAGAAATTGGCAAAACCAAGGAATCGTTGGAGGTCTCGTCGCGAGGCTGGGTTTGGCCAGTTGGAGACTGCCTGAACCTTGGCCGGTTCCATCTCCAGCTGCGAGGGGGAGATGACAAACCCTAGAAAGGTGGTAGTTGTCGTGTGGAACTCGCACTTCTCCGCCTTGATGTATAAGTTGTTTTCGAGAAGTCTCTGTAACACTTGGCGAACGTGGCACCGGTGCTCCTCCAGGTCGTGAGAGAAGATTAGGATGTCATCTAAATAGACAAATACATGGAGTTTCAAAAAGTCTCTGAGTACGTCATTAATCAGGCTCTGGAAAATAGCGGGGGCATTGGTGAGTCCAAAAGGCACTACCAAGTATTCATAATGCCCGGTCGGGGTATTGAAGGCGGTCTTTCACTTGTCACCCTCCCTAATATGGACGAGATGATATGCATTGCGCAGGTCTAACTTAGTGAAGATTGTGGCTCCCTGGAGAAGCTTGAAGGCTGTGGACATGAGTGGTAAGGGGTAACGGTTCCTAACGGTTATTTCATTGAGCCCTCTGTAATCTATGCATGGGCGAAGGGACCCGTCTTTCTTTTTTGCCAAAGAAGAACCCTGCACCTGCGGGTGAGGAGGACGAGGCGGATGATGCCAGCGGCGAGGGCCCCCGTGATGTACTCGTTCATGGCTCCTTGCTCTTGGCGCGTCGCGGAGTAGAGACGGCCCTTTGGAGGGAAGGTGATGTCCGGAGGGTCCTCCGGCTTAGCTGGAGCAGAAGGAAGAGCAGAGAGAAGACAAGACCTGGAACATGAGGAGCCCCAGCCCGTGATGGTCTGGTTAGTCCAGTCAATCTGGGGACAGTGAAGGGGAAGCCAGGGCAAACCAAGAACCACAGCGGCATGGGATCTATCAATGACCAGCAGACTGATCTCCTCAAAATGGTTACCTGAGGTCCTTAGGGTAAATGGGAGGGTGCGTCGTGTGATGGCGGGTAGGGGAGTGCCATCTAGGGCCTGAACCGAGAGTGGAGGTTCAACAGGAGCGCAGGGAACCTCTAGCTTACTGACTGTAGCGGTGCTGATAAGGTTACGGTCAGAACCGGAGTCGATGAGCGCCTGAATCCCATGAGCTTTGCCGCCGACGATTAGCATAGCGGGGAGTAGGGGACGAGGTTCTGGGAGTCTATCTGGAGGAAAGCCTCCTAGTGCTCCCAGTCTGACTAGAGGACGTCTCTTCTTTAATGGGCAGGTCTTGAGTGCATGTCGTGAGGACCCGCAATAGAAACAGGCTCCCTCCTGGCGGCGGCGCCGTCTCTCCTCCTCGGAGATATAGGTCCTACTAGCCGCATAGGCCCTTCCTGCTTGGGCTCTCTCGGAGAAGGAGGTTCTTGAGATGTTCTGGGAAAGGAGGGTCTCCGAGCAGACAGTAGTCCTCTGGAGGCTTGCCTTGAATGGAGACGCGCGTCGACCCGGCCGGCGAGGTCCATGAGTTCATTGAGGTCGGTAGGAAGCTCCTGAGAGACCAGCTGGTCCTTGACTGTGTCCGACAAACCCTCGAGGAAGGTGTCAGATAGGGCCCTGTTGTTCCACCCACTGGTGACAGCGAGGGTCCGAAATTCTCAGCAGGCCTCAACAGCCTGCTCCCAGCTTCCCTGCCAATATGAGAACGGTCAAAAACCATCTTCATCTCCTTGGAGAAGGCACCAAAGTCATGGCAACATGGATAGCGAACTTCCTAGAGGGCCGTGCCCCACTCTCGGGCTCTGCCTGTAAGGAGGGTGATGAAGATGTTGCATCTCCGTGGTGATGTTGGCGAGAGTCTGCCTGGTGGTGAGGAGCTCTTGCTGCTGCTTCCCGAGAAGAGTGCCCTGGTTCTCCAGAGCCACTCTCATCCTGTCGTACTCTGCTGGATCCATAACTGGCTGGATTATTCTGTCACGAGGTGAGAACGAGCAGGCGGAGAGATGGATCCAGGTGCAGAGAGGCAGGTGGTTCTGTGAGGTGTTGGGCGAGCAGAGCAAAGAGATAAGGAGCAGTGTCGAAGTAGAAGGGCGAATCTGGGTCGTAGTCGAGGGGCGAGAGCGGAAGTCCAAAGCCGTGTAATCCATCAGCGGGGGCAACGAGCCAAAACAAACACTAAGCAGAGCCGTAGTCGAAAAACGAAAGCGAAAGTTTGAAGCCGTTAAATCCGAGTGTGATAATAAATCCTAAGCGTGAGGCGAGAGGCAAAAACGGGGACAAAGCGTGGTCGGTAACGTGAAAAAGAAATCATGAACTTGAACGCGAGAAAACTAAGGCAAAAACACACAATAATCCAGCGGTGTGCTGGCGGGGCGGTCCGGGGGTGTGTGAGGAGAGATGACAGCGTGGGAAAACAATCCAGCGTGGTGGAGAGCATGACAGCGTGAGAAGAGAAATGTCAGCAGACGAGAGCGGTCTTTGATCAGCGCGGCGCGCTGAGAGCGTGACAATTACCCTGTTGCATCATCGGGCTTCCTCTCGCGATTATCTTGTGAGAGTCCAAAACACAGTAATTGGAACAAATAAAACATATCGGCTACATTTCACGGCGCATGTGCATTTAATCAATCCTCAGCTTAATTCCTGCCCTTTTAAAATGAACCCTTTATGTGACTGCACTACATGGTTGTTTAAGACATGAGAAGCCATGTAGTTCATCAGTTAAGGTTAAATACCTTGTTGTTTGCTGAAGCATATTAAATCACTTGTAAAGTGTTGTAGCAAGGTAGGACAGAAAACAGACATGTAGACAGCAGAGAGAAGAATAAGATGTGAATTATTTAAGCAACAGTAAAAAGGAATGTGGTAAATCATTGGGGGAGGAGAGTTACGTTAGTGAAGATTTGGTGCAAAGGTTGCAAGACGTAGCAGCGGGAGGTGGAGGTTTATCAACAGGCAGGGCTCGCCAAGCTTGAAGATGAGGAAGCCAAAGAGAAGGTCAAGCTTTGGAGAGGGCTTTGTTAAGGGGTTTGTCCAATTTTGGGAAGCCTCTGGATCACTTTGAGTCCGCAATGAGAAAGCAGATTCTGCAATGTGAGGTGTCTTTAAACCTTGCTATCCCTTTTAGGAGAATGAAAGTTTCAGCTCCTTAAAGCTTAGTTAATGGCGACGAGCCTCTCGCTTAATCACAGGCATATTTTTGCTTTGCTGGTATGAGCCATCAAATGGCATATACTGTAGGACTGAATATTCCTCTCAGTCAATCTCCTGAGAAAGCATGGCTCAGAGCCTGATTTTCAAGACACCTGTGTACCAGGAAGGGACAGTCAAAATTAGGATTACAGATAATGGATGAGCTGGTGATATTCTGAGACATTTTCTTTACTCTGAATATATACATTTTTTGCAGTGTCGGCAGGGGAGTGCCGATAATTCCTATCCCAGCTTCTCGGCAGTCTGAACCGCCCTTTGTAGTCTTTTGATGTCTGAATGTGTAGCTGAGCCAACCAGACAGTTATTGAAGTGCACAAGACGGCTAAGTAGAACTGTGTGAGCAGCTTCTGTGGCAGTTTGAACTTCTTTACATAGTTCCTGTGATCTGTTGAAGGTCAGTGTAAAGATGGGGGCCAGCTGGTCAGCACAGGATTTCAGACAGGCTGGTGTAACGCCGTCTGGGCCTCTAGCTTTCCTTCTCTTTTGTTTAAGCAAGATATGATGAACATCCTTTTTACGAAGTGCAGGAGGTGGGAAGAGGTTGGTTGTCAGAGGTAATGTAGGAAATGGGTCAGGACAAGTGTGTGTGTGAAACTGGGAGTTTTGAGTCTACAATAGAACTTATTTATGTCATCAACCAGTTGTTAATTCCCTACAGAGTTGAAGGATGGCGTCTTGTAATTAGTGATGGTTTTCAGGGCTTTCCACACCAAAGCAGGATCGTTTATAGCAAGGCCGTTTTCAAGATTTTCAGGGTAGCTTCTCTTAGCCACTATGATCGCCCTTGTTAGTGTGTTCCTGGCCTGGTTTTACAAGATTACCTGTAGGCATTCTCTTTGACCTTACAAAGCTGTCTGAGTTTTGCTGTAAACCATGGTTTGTCATTGTTAAATTTTAAATATGTCCTGGTAGAGGATGCACATATCTTCCTGTGAATCAGAAACTGATGTAGGATGCTACATAATCTGTGAGCTCATCCAGACTGAAAAACAGGCCTGTAATTTCTGCTCTGCTTCTTTTTGTCCGTCTCTACAGTCCTTAATACAGGCTGAGCAAATTTAAGTTTTTGCCTATAGGTCGAGAGAAGATGAACCAGGCAGTCCTCAAGCTACTCTGGGGATGAAGCGATATGCATCCCTTATAGTAGTGTAGCAGTGATCCAAAATATTTTTGTCTCTGGTGGGGTATGTAATGTGCTGTTTGTATTTAGGCAGTCGTGTCTGTGACCTGAGCAGCCAGCTGTTGCAACGCTGCATTCACATACACTGTGAAGGAATGTACACATTCACCAAAAAGGAACAAGGTAAACTCCCAAAGCAAATAAAAAGGCTTGCAGTTGATAAAATATGCCTCTAGATTGGGACATCACATCTTCTTCATCTGTGTTACTTACATTTATACACCAACGTTCATTGATGTAAAAGCATGTCCCGCAGCCTCGCGATTTCCCAGTTGATTCTGTGTTGTGATCTGCTCTAAACAGCTGCAAGCCCGGCAGATGTAGCAGGTTGTCCAGAATGGGTTCATTCAGCTAGGTTTCTGTGAAACACAGTACGGCAGAGTTTAAAAATTCCTTATTTTTTCGGGAAAGCAGAACAAGTCTGTCCATTCTGTTAAGTAGAGATTGGAGATTCACCAGATGTATACTCAGCAGCACAGATGCTAAGATGTATACTCAGGCTCTCTTCCCCCGCCTGCGCTTCTTAAAGCACTTAAACAGTACAGCTGCTTCACCGGTTTCGATGTTTAACAAAACATCTGAATAATTAAAAACTGGTTAAAAATTGTGTGGTGTGTTCTGCTGAATGATCAGCAGTTCATGCCTGGTATAATTGATTACATTTAAAAAAAAAGAAGGACAAACTAACAAAAATAGTAAGACAAATGGAGAGTTCCACACCAAGGCAGTAACTTTGTATATGTAAAAGGATACCCTGGTGGCGTAGTTAGCCTGGTACCTCCCTAAGTCCCTAAGTCTCCTGGGATAGGTTCCAGTCTCCCCGCAATCTTGTGTGCAGGATAAAGCTGTATAGAAAATGATTGAGGAAGTGAGTGAGTGAATGTGTTCCCAAATTGCCCATAATGTGCGTGTATCAAAAAAAGTATTTAAGTGTGCAACTTTATATATTTTTTGTCCAGATGGAGGAATATTTTTCATACCCATCGATTGAATTCATAAAAACTCGGTCACTGAAATCATCTGAAACATGACAAAAATAAATAATAACCAATAAAAATAAAAAAAATTAATGAACATCGAGGGTGTACCACTCCTCTAGCCTCCCCAACCCTGAAGAGGACAATAGCTCCAGAATGCCATGATAGTCTTGGAAATTCAATGTACACTGCAAAGATTTAAAACATCCTGTGCCAGATGCAGTAAAGCAACCCTAGAACATGACCAAAGCTCCAGTGTTATTTTCTTTGGAAATTTGGGAATCTGTGAACTTTCCAAAAAGACTTGTCGATGTGATATGTCCAGAGGATATTTTTCCCAAAGCAGTTTGACCTGTCAATATGCATTTTGGCAAATTCTAATCTGGATTTTTATTGATATGCTTTCAACTGTGAAGTACTTCCAGATTGTCTTGTGGCCATGTCCAGGGAGGTTGGCTACAATCTCTTGATCTCTAAACATCTTAAAACTATTTAGAACTGCAATCACAGGAATATTAGGCTGCTTGGAGATGGTCTCATTGGCCTTTACCTTTACCATGCTTGTAGATAATTGTCTCTCCTTTTGCCAACTCTCTCCTCTGCTTTCTCTGGTCCATGTTTAGTATGGTACACACCACAAAACCAAACAGAAGAGTTAGTATGTTTTAACATTTAAGTATGCTGACTAACTAGCAAGATTAAAGGCACCTGTGCACTAAATACAGTACCGGAATTTTATTTTAATATTCCACTATGGTCAAATTCTTTGTACTAATTTGTGCAGGCCCGGTTCATTAGTTTGTTTTTTAAATGATTCTGTTTGAAGCACAATTCAAAACCAATTTTCATTTAATTTTAATTTGTCAATGATAAATTACCATTTATTACTATTGCTGGTTTATATTACTTCATCAACCATTGCGTTTTTTCTTTAATGCAAAGGTGCCAAACTAATTCATATGCAAAATTAGTTGGATTAATTTATCTTAAATTTTATATTTACTATCATTAAAACACCTAATAATACATATATATTTATTAACATTAACAAGCAGTGTATAATCCAGCCGTAGACAATGACACAAAGTTAATGAATTAATAGAAGTAAAAAATAAATGTTTAAATGTATTTAACAGCGTAAATTTTACTTACAGTTTTAACATTTTTGTGTGTGAAAAAATGATATTTGTACAAAATATATTTGTACAGTGACAAAAAAAAACATAGTACAGCAGAGTACAGCAGAATGTATTATACAGTATAGATACTGAGTGAGTGGTGTAGTTAAACCAATTACCGATACTGTTGATTCATGCACATTTTTAAAAATAACCTGAAGCTTAAGATAAAAAAGATGACAAACAATGACAGAGGGCCAGACTCTCAGACTGATCTCATCTTCTTTCATACATACCACAACAAATGCTCCACTAGAAGGCACTGTTCACTTTCTTTCCTTTTCTCTGCACTCTTTCCTACCCGTTACCCCTCCCCACCCCCATTTCAGAATCTAAAACAAAGTAATTGCCTGCAGCAGGGTTCAGAAAGCCGCGGCTCAGAGTGACGCATGTCTCGATCATTATTCATCAGAGTACCACACATCTCCCTCCTACTGCTTTCGGGGTTTGGGATACAGCTAAGCTGAGCAATGCTCACCCCACCAATAACACATACACTAAATAACAAGGAGAGGAGAAGAACGGTTTTGCCTTTTAGTGGAATTGAGGGGGGCAGGGAGGGAGGGAATGAGAGATGACCATAACAAGGGGGTGAACAAGGGAGGGATATCATGTCTGGATGATCAGAAGTGTCTCAGAAGTTTTCTGCCATGTAAACCACAGAAACAACAAATAATCATTGTCTGTTTTTACTGATGGAAAGGAAAGAGAGACAGCAAAAGAGCTATAAATAGAGACTGACAAGACTGACATAGAGGTGCACATTTGAGGCTTAATGTTTTTGTCAACTAGTTACAGGACAGAAAAGGATACATGTACAGAGAGATATAAAAATAAAGAAATATAGACAAGTGGAAAGAAATACAGAAAAACTAATGGGATGATACACTGGGATGTAGAGATAAGAGTATAGAAAGATGAGCTGATGGATAAATGAGAAATAAGGAGATGGAGAAGTGAATTATAAGAGAGAGCCACGTGTGTTTGTGTGCATGCTTGCATACAAACGCTTGTGCAAGTACGTCTCGGTGTGTGCGTGCATGCATGTGTGTGTGAGAGAGAAAGAGAGAGAGAGAAAGAGAGAATTTTTTGCTTAGTAGTATGATGTATAAATGTACAAACAAAGAGAGAGTTTATTAAAAAGGGGAAAAAGAGGAATTTGTTAATTACATGAAGCAAACCTCGCTATATTGAATGGGAATCACCAGATATCATGATACCAAGCTGCCAATTTGATTTTTATTGCATTTTTGTAAGTATCACAATGTTAAAAATATCCCAATTTAAAATGACATTCTTTTCGGATTTTGTAGCAATTTTAAGACCATGAACCTTTGAAAAAAAGTTAAGTCATAACTTTTGTAAGCTGTTTCATTCAACAGATTCGCACATGAACTGAACGTGAGTAATTAAATGTATCCCTCTACTTATAACATTACTTATGTCAAAACCATTTAAACAATACAAATTAAATACAATAGTTTAACACATAACTTAAAATTAAACTGAGCAGCACGTATCTGAGTACTGAGCAGCACATATCTCTGTTATGTCATGTTATCTGGCATTATTGTTATTTCTTAACAAATAATAGCAAATGATTCTTTACCACAACGTGGTTGCTTGTGAGTTCAGTACAGAATCGTTTGTATCTGAAGCTATTTGGACGATTTACATTCCTAGCCAATCAAGGTGAAACCAGTCTATTCTGGTCACTGCTGATACTAACCACCCGGTGAATAAATGTATAATAATAATAATAATAATAATAATATGGATTCAGTGTGGCGATACTATTTATAAAAGAATTATTTCTAATATGTGGCAATGTACACGGTCCTGGAGTGGCCTAGCCAGTCTCCAGATCTCAACCCCAAAGAAAACCTTTAGAAGAAGTTGAAAGTCTGTACCGCCCAGCGACAGCCCCAAAACATCAACAGAAATTGGCCAAAATACCAGCAACAGTGTGTAAAAACCTTGTGAAGACTTACAGAAAACATCTGACCTCTGTCATTGCCAACAAAGGGTATATAACAAAGTATTAAGATGAAAATTTGTTATTAACCAAATACTTATTTCCCACCATAATTTGCAAATAAATTCTTTAAAAATCCTCAATTTTATTTTAATTTTGTCTTTTATAGTTGATGTATGATGAAAACTAATAAAATCAAAAGTTTAAATCAAAAGTTTGGGATCACTTTAAAATTTCATTGTTTTCCAAGGAAACCCAAATAAAATTAGTCTGAATAGAAAATATAGCAAAAAGATATATGACATAGCAAAGAAACAAAAGACATGACATTGTCAAAGTTAGAAATAATAGTTTTGATAAAAATGATGAATGTGTTCTTTAAACTTTGCCTTCAAAAAAAAAAAAAAAAAGTTCACACACAATTACAGCCTAGGAGACATTCTAGCTGTCAATTTGTCAAGATAATGCTTCCTAGAGCATCTCCCACAAGATGGATTGGCATTGACACAAATTCTTAGTTAAAAATTATTTTTAATTGTTTGTGAAATGGATAAAAAAATTTGTGAATTGCATGAAAATGTGTTCTTCTTTTAAAAACAAAAGAATTTGCAACTTATCCCCAACTTTTGACTGGTGTAGGTATGTACAGTACTGTACAGTGGGGGGAAAAGTATTTAGTCAGCCACCAATTGTGCAAGTTCTTCCACTTAAAAAGATTAGAGAGGCAATCCAGAAAATCACGTGCACACCTGAGCCGTGGTAGCCATTAATCCAACTATACACTGTTTAGTCTGGGAAACTGGGTCAAGCATTATTAGTTAAACTACTGTCATTTGTGTGGGCATTTTGTGTTTAGTTGTTTTAGTTTATATTTTGATTTAAGTTCTGTTGACTTGGGCTCTTATAGTGGCAATGTTTCTGTATATGTTTTGTGTGTTCGTGTTTGTGGAGCTGATGCAGTCATGTTTTGTGTGGTGGTAGTATTGTGGCTTTTTCCCCTGTTTCTTGTGTGTTTAGCTAGAGCCAGGTAAGTAGCTAGGTGTGTGTTTGGCTAGGAGTGTGTTTAGCTAAAATCTATGTTAAGCTAACAAGCATGCTTCTAGCCATACCCCCTTTGTGTCTCTAGCTTTGCTGTGTTTCCTGCCTCTCTAGTGTCCCAGTGAGCCTAGCCTTTGAGTGTCCCAGTGAGCCTAGCCTTTGAGTGTCCCCTGGCCTAGCCTTTAAATGTCCCCTGGCCTAGCCTTTGAGTGTCCCCTGGCCTAGCCACTGGGTATCCTCCGTCTGTGTTTCTGTGCCCCAATTCCCTAGTGTGTGTTGAGCTATTAGGTAAGTGTAGCTTGGTGCATGTTGGGGCTAAAGACATGTTTAGCTAGGTGAATGTGTAGCTGACTGCCAAGTTTAAGTACCATGTTTAGCTATAAGCCATGCTCAGCTGATTGCCATGTCTTTAGCCCTAGTCCCGTCTCTCTCTTTGTCTCTCGTCTCTACTTGTCTCTAAGTGTCTCTCCTGTCTCTAGTTTCTACGTGTCCTTCCTAGTCTCTACGTGTCCAGTTTCAGCTCCACGTGTAGTTTGTGTGTCCTGTTGTGTGTTAGTCGTCTGTCTGCCTGTGTTTCGCCACAGGACAAGTGTTAGGCCCAGCGGCACCCGCCGCGCACCTCAGGGGGAGGCCCCAGCGGCACCGGCCGCGCGCCTCAGGGGGAGGCCCCAGCGGCATCCGCCGACAAGAATATAAAGATTAAG
The DNA here is from genome assembly GCF_024256425.1 of Clarias gariepinus. Lineage (NCBI taxonomy): Eukaryota > Metazoa > Chordata > Actinopteri > Siluriformes > Clariidae > Clarias > Clarias gariepinus. Next base: position 22,432,141 of record NC_071117.1, read on the forward strand.
AATCATGTTTATAATAAGATAATTAATTTAATAATAAAATTGTATCAAATAAGAACTTTATCTAATAGCCAGACCGACCAAATTTCTCATTCACTGCTGAGTAGTTAAATATGCTTATACTGTAGATACGTAGGTTACATTTTAAAATATGAAAACAAATCAATATTAGACACAAATATATATGCAATAAAAAAGCTATTTACATGAGTCCTCAAATGTAAAGCAAGTGCAATTATTAATTTATTGTGTATATTTAAATTCATTCAGCTGTTTAAGTTATATGAAAAATAACGTGCCTACCAGCCCACTATTATTTTTTGTTTAAATTTAAAAATGCCCGCGTGTGTGAACAAAGAATAAAAAAGTGTATAATCTTTATTAAAGTTATAATAAAATAAAAATATATATTATATTTATATAATATATTTTTTAAAATAATAAAATAATGTTTTCAATGCTAAAGCAAACATGCTTTTGTTTTAGTCTATTCTTTGAATACAGCGTACTCCGAGGTGAAGCGCATCAACACAGTTACTGTAATCGCCCATCTTACCTTTCATTTATGATAGGTGTGAAGTTATCAAACCGGTTTCGCTGCTGGGGGAATTCACAGAATTGGGGGTTTTAACACTAGAAGCGCCGAGCAGCAGTCATTTGACCGCAAGGGGGTAAAAAAAAAAAAATACTTCACACTCGATCAAATTCCAGGACCCTCCTTTCATGACTTTTCTTAGTTCTGTGAGCTTAATCACCCTGTATGCTTACATTTTTAAAATCGCACCAGTAAAAGCCAGTATAAAGCTATTTTGCTCTTATTTACGTGAAATCGCTGACAGCTGCGTGCCGGTCACGCTGTTTTCTGCCTTTTCCAACCTGCGATTCCCATTTCTCTCAGCAGATGGCGCAAGGAATCGCGCCAACTATCTATGCGTCATTCAGTGCGTATATGTAACTATCTCAGGTTTTATTCCATATATGCAGTTTATATATATGCTTCCGTGAAATATCGACAATTCGCAATTAATTTTGGCGTTGATAATCTGCGATATTTTATAAGGACATTTAGGGGATTTTGCTTAACTTAATTTTATAACGTTTTGAGAAAATTCATTAGTCTGTTTATTCTGTTAGAAGCTTCCGTGAAATTATCTCTAAAACAATATTGTTTTACATATTACATATGTAATGGCCCCTGCTGAGGATATAAATCCTCATTATTAAATTTGAATAAATCAGATCTACCACAGCAGATAATAAACTATGCTATGTTTCTGGTAAATCAACTGCATATGTAGTTTATTTACAGCAATTCATAAAAAAAAAAAAAATATATATATATATATATATATATATATATATATATTGTACAGTACAAGGTAAACACGAGAAAGATTACAAAATGAAAAAAACAAACAGTGTCTTCTTTATAAACAGCTTATACTGTGCGTCGAGATGCTGAAATCCCTTGCATGTTGCCCCCCAATTTTGTGCTTCCATTTCAAGTGGAGAGATATTTGACCGACAGCTTAGAACAAAAGAACTGTAGGTGTGATCACAACCCCCTCCGAACGACCGTGCCACAATCACTGATTACCTCAGAAGTTCCCTCCAATGTATGCTGATGTTTTGCAAGTATTCTTGCAAAACTATGGCACTCTCTTGAGAGGTGGTTGGAATGTGTTATTCATTTATTTATTCTATACAAGGGCACTAACTACACAGACCAAACTGTTACCTTACTATATTCTTATACTCATCGCTGTGCTTGTTGCAGCCTGTGAATGAATACGCACAGCAGAGGGACAGAGACATGAGGGACATCTAATACCGTATTGTGTAGTGTCCCTTTTTCAGCGGATTTTTCTGCTACCGCAGATCAGTTTATCAATTTTTTCTGTTGTATGTATAGAATTAGTTTCAGCTGAAACTCATGATGAATGGTGTTGGGGTGCTTATGTACTGATAATTAGTTTCTGCCAAATCATTAAAACTAACAATAGACTATGAGAGGTGGTTGGAAGGTGTTACTCTGAATATAAACCAACAAAACTGTACTGTGTACAAAACAGTGTATAAACATTCTAAATATAAACACACAAAATACACCTTTTTTTTCTCAGAGGTAAACGGAAAAGTGAAGTTCTTCGGCTGTTTAGTGTCACTATGCAGATGTTACACTCATTGTAGTTACCAAAATCTTTGATTTAGTTCTCATTCAGTGGCCACACATCACTTCCACATTTCCCTCGCTTTTATTACATAAGCATAAGCGGTGAAACAATTCGCAGGTTTATAATACACCGCGGACAAGTGAACCACGTTCCCACCGATTAGGCGCGTGGTCCATTGCCTAGCAACACTGAACAAAACGAGGCATAATTGTGGTGTTTGCTTTGGTTATGACATAACATAGTTTATTATCTGCTGTGGTAAATCTGATTTATTCAAATTTAATATTGTTTTAGCGATAATTTCACGGAAGCGAGTTCAAAACTAAATCGCTGCTCCGAGACGTTCAGAAGCTTCAAATAGAATGAACAAACTAATAAATTTTCTCCATACGATATAAAATTAAGTAGAGCTTTCCTTTTTGTTATAGCACGAAGCCCCTAGATGGACAAAGGAGGAGAAAAAACGGCAGAAAAAAGTCATGCCAAAAACTTTGGGTTATATTGCAAAACATGACTTGTTTTTTTCTGCCGTTTTTTCCCTCTTCCTTTGTCCCCTCTGGAGACTCTGTAGTAGGTTTTCTCAGTTGAATATAAAAAAAAAGATACCGCTGATTATCAACGTGGGAATGAATGGCGCATTTTCCAAGTGCAAGTTGATCTTGAAGCTAAACTATTTGCTTTGGGTGAAAGCGCCATCTAGCGATCATTGTGTGTCAGCAGCAGCTTCCCATTCAAAACAATAGGTGGTCAAATGACCGCTGAACCGCGTTATAAGTAGGTGACACTGGCGCGGCCGAGCAGATGTCTCTGCCTAAAATGTATTTCGTCAGCAAAACATAAACATAAATAGAAAAAATAAACATAAGTTTATTAAATGTTTATATAAATAAAATGTTTAATGGTAACAATTAAATCAGACTTTATAGTTGGATTTGATACTTTGAGTGTAATTCATAAATTTAGTGTGGTAAAAGTACCCTATCATGAGTTAATATATACCTATATCAAATAAAATGTTATATTATACACACACACACACACACACACATTGATTTATACACATTGCGCAGCTCTTTCTCGCGCTGTCCTCAAAGGATCAATGGGGGATCAAAGGGCGGAATTCCAGTGTCCTTGTTTAAAGTCCCTGGGTCACATCACACCAATCACATGCCACTCTCCTATTCTCCACCACATCACGTACTTCCCGGACCTCGGACTAAACTCCGCGCCTTGCTTTTATAATGTGGAGCAAGCCCAATATCACCGTCCCTTTGCTGCCTATTCAGGGACCCTACGGAGTGCGCGAGTAGAGATAGTATATTTGGGCGCCACCCGTCACAGGCGTACGCACGTGGCAGATCATTATAATTTCCTTTAGTAGTAAATAATGACTCCCGTTGCGCTGTACCACCGCTGGCAAAACCTTATGAAATACAAGTTAAACTTTAAACAAATTTACACAACTGTAAGTAAATAACGATAGCCCACATTTAGAAAAGCATTTTTATTTAGATTATAAAAATAATCCTGCATCTGTTTTAGGTGTTCCAGCTGCCATTGTTCTTATGGCTCTGTCAGAGTAAATCATTCAGTAACAGTAAATTTCCATGTAAAACAGGTACATCTGTATAAATAAATTCATATGATGAGCTATTGATCAGTGATTTATGTAAACGCCTCAGTTCAGATGTAAGTAAATGGGTAGAAAGTAAATGGCTGCGCTGTTTGGGGGAGGGATTGGTCTGCTCTGTGTGTGTGTAAAAGAGGGGTGTTGCAGTCGTGGATTATTCACTGAAACAAAGGCTCAGCTAAAAAATGTTAGGCACATCAGTCACTTAACCCCAAATAAAAGATATTTCTGAGTGTTATGATATAGTTGTAAAATAACAGATGTATGGTGCGCACTGAATACTAAACCTAAACCAGGCACGAAGATTAATAAACCAAGATAGCCCCATACCTGCTATTTTAAAAATAAAAATATTAAAGAATATTATTGTGTATAGAGTGATTAAAAACAATGCAATTTATGCTATCATAAGGAAAATCTCAATTTCTTCCATTCCAAGGATTAAAAATGGTAAGAATGTCAACTTTAGAATCTCGAATTCAGAAGATTAAATTCACACAAATTTAAAAAGAGGCCTTAAGTGTGGAGAGGTGCATTATAGTTCCTCTGAATGTATAGGTAAAAACAGCTGATTCACACTTGGGGAGAGTGAATAATTTGCATTTGAATGTTGTCTGGCATTGTAAAGCGCAGTGACACTAAAAGAACAACAATTTAGGATTAATAGGAATAGGAGGCACTAAAGAGGAGGATCTTTATTTAGACTATAAAAAATTAACCTGCGTCTATTTTTAGGCGTGCCAGCCGCCACCTTTTAGTTAGAAGTTTTCAGTTAAAATCTTATAATGTCCACATGGCATCAAACATTCCCCTTGTTAATATTTTAACTATTACCATCCGTGCCTAATTTCGCGGCCCCGCTCCTTCGCATATCTGAAGGGGAGGCCGCCTAACTAGTGAGCGAGGAGCGTCATTGATTTGGGCGCACGCCGTGACAGGCTGAAAAAACTATTGTTCTCAAAAATGTAACAGATGAGGACTCAGATTAATTTGCAAAAACTATATAATAAAACTATATAAGACTACATAGCCTTTATAAGACTCAACTTTTATTTAAGCGCACTCACAATAACGGAAAAACGTTGTGATTTTGTAAATATGTTTGAAAGCAAATAAGGTGCGCTGTTCTGTATTGTTTTTGGTAAACTTGAGGGCGTCAGAAAATGACCGCTTTTAGAATGGTCAAAGTCAGTCTGCTTGCTGTTTTCCTGACGCGTTCATAATCATTAGTCTACTTCTGCCAGTGCGCTCTGAAAAACTTTATGCATGCGGCTGAGCGCTGATTAAAACTATGTAGTAAATTAAGGAGGAGAATCACGATATCGAATCGAAGTCCTGAGCCCAAACCTCATTAAAATTAAATTAACAAATATTATAAGATAAAAAAAACAATAGCCCACATTTAGAAAACGTTTATAAATTCTTTCCGACATGAGTTGGCCCGGTGTTATGTGCAGAGTGCCGGGAGATTTCCTGAAGCTACGAAATCGCTGGGGCATTTTTTCTAAATAGATGCTATCTTTAATAACTGATGGAGGTTTTGAGCTGTATACACACAAATTTTTAAGGGGTTTAAAACTAATTAATAAGTCCGAGCAGACCTACATGAAAGGTGAGAAGTGAGTAACTGAGCATGCTGTTGCGTTGTATATACTGTACAACACGAGTTTATCAACCTTTTGATAAAAATGCTGCCTTTTGTAAAGTGAAAGTAGCCTACTTTACAAAAGAGGAACAGCTTTATTTCAGTCATAAATTCACAATCCAGCTATTATTTCCAGCCATGGTTAAATAATGGATAAAATAATTATTCAATGCTGGACACAAACAGCAAATATGATGATTATTATAAAAAGCCCAAAGAACTTTGTGTTCATAAAATAATATTTACTTAATATATATATATATATATATATATATATATATATATATATTGTTAATTCATGTCTTCTGATGATGTCGACACATTTTTACGTTTTAAATAAGACATGTTGGCATATTCACAAATCAGGACATTTGCATAGTTAACACTATCAGATAGCCTACTATCAGGAAGTTAAATTAATTTCAAGGCCATTTAAACCGAGACATTGGCATGTCTTTCACTGTTTTGTCCCTGTTAAAACTTTACAAAAACTATATAATAAACGTATTAGGAATTTGGGTATCTCATTTCATCATTATGAAAATAATATGAAGCACATATACACACATTCATCATGAAATATCTGTTGTAAAACTAAATAAAATTATTGTTTGCTTCAGCATTGGAAACAATATTGTTTTAGGCTAAGTAATTATACACAGTTCTTCGTTGTACAGTACTTGGTCCGGCTTTTAGATAAAGTCCTTCCATGCGCCATCTGGCGGATATTCAGTAAAGCACAACACATTTATTTAAATTCCCGAATGTTGCTTACGGCAAGTTGCGGCACGCCACGCGCTAAATTGTGGCATCTGGCGGGAAAACACACGCAGTCTTAATGGCCACATCTGTATTTGGTCACCTACAAACAAGCAAGATTTCTGGCTCTCCCAGACCTGCAACTTCTTTTTCAAGAGGCTCCTCTGTCCTCCACTTGTTATTAATTTGTCATCTGTCCTCTTGATGTATTAATGGCATCTGTTATCAGTATAAAATACACCTGTCCACAACAAGGCCAAGACCAAAGAGCTGTCAAAGAACACCAGAAACGAAATTGTAGACCTGCACCAGGCTGGGAAGACTGAATCTGCAATGGGTAAGCAGCTTTATGTTAAGAAATTAACTGTAAGAGTAATTATTAGAAAATAAAAAACATACAAGACCACTGATAATCTCCCTCGATCTGTGGCTCTACGCAAGATCTCACCCTGTGGGGTCAAAAAGGTTACAAGAACTGTAAGCAAAAATCCCAGAACCACATGACCTGCAATTATCATCAGTAACACACTGCACCGCCAGGGAGTCAAATCTTGCAGTGCCAGATGTGTCCCCCTGCTTAAGCCAGTACATGTCTTGGCCCGTCTAAAGGTAACTAAAAAGCATTTGAATGATCCAAAAAGGGGATTGGGAGAACGTCATATGTTTAGATGAAACCAAAATAGAACTTCGTTTTTGGATGAGAAAGAATGCTGAGTTGCATCCAAATAACACTATACCTACTGTGAAGCATAAAGGAGGAAACATCATGATTTGGGGCTGTTTTTTTGCGAAGGGGCCAGGAAGACTGATCCGTGTAAAAGAAAGAATGAATAGGTTGGGTCTTTCAGCATGACAATGATCCCAAACACACTGCCCATGAAACCATGGAGTGGCTTTGTAAGAAGCATTGTAAGGTCCTGGAGTGGCCTAGCCAGTCTCCAGATCTTAACCCCATACAAAACCTTTAGAAGGAGTTGAAAGTCCGTGTTGCCCAGTAACAGCCCAAAAACATCAACAGAAATGGCTAAAATACTAGCAACAGTGTGTAAAAACCTTGTGAAGACTTACAGAAAACGTTTGACCTATATCACTGCCAACAAAGGGTACATTACAAAGTATTAAGATGAAAATTTGTTATTGACCAAATACTTATTTTCCACCATAATTTGCTAATAAATTCTTTTAAAAATTCTTTTTCTATTTTGTCTTTCATAGTTTTACCTATGATGAAAATTACAGGCCTCTCTCATTTTTTTAAGTGGGACAACTTGCAGAATTGGTGGCTGACTAAAAACTTAAGAGTAAGAGTAAAGGAGGAGGTTTGTGCATTTTTGTTAAAAAAATCATGGTGCACAGACTCTACCATAAGAGATATCGTCCTGCTAATGTAGAGTATTTGTTTATAAGTGCAAATGGTTCTACTACTCACTAACCTAGAATAACCTAGAATATAATTGAAAAGTTTATTTATTTCCGTAATTCAATTGAATAAGTGAAACACATATTATATAGATTGACTACACACAGACTGATATATTTCAAGTGTTTATCGAAAAAAAAAAAAATTCAATATCTCAGAAAATTAGAATATTACTCAAGACAAATAATATTAAAAAAAGACTAAGGCGGCGGACTTACTGACTTACATTGTCATTACCACTAAAAATGAGAAAAACAAGCAATGGTCATCTTCTATCGAAAGAGACACTAGTTTTAAATTCGGTTAAAACTAGACACTAGTTTAGTCTGCTATTTGCAGAGGCCTATAGCAGAGCCAGGGTCCACCCGAAAAAAGGTCACCTGTAAAGCAAAACATCTAATCATGTAATTCATAGGCAGGTGGAAACAAACTGTAGTCATTTACAAAAACAGAAACAGCGATGCAGGAGGCTTAAATCTTGGTGAAGAACAGCCAGACAAGGTGAGGTTGTGAAATACAGTTTCAGGGCGTACAAGACTGAGCACAGCAACAAGATACAAAGTAGTTATACTGCATCAGCAGGATCTTTTTCAGGCAATGAAGAACTTTAGACACAGTGGGTGGCCAAAGAAATTTCATGTGCTAGATAAAATACACGTCTTGTGCGTACCCTTTGACATCAGAAGATATCGAGAATGTCATCAGTATATACAGTATACCATGTATACCCATCTACTGTCTGGGGTGGTATTTATGGAAGAATTGCAGCCCAAAAGTCTTACCTTTGATATGGAAATGTGGCTAAGCAACTCAACTTTGCATGAAAACACATGAACTGGATGCAGAAAAATGTCAGCCTGTGTTGGGAGTCCAAATTTTTAATATTTGGCTGTAGTAGGAGTCAGATTGTTTGTTGAAGGTGTTGCACACTCCAAGATTTTATAATGTGGAGTGACTTTATGTGTGTGCTAAAATGTGTGACTTCATATGCTTCTAGATGTAAGGGATCACCACCAGAGGTCGCTGTTTTGGGGGGGCGCAATCCAGTGTCTTCTTGTGCCAGTCCCAAGTCTGGATAAATGCAGAGGGTTGTGTCAGGAAGGGCATCCGACGTAAAACATTTGCCAAATCAATGATGCGAATCAAGAATATAATTCCCATACTGGATCGGTCGTGGCCCGGGTTAACAACGACCGCCACTGGTGCTGTTGACCTACAGGGTGCTGGTGGAAATTGGGCTACTGTTGGTCGAAGAAGAAGAGGAGGAAGGCGTGTTCGTAAGCAGAGAGAGAAGAGGAAAGGCAAGAGTTTAGGAGTGATAGTGGGGACTTTGAATGTTGGGACCATGACAGGGAAGGGAAGAGAGTTAGTTGATATGATGCAGAGAAGAAAGGTGGATATACTGTGTGTACAGGAGACCAGGTGGAAAGGTAGCAAGGCTAGAAGCTTAGGATCAGGGTTCAAACTGTTTTACCATGGTGTGGATAGGAAAAGAAATGGAGTAGGAGTTATACTAAAAGAGGAGTTTGTAAGGAATGTCCTAGAGGTGAAGAGAGTATCAGATAGGGTGATGAGTCTGAAGCTGGAAATTGAAGGGATAATGTTCAATGTTGTTAGTGGTTATGCCCCACAGGTAGGATGTGAGTTGAAAGAGAAGGAGAAATTCTGGAGTGAGTTAGATGAAGTGATGCAGAGCATCCCCAGAGGGGAGAGAGTGGTGATTGGTGCAGACTGCAATGGACATGTTGGGGAAGGGAACAGAGATGATGAAAATGTGATGGGCAGGTTTGGTTTTCAGGACAGGAATGTAGAAGGACAGATGGTGGTGGACTTTGCAAAGAGGATGGAAATGGCAGTGGTAAATACTTTCTTCTAGAAGAGGCAGGAACATAGGGTGACATATAAGAGTGGAGGCAGAAGCACTCAGGTCGACTACATCTTGTGTCGACGTTGTAACCTGAAAGAGATCAGTGACTGCAAAGTGTTGGTAGGGGAGAGTGTAGCTAGACAACACAGAATGGTGGTGTGCAAAATAACCCTGGTGGTGAGGAAGGCGAAGAGGACAAAGGCAGAGCAGAGGACAAAGTGGTGGAAGCTGAGAAAGGAAGAATGTTGTGAAGTCTTTAGGGAGGAGTTGAGACAGGCTATGGGTGGTCAGGAGGGGCTTTCAGTTGACTGGACAACTACAGCCAATGTGATCAGGGAGACAGGTAGGAGGGTACTTGGTGTATCATCAGGTAAGGGGAAAGTGGACAAGGAGACTTGGTGGTGGAATGAGGAAGTCCAGGAGTGTATACAGGGAAAGAGGCTAGCTAAGAAGAAGTGGGACACTGAGAGGACTGAAGAGAGTAGACAGGAGTACAGGGAGATGCAGAGTAAGGTGAAGGTAGAGGTGGCAAAGGCCAAACAAAGAGCATATGAGGACTTGTATGCTAGGCTAGACAGTAAGGAGGGAGAGGGGGATCTGTACAGGTTGGCAAGGCAGAGAGATAGAGATGGGAAGGATGTGCAGCAGGTTAGAGTGATTAAAGATAGAGATGGAAATGTACTGACAGATGCCAGGAGGGTGATGGGAAGATGGAAGGAGTACTTTAAGGAGTTGATGAATGAGGAAAACGAAAGAGAACAAAGAGTAAAAGAGGTGACTGTTGTGGAACAGGGAGTAGCAAATATTGGTAGAAGTGAGGTGAGAAGAGCGTTGAAGAGGATGAAGAGTGGAAAGGTCCTGATGACATACCTGTGGAGGTATGGAAGTGCTTAGGAGAGGTGGCAGTAGAGTTTTTGACAAGTTTGTTTAACAAGATCTTGGAGAGTGAGAGGATTCCAGAGGAATGGAGGAGAAGTGTATTGGTGCCAATTTTTAAGAACAAGGGAGATGTGCAAAGCTGTGGCAATTATAGAGGTATAAAGCTAATGAGCCAGACAATGAAGCTGTGGGAAAGAGTAGTGGAAGCTAGGTTAAGGGCAGAGGTGAGCATTTGTGAGCAGCAATATGGTTTTATGCCTAGAAAGAGTACATCAGATGCAGTTGTAACGCTCAGATCTTATTTTTAGGCTAATTACACTAATACGGGGTCTAGGATCTAAATTCGGGCTAATATTATTCACTTCCGGTGTTGCGCAATCTTCGCGGAGCAAGACAAGACACGTGACAACAACAACTACTAAACCAACCCAAAGTGTATTAAATGAAAAAGACAAATAAACAAATAAGGTGCACCAACAAAACAATATATACAAAATATATACAAATATAAATAATGTGTGGAATGTAGGAGTGTGTGTGAGTGCGTATGTATGAAAGTCCAAGTCCGTGTTATTGTGAGTATGAAATGGTGCACGGGAGAGATGGCTCGGCCTCACCGGTAAAAGATGTATAATCCGGGAGCACGAGAAAACGGAACGAGAAGGGTACTGAATGTGTCCAATGAAGATTAATCCAGTAATGGAAAGTAATCCTCCGTAACGACAAACAATCTCTCTCTCTCAAACCAAATGCAGCGCGCTGTCTCATCTCTCCGTGTCAAGCCACTTGCCGGTTCCGGCTTTATACCGGCACACGTGACCCGACGCCGCTTCCGGGTTCCCTCGCGCTGCGATCGCGCATGCTCGCGAGAGCTTACCCTGTGACCAACACAGTCAATGGGGACCAGTAAAACCAAATCGGGCATATTTCCTTTGCGCAGGTGACCCGCATTAGCTCCGTAACCCTTTCCCTGCTACTTAAAATGCCCCTTTATGTGGCCGCGCTACATAGACCCCCCCCCAAGCCTTCGGCGTCTGAGGAGAACGTCCGTAAAAGCGCTTCAGATTGACCACATTCAATAAATTAGTTTTTTGTGGATTGCCCCAAGACACTGTGTAGTTAATTGGTCCTTTTCTGTTTTTTATTTCTGCTGGTCCCTCCCACTTGGGCACTCGCGCAACTGAAAAGTTTTGAGGCAGAGGAAAGAGAGGGTGTCCGTCGCCAAACCAGCTCGCCCGGTAGCTCTGGCGCCTTGTTCTGCCAGGAATTGAGGTAGCTGGCGTGTTTGGCTGACTGAGTTGCTGGTGGTTGTGCCTCTTCCTCCGCTGTGATCCTGGGGTCGGTCTGTGATGGATGTGAGGCTGGGTCGGTGGTGAGTTGTTGGGTGGCAGGCTGCTCCAGCGGTCCCTGGTGAGGTCTGGCATCTGATAGCTCCCGGGTCTTTTCTCAAGTTCACAAGGATGTTGGGCTAGGGGCGTGGCCGATCTCCGATGGCCCCTGGTTTCCTTGGCCTGGCTCCGGGTGCTCTGGCAGACCTTGCAGGTTTTCACGTACCGCCAGACGTCCTTGCGGATGGAGGGCCACCAGGCGACGTCTAGGAGGCTTAGTAGTGTCTTTAGCCCCCCCCGGTGGCCACCCGTTGGCTTTTGATGTAAGTCTTGCAGGAACGTCTGGGTCTGTGATGGTGTGATTACCAGCTGGAGAGCTCCTCCCTTCTTCCTCGGCACTCTACGATGTAACGCCCCTTGGTGGTGTTCGAAGGAGACCCCCTGGTTCTGGGTCTCTCCGACATCCACCACAGTGGCCAGAAGAGCCACCTGGAGACCTTCCTGCTTTGGATGTTCCACCTCTGCCAGGTCTCTGGGTGGAGCCGAGGACAGCTCTGATGTGAAGTGTAGAGGTTCCGCTTTCTGTGGCAAGGCGTAGTAGAGCTGAGAGGATGCCGACAGGGGCTGGGCGTTAAAGGGTACGGCCTGGGAAGGAGTAGAAGCGGGCTCTGGGGCTCCCTCCTTCACCTTCTCCTGGCTGTGTTGGGCCCCCTCCTTCTGCTGAAAATCCTTCGCCCCCAAGTGGTCCTTCTCTGTAGTTGCGATGCTTGGAAACTTGGGTGATTGTAGAGATGGAGATGGTGAAGACGCAGGGGTGTAGGCTTGTAACCTTTGTACGGTGGATGTGCTAAAGATGCGCAGCTTCCTCATCTGCTTTTCCCAGATGACGTCACGGCGCAAAAAACAGTCCGTTATCGCTCTTTTCAGTTTTTCTAAAGACTCTTGGCAGTAGCGCTCCAGCTCTGCTAATCTAGCATCCACTGCCCGCCGAAAACTGAGTTCACGATTTAAACTGCTGTTAATGGAATCTTTAAAATCCCTCTCTAACAGGCCCACTTTCTCAGACATAGCCTCTACATCCCCTTTACATTGTTTAAATTCAGTCTGCATTGTTTCAACAACATCAGTAATTTTAGACATCTGACCCTCAATATCATGATGTCTATCTGATATATACAATAAGCTAAGCAATGAAGTAGGGTTACGTCGCGTCACAGGGACATCTACATCATCCGGTACAATACTAGCAACAGCAAAGTTGGCCCTCCGAGCACTACTAGCATTAGCAAAAACGTTAGCTTTAGCGCTAGCCATGTTGGCGTCTATTTTGCTCCTTAAAGTCACACAACACCGAAAAAATACCCTAACAAACAGATTCCTCGTACGGGCCACCACTATGTAACGCTCAGATCTTATTTTTAAGCTAATTACACTAATACGGGGTCTAGGATCTAAATACGGGCTAATATTATTCACTTCCGGTGTTGCGCAATCTTCGCGGAGCAAGACAAGACACGTGACAACAACAACTACTAAACCAACCCAAAGTGTATTAAATGAAAAAGACAAATAAACAAATAAGGTGCACCAACAAAACAATATATACAAAATATATACAAATATAAATAATGTGTGGAATGTAGGAGTGTGTGTGAGTGCGTATGTATGAAAGTCCAAGTCCGTGTTATTGTGAGTATGAAATGGTGCACGGGAGAGATGGCTCGGCCTCACCGGTAAAAGATGTATAATCCGGGAGCACGAGAAAACGGAACGAGAAGGGTACTGAATGTGTCCAATGAAGATTAATCCAGTAATGGAAAGTAATCCTCCGTAACGACAAACAATCTCTCTCTCTCAAACCAAATGCAGCGCGCTGTCTCATCTCTCCGTGTCGAGCCACTTGCCGGTTCCGGCTTTATACCGGCACACGTGACCCGACGCCGCTTCCGGGTTCCCTCGCGCTGCGATCGCGCATGCTCGCGAGAGCTTACCCTGTGACCAACACAGTCAATGGGGACCAGTAAAACCAAATCGGGCATATTTCCTTTGCGCAGGTGAGCCGCATTAGCTCCGTAACCCTTACCCTGCTACTTAAAATGCCCCTTTATGTGGCCGCGCTACACAGTATTTGCTTTGAGGATGCTGGCGGAGAAGTACAGAGAAGGTAACAGGGAGTTGCATTGTGTCTTTTTAGATTTAGAGAAAGCGTATGACAGGGTGCCAAGAGAGGAGCTGTGGTATTGTATGAGGAAGTCTAGAGTGGCAGAGAAGTATGTTAGAGTGGTGCAGGACATGTATGAGAGCTGTAAGACAGTGGCAATATGTGCTGTAGGTGTGACAGAAGAGTTTAAGGTGGAGGTGGGTCTGCATCAAGGATCAGCTCTAAGCCCCTTTTTGTTTGCTCTGGTGATGGACAGGATGACAGATGAGGTAAGACAGGAGTCCCTATGGACTATGATGTTTGCAGATGACATTGTGCTCTGTAGCGAGAGCAGGGAACAGGTGGAGGAAAATTTGGAGAGGTGGAGGTATGCTCTGGAAAGCAGAGGAATGAAGGTTAGTCGCAGCAAGACGGAATACATGTGTGTAAATGAGAGTGACCCAGGAGGATCGGTGAGGCTACAGGGAGCAGAGGTAAAGAAGGTGCAGGATTTTAAGTACTTGGGGTCAACGGTCCAGAGCAACGGGGAGTGTGGAAAGGAGGTGAAGAGGCGAGTACAGGCAGGTTGGAATGGGTGGAGAAAAGTGTCAGGTGTGTTGTGCGATAAAAGAGTATCAGCGAGAATGAAAGGAAAGGTGTACAGGACAGTGGTGAGACCAGCGATGCTCTACGGCTTAGAGACAGTGGCGCTAAAGAAAAGACAGGAGAAAGAGTTGGAGGTAGCAGAGCTAAAGATGTTGAGGTTCTCTTTGGGAGTGACAAGGATGGATAGGATTAAGAATGAGTTTATCAGAGGGACAACCCACGTTAGAATTTTTCGGAGATAAAGTCAGAGAGGCCAGATTGAGGTGGTTTGGGCATGTTCAGAGGAGAGATTGTGAATATATCGGTAGAAGGATGCTGAGGTTGGAACTGCCAGGCAGGAGGTCTAGAGGAAGACCAAAGAGGAGATTTATGGATGCAGTGAGAGAGGACATGAAGTTAGTTGGTGTGAGAGAAGAGGATGCAGAGGATAGGGTTAGATGGAGGCAAATGATTCGCTGTGGCGACCCCTGAAAGGGAACAGCCGAAAGACAAAGAAGAAGTTTGCTGACTCAGTTTCCCTGAAGGCACCTCGGTCAGGTGATGCGAGTGCACCCCTGAGCCTAGGTAGTCCATTAGACCAGCTGTAAAGGCTGGGAAACTGGGTCGAGCATTGTTAGTTATACTACTGTCATTTATGTGGGCATTTTGTTTTTTTTTGTTGTGTTTTGTTTTGTTTTGTTTTGTTCTTGTTCTTGTTCAGTTTATATTTTGCTTTGAGTTTTGTGGGGTTTGGCTCTCAGGTTGGCCATGTTTACTGTAGATGTTCTGTGTATGTCTAAGTTTGTGGAGCTGACTCAGTTATGTCAAGTGTGGAGTGTTTAGTGTGTATGTAAGTATTGTGGTTTGTGTCCTCCTGTTTCCTTGTGTGTTTAGCTAGTTAGGTAAGTAGCTAGGTGTGTGTTTGGCTGGGAGCTTGTTTAGCTAAAATCTATGTTGAGCTAACTGGCATGCTTCTAGCCATAGCCCCTCTGTGCCTCTAATTTCTGTGTCTTCTGCCTCCCTAGATTCCCGGTGAGCCTAGCCTTCGAGTGTTCCCTAGCCTAGCCTTTGAGTGTCCCCTAGCCTTTAAGTGTCCCCTAGCCTAGCCACTGGGTATCCCTTGTCTCTGTGTTTCTGTGCCCGAGTCCCTAGTGTTGTGTGTAGCTATGCGCATGTCAGGCTAAAGACATGCTCGGCTAGATGTATGTGTAGCTGACTGCCATGGTTAGCTAATAACTATGTTTAGCTAATACCCATGTCTAGCTGATTGCCATGTCTTTAGTCTCGTCCCCAGTCTCTCGTCTCGTCTCGTCCCCAGTCTCTCGTCTCGTCTCGTCCCCAGTCTTTCGTCTTGTCTTGTCCCCAGTCTCTCGTCTCGTCTTATCCTGTTTTAGCTCCAAGCGTAGTTTGTGGGTCATGTCGTGTGTTTTCGTCCTTGAGCCTGTGTTTCGCCACAGGGCATTTGCTAGGTGTCCTTCAGCCTGTGTTTCGCCACAAACCTTAAACTTAGTGTAACAGGTGTTACTTAGTGTGACTAGGTCCCTTAGTCTGTATCCTAAACCTGAGCCCATGATGACCCTCTGTTATTAAGTATTGTTTGAGTTGTTTGTTCCTTTGTTTGTTTTGGGTCTTTATTATTTATCCTCCTGTGACTGCCCTTATTAAAAGACTCTTTTGTTTACCAAACCCCTCTGCATCTATGCCTGCTCTTTCCGCCCACGGCGACAACATCCGCTATTACACCCCGATTGTGACAGAATGCTTGGCCTACTAAGGTATAGCAAAGGGGGCTGGGACTTTAACGCTGGGGCGAGCTAACAGTGCATAATCAGCTTGGCCCCCAGCAGAATCGTGAAGGCCCCAACATCAGCCGAGAGCCTCACGTGGAGGCCCCGGCATCAGACGAGAGTCTCACGTGACACGGCGACAACATCTGCCATTACACCCCGATCGTGACACTAGAGAGCTCCTTTTTTCAAATTTTTTAAAATTAGTTTTACTGATAAGTGGTTTTCGACTTTAGTCCCAATCATGTTAAGTTTCATTACACTATGCATGTGGAATTACTTAGACTTTCTATTGACAGTTTTTCTTTTTTACAATGCATCTTGTGATAAGTGATCCCTATTTGTGTTTTTTTTTTTTTTTTTTGCTGCCCACATTTACTTAATGAATTAAATTTTCTTTAATTTAATTCAAATGCAAATAATGAGGCCAGGGAAAAAAAAAAAAACTTTTCCACACTTACCAATGACTATATACACAATCATTTTCTTTGGTATTTTTATGTACTATTGAAATTTTTATAAAATGAAAATATTCTATAAAAAATTCCCCCAAAAATTATTCAATTTTTAAAATAGCAGTACTTGGACAAACAAACAAAAATCTCCTTAACAATTGTGTTTGACTGATGGCACTTAGTTAGTAGCCTAATAACCCAGTGAAAGTATCTATCCAATGACGGAAACTTCGAAAAACTTTTTGTACGTTGCTTCAGATAAGAGCATCTGCCAAATGTCTAAATGTAATGTAATAAATCACAGGTTGTGTAAAGTTTTAAAGTTGCGTAGTGGAAGAAGTAAGTTTCTTGGTCTGTCTGCTGTGCTTCTATAAGCTTTTCTGGCTTCAGGAGACATTCAGTCAAATTTGTTGATTCAGTCGATTTAACATTTTAATATCAGATCAAGTGTATAGAGTAAGAGTAAAAAATATTAGGTTTTATCTAAAAGTAATTTTCTTACAGGTTTTGTGTAGAGTGATTAAAAACAATACAATGCATCTTATTTCTTCTTTGTCTTTCGACTAATCCCTTTCAGGGGTCGCCACAGCGAATGATCTGCCTCCAGCTCATACATGAACTGCTTCCTCTTCTCTCACCCCAACTAACTTCATGTCCTCTCTCACTACATCCCTAAATCTCCTCTTTGGTCTTCCTTTAGACCTTCTGTCTGGCAGTTCTAACCTCAGCATTCTTCTACCAATATGCTTATGTGGCAGGGTAAATGTTTGTTTTGAAATGTGCTCCGTTGGGGGTGTGGTTATCAGATTAACGAGGGGAACGCAGTCTATTTAAAGACCCTTATTTTGACTGGTGGTGATGTGTTTGTGGTGTCTGGGTCCTCTTCAACCTGGCGTGTCCCTTTTCGTTCCTGGTTGTCAAGGTAGGCTTGGACTCTATTGGCTGTGTAGCTAGGTGAATAGCTTAATGCTAATCAATCCTATTTACAGTTTAATTCTAGTGGCGGTGGCGGCATGGACGTGTGGGTTATTCTTAGCGGAGCGCGCTTTTGGGTATGCCGGTATTCATAATAAATTATCACTTTGGCAGTAAGCATATTTAGTGTATCTTTATAGTGTCAGCGGCGCTAGCAGGATGAGAATGCCGGCCGGTAGATTGAGCTGCGGCATCGGCGGTGAGTACTTTTGCAGCTTCACGCGGGCGATTGTCTAAAACGAGTAAGTATATGTTTTGTGTTTTTCTTTCCATGTGGTCAATAGATTGAGGTTAATATGTCTATTTTCCGCATGTTAGGAAATAGGTGAACTATTATAATTCCCTCGCCTTATTTCGAGTTGATAATGCTAGCGGCGATGCCATTGCTATTTTGCTTATGAATAAAAAGATTGCTTGCTTGCGACTCGGCTGCTTTGTAGGCCGTTGGGCTGGTAGCTACGGTGTGCATGCAAGTTTCTTTTTGTTTTCCTATTTTTATTTTTGATTGGCTGTTATTCTTGTTTTGTGTGGATGGAATTGTCTTTTTTTGGCTGATTGCTTTGCATGTCTGTTTTGTGTATTATGTTGTGATGGCGCTAATGTTTGTGTTCTTGTTGTCCTTTTTGTTATGTTAATTTGGTGCGTTTAGGCACCGGTCTCGGTCGTATATGGGACTAGGAGATGACTTGGTGCCTTGCTCCATATACCTTTGAGCATGTGAACTTGTTTGTTTATATATTTTTTTTCTCATGTATGATGTAACTCATGTGCAGTGGGAATTGTTTTGACTTTACTTTGTGTGTGTGTGTATAGTTGTGTTCTTTTTCTCTTCTTATTGTTTTGATCAAGAGCCAGGCACGGTGCAGGACAGGGGAAGCTGGCATCGTCAAGACACCGATTAAAAAAATAGGGGGTAGAACGTGGCAGCGTAAATGTTTGTTTTGAAATGTGCTTCGTTGGGGGTGTGGTTATCAGATTAACGAGGGGAACGCAGTCTATTTAAGGACCCTTATTTTGACTTGTGGTGACATGTTTGTAGTGTCTGGGTCCTCTTCAACCTGGCGTGTCCCTTTTCGTTCCTGGTTCCTGGTTGTCAAGGTAGGCTTGGACTTTGTTGACTCTGTAGCTAGGTGAATAGCTTAATGCTAATCAATCCTATTTACAGTTTGTTTCTAATGGCAGCGGCGGCATGGACGTGTGGGTTATTCTCGGTGGAGCGCGCTTTTGGGTATGCCGGTATTCATAATAAATTTTTACCACTTGTTTTACATTCACAATATACATTATGTGACTGCGACCATACCCCCTCTCTTTCTTCCCTCTCTTTGTCGAGCTACACAAGTCGTTCCTGAGCTGTTAGTGATCCAGACTCCCTCTGCCCCCTGGACCTGTTTGACCCACCATGGTGCCCCGGGGGATGGTTTCACTTTACCATAAAGATGGTTTTGGCCTCGATTGGTGTTGACAGCTGTTTCTCTGAGGACTTGATTTGGCTGCAGTTACCCAATAGTTCAAGACTAGCATTTCCTACAAGTCTACCTGAGTCTCCAATAACTACCTGGACTCCATATTATTTACATCATCACTCCATATTTATTACATCAATTATCATAAACTGTTGTAGTTGAACTGGCTGCCACTTAACACACAGTATGAATGCAGATCAATTCCTGCTTTCTATTTCACTCAAAAGAGGATAGGTTCCCTGTTGAGTCTAGTTCCTCTCAAGGTTTTTTCCTATTACCATCTCAGGGAGTTTTTCCTTGCTACTGTTGCCCACAACTTGCTCACCAGGGACAATCTGATCATTTTAAATCATGCACACTCACATTCCATACAGACCTAAATAATTCTTTTGATTGTGTAAAGCTGCTTTGCGACAATGACAACTGTTAAAAGCGCTATACAAATAAAATTAAATTAAATTGAATTAAATTAATAATGTCAATTTTGAAAGCTCACTAGTCAGTGCACAACCTTTCTCTCACCTGGGGAGGTGTCCTCTGAATACACACATTTTCATGCGGATAAATATGCATCTCAGTTTATTAATCCGGACGTTTAGTTTTGCATTCAGTGCACACGGTTTATTTTATTTTTTTTATCCACTGGGGGCTCTGTAGGTGTGTGCCCATAGCAAAACATTGAAATCATTCAGAAAGACATTTTTGTTAAAAGGGGTGCTCCAATATGGCACCACTGAGTATGTTGTTAAAATTGGGAGCCCCAACGCAGGATTGCGGGTGATTATATGAACCTTGGCGGTGATTAATCGATTAGGGCAAGCACCTTGTAGTGCTGAGGAAAAATGCTTGCTTATTTATTTATTTATTATATATTGTTTATCTTTTAGGCCTCTTTTCAGTTTTTTTTACCTAATCTTTTCACCTTTTCTCTCAGTTTTCTAGGTTATCTTTTCTTTTTCTTTTCACTTCTCTTTTTAGTTTTCACTGCTGGACTAAGATTCGGGGCGCGGGGACCCCAACCTCTGTTTCCTCCTGCGGGAACAATGGGGGGTTACCCATTGGCACTCAAATGGTGACATGCGCAAAGAGGTAAGGTGTTGTGGGTGTACTCCACCCACATAAGGTGGTCAGACCAGGATGACGGGTTGAAGGAAGCCAGACACCTAAGGGTGCGCTCTATGTTTCGATTCACCTTCTTCGTCTGCTCATTGGACTCGGCGTGAAATCCAGATGTTAGGCTGGCTGTGGCCCCGATTAGCTTACAAAGCCGACTTGCGAATTGTGGTCCCCGGTCAGATACTGGGTTGGTAGGGAGCCCTTGATAGGGACCACATGTTTTGGAGGATTAACTGTGCTGGTTCTTTTGCTGACAGGGGTTTTGGTAGGGGAATACACCTACAGGCTTTGGAGAAACGATCTACCACTACCAGGATAACCGTATTTCGCAGTAGGCCTGTGATGAAGTCCAAGGAATAAATGGACCATGGGCGTGATGGTATTGGTAGTGGTCGCAATAACCCAGCAGGTCTGGGGCTCTTTGTTCTGTGAGCAGGTCGGGCAGGCTCCCACTTAGGCTCGAACATCCTTTTCCATGTGGGGCCACCATAAGCGGCGGAGAAGGAATTCAAGGGTTCTAGTAGCACCTGAATGCGCTGTGAATGGGGATGTGTGGCCCCATGTGAGAGCTTATGGTCGGACGGAGGCAGAGCCTCCCAGTCTCCTGGGATAGGTTCCAGGCTGGATCACTAAAAGCTCAGGAGCAGTATGTGTAGATCCAACCATTATAAAGCAGAATCCAGCTGGAGGTGGTCCTTCTCTGGATGCCTCATGATCATCGCAGGGTTGGTCTTTGCCTACTGGAGCTGACACAATTTTCAGATACCTCAGGATGGTTAGAGAAAGGAAGAACAGGTGGAAAAAAATTAGTGTTGATGCTGTTTAGGGTATTAGCAGCACTAGATAGGAGTGTGTGTTTAGATATAATGGAGTACGAGGTTATCCAATTAATAATTTGTATGCCAGAATAAAGAGATGCGTCTTGAGTTTACTTTTAAACTGGTAGACTGTGTCTAAGCTCTGAACACTGTCTAGAAGGCTATTCTAAAGTCTGGAACTAAATATAAGAACGCTCTACCTCCTTTTGTAGATTTTGATATTCTGGGAACTAACAGAAGTCCGGAGTTTTGCAATCTTAAGGAGCGTGGTGGATAATAATGGGTCAGAAGACTATATAAGGCTATATATGTGGGAGCTAAACCATTTATAGCCTTGTACTGTGCATAGGTAATGATAGATGATGCAGGACAAACACCTAGTAAAGCATTACAGTAGTCATGTCTGGAGGTCATGAATGCATGAAACAGTTTTTCTGCATCAGATATGGATAGAATGTTTTTAAGCTTGGCAATATTTCTATGGTAGGAAAAGTTTTTTTTACATATTGGAAATATGATTTTTAAAGGATGAGTTACTGTCTAGGTGGCACAGTGGTATAGTGGTTAGCACTGTCACCTTGCACCTCCAGTCCAGGTTCAATTCCCAGCCATAAAAGATATAGAAGTATAGAAGATGAGTGAGTGACTAAGTGAAGTTACTGTCTAATATTATGCCTATTATGCCTTACTTTCACTTTAAGTCACTGTTACTGATAGTAATAGTACATCCTTCTAAAAGCTGATTTGTAAGAGTTGTTGTGTACTGGTTTTTGGGCCAATAAGTAATATCTCTGTCTTATCTGAATTTAGTAAAAGAAAATTATCAGTCATCCAATCTTTTATTTTTTGGACACACTCATTTGATCTAGATAACTTGGGTATTTTGTCCATAACAATGGAAACTAATCCCATGTTTTCTTATAATGTTACCCAAGAGAAGCATGTATATGAAGAACAGCAGAGGTTCTAAAACTAACCCTTGTGGGACCCCATATTTTACAGGCATGACACTGGCCAGTTCTCCATTCAGATCTACATAATGTTATTGATGAGACAGGTATTTCTGTCACTGAATACCTATGTGATTTTTGTAAGCAATCTATGAGAATATTATGATTATAGGGTCAAATGCAGCACTAAGATCAAGTTAGACTAGTATCGAGATGCAGCCTTGGTCAAAAGATAAAAACAAATCATTCATGATTTTAACTAGTACAGTTTTTGTACTATGATGGGGTTTGAAACCTGACTGAAATTCTTTGAGGATATTGTTTTCCTGCAAGAAGGCGCATATTTGAGCTGACACCACCTTTTTAAAATTTTATATTAGAGTTATAGTGCCACTTTGTGGTAAAGTGAACAAACACATGTCCCTAATGCTGACACTGTGGGACACCTGCAGGTCATTCCAGTAAAACCATTATTCTGGTTGAGTACCATCTGTACATTGTTGAAAGTTTGCATGCATAATAAGGCTAATTTAACAACTTGGACAATGGGCCTATAGCCAGTGCTTCTTACCATCTGTCAGCTCTGCGCTTGTTAAGGACAAAGAGAACAAAGCAAATGTCAAGCACTATAACCATAAATGGATTATCAGCCACCATCCTTCTGTCATAGCCCTTAAAGCTTGAAGCAAAGGCAAATCTATTTATTATAATGCTTGATTAAATAAATAGGTTTTTAGCCTGGACTTAAACACTGAGGCTGTGTCGAGTTCCGATTTGGACACTATTTGGAAGACTATTCCATAACTTTGGGGCTTTGTAAGAAAAAGCTCTGCCCCCAGCTGTAGTTTTCATAATACACGGTACTGACAAGCAGCCTGCATCCTTTGATCAAAGTAGGTGTGGCAGATTGTAAGACACTAGCAGTTTACTCAGATACTGCGGCGCGAGACCATTTAATGCTTTATATGTAATTTTTCTAATCTGTGAAGAAGAATACTATGATCAATGGTGTCAAAAGCTGCACTGAGGTCAGGTAATACAAGCATAGTTACACAACCCTGATCAGAGGCCAATAGGAGGTCATTTACGAGTGCTGTCTCTGTGCTGTGATGAGGCCTAAATCCTGACTGATACAGTACATGTATACTATTTTTATGTAGATATGAGCATAGCTGCTCTGCTACTATCTTTTCCAGAATCTTAGAGATAAAGGGGAGGTTTGATATTGGCCTATAATTGGACAGCTGACAGGGGTTGAGGTCAGGTTTTTTAATTATTGGTTTAATAACTGCTAATTTAAAAGATTTTGGAACATAGCCAATTTCTATTTGTTATATTTTTAACAGTGATTCTGTTATTGCTGGTACTATCTGTTTAAGAAAACTCCTGTGTCAGTATAGGTTTGAATATACAGGTTGATGAATTTACAGAAGAGATGAGTGAAATTAGTTCCTTAGGTACTATCTGTTTAAGAAAACCCCTTTGTCAGTATAGGATCGAATATACAGGTTGATGAATTTACAGAAAAGATGAGTAAAATTAGTTCCTTCTCTTCAAGCGGAGTAAAGTATTCTAGGTTCCGATTTGACATGGCTAGTTTAACATCTGCATCAATTACATTGTTCAGTTTCAAAGCCTCAATTTTATGCCTAATATTTACAACTTTATTTTTTTTTTTTAAGTCCTCACTATTGCATAATGTTGTGGATATTTCTGCAGTGGTCTTATTTCTGGTTAATTTGGCTGCGGTATTAAATGAAAATCTAGTATTTTTTTTTTATTTTATATAGGAGTGGAGAGATACGTTGACCTAGCTATACTAGTTTTTCTATAGCTCAGGATGCTCTCCTTCAATGCTATTTAAAATACTAACAATTTAGTTTGACACCATTTACATTTTAAAATCCGAGCGGCCTGTTTTAAAGTGCATGTGTGATCATTATACCAGGGAGCAAGTTTAGAGCCGCACATAGTTGCAGATAAAATTAAAGTAACATATAACAAATTTATAATTACAGTACTAAATTACAGTACAAATTTAGAATTTTAATTGAATTAAAGCTTATTAGGATGGAATTTAAGTGACGTAGCTGCAGTACGCGTGTAGGGTTTTGAGTTATCTTATACTTGGTGTTCTTCAAATTTGTAGCAGATTTATTAACTAAAATAAATAAAACTTAATGACCATAAAATTGAAACATCATTTCTTAAGACATCCCACTATATATACAATCTCTTGATTATTACAATTTTAATTTATTTAATATATTAGCTTACCTATCTGCTTTTCTCCCTTCTCCTTCTCTTTTTCTTTTTGTCCTGATTTTAGTTGTGTGAACTAGTGAGGATGGGTGTTAATAATAAGGTGATTAAACCCTGGTAGAATGTATGGGTATTACAACGAAGAATAGATTCTCAGGTAGGGGCTAATGCTTAACACTATTGTAGTTATTTTAATAACAATTAAAATTATGATTGACAATCAGGTAATTTAACCCGCGTCCAATAAACACACACTCAAATCAGAAAGCAAAACCCAAGAAAGTGAGTACTCACAAATTGGTAGATGAGCAGCCTGAACCGACATGGGCGAACTTAATGACTGAGCGATGTTCCGTGATTTGTTTACCTCTTTTATACTTCCTGGTTCGTGACCGCATTACTTCCGGGTCCTAGTGCCGGTCACGGATTAAGTGTGTATGATATTGCCAGGGTAAATCGTTTAGTGACAGACCTGTAACTTTACATGTAAAACAGGTACATCTGTATAAATAAATTGTTTAAATGTATCATTGGGACACTTTGGGACCTTGGTAAGTAATATTTATGTCATTAGTGTTCATTCACATTCCTTTACAGTATGTGCTTCAATGCATGTGTATGTGTATCTACAGAAAGTGTATGGAAGCTCAGTTGTGAGTGGGGTGAAGCAGAAAATGCAATGTAGCCAGTGCAAGCTAAAGTGCGATCGAATAACGAATTAAAAGACCTTGATTATTCTGTATAAACATTATTCAGTACAACAAAATTGCAAAAAAAAATATTCTGAAACATTTTCACAGATGTAAGACTATACATTCTGGTTTATATTGCGAATGAATAACGAATTAAGAGTCTTTGATAATATTGCATGAATATTATTTTGCACAAATAAATCTAAAAAAAAAATCCTATGATGTAAGACAATGTATTTTGGTTTAATGCCAGACGAAATGCAAACAAATAACAGATTCTTTAATAATAACACAAAGAGATTCAAACAGAGGGTCTGTCTAAACAAAATGAAACCAAAGTTTTCTAACTTATTATTGTGTGGTTATGATTTTTCATGTGTGTTGGACACAGTATTCAGATGTGGAAATTACCATCATTGTAGTATATCTTTGATACAACATATTGTTATTACTTTATTATGACTTAATTACAATCCTAAAAAAAAAAAAGTAATTGCCCATCCTTATTTATTATTTTTTTTGCATATTTGTCACACTTAAATGATTTACATCATTAAACTAATTTTAATATACTATAGCACAAAGACAACCAGAGTAAATGCCAGATTCAGTTCTTAAATAATGATTTCATTTATTATGGGGGAAAAGGCTGTCCAAACCTACCTGATTCTATGTGAAAAAGTCATTGCCTCATGCGAAATCATGAATGAACGATACTAACAGTAAATGCTAAATGACACATTAGTCATCTATACCATTATAATTATTCTAAATGTGACATAAAACCCTACATGCATTGTCATATATTAGAAATTATTACCTTAAAGTTATACTCTCTTTAAGAAATTGTACCAAGACACAAAAATGGGTTGAAGACATTAAAGCTGTCTGTTCTAAACAATATATGACAGAGTAGTGTTAAGTTAAACATAACATGTTCACATTACCATCCTAAAGTGACTCAATTACTATTTTTACACTTATGTGACAGAGATCTAATTTTCTTATGGCTTTAATGCACAAAACTAATAAAAGATTTTTAGTAGAAATAAAAAAAAGTTTGTGGCTCATAAAGTGAATGTACTGTAGTCTAAGATGTTTATAACACAAATATATGATGTTATATTTTGTATTATATATGTATCATTTATGAATCTGGTTAGTCCATTGTCCATGTAGAAATGCCACATAATTGAAAAAATGATAATAAAAAACTTTACCATACCCTTATTTGGGTATGCCTTGTTATGTCTCCCTGTATTATGTCATTATGTGACTATGCAGTGTTCTCTTGTTATAAAGCACTGTCATTATGTATTACTACCTCATTACTGCACTTTTGTGGTACTTCTTACTATGCTAGTATGCATTTCTGCCTTATAATTCAGCATTTAATTTTTATGCAGTACTGCCTTATCATGCACCACTATATAATAAATTGCTTAAAAATGTCATGCATTGCTGTCTCCTTTTACAGCACTGCTTTATATATGCATCACTGCCTCATTTAGTTTCAATGCATTTAGTGCTATGACACTATGTATTACTGCCACATTTCTTGGTTAATATACATCAGTGCTTCATTATGTTTTACTTTTTTCATTTGGAATCACAATTTCATTATGCCTCCAAACCTTGTTATCCATTGCTTTGTTTTCATATGTTCATGCTTTATGTTATACATTTGTGCATGCATTTGTGAGTTTTTGAGAACTTCATTTGGACCAAAAAAATTAAATTCCTTTAAAAAGAACAGAGTAATATATGAGAGAAGTGAAAAATGGAGGCTGAATAGTGGCGGCAGGGAAATGACCTCCACAATGAGGCTCAGCATTGAGTTCAGAGACTGCATGGTCAAAGTATTATAGTCCTGTTTTTATCAAGATTGAGTGCAGCATTATTGAGGCTAGTTTTCTCTACTAGGGAAACTAAAGCAATCATTTAAACCGCTATGCATTTATTTACATTTTTTTTTTTCAAAGAAAAGTGCTTTAACAGTGGCATCTATTGTGTAGATAGTATATTCCTACAATCAACAGATAAGATTTGGCAGTCTGCATGGGCTCCCAAATTTATGCATTTTACACTAGTACTGTAAACCGAACAAAGCCACCAGAACAAATTGTGTGTCTCTCTCTCTCTCTATATATATATATATATATATATATTTTTTTTTTTTTTTTTTTTTTGCAAATCCTTACATCACAATCTTACAGCATACCTCATCATATTTATGGATGATCTGTTGAATAAGGTGCAATGTCAGAGAAAACTTGTGGTCTAATCCAGTGGACCACAGAGACTAGCAATGATTGATATGTTTTCAATGAGTACTGTATTCTGTATGTCTTTTTTGTTTCTTTGTTTGTTTATAATATAGTACTGGAAACAATGCTTTATTTTGTGTTTCATTTTAGAATTGCAGTACAACGTTATATAAAAACTTCATGCAAAATAATATGCAAAAAAATTCATTAAAAAAATACATCCTAAAACAGAAATACAGAACCACACAAGAATTTCTGGAAAATTGTTGAATTTACAATACTGTTGTAAATTGCAGTTCAGACTTGGGCCCTTGCAAAATGCTACTGTAAATCTCAGAATCAGAAAGAGTTTTATTGCCAAGTACGCTTGCACGTACAAGGAATTTGTTTTAGTGACAGAACTTCCAGAACAAAACAAATGAAAAGAAAAAACAGCACAACAGCAACAAAAAAAGTTTACAACAAATGAAAGTTTTTTTTTTTTTTTAAAGAAAAAGGTTAACATAAAATGGAATGAGTTGTGGTATTGCACACAATATTGCACATATATTTATTCACAGTGAAAAAAATGTTTAACTGTTTATGAAGTAAATTGCCTGAGAAAAAAACTGTTCTTGTGCCTAACTGTCCTGGTGTTCAGTGCTCTGTAGTGTCGACCCAGCAGCAAAAGTTCAAAGAAAAGGGCTTGTGTATGAAAGGTAATTAGGTAATTATGTAACAACAACAAAAACAACAGTTAGTTGTTATTTTAAGACACAAAGGTCTGTCACGCTTTCAGCATCTCGCGCTGATCAAAGACCGCTCTTGTCCTTTGACATTTCCTCTCTCACACTGTCAGACTTCTCAGCACGCGGTCATGTTTTCCCACGCTGTCATCGCTCCTAACACGGCCCCGCACCGCCCCGCCGGCAGACCGGTTTCTCATCTGCCGCTGATTTCATCCAGCTTATAAGGAAGTGCAGCGCGCTGTCTTGCCGCTGGATTATTGTGTTGTTTCGCCCATGGTTTTTCACGTTGCCGATTTTGCTGTGTTTCTCGTTTTTTTTGCCCTTCGTCTCACGATTTGGATTTTTTCACCACGCTTGGAATTAAAGGCTTTAAACTTTCGCACAACAACATCGCGGACGGACTTCATGGCTCTGATCAAACACTTCCGCTTTCACGACCACAGATCTATCTCATGTCTCGGCGCCGATGCAACGCTACAGATCTCATATCTTTCCCCCAACGCCTCCTATCACTACGTCGGTACCATAGAAGATCTGGAAGGCTCATGACCCGAACCTGCACCTGGGTCCACTTGCACAGCCCTCGATCCACGTGCCCACGACAAGTACAGCTTCTCCAGGTGCCTACAGCTCAGACCTCAAGCTTCGGAACCCTGCGAGAGCCATGCCTATCAGCCCTCCCCACTTACGGGGGAGAACCGAGAACTTGTAGGTCATTCATTTCGCAGTGCTCACTGATTTTCGAGCTACAAGCTTCCTCCTTCTTGTCAGAATGTTTTTGGGTGGTCTACGTCATCATGCTACTAACCGGACTTCTCGAAGGAGATGAAGCAGGTCTTTGATCGCTCGTTTGTCGGCAGGGAGGCCGGACCTAGGTTATTGAGACTTTGTCAGGGATCCCGCTCTGCCTACAACTATGCCATTGAGTTTCGTACCCTAGCCGCTTCTAGTGGGTGGAATGACAGAGCCCTAGCAGATGTCTTTCTGGAAGGGCTGTCAGAAGCTCTCAAGGACAAGATACTTACCTCGGACCTCCACGAGCTCATGGACCTTGCCGGGCAGATCGACTTACATCTCCGTTTAAGACGGACATCCAGGGGGGTGCCCTCCACTTGGAGATCCCCCCAACCCAGATTAGACCACGTGTCTCCTACTCCGAAGCAGACGAATCAGGAGGAGCCCATGCAGCTAGGCAGGACTCGCGTCTCAGAAGAGGAGAGATGCCGACGTCATCTGCAAGGGGCTTGTTTTTACTGTGGAGCTTCAGGCTGTTTGAGCTTACAGGCTTAAAGATTGTCCAGTAAAAGGGAGGCGGCCTCTAGTCAGTCTGGGGGCACTAGAGGTTTCTTCTTCCGACAGACTCCCACAACCAGGCCCTTTACTTCCCGTAAACCTAATGGTCGGTGACCAGGTCCACACGATTCAGGCACTCATTGACTCTGGCTCCGACCGGAACCTGGTCAGCGACTCCACGGTCAGGAAATCACTCTAAGGAGATCTGCCTCTTCGTCATGAACAAATCACATGCCGCTTTGGTCCCTCCATGGCCCACAGATCGACTGGAACAAGCACATCACGGGTTGGAGTCTCTCATGCTCCACAACATGCCTGCACTCAGCACTTCCTCCGGCTTGTATCCCGGTCATGCCCGATGAAAACATGGACATCTCCGATGTCCCCACCAAGTACCATAATCTCAGGCAGGTCTTCAATAAAACCCGAGCCATGTCGCTCCCTCTGCACCGACCATTTGACTGTCCTATTGATCTCCTCCTAGGCACCTCTCCACCAAAAGGCAGACTTTACTCTCTGGCATGCCAAGAAAGAGAGGCCATGAATAAGTACATCACGGACTACCCCCGCTGCCAGAATCATTCGTCCATCATTCTCGCCCGCTGGGGCGGAGTTTTTCTTTGTCAAGAAAAAAGACCAGTCCCTTCGCCCATGTATTGATTTACAGAGGTCTTAACGAGATAACCGTCAGAAAGCGCCTCCCATTACCACTCATGGCCACCGCCTTTGAAATTCTCTAGGGGAATTTCACCAAACTCAACTTATGAAACGCCTGTCACTTCCTCCGCATCCGGGTGGGCGACAAGTGGAAAACTCCCTTCAACACACCCACTGGGCACTATGAATATCTGGTGGTTTCATTTGGACTGACCAACGCCCCTGCCGTGTTCCAGGCCCTCATCAATGACGTCCTCTGAGACTTCTTGAATTTCTTTTGTATTTGGATGACATTTTAATTTTCTCCCGAGGTCTGGAGGAGAACCGGCACCACGTTCGCAAGGTTTTGCAGAGGCTCCTAGGAAACAACCTCTTCGTTAAAGCTGAGAAGTGTGAGTTACATACATCCTCCACAACGTTCCTAGATTTCGTCATCTCTCCCTCCAGACTGGAAATTGAGCCAGGCAAGGTCCAGGCCATCTCCCACTGGCCCACGCCAGCTCACCGACATGACCTCCAACAGTTCCTGGGGTTCGCGAACTTCTATCGCCACTTTATTCGGGATTACAGTTTCGTCGCTGCTCCCCTAACCTTCCTGACTTCCCTGAAGACGCAATTCTACTAGAATGAGGAGGCAGACAAGGCTTTCGCAGACCTCAAAAGACGGTTCACCTCAGCCCCCATTCTCACCATACCCAACCCATCTCGCCAGTTTGTGGTAGAAGTGGACGCCTCCTACACTGGTGTTGGGGAATCCTTCCCAAAAGGTCCCTACGAGACAACAAGCTGCACCCCTGCTCGTTCTATTCCCGCCGTCTATCTCCGGCCAAGAGGAATCTGATGTAGGCGACCGAGAGCTCCTAGCCATCAAGCTAGCGCTGGAGGAGTGAAGACATTGGCTGGGGGGAACCGAGCTCCCCTTCATAGTGTGGACCCATCATAGAAACCTAGAGTACCTACGCACCGCCAAAAGGCTCAATGCCCGTCAAGCTCTGTGGTCGTTATTCTTCCCCAAGTTCAACTTCACCCTGTCATACCGCCCAGGTTCTAAAAACACTAAGCCTGATGCCCTCTCACATCAGTTCTCTTCCCCACAGGATCCAGCACCATGCAGCTCCATTTTGCCATTGCGTTGTCTCATTGCTGCCAGAGAACTAGACATCGAAACTAAAGTCAAGCAGGCATTGACTCAAGAGCCCGGCCCAATCAATGTCCCTCCAGATCGTCTCTTTGTTCCCCTCTGTCTGCTCTCACTGGTCCTGGAGTGGGGTCATGGATCCAAGCTGTCCTGTCACCCAGGCTCTGCCCGAACACTCTTTATCATTCAACAGCGCTTCTAGTGGCCCACGATGGGGAGGGATGTTTCCAGCTTTGTGGCAGCCTGCGACATCTACACCCGCTGTAAACCCAACAACCGCCCTCCAGCTGGTCTCCTCAGACCTCTACCCATACCTCATCGCCCTTGGTTGCTGGATTTCGTAACAGGCCTACCCTCATCTGATGGGAATACCTGCATCATGACCATCGTTGACCACTTCTCCAAATCCATTCACCTGGTTCCACTCCCCAAACCTCCTTCTGCCAGAGAGACTGCAGAGCAGTTGATCCTCCATGTTTTTTATCTCCATGGCCTCCCCACTCACATAGTCTCAGATCGTGGCCCTCAATTCGCCTCACACTTCTGGAGGGCTTTTTGCAAACTCATCTGAGCCTCTCCTAGCCTGTCTCCGGGCTTTCATCCCTAATCCAACAGCCAGACGGAATGAAAGACTGACTTCTGGTTTGAGCGAACGCTGGCGTGTCTGACTGCCGCTGCTCTCCGGTGTATGTTTCGAAGCTCTGTAGCTTGTTTGTTTTTCGAGTTTAATCCAGTCTCACCTGGATTTGTTTTATCATAACGTTTTTACAAACTAACTTGGATAACACCTTCAGTAAATCTGTACCTGCCAAACGCGAGCTTTTGCTGTTCTACCGTCCTCCGTGGGTAAGTTAATACTTTCTTTCGGGGTGACGGTTGTTGGCTGCTGGTCATCGGTCATGTGCTTGTCTTGGCAAAGGTGATCTTAAAAAGGGCTGCCTTGCCAAGTAATTACATTGTAAAGTGGCCAGTTTTTATTTTTTATTTTTTTTGTGCTGGCAAATACGTGTTTTTAAAACCCGGCTGAGTGTATGCGGCTGTGGGATGTTTTTCCTTCTGATGCTCGTTCGAGGCTTGGTTGTTTTTTCTTTTTTCAGCGTGGTCTTGGAGAATTCATTACTGCCTTTTGGCTTGTGGAATTATAATATGCCATTTTATTCATCTTCGGACTTGCATTCTTTGAACTTTAAAAACTGTCCAAAACTGCATGTCGAACTCCGCGATCACTGTATTGCACTTGGAATTGCTCGCAGGCCCCGTTATATACATCAAGGCTCCCGTCGCAGTGTACAAAGACTGCTTCTACTATCTCAGCTACTAGGGTTACGACACCTGCTGTTTGGTCTTCTTCTCGCCGATGGCATACAAAAGCACATAGAGAAAATGGGACCGTGAACCTTAAGAACCTCCGTCATCTGGGATCTGTCTCATCGGGTGCTCTATTAGGCACCTCCACTTCTTCAACGATTACTTACCCACCAGTCAAAATGGCTCTAGTGAATGCTAGGTCACTGGCAAATAAAACTTTTATTTTAAATGATTTTTTTACTTCTCATACCTTGGACTTTTTGTTTATGACTGAAACTTGGGTAAAAAAGTGTGACGTCATCTTTTGGTGAGCTGTCCCTCTCTGACTGTTCCTTCTACAGCACTCCCAGACCAAGTGGACATGGTGGTGGTGTGGCCACTGTTTTTAAAAACTCATTCAAATGTAGACTTCGGCCTGTTGATGCCTTTCTCAGTTTTGAGGTGCAACTTCTAAAAATTGATCTAAATGGACCTTTGCTTTGTGTGTTAGTTTACAGACCACCTAAAGTCTGTTCAACATTTATTCATGAGTTTTCGGAGTTTCTGTCTACTCAAGTGTCTCGTTGTGACAGAATATTGGTGATAGGGGACTTTAACATTCATGTTTGTTGTCCTTCTAAACCTATGGTTAAACACTTTATGAGCCTTATGGGTTTACTTATTTTTGTACAGTCTGTCTCAAGTCCTACACATAATGGAGGCCATACGCTGGACCTAGTCTTGACTCGTGGTTTCTCTGTACATATCTCAGAAATATCTGATGCTGGCATTTCTGTTGCTCCACTTAAGCGCAAAAAGCTTAAGCTTAGTCCTCAACCCTGGTTAAATGCATTCACTCGCACTCAGACAAGAGTGTAGGAGGGCCGAGGTGGAAAAAAGATGGACTTTAGGTTTCCTACCAAATTTTTAAAAACTCCTTAATCTCCTATCAAGATTCTGTTAAGGAGGCAAAATCCAAATATTTTTCAAACTTGATTGCAAAAAATGCCAATAGGCCTAAAGTTCTTTTTAAAACCATAAATTCTGTCCTTAATCCTGCTGCTTGTTCAGTTCCTGATGTAAATACTGAGACTTGTAAACAATTTTCAGACTTTTTTGTTCAGAAAACAGAAGACATTAGATCACAGTTCTTTTCTGACTTAGATCTCACTAATCTGGCACACTCAACCAGTAGTTTTATAAACTTTCAACCAGTGTCTTCATCTCAATTGCTCAAAATAATCTCTCAAATGAAACTCACATCTTGTCAATCTGATGTATTGCCAGGTTGTTTGTTTAGAGAGATTTTAGGCACAATTAGTCCCATTCTTTTAGCTATTGTAAACAGCTCTTTAATAAAGCGGGCATTTCCTGAAAGTTTTAAACGTGCTGTTATTCAACCTTTATTGAAAGGCCCTCATCTTGACCCCGCAGTACATAACTATCGTCCTATTTCTAAACTTTCGTTCATCTCAAAGGTTTTGGAAAAAAGTTGTACTATCACAGTTTACTTCATACCTGGATACACATAATAGTCTAGATCCGTTTCAATCTGGTTTTAGAGCACTGCATAGTACCGAGTCTGCATTGCTGAAGGTCACAAATGACCTTCTGTTGTCCATTGATTCAGGATCTTCTGCTATCTTAATAATTCTGGACTTAAGTGCTGCATTCGATACGGTTGATCATAATATTCTTCTAAATCGACTTGAGTGTGTTATCGGGGTGCGGGGTTTAGCCTTAGAGTGGTTTGCCTCATACTTAAAGGGGAGAACTTTTTGTGTAAATATTGGATGTTTTACTTCTCCCGTTGCACCTATCCAGTGTGGTGTTCCACAGGGATCCATTCTTGGGCCTCTTTTGTTCTCCATTTATATGATTCCTCTGGGTTCAATTCTTCGGAAATATAATATTAATTACCATTTTTACGCTGATGACCTCCAGTTATATTTTCCACTCAAGTCAGGAAATGACTCTTCATTTGATCATCTTTTGTCATGTCTTAGTGAAGTCAAGACCTGGATGGCCAAAAACTCTAAATTTAATGAAAATAAAACCGAGGTGCTGCTATTGGGCCCTACTGTTATTAATAACTCTATCAAAACACAGCTAGGTTCTCTAAGTAACAACCTACATGACTACGTAAAGAATTTAAAAAAAGTCCATCTTGATCCTTTCCTTCATTTTGACAAGCATATAAATGCAGTTGTAAAAAGTATTTTTTTTCATCTCAGATCATTGGCTAAGGTGAAACACTTTTTATTCAGTAAAGACCTTGAAATTGTAATTCATGCGTTAATTTCTTCTCGTTTGGATTACTGTAACTCTCTGTATGTTGGCCTACCTCAATCTACACTCTCTTGGTTATGGATGGTTCAAAATGCAGCAGCCAGATTCTTAACAGGTACTAAGAAAAGGGATCACATCACCCCAATTCTTGCTTCATTGCACTGGCTCCCTGTAAAATTCAGAGTTGATTTTAAGATTCTTCTTTTTGCATATAAGGCATTGCATAATTCTGCTCCAGACTATATCTGCAATCTTATCACATCCTATGTAGCTTCTAGGTCTTTAAGATCTAATGATCAGCTACTATTATCCGTCCCCCGTTCACGTTGTAAAACGAAGGGTGATCGGGCCTTTTCAGTAATTGCCCCAAAACTCTGGAACAGTTTACCACTACATATCCGAGCTTCTACATCATTGGACGTTTTTAAATCAAGCTTAAAGACACATTTTTACTCATTAGCATTTGGGTGATGTTGTGCATGTATTTTGCATAAAAAAAATTTGTGTTTTGCGAATTTTCTTTTTAATTCCTTTTATATTTGTTTTATTTTATTATTATTTCCCTTTTTTTTATTATTTATTTATTTATTATTTTTTTGCTGTTTATTTCTATTGTAAAGCACCTTGGATCAACTACGGTTGTGTTAAACCTGTGCTCTATAAATAAATTTGACTTGACTTAAAAAGAATCAAGCAATGGAGGTCGCCCTCCGGTGTATGACCACTCGTGACGCTACCACCTGGAGTAAGTTCCTCCCATGGGTTGAGTATGCTCACCACTCCCTACCATCTGCCTCCACAGGGCTTTATTCATTTCAATGCTGAATGGGCTACCAACCACAACTGTTCCCAACTCAAGAGGAGGAAGTAGAGGTCCCTTTGGCACAACATTTTGTCCGCCGCTGTAAACGTACATGGTTACGAGCCAGACGATCTGTAGCAGGCATTCAGGTCATAAAAAAAACAGGCGGACTGCCATCGCTCCAAGACCCCCAGGTATTATGTAGGAGACAGAGTCATGCCCACCACCAGGGACATCCCCCTAAAGACACTTTCTCGCAAGCTCTCCCCACGCTTCATCGGCCCATTTACAATAACCAAGCTAATCAACCCGTGTGTCGTCCAACTTTTACTTCCCTCGTCCATGTGACGCATTCACCCCACCTTCCACATATACCAGCTATGAAGCATCGTAAATTGTCCTCTTGCACCATCAAATCCGTCAAGCACCATAATGAAACCGACTCTCATGAAGGCCATCCCAGGAGGGCGAGACCAAAACCTACCTCTGCCGCAGACCGAAAGTTCATTAGGTTTATCAGTCTGAAAAATTACCAATTAACAGCACCTCAGATTAGAGGCGTTATAAAGTCTTTACAGAGCATGAGCAGCAGACACATCTCACCATGAACTGTTCAAAGGAGATTATTGCATTTTTTGCCGCCTTCAGCATTCCTTTACAATTTAAAAGGAAATAAGAAACGGGAACGATTATGGAGTTGGGAAGTGACCCCATACTCAAGTCGTAATGTAAACAAACTTTTACTTGAATGAAGGTACAAAAGTATTTACTATTTAGTATTTACTATTTAGTATTAAATATCAAAAGTACTAAGCTTCTATTAGCTCACAGTAGCCTTTCTTTAAGTTATCGTAAAAACCGCTCTCTTTTTTTAAATGTATACGCTATATATATATAATAAAAAACTATAATACAACGAAGTGTAAATAAATCCACAATACTAACGGAAGGGGACTGGAACTGCACAGTAGTTCCCTTTCAAAGGCTACACTCGGTGCTGCGTGAAAACGCTATGGGAACATCTTTTTGTGTTGCCGGTTGTGAGGCATGTGTGTGTCAAACACGCCAAATTTTGGCATATATAACCTTGGTCAGGTGACATCCTCTAATGAAGCGCACCTGCAGGTTATAAATGGGAGTAAACCGGAAACATTCCTCAGATCTTTTTGTCTTCAAAGGGCCGAATATTGTGTTTGCGTGTGATGTGTGCAAGCGAATTTTTAAATATTAACTCACCAATATGGTGAAGTTTGTTAGGGGATCCATGCTTCCGCTCTTTCGGAGCGCGATTTCCACACCGTTGTTTCGGCGCATTCCTGGGTTAAACAGTGCAATCTGGCTGATGTGCACGAGACGGGAATCCCCCTTTCTCTCGCGTCCTCTCCGGATCAGGAAGTTTTCCGTCCACTTCTCAAGCGCGCTCCGTAAGTAACACATGTGATCGAGTGATCGCGTTTCGTATTTATATATATTGTATAAAAACGACAGGTTGCTGTCGGGTGGCCGGGGAGAGGAGCCTTGGATAAACGACCCTCTCTCTCTCCCTTCTTTCTTGGCAACCTTCATGACGAGTTAACTCTTTTATGGAATAGTCTTATTCATCCTGTGTCTTCGTGCCATCATCTTCGAATTATTCGAATGTTGTTGATGCGAAGGTGTGGTTATATGATGATGTTCCAGTTAGAAGAGACGCTTGGGCTATCTCTCCTGGGACATTATCCTCCCTGAAAAGAGGCATACACTCCCCACCAAGCCGTGTAGACTGACATCTTCCCTGGTGGGGAAGAGCTTCAGGCAGCTGATCAGCTGACTCTCACGAGGCGCTAAGGGCAGGAATAGAGCGTTATGAGCCGGGTATCCCCTCGTAAGACTGGGGTGTGGCGCGCCATGCTTTGCAATCCCTACCCCCCCCGGCTAACGGCAAAGACTCTGCCCCTTTAGGAGAAACTGGCAGTGTGAAAGCTACTGCCAAATATATCTCCTTGGGTACTGAGCACTGTAGTGAGAGCTACAGGATCCAGTTCTCACATTACCTTCCGCGTTTCAACGCCGTGGTCTCCACTTCTGTCAAACCGGAAAGAGTGCATCTGCTGACTCTGGAGTTACAAGATGTTCCTGGGAATAGGGGCCATAGAACATGTTCCCCTACCAGGCAGAGAGTCAGGCTACTACAGTCATTTTTTTCTTGGTTCCCAAAAGGAACGGGGGGGCTGCGTCCGATTTTGGATCTTCGCGGGCTGAACCGCTATTCAAAATAAGACAGGTCCAAAATGTTGACTGTCAAAGTGATTGCTCTTAATCCAACCAAGGGATTGGTTGTGACAATCGATCTGAAGGACGCATATATTTCACACGGAAATATTGCCACAACACAGGAAGTTTCTGAGGTTCGCTTTCGGGGGCGAAGCTTACCAGAATCGGGTCCTTCCATTTGGTCTAGCTAACCCGCACATTAGACGACTAGCTATGCTGTCTCAGGAGCTAGCGCTTCGACATTGGAATGTCGTCCTCATCTCTGTTCCTGGATTGAGACTCAACGCCATAAAAGCGTTCTCTTTCCTGCTCAGAACACATTTTGGGTGTCACCTAGGATGCGATCGCAATGCGGGCACAGGAGTCTCCTGCGCGTGTCATATCCATTCCAACACACTTAAGGAAACCAAGCTAGGCAAGAAAGTGACTGTTCATCACTTTCAGATATTTTCAGCTCTCATGGCAGCTGTGTCCACGGTGAAACCTTTGGTCCTCTGCACATGAGATTGTTTCTCCAGAGGCAAATAAGCGTTACGCGCCAAGGGCTTCATACCCCTTCTATGTGGTTCAGACCCCGGTTTTTGACTTTGGGTCTTACTCTATGTGCATCTTTTTGTCGTCGCAGATGTTAACGACAGACGTTTTTCTTCACGCTTCAATAAGCTAGCGCACCAGTTTCTGCTTTGGGCACAGAAAGAGTTTCTGTCCCTCAAGGCGATTTACACTTCAGGGCATATGGAGTTGGGAGCCCTGGTACCTTAAACACACTAAAAGAACGTATGCTCTTAAGGAGAGGGTATTTAAAAGTGGTCCACTGCCGAATTGTTTCAGTGCTGGAGTTCTGCAAGAAGTTACTAGGGCTTATGCCCGAGTACCCTCGGAATGTACGTAGCCGCTATTTCGGCTAGTCATGTTCTGACGGATGGGGACTGGTTGACACCCCTCCCAAACCACTAGAGTCAGCGCCTGATGTTTTTTCAAAAGATGTTTTTTCTTATAATCACTTCGAAATCTGCAGGCTTTCCTCCCTGCCTAGACTTTGCCCCTGGGCTAGTCAGAGCTATTCAGCATCCTTACCCTCATCCTCAACTATTTTCATTCTTGACCATGTGTAACAGGTATAGAAATTAACCTGTTAAATTGTTAGAATTTACACAAAATTGTTCATTTCATATACCTGATGTAGATGCCTGTTCGAGGTAGGCCCTTTCCCCTTTAAATCCTGTGATGTCATCTAAAGCCAGTACAATTTCCTGTTTTGTCCCCTCCTCTTCCCTTTTCCTGATGGAACTGTATGGAAGAGGTATGTTGTTTCTGACTCCCTGTAATCCAATTAAATCTTTATTTTTATTATTCTTTTTATTTCTATATCTTTACTCCAATTTGTGTGTATAATGTTATAAAATATATTTGCATGATTATTTTATGGCATTTTTCATTTTTTTGGGTTATATTAATAATTTTGGCTTAAACATGTGGAAATCAAGCACATGATGTACATCACATTTATTTTATAGAGAACAAGGGCAATTTTCACTTGAAGGCTGTTTGTTTCTTTATGTGTCAGGTATGTTTCTCAATATTTAATTTTTAAGTTTATTTACATATGTTCAATTATTTATGCTGTAATTCTTCCCTTTTTCCTGATGGAACTGTATGGAAGAGAGAACAAGGGCAATTTTCACTTAAAGGCTGTTTGTTTCTTTATGTGTCAGATTAAATGCTTTCAGTGAACCGCCATCTGTGTCCCGTGTCTGATTCACACAACGCAGAATAAAGTCTAACTGGAGTAACCGGTTACACATGCACCCAGTTTCTTAGAAGCCTTCTGTCCCCTGCCTTTTACAGCTCCGGAGCAGGATAGGTTTCACCTACTATCTTCAGTACGCACTCTTTAGATTTACGTCCACTTCAATTACTGATCCCAAAAAAAGGAGACTTGGGGCAACTCAAGAACTAGAGACCAGTGTCACTACTATGCGGTGACTACAAGATACTTTCAAAGTGCCTAGTGAACAGGCTGAAACAATGCATGCACTCAATAATTCACAATAATCAGACATACTGCATACCTCACTGCACCATCACGGATAATCTTTTTCTTATGAGAGACCTAATTGATTTATGTAAAATGAAACTTTATAAACTTGGACTCTTATCATTAGATCAAGAAAAAGCTTTTGATAGAGTTGACCATGAATATCTCTTCCAGACACTTGAATCCTTTGGTGTAGGAAACAACTTTTTATTGTGGATTAAACTTTTATACTCTGAGGCTGCTCCTTCCAAATGAAATGGGGAATTAGACATGCTCCATGCTCTGGCACCGCCTCACCATCCTTGGAAATCACCAATTTCCAAAATCAAAGATCTGAGAAACGAAACGGAGTGGACGACTGCGGATGAGCTATAAGTCAAGCCGCCTAATGGAGAGACTCCTGGGTGAGGTCATGTCAGCACTGCCCTCCCAACTCTGAGAATCTTTAGGGCATAGCCCTAGAAAACATCAGCAACCTTCCCTAACGCTATTTATACGGCCAGCAGCTGAAAACCTTTAGCAAGAGGAATGAGCCCTCCTGTTATTCAAAACACCCATTTTAACAACTTTTGAGGCCGCATTGAAAAAAAGCGATGTACAAGGTCACGCACAGAGGCTCGCTGGCTGGAATAAAGAACTTAAGTTGGTCAGAGTGGCTGACGACAGGCTCATCCCCACAAAGACGCTGGAGGTCCCTGTACAAACCACCCATAGAAAAACGCACAGCCGATCTACAGTGGCAGATAGCACACGGGACTGTGGCCACACACAGACATGTGGCGCACAAGGACCCCACTAGGGGCATAAAGTGTCTCTTCTGTGGGAGGGAGGAAACAGTAGACCACCTGGTCCTAAAATGCAAAAGATTACTAAGGCTGTTCCTCCTGCTTAAATTTTGGACAAGTGAACTAGGAGCAACAGGGACAGACAATCTCTACATACATGGGCCAAAGTACAAAACAAAGGACAAATCTGCCATTCTTTTAAACTGCCTAATGGGCCAGGCAAAACTCTCAATCTGGCTCACAAGAAAAGACAAAATGCAGGGAGGGAGGGGTACACACGATGCTGAGAGAATGCTGATGGCGTAGTTAGGGCAAGGTTAAAAGTTGATTTCGCTTTCCCAAAGATGACCCACAGACTACAAGAGTTTGTCCAGATGTGGGCACAAGGGGATTTTTTTTATGCTCTGTAGACAGGGAGGTTTTAACTTTCAACTTTTATTAAGTGCAAGACTTCTTTAATCTTGTGTTTTTACCTGTATTTTATCTCTGTGTGCTAGTTTTATGTACATTGTGTATTGCTGCACCTAATTGTATCTTTTAAATGTTGCTTTAATACAACAGTTTAAGTACTGCACATACTCTGCCATTTTTAGACTTAACCTTTTCATTGATTGTTTTTATATTGAATTTTACCTCAAAGTCCCACTGCTAATCTTTTTTACCCAAAATTGGCTACTTGAATGCCCCCCCCCCCCTTTTAACTCAATTTATTTATTTATTACATTAAATATTTAGGTAAAAAAGGAACCTATTGTAATATAAAGGAGCGTTAAAGTAAAAAAAGTCTCTCTCTCTCTCTCTCTGCACATGTGTTGGGTGTGGAGAGCATGTGGAAGGCTGTTTCGCATCTTGTCAAGTTCTGAAAGACTGCCATTTTCCCCCCAGTTTTTTATATTTTGTAAAAGTTGTTGATTTTTAAAAAAAATTGAGTTAGAGATAGTGAGTGGACACCATGGCCTCTGAGGCCAGTGTTGAGACTGTCTCTCTAGAATAGTGTTAGGTGTGTGCTGGCGGATGGTGTACAGAACATGTACTCTGCCTCCCAGAAGAATAAAGCAGTGGTGGTGTTCCTGAACAAATTAAACCTTTTGAGCACAATGATGAAGAGTGGTCCAAGTTAATTCTCTGTCTGTCCCTGCTACAAGAGTAGTGATATCAAACATGCCCCTGTTTATCAAGAACGAAGCAATAATGAAGGAGCTAGCCCACTTCAGGAAGTTTCTCAGCCCCATGTGAGCTATCCCATTCTGGTGTAAGAGTTCCAACATGAGACATGTACGGTCCTTCCTAACTGAAAAGGTACAGGAGCCACAGATCAGCACAGCTGACACAGAAAGAAAACACTGCAGCCAAACCCAGGAGAAAAAGAGAAGAAAAATCCACTACAGAACCCATCACCAAACGAAAAACATGCAATTAGACTCTGAGTGCCGCAACACAGGATAATGAAGGGGCAGAATGCAGCACAGCACATACAGACATACCCAACATCAACATAAACCAAGCAAATAAACCCTTTTTACCACTATCCAAAACAGAGAAAAGGCGTATTGTTAAAAACGGTACTATCCGAGCAAAAGAAACTGAAAAAAAAAAACAAGGCAACAAGTAATAAACAAAAACACACTGTCAAAAAACACTGTAAATATGTAATCAACACCTGAGATGAAAAAAGTGAAAAATATGTAAATACATAACATTGTTTAATTAAAAAAGTGTGTTAAAATCTCTCAAATCTCTCTCTCTCCTCTCTCACTGCTTCCTGACTGAATGTGTTCTTTCCATCACCGTCTGCAATAATTTCTGTGTGCAACAAAGTGTGTGTTTGTGTGGTG
Organism: Clarias gariepinus; assembly: GCF_024256425.1. Taxonomy (NCBI): domain Eukaryota; kingdom Metazoa; phylum Chordata; class Actinopteri; order Siluriformes; family Clariidae; genus Clarias; species Clarias gariepinus. The sequence continues at coordinate 22,474,458 of NC_071117.1, forward strand.
GTTGGGTTCTTTGTATCTATATACTATAAATATAAGGAAACATTGGAAAAATATATTCCATTTATACAGTGGTGCTTATCATTACTTTTCATGGAGTTTTGAGTTATGTGGTGTTTAAACAATAGAAACAGATTTGTTTCCTTTATTTTGTGAATAATTGAAAGTAAAGCTCATTTCCTAATTGTGGCTCAAAGTCACATCTCCTAGAAGCGTGTCTTTCAGCAGAACTCTGATTTGAGTAATTGGCCAAATGTGTGTGTGGTGTGTAAGTAACAGAGAGAGAGAGAGAGAGAGAGAAAGAGAGATTGTGAGAAGACTCTCAGTGGCTTGTAATTGTCCACATCCATCACTAGGCAATTTCCCAACAAAATGAAAAGAGATCCAATTACACATGCCCTGCAGGCTATAAGTACAAACCTGCAGCCATTCAAAACACAAAAATAAATTATATAACCAAGTAAAATACATGAGAGCTTCCTACATCTAAGTTGCGGACTTAAAATGATGCAAGCCAGGAAAAAACAAGTCTCTGCCTGAACACAGCTCAAATGTGTACTTAATAATACACTAATATATATACACATATATACAGGTCCTTCTCAAAAAAATAGCATATTGTGATAAGGTTCATTATTTTCTGTAATGCATAATAGACTTTAAAACATTATTTTAGTTCAGATGACTGGTCCCCTGTTGACTTGTGAGAAACGACATGTGTTTGATTAATTTGTTATTTCTTGTACTTTACATTTTCTTACTCCACTACAAAACTTTTCTAATACAAAACTGTTATTATTTTTTTATACACTACAAAACTTTTCATCGGTTTTATTTATTTTTTGTTTTTTTACCAGCAGTTTTCTTGTCATTTTTTTTCTTGTCACACTTCTATTCACCAAGAATAATAAATTCATCTGGACAAATTCTCAAATTTTCTTGGTGAATAGAAGTAAAACACAAAAAATGACAAGAAAACTGCTGAAAAAAAATAAAATAAATAAAACCGATGAAAAGTTTTGTAGTGAGAAAATGTAAAGTGAGAAAATGTAAAGTACAAGAAATAACAAATTAATCAAACACATGTCGTTTCTCACAAGTCAACAGGGGACCAGTCATCTAAATTTCAACTAAATTAATGTTTTAAAGTCCATTTTTGTAAACTTACATTGGTAATAATTTACTTAAGCTTAGATTGTAAAAAAATGTTTTATTACTTAACTACTAAAATCCTTTATTTGAATAAACTTTTTGAATCTATATAGTATACACATTCATTCTATATAGAGAAACTACAAGAAATTACATATTTCCAAACACATGTCGTTCCTCACAAGTCAACAGGGGACCAGTCATCTAAATTTCAACTAAATTAATGTTTTAAAGTCCATTTTTGTAAACTTACATTGGTAATAATTTACTTAAGCTTAGATTGTAAAAAAAAATTTATTACTTAACTACTAAAATCCTTTATTTGAATAAACTTTTTGAATGTATATAGTATACACATTCATTCTATATAGAGCAATTACAAGAAATTACATATTTCCAAACACATGTCGTTCCTCACAAGTCAACAGGGGACCAGTCATCTAAATTTCAACTAAATTAATGTTTTAAAGTCCATTTTTTTAAACTTACATTGGTAATAATTTACTTAAGCTTAGATTGTAAAATTTATTTTTATTACTTAACTACTAAAATCCTTTATTTGAATAAACTTTTTGAATGTATATAGTATACACATTCATTTTATATAGAGCAATTACATATTTCCAAACACATGTCGTTTCTCACAAGTCAACAGGGGACCAGTCATCTAAATTTCAACCAAATTAATGGTTTAAAGTACATTTTTACACATTCATTCTATATAGAGAAACTACAAGAAATTGCATATTTCCAAATTATTACCAATGTAAGTTTCACAAAAATAGACTTTAAAACATTATTTTAGTTCAGATGACTGGTCCCCTGTTGACTTGTGAGAAACGACATGTGTTTGATTAATTTGTTATTTCTTGTACTTTACATTTTCTTACTCCACTACAAAACTTTTCTAATACAAAAAACTGTTATTATTTTTTTATACACTACAAAACTTTTCATCGGTTTTATTTATTTTTTGCTTTTTTACCAGCAGTTTTCTTGTCATTTTTTTCTTGTCACACTTCTATTCACCAAGAATAATAAATTCATCTAGACAAATTCTCAAATTTTCTTGGTGAATAGAAGTAAAACACAAAAAATGACAAGAAAACTGCTGGAAAAACAAAAAATAAATAAAACCGATGAAAAGTTTTGTAGTGAGAAAATGTAAAGTGAGAAAATGTAAAGTACAAGAAATAACAAATTAATCAAACACATGTCGTTTCTCACAAGAAATTTTTAAAAAAAAATTTATTACTTAACTACTAAAATCCTTTATTTGAATAAACTTTTTGAATCTATATAGTATACACATTCATTCTATATAGAGCATTTACAAGAAATTACATATTTCCAAACACATGTCGTTCCTCACAAGTCAACAGGGGACCAGTCATCTAAATTTCAACTAAATTAATGTTTTAAAGTCCATTTTTTTAAACTTACATTGGTAATAATTTACTTAAGCTTAGATTGTAAAATTTATTTTTATTACTTAACTACTAAAATCCTTTATTTGAATAAACTTTTTGAATGTATATAGTATACACATTCATTTTATATAGAGCAATTACATATTTCCAAACACATGTCGTTTCTCACAAGTCAACATTTTAGCAACAAATTTTGTCATCTAAATTTCAACCAAATTAATGGTTTAAAGTACATTTTTACACCTTCATTCTATATAGAGAAACTACAAGAAATTGCATATTTCCAAACACATGTCGTTCCTCACAAGTCAACAGGGGACCAAAGTCCCCCGAACAAATTATCTAGGTGCGAAGAAGTAAAACACAAAAAAATTACAAGAAAACTGCTTGTTTTGCAAGTTATGCAAATTTTAGTAGGACCAGTGGAAGCTTCAAAATATGTGCAACCGCTCGGTTTCAAACTTGTAAACATTTCAAATGTCATTAAATATTTGCACAATACATAAAAAAAATAAATAAAATTTGCACAATACTGCTGGTTGATTTGTGTCAAAACACAAGCTTATTTTCATGGCAGATTAAATATCATAATACTGAAAGAAGAAAACTGAAGTTAAATCATTGGCCATAGTGCCCCGCTTTCACAGAGTAGACTTGAGGCTTGACATAGAATATAAAGAGCATGTTTGGGCTTTCGGAAATAGCTTGCCATGAGATATCTAAAAAAAATGCAAGTGCCATTTTCTCAGGATACACATCAGTCATATGTTTATCTAAGTTATTTTAATAAAAGCTGGTTAAATAGGCTTCCCTACTTTACCAAAGTCCAAGTCCTAGTTCATGATAATCCCTGTTTATGAAACCAGGTATAGATGCAATGCAAAAGAGAAAGTGTTAAAATAAACCTTTTTTCCTGTATTGCATGCAAACTGAGTATAAATAGATTTATTTATGCCCACACCAAGAGGGAATTCACATAATTACTCTAGCTTGTGAAGTTTATAGATATTCAAAGACACAAAACTGAGATACTGGGCTGGTTTGTGATGTTCTGCAGTATGGGGAAGTGTGTGTGAAGCGTCTCAGAGTCAAGAGTCTCTTGACTTAAGCCTGTTTGCATAGAGATGTAAATGCACTTTAGGGGATGAAGACTCTTTCAGACACAAATTATAGTGGAAGAGGGGAAGACCAACTAATATTAATATTATTGTCTACAGTCTACTAGCTGTAATGCAAGGCATTCCCTGGATTTGCAGAGTAACTCTGTGTTCATAAGTCAGCATGTTTACTTTACACTGGCACAACATTTGAATAAAAAAAAATAGTCTTCAGCATGTCAATACACCTTAACCCAATCTTACCTAATAGCAATTCCTAAACTCAGATGATAGATAGACGAATGACACTGCTTTACAAGCAGCAAACACTGATTGTCAGCCTAAACCTCACAAGAACTATAAACTAGTTCTTCAAATCTGACTGCTTAATTACAATGTTGTGACTTTAAATGCAGCCATTGAGCTAAAATCTTATCATCAAACATTTATGACTCCCTAAACTGTGGCAACAGGGATAGATACCAATTTTTAATGACATGAATTGTTTGTATATCGGATTCGATTCCCAGCCGGTGCCCAAACCCCCCAGCCATGATGCAGTGCCGGTCCCAAGCCCAGATAAAACGGCAGGGTTGCGTCAGGAAGGGCATCCGGCGTAAAACCTGTGCCAGGTTGTTGTGCGGACCGGGTATTCCGCTGTGGCGACCCCTTGTCGGAAGCAGCCGAAAGACCAACAATAACAACATCCATCTTTGGCATCTTAAAGTGACACTGAGATGTTGATCTGGATCAGGACTCTTTATGCAGACCAGGTTCTTCCACACTGACTGAATCAATCATGTGTTGTACTTTTTCTTGTCACGTGAAAACACAAAAGGCTCCTGTCCAAACGGTTGCTTTAAAATTATAAGCACACAATTCCACAGAATATCATTATGCCTAAACATTACGATTTGTACTCGGAAGTTACTAAACTATTGTATACCTGTTGAGTTGGGGGGCAAATCTCTAGTGATTATCAAGGAGAATCCCAAAATCTGTTGTTCTTTTTTTTATAAGTTTTAGAACTTTTTGACGTGAGTTTATGGAGGTCAGAGAATAATTATAATACAGTAAATTATATTATATGTTAAAACTGCTGATCTAATAGTGCATAAAAATCCTGCCCAGTAAATTGTTGTAGAGGTTTCAGTAATTCAGCTGTTAGAAATAGTGCAGAGCTGATGTGGATTTGGCTTTGCTGTTGACACCTCTGTGGTTCCCCTCACCCATGAACCGTTCGTATGTAAATGTGTTGTTGCTAGCCAGGGCACTTACTGACCAAGCTGATATTTCTGTCAATTGTGTGAGTGTTTATCTACAGTTGTGTTTAAAATAATAGCAGTGTGTTGAAAAAAGTGAGTAAAGCTTCATATCCATATAATTACTTTTAATTTAAATCACATACAAGCATTGAACCCCTGCACATTCTATTCTGAATCTCAACATGAAGAAAAATCTGCTAAATGTATTAAGTTACAGAAAGTGAAGAAAAACAAATATAAGCCTGTTCAAAAAATATAGCAGTATCATCATATATCTTTACAAACTGATGAATTTACCATTTAAACAAAAATGCTTAAAGTTTAATCTTTTTTGTGCATCTCTGAACTAATATTTAGTTGTATATCCATGCTGTCTAAGAACTGCTTCACATCTGTGACAATTGTACTACATGCCACAATTCCTCTGCATTTCTTGGTTTTGCCTCAGAAACAGCAATTTTAATGTCAGGCCACAACTTTTCTATTGGATTAGGGTCTGGTGATCGGGCTGGACACTCCATAACGTCAGTCTACTAAGAGTAGATTAAAAAGGTCTACCAAAATGCTGCTCGCTTACTGCTGTGTCTGGGGTCGTTGTCTTGTTGAAACACCCATTTTAAGGGCATTTCCCCTTCGGCGTAAGGCAACGTGACCTCTTTAAGTATTTTGATAGACTCAAATTGATCTATGATCCCTGAAATGTGATAAATAGGCCCAACACTATAGTACGAGAAGCTTTCCCATGTAAATGATGCTTGTCCCTCCATGCTTCACTGTCTTCACCGTGTACTGTGGCCTGAATTCAGTGTTTGGGGGCCTGATAAACTGTCTGTGGCCTTTAGACCCAAAAAGAACAATCTTGCTTTCATCAGTCCGCAAAATGTTGCGCCATTTCTCTTTGGGCCAGTCAATGTGTTCTTTGGCGGATTGTAACCTTTTCAGCACGTGTCTTTTTTTCCAACAATGGGACTTTGCGGGGACTTCTTGCTGATAGCTTGGCTTCACATAGCCGTCTTTTAATAGTAACAGTACTAACTGGTAACTTTAGGTGTTCTTTGACCATGCTGGAACTGATCATTGGCTGAGTCTTTGCCAAATTTGTTATTCTTTGATCCATTTGAATAGTAGTTTTCTGTTTTCTTCCACATCTTTCTGGTTTTGGTCTCCCATTTTAAAGCATTTAATATCATTTTAGCAGAGCAGTCTATAATTTTCTGCACTTCTTTGTATGTTTTTTTTCCATCTCTAATCAACTTTTGAATAAAAGTACACTGTTGTTCTGAATAATGTCTGGACGACCCGTTTTACTCTGATTTTCAGAGGGAAATGCACAGGACAATCTTTTCTGCATTTAACCTTAAATAAGGGGAACTTGTTTGATGCCTGTTTTCCACAAAATAATTTACCTCTGTAATTGAACTCCACACTGCTATTATTTTGAACACGCCCCATTTCAATCAATGATTAAATTACACAGAATCAGGTGCATCCTTTTAAGCAATTTAAGAAATTTCCTTCTGGGATTAATAAAGTTCTTTGAATCTTGAATCCAATCATGACTGTTGGGTCTGTTGGTTTTCTATTACTCCACTACACCTACAAGTAAAATATTTACTATTAAGAAATACAATTTCTCCCAAAAACAATTATTGATCTGGTTACTGATGTTGAACTGCTATTATTTTAAAGACTACTGTATGTTTTTTTTTTTTTATGTCTATTAGGCTGTTATGTAATGTGAACGTGCTTCATCAGACTCTCAGGTTATTAATTCATCTGCAAAGCGGGGAGGGGAGGGAAGGAGATCAACATTTCTCAGATGCAAGCAAAACAATGAATACTTTACTTGACAGATTTATGTATGCACAATTATGGTAAGCACCGTCCTGTGTTAACATTTTTAATATTTTACTCACGAGATGCTGAGGATCTGAAGGATCATGTAAAAAACAGTTGATTCCTAGTGACTGCGGTTATCGAATGGCTTTTGTTCTGTTCATTGTTTGGACATTTTCTGCATTTTTATACGCGATCTGAAGCTAATAAATGAACAAACCACTACAACATGCAGAGGAGGAGGACGGTCCAGCACAAACGCAGCAGGTTTGTTTCTATTGTTTTAACACTATTTCTTTCTGAATGACATTAGGCTGTTAGTTAAAGTTGTTTTAATTTCTTTGTAGATGTCAGCGTGAAGAGGATTGTTTCTGTTATTATGAATTAAAAGATTCAACTAATTGAATCTGAATTATGAAGGCTATACAGGCTAGCTTCAGTGATTTAGATGAGAATGTACAGCAAACAAATGAATGTGCATATTATCTGCAATATCTTGCTCTTAATTTTACATTTGTAGTCAGTGAAATATAACTTAAAGTTAACCTTGAAGTTAACAAGAACAAATTAACTTACGAAATGTAGAAGCTTGTAGTAACGTTTTCTGTGCTTGCAGGCTGACCTGGATTAAGATTGCTGAACATTAAGTCTCAACGCTAAAGGTAACTTCTGTTGAATTTAACTGCAATTGTATGAATTCTCCTCGCACACTCTGTTATTACAGCAAAAACTAAAAGTTGAAGTCTGTGTTTGTTACAGGACAATTCAGTGATAGTCACACTTGTTAATTTGGCTATAGATTAGGTTGACATCTGGAGGGACATCATTACCTCTTATATATCTGATGAGAAAGAGTCCCCAAGAGTGGAACCTCATGTTTAGCTTGGTGTATAAACTGTTGTATCTGTAAAAGACCCCTTGATTGTTTTGTATTAGAATTTGCTTTGTACTGTTTTTTTGTTTAGTTTTTTTTTTGGCTATATTAATTAAAGCTCGTATATGACTCAAAATGCCACTTTGAAGTGTTTCTTTTCTTTAAATGTGCATTCATATCTTTAGTTCAGTGGTGCTGTAGTCCATCAAATAAATTGTAATAAAAATGCATACGGAATTAACCTTATATGTCATAAATATAGATGTATTATAATGACTATTATATTAATATAACTATAATTTTATCAAATAATAAAATGGGAGGGTTTAAGGCATGGTCCATTATAATCGGCCAGGCTGACAAACAGCATTAACCCTGTAAACCAAAAGAAGCTTTTGTGTTTTTGAAAGTTCTGGTTTTCCCAATAGGTGTAGGTGAATCGTTGAGGTGACTTCATTTATGTGTTGATCAGCTGGTCACACTTCTAACTGTTTAACACCTCCCTCACCTCACCTTCACCCAGACAGTGCTCAGTTTTCTACAGTTTATGTGAACATGAACTTCCCAGCCCATGAATTGTCTAAAACAACCAGTGATTTAGGAAATCCACAGGCATGAAAATCTAGCTTTTCATCAAGTGTACAGTATGGGAAAGTGTGTGTATGTTGAAGCATCTCAAAGTCTCTTGACTTAAGCCTGTCTGTATAGAGATGTAAATGAACACTGGGGGATTGGGTCTCTTTCAGACACACTCATGTCTCAATACACGTCTACATTCACTCCTCTTCTTTGTCTTTCGGCTGTTCCCTTTCAGGGGTCGCCACAGCGAATCATTTGCCTCCATCTAACCCTGTCCTCTGCATCCTCTTCTCTCACACCAACTAACTTCATGTCCTCTCTCACTGCATCCATAAATCTCCTCTTTGGTCTTCCTCTAGACCTCCTGCCTGGCAGTTCCAACCTCAGCATCCTTCTACCGATATATTCACCATCTCTCCTCTAAACATGTCCAAACCACCTCAATCTGGCCTCTCTGACTTTATCTCCAAAACATCTAACGTGGGTTGTCCCTCTGATGAACTCATTCTTGATCCTATCCATCCTTGTCACTCCCAAGGAGAACCTCAACATCTTCAGCTCTGCTACCTCCAACTCTGCCTCCTGTCTTTTCTTCAGCGCCACTGTCTCTAAGCCGTAGAGCATCGCTGGTCTCACCACTGTCCTGTACACCTTTCCTTTCATTCTCGCTGATACTCTTTTTTCGCACAACACACCTCACACTTTTACACGTCTACATTCACTGAGTTACAGTAGTATACAATAGTTTTTGTTTTTTAATTTAATATTTGATTTAGATTTTTTACAAACATATTTTGCCAATTTCCCTGTCATTTTATAAATAAAAATGACAGGCTTCTTGAATGGCAACTTTTTGGTATCTAATCATTTTCTGATTTCATGACCACATTCATACATTGGTAAATAAATGTTAAATAAAGCAAATAATAATGTAAATTTTATGAGTCATTTCCTCAGCACATGTGTTTTAGTTTTATTTTCAAACCCAGAAAGTATCTTTTAGCAGGTTATTATTTTTTTTATTTAATGGCCATTTAGCCATAATGTCTGAAAATTTGTGCCAAATTGGTAATGTATAAATGTTCAGATGTGTTTTGGTTTGGTCTATGGCATGTGTTTAAAAAGATAAATGAAATTATATATATACACACACACACACATATACACACAAACCGGATTCCAAAAAAGTAGGGACACTATACAAATCGTGAATAAAAACTGAATGCAATGATGTGGAGGTGCCAACTTCTAATATTTTATTCAGAATAGAACATAAATCACGGAACAAAAGTTTAAACTGAGAAAATGTATCATTTTATGGGAAAAATATGTTGATTAAAAATTTCATGGTGTCAACAAATCGCAAAAAAAGTTGGGACAAGGCCATTTTCACCACTGTGTGGCATCTCCCCTTCTTCTTACAACACCCAACAGACGTTTGGGGACCGAGGCGACCAGTTTCTCAAGTTTAGAAATAGGAATGCTTTCCCATTCTTGTCTAATACAGGCCTCTAACTGTTCAATCGTCTTGGGCCTTCTTTGTCGCACCTTCCTCTTTATGATGCGCCAAATGTTCTCTATAGGTAAAAGACCAGGATCCTTCTCCTACGCAGCCATGATGTTGTGATTGATGCAGAATGTGGTCTGGCATTATCTTGTTGAAAAATGCAGGGTCTTCCCTGAAAGAGATGACGTCTGGATGGGAGCATATGTTGTTCTAGAACCTAAATATATTTGTCTGCATTGATGGTGCCTTTCCAGACATGCAAGCTGCCCATGCCACACGCACTCATGCAACCCCATACCATCAGAGATGCAGGCTTCTGAACTGAGCGTTGATAACAACTTGGGTTGTCCTTGTCCTCTTTGGTCCGGATGACATGGCGTCCCAGATTTCCAAAAAGAACTTCGAATCGTGACTCGTCTGACCACAGAACAGTCTTCCATTTTGCCACATTTTAAATGATCCCAGGCCCAGTGAAAACGACTGAGCTTGTGGATCTTGCTTAGAAATGGCTTCTTTTTTGCACTGTAGAGTTTCAGCTGGCAACGGCGGATGGCACAGTGGATTGTGTTCACTGACAATGGTTTCTGGAAGTATTCCTGAGCCCATTCTGTGATTTCCTTTACAGTAGCATTTCTGTTTATGGTGCAGTGTCGTTTAAGGGCCCGGAGATCACGGGCATCCAGTATGGTTTTACGCCCTTGACCCTTACGCACAGAGATTGTTCCAGATTCTCTGAATCTTCAGATGATGTTATGCACAGTTGATAATGATAACTGCAAAGTCTTTGCAATTTTTCGCTGGGTAACACCTTTCTGATATTGCTCCACTATCTTTCTGCGCAACATTGTGGGAATTGGTAATCCTCTACCCATCTTGGCTTCTGAGAGACACTGCCACTCTGAGAAGCTTTTTTTATACCCAATCATGTTGCCAATTGACCTAATTAGTGTTAATTGGTCTTCCAGCTCCTCGTTATGCTCAAATTTACTTTTTCCAGCCTATTATTGCTACTTGTCCAAACTTTTTTGGGATTTGTTGACACCATGAAGTTTTGAAAATTATTTTTCCCTTAAAATGATACATTTTCTCAGTTTAAACTGTTGTTCTGTAATTTATGTTCTATTCTGAATAAAATATTAGAAGTTGGCACCTCCACATCATTGCATTCAGTTTTTATTCACGATTAAAATCCCAACTTTTTTGGAATTCCGGTATATATATATATATATATATATATATATTGTTCCTGTGTAATATATATTACATACAATAATATATATGATCCCACCAGGCTATAAAAGTCCAAAAGTTATAGCAAGTCTAAATAAACATTATATTGCATGATTGCATTCATGCATTGAGATGTGTTTTAGTTTGGTCTATGGACGTCCCCTCTTGGATTGGAGGACGTCACTCAGAGTTTTACACATGTCCCCACTTGGCATGTGTTTTAACTCTGTGATTTTGTTCTCTGAAATTCTCTTACTTAGAAATCATGGAGGGTCTACAATTTTCAGCATAGGTGTATTTCCACTGTGAGAGAGAGAATCTAAAAAGAAAAATCCGGAAATCACATTGCATGATTTCTTAACAATTTAGTTGTGAATTACTGTGTCAAATAAGTATTTGATCACTTGCTTATTAGACAGATTTCTGACCCCTTAAAGACCAGTTATTTTGCTTTTAAATAGTCTGGCTACACTCTACTCATGATTCTAAATTAGTAGCACCTGTTTGAGGGCGTTAGTTGTCATAAAGTCACCTGCGCACCCCACAATCAGCCAAAGTCTAAGTAGATCTATGGGGTATCAATGATGCTAAGAATGGTGAAGATTTAGCCCAGAACTACACAGGAGAAGCTGGTTAATGCCGTGAAGAGAGCTGGGACCATCGTTTCCAAGGCTTCTATCAGTAATACACTAAGACGTCATGGATTAAAATCCTGCATCGCGCGGAAGGTTCCCCTGCTTAAGTCAGCCCATGTCCAGGCCCGTCTGAAGTTTGCCAGGGACCATCTGGATGATCCAGAGGAGTCATGGGAGAAAGTCCTGTGGTCAGATGAGACCAAAGTAGAACTTTTTTTGGAGGAAGAAGAATGATGAGTATCATCCCAATAATACCATACCTACAGTGAAGCATGGCGCTGGAAGCATCATGCTCTGGGGGTGTTTTTCTGCACAGGGGACAGGACGACTGCACTGTATTAAGGAGAGGATGAACGGGGGCAATGTATTGTAACATATTGGGCAAAAACCCCCTTCCGTCAGTCAGAGCATTAATGGTAGGTCGTGGCTGGGTCTTCTAACATGACAATGACCCAAAGCACACAGCCAGGAAAACCAAGGAGTGGCTCCGTAAGAAGCATATCAGGGTTCTGGAGTGGCCTAGCCACTCCAGACCTAAATCCAATAGAAAATCTTTGGAGGGAGCTAAAACTCTGTGTTGCTCAGTGACAGCCCTGAAACCTGACAGATCTAGAATAGATCTGTATGGAGGAGTGGGCCAAAATCCCTCCTGCAGTGTGTGCAAACCTGGTGATGAACTACAGGAACCGTTTGACTTCTGTAATTGTTAAAAAAGGCTTCTGTACCAAACATAAATTTTTTTTGACTCAAGTGATCAAATACTTATTTAACACAGTAATTCACAAATAAATTGTTAAAAAATCATACAATGTGATTTCCTGACTTTTCTTTTTAGATTCTGTCTCTCACAGTGGAAATGCACCTATGCTGAAAATTGTAGACCCTCCATGATTTCTAAGTAAGAGAACTTCAGAGAACAAAATCACAGAGTTAAAACACATGCCAAGTGGGGACATGTGTTAAACTCTGAGTGACGTCTACCAATCCAAGAGGGGACGTCCAAAGACCACACTAAAACACATCTCAATGCATAACAGCAAACTATGAAACCTACTATGAAACTATGAATGCAATCATGTAATATAATGTTTATTTAGACTTGCTATAATTTTTTTTACTTTTATATCCTGGTGGGATCGTCATTGCTGCAGAGTAACACACACCTGTGTGAATTGCCATAGACATAACCCTGGAGAAGTAGCTCCGGTCAGTGTGTTCGTGTACTGCATGTGTGCAGTTCTTTTTATTAACCACACATTCATAATATATTCTGGTCACCATACACACTGCCCTCCAAAAGACTGGAAACACGCCTGGTGAAGTGTGGTTATGAATTATATCAGATTAGAGCAAATATATTTTTTTATCAAAGTAACCTGAAATTATTATTAAAAACCAGCAATAATATATATATATATATATATATATATATATATATATATATATATATATATATATATATTTTTTTTTTTTTTTTTTACATAATAATGGTAATATATAGGTGCCCCTTTGTCACCAGTGAGGGCTGGTCAAACAACCAGTATGAGTGATCTTTGACCAATCCTTCAGGAGGCTTGGAGAAACATATCAAGTCATTGTGAGAATAAACTGACAGATTTAGCAGATTATAGTTGCTAATAGTATTTTCTTTGTATAAACTGCTTATGTAATAAAATAGGTTTCATAGTTTGCTGTTATGCATTGAGATGTGTTTTGGTTTGGTCTATGGACGTCCCCTCTTAAATAGGTAGACGTCACTCAGAGTTTTACACATCTCCCCACTTGGAGTGTTTTTAAAAAATAAAAATGCAAATTTTGTTGCAAATATGTTAAAAAAAAAAGGTTAATTTTTTTCTGCCTATGAACTATTTTCATTTGGATTATTATTTGTTATTATTAAAAAATATTTTAAATAATAATATTTAAAAATTTAATAATTATATATATATATATATATATATATAAATAATGGCCATTTATCTATATAGTCTAAATATTATTGCAGGAGTGATAATGTGTAAATGTTCAGAAGTTACAGTTGCATGGAAATAAAGTCAGAAAAGGTGTGTGACAACAGTCTCTGCGTCTTCACAGACATTTACACTACAATCTATGGACGTCCCCTCTTGGATAGGCAGAAGTCACTCAGTGTCAGGTCCCCTCTTGGCATATGTTTTAAAAATAAAAAAAATGCTTATTTTAAGTTATATTATAAAAAAAGACCTTAAAAGAAAATTTTACATGTCAATTTTGTTTCTTCAAAATAAGCAGAAACCCTGGTCCCCTCTTGGTGAGTGTAGACTGACAGTCCCCTCTTAGTAACATAGGCGTGTATGTGTGTGTGTGTGTGTGTGTGTGTGTGTGTGTGCTTACACTTGGGTTAGACTGTTGCTGCAAGCCAGCCTGTAATTCCACACATTGTTACCCTCATAGTCTGTTTCCCCATTTCTCATTTTTACCCTTTTTACCCAGGTTTCAAAGAACAGCTCATTGATTTGTAAGTAATTTTAAACAACCAGGAACTAAGATGTCTTACAGTGAAGTCCCCAGCAACTAGGATTTGTGGTCCTACTGTGGGCAATGTTAGAGGGCTCACCCATTTGTCATGATAATATAATGTTTTGTGGGAAGCTGTTAAGTAATATTTTGAGTAATGTCTTTGTCAGTAAGCCAATATTTAACTTTTTATTTTATCACTGTGTGTGTGTGTGTGTGTGTGTGTGTGTGTGTGTGTGTGTGTTGTACATTATATGTCGCTACTTAACAACAAACTTCTAAAATGTCCGGTACACTTCAGCTGATGCTTGCCTTTACTGACACACACTCCCTCAGTAACTGTAAAGAAAAACTGTAATGATGCTTTTTCCAAATTTAATATTAACATTCTCATTTGTGGATCCTACTTTCTATTAAGTCATCAAAACAATATAAACAAATGAGCCCAGGCATATTTTAACATGATTTTCATGAGAAACACCATTTTCTCAATGGTGCTCACTAACTTTAATTTTGTCAACTTTTATTTCGACTTTGTCCCTGTTCTCCGTTTCTGATATGGTTAGAGATTACAGTTTATATTTGAGGTTTGTTTTTGTTTAAATACCTTGTACCTTGTTTACTTTAGATTATTGCCTTTATTTAGGCCCTGTTTTTCAGTTTGCTGTCTGCAGCTGCACAGCTGGTTTTCATTCTTTTTTAACACTTTGGCTTTCCTAGCGCACTCTTTAACTCCTCAGTGCTTAGTTCTCTTCTCATAGCAGTCTTCTCCTTAAGCTTTTCTCAGTCATGTGGCTCTCTTCAAGCACTCCTTGCCGTTCTTTATTTCCAAACAGTGCTTCTTATTCTCACAGTTCACAAAAAGAAAAGATCATCATATTCATTGTTCTTGTTTGTTCGTACACTAAATCCATACACTGACCTCTGCTAGGCCATGAATTTACCAGCTAATTACAAATAACACTGACCCCCCCCCCCTCCCGCCGCAAAAAAAAGACAAAAAAAAAACATCAGGTGATCAGGATTCATGACTGCACTCTTAAACTGTCCATCCACTTAATGACTAGTGTAGTAAGCTAAGAACATCCCAGATAGTACATATTTATTAATCTAGTCCAGATTAACACATTTTCTTTGTCATACTCTATAATTCCTTGAGCATGTTCTCTCATGGATAATGAATTAAAATAAATGCCACTGTCTGTATCTCAAAGTGGCAATCAGCAAGAGAAGGTCTGGGGAAGAATTATAAGACCAAGACCATCATATTGTAAGACCAAGAACACCTTCTGAAAATGCACAAAAGAAGCTTGAGGAGGGTTTTTTTTGTTGCAACTTTTAAAAACTCACACAAGTTTTAATTGGAAAAATCAACTAATTGAGCGGGGGTTGATTTTAAATGTAAAATGTCATTTTTTCTAGTAAAACACAACTACAATTAAGTATTTACTTATTTTAGAACTACTTGACTTTTGTATTAACTCTGGTTTTAGTATTCCAGAAACTGACATCCATCCATCACTTGTATCCCACCTATCCCAATTAACTTATGGCACAGGGCTGGATGTGGCACAAACACAATCTTAGACACCCAATCATAAACTATAGGCACTTTGAACATACTAGTCAGCCTGTAGCACAGCCACATAATGGGGTTGTTTATATAGGCTGTATTATGTAGGTAAATAAACTGCCGGGCCTTATAAACCAACATGATATGGTTTATTTGTCCCAAAAGACTGTGTTTTGGTTCCGGGGTTAAGCTCTTGCAATCATGGAAGGCTGCATTGTAAGTATATCCCAATGACGTGTCGGGTCATGTGATCCGGCATAAAAGAGGAGCCGGCAAATGACTCGAGGAGAAGAGATTATGAAGAGACAGCACTGTGATTATACAAGAGAGAGAGAGAGTGATTTTCCTGGATTATCCTGTTTGCTAAATTTATCATTACCGGACTCAGTCACTAAACCTCTTGTTCCGTTTTCGTGCTCCCGGACTGAATCCATCATACTAGTGAGACCAAGCCATACCCTCCCGCTACACACACTCAGGCGTACTCAGTAACAATCCGGACTCTGGACATTTTCTTCCATTCACACACACACATGCATTTTTGTATTTTATATATATTTTGTACATATTGTGTTTTTTTAGGTGCAGCTTTTTGGTTTTGTTTATCACTTAATACACTTTAGGTTTTGGTTGAATTGTTTGTCTTTTCTTGTCCTGCTAGGCCTACACCACACCAGAAGTTGGTAATAAGTAAATTTAAATGAACATACAGTGGTGTGAAAACTATTTGCCCCCTTCCTGATTTCTTATTCTTTTGCATGTTTGTCACACTTAAATGTTTTTGCTCATCAAAAACCGTTAACTATTAGTCAAAGATAACATAATTGAACACAAAATGCAGTTTTTAAATTAAGGTTTACGTTATTAAGGGAGGAAAAAAAATTCCAAATCTACATGGCCCTGTGTGAAAATGTGATTGCCCCCCTTGTTAAAAAATAACTTAACTGTGGTTTATCACACCTGAGTTAAATTTCTGTAGTCACCCCCAGGCCTGATTACTGCAACACCTGTTTCAATCAAAAAATCACTTAAATAGGAGCTACCTGACACAGAGAAGTAGACCAAAAGCACCTTAAAAGCTAGACATCATGCCAAGATCCAAAGAAATTCAGGAACAAATGAGAACAAAAGTAATTGAGATCTATCAGTCTGGTAAAGGTTATAAAGCCATTTCTAAAGCTTTGGGACTTCAGCGAACCACAGTGAGAGCCATTATCCACAAATGGCAAAAACATGGAACAGTGGTGAACCTTCCCAGGAGTGGCCAGCCGACCAAAATTACCCCAAGAGCGCAGAGACAACTCATCCGAGAGGCCACAAAAGACCCCAGGACAACATCTAAAGAACTGCAGGCCTCACTTGCCTCAATTAAGGTCAGTGTTCACGACTCCACCATAAGGAAGAGACTGGGCAAAAACGGCCTGCATGGCAAATTTCCAAGGCGCAAACCACTTTTAAGCAAAAAGAACATTAAGGCTCGTCTCAATTTTGCTAAAAAAAACATCTCAATGATTGCCAAGAATTTTGGGAAAATACCTTGTGGACCGACGAGACAAAAGTTGAACTTTTTGGAAGGTGCATGTCCCGTAACATCTGGCGTAAAAGTCACACAGCATTTCAGAAGAAGAACATCATACCAACAGTAAAATATGGTGGTGGTAGTGTGATGGTCTGGGGTTGTTTTGCTGCTTCAGGACCTGAAAGGCTTGATGTGATAGATGGAACCATAAATTCTACTGTCTACCAAAACACACCAGCAAATCCACCTCTGAATGGCTGAAGAAAAACAAAATGAAGACTTTGGAGTGGCCTAGTCAAAGTCCTGACCTGAATCCTATTAAGATGTTGTGGCATGACCTTAAAAAGGCGGTTCATGCTAGAAAACCCCTTAAATAAAGCTGAATTACAACAATTCTGCAAAGATGAGTGGGCAACGCTTGAGTGCAGTTATTGCTGCTAAGGGTGGCCCAACCAGTTATTAGGTTCAGGGGGCAAATACTTTTTCACACATGGCCATGCAGGTTTGGATTTTTTTTCTCCCTAAATAATAAAAAACATCATTTAAAAACTGCATTTTGTGTTTAGTTGTGTTATCTTTGACTAATAGTTAAATGTGTTTGATGATCAGAAACATTTTGTGTGACAAACAAGCAAAAGAATAAGAAATCAAGAAGGGGGCAAATAATTTTTCACACCACTGTATGTATTTTAGTACATAGTAGTAGTAGCATATGGTTGAAAAGGCATGATTGTAACTACTTTCAGTTACAGTTTCAATTTTTACAAAGAAGAATTGGACAGTTTAAGAGAAGAAAAGATGTCCTGGGCACTTAGTAGAACACTGATGCAGCACACCTTTTAGTGGGTGACAAAGGTGGTATAAAATTGAGTGGTATCTAACTGCATCCTCCTCTCAGCCACAACATGCACAAAGTCTGCCTCAATGCCTAGAACAGTGCCAGTCCCACTAATTAAGTTGTCCAGTCTTTTGGTGTCCACTACCTTCATGCTGCAGCCCCAACAAACCACTGCATAAAATATTACACTAGCCACCGCAGACTCCTAGAACACCTAGGACTCTGCAGCATAGGATTTAAGCTATAGGTACAGTATAAAAGCAGGCTATGCTTGAAGACGTGGTGGGGAACATAAAAAAATTTAGGAAAGCTTTCAGTTTTTTCTCATTGCTTTCATCATAACCTACAGCCTTTCTGGGGCTAAGCTTACTTACTTCTTACTTGATCCACAAAAATGTAAGTCATTGTTACTATATTTATAATATTGTAACTATTGTAACTATATTAGAAAATTTAAGATATTGTGACAACAGTATATAACGGTGTGCATTATGGTGACTGTAAGCAGCTCTGATTGTAGAGTCTAATAGCAGCAGGGAGAGAAGAACTTTGATATTGCTCTTTTAGACACTGAGGATGTAACAGTCTTTAAAGTCACAGAAGGATCTGTGCAGAGATTAAACTATACAAACATAAAGTTTCATACAGGTGAAGAGAGTTATTCTCCAGCAATAATGATAGCTTACAGTACCTACCATACTTTCTCATACCTCCTGTACAATGTAGAGGGGAATCCCCAGAACTGAGCTGGCCTTTATCAACTTCAAATCAAATCTCTTCCTGTCTGCAGTAGAGATGCTGCTGCACCAGAAGACCTCTATATAGAAGATAGCCAAGGTCACCACGGAGTCAAAAAAAGTTCATTTGGTGCAGACTATCCTATGCAACCAAATAAATTTAGGAAACACAGACAGCCTCATTTTTTCCACAATACAGCTCTGGAAAAAAATTATATAAAAGAAATATTAAAATTATATAAAAATCAATTTCTTATGTCCTGTGATGGATTGGCACCTGTCCAGGGTGTATCCCACCTCTTGCCCCAAGTAGTATGGTATTGAAGATGAGTAAGAAAGATTCTTATGTTTTCCTTTTCTTGCAGATGCATGTGTTGGTAAGATCAACAGTTTTGTTAAATTTTTTTGAAATACTGACAATATTTCCCTTAAATTTTAAATATAACTATTGTTATTTAGAGTGTATACAGTATTTAAAGGAAATTACAATATTACAACACATTAAAATAACCCAAGATCATATAGTATTTGCAGATATTTAATAACTCAAATAAAACAAAATGCTAATAATTTGTAAACAAAATGTTTTAATGCTTTGGCTAAATAACATTAGGAAATCATTATTTGGTGAAAGAACCCAGATTTGCAAATACAGCTTTCATGCGTTTTGGCATGCTTTTCACCACTTTTGCAAATTGATGTTAAAACTTTATACTGCTCTTCTTGAAAAAGCAAACAGCTAAATATTTTTACTTAAAAATTATTTTCTTGTACCGGTCACTTCTTCAACTCTGATTCAATTCAATTTAATTTGTGTAGCGCTTTTAACAATGTCGTTGTTGCAAAGCAGCTTTACACAAATAAAATAATCATTTAAGTTATTTAAGTATGGAAAGTGAGTGTGCATGAATCAAAATGGTCAGATAGTCCCTGGTGAGCAAGCCGAGGGCGACAGTGGCAAGGAAAAACTCCCTGAGATGGTCATCGGAAGAAACCTTGAGAGGAACCGACTTAACAGGGAACCCATTCTCATTTGGGTAAAACAGAAAGCAGGAATTGATCTGCATTCATACTGTGCATTAGGTGGCAACCAGTTCAATTATAACAGTTGATGTTAATTGAAGTTAATATGGAGTCCAGGTAGTTATTGGAGACTCAGTTATAGCTCAATTATCAAGCAACTGTGTTGTCCTCAAGTGTTGAAAAAACAGCTTTCAACACCAGTCGAGGCCAGAACCGTCTTCATGGTAAAGTGAAACCATCCCCAGACACAAG
Source organism: Clarias gariepinus (assembly GCF_024256425.1). Classification (NCBI taxonomy): domain Eukaryota; kingdom Metazoa; phylum Chordata; class Actinopteri; order Siluriformes; family Clariidae; genus Clarias; species Clarias gariepinus. Next base: position 22,494,498 of record NC_071117.1, read on the forward strand.
ATGTATCCCAAAGAGAGACACGGGGCATCCATGTGACGAGATCTCCAACCAGAAGTGGGGCACCAGGGTGAGTCAGACAGGTCTGGATGGCAGGAGGAGTCTGGATCACTGGCAGTTCAGGAACATCATGTGTAGCTCGACACAGAGAGTGGTAGAGAGGAAAGAGAGGGAAAGAGAGAACAGGAAATGGGAGAGCAGAAGAAGAGAGATAACAGGTATTGTCGCAGTCACTCTGGTGTTACAAACAGAACTGTCTCCACCTTGGCGCAAAACAACCTCATTGTAATTTGATCTTTTAGGCCTTGTTCACATGGGCGTTAAATTTTTGGATAAACGAACGCGCTCTGAACGTCCTAGACGTTTATGTTGCATTTTGTAGTGGCGCTTGATTGACTTCTACACTGGCGTTCGTTTGTCTCTGTCTAACGTCAGCCTGCAGTCCAAATTGTAGTTTGTGTGTTAACCTGTGGGGGCAGTGTGTCGGGAACTGGATATGAAAGTGCGCCGCTACCGGGTTCACTCTCTGACTGCACAACGTCGGATTAAAGGAAGTCTTTTTTGTGATTTATGAAGAAATGAAAATCTCCGCGTAAGTTTTTCAACAATGAATTTTTTTTTATTTTGCCCTTTTCCCTATGTATAGCATGTAGGATCATGGGATATATCCGGTCCTCCGAAGCGTAAAATGAACGCGCAGAAAAGAACTAGAAGCGGTTTTCTTGCGTTCGTTGGGTTTTGAACGCCAAGAAAAAGCTGCATGCAACGTTTTTTTTAATGCCTGTAGCGAATAACAGGGCTCCCATAGAGAGAACAGTCAATGGATCACATTCCTGAACACCCTCTTCCAGCATGCATGGCACCATCCTGATAACCTTATCTGGTTTGCTATCTTAAGGGGGACGTCTGTAAAACTAAGAAACTTCACAAGGCCAGATGCTTTGAAGTAGACCCCGAAACTGAGGGTGTAAATCGGCGATCCGGTAAACAAAGAAGACAGTTTTACAGCTCCACCCCAAGCTGGGGAGGAAGAGGCCTCATCACACCTGGACAGTCTCTTGACCTCTGGAAGACATGCCTTTCCATGAACAAAGGCATACGGCATGGACACTATTTTAAACATCTTTAAAGTGTGCCAGTAGGGCAAAACGTATTTACATATATTTACTCAGGTCCTTTTATTCCTGTGTACATGTTTGATTAATCTGCATAACGTTCAAGGTGTAATCAGCATTTACAAACCTTTTTATTAGATAAAGGAAGGAATGAGTGGGTAAGATATGTAATGTTTGGTGTCAATCTCAAGCTGGCTTTATTTCAAGAATGTTGGTGAACATGGGTAATTGGTAGCATGAACAGAGCTCATGCAAAATTACTTTTTATAAAGTATTAAAAACTCCAACCGGATGGGTCACACGTGACAGCCGAAACACCTGGCTAATTTATGCATGGAAGGAGGAACCACGTGAGGTGTGGCTAAGCCCTGCAATCACATCCGATTGGATGAATCACCTGTGGGACGGACTGACCCCCAAGGGACAAAAACCCTCAGGAAGTCCACAGGAAAAGAAGAAGAGAAGATATCATCACAACTGCAACCTACAACATCCTCCAAGCAGCTCGGGCTTCCGCCCTTGCGGGGGCTGCGCCGCCGCTGCTGGCGTCATCAGCTCTTCAAGAACTCTCAACGAGACTTCGTGCCAGAACTCCAAAGTCCCGCAACGAAGGAAACCTCAGGAGAAGTTCCAGAGCGCAGCCATAGGTAACCAGGCAACCAATGCCTCACCGAAGGGCTTTCCCGACTGACGTCATCTCTACAACAGCGCACCAACCAACCAGCAACGCCGTGATTCCCTTCGCTGGAGGTGAACCAAAGGATGAGAACGAAACATAACGCAAGTAAACAAACAATGCTGCATACCTTGCTGAAGTTGGTGCTCGTTTCATAACTAAACCGTAAGATTGAACCCAAGACTCTGCTCTTGTGACTTTTGTTGATCTAGTAACCAGTACTAGAATAACTTCATTCATTTTCACTTGCCAAACTGTTTGTATGTATGTATGTGTGTGTGTGTGTGCGTGCGTGCGTTCAAGTAGTGTAGTTTCATGTATCGTAGATTAGTCAAATAAATTCTCGTTTCTTTATAAAGAACTGTTGTCTTGGTCATGTATTTTAAAGTCTAAACATTTGCCCAGATCGTGTTACCTTGCTCATAAATTGCTAAATACTAGATTTTGTGTTATAGCCGTTGGCCATGTGATAACCAGAACTAGTAAGATACACTAAATTGTGCTAAACGCTGGACGGGTAGTCAATATAGTGTACGTTATAAAGTTTGATTCAATTAATCAAATTAAACCGAATCGTTAAAGATTCGATACAACTCTGACCCAGAGCTAAAAATTACTTATTAATGATAAAGGATGCGTTGGCATTGTGTTCACATTAAAATGTCTATATTTATTGGTAAACAATGCAAGCGTCATTCGTTGTCTTTATTATGTAAACCCTACGTATTAATGATGAAGAATGCCGGAAACTATTCATGGTCATTATTATGTTAAAACTCTACCTATATATTATGGTGGAGAAAGCCGGCAGCTATTCATTGTCATTATAACGTTAAAACGCTACATATATAATGGTGGAGAATAAAAGCGGGCATTGTTTGGCTTAAAAATCCATAAAACCAAGACCGTTTACTGTATCTCTTCTATTGTCCAGAAATAGATTAGAGGCGGAGAAACAGATTTTTGCGATACTATATACGTACTTGCCTCGCGGCACACAACTGTGTGAATGAATGAAATGCAACACGAACTTACTTTCGTGATTGGATGGTTCAAAACCACCTTTAGTATTGTACTTTAACAGCCGCTATTTGTCCGACATTTAGTCATGGTTAATGGTTAAAGTAAACTTGTAAAGACGAAGAAATCTCTTTACATTTTAATACTATAAAGATCGCCTGTTGGAACGAAGAAATCTTCCTTCACCGCGATAAAGATTGATTGGAGCGATGTTCCTCCTATCATCTTTTAAAGGCCTTCATAGCGAGCGGAAAATGCGTATTCCATTTTCAAGCTCAGCTATACGTTAAAGTAAACTGCAGTTCATGCTTAAACTAGTGAACTAAACGCGGTGCTCTGAGAGAGTGGCAAATGCGTTGCATGGGAGAATGTTAATCTCGTTAAAGTAAAATGTGCGGTCAAAAGACACGTTTGTTCATGTGTTTAATATCGGTATGTTTGTCTGACAAAGGGCTGAGATCCGCCGAGATCTCAGCAACATTGTTGTGTTAAATGTAGTAACAACTAAGTTGTGTGCCCCACTCTAACGAGTGGAGTTGACGTCGTTCAGCTATAAAGAGCTAACTAGGGTTGTTCGGGTTGTTCATTGTTAAATGCGCTGCCATTGTCACTGACCACCCATAACTGTTGAACTAGCACGCTCGTTTAAGTGTACGTAACCATAGCGACGACTGTGACCCGGAAACTCTAAACAACCTCTACCGCGATAACTTTTAAGTGTGCAAGCACAGTCCGCCCGCGCTATCTAATACCAGTTGTAAACAAAGCCTAGCATGAGCTACGTCAGTTAGCAAACCTAGTGCGTTTACATTGTAGCCTGTGTGCATGTAGCATCTGTGTAGTAGCATTTAAGGCTAGCGGTTAGCACGTAGCATCTTTCTGGGTCTTTTTCCTTTTTCTCTTTTGACCCCCTCTTGATTACTTTACCTATACTTAATGGATTAAGCAAAATTACTTTCATTGATTTTGATGACATCCTGGAATGTTGATCATTGTCTAATTGTTTTAATCTAAAACTTAAATTCAATTTCATAAATTATTACAGTTTCGGTGTTCATCATACACTGTAACTGTAACTACTTATATGATTTTGATGATAAACATCTTTCAAAATTGATCATCAACTATCATTATTAGTTTGAAATTCTTCAAAATTAAGTAATAAATTAGAAGTCGGGTCTCTAATTTAATGATAGATGATCAATGGAGTTAATAACAAATTGCTCCTACCAATTCTAGTGCTAATTAATGCTCAATAATTAGCTATAATTCATAATTTAAACTTCAAATTTGAAAGGTTTCACATTATCCACCAGGTCTTTTTGTCACCCAGTTTTAACTAACTTGGTCAACCCTGTTAAGTGTCCTCACATTAGAAGGAAACCCCACACTTTCTTTTTCTCTTTAACTCAGTTTTTCTCCTGGTTTGACTACTGCTGCTATTCTAGGATTGTATCTGTGAAAGTCACAAAAGCAGAGAACGGTAGAAACGTTACATATTGTTGAAGCGTGAATTCTTAGGTTCAAATGCGCCCGACTCTCACCGTACCTTCCCTTTTCGTGCTGGGATCCTACCTAGCCAAGGTTAAAGCAGGTCAACTAGGAAACCGTCCATAAAATTTTGAAGACGCGTTTAAAAGTGTTTCAATCTGTGTATGGTTGTCAACCCTAATGCTGAGTTAACCAATACTGTCATTGTTATTGTTTCTTTCGCCTAGAGGAAATCTTAAATAACAATCACATACTGAGAAATCCCCATCTTAAACCCCTTTACTTAGGAGCACCCTTCCAAATCAAAATTAATAAAACAAAAGGGGGAATGAAAAACAAAATTTGGTATTGAACTTATTCTGCCACAGAAATGCGGTTTCTGTTGTTTTTCCTCAGCTTAACATTAGCTCTAACCTTTCCTTACACAAAAAAGAAACCTCCTCTTATAGGAAAGTAGAAAATTACCATGACTACTCTATCCCTTGCTCTGTGTTGTTGTTCTTTTCTGCATCGGTTCTTAAGCCATGCTAACTGTGTGTTCACTAGCTCTTCCCACAGAAACTCCCAGTTAGTAGCATGCCCACCAGAGGACCACAGTCACAAAGAACCACACTCGGCAGTAGCCCACACTTACACATCTGTTTGCTGTGTTTGTTGTTTTTTTTTCTCTCTTGCTTTTTGTTTTGTTTCTTTCTCTCACATCTGTGTCAGTCGTGGTTCTAGAACCCCATCAAAACATGTCTCGCACCACAGACCTGTCAGTCGCTGAAAAGATCTGAAGACATGGACAAGTGTTGCAACCGACAGCTTCCTACCTAAGGCTGCCGAAACACTAAAGTACCAGACGCCAGACCAGCTAGATGACAACTTAACGAGCCGTATGAAACAAGACCCAAGTCAGTGCTATAGTCCCAATGAACTGTCCAACATCACCGGCTCCTTATGTCACACACTCATTGTCGCATTAATTCTGCGCAACAGGCACGCCGCCTATCTACAGCAGGAGCTGGCGTGTGCAACAACGCATCAAGCAACTGAAACTGGAAGCTCAGGAGCGACAGAAAGGGGGTGACGAGGTAGAGCAGGACAAAGTGAAAATCACTGTGCTGCAAGCAATTCTGGCAACTACTACACGTGAAAGTGAACAAGGCAAGGCAAACTATGCTGATCTCTCCGACAGGCTGCAGTATGCAAAAGAGCTACTAGGAAAGGCCACGTCTGACCCCAGGGAGAAAAATGGCAGAATTAAAGCCCTCAAAACTCACCTGGACAAGCAAGGAACGAGCTCAGCTACCTCATGCGACAGATGGACCATAGCAAAGAAGAGTCCTACAGCGTCACCGAGGAACTCAAACCCCCCTGTGAATGGTGCCACGATCCGTCAAGGTAACGACATGCATGCATCTTAACCCTGTTGAGCAGGACCAGGTCCCCTGTTCTTGAACCGATACGTAGTGGAAGAAGCGACGGGCGGGGCGACGCATCCCCCAGCCCCCTTCAAAGAACCCTACCTCATGGCAGAACACTGGGAACCTGCTCCCTCCAGCCACAGAGCATCGCATGGCGCAGAACTTGACCAACTCGCCAGGCACCTTGATAAATTTATGCCACGTCTGCCAGGCAGCCAAGATTTCCAGACTTATGTATGAAAAGTGATCTCCATCTAGAAAAGAGACTCCACATAACTGACCAAGGTAAACTCTGGCTTTGAACAACATACAGCCCTAAAGTGTGCAGCTACCAAAAGTGTGCAGCGACCTAAAGTGTGCAGCTTACCCAAAGACTGACTACCATCTGCTCCGGGAAGCTCTCAACAAAGATTTCTGACCTTGAATCAGAACAATGATTCAACAAAGAAACTAGTCAAAAGTCTAACCTAATCCAGCTCAAGCCCAAGCCACAAATGAGCTGAAGTCATCACCAATGTCAAGACTTTTAAGAACTGATGAGAAGGATGATTAAAGAATTGTTCCAAACTGAAAAGGGGGGAAGAACAGACCACTGACACAGATCAACTGTCGTATACCTTTCACCACAGTAACATACTTTGGTCCTTCTAGGAAGGTACATACAGATATTTTATTCACTTTTGTAAACAAACACCTAATCACCCTCCTCTGTCTGCACTGCTAGGCCCAACCTCTGGTAGAGAGGAGTTGCTCCACACATGCGACACTAGTTTAGTTTCCTCAACCTATTTGTGTCCTTGTGGCCCTTTCTCTTTGTGTTTGTCTATTTTTTCCCCCTGCGTTTTCTCTTTCTTTGATCAGGGAATTATCTTAACCAAGCTTGAGTACAGCTCCAAAAATTAGGTTGACTCTTTCCACCCAAAGTGAAAGTAAATCGTTGTCAGCCAATCGAAACAACCCAATTTGGGATAAAGCCTAGCCAAAAGCACCCCATGTCGTTTTAAGTGTTCGTAACCAGACCATACGAGGTAACTAGGTTATGCACAATGAGTTAGTTGGTTATGGAGGTGTTGTTTGTGTCTTGTGTGTGCCTGTTCTCTCTCTCTATGTTTCTACTTCCAGTGCCCGCTGATGTTCGCGAATGGAACTTCACCGAGCAAAAAGGGGGATATGTAGCGAATAACAGGGCTCCCATAGAGAGAACAGTCAATGGATCACATTCCTGAACACCCTCTTCCAGCATGCATGGCACCATCCTGATAACCTTATCTGGTTTGCTATCTTAAGGGGGACGTCTGTAAAACTAAGAAACTTCACAAGGCCAGATGCTTTAAAGTAGACCCCGAAACTGAGGGTGTAAATCGGCGATCCGGTAAACAAAGAAGACAGTTTTACAGCTCCACCCCAAGCTGGGGAGGAAGAGGCCTCATCACACCTGGACAGTCTCTTGACCTCTGGAAGACATGCCTTTCCATGAACAAAGGCATACGGCATGGACACTATTTTAAACATCTTTAAAGTGTGCCAGTAGGGCAAAACGTATTTACATATATTTACTCAGGTCCTTTTATTCCTGTGTACATGTTTGATTAATCTGCATAACGTTCAAGGTGTAATCAGCATTTACAAACCTTTATATTAGATAAAGGAAGGAATGAGTGGGTAAGATATGTAATGTTTGGTGTCAATCTCAAGCTGGCTTTATTTCAAGAATGTTGGTGAACATGGGTAATTGGTAGCATGAACAGAGCTCATGCAAAATTACTTTTTATAAAGTATTAAAAACTCCAACCGGATGGGTCACACGTGACAGCCGAAACACCTGGCTAATTTATGCATGGAAGGAGGAACCACGTGAGGTGTGGCTAAGCCCTGCAATCACATCCGATTGGATGAATCACCTGTGGGACGGACTGACCCCCAAGGGACAAAAACCCTCAGGAAGTCCACAGGAAAAGAAGAAGAGAAGATATCATCACAACTGCAACCTACAACATCCTCCAAGCAGCTCGGGCTTCCGCCCTTGCGGGCGCTGCGCCGCCGCTGCTGGCGTCATCAGCTCTTCAAGAACTCTCAACGAGACTCCAAAGTCCCGCAACGAAGGAAACCTCAGGAGAAGTTCCAGAGCGCAGCCATCGGTAACCAGGCAACCAATGCCTCACCGAAGGGCTTTCCCGACTGACGTCATCTCTACAACAGCGCACCAACCAACCAGCAACGCCGTGATTCCCTTCGCTGGAGGTGAACCAAAGGATGAGAACGAAACATAACGCAAGTAAACAAACAATGCTGCATACCTTGCTGAAGTTGGTGCTCGTTTCATAACTAAACCGTAAGATTGAACCCAAGACTCTGCTCTTGTGACTTTCGTTGATCTAGTAACCAGTACTAGAATAACTTCATTCATTTTCACTTGCCAAACTGTTTGTATGTATGTATGTGTGTGTGTGTGCGTGCGTGCGTTCAAGTAGTGTAGTTTCATGTATCGTAGATTAGTCAAATAAATTCTCGTTTCTTTATAAAGAACTGTTGTCTTGGTCATGTATTTTAAAGTCTAAACATTTGCCCAGATCGTGTTACCTTGCTCATAAATTGCTAAATACTAGATTTTGTGTTATAGCCGTTGGCCATGTGATAACCAGAACTAGTAAGATACACTAAATTGTGCTAAACGCTGGACGGGTAGTCAATATAGTGTACGTTATAAAGTTTGATTCAATTAATCAAATTAAACCGAATCGTTAAAGATTCGATACAACTCTGACCCAGAGCTAAAAATTACTTATTAATGATAAAGGATGCGTTGGCATTGTGTTCACATTAAAATGTCTATATTTATTGGTAAACAATGCAAGCGTCATTCGTTGTCTTTATTATGTAAACCCTACGTATTAATGATGAAGAATGCCGGAAACTATTCATGGTCATTATTATGTTAAAACTCTACCTATATATTATGGTGGAGAAAGCCGGCAGCTATTCATTGTCATTATAACGTTAAAACGCTACAGCCGTATAAACGTGCAGCCGGACAAACGCACGTCACCAAAGCCCGTGTGAACACTCTCATTGACTCCCATGTGTAGAAAACACTCGCCGCTTGATCCGCGCTTACCGGACGCTACAAACGCAAAAAAACGCTCGATTTTAACGCCCGTGTGAACAAGGCCTCAGAAACTAAATAAATATGTATTAATTTATGTATATTTAAATGTCTTAGGTGTCTGCCATGTCTGCACTATAGGTCCTGCCCCCCTGCTCCCTTACTACCTACATAAAAGAATGTGATATTTTGTGTTTGATAAAATACTCATGTTGTCACAGTCAGGCCAGGCTGACTGGCCACGTGTCACTCTTTTTTTTTTATCTCCATGCTCCCTTGTGCTAGAACTGCAGGCTATGTCATTTTCCACAGAGAATTCCAAGGTCGCCTATATCATCACCCTCCTCACTGGAAAGGCCAGAGAGTGGGGGATGGCATTATGGGATGCCCAAGTTCCATGCTGTTTCAGGTATAAGACCTTTACTGATGAAATGAGGAGAGTTTTCGATCGCTCATTTATGGGACATCAGGAGGCAACCCAGATACTTCAACCTTGTCAAGGAACACGCTCTGTCTCAGACTACGCCATAGATTTCCGGACTCTGGCTCCCTCCTGTGATTGGGATGGAAGAGCCCTTTTTGACTGCTTCCTCTATGGACTCTCAGATCCAATTAAAGGTGAGCTCGCAGCTCGAGATCTCCCCTCGGATCTGCAGGGGCTCATCGACCTATCAACCCGCGTTGACGCCCGAAGAAGGATTTGGCGAAGTGAACAGCAGCCTTTACTCGCTCCTTACACCCCAGTACCTGTCCTAGTCCCCCCCGAGACACCCCCTGAACCCATACAGATCGTCGTACGCGCATTTCGACAAAGGAGCGTCAGTGCCACAGAGACGTCGGCGCCTGCTTCTACTGCGACCAGACAGGCCCACTAAAAGGGCAGGCCTCCCGTAATTCTGGGGATGCAGGGGGGCCCAACTTCTATTTCTTCCCCGGACCAGCGCTCATTTTTCTTAGTGACTGTGAACTATGATGATCGATCTTATGCCACTCATGCTTTAGTGGACTCCGGGGCGGACCAGAATCTAATTTCCTCCCCTACTGCCTCCAACTTTCGAGTCCCTCTCACTCTCTCTGTGCCAGCCTTTTTCTGTTCAGGCCCTTGATGGTAGCAGACTCACTCCCATTACCCATCGCACTGCCCTCATCACCCTACAGTTCTAGGCAACCACACGGAGACTATTTCCCTCCTGACCGTACATAATGCTCATGCACCCATTGTTCTGGGGCTCCCTTGGCTCAGATTACATAACCCCCACATTGATTGGATTAAAAGGAGCATCCTTGATTGGAGCCCTACCTGCCTCTCCTCATGTCTACGCTTAGCCCCTGTGGACCCGACCTTGCCAGCATCACGAGAGGAGATCCTTGACTTAACCAAGGTTCCCGCTGAATATCACGATTTGCGACAGGTGTTCAGTAAGTCACGGGCGATCTCCTTACCACCTCACCGCCCCTATGACTGCGTTATTGACCTGCTTCCCGGCGAAAGGCCATAAACCATTACATTAACGAATCACTCACAGCAGGCATTATCCGTCCATCGTTTTCTCCGGTGGGAGCGGGGTTTTTCTTTGTTGAAAAAAAAAAACAAGTCCCTCAGACCTTGTATTGATTAAAGAGGCTTAAACGAGATCACAGTAAAGAACCGTTACCCCCTCTTGCTGATGACGTCCGCCTTCGAACTTCTTCAGGATGCCCATGTATTTACCAAGCTTGACTTCCACCGTGTCAGGATACGGGAAGGCTATGAGTGGAAGACTGCCTTCAACACCCCCACGGGCCATTACGAATATCATGTAATCCCACTCGGTCTGACCAATGTTCCAGGCCCTGATAAACGACGTCCTTAGGGACTTCCTCAATGTTTTCGTCTTTGCTTATTTGGATGATATCCTAATCTTTTCACGCTCTGTAAGGGAACACAAACGTCATGTCTGCCAGGTCTTGCAATGGCTATTGAAAAACAAGCTCTACATTAAAACAGAAAAATGTGAGTTCAACTACACCTCCACTTCCTTTTTAGGCCACTCCATCTCCTTGGTAGGCATCCAGATGGACCCCGCAAAGGTCAAGGCAGTCACAGACTGGCCAGCACCCTCCTCGCGATGTGAACTTCAGCGGTTCCTGGGGTTCGCCAACTTTTATCGTCACTTCATCCAAAGTTATAGCACGGTGGCAGCCCCACTTACGGCACTAACCTCTTCCAAAACGCCATTCCGATGGAACTCACGGGCCAAGGAAGCTTTCAGGGAACTCAAGCACCGCTTTACCACAGCACCCGTCCTCATTTTCTCTGACCCCGCCCTCCAGTTTGTTCTGGAGGTAGACGCATCAGAAACTGGAGTAGGAGCAATCCTGTCACAGAGGTATTCCAAGGATAATAAACTCCACCCCTGCTGGCACTCGAGGAATGGAGACATTGGTTGGAAGGGGCGGAACATCCCTTTCTTGTATGGACGGAAAACCGAAACCTTGAATATCTAAAAACAGCGAAAAGACTAAACTGGCTAGGCCACTGTTTTTTTCCCGTTTCCAGTTACGTTGTCTTACCGTCCTGGGACCAAGAATGTAAAACCTGATGCTCTCTCCCAACAGTTCTCTACCCCTCTAGACACGTCCACGCCAGAGACAATCCTACCCCCTCACTGCCTTGTTGCAATTACCCAACTGGACGTAGAGCACCTGGTTCAACAGACCCTGGAACAAGAACCAGGCCCAAGTATCGTTCCCACAAATAAACTCTTTGTTCCAGCCTAAATGAAGGGGTATTTATCTGTTTATCTCACTCTCTTTGCCACTCTCATGCATTTGATACTGTTGGGCCTTCTGCACATGAGACCCTTTCAGTTGTGGCTGAGAGCCAGGGGATTTCATTCAAGGGCCAATCCCCTGAGGCAAATAAGGGTTACGCGCCAGGGGCTTCATACCCTTTCTATGTGTTTCAGACCCCAGTTTCTGACTTTGGGTCCCACTCTAGGTCCATGTTGTCGCCGCAAGATGCTAACAACAGATGCTTCTCTTGTGGGTTGAGGCACGGTCTTAGATGACCATCCAGCCCAAAGGAATCTGAAGAGGTCATCTTCTCGCATGGCACATGAATTGCCTTGAAATAATGGCTTTATTTCAGGCCCTGAAATACTTCCTCCAGCAGTTGAGAGGCTACCATGTCCTAGTGCGAGTGGACAACACTATGGTAGTCTTTTACATAAATCTTTAGGGCGGATTGCGTTTGCGCCACTTGAACAAGCTAGCGCAGCAGATTTTGCTTTGGGCATATGACAAGTTCTTGTCCCTCAGGGCGATTTACATTCTGGGTCATATGAATGTGGCAGCAGACTTGCTGTCCAGACAAGTTGTGACACATGGGAAATGGAAACTCCACCCTGAAGCGGGCAGTCAAATATGGGAGAGATTCTATGTAGCAGAGGTGGACCTCTTTGCTTCGCAGGACATGGCACAATGTCCCCTTCACTACTCTCTGACTCCTCCAGTTCCCCTTGGTCTAGACGCCATGGCCTACACCTGGCCCTGACTGCGTCTTTACGCATTTTTTCCAATAGCTCTGCCCCCTGGAGTCCTAGCAAAGGTCCGTCAACAGGGGTTTTACCTCTTATTGATAGCGCCCTGTTGTCCGACCAAAGTGTGGTCCTCAGATCTAATATCTCTCCTCGACGGCTCACCATGGGCAATTCTGGTCAGGAAGGATCTTCTGTCATAGGCGCAGGGAACAATGGTTGGAGATCTCATCACACTGCAGACATGACGGGACATCCTTTAGACAAAATTGACCTGAGGATGTTTCCGGTTTACTCCTATTTATAACTTGCAGGTGCACCTTATCGGTTGACGTCACCTGACCGAGGTTATATAAGCCAAAATATTTGGCGTGTTTGACACACACGTGCTTCACAACCGGTCAGGAGGAAACGCTCCCATAGCGTTTTCACGCAGCATCTACTGTAGTTCCCGCTTTTTCGGGGAACAGGGTTACAGCAAAGTAACCCGAGACATTCTCCACCTGTTTAATATAAAAAGTGATTGCCAATTTTAATGCATTTGTTACATTATGAAATAGGCTAATTAAAAGTCATTCCATTAGATATCAAATAAAATAAAATGTGGCGGTGACTAGCATCCTGAGCTAAAACTATGCTAAGAGTTAAGGTTGGTCCAGATCAACCTTACGTACGTCTGACTTACCTAAGAGATAGTTAGAGTACAAACGTTTGGGGAAATGCGCCGTAATGTTAAGAGAGAGGTTAAGGTACAACTTAAGAAATACTAAGCGATAAGAAGCTTTCGAGAAACCGGGCCCTGTTTATTAAACTGATTCTGTTAGTCTTGACTGGCATTGTCTGTTTAAACAGCAAAGCGTTAAAACAGACATGCTAGGATGGAGAGAAATCGCCTAGGTGTAGCAGAAAGGAAAAGGGCACGCAAGGACAAAGGACAAGCAGCAAAATGTTACAAAATATAAACGTGCAGCCGGACAAACGCACGTCACCAAAGCCCGTGTGAACACTCTCATTGACTCCCATGTGTAGAAAACACTCGCCGCTTGATCCGCGCTTACCGGACGCTACAAACGCAAAAAAACGCTCGATTTTAACGCCCGTGTGAACAAGGCCTCAGAAACTAAATAAATATGTATTAATTTATGTATATTTAAATGTCTTAGGTGTCTGCCATGTCTGCACTATAGGTCCTGCCCCCCTGCTCCCTTACTACCTACATAAAAGAATGTGATATTTTGTGTTTGATAAAGTACTCATGTTGTCACAGTCAGGCCAGGCTCCGAACTCAATCCGACACAGCGCCCTTTATCACCTAAGTACTAATCACCACCACTTGTCAGTAATCAGCGCAAACGCATAAAGACCACACACTACGCTTCAGTCAACGTCCGGGCTCGTACCCATGAGTGTGGACCCAACTTCTAACTTCCAAGTAAGAAGATTTACCTGTTTACTTACCTTATACCTCTGCTTTCAGAAGCCTTCCAGTCACGGTCCCTGAGCGTGGAGCTCCGTTTTGCTGTGGTGTGTGGGTCTTGGTCGGAGATCATCAGTTCCAGGTTTTTGACTTCGTGTCATCCCATGTTCCTTCATAAAAAGAAGAAGAAGTTAAGTTTAACGGATTCCGGGTGCGACTTGAGATTACCGCATATGCTATCCTAGCCCGAGCGGCTAATAAGCTAAATATTCCTGTCCTGCTGTAAAGTACTTTGAACTAAATAAAACCTGCTCATCTTGATACTTACCCTTGTGTGGAGTCCCTCTTTGTTACACATGTAACTTTACAATAAATAATAATAATGTCTTTTAGCATATTGTATTTAAGTGATGATATAATGGTGCCACATCTAATATTTATTTGCAGTTAAAATGAAAAAACCTGCAAAGAAAACCTATAGTCATTTACAGATAAAACTGACTGCAGTTGAAGCTCTACATAAATCAGAAATTTTGTAACATTTTGCTGCTTGTCCTTTGTCCTTGCGTGCCCTTTTCCTTTCTGCTACACCTAGGCGATTTCTCTCCATCCTAGCATGTCTGTTTTAACGCTTTGCTGTTTAAACAGACAATGCCAGTCGAAAGCTTCTTATCGCTTAGTATTTCTTAAGTTGTACCTTAACCTCTCTCTTAACATTACGGCGCATTTCCCCAAACGTTTGTACTCTAACTATCTCTTAGGTAAGTCAGACGTACGTAAGGTTGATCTGGACCAACCTTAACTCTTAGCATAGTTTTAGCTCAGGATGCTAGTCACCGCCACATTTTATTTTATTTGATATCTAATGGAATGACTTTTAATTAGCCTATTTCATAATGTAACAAATGCATTAAAATTGGCAATCACTTTTTATATTAAACAGGTGGAGAATGTCTCGGGTTACTTTGCTGTAACCCTGTTCCCCGAAAAAGCGGGAACTACAGTAGATGCTGCGTGAAAACGCTATGGGAACGTTTCCTCCTGACCGGTTGTGAAGCACGTGTGTGTCAAACACGCCAAATATTTTGGCTTATATAACCTCGGTCAGGTGACGTCAACCGATAAGGTGCACCTGCAAGTTATAAATAGGAGTAAACCGGAAACATCCTCAGGTCAATTTTGTCTAAAGGATGTCCCGTCATGTCTGCAGTGTGATGAGATCTCCAACCATTGTTCCCTGCGCCTATGACAGAAGATCCTTCCTGACCAGAATTGCCCATGGTGAGCCGTCGAGGAGAGATATTAGATCTGAGGACCACACTTTGGTCGGACAACAGGGCGCTATCAATAAGAGGTAAAACCCCTGTTGACGGACCTTTGCTAGGACTCCAGGGGGCAGAGCTATTGGAAAAAATGCGTAAAGACGCAGTCAGGGCCAGGTGTAGGCCATGGCGTCTAGACCAAGGGGAACTGGAGGAGTCAGAGAGTAGTGAAGGGGACATTGTGCCATGTCCTGCGAAGCAAAGAGGTCCACCTCTGCTACATAGAATCTCTCCCATATTTGACTGCCCGCTTCAGGGTGGAGTTTCCATTTCCCATGTGTCACAACTTGTCTGGACAGCAAGTCTGCTGCCACATTCATATGACCCAGAATGTAAATCGCCCTGAGGGACAAGAACTTGTCATATGCCCAAAGCAAAATCTGCTGCGCTAGCTTGTTCAAGTGGCGCAAACGCAATCCGCCCTAAAGATTTATGTAAAAGACTACCATAGTGTTGTCCACTCGCACTAGGACATGGTAGCCTCTCAACTGCTGGAGGAAGTATTTCAGGGCCTGAAATAAAGCCATTATTTCAAGGCAATTCATGTGCCATGCGAGAAGATGACCTCTTCAGATTCCTTTGGGCTGGATGGTCATCTAAGACCGTGCCTCAACCCACAAGAGAAGCATCTGTTGTTAGCATCTTGCGGCGACAACATGGACCTAGAGTGGGACCCAAAGTCAGAAACTGGGGTCTGAAACACATAGAAAGGGTATGAAGCCCCTGGCGCGTAACCCTTATTTGCCTCAGGGGATTGGCCCTTGAATGAAATCCCCTGGCTCTCAGCCACAACTGAAAGGGTCTCATGTGCAGAAGGCCCAACAGTATCAAATGCATGAGAGTGGCAAAGAGAGTGAGATAAACAGATAAATACCCCTTCATTTAGGCTGGAACAAAGAGTTTATTTGTGGGAACGATACTTGGGCCTGGTTCTTGTTCCAGGGTCTGTTGAACCAGGTGCTCTACGTCCAGTTGGGTAATTGCAACAAGGCAGTGAGGGGGTAGGATTGTCTCTGGCGTGGACGTGTCTAGAGGGGTAGAGAACTGTTGGGAGAGAGCATCAGGTTTTACATTCTTGGTCCCAGGACGGTAAGACAACGTAACTGGAAACGGGAAAAAAACAGTGGCCTAGCCAGTTTAGTCTTTTCGCTGTTTTTAGATATTCAAGGTTTCGGTTTTCCGTCCATACAAGAAAGGGATGTTCCGCCCCTTCCAACCAATGTCTCCATTCCTCGAGTGCCAGCAGGGGTGGAGTTTATTATCCTTGGAATACCTCTGTGACAGGATTGCTCCTACTCCAGTTTCTGATGCGTCTACCTCCAGAACAAACTGGAGGGCGGGGTCAGAGAAAATGAGGACGGGTGCTGTGGTAAAGCGGTGCTTGAGTTCCCTGAAAGCTTCCTTGGCCCGTGAGTTCCATCGGAATGGCGTTTTGGAAGAGGTTAGTGCCGTAAGTGGGGCTGCCACCGTGCTATAACTTTGGATGAAGTGACGATAAAAGTTGGCGAACCCCAGGAACCGCTGAAGTTCACATCGCGAGGAGGGTGCTGGCCAGTCTGTGACTGCCTTGACCTTTGCGGGGTCCATCTGGATGCCTACCAAGGAGATGGAGTGGCCTAAAAAGGAAGTGGAGGTGTAGTTGAACTCACATTTTTCTGTTTTAATGTAGAGCTTGTTTTTCAATAGCCATTGCAAGACCTGGCAGACATGACGTTTGTGTTCCCTTACAGAGCGTGAAAAGATTAGGATATCATCCAAATAAGCAAAGACGAAAACATTGAGGAAGTCCCTAAGGACGTCGTTTATCAGGGCCTGGAACATTGGTCAGACCGAGTGGGATTACATGATATTCGTAATGGCCCGTGGGGGTGTTGAAGGCAGTCTTCCACTCATAGCCTTCCCGTATCCTGACACGGTGGAAGTCAAGCTTGGTAAATACATGGGCATCCTGAAGAAGTTCGAAGGCGGACGTCATCAGCGAGAGGGGGTAACGGTTCTTTACTGTGATCTCGTTTAAGCCTCTTTAATCAATACAAGGTCTGAGGGACTTGTTTTTTTTTTCAACAAAGAAAAACCCCGCTCCCAACGATGGACAGATAATGCCTGCTGTGAGTGATTCGTTAACGTAATGGTTTATGGCCTCTCTCTCTGGGCGAGAAAGTGAGTAGAGCCGCCCCTTGGGTGGGGAGGTGCCGGGAAGCAGGTCAATAACGCAGTCATAGGGGCGGTGAGGTGGTAAGGAGATCGCCCGTGACTTACTGAACACCTGTCGCAAATCGTGATATTCAGCGGGAACCTTGGTTAAGTCAAGGATCTCCTCTCGTGATGCTGGCAAGGTCGGGTCCACAGGGGCTAAGCGTAGACATGAGGAGAGGCAGGTGGGGCTCCAATCAAGGATGCTCCTTTTAATCCAATCAATGTGGGGGTTATGTAATCTGAGCCAAGGGAGCCCCAGAACAATGGGTGCATGAGCATTATGTACGGTCAGGAGGATAATAGTCTCTGTGTGGTTGCCTAGAACTGTAGGGTGATGAGGGCAGTGCGATGGGTAATGGGAGTGAGTCTGCTACCATCAAGGGCCTGAACAGAAAAAGGCTGGCACAGAGAGAGTGAGAGGGATTCAAAAGTTGGAGGCAGTAGGGGAGGAAATTAGATTCTGGTCCGCCCCGGAGTCCACTAAAGCATGAGTGGCATAAGATCGATCATCATAGTTCACAGTCACTAAGAAAAATGAGCGCTGGTCTGGGGAAGAAATAGAAGTTGGGCCCCCCTGCATCCCCAGAATTACGGGAGGCCTGCCCTTTTAGTGGGCCTGTCTGGTCGCAGTAGAAGCAGGCGCCGACGTCTCTGTGGCACTGACGCTCCTTTGTCGAAATGCGCGTACGGCGATCTGTATGGGTTCAGGGGGTGTCTCGGGGGGGACTAGGACAGGTACTGGGGTGTAAGGAGCGAGTGAAGGCTGCTGTTCACTTCGCCAAATCCTTCTTCGGGCGTCAACGCGGGTTGATAGGTCGATGAGCCCCTGCAGATCCGAGGGGAGATCTCGAGCTGCAAGCTCACCTTTAATTGGATCTGAGAGTCCATGGACGAAGCAGTCAAAAAGGGCTCTTCCATCCCAATCACAGGAGGGAGCCAGAGTCCGGAAATCTATGGCGTAGTCTGAGACAGAGCGTGTTCCTTGACAAGGTTGAAGTATCTGGGTTGCCGCCTGATGTCCCGTAAATGAGCGATCGAAAACTCTCCTCATTTCATCAGTAAAGGTCTTATACCTGAAACAGCATGGAACTTGGGCATCCCATAATGCCGTCCCCCACTCTCTGGCCTTTCCAGTGAGGAGGGTGATGATATAGGCGACCTTGGAATTCTCTGTGGGAAATGACATAGCCTGCAGTTCTAGCACAAGGGAGCATGGAGATAAAAAAAAGAGTGACACGTGCCTGGGTTCCCATCATAGGTAGGTGGAGCAGGGATGCCTGGCTCTTGAGCGGGAGGAAGTATCTGAGGGGGGGCGAGGAGTGGGTGCAGGAGGTTGCCGATCCTGAATCTGAGCAGAAAGAGATTGCAGAGTTTCTGTGTTAGTTTGAAGAGTATTAGTGATCTGAGAGATTTCCTGCTGGTGAGTGCCTAAGAGGGCTCCTTGGCTCTCTAGTGCCCGCCTCAGGCGAGCGGCTTCTGCTGGATCCATTCCTTGGCCAGTTTATTCTGTCAGGGATTGGTAGGGGGCGTGGAGAATCCAAACGCAGAAGAGACAGTTCACTTCAGATAGCAAATGGAGTTTGGGTGCTTGTGACTTGGTCGACAACGTTATATTTTAATGCCTTGACGTTAATTTCGCGTAGAGCTGTGATTTGGAATAAACCCGCTGGAATGCGGAAGCGCAGAGTGCCGGCACGAGCGGGCCGAGGAGAGAGGCGGTGTGTATGACGCTTGGCTCACAGGAACGCGGAAGCGCAAGCCTTATGCCAGTATGAAAAACCTGAGCCTTGCGGGGAGGCAGGAGCGAGCAGAGCCGGCGAGAAACGGCAGCGTGAGTCCGGTGAGGAGAGGAGATAAATCGGGGTCGTGGAGCGGGCGAGGGTCGAAGCCAAAGAAAAGAGAAGAGGTCTGTGATCCAAATTCGTGGTCGGTGGCAGGTAAGCAGTCAGTAACGGGAAATCTCCAAATGTGTCTAATTCAAAACAAAAAGGCGTAGTCGTAGTCAAAAGGGCGAAGCGAGGTCGATACTTGGCAGGCTGAGACGAGAGATTACGCTGGTAAATTAAGGCTAAGAAGGCACACAATAAACTGGTGATGTGGTGGTGTCAGCGCATGGCTTAAATAAGCATGAGAGGTGATTGTTGATAGGAGACAGGTGTGTGGAGAGCGGAAGGTGAGTTGGAAGGAGTGGTTGGGAGAAAGGAACGGGAATGCTTCAGTGATCATGGCGAGACTGTGGCTTGACGTGGCATGACATGCGCAGAATATTTTTATTTTTACAGATAAATTATTATTTTATTTTACCTAGCTACATTTTATTTTCTATTGTATTTCTTTTTCTTCATATTTTTTCTTATTAATAAGCTTTTACTTTTATGGTCACTGGCACTCATGTAAGCATTTCACTGCATATTGTACTGTGTATGACTGTGTATGTGACAAATAAAATTTTTATTAAAAAAAATTAATAAAATTATGAGCAAGGTAACATAAGATCTGGGCAAATATTTATTCTTTAAAATACATGACGAAGACCACAGTTCTTTATTTAAAAAAAAGTATTAATTGATCCACTCTGTGATACATGAAACTATGCTACTTAAACACACACACACATATACACAATGAGTTCTGAGAGTGAAAGTTAATGCACTTTTGAGGAAGTTCCCAAATTTCTATTATGATTACTAGACCTGAGAAAGCCACAAGCCATGGGTTTAACCCATCTGTTTAGTTTTGGATCGCAAGCCAGTTTTCAGCAAGGTATGACGCTTTATGAGTGCTTGAGAGTGGTTTGATTACCATGAAAGTAAAGTTGAAGATCTCCCATGGCTTGCACAGTCACCAGATCTAAATATTATTGAGGGACTTTGTGGTGTTTTGCTGGAGTGAGGTAATGGATTTGTATGTATAGTCTTATTGTTTCTAAGGAAAAGGAACTACCTTTGGACGTCAGCAAGTGTGCCAGGGAAGGTTGTGAAACTGTCTCCTTCATTCTTAAATGGCTCGCATACTGAATTTCACTGTTTGAGTGGAGATATTAAAACTGTTGCTTTCTTACTCAAGGGAGTTATTTGCTGATTTACACCATTAAAGTAGAAATGTGAAACTGTTTCTTCTTTATTTGACGGAGTTGTAAAACTGTCTCTTTCTTGTTCAACGGCTTGTTGATTTGCACCGTTTGAAGTCGAGGTTGATCCTAGCTATCTGGATTTTACTCTTTTGATTGGGTTAACCTTCCAGCTGCTCTGTGTGTGACATTCAGCTGTTATGCATTAGCATGAGACCTATTCTTACCTTTTATCACCAATGATGAGTATATTTCCCCCCTCTGCTAACGGTAGAGACTTGCAATGGTCTGCATTCTATTGTTAACAGACTGTTAACACATAGTCCAAATGCCCTTCTTATTATCTATGAAAATTTTAATCATGCCACTCCATCCTTCACTCTGTCTACGTACATGCACCCAGTATGTTTATGCCACACCAGAGACAATAAAACACTGGATTTATATTATGTCAACTTCAATTAGACTTATACTTCAGCAACCCTCCTCCCTTAGGAAGATCAGTTCACGATCTTATTCATCTCCTACCTGTGAACAAACCCCTTGTGTGTAGGCAACTTGCTGTTCCCTGCACAATGAGGACATGGTCCTCATACAATTTAACAAACTGAATAATGGATTACAGGCGGTTACCGCTGAGTGGCGCTATATAACTATAGACCGACGTCTCAGGCCTTAGTTCTGGAGAGAGAGTCTGGAACGCAGAGTACAGGATGCTTCACACAGCCGCAATAGATTTTACTATAACCGTATTATACCAAAGAAGATTAGAAACCATCATCTGTACTATAATCTGGAGATCACTGGTTCGATTCCTGGGTGATGCTGTAACCTCTCGCGGCTGGTGGTCTGCTCTCTCTAGAGAGAGCTGACTGGCCGAGCTCTTTAAGAGGGGAGGGATGAGAGGCTGCGGTCGCCTGGCGTCACATGGTTCGGAGGAAACACGTGATAGTCTTCGGCCCTCCTGGCTGATTGTTAGTAGTAGTAGCCTTAATGTGGGAATTGGACACGACTAAATCAGGGAGGGAAAAAAAAAGAAATACCCAAAATAAAATAGCTTCACTGTTTTATCAATTACAGAGACATCACAGCCAGCTGCAGTTTTTAGAAATTCTTTCCAAGGTGAGGCTGCGTTGGGCGAGGTACATAAGGCATGTTTATGGGCATTGCCAAATCTCCAAAATTGTTGGGACAATTTTTTAAAGAGACGCTATCCTAAATAACTGATGGAGTTTTCGAACTGTACACACATGCATTCTTAGAACCACACATAACAGTGATATTTCAAACGATTGCAGGCCATTTGGAGAAACCAGAGAATAAAGAATAAACCAGTTGTTGGGTCAAAATAACCCAATCAGGTGTTTACAGAAACAGCCCAGCAGTTATTCAATTCTAAAAGTCTATTTTTTTAGTTATTTCTATATTTAAAGTTTGATGTCTTTAAATGTGTTTTTTTAAATCATAACAATAAACCCATACAAACAGAGGCTATATACCAGTTCATTCTTTGTACAAATAAAATTGTTAGCTAGTGAACTTGATCATCTGTCTAAACAACATTAAACCAATTTATTTTACTCATTATTGTACAGTAAATATCGATAGCTCTGGTTCAGATTTTTTGTGTTTGTTGTACAAATTACTCAGATGTGGAAATTACCATTACTAGAATTTCTTCAGTACAACATATGACTTTTTTTTATGACTTAAAGGGGTCATACAGCACTACATGCACTATTTTAAGCTGTTTGGACTGAACTGTGTGTTAGGAGAGTGCGTACACAACCACTCTACGATGATAAAGAGCCGCCCAGTGGTTTTCTTTTCGTTTATTACAGTAACATCCCCCTTCTGAAATCAGGCCAATCGCAAAAGCCTTGCCTTGTGACGCCACACCACAAGAGGGCGTTCCTACACAAGTTGATTGACACTGGTGTTTTAGCAAAGACCCGCCCCGAGTGAGAAGACGCTGTCGGCCATTGTTTTTTCGCCGCTGGAGCAAAATGTTGCCTAAGCGAGTGTTGTGTACAGTTGTTGGGTGTAATAGAGAACACAGCAGTCGTCATTCACTACCTAGGGTTAGTGACCTAGGGTACCTACCTAGGGTTAGGTATCTGAGCCACTGAGGACGCAGTGGCTGAATTTAGTTTTTAAAGCTAACGTCCCCGCCGATTTACCTAAATGCGTTCATGTTTGCGATAATCATTTTTCACCAGACTGCTTTATAAACGCGGGTCAATATAAAGCAGGTTTTACTAGGAAGCTGCTCCTAAAAATCGGATCTGTACTAACGCTTCGTGTTCCTGCTTCATCTTCACCAGGCTCGGTGAGTGTGATTTATTTTATTATTAGAAAAGGCGATCTGCAAAGACTCATAGTAAAATAAATCACACTCACAGTTTGCAACTAGACAATCACCTCAATGCATTGGTTATTATAAACGTACATCCGTCTCTATATAATCCTAATCGCACGTTTATAATAAACAATGCATTGAGGTGATTGTCTAGTTGCAAACTGTGTACGTAGTCGGAAAACTATATTATGCTTACCTTTGTTACGTTAGATGGTTTATAACGATGTCTGTCGAAGATTAAGAAGTCATGTAAACACATCAGTAAACACATCGCGTCCGTATCTCTCTCAGTAAGTTTCTCCGCTTCTCTTGTTGTTGCTCGCGGCAGCGCAACAGCCAGTTAATTCATGCCCATGCAGTGATGAGAAAGACAAACGGGTCGATGCATGTCCATTCTTTTAATTTCTGCGTTGTCAGGCGATATTACAAACTTCCGCGTAGGTTCCGTACTTAAATCAAACCAAAAACGACTGAAGAAAACAGGCTCGGGCTCTATAATCCATAGTTTTCCAGTTTGGACTGCATTACCCACAAAGCACTGCGTTGTGGCAATGCTTTGTGGGTAATGCAGTCCAAAGCATTGCCCGCACTGGACTACACTTCCGTCGCTATACCCGACGTGTCACGCCCCACAGAACGGGCGGGGGCGGGGGGGGGGGGGGGGGGCGGGGGGGGTGGCCTCAGCAGAGGTCATGAGCATTTAAATTAGCATGTACTGAAACAGGTTGCTGAGAACAGAGCTAGTTTTTACCAGGTAAAAGTAGTGTTTTTTTTACACAATCCTTTTGAATTTTTAATTAACGTATAATGCAAACTTTTCATTAGGACCCTAAAGATCATATTAAAATTTAATGAAAAATATAATGTGTAGGACCTTTAAGCTAAAAACTCTGTCGAATGAAAAATCCTTTTGCGCCACCTGCCGATCATTTTACAAATTACTTTAAATTGCAACTGATTTATTTATTTTTATTTTATTTTTTTAGGGGGGGGTTTCCAATTTTCTTCCTAATTTCGTCGTGGCCAATTCCTCCCCGTCACTAGGGTCTCCCACATTTAGGCTTCTACTACCACTCAGTCGGGAGGGCCGAAGACTATCCTGTGTTTCCTCCGAATCGCGTGACGTCAGCCGACCACATCTTTTCGAACTGCTTGCTCACGCACTGTTAGGGGCGGAGTCACACACTCTGAGGAAAGCGCTAGCCGCTCCTTCCGCGTGCGCGAGCTCACAGACGCCCCTGATTGGCTGTAGAGCCGTGATTAATGTGGGAGCGCGAGTACCTCTCATCCCTCCCCCCTGAGAGCTCGGCCTCTGCGTCTCCGGCTGTTAGAGGAAAAAGCATCACCCGGGGTTCGGACCAGCGATCTTTGGATGATAGGGCGAGCACTTTACCACTGCGCCACTCGGAGGCACAACTGATTTATTTTGGTCGTTGCTGTTTTGCCACAACAGAGAGCATGGCGGTAATAGTCACCCCTCTTGAATACCTACTGAACTTCTGTGTGGAAAATACTGTACCTACCAGGACTGTAAAATGTTTTCTCAAAAACAAACCATGGATTAACCTTGAGGCATGTTAAGACTCTCCTTAAAGAGAAGAACAGAGTTTTAAAACAGGAAACAAGAAGAAGCTGAAAACTGTACAGAGAGAACTGAGAAAGAAGATCAGGGAAGGACAGTTTTGCTACAGTAAGAAGAAGGAGGATCAGTTGCAACAGAACAGCGTCAGCAGTGTATGGAAGCGGCTGAAAACCATCACTGGTCTTAAATAGCCCAGCTGTCCAGGTGAAAATGGATCTCCAAGGTGAGATCCGTAAGACCTGTGTAGACCAGCTGTGTGGCATTTTGTTGTACATGTTTGGTCTAAGCTTGAAGCTAGGAAAGGTGCCACAGCTGTGGAAGACATACTGCATGATACCTGTACTAAAGATGTCACTTCCCCAAAAGACTTTGGGGACTACAAACCAGTAACACTAACCTTACACCCAATAAAGAGAGGCTGGTGCTTACTTATCTCTGTCCTCTGGTGGGCCATCAATGGATCCACTTCAATTTGCCCACCAGCCTGACATTGGAGTTGAAGTCACTGTCATATTAATAGGGCGTTTTCACACCTGGGAATACGGTGAGCACAGTCAGAGTCATGTTCTTATGCTTTCAACACCATCCAACCTGCGCTTTTAATAATCCAGAGGAAGAGGATGGGCACAGCGAATCAAGTCTTACTGCTCCGGAGGTAACGGCGGAGGACAGAAGGCTTTAACTGTGGAAAACAGTTGGGTAAGAATGCATTTTCCTAGCCAGTTGGCAAAGCCTAAGCACACTAAGGGGTGCTTTCCACCAGCCCCATCAGTCAGTCGACTGGGTCTGCATGTTTCGCCATGTCCTAGAATGTAAATGATCCTGAGGGACAGAATTTGTCCTGTCCTAAAAGCAGAACCTAGTGCGCTAGTCTTCTTAGCGGCGGGAGCTTAGTCTGGAGTGGCAGAAAAGTATGTTAGAGTGGTGCAGGACATGGTGCTGTAGGTGTGACAGAAGTGTTCGAGGAGGAGGTGGATCTGCATCAAGGATCGGCTCTAAGCCCCTTTTTGTTTGCTCTGAAAATATGGAGAGGTGAAGGTATGCTCTGGAAAGCAGAGGAATGAAGGTTAGCCGCAGTAAGACGGAATACATGTGTGTTAATGAGAGGAACCCAAGAGGAACGGTGAGGATACAGGGAGCAGAGGTAAAGCAGGACTTTAAGTACTTAGGGTCAACGGTCCAGAGCAACGGAGAGTGTGGTAAGGAGGTGAAGAGGTGGGTACAGGCAGGTTGGAATGAGTGGAGAAAAGTTTCAGGTGTGTTGTGCGATAAAAGAGCATCAGCAAGAATGAAAGGAAAGGTGTACAGGACAGTGGTGAGACCAGCGATGCTCTATGGCTTAGAGACAGTGGCACTGAAGAAAAGACAGGAGGCAGAGCTAGAGGTAGCAGAGCTGGAGATGTTCAGGTTCTCATTGGGAGCAACAAGGATGGATATGATCAAGAATGAGTTCATTAGAGGATCAACCCATGTTAGATGATTTGAAGATTAAATTAGAAAGGCCCAGATTGAGGTGGTTTGGACATGTTCAGAGAAGAGATGGTGAATATATCGGTAGAAGGATGCAGAGGTTTGAACTGCCAGGCAGGAGGTCTAGAGGAAAACCAAAGAGGAGAATTATGGATGTAGTGAGAGAGGACATGAAGTTAGTTGGTGTGAGAGAAAAGGGTGCAGAGGATAGGGTTAGATGGAGGCAGATGATTGGTGTGGTGCCCCCTGAAGGGGAACAGCCGAAAGACAAAGAAAAAAAAAGTAGGCAATACTCTCTGAGCAAGAACAACAGCCATATGAGGTTCAGTGAAGGGTATAAAAGTAGAAATGCATCTGTTCACAGATGGCCCAGGAGTAAAATTGGTTTGGGTGCCAACAGTAACATTATCAGCAGTTTGTGTACTGACAGACACTTTTAAATCGAATGGGAACATCATAAGCTGGCGAAAGATCAGTGCTAAGCTCAGACCCTTCAAGTGAAAGGACATGCAGGTAAGGAGTGGGTGCGCGATGTCTTTGATGGGTACAGGATTGGTATCACCATTCTTGACATGTGTGGACCCATTCTCCTGAGAATACTGTGTAGAGGACTTTTGACACCCAACTCTCACGGCACCTACAGAGGTTCGATCCTCGCCTGATCGATATCACTGTCCATACTGTTTGAATTATCCAGAGGGATGCAGAAGATGTTTGAGCTAGCACAATTGGCTGCAACAGTGTAAAATAAGACATAAGCATGACAAACAAAATAAAAGACAATAACATTAAAACAATACATAAAGGGAAGCTGTTGGCCTTTCTGTTCCATCAAGTGCAACATTAAAAGACCTCGGTGTGATTATAGATTCAAGCCTTTCATTTAAAGCACATGTAGATAATATTACCAGGATAGCATATTTTCACCTCAGAAATATTGCCAAGATAAGAAATATATTGTCACCAAATGATGCAGAAAAACTAGTTCATGCTTTTATCACATCTAGGTTGGATTATTGTAACGCCTTACTGTCTGGTTGTTCAACAAGGTGCTTAAACAAGCTTCAATTAGTCCAGAATGCAGCAGCGAGAGTCCTCACTCGAACCAGAAGATACAGTATGAGCACATCACCCCTATCTTATCCACATTGCATTGGCTTCCTGTGAAATTTCGGATTGATTTTAAAATACTACTCTTGACGTATAAAGCATTAAATGGTCTCGCGCCGCAGTATCTGAGTGAACTGCTAGTGTCTTATGATCCGTCACGCCTACTTCGATCAAAGGATGCAGGCTGCTTGTCAGTAACGCGTATTATTAAAACTACAGCAGGGGGCAGAGCTTTTTCTTACAAAGCCCCAAAGTTATGGAATAGTCTTCCAAATAGTGTTTGGGACTCAGACACACTCTCAGTGTTTAAGTCCAGGCTAAAAACCTATTTATTTAGCCAAGCATTTTTATAAATAGATTTGCCTTAGGTAAAGGAGCAGATCTGGGGGACTCATGGACGTAGAGTATTAGGTGAACTGGTATGTTTAGATGCTGTCTTCCTCACTCTCATTGATCACTCAGGTTTGTTGACGGTAAGGTTATTGGTTGCTTTACATCTCAGGGAGCCCTCATGTCTGTGCTTCCTTCTGGCTCTCCCTTTTTAGTTATGATGTCATAGTTAGTTCTGCCGGAGTCTCTGCTTGCACTCTGCACTAAATATACATTTACCTTATACATTGTTCGACTGTGACCATACCTAACTGTTATTTCTCCATCTCTTTTGCTCTCTCCTTTTCTGCTCTATCCTCTCTCTCTCTCTCCGTCTCTCCTTGTTCCTCTACCTATCTCTCTGTCAAGCTTTACATGTCGCTCCTGAGCTGCCAGTGATCCAGACCCCCTCTGCCCACTGGACCTCTCTAACTCATCCTGGAGTCCTGCTTCTGGTTGGAGATCTTATCACATGGATGCCCCGTGTGGTCTGCCTGGAATGCGTGTGGTGACTGGGGTTGGTTCCACTTTTCCATGAAGGTGGTCCTGTCCTCGACTGATGCAGACAGCTGTTCTCTGAGGACCTGTGACTGCAGTCGCTCAATAGTTCAGGACTGGAATTTCCCACAGTCCACCTGAGCCTCCAGGAACAAACTGGACTTTAATCTTACACATCTCCTCTTATACTGAACTTCCAGTCTCGCATATTATTATGCACATCAATTCCTGCTATCTGTTTTCACACAGATGAGGATGGGTTCCCTGTTGAGTCTGGTTCCTTTCAAGGTTTCTTCCTATTACCATCTCAGGGAGTTTTTCCTTGCCACTGTCGCCGTCGTCCTTGCTCATCAGGGACAATCATATAATTTTGATTCATACATATTCACATTTCATACAAACGTAATTCTTTTGATTGTGTAAAGCTGCTTTGTGATGATGTAAATCGTTAAAAGCACTATACAAATAAAATTTTATTGAATTGAATTACCCAAGGTCTGTCTTCTAAAACTAAAAATTATGTTTAAAGATAACGGGAGGTAAATTTTAAGAAAATTAGGACTATAATGGAAGTCAAAGTATGACATAAAATCTAAAGAAAATCTAATTATAATTGGAATATAATACCTAAAAATCCCCGACAATGATTACATATATTTTCTAAGTTTTTAATCTTTTTATCACAAATAAAATTAATAAATACATTTCTGGAAATATAAATGTGTTTTCTTATTATTCTTTTGCTTGTCTTGCAAAACGCTCGCAAACTGCTTACTCGCAATCCGAGTTTCCACTGTATTTTTCTCTATTTCTCAAATACTTAGTTAGCAGCAATCAAGAGGAAGAGATTTTGTATGGATCAGCTATCAACCATTAACCCACCAAACCAACTCACACACCATACCTGTTTTGTGTCCTGTAAATGTCAAGAACTAACCTGAGATGACCAGAAGACGTAGCTTTAGCGGTTAGCCCTTTGTAGCGTGAATGGTAAACCCAAACGCGGATGAACACGAGTAGGCAGGATAATCACGCTTTTAGTCTAAGGACTCTCACAAATGGGGAGTAAGGGAAAGACACAATCTAACCCGCGTCCTATAGATACACACTCGATCAGGAATTGAAACCAAAAAGGTGAGTACTCACAGTTAGGTGAAGGATTCCAACGTGGCATCGGCGAAACTCAATGACTGAGCGAGGTGCTATGGTTTGTTTACCTCTTTTATACTTCCTGGTTTGCGTCCTAGTGCCGGTCGCGTTCCGAGTGTGCATGACAGTAAAATGTAATTGTTGGTTGTAGTATACCCTCATTTATAATTGGTGATGTAGCTATAGGAAAGCAAAGGCTAACAATAACACCATTCGAGCGCCATCTACATCCATCTCATTTCTATCCACAGCTTTAGCTGAAAAACATTGTCCTAACTGTACCATAGTCAAAGCGGCTTTCATTAATAGGCATTTTAGCAAGTTGTAATAGTTTGCATTGCCCTGCTACAATAATGAGAGCAAATTCAGCTAAATCTGTAAAAGAATTTGTAAATTCGTTCTACACTTTGTGAATTCATTTTGCTGCTATCATCACCATCAATATTATTAACAAAGATTAGTGAGCACATGAGGAGAAGCAGCCATGCAAGCCCAAACAACTACACTACCCCGACATCATTGATCAATTAGCTTGTGTAATTAATAATCAACGGTAAGTAAGTAAGAATGTGTTCAGTATATTTTGAATACTGAACACATTCTTACTGTCTTTATACATTGAGCTTTACTCATATTGGTGGAGGTAAATATTATTTTTAGAACCTTTCTGAATCGGAGTATTTTTGCAAACTCCAATGTGGCCGCCTGATACAACGTTGATTATTAATTTATTATAAATTTATTTATTATTGGTATGGCCTATATTTCTCTTCTTGGTAGATTGTAATATTATACCCAGCCTTGACAAGGTGGAAGGTAATACCATTTACTGTTTTTGGGTTTTTGAGAACTGACTTCTTTGAATGTTTGGTTGTAATTGCACCAGCAGTTTTTTTTCCCCATGTTATTCCACTAATTTTAGTGCACAAATGTTATGTTTATTATAAATCTAGGAGAAGGCTGATATTTATGGTAAGGGATGTGAAAGGATCCGCTAAGAATTAGCTTTCTTCAGCTTTGTGCAGTAGTACTGACCAGCCCATGGGCCATCAGTGGATATTTGCCCAGTCAGTGACTTGTAGTTGATGTCCTCCTGTAAGGTGGCTATACCCTTTTTTATATATAATTAATTTAATGCTGCAGTACAAGGTATCAGAAATTTAGGATAACAAAAACTGGTAATAAAACTATCTGTCTCCTTAGGCAAAGTATCAGTGAACATAAAAACATCTTAATACAGATGGGGTGATGTGGGCAGGGAGATTTGATATGATACGATACAATACGATACCAGAAATATGTTTTTTGATCCATACTTCAGGAACACTGCAACCACTGGGTCAAAATGAAAATTTTAAATGAGTGTTTTGTTAGGAATAAACTACAATGACTTGTAAGTTCTATGTTGTATAATGGCTGATATGTTTTACATAGCATTTATCACTATTGTTGTATACCATCATTGTTAAATGAACAACCTTTCTTCATTGTCTTCACAGACACTGTGCCTTTAATTTATAGTATACTATACTGAGAAAAACATTCACTTTGATGTTTAGCTACACAGGGTTAACTGAGCAACACAAGTGCTCTGCATTGAGGCTAATAAAGTGAGGTATTATTATTGTTTGTTTTATTTATAAAGTCTTTCTATTTATCCATTTCCAATTTAATTATTTACCTATTTATCAATTGCCATATGTTTTTATTTCCACATTTATTTATTTTCATATTTCTTTACCCATGTGTTAATGAGAGACACATACCCAGTGGGTAGGAGTAATGCACTTTACCATTGATTGCAGCTCACACTTGCATTTATGTCTGGATTTTCTGATAGCTAAAGCAAATATCCTATCAGTGCTTTCACTCAAAATAACATATAATGTGGTTCAGAATAATTTTTCTATCTTAAACACAATTGACCACAAATTTGACATAGCAGGCTGTACATTGACCAGTAGTGAAAACTATGACTAGGACAATCTATATGTGAACTCTGGATTAACATATGGGTTAAGAAATATAAAATACAATAATTTCATAAGAAATAATATAGAAATAAATGAGGAAATTAATAAATATTGAAAAGAATGATATATATTTTTATATATAGTATATAAAAACATTATATACATATAATATATTATATATATGCAAATATTACATAAAGTGAGTAAAGTTTCCCTCTCTTGTACTAACTAGAAGTAATTCTATGTGGTTTTGTGTAAAAACATAATAAACATAAAAAATATCATAGCATGTCAATACAAACCTCAGACATATAAAAACATACAGCCTCTTTTACTGTGCCATTATTTGTTTATTTTTTTAATGATAGTGAAAAAAAGATATGGGCAATAGTAAGTACCCTGTATTGCAGCCACATTTAACAGGGTAAGTTGCAGCCAGGTGCTGCTAATCATCAGCCTTTGATTAACTGTTAATCAGTAGGTTTTGACATCAGTAGGATTGCCTTTCTGGAGCATTCAGGTATTTGTTAACAGAATGCTAAAAGGAAATGACATAAGAAATGGCCTTTTAGAAGCAATTGTTGCTATACATCTGGAAACAGTTATAAAACCATTTGCAAACAATTAGGACCTTTTATAGAGATCATTCATAAGTGCAAAGCATTCAAGAGAGTTAACAAGCTTCCCAGGAATGACCAGGTTCCCAGTGTTTTCACAAGTTCTGACGCATATCTTTCTTGTTACACATGGTTACTCACGACTCCAGAAGTCGGTTGATCTCTTTGTCTCTTGTTTTATTTTCAACATCAAAGTTCAACAGTTGTTACAGTTTCTTGCATAAATCCACTGTAGTCACGACAAGTCATTTGCTGTGTTCTGTAGCTTACGGTCATGAATTATCGTTACAACAACATATTTGCTATATCTTTCAGCTTACAGTACTATAGCAGTTTACAGCAGATTGCGGTCAAAAGCTTGTGTTCTCCACACTTCCGTATATTGAACAACAACTAACGTGCGTGATAGACATGCAGCTACACAACTGTGGGATGATGTCACAGAACAACTTATGAAATGATGGCACAATACAGCTTACAAGTATAATACTAAATGCTTAACTAATAAACTTAATAGACTTAACACTTGAAGCGCCGCGCCAGTGTCACCTACTAATAACGCGGTTCAGCGGTCATTTGACCACCTATTGTTTTGAATGGGAAGCTGTTGCTGACACACAATGATCGCTAGATGGCGCTTTCACCAAGAGCAAATAGTTTAGCTCCAAGATCAACTTGCACTTGGACAATGAGCCATTCATTCCCGCGTTGATAATTAGCGGTATCTTTTTTCATATTCAACTGAGAAAACCTGCTACAGAGTCTCTAAGGGGACAAAGGAAGAGTAAAAAACGGCAGAAGAAAAAACAAGTCATGTTTTGCATTATAACCCAAAGTTTTTGGCATGACATTTTTCTGTCGTTTTTTCTCCTCCTTTGTCCATCTAGGGGCTTCGTACTATAACAAAAAGAAAAGCTCTACTTAATTTTATATCGTATGGAGAAAATGTATTCGTATTTTCATTCTATTTGAAACTTCTGAACGTCTTGGATGGAGCAGGAGCAGCGATTTAGTTCTGAACTGGCTTCCGTGAAATTATCGCTAAAACAATATTGTGTTTGAATAAATCAGTTCTACTACAGCAGATAATAAACTATGCTATATCATAACCGAAGCAAACACCACGATTATGCCTCGTTTCGTTCGACGGGAACGTGGTTCACTTGGCCGCGGTGTATTATAAACCTGCGGAATGTTTTACTGTTTATGCCCACATAAGATTCATGTAATAAAAGCGAGTGAAATGTGGAAGTGGCCACTCAATGAGAACTAAATCAAAGATTTCGGTAACTACACTAAGTGTATAGTGACACTAAACAGCTGAACAACTTTGTCGTTTACCTCTGCGAAAAAAAGCTGTATTTTGTTTGTTTATATTTAGAATTTTTATAACAGTACAAGCAGACACACACACACACACACACCTTCCCTGAGCCCTCTGTAAAGATCCAATCACCGCCGATATGCAAATGAGTCAAGACGTAGCCTAACGTGGTGTCGTGTCGGATTTCAGCGGTCACGGAGTGGAAAGACTTTGAAGCAGTTGCAGCGTTTTTTTAGCTACAACAAGCACAGCGATGAGTCCACGTTGTTTCAGTGGTTATGACATAGTGACAGTAAACAACTGAACAACTTCACTTTTTTGAGAAAAAATTGCTGTATTTTGTTTGTTTATATGTAGAATTTAATAAATAAATGAATAACACCTTCATATCCCCTCTCAAGAGAGTGCCAAGAGTTAGTTTTAATGATTTGTTACATAAGTAACAATTACATAAGTACCCCAACACCATTGATCATGAGTTTCAGCTGAAACTAATTCATATGTGCGCGTGTGTGTGTGTGTGTGTGTGTGTGTGTGTGTATATATGTATAAGCACAGCAATGAGTCCACGTTGTTTTACTGGTTATGAGATAGTGACACTAAACAGCTGAACAACTTCACTTTTTTTAAGAAAAATACCTGTATTTTGTTTGTTTATATGTAGAATTTTTATAAGAGTACAAGAGTACAAGAAAGTAACAGCTTGGTCTGTGTAGTTAGCGCCCTTGTAGAGAATAAATAAATGAATAACACCTTCATATCCCCTCTCAATAGTCTATTGTTAGTTTTAATGATTTGGCTGAAACTAATTATCACTACATAAGTACCCCAACACCATTGATCATGAGTTTCAGCTGAAACTAATTCTATACATGCAACAGAAAATGTGGATGCAGATTCCAAATGTGTAAAGATATACATATGTGTGTGTGTGTATATATGTATATATATATATATATATATATATATATATATATATATATATATATATATATATGTGTGTGTGTGTAATCGAGGCCGGCTCTACGCAGGGCAAGAGGGGCAGCGCACCCTCATATATTTGTCTGCACATGTTAATATATTCCTAAAATGTATATATTAAATATATTGTTAATATAAAGTTGCTAAACTGATCTGCAGTAGCGGAAAAATCAGCTGAAAAAGGGACAGGCTGCAGCGCACGCTCACACACACACCTCTCCTGAGCCCTTGGTAAACATCCAATTACCGTCTGTCGAAAAAATACTTGCAAAACATCAGCATACATTGGAGGGAACTTCTGAGGTGGTCAGTGATTGATGGCACGGTCGTTCGGAGGGGGTTGTGATCACACCTACAGTTCTTTTGTTTCTAGGCTGTCGGACAAATATCTCTTCACTTGAAATGGAAGCACAAAATATAGGGGCAACATGCAAGGGATTTCAGCATCTCCACGCACAGTATAAGCTGTTTATAAAGTAGACACTGTTTGTTTCATTTTGTAATCTTCCTTGTGTTTACCTTGTACTGTACAATGTATATTAATTTTTTAAAGAATTGCTGTAAATAAAACACATATGCAGTTGATTTACCAGAAAGGACGTTTCTGTTTTTTGTGTGCTAAACTAAACTTCAGGGTCAAGTAATACAGATTATATATATATATATATATATATATATATATATATGTGTGTGTGTGTGTGTGTGTGTGTGTGTGTATATAATAGTTTGATTGACACAAAAATGTCGGGAAAGATTAAGAAAGACACTGAAGCGGAATCTGAACGAAACAATGCTGATAAGTTTAAGCTTAGATTAATATAAACTGATTAATATATTAATATTAAGATTAATATATTAAATGGTCCACTCCGTGGCCGCTTTTTTAATATATAAATTTTAGGAATATATTAGCATGTGCAGACATATATTTGAGGGTGCGCTGCCCCTCTTGCCCTGCGTAGATTACACACACACACACACACACACACACACACATATGTATATATATATATATATATATATATATATATACACACACACATACTGTATGAATTAGTTTCAGCTGAAACTCATGATCAATGGTGTTGGGGTACTTATGTAGTGATAGTTTCAGCCAAATCATTAAAACTAACAATAGACTATGGTACTCTCTTGAGAGGGGATATGAAGGTGTTATTCATTTATTTATTAAATTCTACATATAAACAAACAAAATACAGCTATTTTTCTCAAAAAAGTGTCATTCCATATACGCAGTTTATATGGAATGACACCTGAGATAGTTACATATACACACTGAATGACGCATAGATAGTATGCGCGATTCCTTGGGCCATCTGCTGAGAGAAATGAGAATCGCAGGTTGGAAAAGGCAGGAAACGGCATGACCGGCGCGCAGCTGTCTGTGATTTCACGTAAATAAGAGCAAAATAGCTTTATACTGGCTTTTACTGGTGCGATTTTGAAAATGTAAGCATACAGGGTGATTAAGCTCACAGATCTAGGAAAAGTCATGGAAGGAGGGTCCTGGAATTATATCGAATGTGAAGTATGCTGCTCTGCACTTCTAGTGTTAATGTAAAATGTTTAACCAATAAACTTCATGTATGATGCTTAACTAATAAAATAAAGATAAACACAACAACAAATCACAAGAATGAAATATGGCCCTTACACCCAGTGCTCAGATAAAACACACACACACGGACACACACACGGACACACACACACACAAAGCTAAATCTCAGACCATGCAGGCCTCACTAAACATTTTCAATTATTAAACTCCATGCCGTTAAAATCAGAAGATGACTGACCAAGTACAGTTTGTTTGAAAGCGTGCCAGGAGCAGTGGTGTCAAAAGTATTCACATTCATTACTTGAGTAGAAGTATAGATACTAGGGTTTAAAAAGACTTCTTTAGAAGTTGAAGTATCAACTTAAGCTTTTTACTCAAGTAAAAGTGTAAAAGTACTGGTTTCAAAACTACTCAAAGTATAAAAGTGAAAGTAACGTAAGGGGAAAAAAAGCATTAAGGATAAAAGCTTAGGCTGTGCTACGGGACTATATACTGCACTAACACCTCATTAAAATAAAAAAAGAAAAATGTGATGTTTTTTTGTTGTATTTTTTAATGGTCATAGTGATTTGGGATACTGTATATGGCAATTGAAAAAGACTGAATTTTAGTACAATGCAAATACATTAAAGAACCATATATGTGTACTACTGAGCATTAACATGTTTTATGGAGAAGATATACGATAACTAGTTGCCTATAAGTATGTTAATGGTGCAAAAAGTCAAACTTCAGAGGCATGTCATCAGTAAGCTTTATTGGAATATAAATGTACATCCAAGCTTAGCTGCAGGAATCTGTTAGGGCAACATACAAGAAAATTAGTGTACCCAAGCTTAGTAACAATTACCATTGTATGGTTGTCTACAATAAACATTAGTGCTGTCAGAATGAATGAATAATCCCAGTGATTCATCAAAAAAAAATTGTGTGTGTGTGTGTATATATATATATATATATATATATATATATATACATATATATATAAACAAACTGTTAGCTTCCTCGCAGCTCGAAGTATTTGTACTTCGTTACTTGACACCTCTGGCCAGAAAAAAGCCTCTTCTGTATAAAAATAACATGGAAGCATGACCAAGTTTTGCAAAGTTGCATCTGAACAAATGACAAGGCTTCTGAAAAAAGTCCTATTAAGAGACCAAAGTGGAGTTATTTGGCCCTAATGCCCAGTCCCAATTGTTGGGAAAAACAAAATAGCATTTCAGCAGAATCAACTCATACAAGCATGGGGTGAGGGAGGGGTTATGATTTGGGCTTGTTTTTGCTGCCACAGGACCTAGGCACATTGCAGTCAATAAATTGACCATGAACTCCTTTAGGCAAATGTGTGGCCTCCCACAGGTTAAACCAAAATTTGCTCAGGCAACTAGACAATGATCCAAAGTACACCAGCTGCTATGCCAGGACCTTAAGTTCAAGAGTTCATAATTAAATGCCCAAAAAACTCAATAAACTGAAGCAAGGTTATAAAGAAGAATGGCCCAAAACTACAGTATGTAAGAGACTGATAAAGTAATACAGGAAACAATTACTTCAAGTTATTGCTGCTAAAGGTGAATATACAAGCTATTTAATTATAGGATTAATTAGAATTGAACATGTACTTATTTTTTTATTCTGGCTTCATTTTGTTATACAAATAATGTCATGGTAAAAAAATATATATATGCTGTTCAGTATATGCTGAGGTTGCATTTGCTTAATACTGAGACCCACTTCAATTCACAATCTGTGAATACAAGAAACATAATGGATAAGAGATAACAAAAAACTAAAAAGCAGTTTAAAGAATTAAATGTGGACAAACTGAAAATAGTTATCAATTTCATTTACATTTACTTTTGGGAATTTGGGTGATGATCTTATCCAGAGCGACTTATATAAATGCTTTGTAGCTTTCATTGCTAAATATATCCCTACGCTGGAACTCTAGGTTACTAACTAGAATTGGCTTCAGTCAAACAAAGGGATTTATTTATTTATCTTTATTTATTTATTTATTTATTTTATTGTGTGGAAGTCAGGGAGTTAACCCACATTCTTAAGAAACTGATAGGGCTTTATTCATCGCTTAAAGATCGCTAGTAACCCGGCTATAAGGATAACTCAATAACTTACTCATCTTCTATAACGCTTTATTCTGTGTTCAGGGTAGCGGGGACTTGGAGCCTATCCCAGGAGCATTAGGGCAGGATACACCCTGAAAAGGGTGCCAATTTACCACAGGGCACATAGACATACACACACTCATATTCACATTGGGCAATTTGGGAATGCCAATTACCCTAACCTGCATATATCTGGGGAAATCCACCAAGCACATGGAGATTATGCAAACTCTATGCAGGAAAACTCTATAACCTGGACCCTGGAGGTGCAAGGTGACAGTGCTAACCACTACACCACCATGCCACCTGGCTATATGGATATCTAATGGAAATTCATTTCACCACCTAGGTGCCAGATCAAAAACAGTCTAGATGCATAAATTTTTCGATCCCTGAGAGATAGTGGGACCAGTTAATGTAAACTTGCACCTGAGTAGCCCGTGTTTAAAGTAATGAAAAAATTATTCTTATGTTATAAAAAAAGAAATTAACAAGAGCGAGTAAGCTTAGCAACATGAGGGAAAAAGGATAGTTTATTGTCCAGAATTTAGAGTTCAAAGGCAGTGACTGTAATAGTGATCTTAGAGTGTTTTCCAGGAAAATCATAAGATGCTGACAGGGGGATGACCAGCAATTCAGTTTCACTTAGATTAAGTATCAGTTGAGTCAGATGAGCTTTCATCCAAGATGAGATGTCTACCAGACAAGGAATTGGGTATAGAAGGAAAACAGAAGAGGACCAATTATTGAGCCCTGTGGAACATCAGTGGAAAGTCTGCATGAAGCAGATGTGAATACCCTACATTTCCTTCCAAACTAAAACCAAATTAAGGACATAGTGTACAGTCACATCTGACACACATTTGTCAATCATAAGATGGTGTGGTCCAGTGCTCAGATGCTTACCTGACATCACAGGTGAACTGATAACTAAAAGCAGCTGGGGAATTGCTGCCAAGTGGTCACAAATGTTATATATAAAAAGTATAATAAACACTTACTCTCACTCATCTTTTATACCTCTTTATCTTGGATTGACCGTTGCAGGGACCTGAAGCCTATCCCAGGAGACTTAGGGCACAAGGCGGGGTACACCCTGGACAGAGTGCCAGTCTGGTATATATTATATGGTTATATGGTAGAGTGGCCAGAGAGTCTTATCAGACCTGAGAATTTAGTTTCTCATGGTCTGAGAGTCAGTCAGGTGCCTTTTGGCGAACTCCTGGTGGGCTGCCATGTGCCTTTTATTAAACACATGTAGGGTCATACGGTCCTACATGCACTTTTTTAAGCTGTTTGGACTGAAATGTGTGTTAGAAGAGTGTGTACACAACCACTCTACATTGATAAATCATCGCCCAGATAGGGTAATTCTTACAAACCTGTCTAGTCTAGAATTTACTGTAGCATTTAATATCACAAATAACCCTGCTGGACATAAAGAAATTAACTTACTATCCCTAAAGCCATACTAAAAAAAAAGACTCCTCTTTGTCTGACCTTAGATATTCAGGGCAATGCAGCTGAAAATGATCCATTACAACACCTTTCAAAGTCATGCCTGGAGGTACATAGAGCCTGCAATTGTATATAGCTGGAACACTGCACAGGAGGGCATGTTGCAGCAGCTCAGTCAGGAACAGAACATTGTCCTAGGCGGTGACTTGAGGGCTGAATCACCAGGTAGTAAATGCTAAACGACTGTCTCAGTTTAGAGATTACTGTAAAAGCGAAGCATAAACAATAATAATAATAATAATAATAATAATAATAAAAGGATATACAGAATGTAATAAATTTCTCTGTAAAGATCATTCAGCCAAGTATGGCAGTTACTCTGTACCATATAACAATATTGTTACAGACTGGCACCCTCAAGTACAAAAATTCCTGCGGGAGGCCAACATCACGCAGTATTTCGATGTATGGCACATATAAAAAAGGTATTAGCTCCTGTGTGTGTAGGTGGGGTTTTTGTAACTTCATAGTGTCACAGACTGGTTATTTTTTAATTAGAGAAGGAAAATATTTCAAATTGTACAGTATATTTTTATTTTTATGTACATCATATTTCTATTTTTATTTTTAGTTCTATTTTTCCTAGCACATTTCTATTTTTATTTTTAGTTCTATTTTTTCCTAGTTAAATTTATTTTTTCTATTTAATTTTCTATCTTATCTAATTTTCTATTTTATTCATATTTATTTCTTATTTGTAAACTTTAATTCTCTTTTAGGGTCAATGGCAGTCGTATAAGCATTTCACTACATTTCGTACTGTGTATGACTGTGTATGTGACAAATAAAATTTGAATTTGAAATTTGAATTTGAAATGTCCTAACTAAACATTATGAATGAAACTCATACCTTTGGCAAGGTCTTTTTTATATTAATTTTAATACATAAATACAAATATTAAGCTCAATACATACTGTATCTCTGTGCATCTCTAAAATAAAGGCTGTTTATTTGTATTATTAGGAGTCTCCAAGAAATTGCTGAAGATGGCTCAAAGCAAAGACGGCAAATAACTGCAAAAGTGGCTACGCAGTATAAAAAAACATATATATTGGACAGCAGCTTCTTCTTCCTCATGTCAAGAGCGAGTCGCCAAGTGGACCTCAATTCTTAATCATATCCAAGATATACACACACATGAAGGACCTGTTTTCCCACATTGTTTGCATCCGCAAACCACTTCAAGGGACAAGGGCAAGTGGCTGAGAGCCGGTATGTTCACCATATTTGCACAGTCAGTGTAAATCATGTGTCTATGTGCATATGACAGACATTACCTTTTCCTGTAATTTTAATTTGTATCCTAATTATTATTGTTTTGTTTATTACTTCTTTTTAACTATAAAGTTTAATAAATTTTACTGTACCCACAAGGGACACCTGCCTTCTGTCAATTAGAGAAGGTCCTCAGAAACAAGAGGATTCTGAAGGATGTTGAGAAGCTGAGCTCCCACCATCAGACCTAATCTCTCAAAGCATTCCACAGTGTAAATCTGCGTTTTGCACCCAAGAGTGTTGTCTTCTTTTTTCTTGGAATGTTATGCAGGTAACTCAATGTTATTCATTTGGAAAGAAATGTATACATATTTTCAAAAACATAAAATAACTTGCAAGCGTCACCAAACATATGTTTAACCATTACTTTTTCTCTAAAGACTTTACCTGGCAGCTCTACATTTCAATGAAAATGCTGGGCATCCCCAAGCCACAACAGCAGCTGGGGAGCCACTATTTAAGGTGTTTTTTCCAAAATACAAGAAAGGACAATGCTCTGCAAAGCCAGTGAAAGCAGATCCAACCTTCTGTGAGTTCAACAAGCTTTTATTTAACTGCAGAATAAACATTGTATGTACATACATAATATCACCAGCAGAAGAGAAACAACTTTTGGATAAAAGTACAGTTACATAAATAAACCTTATAAACAATGTTACATATAAAACCATAAAGTGACAAGTGTGCAACACTGCTTTAGAGTCATTTGAAAATAAAATCTATTTACAATATTTTTTGAAGACTATGTGGACAAGCTGTTGGAGCTAATCTTTGAGAAAGTTCTGGTGGACACAACCACATTTGTGGATGACATCCTGAAGATCTCCATACCTAAGGCTCTCTCAGCCCAGTTTCACAAACCAGACTAACTTTTAGTGATAGCTAGTCACATCAATAGATTTAGATTCCTTAGAATCAAGGAACTCTGCTCTTATGTGTCGCACCACACAGGATGGCATCACCACCCTGATCCTTAGGCCCAGAAAGCCCCAACACCAGCTGACGAAGCTCCTGTAGGCCAAAAACCTGTAACAACTGAGACATAAAAAGATATTTTAATATTTAGTATTTTTTGTAAAAATAGTGTTGTTTAGTTCATTACATTCATTGTTTTATTCATTTTCTATTTGATGTTTGTGTCGAAAATAATAACTTCCTGCTGTTTTGTACAATACATGATTAACAAAACTATATGGTATTCTGTGTTTCAGTCTATAAATGTTAGTACAAACATTACCCTGTCTGTTCAGTACTTGGTATTTGACATAAAATGGTATGTAGGTATGTGATATTTAAAAAAAATTACACTAAAGACAAACAGTGTCCCAAAGGGAACTTCATGCTTCACTCCATAGTCATGTTACAATAAAAACAATTGACTGTAATGCTTCAAAAAACAACCCAAAGGGCCAAAGCCTCAAAATATGCAAAAGGTAAGTGACCTAAGATATTTAGATGATGACTGCATGATAGCAATACAACTTTGTACTGTACCTGTGCTATCTCCCTGCAGCATATATTTTCAGGTTCTGTAGGCATTTGGTCACAATTTACACAAAGATACCTGTAACAGGAATGACAATGTAGTGACATCACCGCAGATGTACTTTCAATGTTTTGTTAGTAATTCATGCACTGGTCGCCGAATTTAAACAATAATTATTTACTAATTATTATTTTTTTGAAACATCTCCTGGATGCACTGGGACGCATCATCAGTGATGTTTTCCTGAGGTCATCGAGTGTTTCGGGTCTCGCAACATCATACACCCTCACCCAGTCGACCCAGCCGGGGGTGATCAGGCCCCAACTTGCGTCCCAGTAGCAGCCCACGGATCTGCCCTTTTTATCCAAAGCCACCGTGTGGCCTTCTCAGCGGCTTCACTTGTGGACTTAATGGCCCTCTTCTTTGCTGCTCCAATGATGCCCAGGCGGCTCAGAACCTTGCACAGTGATCTTCCTGCAAATCCCCTGCAGCCTACCTCTATGGGCTCGTAGAAGGTCCTCCAGCCTCCCTCCTTGCACTCCTCCACCAGTTCCTGGTACTTAGCCCTCTTCCTCTCGTTGGCCTCCTTAATGTTTTCCTCCCAGGGCACTGTCAACTCCAATATGATCAGCTGTTTTGAAGACTGAGAGGTCATGATCATATCTGGCCGGAGGGTTGTTATTGCAATGTGTTGGGGGAACTTCAGCTGTTTCCCCAGATCCACCTGCAGCTGCCAGTCAGATGCGGTGTGGAGCAGGCCTGTTGTCATCTGTTGGTGTGCCCTGGGTTTTTCCCCAGCTTTAACAAAGGAGATTACCTTCTTCTGAGCATGTTGTTTTTTGCTGGAGCTAATGGCTGAGACTAGACTCTCAGCGACTGCCTTGAGCACCTGGTCATGGCACCACCGATAGCGGCCGTCCGCCAGAGCCTTCACGCAGCCACTGAGGAGGTGTTCCAAAGAACCTTTGCCGGAGCACAGAGGGCAGGTGGGTGTCTCACTTTTTCTCCACACATGGAGGTTCGCTGGGCTTGGTAGGGCATCATAGACGGACTGCACCAGGAAGCGGACCCGCTGGAAGTCTGGCTGCAAGATGTTTACCCAGGTAATCCTTCGCTGCACATCCTCCACACCCGCTCTAACTTCTTCCTGGATCAGATGGTGTCTTTCCTTTCCTCGGGTCTGGCTGATGAGGGTCTTTGGGAAGTAGCCCAAACCTGCTCTACCTGTTGCCACAGTGCCCAGCAGTGCCTTCTGTCTTAGGCGCGACTCTGCCAGCTCCACTGCTTCCCTAGCCCTCCACTTCCTTCCTGTCCTCACCTCAATACCAGCTGCTGACACCTTGCAGTCCTTTGAGTCCCTATACTGTAGGGCCTCCCTGGTGGCGAAGAAAGCTGCTGATTCTTCTCTCTAGGGTCTCAACTGCTGTCATTGGGACTGCATAAATCAGCAGAGGCCACAGAATGCGGGGTAGTATTGAATGCTGGTAGATCCAGGCTTTGAACCTACCGGGCAAGCCAGACTTGTCTACCTTGGTGAGCCAGGTGCCGAGCTCTAAACTGGCCTTCTGGATGGCTGCTGAATCCTTCAGGCCGGAGTTGAACAGTTTTCCCAAGCCCTTGATGAGTTGCTTTGTGATGGTTGGGATGACAATTCCTGAGATGGAAAAACAGAACTTGTCGATCACCTTCCCCTTCTTCAGCACCATGGACCTTGATTTGGAAGGCTTAAAACTCATCCTTGTCCAGCTGATGATTATTTCGAGCCCTTGTAAGATCCACCTGCACCCTGGTACTGATGTTGTTGTTACTGTGAGGTCATCCATATAGGCTCTGATGGGGGGTTGTCGCACACCAGACTTAGTCAGAGGCCCTCTGCACTCCACCTCGGCTGACTTAACCACCATATTCATGGCTAGGGAAAAGAAAACAACAGAGATTGTGCAGCCTGTAATTATCCCTTTCCCTATACAATGCCAGTTTGATGTTTCTGACCCAGAAGTGACTCTCATCCTGAAGTTATTATAATAATCCAGAATGAGGTCCTTAATTTTTCTGGGAACATGGTGGATGTGCAGAGCGAGCTCTATCAGCTTATGTGGTATGGACCCATAGGCGTTCGCCAGGTCCAACCACAAAACCGCTAGGTTGCCTTTGTTTTCATGAGCCTCAGTTGTGTTACTACTCCCGTGTGTTCCAAGCAGCCAGGTGTGCCGGAGATCCCTCCTTTCTGCACTGACGGATCAATGTAGCTGTTCTTAAAGAGAAACTCAGTCAGTCTTTGTGAGACGATGCTAAAAAACACCTTCCCTTCCACACTTAGTAGTGAGATGGATCGAAACTGACTGATATCTCTCGAGTTCTCCTCTTTGGGGATCCAAACTCCCTCAGCACACCTCCACTGGTTAGCTACTTTCCCCCTTCTCCAAATCACCTTTAGGACCCTCCACAGGTGCCGTAGAAGTTCTGGGCAGCGCTTGTAAACCAGATAAGGAATTCCACTGGGGCCCGGTGCAGATGCCGCCCTGATGACCTCCTCAACCTCATTCAGGCCTGGCTCCTTCAGGTTGAACTCTGCTGTCGGGGGGCTTGGGCGGATGAGGGCTTTGTTGGGCTCCAGTTCCAGTTCTTTCAGAGGATCGCTTAAGATATCTTCGAGGAAGCGATTTACTTGCTCTATGGAGCACTCCAGCCGACCACTGCGCTTGTCCCCAAGCAGTTGTTTTGTAAAGCCAAAGGGATTGGCAATGAATGCTGCTCGCTTCTTCGCTCGCTCTCTTCCCCGTCTCCGGTGCCACTCTGCTCTGCAAAGAGTCATCAATTTCTTATGCAAGATGTCTCTCAGTTCTGCTAAGGATTT
The DNA here is from genome assembly GCF_024256425.1 of Clarias gariepinus. Taxonomy (NCBI): domain Eukaryota; kingdom Metazoa; phylum Chordata; class Actinopteri; order Siluriformes; family Clariidae; genus Clarias; species Clarias gariepinus. The sequence continues at coordinate 22,539,106 of NC_071117.1, forward strand.
CTTCTCCTCATCGATCGCAGCCTTGTACTGCTTCTTGAGGGTGCGGAGCTCCTGACGCAGATGATGTATCCGGGTGGCCCTGCGGTTCATTGTGTAGGACGTAGATTTTGATTTTCCCTTGTCAACCTGCCAAAATCTTTCTGAAGCATAGCTGAAGATGATGGTGGTCATTGTTGACAGTCGGCTGTCTACATCTCCTTGGCCGTGGCCTGGATGATGTTGGACACATCCTTGTCAAACTGCATCCACTCGCTCCTCTTGCTGGCTGGGGGCCACCTAATCCGCTGCTGTGGAGTTACTTTGCTTGGATTATGGGTCCGAGGTACGTGGCTCTGTGGGTTGCCTCCTAGCCAGGCTCCTCCTGCGTCTCACCAGGTACAAGACCTGTGCGTTGTACCTCCTTCTCTTTCTCCAAGCATTTCATTCTGGTCTGATGGATTTTTACATTACAAACGGATTTATTAACATAAATTACAAAAAATACTTACGTGTTCTTCTACCTCTGCTAGACACATTATTCTTGCCGTGACCTACGGTCAATATTACTGTTTAATTAGCACGCATAACTCACAAGCCAACATTTACTGAGAAAAAAAAAAGTTGTTTATGACCATTAACTGTAACATATAGACATAGCTGTCAATCAACTATACTTCAGTAAACACATCGCGTTTGTATCTCTCTCAGTATGCTACTTACTCTGCCATTATATACAAAGATAAATCAAAGTGACATTAAGTACACTAACCATTCAGATACGTCCTGTCCAAGCCATAATTGCCGAACTTCTTTGGGGGCGTCATCTTGTTCCTGGTCTGACTCAGGTTCAAATTGAAAGGGGTTGCACAGATGTGTCTTCAAAGCCTCCCGCTGCCATACTTTCATCAAACGATATTCTTAACTGTTGTCAAAGCTATACCACACGTGTGTTGTGAAGACACGCCCCACAGAACTAGGGGGGTGGGCTCAGCAGAGGTCATAAGCATTTAAAGGAGCATGTACTAAAATGGGTTGCTGAGAACAGAGCTACTTTTTACCAGGTAAAAGTAGTGTTTTTTTACACAACCACTGAGAATTTTTAATTAAAGTATTTTACAAACTTTTCATTAGGACCCTAAAGAATCATATTAACTTATGAAAAATGGGACTGAATGACCTCTTTAAGGAGTGGCTTTTGTCAGGCCTCTCTACCATATAGGCCTGATTGGTGGATTGCTGCAGAGATGGGTGTCCTTCTGGAAGGTCCTTCTTTCTCCACAGAGGACCTCTGGAGCTCTGACAGAGTGACCATCATGTTCTTGGTCACCTTCCTGACTAAGGCCCTTCTCTTCTGATTGCTCAGTTTAGATGGCTGGCCATCTCTAGGAAGAGTCCTGGTGGTTTCGAACTTCTTCCACTTATGGATCAAACCAGCAGAATTTTTTTTAACATTCCCCAGATTTGTGCCTCGAGAAAATCCTGTCTCGGAGGTCTACAGACAATTCTTTTGACTTCGTGCTTGGTTTGTGCTCTGATATGAACTGTCAACTGCGGGACGTTATATAGACAGGTGTGTGCCTTTCCAAATCATGTCCAATCAACTAAATTTACCACAAGTGAACTCCAAGTAAGCTGCAGAAACACCTCAAGGAAGATCAGGGTAAACAGGATGCAGCTGAGCTCAAATTTGAGCTTCATGGCAAAGGCTGTGAATACTTATGTACATGTTCTTTCTCAATTTTTTTATTTTTATTAAATTTGCAAAAATCTCGAGTAAACTTTTTTCTGAGGGGAAAAAATGAATTTAATCAATTTTAGAATAAGGCTGTGACATAAAATGGAAAAAGTCTTATCTTATAAATAATCTTATTTCTTTGTATAGGTGACCCTTTTCTTAATTTTTTGCACAGTCATGTATGTATAGTTAGATGAGATTAGAAAGAAATTCAGGAACAAATAAGAACAAAAGTAATTGAGATCTATCAGTCTGGTAAAGGTTATAAAGCCATTTCTAAAGCTTTGGGACTCCAGCGAACCACAGTGAGAGCCATTATCCACAAATGGCAAAAACATGGAACAGTGGTGAACTTTCCCAGGAGTGGCCGGCCAACCAAAATTACCCCAAGAGTGCAGAGACAACTCATCCAAGAGGCCACAAAAGACCCCAGGACAACATCTAAAGAACTGCAGGCCTCACTTGCCTCAATTAGGGTCAGTGTTCACGACTACACCATAAGGAAGAGACTGGGCAAAACGGCCTGCATGGCAGATTTCCAAGGCGCAAACCACTTTTAAGCAAAAAGAACATTAAGGCTCGTCTCAATTTTGCTAAAAAACATCTCAATGATTGCCAAGACTTTTGGGAAAATACCTTGTGGACCGACGAGACAAAAGTTGAACTTTTTGGAAGGTGCGTGTCCCGTTACATCTGGCGTAAAAGTAACACAGCATTTCAGAAAAAGAACCTCATACCAACAGTAAAATATGGTGGTGGTAGTGTGATGGTCTGGGGTTGTTTTGCTGCTTCAGGACCTGGAAGGCTTGCTGTGATAGATGGAACCATGAATTCTACTGTCTACCAAAAAATCCTGAAAGAGAATGTCCGGCCATCTGTTTCAACTCAAGCTAAAGCGATCTTGGGTGCTGCAGCAGGACAGTGACCCAAAACACACCAGCAAATCCACCTCTGAATGGCTGAGAAAAACAAAATGAAGACTTTGGAGTGGCCTAGTCAAAGTCCTGACCTGAATTCTATTGGGATGTTGTGGCATGACCTTAAAAAGGCGGTTCATGCTAGAAAACCCTCAAATATAGCTGAATTACAACAATTCTGCAAAGATGAGTGGGCCAAAATTCCTCCAGAGCGCTGTAAAAGACTCATTGCAAGTTATCGCAAACGCTTGATTGCAGTTATTGCTGCTAAGGGTGGCCCAACCAGTTATTAGGTTCAGGGGGCAATTACTTTTTCACACAGGGCCATGTAGATTTGGATTTTTTTCTCCCTAATTAATAAAAAAGATCATTTTAAAAACTGCATTTTGTGTTTACTTGTGTTATCTTTGACTAATAGTTAAATGTGTTTGATGATCAAAAACATTGTGTGACAAACATGCAAAAGAATAAGAAATCAGGAAGGGGGCAAATAGTTTTTCACACCACTGTATATATTTTAAGAACATATGAATGCATCAACATTAAAGAGTGTTTAGTTAATTTTTTCTACTTCACATAGGGGGTAGATGGAGGGAAGAGGTTGAATCTCTGAAATGTGAGATTAATAAAAAAAATATATAAAAAAAACATTTAAAAGTGATATTATACCAATTAGTTTAAACTAGACACAATACTCTTACTCAGTCACACCAATATCACTTAAGAAATCCTACATCTACTTAAACCCAAGGTCAGAATCTCACATCATAATTTGTTTTACCCAAACTCCACCCAACATGCATAATCTTCACATAGCCCTCACATGGCACCAAGTGTGGTATGTTATAAGGGTGTGTCACTGAGGCCCGGTGTGCTATTATCTCTTCTTTTACTGATGTACACAAGGTCTAAGTCCCTAATTAGGGATCAGAATTGGTGAATCATTTATTTTTACTCCCTATCGGTGTATGTGAGGGTGGTGGGGTAGGGGGGACTGCTGTTGGACACAGTTGCTTAGCAACAAAAAGCAGAATTTCTCCAGTGTGTCTTCAATTAAGGACAAAGGAGCAAAGAGATGAAGTAAGTAAAGATGGACAAAAAAAAAGATAAAGTGAAAAAAGGAAGATTTATAAGGAGAAACAGAAAAACTAAGCTAGAGTAAAAAAAGTACTTCAAAATATTTTATGTAAATTAGATGTTAGGAAAGAAAGAGCAGTAGAATTAAATGGTGAAAACTATGAACATGAAGTTATAAAAATATACTGGAAATAGAGAGGAAAAAGCCAAACAAACATAAAATCTGAGCGTCAAAAAAGGGAAAAGAAAATAAAGATGAGAGAAAAGTAATGAGATCATACATTTATTTTGTTTAAATTTGATCCTAATAAGATTTAATTTAATTTAAATTCTACATTTGTACTGCCAATGTTCGCTCTTCTAGTGATGACTAGGTCAAGCTGGTGCCAGTGGCGGGAGCACAGGTGCCTCCATAACACCTGATGGATCTCTTTGCACTTAAAGAAGGTGTTAGTTACGCACAGGCAGGAAAGCTCAAGCAGTCTCTGGCCATTCTTGTTGATCTTTCCCCTCCCAAAGATTCCAAGGCAGGTGGGCCAAGCCTCTTGGTCAGCTCCTACTCTTGCGTTGAAGTCTTTAGGAAGGTAAAGGCCTTTAGTGCTGGGGATCCTGGATATCGCTTCATTTAGGGCCTGGTAAAACTGATCTTTTTCCTCGGCAGTGGAGCGGACGGTTGGTGCATACACACTGAGAATGCTGACTGGGCCAGAAGACGTTGACAGCCGGAGGGTGAGTAATCTCTCTTTGCCTCTGTGGAGTTGGCAAGCGTGTTCTTCACCACGAAGCCAACACCATGCTGCCTTGGTTGGTCCGGAGACTTCCCTTGCCAGTAGAAGGTGTAATTAGCTTTTCTGATTGTGCCGTTCCCAGCCAGCCGGGTCTCCTGAAAAGCGGCAATGTCCATGTTTAGTTGTGAGAGCTCCCTGTCAATGACTGCGGCCTTCTTCGCATCGTCGATCTGCTGAAGGTCTGCAGTAAGTCCGGGTCTAATAGTCCGGACATTCCAGCTAGCAAAACGAAGAGCTGGAGGTTTCTCCTTTCTTGTTATTTTCTTGGGATTGCCTGGTGTGAGTGTTTTGTGGCCCACTTTTTGAGAGATGCCTCTCTTATCCCCACGCACCCAGTGGGGCAGGTAGGCCATAGCGGGACAGCACCTAACTGACTGGGGGCTGCCCAGCTTGAGGCGGGCGGTAGCCATCCAAGAGGCGCGATGACCTCTCCCACCGTCGAAAGAGACCCCTGGCGCTTGTTTCCTTCGCCAATTGGTTGAGCTTATAACTAGTAACTGCCTCCTTCTGTGTTGAGTCAACATCTTGCGATAACGCTGGAGTCAACACGGCAACTCCTGCGGCACAGCTGAAGCCAATCTGTGCTGACTCCAGCAACACAGGTTTGCGATTTCCAAGGCTCAAGCCACTTTTAAGCAAAAAGAACATTAAGGCTCGTCTCAATTTTGCTCAAAAACATGTCAATGATTGCCAAGACTTTTTGGAAGGTGCGTGTCCCGTTTCATCTGGCGCAAAAGTAACACAGCATTTTAGAAAAAGAACATCATACCAACAGTAAAATATGGTGGTGGTAGTGTAATGGTCTGGGGTTGTTTTGCTGCTTTAGAACCTGGAAGGCTTGCTGTGATAGATGGAACCATGAGTTCTACTGTCTACCAAAAAATCCTGAAGGAGAATGTCCGGCCATCTGTTCATCAACTCAAGCTGAAGCGATCTTGGAGCCCGACCACTCGCGACCGCCCTGTCAACTGCACCTGGTAGACTACATCGGAGAGCTGGGCAATTACCGTTCAGGGGCCCACTCAGTGAGACATAAGCTTAGGATATGCACAAGCACAACCGGTGAAGACCACGGTCCGGACGCTGGCTCTATGATGCCCAAGTCGGCCATCTCACGCAGCTTCTGTTCGGCGATAGCTCGTTTAGCTAATGGAAGGTGTCTTGGATGTAGCCAAACAGGAGCTGCGTTTCCCGTATTGATCGTGTGCTGCACCAAATTGGTATGATTGCACTCGCGCTCATCTACCACGAAAATGTCTGCGAACTCATGTAAAAGGGACTTCATGGTGTTGGTCTGTCTGACTTAACCCCACACTGCTACGCTGCATAAGCTCGGCCATTATTCTCGCTCGGTCTGCTACCGGATGGTTACATGGTGCGACCACCGGAAGTTCCGCCCCCCTGGTGCGTGCTACTAACATGTCCGGCTGCGCTTTGGGCACTAGCAGCCTGGCTAACCCGAAGCTACCACGCAGAGTTCTGTCAGCGAGATTTAGTACCGCACCCCACCTTTCCAAAATGTCCAACCCCAAGATACAATCATCCTCGATGTCTGCCACAAAGAATGGATGAAAAAGAATGATTTCGCACTGTGCGACAGGCCCGTTTCTCCAGATAGCTCCCCGACACGGTGCGAATGGTTAAGGCTGGGTCCGGCAGTGTACAACCGCGCTCGCCTTGTTCCAATAATCCCCAGCGCAACAGCGAAACTGTAGAGTCGGTGTCAATGAGCGCCCGTAGTGAAACGTTGTCCAGGCCACAGTTCACGTAGACCCCCGCGCGATTTCTTACACGTCCCGGCCGGAAGTTAAATTGAGCAGTTGGGGAAACAAAGACGGCTGTGGGAGGCGGCTTTTCCTTAGCGCCCCCCGGAGCTAGTTTAACGGCTGCTGGGGTACGCTGTCCTCAGGCCTGAGAACGTTGCAGCGGTAGTCTGGCGGTCCCTGGCCTCGGCGTCATCGCGAAATCTTGGAGGCTGGTTCGAGGCCTATGGGTAGCCCTGTCCCCGGCTAGGTTCTCTTTCGCCGTGGTGTTTTCTGCCATTATGGGCTCAGCGCGCTCTGACTCGCACAGCACCTCAGACAGGGAAGCCGGTGCCGCTAACCGGATGTGCTTGCGAAGTGCTCCTTAACTGTTCTGCTTCTCGGCGGCCTGCTTGAATTCTCCGGATGTCCTCTGGGGTGCGCTCTAACCCATTACTCTCCATCCCACTTCTGACACCAATGTTGCGTTTTTTTACCGCTAAGAAGGAACTTGGAGAGACGAGTGAGCTTCCTTGCTGCCTAATGCAAATGGCTGGGAGAACTTTATTAAGTACAGCACTAAATAGCATAAATAGCACATTCAACAGGTCACACACGAATCAACAGCCAATAGAACACACACCTAACACACACACAACCTGGCCAAAGCCACTAACCCAAACACCTTTCCCCAACAGGGTGAACACACAACAACCCCCTCCGCAAAGCATGATGGTTGCCAGTCGAAACCCCGCCCACGCCACACTATATATACTTTTCACATAAAATCGCTATTACTTGACCCTGAAGTTTAGTTTAGCACACACAAAACTAAACAAAAAAACAGAAAAGTCTGGTAAATCAACTGCTTATGTTGTTTATTTACAGTAATTCATTAAAAAATACACTATACAGTACAAGGTAAACACGAGAAAGATTACAAAATGAAAAAAAGCAGTGTCTACTTTATAAACAGCTCAGTATACTGTGCGTCAAGATGCGGAAATCCCTTGCATATTGCCTCTCCATTTTGTGCTTCCATTTCAAGTAAAGAGATATTTGACCGACAGCCTAGAACAAAAGCCTATAGGCGTGATCACAACACCCTCCGAACGACCGTGCCATGAATCACTGACCACCTCAGAAGTTCCCTTTAATGTATGCTGATGTTTTGCAACTATTTTTATCCCCATTCATTTAGTTTAGATTTCTAGCAGATGCCATAAATTTTGTTCCCTGAATTAACATTCCAAGCACAGCTTTGTTGCATTTTTTCAGCATTTGCCACAGACAAGTGCTTACAGGTCTGGCAGATATAAGACGTTTTGTTCCCTGCACATCTGCCAATTTGACACTGCCTCCTTTTTGCAGGTGGAGAAGCAGTTTCAGGTAAAGGTCGCTTGTATGCCATTGCCCCTGCTGCCATTTTCTGATGTGCACATAGCTCCTTTACCAACTTCAGAATAAATCACCTCCTGCTTATGGTCACATTTATGCACTGTTTATATAGAATATGTGCATTAATTTTCGCCAGGTCTAGGAGGTTGTAAAACACAGCCACAGGCCAGCGCCGGGTGCCCCCCTTTACTGAATACAGCCGCGCCACTTGATCCATAGCATAAATGCCAACTTTAGTGCTGTTGTAGTAGGAAATTGTTTCAGGCAGTTTCTTTTCTCCATTATCAGTTGAAACTGCCTGATGCATTGTGCTCAAAATGCATACATTTTTCTTTCGTTTTGCCTGGTAAATCATGAGTGTGGCCTTTCCAACCTTCAACAACCTGGTCGAATATCATTCAGACTGTGTCTGTGTACAAAGGGGCATTTCTTGTCTGATTGTATTCATTGTGGCGACAATGGTGGTTTTATTCGCCAAAAGATTGCTTGCCAGTGCCAACGAGGTGAAGAAATTGTCTGTTGTTATATTTCTTCCTTTCCCCAGGAAAGGCTTCACAATACGCATTACATTGGTGTCTGATAACTGCTGACCAGCTGCCCTACTGTCGTCTTTCCCTAGATAGGGAATTGTGTTCAACATGTGTTTTGTTTCAACATCAGCGGCCACCCAGAATTTGATACCAAACTGGTCTGGTTTTATTGGCCATGTACTGCGTGAAATGGCAGGGTGCTTTAGTAGGGAACAGTTGCTCATCGACTGTTATGTTCACACCGGGTGTGTAAGAGGCAATGCTGTTTTTCCTAAATTTCTCGAATATCTCCGAGATCATAGCAAATTTTTCATTCACAAGTCCGGCAGTCCTCGTGTTCTTGTCATCAAAGCACAGATAGTGCATTATGTCTCAAAATTTTTTTCAAGACATTGTCTCTTTAAAAATAGGATTTCCCAAGTCAGCAAAATTGTAAATAATGCACCGCGCAATCGCCCAAACTTCGTAGCTGCCCCAACTACACAGTGAATTTTAGATGTACCTGTTGACTTATTTATAGGTCTTGATGTATAAGAAATGCTATTGATCATAATAGCTTCACCCTATAGCTTAGCATACAGTGAAGGGAACTTCTGAGGTGGTCAGACGGCATGGTCGTTTGGAGGGGGTTGTGATCACACATATAGGCTTTTGTTCTAGGCTGTAGGTCAACGACATACCATTTATCTTTGCCATGATGTATGAGAATTCTTATCACTCTGGACACTGCCTCTCTCCGAACCATTGTTTCTCTTTGTAATCAATATGGGGAGCCTCTTCACCCTGAACACCATCTTTATCTGCCCCAGGACTCACATCAACTGGATGTGCCAAAAATTCCTCCCTAGGGAGGAGTCCTGGTGGCATCCTTACCATCTGCCCGAACCGGTTGGCTCCTTTCCATGTTGTGCTGTGTTTAGTTACATCTTCAATGTTATGAGTTGTGTTAATCAAAGTAAACATAAAAAAATAAGAAAAATGTATTAAATGTGGTTAAAATTGGTGAACACGTCAGTTAGTCAGTGCATTATTATATTACCTAGTGCCTATTTGACTGAAAGTCTAATACCATCTTATTTTTTCCATTTTTTTGTAATTATACACTGTACTGTCACTACTTTACGTTTGCACAGTGTTCTTATGTAGTGAAGACTTAAGAAAGAAAAGGTACGTAGATGGTAAGTGGTGGTGAGGTGGGAAACAACATGAACCTTAATAGTCATTTTTTTTATTGAACATTTACTTTTGGTTTAAAGAAAAAAAAGAAAGAAAATACTTCAGCAAGACAATTTATCACAGCCATAGCCAACGGCAAGCCAAAAGTTTTTAAGTTATTTATTTGGAACACTGCCGTTTCAAATCATACATCAAGATAAATTTTGCTTTTTTGAATGATGACAATAAAAAAAGACTAGTGATTTGTTTAGACATCAAAGATGCTTATGCTGCCAAATACATTCTGAAAACAAAACAAAACCTGGTGACCAAGCAGAAATGTACCCTTACAGAAAAAAAGTTTACGTATATATAAGCTATAAAAAAAAACACATATGGAATTAGGTAATTACGTAACAACAACAAAAACAACAGTTAGTTGTTATTTTAAAACACAGAGTTCAGCCTTGGTCATGGTTGCGGATCTGCTTTTTTACGGCCTCCAGCCCCAAATCCACTAAATGCAGCTCCAATATATCCTCACCTATATTTAGAGGCAGACACACAACTGACATAGTGTTTACAAAGGGAGATAATCTGTGTAAAAGAGCGTAGGCAAACATGTGATAGCTGGCCTAACGGGCTAGCGATGCTAATGGGATAGCCGGCTAGAAGTGGTGTGCTGCAAAACAATTAAAACTTAACAATGTAACAGGCATCACCCAGTCTACTCAGTCTATTTACTAGTTTATGTAAAGAAGACCTGCAGCTTTGAATCTAAACAGCATTGCCCTTACCTGTTATGGGTATTCTTCCTCATGTTTTCTTTGCATACTCATCTGCAGATTCAACCCCTATATGGGAAGCCAATCACATCAAAAGTGGGACGAAACCACAGCACCTGATTGAGCCACCTTGGGGCAAATATTGTATCACATTACAACATACAGAGAGGTTAGAAGCCTTTATAATCCTCAAGTTTTACCACAAACAAGACCACCAACACAATAAAGACCAGCATTTCAGTTTACAAGGAACTTCTGCGGTAAGCCTTACGTGGGACCATTAACAGAATATAAAGAAGAAGTAAACTATATAAATATACTAAAGCAATATCGCAATATACTGTTGTAATATAATATCGCAATATCGCAATATAATGTTGCACATTTGCATGTGCACTTTATGTTGTCTGTTAAAATAGTTATACTTAGCTAGTTAGTTTTTGTTAATTTATGTTGTAATTTATGTTAGGTCTCTCTGTCCTGTCTCTGCTAGCCAGTTAACTAGGCCTCTTGGTTAGCTAGTTTAGTGTCTCTGTTAATTTATGTTGTAAATTTATGTTGCAGGTAGCACCTTGGTCCTGGAGGAACGTTGTTTCGTTTCACTGTGTACTTACTGTATATGGTTGTAATGACAATAAAGCCTACTTGAACTTGAACTATAACCGCCTCATCTGCCTCCATCTAACCCTATTCTCTGCATCCTCTTCTTTCACAACAACTAACTTCATGTCCTTTCTCACTGCATCCATAAATCTCCTCTTTGGTCTTAATCTAGACCTGCTGTCTGGCAGTTCCAACCTCAGCATCCTTCTACCAATATATTTACCATTTTTCCTCTGAACGTGTCCAAACCACCTCAGTCTGGACTCTCTGACTTTCTCTCCAAAACATCTAACATGGTTTGTCCCTTTGATGAACTCATTCTTTATCCTATCTATCCTTATCACTCCCAAAGAGAACCTCAACATCTTCAGCTCTGCTACCTCTAGCTCTGCCTTCTGCCTTTTCTTCAGTGCCACTGTCTCTGAGCCATAGAGCATTGCTGGTCTCACCAATGTCCTGTACACCTTTCCTTTCATTCTTGCTGATACTCTTTTATCGCACAGCACTGTCATTTTTCTCCACCCATTCCAACCTGCCTGTACCCGCCTTTTCACCTCCTTTAAACACTGTCCGTTGCTCTGGACCGTTGACCCTAAGTACTTAACATCCTGCACCTTCTTTACCTCTGCTACCTGTAGCCTCAACATCTTTTGACCTCTACTGAGACCTCTGTTGTCCCAAGAGGAATGGCAAGAGTGCAGCTCCAGTGGTGTCCAATTCCAAAAAAGTTGGACTGCGCAAGAAGTCATGGAGCAGATTCCTTCCATATATAAATTGAAACTTCAGAACAGCACAGAGTAAGGATATCAAAAGGGTGGGTGGGATCTGTATAAATTCTGCAATTAAATATTTTATATTCTGTTTAAGAACATAGATCCTGAGAGCATCTAACACACACATCTCATAAAACCTACACTAGAACATGTAACTGAAATGAGTGGATCAGTTCTGTGCATGCTTTTTAAGGACAGAGTCATTTACATATGACCTTCTGTTAACCTGTCTCAGGTTGATCAGGTAAGGTTGGACATTTTGAAAATATTTGGACAGAATATTTATTTGTCTGTCGTATTGACATGTAAGATACAAACTGAGGCTTTGCTATGTCAAATAATAAAATGGTGAAAAGTTATTTAGCTGTTGGTTTTTATTTTAGGTCTATTACTGGTTAATCCAGTGGTTCTCAAAGTGTGGGGCGCGCCTCACTAGTGGGGAATACAGACATGACAGGTGGGGCGCAATGAACGGGAGGGAATTAGTGAAAGATAAAAGGAAAGTACCTATTCTAATTCGTGCTTTTCTTTATTGACAATAAAGATCGGACACTTTTGAAACTAAACAATCACACGCAAAGAAATGGATCATTAATACAAGTAAATTCAAATAACATCAGAGAAAAAGTGGAACCATAGTGCAACAGTAACGGTTTAACGTCGGCATTTTACTTGCAGAGGAACAATATATAAGGAAACATTCGGTATTATGTGTGTAATTTCATTTATTCCAATGTATATGCTGATGTTTCTTTATTTTTGTTAAAAAATTATATTTTATCAGGCAGTAGTTGTAAGGCATTTCTAGTTTCCAGTGTGGCAACAAAAACTTTTTGATCCTTCAGGCGCTGAACAGAAGGGAAGATCAATATCGTTCTACGCTTTTTGTTGGTGTGCGGCTTTTTGCGATGATCCTAAACCTTCCGTTGCGCCGTAGAGAATAATGGTGTTTATGCTTTTAAACATGTATAATTTAAGGCGGATGTAGCCTAAAGAAAATGTAGATTTATTTAACAGTTTATTTATGCAGCTATTGAATACGGAGATGCAAATATCAAACTAACTAAGCGGACACAAATTGGTGTTATGCGCTAAAATGCCCCCTGCCACGGATTGCCCCCTACATAATCTCTATCAAATCCTAGGCACATGACAGGCACGTGACATTTGTATTTATCGTCGATTAATACAAATGCACAAAAATGATTATTTTATGGCAAATTTATTTTGCAGGGGTTTGTCAATGTACAAATAAAAAATTATTTATATAAAGTAGGAAGACACTTAGAGACAACACACCCCAGTCACGTTATTAAGCCACTCGACTTCTTTGAAAGAAAGCTCTAGATAAGTGACAAAGTAAGCCTGTTATAACAATTGCATGTGTATTTTATCTGTTTTGAACTTGGTGTTATTTGATCTTATTGGTTTAGAAATTGATATCTCAATAAATAGTCAACTTGGCCGATTTCGTTATCATTTTGTTGACAAGTGGGGCTTAAAAATTCGCTCACCCCCTTAAGTGGGGAATGACAAAGAATGTTTGAGAACCACTGGGTTAATCAAACCCGCAAGTGATAAACACTTGGGCACAGATGTTCAGATGTTGGGCACAGATCGAGTTTGTTGTTCAAGTATCGTTGTTTTATTACTAAATAATAAGCATTGCAAACTTTACAGTTAGATTTGTGTGGTCAGTATAGTTTTGGTTTCTTTGTGAAAGTCAAATATTTTCCACACTCTTCATTATCACAATAATCATTTACTATGTTTTCTGATGCATAAATATGATAGTTCTTTACATTTTTCGGAAAGTTCGGTAATTAAAATGTACAAATATTTATCTTAATAAATAATAATGAATTTTTATATGAAACAATATAAATAAACTAATAAACGTCTGACTCTTGTTGAAGATCTCATCACATGGATGCCCCGTGTGTCTCTTTGGGATGCGTTTGCTGTCTGGAGATAGTTTTACTCCACCATAAAGACAGTTCTGGCCTCAACTGATGTTGACAGCTGTTTCTCTGAGGACTTTATTTGGCTATGATAGTTTAGGAGAGGAATTTCCTACAAGTCTACCTGAGCCTCCAATAACTACCTGGACTCCATATTACCATCAATAACATCAACTGTTATAGCTGAACTGCCTGCCACCTAACACAGTATGAATGCAGATCAATTCCTGCTCACTGTTTCATCCAAATGATGATGGGTTCCTTGTTGAGTCCGGTTCCTCTTAAGGTTTCTTTCTATTGCCATCTCAGGGAGTTTTTCCTTGCCATTGTCGCCCTCGGCTTGCCCATCTGACCATTTTGACATATTCATATTCACATTCCATACAAACTTTTTTATTGTGTAAAGCTGCCTTGCGGAAATTGTTAAAAGCGCTATAAAAATAAAATTGAATTAAATTGAATTGACACAACCCTGTTCACAACCCCCCAGAGGCATTTAATCCTTTGGTTATGCACATTCCTTGCCACAATAAAGGTTTCCTGGCCAGTTCCTCTTCTTTCAATCATGTATGTAAGGAATCGTGACTAAAGGGCACTGTTTTGTCTTTTGTAGTTTTTGTTTTGCAGACTCAGTTTTCCAAAAGGCACCTTGGTCAGGTGATGCGCGAGCACACCTGAACCGAGGTAGGTCATTAAATCTTCAATAAATAGCTGATTAGTCTGGGACAGTCATGCATTGAACGTTTGTACGTACTGTCAGTTAAGTGGGCATTTTGTTTTGTGTATTGTTTATATGTTGGTTTATTTTATATTGTTATTTTGTAGTTCATGTTATCCCATAACTACTAAGCATGTCCCCCGGCTAAATGTGTTTGTATGTGAGTCTTTGGTGTTGAAGTGTGTGTGGAGCTGATTTGGTGTTGAGTTATGTTGTGTGTTAGAGAAGATGTAAGTAGTTAGCTCTGTGTGTCCCTTGGCCTGGTTCAGTGTGTCCCCTGGCCTGGCTCAGTGTGTCTGTGTCCCGAGTCTCTAGTGTTATGGTGGCTATTTGGTAGGTGTAGCTAGTTGGATGTTTAGCTATATGGTACAGGTAGCTAAGTGTGTTAGGCTAAAGACATGTTTAGCTAATTGTCATGTGTAGCTGATTGCCACGTCTTTAGCCTTAGTCCTGTCTCGTGTCTCTCTTCTTGTCCCCGTTTTCAGCTCCATGCTTATCTTGAGCCTGTGTTGTGTTCTTAAAAAGGTGTCTCAACATAATGCTTATGTTTTGTGTAAAGGGTATTAGAGCCTGTGTTTTATCCTTAAGCAGGTGTCTCAACATAATGCTTATATTTTGTGTAACAGGTATTCAAGCCTGTGTTTTGTCAGTTAGGCATGTATTTTAATATAATGCTTATGTTTTGTGTCTTGTCCTCTAGCCTGGGTATAGGTCAGTTATGGGTCGTATAGTTTGAGTGTTTGTTTCTTTGTGATTCCTGGGGGGTAAAGTAGCTAAATAAAGCCAGACTTCCGCGCAAAAGTAAGACTCAAATTAGCGGCATCTCCAAATTAAGCCTCATGTCGTTCCACAAACATAGCTCAGCTGTAACTAATTGAGGCTTATTCAAAGCAGGCTTGCATAGTCTCACCTTGTGCGCGCGCCCGCGATATTTAAAAAGCCCAAATGGTACAGGTAAAACGCAGGCAGTTTTTTTTCTCCACTGCTGAGCAAACGCTGCTCATGTAGTTGTATGAGGAATACTCAGACACAATACATAAAAAAGGGAACACTGTGTTACTATAAATAAAGCCAGGAAAAAGGCTTGGCAAAAGATTGCGGACAGACTTAATGTATAAGTTATGTAAACGTTACAAGTGTATCTTGGTTACAGTGGTTAATGTATCACACCACTGCGGTTGCTGGTTCGATCCCTGTGGCTAACATGGACCCTTCTGTGTTGAGTTTACATGTCCATTTTATATTTTAATGTTCATTATTATTTGATCTCTGTAAATACTTTAAATTGAACCTGTATGAAATGTTCTGCACAGATAAGCATATTAGAAAAATATCTAATTTAAGCCTACTTGTAACCACGTAAGTGTAATATAACTAGGTTGTTAATAAGAGCTTTACTGGTGTGTGTGTGAACTCTACTGACCCAGTAGCCTAACCCTGGTCTTACATATTAATTCTTCACTATTACATCTCAATAGAAGCAATCTAAGTGGACAGCGAAGAACCTGGCAGCAAGTAAAAACTAAATATAAAAATATTTTCCATAATGGTAAGTAGCTTATAAAGAAATTGCAATATAATCTCAATAGTAGATTACAAATGTATAAATGTCACTGTAGCTGCCAAGAAAAAGAGGCAAACAGTAAACCTTGTTGCAGGATGTGCCCACACCACCGTCCCTGTCAGCAAAGAGTGAAGTGAGTAACTACCCATTATTACCAGCAACATACTTGGCGTCTTTGTGATGCATTATCTTTGTCACAGGATGTACAAGCCATTTACAAGCGGAAGCTGCTCCTGTCGATTGAAAGAGAAAAACTAAACATGAAATACCAAAAAGCTTCTCATACAGAAAACGAAGTTGGAGATCAAGAAACTTCTTTCTCCAGTACTTGGACTAACCTCCCCCCTAAAAAAAAAAAAAAATAAAAATAAAAAACCCTCTTCCCAGTTGTGTTGGACTTACAGTATGGCACTTAGTTATTAACCTAGTTAAGCCAGTGTAAGTATGTATCCAATGATGTAAACATTAAAGCACTTTTTGTAAGTCGCTCTGGATAAGAGCGTCTGCCAAATGCCTAAATGTAAATGTAAGAAACTACAGACTGAGGTAAGTATACATTGTAACAAGGCAATAGTACATGGTTCAAACTGGGTTTTTCATTTTCTGTTGTCTTTCTCTCCACAGCTGCAAGCAAAGGATGATTGACATGTCTGTTCTGAATGTGGCCAATTGGGAGTAATTGGGAGTTGTGAAACGCCACCACCAGCTGGTGATTTAATACACAGACATATTTTTGCACCTTGAATAAAGTATTCCAACTTGTTTAAATTATTATAATTTTTTATTTATATATTGGAAAAGTGTATTTTACATGAAAAGATGTTATGTTAATGTTTAAAAAAAGTTACTAATTGGACTATCTCTAGTTCTGAAATGCCATCTGTTCTGGACAATGTGAATAAAGGAATTAGTGCCCATTTTGAGCATGTGTTTTATTTATCCACCACTACATGAGCTGGGGGTTGGGGCTCAATCGTCACCAGTGGCTTTACATAAAATTACTGTCCTTGTAAAGGTCCCTTACAGTCCGTCCTTTCAATCTTTCCTCAAATTCAAATTTCAAATCAAATTCAAATTTTATTTGTCACGTACACAGTCATACACAGTACGATATGTAGTGAAATGCTTTTTCGACTACCAGTGACCTTAAAATAAAGCTGAACGCACCACCCTCTGTAGAGCTCGTCTGTCCTGCATGGTGCTGTTCCCGAACCAGGTTGTGATGTTTCCCGTCAGGACGCTCTCTATGGTGCAGAAGTAGAAGTTCCTTAGCACCTTGACGGGCAGTCTAAAGTCTCTCAAGCGTCTGAGGTAGTAGAGACGCTGCCGGGCCTTTTTCACCACGCTGTTGATGTGACAGGACCATGACAGGTCCTGCGTGATGTGAACACAGAGGTATCGAAAGCTGTCCACTCTCTCCACTGGGCTGCTGTTGATGACTGGGGTCTGGTAGTTCCTCTCCTGCTTTGTACAAAAGTCCACAATCAGCTCCTTTGTCTTGCTGACGTTCAGGAGGAGATTGTTCCTCTGGCACCATTTCTCCAGATTTCCTATCTCCTGTAGGTAGGCCGACTCATCGTTGATTGCGATTAGGCCCACCACGACAGTGTCGGCAGCAAACTTGATGACGGCGGTGGAGTTGGTAGTTGCCACGCAGTCGTGGGTGTACAAAGAGTACAGCGGGGGCTCAGAACACAGCCCTGGGGTGCTCCAGTGCTGAGAGTGAGGGAAGCTGAGACATGACCGCCCATCCTTACTGCCTGTGGTCTGCCAGTTAGGAAGTTGGAGATCCACTGGCACATAGATGAGCTGAGTCCCAGGTGCTCCAGCTTGGTGGTGAGTGTGGAGGGAATTATGGTATTAAATGCAGAGCTGTAGTCGATGAAAAGCATTTTCACACAATTCCCCTTCCTAGCATCCAGGTGAGTGAGTGATGTGTGGAGGAGGTGAGAGATGGCATCATCAGTAGAACGGTTGGGGCGGTATGCAAACTGTAGTGGGTCGAGTGTGTCTGGTAGTGAAGAAATGATGAAGTCTCTGACCAGGCGTTCAAAGCACTTCATCACTACTGAGGTGAGAGCTACAGGACGATAGTCATTAAGAGAAGCAGGTTGAGGTTTCTTTGGGACAGGAACAATAATGGACTCTTTGAAGCATGTGGGAATCACCGACTGAGATAAAGAGATGTTGAATATCTCAGTGAACACAGGTGCTAGCTGGTCTGCGCAGGCTCTGAGGATACGGCCTGAGATGCCGTCTGGTCCTGCTGCTTTCCTGGTGTTCACTCTCTTGAAGGCTCTCCTCACGTCATGCTCGGTGATGATGAACGTGCTTCCGGCGCTGGCAGTGACTTCCTGTCTGCAGCCGTTAGCGCCGCTAGCATTGCTAGCGTCTTTAACTGCAGCCTCGAAGCGAGCATAGAAAGTGTTTAGCTCGTCTGCCAGAGTCACGTCCGCGTTCGTCATACCGGTTGTTGGTGCTTTATAGTCCGTAATTATCCTTAATCCCTGCCACAGGTTCCTAGAGTCACTCTATTGGAGTTGTGACTTTAGTTTTCTCCCGTAGCGCTGCTTCGCCTCTTTCACCGCCTTCCGGACGCTGTATGACACAGCCTTATATGGTTCCATGTCCCCCGACGCGAGTCCCGTGTTGTAGGCAGCGGTGCGAGATTTCAGAGCGTCGCGGATGGTTTTATCCACCCACGGCTTCTGGTTGGGAAACGTTTTAATAGTCTTTTTTTCCACGGTATCATCCGCTAGTTTCCCAATGAATCCCACAACCGCTTCCGTAAACACGCTGACGTCATCATCGGAGCTGTTTCTGAACATGTAACGTGGCCACCGATTGGTCCGTCTAGCGCGCGACCTCCCTCTGAACCGGAACTTTCTGTTTCAGCCTTTGTTTGTATTTTGGCATGAGGAAGATGGCGGCGTGGTCGGATTTACCAAACGGTGGGCAAGATTGTGCCTTGTAGCCGTCCTTGACCGTAGTGTAGCAATGGTCCAGTGTCCTTTCGCCCCTGGTGGGGCAGGTGATGTGCTGATAAAAGTTTGGCGCTGCGCGTTTGAGGTTGGCACTATTAAAGTCCCCCGCCACAATAAGCGCAGTGTCCCGGTGTTGTGTTTGTTGTTGTGTGAGTGCCTCATGCAGCTCGCCTAAGGCAGTGTCCGTGTCCGCTTGTGGTGAAATATAAACGGCGCTGATTATGACCGATGTAAACTCCTGAGGAAGGTAAAAAGGACAACACATGATGGACAGTAGTTCCAGGTTTGGTGTGCAGGAGCGTGTGAGAGGAACAACACACCAGCTGCTGTTCACCATTAAACACACGCCGCCTCCCCTTGACTTCCCCGAGTCCCGCGTCCTGTCCATGCGGTGAACCGAGAAGAACTCGGCCGGCTGGATGGCATGGTCCGGCACCGCTGGGTTCAGCCATGTCTCGGTGAAGCAGAGGAGATTGCAGCCCCGAATGTCTCTCTGGAACTTTATCCTGGCCCTGAGGTCATCGAGCTTGTTTTCCAGT
The DNA here is from genome assembly GCF_024256425.1 of Clarias gariepinus. Taxonomy (NCBI): domain Eukaryota; kingdom Metazoa; phylum Chordata; class Actinopteri; order Siluriformes; family Clariidae; genus Clarias; species Clarias gariepinus. The sequence goes on from NC_071117.1 coordinate 22,558,354, forward strand.
GACTGGACATTGGCAAGCAGGATGCTAGGCAGAGGTGTGGGGTGTGCACGGGCTCTCAGCCTGTTCCTGACGCTGGCTCGTTTCCCTCGGGGCTGCCGCTTCGCGTCACGTCCTTTGTTTTCCCTCAGGATCTCACTCGGCCAGCTCGGATCCGTAGTTAAAAACATTAAATTGTGAGTACATTGTATACCAATAGAAACAAGAGTGTCTCTATCATAACTAATGTACTCCATGGTGATGATTTAGCCGGTTTAAAGTTACTGAAAGATATCTTAAAAAACGAAAACAAAGTAAAATAGGTCGGAGCAGTCGTGACGGCAGGTGACCTCACCGGCGCCAGCTGGTATGTCCTTCCACTGCACCTCCACCAACACTGTGGGCAGTTTCTCCCGGCGTATGGTTGCTATATTGTGTAGTACAGCACAGGCACCCACAATGTTGCATGCTCGGTCCGGCCTTACTCTAAGGCCCTTCAGGCACTGGAATCTGCAAGGGTTAAAGCAGTGATATCTGTGTTAACCTAAACTTGCTTTGCAATAGTTGTGAAATGTGTACAAATTTTAAACCTGGATTTAATTGGCTGAAGGTCATTTTTATCCGTGCCCTTGTTTTCGAGTGGGCATTGTTAAATTGCCTTTCTGCCTCAGTATGAGGTTCTGGGTAAGAGGTTAGGAGGGATGGCATGCAGGCATAACCCCTGTCCCCAGGCAGGACTCCATTAAACTCCCCTGCAAAAGAAGGTATCAATTACTTATGATGTGACACTCCTACAGTTCAAGCCCCCCCCCCCATATATATATATATATATATATATATATATATATATATATGAAAACTTATAAAGTTATGTGTGCCTACTGACTGTTACAACTTTTTCTCTTTTAAAATTATGATCACTAGTTTCCATGAAAAATGCTTGTAAAGTAAAAACCCTTGCTTGAAATGTTCTCTTGCCTTCTGCAAACCTTTGTGCCAGTGAGAATGCTCGAAAGATGCTGGAGTCATGGACAGAGCCTGGCCATTTTGCCTCAACATTAGTAATTAGGCAGTTGCTGTCACAGATCATCTGAACACAGAGTGGATTTAGTTATATAGAATATTTTGTCTGGCAGAGCATTAATTTAAGATTGCTCAATACATGAATTGATAAATTTATTAATTTCTGATTTTCTGTTTTCACTAATTGCATTTCATGTTTGACCTTTTTTAATATGCTTACAATTTTATTAAAATTATTTTAGGGATAATTCAAATGCTGAAATATGATTTTTATAGGCTTAATAATTTTTTATTATACGACATGATTAGTGAGAGCACGGAAATTAAACTGACGGAACAATCTTTAGGGAATATATTCCCACATGTCAGAGATTCTTTGAGACACCGCTTAAATAAGCGAGACAGTTAACCTGATCCCGAGCAGACTTGTTCGGAGGGTTAAGTTACCATGGCAACTCAGCGGGGATTTATTTAAGACATGTTGATGGAACGGAACTCTCACTTAAATAAAAAACCTTAATCCTGCTCCGTGGAATACCCCCCTGTTTTGTGTTATATCCGGAATAAAGACTCTTGTTTAAAAACTTCCCTCTGCGCCTATGCCTGCCCTTTTCTGCCCACGGCATTAACAACCAATACCACCCATTCATGACAATGTACTTTTAATGGCAAATCAAACTGGGAGACTCCAATCTGAAAGAAAGACAGTACTGTTGCAGCACGATTGTTTGAGGCACATCTCAAATAAGTAACCGTTTTGCTGAATCTTTTCAGTAAATTCTATAAATTTGTGGCAGTACAGAGAGTCTTTTTATTTTATAATTTTATTGTCAAATTATGACCTCTTGTAAATCAATATTAATGGGTCACAAGATTTAATGGGTTTACAGTAACAATTCATTTTACTTGTTTACACCACATGTTTTGTAAAATTTTATATTTAGCCCCACATTAGGCTATATCAGTGTATTGATCAAATTATTCATTAGACCACACATGTACAAGACCTCATACAATATACGTCTAGAGATTTTTTAGCATCAAATCTAGCATTGTTGCCTCCTTTTTTGGTCGTCAGTTGTAACAAAATCACACAGCCCTTGCTCTGCCTTCTTGCATGCATTACATGACTGCTCAAGCCCTTTAGATAGATAGATTTTATTTAAAATTTGACAAGACAAGATATTGCAACACAAAATGCTGAAATGTGTCAAATATACACATACTCCAAAGACAATAAACTACTTAATAAAACAAGTAAAATAACTAATATACAAGTTATATAGTAAAATGCAAGCAAAATAAAATACAGCATGATGGGTTCAACCCCCTCTGTTGCATGGGCGGCACCATAAAGCACAGACATAAGGCGATGTCTTATGGCACAAAGGATAATTTATTAAGCAAAATGGGGAAGGAAAGGGTTAAAGGAGGGAGGTTGGAACAAAAGGGAAGGACAGAATGTGCAGGTCTGGTGGGCAGTGCCCCATCGGTTTTGGATCCTCTCCAACTCCTCAGAGAAACACTTTACTTGCTCTGTTATTCAGATAGCTCCTTACAATAAGCCAGAGGAGTCGTCTGACATGCAAGTCAGCTAAGGAGTGTAGTAGTCGACAATGATAGATTGTGTCAAAAGCTTGAGTGAAATCAAAAACAGCATGTATATCTATTTTGGGGGAGCTGTTAAGTGCTTTATGCCAGTTCTGCAGTGTTCAGATCTATTCCTCATAAAGCCATGTTGCAATGGTTCGATCTTAGTAACTGTATCTTCTAAAATGGCATTTCTGCAGATTCCTTTAAAGACTTCCAACACATCTGACCAGTGAGATCTGGTGATAAGCTGCTGAAAAAAAGCCCCAAGGGTTACGTCTGTAGCCCCAGTTCCCTGAAGGGGAATGAGACGTCGCGTCATGAAGTGACAGCTATGGGGATTGCTTCCAGAAATCGTGTCTTAAAGACATATCTAATCAACTTCACATTTACGACGTCATCCCCTTAGCGACGCAACTGCATCTGACTTTGGCATGTGGAAGAGTATAAATAGGTGCCAGACAAACCTACTACAGCTTCCGAAGTTCACAAGCGCTCAGGCGCATATAGGTATGGCAATGTGACACATGGCCCAGTTCCCCCTTTAGAGAACTGAGGTTACAGACGTAACCCTAGAGACGTTCCTTTTTAGGAGAACTTTGAGCCGCGTCACGAAGTGACAGCTATGGGGACAAAATGCCCACTCCGCCATGCTTATAGGTGCCTGGCCGGACCCGAGAGCACCTGAGAGGACGGAGTCAGGTCAAGGTCGACGGCGTAGAATTTAACAAATGTGTTCGGGGTGGACCACTCTAGGTCCGCCGGGAGCAGTGGGACAGGGGGAAAAGCATACAGCCGTCTGCGTGGCCACTGATGCACTAAAGCATCCAGACCTAGAGGCCCTGGATGTACACAGGAAAACCAGAGTGGACAATGGGTCGTGTCGGAAGACGCAAACAGTTTGACCGAGCTCGCCTCCAGATCATCTCGACCACCTCTGGGTGCAGGCATCACTCCATTGCTGACAACCTCTGTCTGGACAGAAGGTCTGCCCCCTGATTGAGGCACCCTGGGACGAACATTTCTTGTAATGAGAGGAGCTTGCCCCGACCCCAGGAGGATCTGTGATGCCAATTTGCACAGTGAGCGTGAATGCAGACCCCCCCCAATCATTACAAACACATGCTGGCCCCTGACATCTGGAAGGAAGTATTTCAACTTTAACCAGACTGCCATAATTTCAAGAGCATTTATGTGCCAGTTGCGCTGATGTTCCTTCCATAGGTCCTATGCGGAGTGACCCCTGTAGATCGCTTCCCATTCTGTTCGTGAGGTGTCTGTTGTCAGTCTTAGATGGTGGCACGTGGCGCCCAGAACCTGGCCAGAAACCCAGGCTTCTTCCATACCCTTAGCACCCAAATACAATGGGATGTACGGACTTCCTCTGAAGAAGAAACCCTTGGTCTGGAGCCACTACTTGAAGGCCTCATGTGCCGTATTATGCTTGATGCTGCTGCCATGAGGCACAGCAGCTGCTGGAAGCTCCTCACAGTGACAGCGAGGCCTAGTCTGATGCCCTTGACGGCAGGAAAAGTGACTGGATGCGAGCCGGCGTAAGGCTGACATACGAGTGGTGTCCCATATGACGCCCAGATAAGAGGTGACGCATGAAGGCGTAAGCACACTCATTTTGGCATTCAGCTGTAACCCCAGCACTCTTCTGTAATCGAGAACTAAGTCTCGATGACGGGCCACCATTTCCGCAGAGTGGGCAAGAATCAGCCAATCGTCTATGTAATTCAGGACTCTGATACCTGACAGACGAAGTGGGGCGAAGGCTGCATCCACTACTTTTGTGAAAGTGCTGGGTGACTGGAAACTAGGCTAAATGGAAACACCCGATACTGGTATTCCTCGCTCCCAGAGGCGAACCTCAGGAACTTCTGATGTTAGGGAAGGATGGAGATGTGGAAGTACGCGTCCTTCAAGTCTATCGTGACAAACAAGTCGCCTGGGTGGATCTGGGTCACAACGTGCTTGAGCGTTAGCATTTTGAGCTTGTACTTCCTCAGACTGCAGTTCAGAACTCACAGGTCCAGAAAGGGCCGCAGTCCCACATCCTTCTTGAGGATTATGAAGTAATGGCTGTAAAAGCCACACTCTCTTTGGGACTGAGGAATCCTTTTTAATAGCCCCCTTCGCCAGGAGAGCCTTCACCTCCTCTTCCATCACCTAGTCCTGCTCCGGTTTCACTAGTGTACCTAGTACGCCACTGAACCGGGGTGGGGGGCTTCTGAACTGAATCCCTCTCCCACTGTACGCAGAACCCAGTAAGACACATCTGGAAGAGCTTTTCACTCGTTCATGTGTTCTACTAGAGGAACCAGCCTGACATGACTGTTTCCTGGTGATGGGGGCTCTGAAGAGCTGAGTGGAGCCAAGCTCTTGGCTCCTGGTTGAGGTCACCGGGAAGGAGCGGTAACAGCCACATGGGCTAATAAACGCTGAACCCCTCGGGGGAGCCACCGCGACCTGGACCCATCAGGGTCTTGGGCCTTTGGTGGCAGTGCTCCTGGCCATGATAACTTGGCGTAGATCTTGGCCAGAGGAGGGCTGCCACCCAGAGCGCCGCCTACTCCGCCTGCCTGAGCCTTTCTGCTTCTGTGGGGGCTGACGAGTAGCGACACAATGAGAGGACCTTGAGCTAGTGGTGCGCTGATCAGTGGCGGCATGCACATAATCAGCTCAGAGTGGGAATATGCTGGAGAACGCTGCCTCGTTCTTCTGAGACCTCCGGGTAGTAAAAAGCCCGGAAGGTGAGGTCGGCGCGTCCAGCAAAAGCTTCCGATCCTTTTCCCCAAAGGACACCAAGTTGAGCCACAGATGCCTGTAGGCAACAACATTAGCCACCATAGATCTACCCAGGCACCGTGCGGGCTCCTTAGTCGCGCTAATAGAGAGATCAGTGGTGCGACGCAGCTGCTCAATTGCATCATTGCGATATTACAAACTTCCGTGTGGGTTCTGTACTTAAATTAAACCAAAAACAACTCAAGAAAACAGGCTCAGGCTCTATATTCCAGCGTTTTCCAGTTTGGACTGCATTGCCCACAAAGCAAAAGTCCAAAGCATTGACCGCACTGGACTACACTCCCGTGGCTATATCCCACATGTGTTGTGAAGACACGCCCCACAGAACTGCGGGGGCGGGCTCAGCAGAGATCATAAGCATTTAAAGGAACATACACTGAAATAGGTTGCTGAGAACAGAGCAGAGTTTTTTTTTTTACACAACCACTGAGAATTTTTTAATTAAATATATTACAAACTTTTCATTAGGACCCTAAAGATCATATTAACATTTACTTAACATGTTTATGGATGATCCCTTTAAGCACCCAAGGAGTAATGCAGGCAGGACCAGAAACCTTCGCTGCATTCAATTTTATTCACTCAAGGTTCTTTATGTGGACAGAAAAACATTTTTGAGGTCCTGTTATAGTCGAGTAACTAAACAGATGGAACAATAGACTTAGAAATAGTAGCTAGGATACTGTATGTTACTGCTATAATTTATAATGAATACACTACACATTAGTACCTAACTCATGGCGATAAATTTATTATGTATCAAATATATCATTTGCAGTAAAATTTCACTGATTCCTTTAATACTTGCACTGTCCCATCCTTGTTGTGATGGCTCCCGGATTTAATGGCATTCAGGGGTTTTCCTTTAAATGGTGACCAATGACACATATCTAGTCTTTCCCCATAAAGCCATTACTCAACCTCTTCCCTCTCACAGTGAATAGCACGACAACATACATTTATCAGCAATACCACTAACACTGTAAAATATTAACATTTTCATTAACATTTTCCCTGTCACGAAGGCGGAGACTCTTGGGCTTGGTGGGTGGATCCAGAAGCAGGTGCAGAAGCAGCACGCGAGTAGCTCTGGTCGAACACCGTAGGGGCGTGACTGAGTCAGCAGGTGCGCGCGCTCGGGGCCTTGAAATCCGTATGCGCGGAGTGAATGCAGAGGCGTGGCGGTGTGCCGTAGTAGGGAGAGCGTGAGCTTGAGTCTGAGCCGTGACTTAGTGGACAATTGATGACGCATCGTAGCTGGGAAACGTGGAACGTGGGGTGGATCCGTCGCATGGACGAGGGGAGTAGAAGTCGAACTGCACATGGGTTGATTATCCTGGTGATGGTGAAGGGTCCGATGAAACGGGGGGAGAGCTTGCGTGAAAGGGTCCTCAAGGGAATGTCCTTCGTGGCGAGCATGACTCGGTCTCCTACCCGGTATCTGGGGGCCTTGGTGCAGTGGCGGTCTGCCTGTTTCTTATAAGAGGAGCGGGTTCGTAGCAGGGTGCGTCTAGCGCGTAGCCATGTTTGCTGCAGCAGCGGATGAAGTGTTGTGCTGACGGGGTCTCCACCTCTAGTTCCTGGGCTGGGAAGAGTGGAGGTTGGTAGCCTAAGCAGCACTGGAACGGGGACAAGCCTGTCGACGAGGAGGGCAGAGAGTTGTGGGCATACTCAACCCAAGGGAGGAATCTGCTCCAGGTGGTCGAGTCCCGAGTTGTCATACAGCGGAGGGAAACCTCTAGGGCTTGGTTCATCCGCTCGGTTTGTCCGTTGGACTGAGGATGGAATCCAGACAATAGACTGGCAGTCGCCCTGAAAAGCGAGAGGTGAAATAACTCACCCCAAAAGCGAGAGGTGAACTGAGGGCCCCGATCCGAGACGACGTCTGTTGGCAGACCATGGAGGCGAAACACGTGGAGGACTAACTGCTCCGCAGTCTCCTTGGCGGAGGGCAGCTTAGGGAGTGGGACAAGGTGCACTGACTTGTCTCTCATTTGGCCGGGGGACTCCGACCGCCGTGGCTCCGCGAGCACATCAGGTTAGTGGCACCAGTTTCCTTTTCCGAGGCACTGCGCGAAGCCGAGCGTGCTGAGCCCATAATGACTACCGCTGCAACGTCCTCAGGCCTTCTTTGAAGTCCCTGGGCCGCGTATCATTTGCCCTGTTTGCATGCCGCACTTCCGCGTTGTTGTGCGCTCGTCTCACTCACACCGCGTAGTAAAATCCACAGTAAACTACCAAACCCCAAGTATTTTATAGCGCGGGTTGCAAGCCCGGGATCTTTAGCAAGGAGAGCTCTTCTTCACCATTCGTGCCTAATTCCGCGGCCCCGCTGCTTCGCATATCTGAAGGGGAGGCCGCCTAACTAGTGAGCGAGGAGCAATATTGATTTGGGCGCACGCCGTGACAGGCTGAAAAAAAAACTATTGTCCTCAAAAATTTAACAGATGAGGACTCTGATTAATGTGCAAAAACTATATAATAAAACTATATAAGACTACATGCCTTTATAAAACTCAACTTTTATTTAAGCGCACTCACAATAACGAAAAAACGTGATTTTGAAAATGTTTGAAAGCAAATAAGGTGCGCTGTTTTGTATTATTTTTGGTGAACTTGAGCGCGTCAGAAAATGAACGCAAACGTTTTTTTAAATGGTCAGAGTCTGCTTGCTGTTTTCCTGACGCGTTCATAATCATTAGTCTACTTCTGCCAGTGCGCTCTGGAAAACTTTATGCATGCGGCTGAGCGCTGATTAAAACTATGTAGTAAATTAAAGAGGAGAATCACAATGCCGAATCGAAGTCTTTGTCGTTTGAGCCCAAACCTTATTTAAATTAAATTAACAAATATTATAAGTAAAAAAAACAATAGCCCACGTTTAGAAACCGTTTATAAATTCTTTCCGACATGAGTTGGCCCGGTGTTATGCGCAGAGCGCAGGGAGATTTCCTGAAGCTCCGAAATCACTGGGGCATTTTTTTTAAATAGATACTATCTTTAATAACTGATGGAGGTTTTAAGCTGTATACACACGCATTTTTGAGGGGTTTAAAACGAATTAGTAAGTTCGAGCAGACCTACATGAAAGGTGAGAAGTGAGTAACTGAGCGCGCTGTCGCATTGTATATACTGTACAACACGCGTTTATCAACCTTTTGATAAAAACGCTGCCTTTTGTAAAGTGAAAGTCATGAACAGTCATGAATTCACAATCACATCACATTCCAGCTATTATTTCCAGCCGTGGTTAAATAATGGATAAAATAATTATTAAATGCTGGACACAAACAGCAAATATGATGATTATTATAAAAAGCCCGAAGAAGTTCGTGTTCATAAAATAATATTTACTTAATAATATAATATATATAGTTCATTCATGTTTTCTGATGATGTCGACACATTTTTACGTTTTAAATAAGATATGTTGGCATATTCACGAATCAGGACATTCGCATAGTTAAGACTATCAGATAGCCTACTATCAGGAAATCAAATTAATTTCAATACCATTTAAACCGAGACATTGCCATGTGTTTCACTGTTTTGTCCCTGTAAAAACATTACAAAAAATATATAAGAAATTTATTAAGAATTTTAAAGCACAAATTTGGACATCTCATTTCATCATTATGAAAATAATATGAAGCACATATACACACATTCATCATGAAAGATCTGTTGTAAAGCAAAATAAAATTCATGTTTGCTTCAGCGTTGGAAACAATATTGTTTTAGGCTAAGTAATTATACACAGTTCTTTGTTGTACAGTACTTGGTCCGGCTTAGTCCTTCCATGCGCCATCTGGCGGATATTCAGAGCAGCACAACACATTTATTTAAATTCCTGAATGTTGCTTACGGCAAGTCGCGGCGTGCTGTGCGCTAAATTGCGGCATCTCGCGGGAAAACACACGCAGTCTTAATGGCCACATCTGTACTGCTTCACATCCCCATGAACACATTGTACATTGACCAGATTAGCAAACGTAACATGTGACATGTGGCTTCTTTCAAGCAATGTTAATGAGCTACCAGTGTCTAACAGAGCATTTAAACTTTGTCCATTTACAATAACTGGAACATATTGTGTATTGTGTGAACTGTTCAACTTAATGTCCTCCTTCCTTGGGACAGAACAAAACCCTGTCAATTTAGTTTTACGAACTGGACACACTGTTGCTTTTTGACCTGGTTGTTGACAATAATAGCAAACGAGTCTTTTTTCTGGAGCTACCTTCTGTGTACAAGCAACATTTAAGTCAACATGAGGGCCATCAGGGCCACTGATAGAACCTTTAAAGTAACCTTTCATGGATTGCGTGCGCTGACTACCACGGTGAGCATTTATGTACTGCTGAGCTAGTTTAGCAGCTTCTAGTTCAGTTGTTGGCTCATGATCATTACGATCTCACCGATCTCCTCCTTGTTGTGCAGCTCAGGCCTCACGCAACGCCGGTACAAGTTCTGCAGCCGATGGTAAGTTTCAGTTTGTAAACAGTGGAACAAGACGATAACTTTACTCGTCCTGTGGCCACCTCTAGGTTTTAGCCAGACGCTCGAAGCGACGCAAGATGTTCTCAATGTCCTCCCACTGTTGGAAGACTGGCAGCTTTGGCTCTGATTGTAGCGTCAGCTGGCTGCTGGGCCTCATGTCAGTCGGTGTATCTCTGTGTCTTTGATAAGCTGTTCTCCTGTGCTGAGCTGGTGTTGGGAGCTCCATCCGCGGGCTCTCGCCATCACCCGATTCCTCAGCTGGTCGAACAGCTTTCAGAATTGATTCTGCAGTTCTAGAAGATAACGCTGCTCTCTCTGCTCTTGTGCGTTTAGGAAGTCACGCATCACAGCATACATCTCACCTTCAGATGATGCTGCTGGAGAGACGGGTCTGTCTTGCGATGACGTGGACTTGGGATGAACAGTCGCGAGATCCTCCTCTCTCTCTTCCTCCGTAGAGTCGACAGTGTCCCAGGCCCCATCCTTCTTAGCCACAGCTTTGGACTGGGAGCGAAGCCCCACTTTAGGCTTCCTGCCTCTCATCACTGTCTTGCGAGTAGCCATCCCACTTTTGACACCAATTGTGAGACGACTGCACTTTGCCAACCAACGTCCAGCAAAAGGGTTCACCAACACCCGAAAAAAAAAGAGGGGAAAAAAGATTAAAAAATGATCCAAAAATGATGGCAATACTCGCACTGGTGTTAAGTGAAAGGTGATAATTTATTTACAGTGCTTAAGAGAAGTCTCGGTGGAAAACAAAACCAATACCAAAGCTATATACAAAGTAGCAAAATAACACCATACAAAAAGGAAAAACAAACAAACAGATAAACGTATGCACACTTCAATTGTGAAATATAGCTCCCGGCACCACAGTTGCACGCTCGCTGGCCAGGTAAACCGACCCTGCATACTTTCTTTTATAGTTCAAACCCCGCCCACCTCAGAACAAACCAAGTAAAATTACCAGAAAAGGAAAGTATGCCATGGTAAGTATATACATTTGTTTGTGCAACACACATAATATAAATATAGTTAGGCAGCCACTTTATGCTCTTTTGGTCTTAGTCATTATATACTTAAATAACAGAAACAAACATTACAGACTAAACACAAACGTTCATACTACCCTTTATGACAAACAATGGATGAGTCGGCTTCTGGTTGCTTTGCGCCGGCGCGTAGTGATTCTGACACTATATCTCGTGTAGTGTCGCCCGTGTTAGGCGGCCGATGGTAGGAAGCAATGCGGAAGACTGACTAAAACACTGAACAAACGCTAACAAACACTGAACACCGGCAAATACACAAAATATACAAAACACAAAACAATTACACAAAATATACAAAACACAAAACAATAGACAAATCAAATATGTGTGTGTTGGTATGCACAGCGTGGATTATTTTTGAGGAATGGAAATGGAGTGGATATGTTCGTGTGTATGTAAAACCAGTATACAAACGGCGTGCGTGTGCACCCGCATCACCTCCGCATGGGGATTACGGAGGAGGAGTGAGGTAAGACGTGATTGTGTGTGTGTGTGCGTATGTATGTGTGTGCTGTGCAAACCGACAGGGACAAGTCACTTTGTGACACGCACAAACCCAAATGCAGTCGCTGCACATAAAAGTAACATACCGCTGCGGGTCGACAAAGTCTTGATTTTTGGGTCAAAACTGTCCTCCTGGGGTGACCTTGTTTGTGGTTTGCAGTACCATGAGCATCGCTTGCCCTCTGAGGCCTCCAGGTCGGGTTGGCTGGTGATAATTATTGTCAATGGATCTCGGGCTTCCTCTACATCCAAAATCCTCAGCTTTTTTCCCCAACATCAAATGAAAAACTGGAAAGCTCTCAGACGACTTATTAAAGCGCATGCTCATTAACTGATGCTGGTGTGCAAAACATGATTTTTAAATGCATTTTAAATCAATTTTAAAAACTACATTTATAATGCTAATAACATCATTTTATTTACATTGGTAACTGTAATCAAATTACATGCATTTAAAATGTAATGCATTACATTACTGCGTTATTAGGAAAAGTCATTAGATTAGACTTAGAGAGTGAATTGCTATCTTATTGTTAACACTTGTTGAGATACTCGTGCACAGGACACAATTTCTTGTGCACATCAGGTATCTGATTGTTTTCTTTACACAGAGCATATTGTGACATAAGTGAACTATGCAACCCCTTTTAAAAAATACCCTTTAGTGTATTACAAATATATTAAACTTTTGATAGTACATTGCAAATATACTAACAAAAAGTTGTACTATCAGTTAATATATAAAAAGTATACTAACATCATGCTTTTACCAAATTTGGGAATTAAACTTTAAACATACTTTAAATAATTGTATTATAATACACTTTTCAAAATTATATTGTAGGAAAATATACTTTAGGTGAAAGATTGGTCTAATTTTCAAAGCACACTTATTTCAACTTTGTTTAAAAAATTTATTTGGTATAAAAAAATATTTAAAAAATATGCTCGAAATAATCGTTGTAACAATATATAGAAAGTATATGTTAGAATACAAATGTTAATATACGGTAGTCTCAGTATATTTTCAGGTGAATGTACTTATTTATGTGCACTACTCTCTAGTATCCATGTGCTCTTTCTGACTCATTTTTGCACATTGAATCTCCCTCACGCGAGCTCCTAAACTCGTTTTTGCACACTGAATCACTTTTGCGCAGTCAAGATAATTTGTGTGTTTGACCTCTAGAAGTATAACAGCATGCTAATGCTGCAATAAGAATATACTCATAGTATATTAATCATGTATTTGTAACACAGTAAAAATTGCTGCAATGTACTTATAATACATTAAATATATACTTAAATTTTATTAATTACTGTCAGGTATGTACGTTAGTACACACACAGCCATATACTTTAAGTGTAAAGTATACTTAATACACTTACAATTACAAATTACAAATGACAACTTAAATGCACTAAGTACAAAATTAGTTGTTTCAAACTTTAAGTATATGTACACTTAAGTATGCTTTGGCATGCTAGGATTTTTTTTTTTTACATGGGAACAACAATATTAACAAGTATCCAAAACACAGTTTGTTTGTTTTTTTATGACTAGCGGTTTGTGTTGGTGTTTGATAGGGAATGTTAGTGTCCGCCTTCTGTTTACAATAATTGAAAAAGCTTGTGTTTAATGGAAAACATCTGCGTTAAATGAGAAAATCTGTGTTTGTGTTTAATTAAGAATGTTCATCTCAAAGGGAGAATGTTGCTGTCTAATACAGAAAATGCAGCATTTTTTAGATGTTTTTTTTTTCTTTGTAAAATATCAATGTTTGAATCTTTTGAAGTTTTGTCAGGTCTCAATTTTTTTAGGTGCACTTGAAAATATTTAATTACGTTTTGGACCATGTGCTTTTCAGGTTTCCATGAATAATAAATCATTGAACACCTAGAGGAAAAAAATCACTTGGTTACATATCTTTTGGCTGCATATGTGTCTCCATCCCTTTTTAACTGCTCTGTATTAGTCTTCTTATGCTGCTGAATTCTTGTATTGGTTGTATGTTATTGGGTGTTTTATATTTATTTTTATTGTTTTGTCTACAGCAACAAAAAACATGTGGAGCATTTAATTAGCACAATGTCCCCATGTCATTGTTTATATGCTATATATTTTTAATAACGTTGTTCTGCTATTCCGCTCAGTTCACATAAAAGGAAGCACTATCCGTGCCAGTTTTATTACTGGAGCACTAAAAACATAGTCTTGCAGTCATTTACAGTAAGTTACCTTGAATTGTAATCCATATGCAATGAGTGGTGCATGTCAGAGCAAGTAGCGTGTGTGCGTGTGTCAGAGCACACAAAATTAAATTTGATTAAGTGGTAGGGGAGGGATAAAAAGTGCTTGGACTTGCAAATTTACTGCGGTGGTAAAAATGTGGAATCAGCAAATTGGCTGAGTTGGCGGATGGGCAGTTGAAGCACTGATAAAAACAGAGTAGGAAAATGAAGAAAAACAACTGTACTGTGACAGAGGCAAAATAGTACATTTTTGCCAAGCTTGCATCATTTAAATATGTTTAGAGTGTACTGGTGTCACAAAGTGTTGGTATGAATGTGTCAGAATAGGAGTGCATCAGTATGACAGTTGTTTAGTGTGACAGTACATAGATGTCACCATGTATTAGTGTGATAAAGCATTTGTGTGACAGTTTAGTTGGTGCTCAGGTTATAGAGCCCCCACCAACCAAAAAAAAAAGGCAAAGACAAAGTCCGAACCCAACCGAAGTGAAAAAAGTATAAATCCTAGCATGCCAAAGCATACTGAAGTGAACTTGCAATCAGCTTAATAACTAGTATATTTGAAGTTTGCTATTTTGGAACAACTAATTTTGTACTAAGTGCATTCAAGTTGTAATTAGAATTTACAAAAGTGTAAAAGTGTTTTAAGTGTATTAAATGTGCATTTTTGTGCTAAGGTGTAACAACTTTAAGTATACTTAATAAACTTATAGTATAAGTAACGTACATACCTGACACAGTGTAGGGAATATTTAATTTTTAGTGTGTTTTATGATATGCTGTGTGCGTGAGAACTGCACTATCAATAAACACATTCTATAGTAGTTTATGTAGTAATTATAGTAGTTATAGTAGTTTATCTTTTATAAATATTCCAGACCAGATGTAAACGTTTTTGCACCCACCTATTTTAAGGTTCTTGTGTGTGTGCATATACTGTATATACTCCTGTCTCACACAACTTTGAACATCTCACTGCGGACAAGCAGAATACAGACTGAGCACTGAGAAAACAAAAGAGGTCTACCAAAATTCAAGAAATACTTACACACAGTAATGAATAAAATTTAAGTATATCTTTTATTTATATATATAGGCAGTTTGCGAGTGTTCGCAAACTGGCTATATATAAATTGGCACCAATACACACAATTTCTCTGGAATCCTCTTACTTTTCAAGATCTTGCTAAACAAACTAGTAAGAAACTCTACTGCCACCTCTCCTAAGCACTTCCATACCTCCACAGGTATGTCATCAGGACCAACAGCTTTTCCATTCTTCATCCTCCAGCCATGTGCCAAAGATACACCCAAATAACTGCAGAGGCAGCGAAACCAGGCTCAAAACTCGAGTGTATTGAGACCACAGAGTGAACATCCAAGGAAGCACACAACGTGTTAGCAGCGCTGAAAAACGCCAAAAAAACAAAGGTAAAAACTAAACTTAAGTTTAAAAAACAGCCTTCGGGTTACTAAAATAGTCCAAATAAAAACAGCAGCAAAAATAGCAGCAGGAGAAGTGGCGCACAGCCAGCGCCAGCGTCCTCTCCCTCCAACAACCAATCCCGGAGTACTCATAGGAAACCTAAAATTTAATTATATATATATATATATATATATATATATATATATATAAATATATATATATATATATATATATAAATATATATATATATATATATATATATATATATATATATATATAAGTGCCATTTTAATTCAAATCCAACATTTTAATAGTTAGTGATTGGTGCATGGGCGTCAACTCGCATGTTCTATAATATTCCGTTGTCATTTATATTGCCGTTGTTTTAGAGCCCTTTAATAAAGCATTTTCTAGTAAGTAAGTAAGTAAGCAAATAAAAAAAATTAAATAAATAGCTTTAAATGGTACTTCAGAGTAGTAAAAGTACCCTAGCATGAGTTTATATATAATGAAAATATTATGTATAAAGAAAATCTATTTTATATATTTGTGTTTAATTAAATTCTTAACATTTTAATGGTTAGTGGTTGTTGCAGACATGTACACTATTTTTGGGGAAGAGCTTGGTTTGTACAGGCTACTTTACACTAATCAACAGTCGACAACCCGCCGTAACCAGCAGATCCAAGGAGCAGTTATCAGCTATGATACGTAGCTTCTGAGTTTGGAGGCCAGGGTTGGTTGACAGTTAATTAAAAAGAATATTTAGGCCTAAAAAAGATGCTTTAAATCCATCTAAAATTCATTTATCGGCGTGTATAAACCCGCGGCTCGCACTTATATAGGCTACTCAATAGATAAACGCTGGCTTTTCCAACACACCAGCGCGCTCTGATGTGAGCCGATTTATTCAAGTTATAATTAGAGAATATATAGAGAGATAAATAACATAGAGAAGGCATAATGTGACTGTCCATACAGTAAATAAAAAGAAAAGTATAAACTCCAACTATTAAGTCTGATTTATAATTGCTATTATTAATCTGTCTATTTAAACCTATTTATTTTAGGCATAGACATCTGCTCTGTCTTGTTAATTCATCCAAACCCCCCCATAGTATTGGCCAACAGCGCACATAGTTTGATAAATTCACACCCATCGTGAATGAAAGGTGAGAAGAGATTCCGCAGAATTTTCTGACAGTGCTTGATCTGAAGGACTATACTCGACAAGAATATAGAGAATAAGAATCATATTCATAATTAAATAATTAATTAAATAATAAAATTATATCAAATAAGAACTTTATCTAAAAGCCAGACCGACCAAATTTCTTATTCACTGCTGAAGTAGTTAAATATTCTTATACTGTAGATACGTCGGTTAAATTTTAAAAGTACAATTGCAAGTAAATTACAAACTGCATGTAATGTTGTAAAATATAAATGAAACAGTATTAGACGCAAATATATGATATGGTACAGATGGAGCCACGTCAAATAGCCACGACCGTGTGAATGGCGTGCGAATGGCGTATGGCTGCCCTATGCACGCCGTAATCCCTCCTCCTTTTCCTTCGAGAAAGGCGTGTCAAGATTTCACAGTAAACACGCCCATTCAAGCCCTATTTATGCATTTACCTGGTTCCACCACTAGATGGCGATTCGTTCTCAAGGACACGTTAACACAAGCCAGCAATTTAGCTGCGATGAGTTGCAATCACGTGATTTTAACAACCCACCCCCGCCAAACTGACGCTACCAAACTGCACTAGAGATAAAGATGTCGGCTTAATGGACTATTCGCGGTAAGTGGTGTTTTAATTTATATTTTTTGGGGGGATTAGTTTACAGTTTATTTTCCTGTTTAGTTTTTTATCAGCCGTTTTGAAAATCACTGGCAGCACCAGCAGCGGTCAGATGTAACTTTAGATAACTTAATGATCTGTTTACCAGGTTTGGAGTTAACATTACAGCTTACTGTCAGTGTCACAAACTCACAATGTCACTCCTCTTTAACTAAAAAAGACACTAAAGCTTAGAAAATACTATTAATGTCCCTATTACAAAAGCTGCACTACCGGATGAAGAGTGTTTGTGCTCTATAAAAATGCCTTTAGAGTCTGACCGATGGTTATCTGGATAAATTCAGCATTTATTTATTCTTTGGGTAAGAGTTAATCTGCAGGTTATTTCTGTGAATATAATGTGATGCAGTTCATGAAGGACACAAGCTGAGGATAGATATACAGGAGCTAGCAAGCTAAATGCTTATAGCCAGGTTTATATTTTTCTCAATTTGGCCATGACTTTGCGCGGTACCGCAAGCGCTTAGTTACCGAGCTGGTTAAAACCTCTGAAGTGTTTATCAGTTAAGGAGTGGGGGGAGGGGGAGGTGTGTGTGTGGGGGAGTGTGTGTGTGGGGGGGGGGCTTCAGTACTCGGAAAGTTATAGTTTGGTTTCAGAGATGAACTAATATATACAAGTGTTAAATCGCTTAATTTATTTGTATGAAAAGCGCATTAAGTAAATTCTCGGTTAATTTAATGCAGACTACAGACAGACCGTGGTTAACTCTAACAAAGCTCACTGGTTAAAGTTAGCACAGGCAGTTTATTTACATTCCAGAATTCCCCAAAACAGTATTTTACACACTCTGTGGTGTAGGTTTACTAATATATTTTATATTTATTACAACTAGATATTCTGTAAAGTTTATTTACCTTTACCCTTACTAAACTCTCCTGTTGTCTTTAAGCAGAGCTCCGCTGTGGAGAATTTGGGGGTCAGGCGGATGATGGTTGGCCCTTTGGAGCTACTGGAGGAGCCTGAACAAGCTGTTAAAGGGAGCTGTAGGAGGGATGATGTCACAGAGCAACAGCTTTAGAATGAAGTTTGGTCAGGTCTACTGTATATTCTGAACATAAAATTGCAAAACGTCTGATACTTTAGGGGGAAAACAAAGAATTAAACAGTTCCATCTTTAATATTTTTAAAAAATGATATTTTAATATAAAAGATAGAGACTGATATGCAGCTGGTGTTATCCGGGTATTTTAATGGCTTTAAAGCAAAAATTAAACATGTATTCACCTGTTTTATACAAATTACTGTTTTACCTTTGACTGACTAGTTTTGGAAGAATAAATTTTATTTTTAAAGTCATGTGTGCGTGTTTTAATTGTTGGGGGATTGTTTTGGTATTTAAGTAAATTTAACATTTACTTGAACCAACAACTTCAATGTGCAAAAAATGGGAACTGACATTGTTTTAAATACTGTCAAAGGGTTGGGCTAATAATAATGATAATTGTACGTGCATGTTATTCACAAGTTCTGACGCGTGTCTTTTGTTACACAGTTTCACTGACGACTTCAGGCTTTCGTTGATTTCTTTGTCTCTTGTTTATTTTCAACATCAAAAACAATGGTTGTTACAGTTTCTTGCATAAATCCACTGTAGTCACGACAAGTCGCTTGCTGTGTTCTGCAGCTTCGATAGATTACAGTTACAACAACTTATTTTACTGTATTCCTTTTAGCTTACTGTCTCACGGTCAAAAGCTTGTGTGCTACACACCTTTCTGTATCCTTCCGTGTCTTAACAACAACTAACAACTAACAAGCGTGATAGACATGAAACTGCATAACTGTGGGATGATGTCACAGAACAACTCATAAAATGATGTCACAATACAAATTATAAGTATGATACTTAATGCTTAATGCTTAACTAATAAACTGAAATAAGATAAACATAACAACAAATCACAAGAATGAAATATGGCCCTTACAATAATAATAATAATAATAATTATTATTATTATTATTATTATTATTATTAATATTATTACTGTCATAGAAACAAATAAAAACAACAGTTAAACACTTGATCATATGTATCTGTGCTAGTTTGTGTTTGTGATTATGTGACCCATAATCATTTTTTCTCAGTATAAAATATTTGGGGGGTTTTAAGAACTCCATCAAAAGAGGAAAGACAAACTTAAAAGGAGTGGAAGGTAAGAAACCTCAGTGGAGAATACTGACTATGACATGGTGCTGATTGCTCTGTGTGTGTGTGTGTTTTTGGCTGGGGGAGGGGTTCTTTAGACCTGTCTGTGTGCAAATGTTTGTGTTAAACCAACGGAGAAATGCAGGAGCGCACATGGACACCTCTCATCCACAAATGCTTTAACTGTTGTCTTCTAAATCGTTGATTAAATCTATGA
The DNA here is from genome assembly GCF_024256425.1 of Clarias gariepinus. Taxonomy (NCBI): domain Eukaryota; kingdom Metazoa; phylum Chordata; class Actinopteri; order Siluriformes; family Clariidae; genus Clarias; species Clarias gariepinus. Next base: position 22,577,724 of record NC_071117.1, read on the forward strand.
ACACAGCTGTTCAGCATCAGTCCTAACACAAGCGCAGGGTCTGTTTTCATTACAGGAAGTAAGTGTTTCATACATTAAAGTGCTGTGTATAATCAAGTGCCCCAACAGACATAGCAACAGTATAGAGAGTATGTGCGCTGTGGGGGATTGGAAGGTGAACGAGGATAATCATTTACAAGACAAAAGACGTTCAGAGGTGTGTTATGCCCTAAAACGCAAACGTGTGTGTGTGTGTGTGTGTGTAATTTAATCATATTAAGTAAATATTTACAAAGTGCTTCGGGGTTTTTAGATAAATAATAAGCATGTTTTTAGCTGATTGTGTCCAGCATTAAATAATTATTTCATCCATTATTTGACAGGGCTGGATTGATTATAGCTGGAACTTTCACTTTACAAAATGCAGCGTTTTTATTAAAAGGCCAATAAACGCGTGTTGTACAGTATATACAACGCGACAGCACGCTCATTTACTGTTATCCATCTTCTCACCTTTGATGTAGGTGTGAAGTTATCAAACCGGTTTCGCGGATAGGGAAATTGGCAGAATTAAGGCGTTTAAAACGATTTAACAAGACCGATCAGACGTTTCTGCCTAAAATGTATTTCTGTGACACATGGGGAATGGATACAGTCAGTCAAATCTGGGAGAGATTTAATGTAGCCTCGCAGGAAACAGCACAATGTCCCTTTTACTACTCTCTGACTCCTCCAGCTCCCCTGGGTCTGGATGTGATGGCCCATACGTAGCCCACATTACGCCTTTATGCATTTCCTTCAATAGATTGCTCCTGGGAGTCCTGGCGAGTGTCCGTCAACAGGGTTTGCGCCTCATATTACTAGCGCCCTGTTGGCCGACCAGAGTGTGATTCTCGGATCTAATATCTCTCCTCGACGGCTCACTGTGGGTGATTCCAGTGAGGAGGGATATTCTGTCTCAGGCGCAGGGGACAATATTTTATCCTTGGCCTGAGCTCTAGAACCTTCACATCTGGCCCCTGAGGGATACCAATTAAGAGATGCTTGTCTTCCAGCCAGCATAATTGAAACTATTCTAAGTACTAGGGCTCCCTTCACTAGAAGAACTTATGTTTTTATGTTTTTTTATGGAGTGTTTTTAAAAGTTGGTGCATGGCAAAACATGTAGACCCAGTCCACTGCTGAATTGTTGCAGAAACACCAGCACTGAAAGAATAGTTGTCTTCGGGCTTATGCCAAGCTTAAGCTTGTCATATTCTGACTGATGGGGTTTCTGTGGAAAAGCACCCTTTAGTTGCCTGTTTTATTCGTAGAGCTGAACGGTTGAGGCAGCCCACTAAAGCGTCGGTCCCTTCTTGTGACTTAGCGGTTGTGCTTGAAGGTCTGATTGACACTTCTTTCAAACAAATAGAGTCAGCGCCTGTCAGGTTTCTGACCCTTAAGATGTTTTTTCTTATGGCCGTTACTTTTTTGAGGAGATTTGGAGATCTGCAGACTTTGTCAGTCTCTCCATCCTGCCTAGACTTTGACCCTGGGCTAGTCAAAGCTATTCTGCATCCTCACCCGAACTATCTTCCAAAAGGTCCATTCTCAACCATGCACCCAGTTGTTTTTGAAGCCTTCTGTCCTCCGCCTTTTACAGCTCTGGAGCAGGAAGGACGGCACTCGGGGGGCGGCTGCCACTAGACAGACGCTGGGTAAGAGATGCCATTGCCCTAGCCCACGAGGCACGTGGTGACACTTCATCTCTAGGTATTAGGGCTCATTCGTACAGGGGGATTGCCTCATCAGATGCTCTGGTAAGAGGTATCCCCTTGCAGCAAGTGTGCAATGCGGCAGGTTGGTCCGGATGTCCAAAATTTGGCGTGTTTGATACTCACATGCTTCACAACCGGTAGAACAAAGAGATGTTCCCATAGCCTTTTCACGCAGCATCTCATTCCTGCTTTTTCAGGGAACAGGGTTGGCGCAAAGTAACCCGAGACGCTGGCTTTTTAAGTTGGAAAATAACATATTAAACTGAAAACAAACTAACTAATGACAAGATGGTGAAAATTGTGGGGGGGTTATCACAGATCGGCTGAGCACTGGTCAAACTTTTTTTTACATGTAAATGACATTTCGCACCGCATTGGGGGAAGAGATGTTAAGAAAAGATTGAATCAAGATCATACTAAAACTTCCCCTAATTTAATCCACTAACAAACATCATGCAGTCTACAGTATATTGGAGCTGTGAGGCAATCAAGGTACAATATTAAATCAGATCAAAATAGTTTTATCAAAATTATTATAGTAGGAGGAGGCTCCTGTTTTGCAAATTACTTTTGATGGAAAACATTTTTTCTGCCAGGAAAGCTTGGTCTCGGGCACTTCATTCCACTTTACAACTTTCCTTTTAATCTTTCTTTTTTATTTTAAAGGATAATTTTCTAAAAAAAATAAAATCTTAAAAACATCTTTAAATGAATTTACACAATTTATTTGGCCAAGCACGTCATTCTTCGGAACAAAATGTATGGAGTGGTAAAAAATAATTAAAAATAAAAAAATTCAGTGAAATAATTTGTTGGGGGGGGGGGGGGGGGATTCAGCGAAATAATTAGTTTGACGGTGTGGGGTGAAGGGTTTGGGAAGTATTTTAGGCTCAAAAATTAAAACGTTTTATTTTTAACTTACAATATTAGCCTAAAAATATATTACCATAGGAGCAAAGCTCCGGAGGCATGAAAGAGCAAAGGCATGAAAGGCATGAAAGAGCTGCAGGTTGGCGACCCCCTATGTAAATAAAGTAGTATTACTTTAGTTGCTTGTTTTAATCTGCGCCTGAAACTGTGCCTGAAACATTACTGCCACCTACTGGTCTCGTGTTTCCTGCGACATCACATCTCTTAAAATCTCACACACTTCCGTGAGTCGCCATGAGATTCCTGTCCCTCTGACGTGCATTTTTAATTGCCCCATCTGTATAAATCTCAAAATAGTTGTTTTGAATTGAAAGAACACCTTTGCAAATAAAGCTGTTCCCTTTTTTGTGCTTGAAATTAAAGTGGTAGCTTAAACATAGTGTGACGCTTTGCGTTGAAGAGCCGAGGGAAAAAATAGCACAGAGCCCAGAATAACAATCAGCACAAAACCTTTATTTCTCTCTCAGCATCATAAAATTATAATACAAAACAAAGTACAAGTAAAGAAATAGGTAAAAGAGTAAAGCATTTGGGGGGTGAGCAGCACACCTGAACTCCTACTCTGTTCTCTCCTTCTCATGCACACACCTCCACAGACACAAGGGAAAGGGGTGGCAACTCGTAAAAGGGCTACATACATACATAATGTGGTATACAATATAGTAGTGGCCATTACAATGGCCAGGGGTTTGATTTATAAGAATTAGATGGCATTTCACTTTCAGCTGGGTCTGCATCACTGGCATTTGTTTTGTCCATCTCTATCATTCTTGTGAATTTAGCATATTTGTTCTCCCCGCCCATCAATCGATTAATGCAGTGGTTTTTGAGTGCAATTTTTTTCCTTCCCCGTTGCATTATTTTTAAAATTATTTTTAATTTTAATTCATTAAATTTTCACTTAGTAGCAAATATGTTTTTAAATGTAGAGAAGTACATTGCTGGTTCAATCCCCGGGTGATGCTGCAACCTCTCGCAGCCAGAGGAAGGGGAAGGAGAGGTACTTTGTGTTTCCAAATTAATCACGGCTCTACAGTCAATCAGGGGCATCTGTGAGCTCACGCAAGCGGAAGGAGCAGATAGCACTGTCCTCCGAGTGTGTTACGCCGCCCCCAACGGTGTGTGAGTAAGCAGTTCGAAAAGATGCTGTCGGCTGATGTCACGTGGTTCGGAGGAAACACGTGATAGACTTTGGCCCTCCCTACTGAGTAGTCATAGTAGCCTTAATGTTGGAGCCCTCTAGTGACTGGGAGGAATTGGAAAAAGTAGAAGTACACAAAAAAACTACTCAATTACAGTAATGTGAGTAAATGTAATTCGTTACTTTCCACCTCTGACCATGGCTATAGTTTTAAACAAAATTAAACAAATTTATTTTCTACATTTTGCTGTCCTAAATCAAGTCTTCAATAATGCCGAGGTGATAACTTTCATAACAATTATAAGAATGAGTAAATTGAAATTAAAATTTTAATCTGTCTTAAATCAAAATTGAGGTGCACATAAGTACATAATAATAAATCAGGGTCAAGTTTTCCTGCTCTGCACACCAACCATAAAGTGTGTCATCTCGCATGCAAGTGCTCCGTAGGATAATGGGCCAAATTCCATAACCCTAATTCAGTGCAAAAATTTCTTTCAAAGTTTAGCTGTGACTCATGTGAAGCTTCTGCAGTCCCGTTGAGCTAAATCAAGTTGGTATTTCTTAAAGTTACAGTGTATTTGTACATTTTTTTCCCATGTAGAGCTATGGCAGAGGCATACATTGTAACACTCAAGTGAAATTTTTATTGGCATATCACTCATGTCTTACGAACGTAGTTCAAACTAATAGTTATGTCAGACATTGAATTTGGGCATGTCAGAAGTACTCAACAAGTATTACTACTGTATGTCCTCAACATTAAATAGTTTATAAAGACATGGTGGTTACATGTAGGACCTATGTTTTTCAGAACAACCAATGTAAACACACAAGCCATGTTTTCAGTTTTTTTTATGATAACAAAAGTCCCATATGCACAAATATAATTCAAACACAGAGTCAAACTACTTTTATTAAACTATTTTTGTCCTAAAACCACAAACTGCAAAAATACTTAAACTATTGACAGGAGTTAAAAATTTTCTCCCACCCCTGGAAGCAAAACGCTCCCATCCTTTTCCCAGTTTCACTTTTTGTTCAATATCATTTTGATTATATTATGACAGTCCAACACAGCTCTATTACAGGGGATTAAAACAGTTGTAATTGGAGCAGGTTGATTATGATAAAGTCATGCAGCCAAGGCACACATCTATAAATTTTTTTCTGTGTACATAAAACTTTCATACACCTGCCGCCGATTTCACTATTTTGCTTTTCCACCTTTTAAAACTACAAAAACCTGTCAAAACTACAACATCGACTATATTGTGCACTATATTAAGAAATACTTTGCAGCTTTTATAGTAGCGTAGTAAAAAATTACGTTGCACGCTTTCCTAGATGCAGTCCTACTGCTTGCTAAGAAAAAAAGATTAAGAAACTTGGACACCATATTAACCTAAACACCTCTCCTGTTATTTTGAACTTTTAGTCACCTATACAGATGTTACTCAACCAGAATAACAGTTTTATGGCTGTGTCTCCCCCGGCGACAGCATTAGGGGCATGCGTTTCCTCTCTTCACCGCTAAGTGGCACTATAACTATACAGTAGATTAAAGACAGTTTATTCCCTCAAGGATTAATGAAAGTTAGGGTTTGCAGCTGATTGAGAGTTGCACGAGTTGCACTAGTTACAAATTTAGAATTTAGAAAATGTAATCACAACTGAGCCAATGGTTTTTCTCTCTCTTGCGCTGCAAAATTGTCTCTCCTCTTCTCCCCTGCTCGGTCTTAGTGCGCGTCTCTCAGTGGTATAATCAACATCCGTGCATGCGTGTACTGTTTACTGTTTAACACTGTGATCACGTCTGTAAACGTAAAACATTTTTTATTTTGTGTTTGTATGCGTGTGTACAATGTGTGTATACTTTTTATTGTGACCATGTGTGTGCGCATAAAACATATTTTATTTTGTGTTTGTATGTGTGTGTACTGTTTATTATAACAAATGTGTGTGCGCACGTGTAAAGCAAGTCTCATAAGAGAAGTTAAATATCCATTTTCTCTGTGTCTGTATTAGCCTGCACTGTGTGTGTGCATGTGCACATCATTAGACACTGTGTCCCTTCACACACACCCCTGGCCTTTCCACACACACACACACACAGATCTTTTCCCCTCTCGCCTTCACGCACACACACACACACACCTCACTCTGCTCTACACAGAAACACTGCTCTGTTGCAATTGTTTTTAAAGGTAAAGTGCTGGTATATCTGTTTTATTTTCACTTTACAGCAGTGATTCTGTTAGTGTGCGCTCATTCGAGTGTCATTAGAGAGATTTCTTGTTTATTGTACCGATTTTCTTGTTTACACGATCCCACTTTCGGAACGAATTATGTTAGTAATCCAAGGCTCCACTCTACTTAGGAAATTAAAGAGGATCATGATGCCGCCTCAACATCCCGAAGCCCAAACTTAATTTAAATTGAATTAACAAATATTGTAAGTAAACAACAATAACTCACGTTTAAAAAAAGCTTTTTTATTTAGACTATAAAAAATAATCCTGCATCTGTTTTAGGTGTGCCAGCTGCCACTGTTCTTATATGGCCTTTTGTCTGGGTAAATTGTTCAATGACAAGCCTGTAAATTTCAAAGTAAAACAGGTACATCTGTATGAATAAATTGTTTAAATGTATGTATCATGAGCTATTAATCATTGATTTATGTAAACTCAGTTTAGATGTAAGTAAATACTGCGCTGTTTGGGGGAGGGATGTGCTAATGACGTTTTAATACGCTGTGTGTGTGTGTGTGTAAGTGTAAGAGAGGTGTCAGGAGGTCTTACATACTCATGCAAAGTCGTGGATTATTCAGTGAAACATAGGCTCTGCTGGAAAAAAGTTAGGCACATCAGTCACTTTATTCCAAATAAAAGGGGATAAAATGAATAAACCGAGATGCGTGTTTCTTTGCCCCACCCCCGTGAATACAGAAAAAGGCGCTCCCGCGAGAGGTTGTGCTCGGACCACTCAGCTTCTGCGGATTTTAAAATTGACAGTGTTACCATTTTTAATTGCTGGAATGGAAGTGATAGAAATTTTCCTCATTATAACATGCCTTGTATTGTTTTTAATCACTCTTCACACAACCCGTAATTTTTATGCTATTTTAAAGATGGGAAATACAAATGGAATATTTTTTTGTTTTTTATTTTCATTTTTTATGAAATATTAACTTTCAATATTTTATAAAAATACCAAAGAAAATTATTGTGTATAGAGTGATTACAACCAATACAATTTATGTTATGATAAGGAAAATCTTAATTTCTTCTATTCCAGTTAAACAGTAATAATGTCTATTTTAGAATCTAGAATCCAGAAGATAAAATTTGCAGAAAAAAAAAAACCTGAATTACTGCAGGTCTTCAAAATCCAGGTCTTAAAGTGGGGAGAGGTGCATTTCAGTTTATCTGAATGTATAGGTGAGAACAGCTGATTCACACCTGGGAAGGGTGAATAATTTGCATTTCAATGTTGTCTGCCATTGCTGATTAGACTTTGTAGGATATTAAAGAGGAGGAGATAAACAACAATAGCCCACGTTTAGAAAAGCAGTTTTATTTAGACTATATAAAATAATCCTGCATCTATTTTTAGGCATCACAATGATGAAAAAACCTTATGATTTTGTAAAATAATTGAAGCAAATGCTATTCTGTATTGTTTTCGGTGAACTCCAAACAACTAAACTCCGACTCAGGTATGATATAATGGATAATATTCAGCTCGTTCAGTGTGTAGAGTGCGGGATGCTTAGACATTCTTTCTCCGTCATTAGTGGTAATTTTATTTGTGATAGGTGTGTGTTAGTAAGCACTCTGACGGAAAAGATATTAGCGTTAGAGGAGCGCATCCAGACTTTAGAGAGGGTTTGAAAGCGCGAAAGCAGCGTTATTCCTGTAGCGGACAGTCTGGGTGCCGCAGGCGGAGATAACCAGCCCCCGACTCCGGCATTAGAGCCCTCACAGTGGAGCGAGTGTGTGATGCATGCTCGTTCAGCCAAAGCTAATGCTAAGGCTAGCCCACCGGAGCAAACCTCTTCTGCGCTTCACGTGTCCAACAGGTTTGCTCTCCTCAGTGATGCACCCAAAACAACGTGGGCTTTATAGATAATTGGAAGACCTTGAGGGCAAAGCTGGCCTGTTAGGGCGGGACGGTGTCCATCATACTCGGGAAGGTGCTGCTCTCATTTCTTGTAGTATAGCGGTGACAATCCAGAACCCAGGCCAGGGAGCAGACAGACAGGCTAAACCAACCGTCTGCTAGCTGCATAGAGTCGTCACTCAGGGTTCATCATATTGAGACTGTGTCTGTTTCCCGAGCTAAAAACAAATTTAGAAATACTCAAAAAGTCTGTTTTAGTAATTTTATTAACATAAGACCACAAATTCAGATCATACTGAATGCGCAGTCGGCACCTCTGGTCTACAGCTAAGACTGTTAAATATTAGATCTTTCGCATCTTAAGCAGTTATAGTTAATGAAGTTATCACAGACCAGGAGTTTGATATACTTTGTTTAACAAAAACCTGAATTAAACAGGATGAGTATGTAGCTGTAAATGAAGTCCCCCTGGATACAGCTGCATACACCAGGCTCGGTTAACTGGTAGAGGAGGAGGCGTCGCAGTTATTCACAACGATAATCTGACTATTATACAAGATTAATTTATTTGAAGTTCTTTATAGTAACATAAGTGTAGCTACAAATATTAAGTCAGCTCAGTCGATTCCACTAATTATCATTTACAGACCTCCAGGGCCGTACTCTGAATTTCTTAGTGAATTTGCGGATCTCCTCTCAAACCTAGTCGTTTCTGTAGACAAGGCGTTAATTGCTGAAGATTTTAATATTCATTTTGAGAATCCGAAGACCCTGTGTGTAGAGCATTTATGTCCATACTGGACTCAGTAGGAGTAAATCAGTGTGTAGTAGGACCCACTCATAAAGCAGGTCACATTTTAGATTTAATGATATTCTTCGTATTAAGTATAAGAAATTTATTTACAACTCCACTGTCTGAAGTTATATCAGATCACTATCTTGTCTCAATTCAAGTGTGTCATAGTAATAATGTATGCACAGCGCCGCGCTACTGTATTAAACGTACATTCACATCAAATACCACAAAGAGTTTTATCAGTAATCTCCCAGAACTTCCAACTTTGATTAGATCACCGTCTGACCCTACAGAACTCGATCAGGCGACCAAATATTTAGAGTCGACATTTCGTTACACCTTAGATAATGTAGCTCCAGTTAAATTAAAAATTTAACTTGCTCCCTGGTATAACGATCATACATGCACTTTAAAACAGACCACTTGGAAATTATAACGTAAATGCCATCAAACTAAATTGTTAGTATTTCAAATAGCATGGAAGTAGAGTATCCTGAACTATAAAAAAGCTCTTAGGGTAGCTAGATCAACGTATCTTTCCACTCTTATAGAAAATAACAAAAATAATCCTAGATTTTTATTCAATACCGTAGCCAAATAAACCAGAAATAAGACCACTGCAGAAATCTCCACAACAACATCCTGTAATAGTGAGGACTTCATGAACTTATTTAATAATAAAATTGTAAATATTAGGCATAAAATTGAGGCTTTGAAACCAAACAATGTAATTTATGCTGATGTTAAACTAGCCATGTCAGATCGGAACCTAGAATACTTTACTCCCCTTGAAGAGAATGAACTAATTTCACTCATCTCTTCGGCAAACTCATCAACCTGTATATTAGATCCTATACCGACACATTTTCTTAAACAGATAGTACCAGCAATAACAGATCCCCTGTTGAGAATAATTAATTCTTCACTCAGCATTGGGTATGTTCCAAAATTTTTTAAATTAGCAATTATTAAACCGATTATTAAGAAACCTGACCTTGAGCCCGTCAGCTGTCCAAATACAGGCCGATATCAAACCTCCCCTTTATCTCTAAGATTCTGGAAAAGATAGTAGCACAGCAACTATGTTCATATCTACATAGAAATAACATACATGAACTGTATCAGTCAGGATTTAGGCCTCATCATAGCACTCGTTAAAGTAGTAAATTACCTCCTATTAGCCTCAGATCAAGGTTGTGTAACCATGCTTGTATTACTCGACCTCAGTCCAGCTTTTGACACCATTGACCATAATATTCTTCTTCACAGATTAGAAAATGTATTAGGAATTAGGGGACAGTCCTCTCCTGGCGCAGATCCTATATGACCGATCGGTATCAGTATGTAGACTTAAATGGTGATTATTCTCCATGTTCTCTAGTGGAGTTTGGGGTTCCACAGGGTTTAGTTTTAGGCCCACTGCTTTCTTCCCTTTATATGCTTCCTCTGGGCAACATAATCAGTAAGCATGGTATTAGTCTTCACTGTTATGCTGACGACACACAGTTATACATCTCAACAAAACCTGATGGGATAAACCAGATTAAAAAAGTTGAGCAATGTGTGCAGGACATAGGAAATTGAATGCTAATTAACTTCCTTCTGCTTAACCCAGATAAGACAGAAGTTCTTGTCATAGGACCGCATACAGCTAGAAGTAAGATTCTAGATCACTCTGTAACTTTAGATGGCCTTTCTGTTCCATCAAGTGTAACAGTAAAAGACCTTGGTGTAATTATAGATTCCAGTCTTTTATTTAAAGCTCATGTAGATAATATTACCAGGATAGCATTCTTTCACCTCAGAAATATTGCCAAGTTAAGAAATATATTGTCGCTAAACGATGCAGAAAAACTAGTTCATGCTTTTATCACCTCTAAGTTGGACTATTGTAATGCCCTACTGTCTGGTTGTTCAACTAGGTGCATAAAAAAGCTTCAACTAGTCCAGAATGCAGCAGCGAGAGTCTTCACTAGAACTAGAAGATACAAGCACATCACGCCTATCTTATCTTCACTTCATTGGCTCCCTGTGAAATTTCGCATTGATTTTAGAATACTACTTTTGACATATAAAGCTTTAAATGGTCTCATACCAGTTACGCAGTATCTGAGTGAGCTGATGGTGTCTTATGATCCGTCACGCATACTTCGATCAAAGGATGCAGGCTGCTTATCTGTACCGCGTATTATGAAAACTACAGCTGGGGGCAGAGCTTTTTCTTACAAAGCCCCAAAGTTATGAAATAGTCTTTCAAATAATGTTCAGGACTCGGACACAGTCTCAGTGTTTAGGTCCAGGCTAAATACCTATTTTTTTAATCAAGCATTTTTATAAATAGATTTGCCTTAGGTAAAGGAGCAGATCTGGGGGACTCATAGACGTAGAGTATTATGGTAAACAGGTATGTTTAGATGCTCTCTTCGCCACTCTCATTGATTACTTAAGTTTGTTGACGGTGAGGTGATTGGTTGCTTTCACCTCAGGGAGCCCTCATGTCTGTGTTTCCTTCTGGCTCTTCCTTTTAGTTATACTGTTATAGTTAGTTCTGCCAGAGTCTCTGCTTGCACTCTACAGTAAATATACATTCACATTATACATTATGTGACTGTGACCATACCTAACTGTTATCTCTCCTCTTCTGCTCTCTCTCCCATTCCTTCTCTTCCCTCTCTCTCTTTCCCTCTCTCTGTCGAGCTACACATGTTGTTCCTGAGCTGCCAATGATCCAGACTCCCTCTGCCCTCCGGACGTGTCTGACCCATCCTGGTGCCCCGCTTCTGGTTGGAGATCTCATCGCATGAATGCCCCATGTGTCTCTTTGAGATGCGTCTCGTGTCTGGGGATGGTTCTTGCTACCTAGAAGACGGTTCTGGCCTCGACTGGTGTTGGCAGCTGTTTCTCTGAGGACTTGACAGTTCGATAGTTCATACAAGTCTACCTGAGTTTTCAATAACTAACTAGACTCCATATTAACATTAATTAACATTGTAAGTGCCATATTTCATTCTTGTAATTTGTTGTTGTGTTTATTTTATTTTAGTCTTTTGGTTAAGCATTAAGCATTAAGTATCATACTCATAATTTGTATTGTGACATCATTTTATGAGTTGTACTGTGACATCATCTCACAGTTATGTAGCTGCATGTCTATCACGCACGTTAGTTTTCAGTTGTTGTTAAGTCACGGAAGGATACAGAAAGGTGTGGAGAACACAAGCCTTTGACCGTGAGACAGTATACTAAAAATAATACAGTAAAATGAGTTGTTGTAACTGTAATCTATCGAAGCTACAGAACACAGCAAGCGACTTGTCGTGATTACAGTGGATTTAGGCAAGAAACTGTAACAACTGTTGTACTTTGATGTTGAAAATAAACAAGAGACAAAGAAATCAACGAAACGCCTGGAGTTGTGAGTGACACTGTGTAACAAAAGGGACACGCGTCAGAACTTGTGCATAACATGCACGTACAAACATCAATTGTTATGCTGAACTGCCTGCCAACTAACACACAGTATGAATGCAGATCCATTCCTGCTCTCTGTTTCACCCAGATGAGGATGGGTTCCCTGTTGAGTCTGGTTCCTCTCAAGGTTTCTTCCTACTACCATCTAAGGGAGTTTTTCCTTGCCACTGTCGCCCTTGGCTTGCTCATCAAGGACTATCTGACCATTTTGATTCCTACACATTCAAATTCCATACAAACTTAAACAATTCTTTTTATTGTGTAAGGCTGCTTAGGGACAATGCCAATTGTTAAAAGCGCTTTACAAATAAAATAGAATTGAAGTGAATTGAACTTGAGCGCATCAGAAAATGAACCGAAACTCTGTGTATACGTGAATTATTAAAATGGTCAGAGTGAGTCTCCTTGCTGTTTTTCCCCCCAACGCATTTTTTTACTTTGTGCGTGCAGCTGAGCCCAGCTGATTATACTACGTAGGAAGTCAAGGACGAGGATTACGATATGTCACGCCATGCGCCTGTGATGGGCGCGCACCCAAATCTACTATCGCTCCTCGCTCACTCCGTAGGCCCCCTAGATAGGTGGCAGGTATGTAAACGGATGGAGCTGCCTATTTGGGCCGCCTGGTGATAATTAACGTTAGGATTTCGGGCTCCGCAAAATAAAAGCAAGGCGCGGAGTTGAGTCGGGAAATACGTGATGCAGTGGAGCAGGACAGATGGGTCTGGACGATAGGTCGTGCCCCAGGGACTTTAAACAGGACACTGGAATTCCACCCTTTGATTCTTGCGCTCCTGCGGTGCCATCGGTCCGTGCAGGAGCGCTGCCTTCGCGTGCTCCGTTCTGTCACTCTGCTCACCGCCACCTGTCACCAGCTGTGTGCCCAGCATGGCACTGCCCCCGGATCTGCACGTGCACTTCACTTCTCCAAAAAATAACCTTGTGACTAGGGATGCACCGAAATGAAAATTCTGGGCCGAAAACGAAACCGAAATTTTTGGATGCACTTGGCCGAAAACCGATACCGAAACCGAAAATGGCTTCATTAAAAAACATGTTTAAAATATTTTCTTTTTGTTTGTATTAAAAAAATTTTGCATATTGCAACTTTGCTGTCCTCATCTGAAACTTTGAAGTGCTTCCAAACCGCCGACATACTTTGTGTTTTGATGCGTAATGACAGCGCGAACGAGGCGGGAGGATGGGAGAGGCGTGGCGACACTTTCGGCTTTTATTTTTGGCGCTTTTTTACGTTTCGGCCGAAACCGATAATGCTATTTTGGCCGAAACTTTTCAGCGGCCGAAATTTCGGTGCATCCCTACTTGTGACACAATAACAGTAATATTTCAAACCTTTTGCAAAATTAAAATAACCCAACCAGGTGTTCATTTGTAAATGACATCTCATATGACCCAACATGAGCAACCCAACAATGTGTTTAAAGGGGTCATACAGGCCTACATGCACTTTTTTATGCTGTTTGGACTGAACTGTGTGTTAGGAGAGTGCGTACACAACCACTCTACGATGATAAAGAGCTGCCCAGTGGTTTTCTTTTTTTATTTATTACAATAACATGCCCCTTCTGAAATCAGGCCAATCGCAAATGCCTATCACTGTGACGCCACACCACAAGAGGCCGCTCCTTCACTAGTTGATTAACACTGGTGTTTTAGCAAAGACCCGCCCCGAGTGAGAAGAAGCTGTCGGCCATTGTTTTTCGCCGGTGGAGCAAAATGCCGCCTAAGCGAGTGTGGTGTACAGTTGTTGGGTGTAATAGCGAACACAGCAGTCGTCATTCACTACCGACATCTGAGCTGCTGAGGACACAGTGGCTGAATTTAGTTTTTGAAGCTAACGTCCCCGCTGATTTACCTAAATGCGTTTATGTTTGCGATAATCATTTTTTACCAGACTGCTTTATAAACGCGATATATATAAAGCAGGTTTTACTAAGAAGCAGCTCCTAAAAAATGGATCTGTACTAACGCTTCGTGTTCCTGGTTCATCTTCACCAGGCTCAGTGAGTGTAATTCCTTTTTCTATGACTCTTTGCAGATCGCCTTTTCTAATAATCACGATGAATGCGGAGTGTAAATTAACTTATACTCTCATAGAACATGGTTATGGGTTCTTCTCTATGTACATCCTTCTCCATATAATCCCTAATCGCCCATTTATAATAAACAATGCATTAAGGTGATTGTCTAGTTGCAAACTGTGTACGTAGTCGGAAAACTATATTACGCTTACCTTTTTTACGTTAGATGGTTTATAATGATGTCTGTCAAAGATTAAGAAGTTATGTAAACACATCAGTAAACACATTGCGTCCGTATCTCTCTCAGTAAGCTTCTCCGCTTTATGTTGTTGTTGCTTGCGACAGCGTAACAGCCCGTTAATTCATGCCCATGCAGTGACGAGAAAGACAAATCGAGTCCATACATGTCCATTCTTTTAATTTCTGCGTTGTCAGGCGATATTACAAACTTCCGCGTAGGTTCCGTACTTAAATCAAACCAAAAAAGACTTAAGAAAACAGGCTCAGGCTCTATATTCCAGCGTTTTCCAGTTTGGACTGCATTACCCACAAAGCACTGCGGGGTTAAGCAGAGATCATAAGCATTTAAAAGAACATGCACTGAAATAGGTTGCTGAGAACAGAGCTAGTTTTTACCAGTTAAAAGTAGTGTTTTTTTTACACAACCATTGAAAATTTTTAATTAAATATATTACAAACTTTTCATTAGGACCCTAAAGATCATATTAACATTTAATGAAAAATGTTTCTGGATGATCCCTTTAAAGTACCCAAAATAACCCAGAATTTTGACCCAGCATAAACCACTCAACGATGTGTTTACAGAAACAACACAAAATTTTTAATGCGTCTTTTTTGAGTTATTGTAATGTTTTATTCTAAAAGTCTATTTTACCAATTATTTCTATGTTTAAAGTTTGATGTATTTTTGAATGTATTTTTTAAAATAACAATAATCAGATACAAACAGAGATAGACTTTATAACAGTTCATTTTTTGTACAAACAAAAATTATCAGCCAATGAACTTGATCATCTGTCCAACGACATTTAACCAATTTTTTTTGACTCATTATTATACAACAAATATCAATATCTCTGGTTCAGATTTTACATTTTTGTTGTATAAAGTTATCAGATGTGGAAATTACAATTACTGTAGTATTTCTTCGATACAACATATTGTTAAGACTTTTTTTATAACTTAATTATATTTAAAACTGTGTAGAGTAAAAAATATCACTGCGCCACCTGGCAGTCATTTCACGAATGACTTTAAAATGCAACTGATTTATTTTGGCTGCTGCCGTTTTCCCACAGCGGTGAGCGCGACGGTAATAGCATTCTGGTTGTCTACCTACTGTAGATGCAGGATTATGTTTTAAAATGCTCTTCTAAAAGTGGTCTTCAAAATGATCCTGGATCAGACAGAAACGTCTCGGGTTACTTTGTTGTAACCCTGTTCCCTAAAAAGGCGGGAACGAGATGCTGCATGAAAACGCTATGGGAATATCTTTTCATGTTGCCGGTTGTGAAGCATGTGTGTACCAAACACGCCAAATTTTGGCTTATATAACCTCGGTCAGGTGACGTCATCTGATTAGATGCACCTGCAGGTTATAAATAGGAGTGAGCCGGCAACATTCCTCAGATTGATTGTCTGAACGGACGTCCGGTCACGTGGGCAGTGCGGCATTGGGACGCAGCATCTCGTTCCCGCCTTTTCAGGGAACAGGGTTACAACAAAGTAACCCGAGACGTTCCCTTTCAAAGGCTACACTCGATGCTGCGTGAAAACGCTATGGGAACGAGAGTACCAACGTCGCCGCACTGCGAGTGTCTGGACCCCGCATTGTGTAGCATGTGCGCACAAGGCTGAGAGGTCTCAGAACTATGTCTGGGAAGCTGACTCGAGGACTCGTGAGCCCGGAGTGACAGGAACATCCAGACTATAAAATCTAATAAATGTGTGCGGAGAGGACCAGCCCGCCGCGTCACACACTTGTTGCAGGGGAATACCTCTTGCTAGTGCAATAGATAAAGCAATCCCCCTGGTTGAATGAGCCCTGATTCCTAGAGGCGAAGTGAGCCCACGCACCTCATACGAGAGAGCAATAGCATCTCTCACCCAATGTGACATGGTCTGCGTAGTAGCGGCCGCCCCCCGGTTGCGGCCTCCATAGCAAATAAAGAGCTGCTCTGATCTACGCCACTGGCAGGTGCGGTGGACGTAAATCCGAAGAGCACGTACTGGACATAATAGGTAAAGTTTCTCCTGCTCCGAAGCTGTAAAAGGCGGAGGACAGAAGGCTTCAAGAACAACAGGGTGCATGTTTGAAAATGGAACTTTCGGAAGATAGTTCGGGTGAGGATGCAGAATGGCCTTGACTAGCCCAGGGGCAAAGTCCAGGCAGGATGGGGAGACTGACAAGGCGCGCAGATCCCCAATCCTCTTGAGAGAGGTAATGGCCATAAGAAAAACCATCTTAAGAGTCAGAAGCCTGTCAGGCGCTGACTCTAGTGGTTCGAAAGGAGTGTCAATTAGACCTTCGAGCACGATAGATAAATCCCATGAAGGGGTCGTGGCTCTAGTGGGTGGCCTCAACCGTTTAGCTCCACGAATAAAACGGGCAACTAAAGGGTGTTTTCCCACAGTAATCCCCTCGATTGGAACGTGGCAGGCTGAGATAGCGGCCACGTACGTCCTAAGGGTACTAGGGCACAAGCCCGAGGACAACTTATCTTGCAGGAACTTCAGCACTGAAACAATTTGGCAGTGGACTGGGTCTACCTGCTTCGTCATGCACCAACTTTCAAAAACATTCCATTTGAGGGCATAAGCTTTTCTAGTGGAGGGAGCTCTAGCGGCTAGAATAGTGCCAATAACGCTGGCTTGGAGACCAGCTTGACTTAGTTGGTCCCGTTCAGGGGCCAAACGTGAAGGTTCCAAAGCTCCGGTCGGGGATGAAATATTGTCCCCTGCGCCTGAGACAGAAGATCCCTCCTCACTGGAATCATCCAAGGTGAGCCATCGAGGAGAGATATTAGATCCGAGAACCATACTCTGGCCGGCCAACGAGGCGCTATCAGTAAGAGGCGCAAACCGTGTTGACAGACCCTCGCCAGGACTCCCGGGAGCAGAGATGTTGGTGGAAACGCATAAAGGCGTAAATTGGGCCACGTATGGGCCATCGCGTCCAGACCCAGGGGAGCTGGATGAGTCAGAGAGTAGTAGAGAGGACATTGTGCTGTCTCTTGGGAGGCAAAGAGGTCAACCTCTGCTGTAAAGAATCTTTCCCAGATTTGGCTGACTATGTCGGGGTGGAGTTTCCATTCCCCATTTGTCACAGCTTGTCTGGACAGTAAATCTGCTCCCACATTCATGTGCCCTGGAATGTAAATCGCCCTGAGGGACAGGAACTTGTCCTGTGCCCAGAGCAGAACCTGATACGCTAGCTCGTTCAAGCGGCGCGAGTGCAGTCCGCCCTGGCCATTTATGTAGGAGACTACCGATGTATTGTCCACCCGCACTAGAACATGGTAGCCTCTCAGCTGCTGGAGGAAGTGCTGTAGGGCCAAAAATAAAACCATCATTTCGAGGCAATTGATGTGCCATGCGAGAAGATGACCTCTCCAGCGCCCTTGAGCTGGACGGCCATCCAAGACCGCACCCCAGCCGGTAAGGGAAGCGTCTGTCGTTAGCATTTTGCGACAACAAGACGGACCTAGAGTGGGACCCAAGGTGAGAAACTGGGGTCTGAACCACATAGAAAGGGTACGACGTCCTTCGAGCGTAACCCTTATTCGCCTTCGGAGATTGGCCCTTGTATGAAATCCCCTGGCTCTTAGCCACAACTGAAAAGCTCTCATGTGCAGAAGGCCCAAAGATATCACCGTGGATGCAGCTGCCATGAGGCCTAAACATTTTTGAAAGTGATAAATGGTCACTTCCTGGTCTAGTCTGATTTCCTTGAGGGCGCTGAGGATGGATTCGACACGAGCGGTAGACAATTGTGCCCGCATAGTGATCGAATCCCATCTGACACCCAAGTATGTTGTCCTCTGAGCCGGAACGAGAACGCTTTTGGTAGCGTTGAGTCTCAATCCCAGCGAATGAAGATGAGCTAGGACGACATCGCGATGTCGGAGCGCTAGCTGCGAGACTGGGCCAGGATTAGCCAGTCGTCTATGTAATTGAGAATACGGATGCCCTGGAGTCGCAAGGGAGCCAGGACAGCATCCATACATTTTGTATATGTGCGGGGTGACAGAGCTAGACCAAATAGAAGGACCCGATACTGGTAAGCTTCTCCCCCGAAAGCGAACCTCAGGAACTTCCTGTGTTGTGGCAAAACTTTTATGTGGAAGTATGCGTCCTTTAAATCTATCGTCACGAACAAATCTTCTGGTTGGATTTGCGAGACAATCATATTGATGGTTAACATCTTGAATCTGTACTTTTTGAGATAGCGGTTCAACCCGCGAAGATCCAAAATTGGACGCAGCCCCCCGCTTTTCTTGGGAACCAGAAAGTAGCGACTGTAGTAGCCTGACTCCCTGTCTGGAGGAGGAACCTGTTTTATGGCTCCCTTCTCCAGCAACACCTGGAGTTCGGAGTTTAGCAGATGCGCTCTCTCCGGTATCACGGAAGTGTAGACCACGCCGTTGAAACGCGGAGGGTGATGAGCAAACTGAATCCTGTAGCCTTTCTCTACAGTCTTTAGCACCCAGGTAGATATGCCTGGCAGTAGCTTCCACGCTGCCAGTTTCTCCGAAAGGGGTACAAGTTTTAGTGCGCGGGGGGGGTGTTAGTGGTTTGGCATCCTGGAATATAGCAGGATAAAACCGAGGCACTAACATATCTCTGGACTCACCCCCTGGGGGTGTCCGGGGGGGCATGCTCTTATAGGAAAGAGAGTTAAGTGCCGTTCCCCGGGGGGGATCACCCCCACAGTCCTGGGCACGTAGGCTTCAGGACTTAGTCTTTGAAAAGAAGACGGCGATCTGATCTTTTGGAGGCAGCCTGTTGGGGGCGACGAGCCGTACCCCAGTCCTTACGGGGGGGTGCCCGGCTGCTGACGCTCTCTTTCTGTGCCTCTCGCCTGGTAAGATTCAGATCTGGCCGAGGCTGGGTGGCCGAGGGCCTCGACTCTTGAGCACGGCGTGGGAGAAATTTCCCAAAAGCCTGTTCATACAATTTAGCTTTTCTCGGAACCTAGTGGCGACGGAATTCACAGCGTTGCCAAATAGGCCGGAAGGTGAGACAGGGGCATCAAGGAGGAATCTTCTATCCTTGTCCTTGATGCCTGTCAGGTTTAACCACAGGTGCCTTTCAGCGGTCACCAAGGAGGCCATGGAACGGCCGATTGCACGGGCTGTCTGTTTAGTCGCATGCAGGGATAAATCAGTGGCCCGGCGTAATTCATTGAATGCGTCATGATTCAGTGTGCCGCTCGTGCTCAAATCTTTCAGCAGATCAGCCTGATACGCCTGCAAAACCGCCATGGTGTGCAAGGAAGCGCCGGCCTGACCTGCTGCTTGAAACGCTTTCCCTACCAGGGTAGAAGAAGTTCCACACGGCTTGGAGGGAAGTGTTGGTTTCTTTAATGAGGATGATGTTCCAGGAGAGAGATAGCCCGCAAGCGTCTCTTCTATCTGGGGCATCACCACATAACCTCGTGCTTTTGCATCAACGATGTTCGAATAAAACGAAGTCGATTGTACAAAAATCAAGAAAGAAAAAGAATTTCTCCAAGAACGAGATAACTCGTTGTGGAGGTCATCAAAAAATGGGAGAGAGCGGTGTTTTGGCTCCATCTCCTGGCCACCCGACAGAAATCTGTCATCTAATTTAGATTGTTTTGGGTGAACCTGCTCCTGTGGCCAGTCAATATGCAGTCGTTCGACTGCACGCGTTATAACTTCGAGCAATTCCTCATATTCTCTTTCATCTTTTGAGGAGCGTTCTGAGGAAGCAACTTCCATTTCCACAGAAGCAGGAGAACGAGTCTCTTCAACACACCCGCGAGAAGCACCGGAGTGCGCTCGTGAAGTGGAAGGAGAGACATCGGGATCAGGGGAGAGGGCAAGAGAAAGGAGGGACTCCGTCTCTCGCTCCTCGGCCAGATCTGCTTGTGATCCCCATGAGTGCAGCGCGGCTCGTGGTTCCCTAAAGAACGCGAGACGCGCGCGAAGCAGCTTCATGGGGAGAAGATCACAGTGCTTACACTCTCCATTAAGCCCTTCGAGAGCATGCTTTTCACCTAAACATTCGAAGCAGAATGTGTGCATATCGCCCTCCGAAAGGAAATTTCCACAAGGAGGGGGACATCTAGTTCTAAACTCCGCCATACTAACTGGTGAGTTTTATGAGATTTAATTCTGCTTATTTGGTATTTTTGTTATGCTTGCTGACACACACACGCGCACAATGCGGTGAAGAAAAAGATCTGAGGAATGTTGCCGGCTCACTCCTATTTATAACCTGCAGGTGCATCTAATCAGATGACGTCACCTGACCGAGGTTATATAAGCCAAAATTTTGCGTGTTTGGTACACACATGCTTCACAACCGGCAACACGAAAAGATATTCCCATAGCGTTTTCACGCAGCATCGAGTGTAGCCTTTGAAAGAAAACAAAAGACATATCAAGACTGTAATTGAACATACCCCAATTGCTTTTTATGACAACTATAAAACATAAAATATGCCAACCTAAAATTACATTTAAGATTACATTTAGTAAATTTAGGATTTTGTATGTGCTAACAAAATGCACTTTTCTCATAAAATACAGTATAGACGACTTTTGGCACAAACATAAAAACATGAACTCCTCACACCCCCATATCAAAGTGTAACAAAAAAAAGGTGGAAAAGCGAATGAAAATGGAAATGAGCTTGCTCCTACCACAACTACAACATTTAAAATTTAGGAAAAAAAAATCATATTAACTTACCATAAAATTCTGCCTTTCACCTCAGAAGTGAAGAATCCAGAAAGTTATTCATGCCGTTTCTCAACTCCAAGAATGCAAAGAACAGATTTGACTTGGAAGTGCACACTCGAAGGAATAGTAGGAACAGCTCTCTTCTGGCTCAGATCCTATTTGACTGAACGTTATTAGTATGTAGATTTAAATGGTGATTATTCTGCATGTTCTCTAGTGGAGTTTGGTGTTCCACAGGGTTTAGTTTTAGGCCCACTGCTTTTTTCAATGTATTAATTTTTGTTGTTATGCTGACGGCACACAGTTATATGTCTCAGCAAAACCAGATGAAAAAAGAACAGCCTGCTAAAGTTGAGCAATGCGTAAAGGATATAAGAGACCTGATGCTAATTAACTTCCTTCTGCTTAATCCTGATAAGACAGAAGTCCTAGTCATAGGACTGCATGCAACTAGAAGGAAGATTTTAGATCACACTGTAACTTAAGATGGCCTTTATCACTAATAATTCTTATTTCTTATAGACTCTATTATTTTATTTAAAACTGATCTAGATAATATTACCAGATATGCATTTCACTGCATATCGTACAGTGTATGACTGTGTACGTGACAAATAAAATTTTAATTTGATTTACAGTAGTAGTCCTTTACCTCAGAAATATTGCAAAATTAAGAAATATATTTTCGCTAAATGATGCAAAAAAACTAGTTTATGCTTATATCACTGCTAGGTTGGACTAATGTAATGCCTTACTGTCTGGTTGTTCAACTAGGTGCATAAACAGCTTAAGTTAGTTCAGAATGCAGCAGCGAGAGTCCACATTAGAACCAGAAAATACTATGGAACTTAAAAGTGTTAAAAATAAATAAATAAATAGGACATGATGAAATAAATTACTATTTAATTAAATAAGACACATATGTAATGAGAATGATATTGTGAAATAATGGAACACATTTAAAAAAAAAAAGGTTATTATTGTTAAATTCTGCTATATAAATTTACTCAAAAGATGGCGGACTGGTGTAAACTTCAGTCAGTTCTGCTCATTTTAGCAGATCAGATAGAGATCAGATAATCTCTATCAGATAGACAGTCAGATACCAGTAGACACTGTTCTAAGTCATTTAGATGATGCATCTGAAATGCTTGGGATGATAATTGCTCTTCAAGATGTTAGCATCAACAACAACATTATCAAAGGTTTAAAATCAATTCAGCACCGGGTTCATTGGCAATACGCAGAGAAAGAACTGTCTTCAAATTTTAGTCGTCTACTTCTGAGTGTGCTGCAGCGCTCAGGACCTTATTGCTGTCTGGGATAACCATCGGTATTATTGCCAATATGTTTTCTGTGTCTCCGAGCACAATTTGGAGGGGAATGATAGAGGAACATTTAAGGTAAAGTTACGCTTTAATTTAACACCTGTGCGATTCTGTGCACAGCATTATTTAGATATTGTCCTCAATTATGACATTTAAAATTTAAATATTATTGCTCACTTTTTTATAGTGACTGTCTAAACCAGGGGTCTACAAATCCAGTCCTAGAGGGCCAGTGACCAGCACATTTTGTAATTCACCAACACCTAAACACACTCACTGAACCTAGTAATTAACAGATTAGTTAAATCAGCTGTGTTTGAGAAGAAGAATCACCAAACAGTTGGACACTGGCCCTCCAAGACTGGATTTGGAGACCTGGTCTAAACCAAGTCGGGCAACTATGGCTAAAGCTGTCTGCGCCATCTTGGCTTTGAGACACATTTAGCTTGGCACAGTGTTAGTTGTTAAATATATGACCTGTTAGAGTGTTTTAACTCAGAGACTTAGGGCTGGAGGCTGTAGGAACTCTTCACACAGATAGTAGACCCACTACTATTTAACTATATGTATATTATCATACTTTCTCTGGTGTCTTCAGTAAAGCTAAAATAAAAATATATTTACGTCCTTGTTTTTTTCAGTGTTAATTGAAAAATTTTGTGTTGAGATTTGTTGTTATATGATAATTTTTTTATGTGCAGAAAATCTCATAGGTTTTCTTCTATTGGAGATGAGGATTTGGATGCAATAGTGCTGGACATTCAGCGTCATCACCCAAATTCCGGCTGCAGAATGATGATGGGACATCTACAATCAAGAGGCATACACATTTAAATTAAGGTGATATTGTTAAAATATCCAAACACCAGTTTCAGGTCTTAAAAGCAAGTGTTAGTGTAGCCATGATGTGATATTTTAAAGATTTCATCAAAAATGACTAGCATGTTCTCATTACTGTTATGTAATTATTTTCCTGTTCTAACCAATCACTTTTTTTCCTACTAGAGAAAACAGGTAACAGGATGAATGTATTAAATTGTAAAATAAAGCCTTGAGTTTGTAAATGTCATCTTAAATGTATTGTCATACAAGGCAATAACAGGATAAACTATAGTCATGTCTAAGGCTTTACATTATGCATGTGATTCCTTGAACTACAGATCTTTCTGTAAAGTGTTAAAGTCTCCCTTATATTATTTCTTTTGCCTTCCTGTTATGACATATTTTCACTTTATATGGAACTGAAATATTGGTCTTACATTTTCCTTAAATGATTAGAGTCATCTATAAAAAATGTAACTGAGGACATGACAATGTTTTTTTTTATATATATATATATATATATATATATATATATATATATATATGGATATTCTGTATATATTCTGTATATTTCTGCCTGTCAGATGAAGATTTGTTGTCCATGGTGGGATAGATGTTTTTTCTAGGTTAATTGTCTATCTATAAGCTGCCACCAACAACAAAGCTACAATAGTTTTTGATGATTTTTGTCAGCAATCAGACACTTTGGCATATCATCACGAGACCGGTAAAAGGTGTTTAACAAATACAGTATGCCAAAAAATCCTGTTACGGACAGTGTATATATATACAGTGGTGTGAAAAACTATTTGCCCCCTTCCTGATTTCTTATTCTTTTGCATGTTTGTCACACTTAAATGTTTCTGATCATCAAACACATTCTCATCATTCACATTCACAATCACATTCTCAGCTTCTCATGCAACTCACTTATACAGTATGCATGTTCCTTAGCCTTTGCCACTTCTACCATCAGTATCTGACTAACCTCCGCTCTGAATTTCACACAAAAATCGCCCTTTTTCTACCATCTAATCCAGAGTACAGTCCTCACTCTTATTTTTGTCTTTTGTTCCTCGAAAGTTATCCTTAAGGCCACCATCTGATGCTGTCTAGCTACATTATCCCCTGCAACCAAGTCTTTAATCTCCTAAACAGCAGATAGTCCACCTGAGCTGTGTTTCTCCTTCTTTTTAAAATATGTAATAATCACCGCCATTTCCATCCCTTTTGAGAAATATACAATAATGTGCACTTCTACATTCCTGTCCTGGACCACATACCTACCCATCATCTCATCACTTCTGTTTCCTTCTTGAACAAGGCCATTAAGGGCATAAACATAATTGGAATACAAATATACAAATATGTGGAGCACCCAACAGATACATACATACTTGCATTGTGCTAATACAGACAGAACAGGAATAAACTGAAACTCACTAGTGTCAACGAAGACAGCATCTACATAGAATTTGGTGCAGACTGATCCAAGTATGAAGCCACAAGCAGGGGTCCAAAAACCAAGGTTGAGAATAATATACCTGCAATAAGAAAGACAGCACAATTGTGATCAGCTGAGGTGTGTAATACCATGGACATTTATTAATTATCTAAAACACAATAAAGCCATTAAATAGAGTGCAAACATATATAATGTACAGTGGTGTGAAAAACTATTTGCCCCCTTCCTGATTTCTTATTCTTTTGCATGTTTGTCACACAAAATGTTTCTGATCATCAAACACATTTAACTAGTAGTCAAAGATAACACAAGTAAACACAAAATGCAGTTTTTAAATGATGGTTTTTATTATTTAGGGAGAAAAAAAATCCAAACCTACATGGCCCTGTGTGAAAAAGTAATTGCCCCCTGTACCTAATAACTGGTTAGGCCACCCTTAGCTGCAATAACTGCAATCAAGCGTTTGCGAGAACTTGCAACGAGTCTTTTACAGCGCTCTGGAGGAATTTTGGCCCACTCATCTTTGCAAAATTGTTGTAATTCAGCTTTATTTGAGGGTTTTCTAGCTTGAACCGCCTTTTTAAGGTCTTGCCACAACATCCCAATAGGATTCAGGTCAGGACTTTGACTAGGCCACTCCAAAGTCTTCATTTTGTTTTTCTTCAGTCATTCAGAGGTGGATTTGCTGGTGTGTTTTGGGTCATTGTCCCGCTGCAGCACCCAAGATCGCTTCAGCTTGAGTTGACGAACAGATGGCCGGACATTCTCCTTCAGGATTTTTTGGTAGACAGTAGAATTCATGGTTCCATCTATCACAGCAAGCCTTCCAGGTCCTGAAGCAGCAAAACAACCCCAGACCATCACACTACCACCACCATATTTTACTGTTGGTATGATGTTCTTTTTCTGAAATGCTGTTACTTTTACGCCAGATGTCACTGGACACGCACCTTCCAAAAAGTTCAAATTTTTGTCTCACATTCTTTAGATGTTGTCCTGGGGTCTTTTGTGGCCTCTCGGATGAGTTGTCTCTGCGCTCTTGGGGTAATTTTGGTCGGCCGGCCACTCCTGGGAAGGTTCACCACTGTTCCATGTTTTTGCCATTTTCGGATAATGGCTCTCACTGTGGTTTGCTTGAGTCCCAAAGCTTTAGAAATGGCTTTATAATCTTTACCAGACTGATAGATCTCAATTACTTTTGTTCTCATTTGTTTTTGAATTTCTTTGGATCTTGGCATGATGTCTAGCTTTTGAGGTGCTTTTGGTCTACTTCTCTGTGTCAGGTAGCTCCTATTTAAGTCATTTCTTGATTGAAACAGGTGTGGCAGTAATCAGGCCTGGGGGTGACTACACTCAAAAAAATAAACCTGGCTACCTGTTACATGTACAAAAATGTAATATGTGATTTGTACATAATAATTTCATGTTTCCAAGATTACCATGAATAAATTATGTTGTATTTACATGAAATTCAACAACTTAACATTTATTAGATTTAATCATGTTGAGATAAACCAAAGAGATCTTGTCACTATGAAAACCGGAAATGTCAGATCAAACATCGCGAGAAGATATCGCGAGAAGAAAACACAGCGTGTTGAGAAGACAAACGTTTGGCGGGCGTGTGGAAAAGGTAAGCAGGAATTAATTCCCATCTTTCTAAATAGAAACGAAATACTGAACATAAATGTTACCTGCTGTTTAACGATGTTTATTCACATTATTTTGGTTGAAGCTATTTCTTGTATTTTTAATCACACTTAAAATACCGACGGTTATATGCGCGTGCTTAATCTGCGGTTCGGTTCTGGTTTCGGTCTGTTCTCATGAGTTGTGAAGCGAGAGGAACAAAGTATAAATATTGTTCATTTGCCAAATTAAGTATCATGAATTTTAATTGAATCTATCTCTGTATTTTTTCACAGGAGTTTGTGAGTGAAAGTGTCCTGTCTGCATCTGACTTCAGGAGTTTCCTGACCAACCGTCTCTACCGGTCATATTTAAAAGTCATAACGTACAGTTATAATGTACAAAACTTTCTGTTGGTGGTAAAAAAAAATTTCTATGATTAATACTTATTTGTGGTGTTTTATGTTTTGTACATCTTTTCAAATTGAGACTTCTTTTGTAAGTTGCTGCTGGTGTAAAATAAAAATCTCCATTTTATCCCGTTTGTCTTATGCTTCCTTCCTTCACAGAATTCTGTTGACCAGGGCTTGAAATTTTTAATTTATTTGAGTTGGATCAACTTAATTTACAACTGAAAAATGTGTTGTACCAACGCTATTCATTTATGTTAAAAGTATTAAATTATGTTGGACGCAGCTGTAGTAAATAAGTTAAATGAACCTAATAAAATTAATTTGACTGAACCTAAAAACATTAGGTTGGGCCAACAAAATTGCTTAATGCTGAAAGAAAGCAATTAAATCAGGTGGAAATTCTTTCCATAATTAAATTATGTTCATTCAACAAGTTATTTTTTTGAGTGTACAGAAATTGAACTCAGGTGTGATAAACCACAGTTAAGTTATTTTTTAACAAGGGGGGGCAATCACTTTTTCACACAGGGCCATGTAGATTTGGAGTTTTTTTTCTCCCTTAATAACGTAAACCTTCATTTAAAAACTGCATTTTGTGTTCAATTATGTTATCTTTGACTAATAGTTAACGGTTTTTGACGAGCAGAAACATTTAAGTGTGATATAAGTAAACATATATATATAAATATATATAAAATATATAAATAAACATAAATATATATATATATATATATATATATATATATATATATATATATATATATTCAGATTGTTACTCTCACTAACTCAGATCAAAACTTTTTTTACTCTTTTTTCCAGGTCAGACAAGGAGGGTGTAAAGACAATGGGGTAGAACAGGAACTCTTACATTACAGGCAAAAGTGTTCAAAAGTGTTCAACCAGTTCAAACCATGGATTTACACTACACTAATAATTGACTTAGAATGCTGGTGATGTAGAAATACATCAAAAACCACAAATGAACAATTTCCCTTCCTGTGTCTTACAGCATTGAGCGCCTGTGGACGGATGTATATGACCATGTCCTTGACCTTTCTACACAGTCTTCACCCAACTCTAGATTCAAGGACTGCTCAACCCTGGTGAGGAAATTGACTTGTTCGCACTGCACAGATGCGTTTTGCATCACATTTAACATTATATTGAGTCATTCCAGGCAGCATGGAATCAGCACGGACTCAGAACAGCAAACAACCAGTCACCCCTGCAACTCTGGTTGCTGGACAGAAAAGAGGGACAAGATTTGTCACAGGTACATGACTATTTGATCCATATTTGTTCTTGTATGTAAAACGTCTTGGGTTGCTTTGCTGTAAACCTGTTCCCTGAAAAGGCGGGAACGAGATGCTGCGTAAAAACGCTATGGGAACATCTTTTTGTGTTGCCGGTTGTGAAGCATGTGTGTGTCAAACAAGCCAAATTTTGGCATATATATAACCTCGGTCAGGTGACGTCATCTGATAAAGCGCACCTGCGCTTGTTATAAATAGGAGTGAACCGGAAACATTCCTCAAATCAATTGTCTGAAAAGGACGACCAGTTACACAGGCAGTGCGGCATTGGAGCGCAGCATCTCGTTCCCACCTTTTAAGGGAACAGGGTTACAGCAAAGCAACCCGAGACGTTCCCTTTCAAAGGCTACACTCAATGCTGCGTGAAAAACGCTATGGGAACAAGAATACCAATGCCGCCACACTGCAAGTGTCTGGACCCCAAAGGGGAGGCTGACTCCAGGACCTGTAAGCCCGGAGTAGCATAAACATCCAGACTATAGAATCTCACAAATGTGTGCGGAAAGGACCAACCTGCCGCATGACACACTTGCTGCAGGGGAAACCCTCTTGCCAGCGCAATAGATGAGGCAATCCCCCTGGTTGGATGAGCCTTGATTCCTCGAGGCGAAGTGAGACCACGCACCTCGTAGGCTAGGGCAATAGCATCGTTTCCTGATGTGATGAAAAAGGCTGCTCTGACTTACGCCACTAGATAGTAGCACTAGTGCGGTGGACGTAAATCTGAAGAGTGCGTACTGAAGATAGTAGGTGAAACCTATGCTGCTCGGGAGCTGTAAAAGGCGGAGGACAGAAGGCTTCGAGGAAACTGGGTACATGGTCAAGAATGAAAATAGTTCGGGTAAGGATGCTGAATAGCTCTGACTAGCCCAGGGGCAAAGTCCAGGCAGGAAGCGAAGCCTGCAGATCTTCAAAAGTGATAATAAGAAAAACCATCTTGAGGGTAAGAAGCCAGACAGGCGCTGACTGTAGTGGTTTGGGAGGGGTGTCAGCCAGTCCCCATCCATCAGAACATGAAAAGCCGAAATAGCGGCTACGTACATTCTGAGGGTACTAAGGCATAAGCCTGAGTAACTTCTTGCAGAACTCCAGCACTGAAGCAATTCGGCAGTGGACTGGGTCTACATGTTCTGCCATGCACCACTTTCAAATACCCTCTCCTTGAGGGCATACATTCTTCTAGTTCGTTGAAGGTACTAGGGCTCCCAACTCCCTATGCCCTGAAGTGTAAATCGCCTTGAGGGACAGAAACTCGTCCTGTGCCCAAGCAGAAACTGGTGCGCTAGCTTATTGAAGCGGCGCAGCACAGTGCGCTCTGGCGGTTATGGGCCAAAATGTACATCGTCCTGAGGGACAGGGTCTCGCCCTGTGCCCAAAGCAGAGCTGGTGCGCTAGCTCATTCGAGTGGCGCGAGCACAGTTTGTCCCGGCGATTATGTACGAGACTACCCTAGTGTCGTCCATTCGCACTAGGGCACTGTAGCCTCTCAACTGCTGGGGGAGGTGTTTCAGGGCCAAAATAAAGGGATCAGTTCGGGGCAATTGATGTGCCACGCGAGAAGATGGCCTCTCCAGCTCCCTTGGGCTGGACAGCCATCTAAGACCGCACCCCAGCCCATGAAGGAAGTGTCTGTTGTTAGCATCTGCGACGACAAAAGGACGCACGTAGAGTGGGACCCAAAGTCAGAAACCGGGGTCTGAACCACATAGAAAGGGTATGAAGCCACCTGGCTCTTAACCCATATTTGCCTCCGGGGATTGGCCCTTGAGTAATCCCCTGGTTTTTAGCTATAATGTACATCGCCCTGCAGGACAAGAACTTGTGCTGTGCCCCCAAGGGGAACCTGGTGCGCTAGCTATTTAAGTGGCGCGAGCACAGTCCGCCCTGGCGATTATGTACGAGACTACCGTAGTGTTGTCCACCCGCACTAGGACATGGTAGCCTCAACTGCTAGAGGAGGTGTTTCAGGGCAAAATAAAGCCATCATTCGGGGCAATTGATGTGCCACGCGAGAAGATGGCCTCTCCAGCTCCCTTCGGGCCGGACGCTCATTCAAGACCGCAACCCCAGCCCTTGAGGGAAACGTCTGTCATTAGCATCTGTGATGACAAAAAGATGCACGTATAGTGCAAGTCCAAAACCGAGGTCTGAACCACATAGAAAGGGTACGAAGCCCTTGGCGTGTAACCCTTATTTGCCTCTGGGGATTGGCCCTGAGTACAATCCCCTTGCTTTCAGCCACAACTAAAACAATCTCATGTGCAGAGGCCCAAAGGTATCACCGTGGACACAGCTGCCATGAGACCTAAAAATATCTGAAAGTGATGAACAGTCACTTTCTGGCCTAGCTTGGTTTCCTTCAGGGTGTTGGAATGGATTTGACACGCACAGGAGACCCCTGTGCCCGCATTGCGATCGCATCCTAGGTGACACACAAAATGTTGTCTTCTGAGCAGGAAAGAAAACGCTTTTATGGCGTTAAGTCTCAATCCAGGAACAGAGATGAGCTAGGACGACATCCCGATGTCGAAGCGCTAGCTCCTGAGACAAATCCAGCATAGCTAGTCGTCTAATGTGCAGGTTAGCTAGACCAAATGAAAGGACCCAATACTGGTAAGCTTCGCCCCCGAAAGCGAACCTCAGGAACTTCCTGTGTTGTTGCAATATTTCCGTGTGAACTATATGCATCCTTTAGATCGATTGTCACAACCAATCCCTTGGTTGGATTGAGAGCAATCACTTTGACAGTGAACATTTTGAACCTGTCTTATTTTGGATAGCGGTTCAGCCCGTGAAGATCCAAAATCGGATGCAGCCCCCCCGTTCCTTTTGGGAACCAAGAAAAAAACGACTGTAGTAGCCTGACTCTCTGCCTGGTAGGGGAACATGTTCTATGGCCCCTATTCCCAGGAACGTCTTGTAACTCCAGAGTCAGCAGATGCGCCCTTTCCGGTTTGACGGAAGTGGAGACCACGCATAACTCTCTATTCCTGCGCTTAGCACCTCGTGAGAGTCAGACCAGGTCGGGTCTGGGTGGCTGACACTCCCGACCTTTAAGCATGGTGGGGAAGGACTTTCCTGAAGGCTTGTTCATATGATATCGCCTCCTGAACCTAGTGGCAACGTTAACAGCGTCGCCAAACAGGCCAGAGGGCGAGATGGGGCATCAAGGAGGAATGCACGTTCCTTATCCTTGATTCTCCCGTGAGATTTAGCCATAGGTAACTCTGCGGAACACTATCGCAGGCATAAACAGCCGATAGCATGCACTGTCTGCTTTGCACAAAGAGACAGGTCTGTGGCTCAGTGTAATTCCAGGAATGACGTTGTAGAGCTCCGCCAGTGCTCAAGTCTTTCAGCAGGTCAGCCTGGTAAGCCTGCAAAACCGCCATGGTGTGCAGTTGAGCACCAGCCTGATCAGCTGCCTGAAGCTTTTCCTCACCAGGGAAGATGTCAGTCTACACTGCTTGGTGGGGAGTGTATGCTTCTTTTCAGGTAGGATGATGTCCCAGGAGAGAGATAGCCCAAGCGTCTCTTCTAACTGGGACATCATCATATATCCACCTTCGAATCAACAACATTCGAATATTTGAAGATGATGGCACGAAAACATGGGATGAATAAGGCTATTCCATGAAAGAGTTAACTCATCTTGAAGGTTGCCAAGAAAGAAGGGAGAGAGAGCGCCGTTTATCCGAGGCTCCTTCCTCTGCCACCCGCTTGGGGAGGCGCTTGGAGAAATCCCGCTTCTGCGGCCAAATACGAAACGCGTATCATAAACATTACTTACCTGCGGAAGCGAAAGTAAGTCTTTCCTATCCATTCACAAGAAGTGCCGGAGCGCGCTTGAGAAGTGTCATGCACGTCTTCCAGATTGCACTGTTTAACCCCGGAATACGCCAAAACAACGGTGTAGAAATCGCGCTCCGAAAGAGCGGAGGCATGGATCTCCTAACAAACTTCACCATATCTGTGAGTTAATACTTTTAAATTCGCTTGCACACATTACACGCAAACACAATATTCAGTCCTTTGAAGACAAAAAGATCTAAGGAATGTTTCCGGTTCACTCCTATTTATAACCTGCAGGTGCGCTTCATCAGATGACGTCCCCTGACCGAGGTTACTGTATATATGCCAAAATTTGGCGTGTTTGTATCAGTAGTGAGTATAAACAAGACATACTGTATAATTTGTAATGTACAGTGAACAACTGATTTTGTTTTCTGAACTCTGTCAGTTTATATAAAAGAAAATAAATGCTCACCTGTACTGTATATTTTTTACTGTCAGTTGTTTTAAAAAAGAACTAGAACTTACTAGATTGTCAGTTTCTTTGAATGCTGAATGTAGTAATGTGCTGCAAGAAAGGGAACAAAATCTAATCTTACCATGTGGTTATGGAATCAGTACAAAACTTAGAATCAATCCTAAATCAGGGTCAGTAGAGTTGAGACACACCTAAATGTCCATAAGAAATGACTCATAGGTACAGTAGTGTGCAGGAAGACGTATTACTTCAAAACAGGTTAAAGATTGCTGCTGACCACTTCCACAGTCATTTCTCTCGGCAGGACTTCCCATCCTGTCCAAAAATTGATGAGGGCTTTTTCGTTGTGCACAAGATGCTGCAACAAGACATCGTTTTGAGCTATAATGACATCCTATATTTATTATTTTGAATATTTTATGAAAAAATACTATAAAAGATGACTGCTTACATACGGGGCACCCAACATTTTTGCCACACTCAAATCGCTGTTGTAGTGTGTTGTAACTGCTATAAATATTTTTATGTTAACAATGCTACAACAGCGAGCAGTCTCTGATTCCTTTAGTAAATAATATCTGACCTTTCTGTCAGAAGCGGCCCTACCATGTTCTCCTTAAGCCCTTTCCTCAGCTGCTTGACTTGACTGCTTGTTCGTGTTATGACCTGCAACAGTGAAACCAAATCAAAACTGTGAAGTTAGTCTGTAAAGTGACACAAACTTTAAATGTTAGATATTTAAAGAACATCCCCTGTAGTAGTAAAAGCATTTCAAACAGTCTCCAAAGAGATTTTTTTAATGTACATGAAAAATGTACTTATTCACATCTGAACTTTTGATGTGCTTTTTTATTTAAAATTAAAATTGATTGGGAAGAATAAATCAGTACTGACAGCTTGGAATAGCAAACGTTCATACAGCCACTTTCGATTGGTTTGTGTGGCACCTAGCAGGTCCCAAGCCAGAGCAAGCTCAAGAACATTTCTATGTTTCTGTTCTGTTAGTTCAGCAATGCCATCAAGCTAGGACACAGAGAAAACAATAATCAGTATTAAGTAGTGATGGCTATTAAATGTCTCAAAATACAATATTTAGGGAAATAGTAATTCTTCAAAATAATAGCACAAAAAAGCAAACCAGCTGAATAGTGCTGCGGACATCAATATCAGGGCAATCCTCAATCTGAAGGTGAGCCAACAAAAAGAACATGGATGACTGCAGGACTTATACCAGACACACATGGTCCACCATGAATGAATAAATGTCCCATTATTCTTCCTAAGATCAAACATAATAAATGCACTTAGCGTAACATTGCACAGGCCATGTATGAACAAACAAACTGTTGCAACTGTTTTCAATTATTTCTTTATGGTTATAGTTTAGGCTACAGATGTATTAATTAAGTTAAGTACTCTTCCTCTTATTACTGTACATTATTGTATTACCTGTTACCAAAAACGTGTCATTTTCAAGCAAGGTCGGAGAAGTGGAAGGAGTCAAGTGATCTGGCTCACTATCAAACAGTCTTGTAAAATCTGTGTTCTCTGAAAAGAATACAACTAGGTTATCTTTGTATGAGAAATCCATGCAGTAATTTTAACACAATTTATTACATAACAAATATTTCTTTACATACATAAATTATTACCATACATTTTCCCAGTTAAACAATGACATGCATACCTAAATTCAAATGAAAGCCAGGCTGTACTAGAGAAACTGCCTTTGAGAAGAAGAATCTCTTCACCCCCTCTCCAACAGCAACATCCCCTAAAAAAAAACAAAAAGAAAAAAAACCCTGAAGTTTTCGATTAGCCGAACAATACTGGATTACTATTTTTTTTCCCAATACAGAGATGATATCTTCCAGTTTGCAGCTGATAGGGCTTACCTACTCTACCTTTTGGGGCTTTGTAAGGTAAGTGGTAAGTGATCTCTGTTGATCCTTAATACTTTCCCACCCATTTGCAGGACTACTGCCTTTCTGGTCTCATACTTTGAAAGTACTTGTATTTGTAGAGCCAGGCTGCTCTGGATGCATCTTGATAACATTTTCACTTTGAAAGGTACCCATTTGTATGGATCACATAAATAAAAAGAAATTAAATATATTTAATATGTAATCTTTTGCCATTTGTCTGGTATGTTCCTAACGTAATTCTTGTGACTACCTGATTTTCACCTACAAATAACTTTTCTTTTTGATGAGATGCTAAATCTTCCTGCACTACCATATGACCTGATGATTGCTCTGCTTTTGCTGAGGTTATGGTGGATTCCAAGATGAAAACATCTGGTTCCTCTACCCCACTGGACAGATTCAAACTTGTTTGCTGTATCCTGTAGCTTACCGCCTTAAATTATCCTGTATCGTTACAACAACCTATTTGCTGTATCCTATAGATTATAGTATTACAGTCAAAAGCTTGTGTTCTCCACAACTTCCGTATCCCAAACTACTACCGTGCGTGATAGACATGCAGCTACACAACTATGGAATGATGTCACAGAACAACTCATGAAATAATGTCACAATGCAACTTACGATTATCATACTAAATGCTTAACTAATAAACTTAATATGTAATGCTTAACTAATGAAATGAAATAAACAACAAATATATAAAAATGAAATATGTCTGACATTTCCAGCGCGTAATTGAACAGGCAGGGATATTCATCTATTTTAACAATAGAGCCACAAAATTAAACCTTCTTAACCTTTTAAACCTTTTTGTTTACTATTTAACTTAAAGTATATATATATATATATATATATATATATATATATATATATATAGAGAGAGAGAGAGAGAGAGAGAGAGAGAGAGATGTTTTGCTGGTGAAAAACATTTTAGGCAGAGACAGCTGCTCGGTCTTGTTAATTTGTTTTAAAACCCCAATTCTTCGAATTCCCCCATCAGCGAAACTGGTTTAATAACTTCACACCTATTGTGAATGAAAGGTGAGAAGAGGCAGAGTAGCAGAAACATCTTAATATCAACTGTTCAAAGGAGATTAATTCATTTTTGGTCACCTTCAGCATTCCTATACAATGTAGAAATAAATAAAATAAAAATAAAATAAAAATCAGGAGTTAGAAAGTGTTCTAAAACTTTTGCATGGTAGTGTGTGTGTATAATGAAAATATTGCAGCACTTTTAGTATTCATAGCAAAAGCAACCCAACAGTGTGATTAAAGTACCCGAAATAACACTTTTTTTAACCCAGCATAAACAACCCAACAATGTGTGTACAGAAACCCAGCAATTTAATTTTTTTTGTGATCTACTACAATACTAACGAATGGAGAAAGTGCAGTCAAAGCCCGGGGATTCTGCATGATGTCGCATTGTATTCAGAGACTAGTACATACTGTATGCTGGTATGAAACTGTGGGCAGGTTTTTAATCAAGTGCTAGACAGAATAATGATAAAAAAAATTGCAGTACTTGGATATCTCCCTAAAGTTTAATCTTCAGCGTAAGTGAAATAAAAATGGTGAGTAAAAGTCATTTAATAATCTACTGTAACATAAGCTTCTAATAAACTACTTGCTCAGTGTAAACAAGCACCTGCATCAAAAGATTTTAATTAGAAAATCTAAACTGGGATCACCTTATATATTTTCACTGAAATACATTTTAAGACAAACCTTATATTTATTAAATCTAATTTTCCAATTTAATACTCTGGGGACGTTTTAAGACAAACCTTATATTTATCCAATCCAATTTTCCAATTTCTCATCAAAGATCCACTCTCCAAATACCGAACATGGGGTGTTTTTGGCTAATAACAAAATAAGTACAACTTGTAAACCTGTCACAGATACTGAACCTTATGAAATTTTATTTCTGAAAGTCAGGCAGACATTGTACATGTGCTTCAACCCTAAATAATGTATCACAAATTAAATTATAGCTGATCAGCTTATTTTTAGCTTTAAGCTTTTAACTATTTCTAAAAACTCTTTAACCGTCAATACAATTCTATTTTATTTTATTTCTATAGCATTTGTAACTATTGACATTGTTGCAAAGCAGCTTTACACAATCAAAAGAATAATTATAATAAGTTTGTATGAAATGTGAATATGTATGAATCAAAATTATAAGATTGTTTTTGATGGGCAAGCCGCGGACGACGGCGACAGTAACAAAGGAAAAACACCCTGAGATGGCAGTAGAAAGAAACCTTGAGAAGAACCAGACTGAAGAGGGAACCCATCCTCAATTGGGTGATAATGGGTAACATCGATTGATCTGAATGACAGGTACTACTGCCTAAAAATTTGAGGACATCTGCAAATTTTTTTGTGTTTGTTTAATGATTAATTTTCTACATTCTACAACAATACAGGGGACTTCAAAACTATAAAATAACACAAATAAAATTAAGTAATTATGTAACAACAACAACAAAAACAGTCAGTTGTTATTTTAAGACAAGAAGGTCAACCTTTCTGGAATAGTTTGTGCAAGAACAGTATTGTCAAGTGCATTTGCAAAACCCATCAAGCACAATGATAAAACTGGTTCCCATAAGGACTTTCCCAGGAAGGCAAGACCAAAACCTACCTCTGCTACAAAGAAGTTCATTTGTAGTTCATATTAACATATCAAACATCTGTGTTTGACGTCTTTCTTTTACCTCAGGACGATTGCTAAATTGCACCCAGCACTCATTTTTGCAGAATAGTTGGTCCCTGCTTTTGTCTACTGCAGGCTGAATTTCTGCAATACACTCTTTATTGGGACTTTTGGAAAAATCATTCAAAAGCTACAGTATATTCAAAACAGTGCTGCTAGGATCCTGATGAGACCGTGTAAATATGATCATATTACACCCCAGAGGTGGGACAAAGTCATTGTTTGGCAAGTCACAAGTAAGTCTCAATTCATTGCCCTCAAGTCCCGAGTCAAGTCCCGAGTCAAGACAGGCAAGTCCCGAGTCAAGTCCCAAGTCAAAGGCAACAAGTCTCAAGTCAAGTCCAAAGTCCTACGGTTTGACTTTCGAGTCTTTTCAAGTCTTTTTAGCAGAAAAATAAAATGTATACAGATTATGTATGGTTGTAAGATCTGTATTTATTAAACAAACCTTTTTTTTATGAAAGAACATTGCTCAGATATATAAAAATACAAATGTTAGTAAATGCTAGTAGCAATGTAAAATGGTAGCACATATTCTTAATGAAATAGGCTACTTCATACAAACAATAACGTTGTTTTCTTCACATAACGTTAAAGAACTTTGCTCCATACCTCGTGTGATACACTCACGTAGGCTACCTCATGCTGTGTCGAAGTTTGTTCCCCCATCAGGATGCGTTTTTTTTAGCCCCACCCCCATGAAAAGGGCACAGGGAACGCGCATTTAGGAGAAGGCTCGCCCGCGAAGGGTTATGCACGGACCACTGAGATTCTACGGAGCGCGGTAAAGAATAAAAAGGACAGTTAGTGTTTTTTAATCCCTGACGAACTCCTAGCCAACAGGATGTGTTTCCCTTGTTATCTTGGACATATTTAGAATGATGAACCTCGGCTGAGTCACTTGTAGGCTGTAAACATGTCAGTATTTTGTCTGATATTTCATATCAAATATGCCTTTTCAGCAAAACTATAATGCCAAAATAGAGACCCGTCAGATACAGTCTCAAGACATTAATAATAATAATAGTAATAATAATAATTATCATATATAAATTAATAATAATAATTATTATTATAATATTATATTATAATTAAATATTATATATTATAATATTAATAATAATTATTATTATAATTGAATAATATATAATAATAATAATAATAATAATAATAATTATTATTATTATTATTATTATTATTATTATTATGCGAGATAATTTGCATTTTATCTGTGTGATGTCAATTCACTAGGTCACATTATTTGAATAAACCCAAACTGCATATGAAAGAAATCAGCACTCGTAGTGGTCCATTTCTTTATATTAAATATATACTGTATTTGAAAGAAATCCCTTGATAAAATAGCATAAACAAATCATGGGTAGTGTATACCAGTGATTAAATATAAACAATACAATTCAATTCAATTCAATTTTATTTATATAGCGCTTTTAACAATGGTCATCGTCTCAAAGCAGCTTCACAAAAAAATTTAAGATTTTTTTTTTTTTTTCTAGAATAGAAAAGAAAAGAAAATATTTGGAAGTGTGTATGTGTGAGAAAAATGTGTCTAGATAATAATGAAATGAATGAATGATGAATGAAATGTCTCTGATGAGCAAGCCAAGGGTGACGGCGACAGTGGCAAGGAAAAACTCCCTGAGATGGCAATAGGAAGAAACCTTGAGAGGAACCATCCTCATCTGGGTGATAACAGATAGAAATAACATCATGTGTGTTGTGCAGGTGAAAGTTCAATATAACAGAAGTTGTGTAGATTCAGTTCAGCAGTGGGTGCAGAGGGCAGATGGGGTCTGGATCACTGGAAGCACAGGAGCAGGATGGTAGCTCCAGCCATCATAAAGCAGAATCTAGCTGGAGCAGGTCCTTCTTAAGATGCCTTAGAAACCTCGCAGGGTTGGCCTTTGTCTACTAAAGCTGGCACAATCTCCAGATGCCTCGGGATGGGTAGAAAAATACAGAAAAGATGGAGAGAATTAGCGTAGTTGCCATTCAGGATAGGTGTACTGGAGTATGAGGTTATGGGATGAGTTACGCGTATGCCAGATTAAAGAGATGCGTCTTGAGTCTACTTTTGAATTGGGAAACCGTGTCTGCTCCCCGAACAGTGTCTGGAAGGCTATTCCAAAGCTTTGGAGCCAAATATGAAAATGCCCTGCCCCCTTTTGTAGATTTTAAAATTCTGGGAATTACCAGAAGTCCGGAGTTTTGTGATCTTAAGGGACATGGTGGATTATAGCATATCAAAAGACTGGTTAGGCATGTGGGAGCTAAACCATTTAAAGCCTTGTATGTAAGTAGTACTATTTTGTAATTAATTCTAAATTAAACAAGTAGCCAGTGCAGGGATGATAATATAGGTGTTATATGATCATATTTTCTGGATCTAGTGAGAACCCTGGCGGCTGCATTTTGGACTAACTGTAGCTTGTTTATTGAGAATGCAGGACAACCACCTAGTAATGCATTACAATAGTCCAGTCTGGAGGTCATGAATGCATGAACTAGCTTTTCTGCATCAGATACGGATAGGATACTCCTAACTTCATTAAATCTAGGTCACGTCCCTAAACCTTTGAAGCTGGCAGTTATTAAGCCGCTTCTTAAAAAATCTAATTTGGACGCGAATGAAATAACAAATTATAGACCGATTTCAAACCTTCCGTTCATATCAAAAATATTAGAAAAAGTAGTATCAGCTCAAATATGCACATTCTTGCAGGAAAACAACATCCTAGAAAAATTTCAGTCAGGTTTCAGGCCCCATCATAGTACAGAAACTGCACTAGTTAAGATTGCAAACGACTTGTTTTTAGCTTCAGACCAAGGCTGCATCTCAATACTAGTCTTACTTGATCTAAGTGCTGCATTCGACACCATAGATCATAATATTCTCATAGACCGCCTACAAAATCATATAGGTATTCAGGGGCAGGCATTAAAATGGTTTAGATCATACCTGTCTGATCGATACCATTTTGTAGATCTAAATGGAGTACCGTCTGATGTAATGCCAGTGAAATATGGGGTCCCACAAGGGTCAGTTTTAGGACCTCTCCTGTTCTCAATTTACATGCTTCCCCTGGGAAACATCATTAGAAGGCATGGGATTAGTTTCCATTGTTATGCTGATGATACCCAATTATACATCTCAACAAAACCAGACGAAATACCCAAGTTGTCTAGATTAACAAAGTGTGTCCAGGACATAAAAGATTGGATGACCAATAACTTTCTTTTACTAAATTCAGATAAGACAGAGATATTGCTCATCGGCCCAAAAACCAGCACACAACAGCTTTCACAATTCAGCCTGCGTTTAGAAGGATGTACTGTTACTACTAGCTCAACAGTAAAAGACCTGGGCGTGATATTAGACAGTAACTTGTCTTTTGAAAATCATATTTCCAATATCACAAAAACAGCCTTTTTCCATCTTAGAAATATTGAGTATTCAAATGAGTTAAACCTGGGCCTTATTTTCTGAGTAACAGTGAGTACATCTTTGTAGATAGTGGCGACACCACCACCGCGACCAGTTAGACGGGTCTATATAGCTCGTGCTTATAAAAATATCCTGACGGAGTGGACTCATTCAGACCAATATATTCATTTGGTTTAAGCCAGGTTTCAGTGAGGCAGAGTGCGTCAAGGCAATAATCTGATACCATTTCATTAACAATAAGTGTTTTAGGCGCAAGGGATCTAATGTTGAGAAGTCCAAACTTTAGAGGTAGACTTCGATTACTTATTTGGCCTTTTTCTGGTTTAATGGTTACCAGATTGTTTCGGCTGGATTTAACGAATTTATTCTTTTTTCTCACTATTCGGGGAACAGACACAGTTTCTATAGTACAAGCTATGTGTGTGCGTCTATTAGTATGGTGGGTTGTATGGTGGCTGATATCTAAAGAATCTGAGGTATGACTTACCGCCAGTCAGATGGTTCGTAATGTCCTGGAGATGTTGTCAGAGAGGACCGCTGCTCCAGCTCTGCTAGGGTGCAGGCCATCTGTGCGGTAGAGCCTAGGACGCTCCCAGAAAACATTCCAGTTATCAACAAAGGGTAATCTCTGTTGTTGACACCAAGATTGTAACCATTCATTAAAGGCAAATAATCTACTGAACCTCTCGATTCCTCGCTGAAATGTCGGAAGTGGTCCAGATACGACGATCTTTGTCGTGGGTGATGTGCTGCGGACCTTCTCAACCAGGCTCCTGAAGTCCTTCTTTAGGATCTCCGTCTGCCTCAGCCTGATGTCGTTCGTGCCAGCATGAAGAACCACAGCTCGAATGTTCTTCCTCAGGGCCGCAGGCACCTGTGCAGCAACATCAAGAACACGTGCACCAGGTAAACAGCGAGTGTACGCCTTACCTTTAGCTGTGGTAGCACGCACGTGCCGGACAATGGAGTCTCCGATGACCAGCGCGTCGTGTGCCGTCTCACGGAGAGGAGCGAAGTGGTTTCGGGTTGAGATCTTGAAGACGGGTGGTGGCGGAGGAGGAGAGGTCCTCGCCCGGGGCTTGGCGCGCGTCTTCCGCTGCTGCAGTATCCAGGCCTCGTGGTATCCCAGCGCCGGGGTGAAGGAAACCTGGGCGGGCTGCGTCCTCGGTGCGTTGGACCTGGGCAGAGAAGCACGCAGAGTAGAGGTTGTCGGAGAATTCTCATGCCGAGAATTTACCTGAGACAGGTGAGCGTTGGTCCGCGACGATTCCAGCGTGGCTTTCCGCTGCTGTAGCCGGGCCAGCTTCACCTGTAGGTCGCGGATCAGCTTCTCCACGGCCTACATCTCCAAGTCCACCGAGTGCAGCTCCAATGTCTCCTCACCTGCACACAGAGGCAGAGACACAACCGACATGGTGTCTAAAAATAGAAATAACCGGTGCGAAAGAGCGTAAACAAACTCGTGATAGCCGGGCTAACGGGCTAGCGATGCTAATGGAAAGCCGGCTAGAAGTGGTGTGCTGCAAACCAATTAAAACTTAACTAAACTTATACGAAAACGATATAACACGCGTTTCGAGTGAATATATTATAAGGTAGTATGAAATACTTATCTGTTATATGTTACTCTTCGTAAGGGGACGAAAAAGTAGAAAAATTGGTTAGTCTGGCGGAGCTCGGAAAAAAGCAGCGTCGTCGTGAAAAGTCACGCTGGGTCGCAATACAACGCATGTACTGACATGTTTACAGCCTACAAGTGACTCAGCTGAGGTTCATCATTCTAAATATGTCCAAGATAACAAGGGAAACACATCCTAATGGCTATAGTTCGTCAGGGGATTAAAAAACGCTAACAATTTCCTTTTTGGCCTTTACTGCGTTCTGTAGAAGCTCAGTGGTTCGCTCATATAGCCAATTTTTTATAGCCAAACGAAACTACCTTCGGTATCATTTCGCGAACTGGCGCGTGCACGTTGTTGTCACGTTGGACGCTGTCGAATAAAAAGAATCTACGGTACTTTGATTGGATGTCGTGCCGAATGCGCACTTGCGCTCTGTCACACACACGCGCACAGACACATAAACAGAGATAGAGCGGACCGTGTTAACATACTTTTTATCTTTGGGCTTTTTATGGGAAGTAGCAAGTCTTTACAAGTCAATAGGCGCAAGTCCAAGTGAAAGTCCGAGTTATTTATGTTAAAGTCCAAGTCAAGTTGCAAGTCTTTTTATATTTTGTCAAGTCGAGTCTAAAGTCATCAAATTCATGACTCGAGTCTGACTCGAGTCCAAGTCACATGACTCGAGTCCACACCTCTGTTACACCCATTTTTAAATCTCTTCATTGGCTTTCTGTTTAATTCAAACATTAAACAGAATACAGAATTCAGAATTTAATACAAGGTTGCCCTTCTTACCTACCAGTGCATTTATGGAGATGCTCCTACCTATCTCAAAGAACTTGCATACATCTTTACGCAACCTCCTGTCTGTGTCAGTACATCTCCTAAGACCAACCTTCATACCATGGAAGATCGCGCTTTTTCCTCAGCTGCGCCTAGACTGTGGAAGGGTTTCCTATAGTATCTGAGGATGGCACAGACTGTTCATGCTGTTAATGTCTAAATAATTTGTAACACTTTGATGAATGCTTCGAATATAAAATGCATTATATATAAAATGTATAGAATATATGAATGTTTATTTTTTTTATTTAGGGCTCAGAAAACCTTTGCAGGTGTTTATTAGTTTTTTTTAGCTGATTAGAGCGTGACACCATGAGTCTTCAACATTGAAATGTTTACAGTGAAACCTCGGATTGCAAGTAACGTGGTTTGCAAGTGTTCTGCAAGATGAGCAAAGATTTTTAATAAATTTTGACTTAAAAACAATCAAGTCTTGTTTTGACGTTGAGCATCATGTGATTACAAGTGAGACAATGTTTTTTTCTCTCTGTTGCGCTGGGGAATTGGGGGTAATCGTCTGCCCTGCTCAATCTTAGTGCGCAACTCTCACTGGTATAATCAACATTCGTGCACGCGTGTACTGTTTACAATAACACTGTGACCACGTGTGTGCACGTAAAACGTTTTGTGTTGTTTCACACACTGTACACACGTTATAAGAAAGTCAACACACATACTCGCAATTACAAGAATTAACCCTCCCCAACCCCTCTCGCCTTAAGACAGACACACACACACAGGCACACACAAACAC
Organism: Clarias gariepinus; assembly: GCF_024256425.1. Taxonomy (NCBI): domain Eukaryota; kingdom Metazoa; phylum Chordata; class Actinopteri; order Siluriformes; family Clariidae; genus Clarias; species Clarias gariepinus. The sequence goes on from NC_071117.1 coordinate 22,621,494, forward strand.
TCTGCTCTACACAGAAACACTGCGTCGCAAACCTTTTAAAAAGTAAAGTGCAGGTTTATTTGTTTGTTTGTTACAGCAGTGATTCTATTATTATGCACTCATGCGATTGTCATTAGAGATGGTCCTTGCTAATTTTTTTGACATTTTTTTGTCTTTCCATTAATGTGTGTGTGTTTGTGTGAAATTCAAATAAAACAGGAGAAAGGTTTACGGTGTAAGATGAGAAGGGGGAGACGGAAGGGGCTGATTCCTCCTCTCCTCTTACTTTAGATTTACACACATACACACACACAGCGCCTGTATGCATGAACAAAACATACATATTTATTTTTTTAGGATGTGAAACGAATAATTTGATTTTCCATTATTTCTTATGGGAAATTTGCTTTTATACATCAGTGTTTTGGAATATGAGCACACTTCTGGAACAAATTATGCTCATTATTCAAGGTTCCTTTGTACTTAAATTTACTGAGATACTGAATTTAGGGTTTTTATTTGCTATAAGCTATAATCATCATATGAGTTTGACATAAATATGGCAGTTTGTGTGTAATCTACAGATGTGGCCATTAAGAATGCACGATTTTCCCGCGAGATGCCGCAATTCGCGAGATGCTTGCCGCAAGCAACATTCAGATATTTAAATAAATGTGTTGTGCTTCACTGAATATCCACCAGATGGCACATGGAAGGACTTTATTTAAAAGCCAGACGAAGTACAACAAAGAATTGTGTATAATTAGTTAGCCTAAAACAATATTGTTTCCAATGCTGAAGCAAACGTGAATTTTATTTTATTTTTCAACAGATATTTCATAATGAATGTGTGTATATGTGCTTCATATTATTTTCATAATGATGAAATGAGATGCCCAAAAGCGTGCTTTGAAATTCATAGTAAGTTTCTTATATAGCTTTTGTAATGTCTTAACAGGGACAAAACAATGAAAGATATGGCAATGCCTCAGTTTAAATATTCTTGAAATTAATTTAATTTCCTGATAGTAGGCTATCTGATAGTGTTAACTATGTGAATGTCCTGATTTGTGAATATGCCAAGATTAAACATAAAAATGTGTTGACATCAGAAGACATGAATATATATATATATATTTCAGTCATAAATATCAAGGGGGGATATCACTTCTATTTTTGCTTCTCACATAAACTTCTTGACTTTAGCCTTAATCTGCCTATGCATTCTAAATGCTTTAAAACTGTTATTTCATAACGTAATTTGAAGGCAATTGATATTGTATCATTTTGTACTTCTATTGTCTTCTAAAATCTTTCTCATGTCATTGATATTTCTTTTCCATCTGTAATACTATCTAATTACAACTCTACAATTTCTGAAATCCTGCAGCAGCATGCTCCTATTAAGACTAAAAATGTCCCTGCCACTCATTCTTCTCCTTGGTATACCCCTGAGCTCCGTATTCTTAAGGCTACCGGCAGACGGCTTGAATGTCTTTACAGGAAAATTACTCTTTATTATTTGGCTTTTCTAGATCATCTTAAATGTTATAAATCCACTCTCTTTTCAGCCTGCTCTATCTTTATCTCTGCCACAATTAATAAATCGAGCAACAGGCCAAAAGCATTATTTAATACGATAAATAATCTTACCAACTGCTCACCTCAGGATGCTCTAGTATCTAATAATTTTGCTGGGTTTTTTTTTGATTATTTGGATGACCCCAGATTCTGTCTCTAAACTAATCCTGTAATCCAACTCTTCATCCTGTTACCTTGATCCTGCTCCTACTTCTCTCCTAAAACTTTGTTACTCTGTCATTTCTGCAACTATTTCTCATTTTATTAAAGCATCTCTTACCCCTGCTACATTTCCTCCGCCACTAAAAACTGCTGCAGTTACACCTGTGCTCAAGAAACCCAACCTTGACTCCTCAGTTTTATCTAACTTTTGTCCCATTTCTTATTTACCTTTTATATCCAAATTACTGGAAAGTACTGTTGCTGCCCAACTCCAGTCTTTTCTAGTCTAATCTCTTAGATCATTTTTAGTCTGGTTTTCACCCTCTCCATAGTACTGAAACTGCACTTGTAAAGGTAGTGAACGATCTACTGCTTTCGTGTGATTCTGGTTCCTTGTCTATACTGCTGCTACTTGATCGCAGCTCTGCCTTTGATACTGTCTCCCATGATTTGCTTTTTTCTCGTTTCTCTGGTTTGGGTATCTCTGGTACTGCTCTTTTTATGTGTCTTCTTATCTCTGAGATAGACAATTTTATATTTCTGTTAAGGATTTTCGATCGCCCACTGTCCCTCTGAAGCGAGGTGTTCCCCAGGGATCTGTTCTTGGCCCACTATTATTCACAATTTACATAATCCCACTCGATCTGATCCTTCAACGTCATGGTCTTAACTATCACTTTTATGCCGACGACATTCAACTTTACTCCATCTGTACACCTACTCCATCTGCCCAAATTGACAAAATTGACTAAACAGAATGTTACATATAAATCCACCTGTCCTCTCCATGTTTTTTTAGTCTGTTTGTTGACTGTTTTTTTACTCATTTTAAAGTGTCCTTGAGCTCTGGAAAGGTGCTATATAAATAAAAATTATTATATATATTAGTGGTGGGCCGTTATCGGCGTTAACGTGCTGCGTTAACATGAGACTCTTATCGGGCGATAAAAAAAATATCCCCGTTAATCTATTCACAAAGTTGGGTTGGGAGCTGCGTCTATACTCTGCAAGCTATGATGACTTTCACCTTGATATTTTAGCGCGGATGTATACCTAGCCGAATTGCACTGTAGGGGGCGAGAACAAGTCTTCGAATCTGTGTGTATGCCTACTGTGAATTAGCACATCAAACGTGATGTGCTAACATGGATGCAGCTATGAAGCCGCCGGGTTTGCTTCAGGGAAAATTTATTTTTAAGAAGCTTCCCAATGGAAACCTCGACAAGACTAAGGTTGTTTGCAACTTGTGCAATGCGGAATTAGTTTATTGTAGGAGTTCTTCTAGTCTCAAGTACCACCTAAACGCAAAGCATCCCTTAGCTAATGTGGAAGATGCCGGGCCAAGCACTAATGTAGTGCAGGGGAGGAGTCATCGTCAAACTACTATGTTTGAGTGCAACCGAGGCAAGCCCGTCAGCACAGCTCTATCAGTCAAGCTAACTAATCTCCTCGCTCAGTGGATTGCCACCAGCTGCTGGCCCATCAGCGTGGTTGAAGATGATGGGCTCGAGCTTGTTCTCCAGGCGGCAACAGGTGACCCATCTTACAAACTACCTGCGAGGCGAACTACTTTGTCTGTCCGTTAGGTGTGATGAAAACAGAGGAGCGTCACTTTGCAGAAGCGTGTGCCAGGCAGTTTCTTGACATCGCTAATCAGTGGGGGATAGCTGACAAAATCAGCACTATTGGAACAGACAGCGCTCCTAATATGGTGGCAGCAGGGAGGATACTGCCATTCGAGCATTTGCCCTGTGTTGCGCATGTTGTACAGAGAGCTATTGTAATGTCACTTCGGGAATGTGGTTTTGATGGTGCGCTGGCCAAGTGCCGTAAAGTGGTCGGACATTTCAAACACAGTCCGGCCAACTCAGACGAGCTAAATGTCTCCCTTGGACAAGTTCAGGAGCCACTCGTGCAAGATGTTCCAACACGGTGGAATTCCACCCTTGAGATGATCAAGCGCGTAAGGCGCAACAAAGACGCACTGCACACAACGCTGTCTCAGCAGAAGCACAATCTGGCCCTCCCAACAAATGCTGAATATAAGAAGAGAAACTGCTGGAGCCATGCAGGTATGGTCTACAAAGATAGCGTGTTCATGAATTGTCATACAAGTTTTTTTAAATGTCACTTTGTATTTAAGAAACACGTGCCCTTAAATATAATGTAATTAAGAACTTTAAAAATGTGTAATCTAAGTTAAATTAATCAGCCATGATTTATTTATTGCTCTGTTTCTGTCTGTCTGTGTGTGTGTATGTCTGTGTGTGTCTCTGTCTGTCTGGTTCTGTGTGTGTGTGTGTGTGTGTCTGTCTGTCTGTCTGTCTGTCTGTGTAGGTACATCACTGAGCTCCTTGGTGGGGATAAGTATGTATCCTGCTCTGTGGTTCTACCTGCCCTGTGCCACCTCCAGCATGCAATGAAAATCTCAGATGATGATCCTGCCTATATTGTGCGATTCAAAGCTGCCTTCACCAAGGACCTCAACCAGCGGAGGGAGAATATAAACCTGGAATGGCTTAAGGTATGACCAGAAGATAACTGCATTGTTTGACCATTATAGACTGTTAAGCCAGTAGATCGGTCAATGAACAGATGAATGAGTGATGAAAAAATATATGGAGGTTGGAAATCGGTGAAATTTTCATCAATCAATAATTATTATTTTCTATTCATCAAAGGTGGCGACTGCTCTAGATCCACGATTTAAGGACCTCAAGTGCTTGCCCAGAGCAGAGAGGGAGCCAGTGTGGGCAAAGCTAAGTAAGTTGGTGGAGGGAGAAGAACCTGCTCTGCAGCCACTTGGGGAGGAGAACCCTGAGCCACCCATGAAAAAAACAGCCCTGCTACTGATGGGATCAGACTCAGAATCAGATGAGGAGACACCAGAAGACAATACTGTGGAGAGGTACAAGGTATAGCCCAGTGCTAGTCTAGATCAGTGTCCACTGAAGTGGTGGTCGGAGCACACTGCTGTCTATGGTAAGATGGCCCACATTGCCTGTAAATATTTGGGGACTCCTGCCACAACTGTCCCATGTGAGATACTTTTTTCTTTAGCAGGCCATATTGTGCAGAAGAGGAGATCTAGTTTGTCACCAGAAAATGTGAACAAGCTGGTCTGCCTGAGTGACTGGTGGAAGAAGCAGAAATAGAGCTTGGACTAATTGACACAAAGCTACTGACTGTAAACAGTTCATCACGACCTCTTATGTACGCCTACAGTTCAAAACTCATGTTTAACTGAATAAACAGTTAGTAAACACAAGTACATTTTATTGAACATAATTTATCTTCATCACCAATTATCATAGTAGAACAGCTTTCTCAAGTAGTTTGTGATGCAAACCCATTCTCAAAGACTTACTTTTTGTCATTATTTGGGTAGCACACATATATGTCTTCGGCAGACTTCAAATCTAGATTAATCTAGATTAATTCCAAAATTACAGTGAGATTAATCTAGATTAAAAAAATTAATCTATGCCCACCACTAATATATATATATATATATATTTGTGTTTCATTAAATTTCTTACATTTTACTGTATAAACACCGGAACAAATACAATAATAATAACAGATAGAATACAATAATAATAAGTATAATAACAATAATAATAAATTCTGAGAACTACTACTACTAATAATAATACTGAATGGAGAAAGCGCAAAGGAGTATCATCAATAAAGCAGAAAAGAAAATGAAGAATAAATACATATCAGTATTTACAATTTGAGCTCGACTCGTTTATGAGCTCTGTCATTTGCTGTCAATGGGCGCCTAAGAGAGATAACACATTTTTGACTTCAGTAGACACACAATACTTCAGATTGAAACACGACTGCCCCCTACAGGTAAAGAAGGGCATTTTCACAGCTTTTCTCGCAGGATCCCTCTTCTTACAATTTGCGTTCTTAATGGCCAGATCTGTATATGATATTCAAGCTTTCCTTTTTTTATTGAATTACTCAAATTAGTCAACTTTTCAATGATTCTAATTTAACAAGATACACCTGTGTGTATATATAATATGTTAAACCAGCATAGTGTATAATATATGTGTGTGCACAGATAGTTTCTTATATGTAAGATTATTTTTGAAATAATCTTTGAAAAATTACACATGCAAATTCCATATACAGGTAGTCCCCAACTTACAAGCCAGTTACAATCCAGGACCTTGTTTGTAGGTCTGACAAAGTAAGTCTTGTACACCTTTGACAGAAATATACAGTTGAACCTTGGATTGCGAGCATAATGTGTTCCGGAAGTGTGCTTGTATATCAAATCAGTCGTATATGAATGAGTAATAAGAAATAATGGAAACGCGGATGATTCGTTCCACAGCCCAGTGTTTTATATAAAAATAATTAATGCAAAATTTAAAGTAAAAATAAAACAAATTAACCTGCATTCACCTTTAAAAAGAATCATGACTGGTGTTAGACAATAAAAGAAGGGAGCAGGAGAGCTACCGTGTAGGCCGACTTTTACACGTACACACACACACACTAACAAAAACACTCCTCTCTGACAGAAAGTCTCTGGTTGCTGAAATCTTCTTCTTTCTGCCTGACTTTAACGAGGAACTTATTTAATGACACTTGCTTTTGCCTCCTGAGGATTTTGCAGAAATGTGACATTGCATTGTCAGTAAACAGAATTATTTATCGCATTGCTACAGCCTTTTTAACTTAATTTTTTTTTTTTATAAGGGCCATTATTGCAGCGCAGTTATTAAAGAACAGTCACTACACTTGGACACAAAATGTAATAAAATGCTTTATGTGTGCGCACACAAGGTCACAATGTTATACAGTAGTAAACAGTACATGCACACACATGTTGACTATACAAGTGACACTTTTCAAGCACGTCTTTTTTTCCATCCACTTCTCAAGTGTGTCAGGCTGCTACAGTCAGTTTTTCTTAGTTTCAAGAAACTATGGGCTGTGTCTAATTTTAGATCTTTGCGGACTAATTTTAGATCTTTGCGGACTGAACCGCTATCTCATGAAGTACAGGTTCAAAAACTTGACGATCAACTGCCACACTGTTTTAAATCCGACCAGAGGATTGATTTGTGACAATTGACCTGTAGGACGCACATTTTCATATAGAGAAATATTGCCACAACACAGGAAGTTCCTGAGGTTCACTTCCAGAGCCGAAGCTCAACAGCATGCTTCGTATATACATTTGCACATATACAAAACGCATGGATGGAGTCCTGGCTCCTTTTTACGACTCCTGGGCATCCGTATTTTAAATTACATAGACAACTGGCTGATTCTGGCAGCTGTCTTCTGCGCATGTCGAATCCATTTTTAACACCCTGAAGGAAATCAAGCTAGGCCAGAAAGTGACTGTTCATCACTTTTAGAGATTTTTAGGTCTCATGGCAGCTGCTTCTTTCTCAATAAACAAGCTTCAGTTAGTCCAAAATGCAGCTGCCAGGGTTCTCACTAGATCCAGGAAAATATGATCACATAACCCCAATACTATCATCCCTGCACTGGTACACCACGCTCCTTAAGATCACAAAATTTGGACTTCTGGTAATTCTACAAAAGGTGGTGGGGCTTTTTCATATTTAGCTCCAAAGCTTTGGAATAGCATTTTAGGCTCAGACACAGTTTCCCAGTTTAAAAGTAGACTCAAGACGCATCTCTTTAATCTGGCATACGCATAACTCATCCCATAACCTCATACTCCAGTACATCTATCCTGAATGGCAACTACGCTAATTCTCTCTGTTCTGTATTTTTCTACCCATCCCAAGGCATCTGGAGATTGTGCAAGCTTCAGTGGACTAAGGCCACCTTGTGAGGTTTCTGAGGCATCCAGAGAAAGACCAGCTCTAGCTGGATTTTGCTTTATGATGGTTGGAGTTACACATGCTGCTCCTGTGCTTCTAATGATCCAGACCCCATCTGTCCTTGCACCTACTGACTCATCCCTATGCTGAACTGGACTTCATATTAATTTAAAGAATTTCTGTTATATTGAACTTTCAGCTGCATAACACACATGATGTTATATTATCTCTATTTGTTGTCACTCAAATGAGGATGGGTTCCCTGTTGAGTCTGGTTCCTCTCAAGGTTTCTTCCTATTGCCATCTTGGGGAGTTTTCCCTTGCCACTGTTGCCGTCACCCTTGGCTTGCTCATCAGAGACATTTCATTCATCATTCATTTATCTCATTATTATTTAGACACATTTTTCTCTTACATACACACACTATTTATTTATTTTTTATTATTATTATTAATGAATATTTTTTTTTTTTTTTGAAAAATATTGCTCCCAAAATGTAGTGTAATTCATTGGTTCTAGTCTTTTTCCTTGCTGGACCCTCCCAATGGGCGCTAGCTTAGCTAAAAGCCTTTGTTTGGGCAGAAAAAAAAAGTTGATGCCCGTTGCCAAACCAGCTCTGGCGCCTTGTTCTGCCGGGAACTGAGTTAGCTGGCTTTTTTGGATGACTGAGTTGCTGGTGGTTGTCTCTCTTCCTCCGCTGTGATTCTGGGATTGGTCTGTGAAGGATGTGTGGCTGGTTCTGTGGTTCATTGTTGGTTGGTCGGCTACTTCAGCGGTCCCTTGTGAGGTCTGGCAGGTAGTAGCTCCCGGATCTTCCCGGATCTCCCGTCTATCTGATATATACAATGAACTAATCAAAAAAGTTATTTCTGGTAGGGTCAGTAGGAAGGTCATGGTTTTATTTTTTATTTACCACTTTATTTTTAGCCTAAATAAACTAACCACTTATGTGCCTGCGCTACAAGGTACTGTGCAATATATACATATTATATATATAATTTTTCTACTAGCTGACAATTTTATTTGTATAAAGGATGAACTGTCATATAGCGTATCTCTGTTTGTATCTGTTTATTCCTATTATTAAAAAGATATATGTTAAACATTAATTAATAAATAAATAAGTCAAATAAATAAGTCAAAAAATAAATTGTCTTATATTTGTTTTCATGTTTCATATGTTTTTTTAGGAATTTAAATGTATGTGTACATATATATATATATATATATATATATATATATTCACTCATTTATCAATTGATAAATGAGTGATTTCTTTGGTTTCGGCTGTAGTGATGAAGGTCATCTCGTTATCTCCGCAGCTTGCCAGATGTATGAGGCAGAGTGCTTGAAAAGGTAGAATGCAAAGGAAATTTTGTGAAACGGCCAAATACCTAATGTATGTGGATGTATACGGGAATCTGTGAAACTTTCTAGGACTCCTCACAGCTAGCAGTGAGAGGTGATGGCTGTGAGGTGTAAAAACCTTTTGTATGTTAATGACTAGCAGAAAGAGGTGCTGTCCTTCTTATCATTTCCGGGTCGGGGGATTAGCCATGGTGTGCATTTGTCTCTTCAGCTTGAGGGTTTGAAGGAGAAGCAAGCTGCACACACTGCTTTTCTCAAAGAGGTTATCCCGCATCTTGATGCATTTGAGCACAAGTTTGATGAGAGAAGACCGCAGGAAAAGTCAAGCCATGTGCATAAAAGATCTAACGTGGGCACTGCGGTAAGTTGACCTTTATGTTACCTGACAATACAGTAGTAAATTATACTTTGCCAAGTTAGCCTAAGCATTTGACTACATCTCTACTATATTTGTTACTTGCGTTGTTGTAGGTGTCCAGCATAGTTGAAAGTTTGTCTCATCCAAATTATACAATGTTGTTTACAAATGTATGTATTAAAGTGGTTTTAATTCAACAATACAGGAAGCTGTAAGGAGCCTCCATAATTCAGAAAACATCCCACATAAATACGATCCACAAACTGGGTGAGAATGTTGTTTCTTTACATGCTATGTATGGGGTTTTTGCAGATGCAGACCCAGAATGTATAAGGGGTAATTAGAAAATTTTATTGTAATTATTTTCATGTCCCTTTTATTTTTGGCCCTCTAATAATTTGAATTGTTTCTGTCACTTATCTGAATTTTTTTTTTTACAAACATGTTAAACACTGCAGAGGAAATACTTTTTGTCTTGGCCAGGAAAGTCTCAGCTAAGAGACTCCATTAAGACGGGATAAAAACCGACAAAGATAAGTGTTCAAATTAATCTATGTATTAAGTTCGGTACATCTCTGAGTGTTTTTAGGGGTTAACCTATGGTGTATTTTGCAGTTGCTGGAGTCCAGGTATAGAGTCGTTCAAACAGATGCAGAGAAAGAACTGTGGCAGACTGCAATACTGGAACTGATGCGGACACGCTATTGGGAGGCCATGAGGAGGATGCCATTGCGTAACATGCCGTCAGCGTGTAATATGTAATGGGACCAAGCTAGAAGAACATTTATTTTGGATATCTAACAAGCACTAGTGCATGTTTGTTTTAGTATCGCTTTTAATTTTATTGCACCTTCATAAATGCACATTTGTTCATTTTTTCCATATATTTTTTTCCCTTATTCTTACTTTCTTTTGTATATTTATTATCGTTTGGTTTAAGTTTAATAAAAAAAAATTATGAATCAATGCTATTGTCATTTTTTAAAGGATTTGGTCAGGGTTTGGGGATTTTTTTTTTAAAAAACCAATCAATGTTGAGATAAGAAACCAATAGGGAAGAGCAGAGTTGGGCAAAAGTGTAAAATGCAAATGGGGCTTAAGATGTGAATGTCTCCTGACAAAATCTTTGAGTGGATTATTTGCCATGGCAACAAATGGCTGTACCATGGAAGGATTCCTCAGCAAGATACATCAGAATTGGTATCAATCCGGAAGTATCCTAGCTTGGTGGAATTTGCTGTATACGCTCAGTGGTACTTGTAGGTACTTCCAAAAATTAGTGGTGTATACGGGAGTTTCCTAGAACAGATACACCTTTTTTCAAGCAGTGTGAGCAATGTGGTGTTTGTGCTATGATTGGTAAATTAGTGTTTCACTGATTGAAGACTAATATTGTCATCAGTAGGGGTACATAAATACCCCTACAGACAACAATATTGATCTTTAATAATCTTTGTTTGGTTTGCTTGCTCTGAAATTAATATTCCTGTTCCTCTGTCTCATTTACTTTCTTGTTCGGGTTTTGCATTTTCATTTGTTTCATTACATATTTTTTGTTGATATGTTTCTGTGTTGCTTAATGGTTCTTATGTTGCTTTTTATGTGCATTATCTTAACCATCTTTAACCATCTTTAAGATTATTTAACTCGTATACCATTTATAAATTCTGTAGAAAATTGAGGGGGGAATATTTTAATATATTTTTTATATATATAAAATGTGTTAACTCTGCTCTCTTCCTCTTACTTTTCTAGAGTTTATATTAATGTGTTAAATCTTTGAACTTTCCATCTCCTCTTGGATCTGATATTAATATGCAAACTCTCCCATATTATCTTTCCCTTTCCCTCTCTCCCACAGGTTTATCTCTGAATAAACATGACCACAGCAACTAGAAACCTTTCTGACAGACCAGGTTTGCGGGTTTTGTGTGACCAAGTGATTATTTTATTCATATATGAAACTTTAAAACTTACAGCTGTCAAGGTAAGTATAATGTTTTGTTTCTAATGCAATAATTATTCACCTATGAAAGTTGTGCAAGTGGTCATTGCTAAAGGCAAAAAAAAAAAATCCTGATGGTTTTGTCTTTTCTATTGTCACTAGATTTTAAGTTTATTTAGCTGTCAAGGCTGTGTAAATACAATACCATTTTACAAAGTTTTCTTAAAAATATAACATATCTAAGTATTTTTATAACATATCTAAGTATCTTTATAACAAAGCATAACTTTATAGAGAAAGCAGTGTCCTATCATAATATGCTGTGGCCCCATCCAAACCACAGGTAGTAAGGATGGGTAGACATGTCTCAGCCTCCCTCACCCTAAACATTAGTGGACCCCAGGGTTGTTTTCTGAGCCCCTTATCCATATCATGCCCCCTGCAATTGATCAACTTATCTCTCCACAGGTAATGATATAGATGAATCCTACACAATGCTAATCACAGAGCTATAGAATGGTCTAAGCACTTTAATTGTCTATCTATCTATCTATCTATCTATCTATCTATCTATCTATCTATCTATCTAATATGAGATTGCAAAAATCTGAATGGCATCTTTAAACATCGGTTTCTACAAAAAAACCTTCAAACCATAGGTAGATGATGGTGAAAAATAATTAACTTTCAGATTCTTACTTAACAAGTCATTCATTTGATAGTTTTACATAAAAAATAAACATGTAAATGTGTTTTTTTTCTGAAACATTGCAGTCTTTACATTTTCAAAAAATCACACCAATTATCAGTGCAGCAATGCTGGGTTTCAAGCCTCAGTGCTTTTTTGCCTTGAGTTGTTCACTTGCTGACTAATTAACATCAGTAAAATGAGCTTGAGAATATATCTGAAGGGTAATTATGGTGTTTTACATCCCACTGCCTGGCTAAGTTTAAATTAGGAAGCTTCTCCTAATTGTTCCCAAGAACACTGGGTGAAGTGTACTCAACTGACTTTCTGCTACAACTTTCTGACATTTTAAAGTTCACAGACACATTTTGACCAGGAACAACGGGATTTCACCCAGAATTTTTTGCTGGAAATTCCTTTCTTCATAAAAATAAATTACCAAAGTACCTGACCAAAGGAAAATATCAAAATATTTCATTAATAGTAGTACCGTTAGTAGGAAATATCCAAACAGTGCTCTTTTTTAATTCCAGCTATATCCCTGGTCTAGATGTGGTCACTTAACCAGAATTAGAATCCATCATTTGTTTATTATTTCTTAATATTTGTGACCATCAGAGACACCACACTTCCTGTATCTACCTGTATGGGTGCTCCAAATCATCAACTTGTGAAAATTTAAGGAACAATGGTAGATTATTTTTGTTTGTTGTTGTTGTTCAAGTTGTATACCTAGACAACTATGCAAAACAAAGATTTTATCATGTGGTTTATGTGACCAAAAAAAAGTAAGTGCAAATCTACATCAGACATGCTTAATCATTGGGATGCGCCAGTCAGTCATTTAATAGACACTTCTCTGGGCCCCATTATTCACTTCCCAAGAACAGCTGTTAATTGGAGGGGGGGGGGTTTCAACATGATAAACAATGGCAGTGCTTTTCCAAGATGGAGTACAGGTGAATCTCAATAAATTAGAATATCATCAAAAAGCTGATTTATTTTCGTAATTCAATTCAAAACCTGAAACCCTATAATAATTGGAAATAAACTTTTAAAATATATCAGACTGTGTGTAATGAATCTGTATAATATATACAGACTGATGTATTGCAAGTGTTTATTTCTTTTCTTTATCTTAGCCAATAAGAACCCAAAATTCAGTATCTCAGAAAATTTGAATATTACTTAAGACGAAACAACAGGGATACCATGGTACTTAAACCTGGTATTAGTACTTTTGTCAGTGTGAGCAGGTGCCTGCTGGAACATGAAATCAGCATCTACATGAAGCTGGTCAGCAGAGGGAAGCATGAAGTGCTCTAAAACATCCTGGTAGATGGCTGCGCTGACCTTGGACCTAATAAAACACAGTGGACCAACACCAGCAGATGACTTGGCTCCCCAAACCACCACTGACTGCAAACTTTACACTAGACTTCAAACAACTTGGATTCTGTGCTTTTCCTCACTTTCTCCAGACACAGGGGCCTAGATTTCCAAATAAAACGTAAAATTTATTTTTATCTAAAAAGAGGACTTGTGGCCCACTGAGCAGTCCAATCCTTTTTTTTCCTTAGCCTAGCTAAGACCTCTTGACACAAGTGACACAAGGAAAGCGACAATTGTACAAAATTGCGACAAACTGTTGCAAGTGTTTTGAGTTAATTAGCTGATTAGTGTGAGACACCATGAGTCTCTAATTTTGAACGTTTTCATAATATTCTAATTTTCTGGGATACTGAATTTTGGGCTTTTATTAGCGATAATCATCCAAATGAAAAAGAAATAAACACGTAAGGTATATCAGTCTGTGTGTAGTGAATCTATACAATATATGAGTTTAACTTTTTTTGTTTTTTGTTGAATTATGGAAATACAGACTTTGATGATATTCTAATTTATTTCGATGCACCTGTATGTTTTACCAATGAATGAAAAAGGTTGATTTAGAATTAGTAATGTTGCTAACCTGTCTGGACTCGATAGGTCAAAAATGACTAAGTACATATTTTTTATTTGTACTTTAACGTGAGTAGGTTTATTAGAGGACTTTTACTTTTTCCTCCAGTACATAATGCAGAAAATATCTGTACAGTACTCCCACATTTATGTATGGCATTACATAACTACATTACATTGTAACGCTCTGTTTTGTTAGGAGCATGAATCTAACTTCCAGTGTTGTGTAAGCCTAGCGGAACAAGAAAAGACTCACCACAACATTTCAAAACAAAACCCAAAGTGTATAAAGTGCTAAACAAATAAATAAAGGTGCACCAAAAAACAATATTTACAAATATAAGAATGGTGTGTGTTTGTGTGTGTGTGAGTGAATGAAATAATGTCCAAAGTCCCTTCTGGGAGCCCCACCTATTGTATGGAGTAAAACAAACCTAAAGGACACCTTTAAGAAGCACAGCTGCTTTACCTTCATGAGATTTTGCATTTTTTTTTCTCCCTATAAAAAGTCCTTTATGTGGCTGCGCTACAATTTATTAGGTTGAAGGGAACACTTGTAAGGTCCAGTCACACTAACAGATTGTAAATGTCAGACAAGCTTTGACCAGTCACATCAGTAGGACTTTCTAGTCCCTTGAAGAAGTGCCCTAGGGCTGTTCTTTGCTACAATTTTAAATCATCACAGAAGGAACAAAGTCATCACCTTCAGTTTTTTTTTTTTTTTTCATTTATAAATAGTGCAGCATGGAATGTCAAAATTTAGTTCAGTTCAGAACCAGCATCTGATGTCTACCTGGAAAGGAATTGGTGGAGATAAGATTCTATTAACCAGGCTGCCTTTAAAACCACATTACTACAACACTGAATTGTGTCCATAATAAAATGTAAAATCCATATAATGCTGTGAATAATAAGTGTGCTAAAACTATTCATCTTGTTTATATTCCGTATATAAATCCTACTGTTATGCAGCTCTTGTGAAAAGATCCAGTGTTTTTTCAGAGAACGCGCGTATCATCTGAGAACAACAAGCCGAATCCATCACCAAATAACTACTCAGGTACGATATCATGTCTAATATTTAGTTTGTTCAGTGTGTATAGTGCAGGATGTTTAGACATTCTTCCTCCGTCGTTAGTGGTAATTTTATTTGTGATAGGTGTGTGTTAGTGAGCACTCTGACGGAGAAGATATTAGCGTTAGAGTAGCGAATCCAGACTTTAGAGAGGGTTAGAGAGTGTGAGAGCAGCGTTATTCCCGTAGCGGACAGTCTGGGTGCCACAGGCGGAGATAACCAGCCCCCGACTCTGGCATTAGAGCCCTCACAGCGGGGCGAGTGGGTGACGACTCGGCGGCATACTCGTTCAGCCAAAGCTAACGCTAAGGCCGGAGCACACCTCTTCTGCGCTTCACGTGTCCAACAGGTTTGCTCTCCTCAGTGATGCACCCGCTGAGAAACCTGAAAGAGCTCTGGTTATAGGAGACTCTATACTGAGACATGTGAAATTAGCTAGACCTTTAGGGGCGCCAGCGGCAGTGGTTAGGTGTATCCCAGGAGCCAGAGCACCGGACATAGCAGGTAATCTTAGGGCTCTAAGACAGCACAGGTTCTCTAAGATAGTGGTACATGCTGGACCTAATGATATACGCCTTCGTCAGTCAGAGATTAGTAAGAATAACTTTATAGAGGTGTTTAAATTAGCGAAGGCGATGTCCGATGGAGTAGTATGCTCTGGTCCCATCCCAATGAGACGTAGTGACATATCTTCCAGCAGGTTATGGTCGTAGAACCGCTGGATGTCCAGGTGGTGCTTCGAAAACAACGTGGGCTTCATAGATAATTGGAAGACCTTTGAGGGCAAAACTGGCCTGTTAGGGCGGGACGGTGTCCATCCCACTCGGGAAGGTGCTGCTCTCATTTCTTGTAGTATAGCTCATAGTCTCAGAAGAAGCCTAGTTAAATCACTGACAATCCAGAGCCCAGGCCAGGGAGCAGACAGACAGGCTAAACCAACCGTCTGCTAGCTGCATAGAGTCGTCACCCGGGGTTCATTATATTGAGACTGTGTCTGTAAACGGAGACTACATACATCAACAAGTGCACCGATGACGTCACTGTCTCCAAGAACATCATCTCACGTTACAATCAGAAACCGTGGATTACTTCGGAGGTGTGTGCACTACTGAGGATCCGAGACTCTGCCTTCAGAGCGGGAGACAAGGTGGCCCTTAGAAGAGCAAGGGCCAAACTTTCTCGGGCCATCAGAGAGGCGAAGCGCGCACACGCCCAGAGAATCCACAACCACTTCATAGACAGCGGCGACACACGGTGCATGTGACAGGGCTTACAAGCCATCACTCACTACAGGATGACATCACCTGCCTGTGACGGTGATGGCCCCCTCCCAGATGCGCTGAACAACTTCTACGCTCAGTTCGACAGGCAGAACGACGTGGCGGCGAGAAAGCCACCCCTTCTCCGAACGACCCGGTGCTGTGTCTCACTACAGCTAAGGTGAGGAAAACTCTACGCAGAGTCAACCCACATAAAGCTGCTGGACCAGACAACATCCCAGGCAGAGTGCTCAGAGAATGTGCTGAACAGCTGGCAGATGTTCTCACCGACATCTTCAACATCTCTCTAAACAGTGCTGTCGTTCCCACGTGCTTCAAAGCCACCACCATCGTCCCCGTGCCCAAGAAGTCTACTGTGTCCTATCTCAATGACTACCGTTCCGTTGCACTTACACCCATCATCATGAAGTGCTTTGAGCGGCTCGTCATGAGACACAAAGACCCTGCTGCCCCCCTCACTGGACCCACTGCAATTTGCGTACAGTCCTTACCGTTTAACGGACGGATGCCATCTCCACTACACTCCATCTTGCCCTCACACACTTGGACAAGAAGGACACATACGTTCTAATGCTGTACATAGATTTTAGCTCAGCATTCAACACTATCATCCTCCAACAACTGATCGGGAAGTTGAGCCTGTTGGGCCTGAACACCTCCCTTTGCAACTGGACCCTAGCCTTTCTGACCGGAAGGTCTCAGTCAGTACGGATCGGGAACTGCACCTCCAGCACCACCACACTGAGCACTGGGGCCCCACAAGGCTGTGTGCTCAGTCCCCTGCTGTTCACACTGCTGACTCACTACTGTGTAGCAACACACAGTTCGAATCATTAAGCTCTGATGACACGACCGTGGTGGGTCTCATTAGCAAGAACAACGAGTCAGCGTACAGAGAGGAAGTGCAGAGGCTAACGGACTGGTGTAACAACAACAACCTGTCTCTGAATGTTGACAAGACAAAGGAGATGGTTGTTGACTTCAGGAGGACACGAGACGACCATTGTCCGCTGAGCATCAGCGGCTCCTCTGTGGAGATTGTCGAAAAACACCAAATTCCTGGGTGTTCACCTGGAAAACCCTACAGCGGATAATGGGGACAGCGGAGAAGATCATTGGGGTCTCTCTTTCCTCTATTGAAGACATCTAAACCACGCGCTGCATCCGCAAAGCCACCAGCATTGTGGCTGATCGGACACATCCCTCTCACACACACTTCACACTCCTGCCATCTGGAAAAAGGTACCGAAGCATTCGGGCACACACATACAGACTGTGCAACACCTTTTTTCCACAAGCATCCATCTCCTCAACAAAAAGGGACTGAACTGATAAACACACACACACACACACATACACACACATTATCACTCAGCTTAACTTAACTACATCAAAACATCAATACATCAAAACATTGGGACTGGACTGACTAATCAACACAAGCACAGACACACTGACCTACACCACCAAACTAACGTACACACAAATCTGTAAATGCTTCACTGTTTCTCTTTTGCACAATATTCATTACTTTTTGCACTAATTCCTCAATTCTTGCTGCTATGTTTACTACCTCAACACCATATTTTATGTTCTGATATGTCAATTGTTGCACTGTCACTTTGTTGTTGCTCGTTTGCACATTTGCACGTGCACTTTATGTTGTCTGTTAAACCTGTAGATAGTCTTCCTTAGTTAGTTAGTTTTAGTTAGTTTTAGTTAATTTATGTTGTAATTTATGTTAGGACTATCTGTCTTGTCTCTGCTAGCCAGCTAACTAGGCCTCTTAGTTAGCTAGTTTAGCTTCTCTGTTAATTTATGTTGTAAGTTTATGTTGCATGTAGCACCTTGGTCCTGGAGGAACGTTGTTTCGTTTCACTGTGTACTAACTGTATATGGTTGAAGTGACAATAAAGCCTACTTGAACTTGAAAGATAGAATAAGGAAGAGTTGGTTTAACAAAAAAGGCAAGAGAGAAAAAAGGAAAAAGTCATCCCATGAAGTACAGACTAACAGTAGGGAAGCGTTACACCTCCCCCATATGTGCCCTCTGAAGGTCAATTCCCAGTACTCGAAGGAATGATGGAAGTTTTAGGAGAAATGCAAATGGATGTCACGCTCTCAGCACGCCACGCTGATCAAAGACTGCTTTTGTCTGTTGACATTTCCTTTCTCACGCTGTCATGCTCTTCATCACGCTGGCTTGTTTTCCCACGCTGTCATCTTTTCTCACACGCCCTCCGGACCGCCCCGTTGGCACACTGGTTTCCCATCCGGCGCTGATTTCTTCCGGCTTATAAGGAGGTGCAGCGCGCGAGCTTGCCGCTGGATTATTGTTTTTTCTCGCAGTTTTCGGGGTTTCAGTTCATGATTCTTTTCACGTTCCTGAAAAGTAACTTGTTTTTGCCTCTCGTCTCACATTTTGGATTTATCACTGCACTCGGATTTAACGGCTTTGAACTTTCACATTCGTTTCTCGACTATGGCTCTGCTTCGTGTTTGTTTTGGCTTGTCGCCCTTGCTGATGGATTACACGGCTTTGAACTCCTCCTTTCGTCCTTCGACTACGGCACTGCTTCTCATCTCTTCTCGTCGCACAGCTCGCCCAACGCCTCACATAACCACCTGCTTCTCTGCACCTGGATCCATCTCTCCACCTGCTCGTTACGTCTCTCCTGACAATGAAAAGTCGTGTAGACTTAAGAGCCGTGTGTGAGATTCAGAAATAATTTTAATTAAGGGTGCACACGGACAATATGTTTCTTGGGCTGCACGGGACTTTGGATGGGCTTGTCACTTGCCTTCCTAACATCTATGGGGGTGCTGGAAAATGGGTCTGCTGGGATATTAAGCTCTTTTATTAAAAATATGGGAAGGAGGTAAAATGGAAGTTATCATTCAAATTGCTGATAGGAAGAGGGAGCCCCAGGCAATACTCCCCCATCATCCAGTCGACTTCAGCCACAGCGATGATACCACTCACGGCAATAACTCCAAAAATACACCAGATTTCTGCACCTTGTTAGCATTTATACTCAAAGACCAGTGCAGAATGAGAGGAGAGCAAAGCGGCCCCAAAGATTGCGTTTTTGTACAGTAGTGAGTTGTGAGCAGAAATTATGGGTAATGCAATTCTATTTGCAGCCTCTATATAGTGGCATTAATGAGCAGTGTAAGGTAAATACAGTACAGTTAGATAGAGTGATGTATCAGTCAATGTGTATGTGATCGAGTAAAGACAAAGTTCGACAACACATGCCTTTCATATTAACAGACTATTTTGGTAACACATGTGTAACCCAAATTAAAGAGTGAGAGGATCCAAGAGGAATAGAGGAAAAGTGTATTGGTACCGATTTTTTTAAGAACAAGGGAGATATGCAGAGCTGTAGCAACTACAGAGGAATAAAGTTGGTGAGCCATACAATTAAGCTTTGAGAAAGAGTAGTGGCAACTAAATTAAGGGCAGAGGTAAGCATTTGTGAGCAGCAATATGTCTTATGTCTAGAAAGAGTGCAATACAGTAGATGCAGTATTTGCTTTAAGGATGCTGATGAAGAAGTACAGAGAAGGTAGTAGGGAGTTGTATTGTGTCTTTGTAGACTTGAAGACAGGAGGCAGAGTTAGAGGTAGCGAAAATGAAGATTTTGAGGTTCTCTTTGGAAGTGAAAAGGCTGGATAGGATCAAGAATGAGTCTATCAAAGGGACAATTCATGTTAGATGATTTGGAGATAAAGCCAGAGAGGCCAGATGTACAGTAAATATATAGGTAGAAGGATACTGAGGATGGAACTGCTAGACAGGAGGTCTAGAAAAAAAACAAAGAGGAGATTTATGGTTGTAGTGAGAGAGGACATGAAGTTAGTTGGTGTGAGAGAAAAAGATGCAGAGGATATGGTTAGATGGAGGCAGATGATTCACTGTGGCGACCCCTGAAAGGAAACAGCCAAGAGACAAGATAGAAGATGAAGATGATACCACACAATTAACTTAAGCAGTTATGCATGTTTGGTCATTTTGAAGAGTATCTTTATTTATTGATAATATAAAAAAAGGTTTGTCATTAACAAAATGTTTTAAGAAATGTCATGTGCGAGATGGAGTAAAACTAATGTGTTTGTTTCATTCTGAGCTTGTGTATACAAATTCTCATTTCCCAAAAGGGAAAATGTAGCATGATAAAATTGAGTGGTTTAGATATATAGTTTTCTTAAAAAACTGAAGTGTATTTATATTTAGTGCAATTTATATTTTGAAGATTGACTAATACAGAGCCCCTGTCCACCAAAAATTTATTGATCCAGAGATTTATATCTAATTCCATAAACTTCCTTGCCATGACATGTTTATATTGATACTGGTTCTTGCTCCAAGGTCCAAAGATGTTATGGACATAAAGATAAAAGAGTGTTGCTTAGTGACCAGTTTAAGTGTGGAAGTTCATTTAGCCTTAATATAGTTCTGTATGGCTACCAGTAGACAGAAGGTGAGTGAATGAATGTTGAATCAAAGAGACAGAATAATGTGTCATAGTGGTATGTAAATAAAAGATGTTTAGCATTTTCTACTAAGAGGAAATAGAAGTGGATGGATGGTGGCAGATACTGAAACAGCATAAGGTGTCGCTGTGTGGCACTAACTAACTGCAATATATAAAGTAATCTATATGCAGGAAAAAGAACAGAGCCCAGTGAGGAGGTAGACGCTCAAAGCAGCTATTTCAACAGCAGTTCAGGTGGAAGGCAAAACCACATGGTATTATTTGAACCAGTACACAAGAGTTCCCAAAATAAGTTGAAAAAAAGAAGGAGGGACCCAACATCCAATAGTAACAAAGTGCAAAGAAATGAAATCCTTATGGGGAATAACCAACTTTTGGCACACGTTGGATACCAAATTGCGCCGCTGCTCGAGATTAAGTATAAGAAAATGCTTGAAAGCAGCATCCAACTTCTACCAAAAAAAAAAAAAAAAAACGACTGACTGACTTCAACCAGTATTCCCCCTGACATGACAAAAATTTGTACAGATTGTATGTGACGATTCATGTCCTCCATGTTGTATAACTTCATTTCTGTTTAAACTAAACTATATTGCTTTTACAGATAAAACAGCAGCAGCAACAATAAATTTTTTTATTTCCTCAACAGGAAAAGTGCACTGGAAAGAAGCAAGCCGTAAACAAATTATGACAATGTTAATGCCATTAAACAACTTTTTCTTCCAGATACAGAAATTTCATTGGAGCAGCTGATGGGTGACATTACTGTGTCTAATGACATTTATAAATGTTATTTATATCTAACCAAATGCTTTCTAAAATTAACAGCATTCTCTGACAACAACAGACAAGAACAAATCTTTGGATACAATTAAATTCAAATTCAATTTTTTTTTAATATATTTTCAATTATCAAAGATATCCCTAACTCATCCATATATAACTCTAATCTGAGACTTTACTGATTCATACTGTATGCTGATGCGTATCTTCCATAGCGAAGGATTGAAGGCACAGGCCCATAATGAAGTGCTAGCAACTTTAATACTTTTAAAGAAATATGTATTTAACTTCAAAATAGTCTGCTTTAGCCAGTAGGCCTGAAACAGATGTGCCTACTTATTTTTCATGTGTGTAGCAGGGTAAGGTATAGGCCTCTGGAAATGTGCACACACAGGGAATCTAAGCTATATGTTGGAGTGTCTTCATTGTACGCTAAAGAGGCCCCCTAATAGGAAACAGATATTGGAGGAATGTGTAACGCACTGCATATATAATGGGAGAAACGGACCAGAGCTTTAGTTGCTCCATGGACCAGCTCCGGACATTATGACTTGATAAATAAAGGCCATAATCTCCTGGAAGCAAAACCTGACTCTGAGTATTTTTCCACAACAATAACCGATGACTGATGTGTACTTGCCTGATTAGTGACTATGTGTGACTGATATGTACTTGCTTGTCATGTAGATGGCTTTAGTCAGGAAGGCACAACATAACTGAAATACCTCTGCGTTAGGTTTCTAGGAGGATTTGAGGACCATAAGACCTTTTGTTATGTGGGAATAGCCTTAGAAACTGTAAAAAAAAGGTGCAAATACATCAAGAAAGCTATGTTCAACATATCTGCTAAACAAGACTCACCCCTCCCAACACCTGGGGAGTGACAGTACTCCTAAGATTATTGTGATTCAGTGATGTCTTCTTTGGAAATCTTTCAGGTTAAGGTACTCAGGAAGTACACTTAATTGTTCTAATCAGTAAAAATAGAAAGTTCTCCCCTCTTTCTTGGCAGTCAAAAAATAGTCAAGAGGATTGTGCGAAGTACACTTGCTGGAGAAACATTTGCAATGTCTGATGTCTGAATCCACAAAATCAGTTGTTGAAAAACGATTACATCTTGCAGACAGCTTTACAAAAAAAAAAAGGTGTAAGCAATGGCGGCCAGTCAATAAGAGGCGCTGGGGCACCGCCCCCTTAAAGTTAGGCAGAGGAGGATGCTACTTTAACATGTAATTGTTTAAGATAAAAATATGCATTTTAATAATGGAATAAGGTAATTTAGTCCCAAAATTCCACTGTATTTCTTAATAAAATTAATTTACAATTAAAAAAAAAATTGTGTTCGTGTATGCGGGGCGCTGGACAAATGAGTGTCTATGTAGGCACATCAATTTTTGAAAAAGCTTATGATTCGAGGCTGAGCTCTAATTGTTTTTTTCAAATGATCCTTGGGGCGCAGCACTGTGCGCCCCGAACCCTCCCACTTGTGTTCTTAGTAAATCAATTTTGTTTTTAAATATTTGGGTTTATGTGATTGGACCATTTTCAAACAGTCTTATTATGGTCAGCAGATTGTTGGTTAATGTATTGAAGAGTGATTAACATGGAAGCCAGCTAAATATGAGAAAAAATTCTGACATTTCTTTGCTAAAATATCCCTTTGCAAGGCGATCCGACGAAGAAATAGAAAAGTTAAAGAGATAAAGTAATTTAGTAATTACCAGGTCAACCTGATCTTCTAATTAAGCAGCAGTTAAGTGATCATGGCCGAGCTTACACTCAGTGCTTTTCCAGCACTTTTTATGGCTATTTACAGGCGATTATTTAAAGTTTTATTTTAATTTTGTTTTTATTATATTTTAAAAATATTTTGCACCAGCCGTCACTGGGTGTAAAGCTGAAGAATTGAAGCAAAAAAGGGTGCTTCAACTCTCCAGTTGCTTAAAGCACTTTGCCAGGACAATGGAGACTTGAAAAAAATATGCACACACAAACACATTTACAAAAATCTTATGTGAGAAAAGTGTTAAAATATACTAATGTTTTCTTGTTTAAAATAGTGGAAGTTCCCTGGAGTATGTTGCACAGTTGTGTTATGTAATTGTTTCATAAAAAAAAGACAAAGTTCTGTTAAGCTCCATATATGATGTTAATTTAATAACTGCATTTATAGAAAATATGTATGCTATTTTGTATGGGAAGGAAGTAAAAGCTCTTATTATAGAGCTTGGGCATGTGAATGTTTTTGGCAGGTATGGAAGGTCATATGTACAGTTTTGATGCAAGATGGCTGTCAGTAATAAATTACTTAAAGAGTTAAATTATGTTAAAATGTGATAGAAAGCTTGAGTTTCATGTGTGTACTTAAAAATTTAGTGCAAGTTGTCAGTCCCCCCCCCCCCCCCCACCAAAAAATAAAAGGCGTCCAAGAACAGTGTTTCAGTGTGTGTCCATGCTACAAACCCCCTTAAAGTCCATGGAGTAATTTTTTATTGACTCCAGTGATATTTTTGAAAGGGTTAATTATTTTTTAGCATTATTATTATTTTTTTTTTTAAGTAGTAGAGTTTATCAAGCATATTCTTTGACATGTTGGGTCTGATTTTCTGATCGGACCCACAACGTGTCAGAGTAGCAAAGCAGTTTGGCATGAGTACCAAAAGGATGTCAATATATGTTTTATGGGGTCTATGTAAAATTCAAGCAATATGGCTATCCAGTCCAAAATCAGAAAAACTGATAGACAGTTGGAGCTCATGCCTAACTGCAAAATGAGCAGTTTATGACTGGAGAACTAATGAAACATGTAACCACATAAGATTTGCTTTATTTATCTAATTTGTAACTCTCTCACATACATTTTTATATAGTTCCCTAGCAGGTCTTAGTGGTTGTTAAAAAAATGGGGCAAAAATACTTTCATGACATTATGAAGTTTTGGATGCTGTTGGCAGTAGGTGGTTGTTTTTAAATTCTTTATTTTTATTTTTATCTCTCAATGAAATACATCTTTGAAATGATCACACTTTTTTCCTCAAGAAAATCATTGTGCTCTTAAGTCTTGGTAATGAAAGCACTGAATGCAACTGGTCCATCAGAATTTACTTTATAGGACAGTAAATGCATGTATAGAAAATAGTATCAGTAAAAACTTCATGTATTCCACAGCTTGTCGAAGGCCTGCAATTATCATTATATGACATTGTTGTAGAGACGAGCCCAGGAAAAGCCTTGACCATGCAGGGAAAGGTACAGTATAACCAAGAGATGAAAAAGTCTGCATACCATCTTAGCAGAGATAGAAAACCCACTTGTTCTTGCAGCAGCTATTAGCCTGATATTTTAAAAAGCTTAAGATTATGGTAAATGAAGAAGTGACAGTTGAAGTCCAAGCTATCAAAGAAGCAAAGGGGACTGGAATAAATGGCTGTGACTCAAAACAACAGCAAAGGGTCAATATTCAAGTTCAGATGTACTTTCAGGGCCAGCAATATCCAAAAAAGCAGACCCTCTCACATGGTGAAGGGGAAAATGAGGGTCGTTTTTCCACAATTTCAAAGATAGCAAGAACAATTCTGGGTATTTCAACAACATTCACCCAGTGTGATTCTTCTCTGCAGTGGGGAATATTTGCTCTCAGAAGAAAGCAAGTCTCACCCAAGACCATGTGGAGATGATGATGTTTTTAAGTTTAAATACAATTTAATTTATATGTAATCTGATGTAGCTGCAACTTGCAAAAAAATGTGTAGACAACAGAATGCCATGGACAAAATGTATTTTTCTTTTAAATAAGAAAAAAACCTAGTTTTGTTAGTTTTGTTGTGATTTTTTTTTTATTGTTGCAAATGCATGATTAATTTCTTTTTTTTTTAGCAACTTTAAAGCATGACTGCCTTGCATGTAATAAACAGTATGCCTAAAATACCAACTGTGAAAATATAAAGGTAGATAGACTCAAGAACAAAACTAGATAGTTGTTCTCTGAGTACTTGACTGTAGTTCCTTAATAGTTTATGACTGGAGTTTCCTATAGTCTACCTAAGCCTCTGATAACAAACTCAACATTAACTTAAATACATTGTTATATTGAACTTCCAGCCAATTAATACGCAGTATAAAAGCAGGTCAATTCCTGCTATCTGTTAACACCCAAATGAGGATGGGTTCCCTGTTAAGTCGGGTTACCTATTGCCTTCTTAGGGGGTTTTTCCTTGCCACCGTACCTCTCTGTCTGCTTATCAGTGACTATCTAATCATTCTGATTCATACACATTTTCATAACTTTCTTACCTTTGTGTAAAGCTCCTTTGTGACAATGATAATTGTTAAAAGCACTATACAGATGTGGCCATTAAGACTGCGCGTGTTTTCCCGCGAGATGCCGCAATTTATCGTGGGCGTGCCGCGACGCATGGAAGGAATTTGATGGCGCATGGAAGGAATTTATTTAAAAGCCAGACCAAGTACGACAGAAAATTGTGTGTAATTAGTTAGCCTAAAACAATATTGTCTTCAATGCTGAAGCAAACATGAATTTACTTTTGTTTTACAATAGATCTTTTATGATGAATGTGTGTATATGTGCTTCACAGTATTTTCACAATGATGAAATGAGATGCTCAAATTCGTGCTTTAAAAGTTTCTTACATACAGTAGTTTTTGTAATGTCTCAGGGACAAAACAATGAAAGACATGGCAATGCCTCGGTTTAAATGGTCTTGAAATTAATTTAATTTCCTGATAGTAGGCGATCTGATAGTGTAAACTATGCGAATGTCCTGATTCGTGAATATCTTATTTAAAACGTAAAAATGTGTCGCTATCATGAATAAACAAAATATAAAATATATATATATGTATATCTATACTTTAATCATATTAAGTAAATATTCACAAAGTGCTTCGGGCTTTTTAGAATAATAATAATAAGCATGTTTTTAGCTGTTTGTGTCCAGCATTGAATTATTATTTCATCCATTACTTGGCCAGGGCTGGAAATTATAGCTGGAATGTGATTGTGGATTTATGACAGAAATTATTTAGTCATATGGGAGTTTATGACTGATGTGGCTCGTACTTTCACTTTACAAAAGGCAGCGTTTTTATCAAAAGGCAGCGTTTTTATCAAAAGGCTGATACTGTACACGCGTGTTGTACAGTATATACAACGCGACAGCACGCTCAGTTATTGTCATCCCTGTTCTCACCTTTGATGTAGATCAGACTTTATAAGTACTTTGAGTGTAATTAAAAAATTTACTAAATATATTATGGTTTTATGTATATGGAGTATGTGTTTGTATGTGAATACATTACAGTATATAAGTATGTGTTTGTGCGCGTCTCATATGTGACATTCATATAAAATGCAATTCATGCTGTGTATGTTGTTAAAGTATTTGTGGATATGTATGTAACGACGCGGCTCGCGCGAGGGGCAGAGCCGCACATAAACTGTTCAGAACGGGCCGGGTTGTGATACCGCGACACTCCGTGTGATCATTCGGTCGCACCAGTAAAGGGTGTCAGGGCTAAAGACAAAGCGCGCTGAAGAAAACACAGGCAAAGCCCAAGCCACTGTCTGTCTAAGACACCGGAGAGAGAGACAGAGAGAGAGACATGCATCAGTTTAGCGTGCGCTCTCTGGTTAAATTGCACAAAGCACAAACTCTACTCTCTCTCTTCCTACTATAAATCCTCAGTAAGGGCATAAGCCTCGAGAGCATCTTTAGTTTTTTGTTTTAGTTTCCAGAATGAAATAAAATCAGTAGCAGCATTACCTCGTGCTAGTAATTATTATGGTAGTCAATATTCTAATAATATTGTTCTTATGTGCGCACGTCTCATATTTAATATTCATGGACATTCATATGAAATGCACATTCTTGATACTTGTTGATAAGTGGATAAATTAATAAGTGTATGTTGTCAAAGTATTTGTGGACATATAATTGGGAGAAAAATGTAAATTAAGGAGGTCTTGAAACATAATGCAGTAACTATTTATTTGAACACGGTAAAGGTGCTAATGTTTCGTACATTCCTTTATTCGTCCTTTCGGTTTGTGCTTAGGTTTCACTGTTTTCCATATACTGTACATACAACGTTTGAACAACAATGTTCCGGAAGCGATATTAAATAAGGAGAAAATACAATTTAGTTTCAATACAGTTTTATTAAATATAGAATAAAGCAGACAGTATATGACAAATGGTCACTCAAAATCTTTGCAGAAGTAAGAGTATTAATTTATTTAAAAAAAAAGAGGAAAACTCGATCTTTTTATTCTAAGAAATTCATTAATTCTGTCTCTTATTTGATTTTTGTTGCGGGCTGTGGGGTTAAATTTCCGCCCAGTTCTGGTAAACGTTGAACGGAATCAAACTTTTAAACAAACAAACAGCAAATCGATCTGCCCATGGTCTGCCATCTGATCCTGTTGATTCCAGATATATTTGTTTCTCGAGCTCGATGGTCACGTTATTTAAAGTCACATCAGGTATGACCACTCCATGTATGAGAGACCGGTGAACAGGATGATGAGCGTTTCTTGGTGTTTTCAGCAATCTCAAACAATATGATAAAACTGCTGAATGCTCTTGTAAGGTGTTGGGCAGAGAAGACACTGAATGTTCCAGAACTGGTGAACTGTGAAAGTTGAGTATTAAACCAGTTGCCAGTTGGTGGTTTGCAGGTCGTAGATGAAGTGTTGAACCCACTGATGCAACATTGTCTGTATTAATCTGCCATCGTCAGTTCAGGGTGTAGAGGCGGCTGGTGGAAAGCCAAAATCGACATCGTCCAAGCGTCCAATGGTTGATGTGGAATGGTCTCCACCAATGTTGTGGATTAGAGTGCAATTTGCGGATGACTGTTAAGTTGCCATCAATAGGCATCAATCAACCAACCAACCCTGGCCTCCAAACTCAAAAGTCTGCATGCCTTAGCCGATAACTGCTCCTTTGATCTGCTGGTTACAGCGGGGCGCCGACTGTCAATCAGTGTAGCCTGTAAAAGCCAACATTAAAAGCATTTAAAACCTTTAGCACACCACTGACATGTACAGTTTGCATAATGTTGTTGCAAGAGAAATACATACCGTTTTCTTTTTAACAAGTCGAGTGGTCACACTTTTTTTGTGCTTTGAGGCGACTTGTTCTCTTTTCCAGAAAATCGGTAACTGAATAACTATTTCATTTATATAATTTTATTTTATTTATATAATAATTATTAATAGGCTTTCTTACCCTTTGTTTTTTGCCCGCACAAACGGCATCATTCTTTGTGGAATAAAACGTCTTTGCCTCCATGTCTGTTGCTACTAATATCTGTAGGAACTGAAAATGCCTACAGTTATTTCGTTCAATTTCTTTTATAGCTTATTAAAATGGCACCATTGTTTACCCCATGGGTGAACATGACCAAATTATAGTATACACACCATACGATGATTTAAGAATTACATAGGCACTTGTGGTTCACTGGTGTTTCACCTGCCATGGGGTAAATATGAACAAATTATAGCATGAACACTATGAAAAATATATAATTTATTATTATGCCTACTTATTTACAGTACTTCGATATGTTTGATTTTGGTAATTTTGAATCATTTTCAAATGCAGATTGACCTGTATTTTAACTTGATAACCAGTAAATGCTATTAAATACCACAAATGTTTACCTCGAGGATTTAGGAAATGTAAGAATTTACTTAGACACTAATATATGATTTTATACATACATACATACATATATACATATATACAGTGGAACCTCGGATTACGAGCTTAATTCGTTCCGGAAGCAGGCTCGTATTCCAAAACACTCGTAAACCAAATTTAATTTACCCATAGGAAATAATGGAAACATAAATTATTCGTTCTACAGCCCAAAAAAATAAATACATAAATATAATTAATACAAAATATAAAGTAAAAATAAAACAAATTAACCTGTACTTTACCTTAAATTTTTTTTTAAATAAATCCCGACAGATAAGGGTTTTCGTTTGTGCACGCAGGGTGTATGTGTGTAAAATGTGCACGCACACACACATGCACACATTAACGGATAGACCGTTTTTAAAACCGTTTAAAAATTAGCAAGGAACATTTTTAGTCACACTCACATGAGTGCATACTAACAGGATCACTGCTGTAAGTAAAACAACAACAACAACAAAACAAATTAAACAGCTCCTCACCTTTAAAAACAATCGCGACAGAGAGGAGTTAGTGTGTTTATTTGGCAACCTGAGAGGAGGGGGGTGAAGGGGGGCTCGCTCGCATTTACAGCCCCCTTCTCTCAGGTTGCCAAACAAACACACAAACTCTCTGCCTTACACAGACACACACACTCAAAAACACTGCAAGCACTAAGACCCAGCAGGGGAGACGATAGGTCTCGGCTTTACAGCTCTCCTCCTCTCAGGTTGCCAAATAAACACACAACCTTCTCTCTGTCGCGATTGTTTTCAAAGGTGAGGAGCTGTTTAATTTGTTTTTTGTTGTTGTTTTACTTACAGCAGTGATCCTGTTAGTATGCGCTCACGTGAGTGTGACTAGGAATGTTCCTTGCTAATTTTTAAACGGTTTTAAAAATGGTCTCTCCGTTAATGTGTGTGTGTGTGCGCGCACGTACATCACACACACACACACAGCGTGTGTGTGTGTTTATTCACCCAGCAGGAGAGACCATTACCTACAATTCTGCTGCAAGAGAGAGAAAAACCGTTGGCTCACTTGTGATGATGTAACGCTCGTTGTTAAAACAAGAAGCGCATGCGTGAAACATGATACTCGGTGCTCGTAAACTAAGACAATGCTCGTTTTTCAAGTAAAAAATTATTAAAAATTGTTGCTCGTCTTGCGAAACACTCGTAAACCGCGTTACTCGTAATCCGAGGTTCCACTGTATTCTCTAATTATGACTTGAATAAATCGGCTCACATCGGAGCGCGCTGGCGTGTTGGAAAAGCCAACGTTTACTGTATCTATCGAGTAGCCTATATAAGTGCGAGCCGCGGGTTTATACACGCCAATAAATAAATTTTAAATGGATTTTAAAGCATATTTTTTTAGACCTAAATATTTTGTTTTAATTAATGGCCAGGTGTATTACGAACTTGTTCTCTGCACGGTGTATCTGCACGGAGAGATTATGTGTGTGTCCACAGAGAGTTTGTGTGTGTGTGCACGGAGAGTTTGTGTGTGTTTGTGACGTTATCTTCTCCTTTAAACATGCTTCCAACCAACCAACCAACCTTGGACTTCAAACTCAGAAGCTAAGTGTCAAAGCCGATAACTGCTCCTTTGATTTGCTGGTTATGGCAGGGCGCCGACTGCTG
The DNA here is from genome assembly GCF_024256425.1 of Clarias gariepinus. Lineage (NCBI taxonomy): Eukaryota > Metazoa > Chordata > Actinopteri > Siluriformes > Clariidae > Clarias > Clarias gariepinus. The sequence goes on from NC_071117.1 coordinate 22,652,352, forward strand.
ATCAGCGTACTGTATAGTAGCCAGTAAAAGCCAAGCTCTTCCCCAAAAATATTTACACTAACCATTAAAATGTTAAGAATTTAATTAAACACAAATATATGAATTAGAATTTCTTTATACATAATATTTTCATTATATATATATAAACTATAATAACAAACCTATTTTGTATTTGTTTGTAGATCTTACAGATGTGTTTAGATAAAAAAGAATAATTTAGATAAAAAAAAAGAAGTGGCCAGTTAAACTTGCACACTTACCCTCTACATTTAGGATCTATAAAAGCATTCTGAATTCCCTCACCAAGGACAGGTTATTTACAGCCTACTTTATATTACCCCAGTTAAGGAAGTGCGCACAAGCCAGATAAATAATGACTTCAGTTCTGATTTAATCCTGATACAGCATCACCACTGCACAGCTGCGGGTTTATGAGCCAGTTTTATTCTGCAGCTTGGATTCTGTTCACTTTGCACTTTCCATTTCTCCACACCAATAAGCCCAACAGTCAGCAAAATAATGTTCTATTTACTTCATTCTCACTCACTCACCTTCTATACCGCATTATCCTGTATTTAGGGTTGCGGGGACCTGGAGCCTATCCCCGGAGGCTTAGCGCATGAGGCAGGGTACACCCTGGACAGAGTGCCAATCCATCGCAGGGCACACACAAATTTACACACTCACACACTACAGGCAATTTGGGAATGCCAATTAGCTTAGCCTACATGTCTTTGGACTGTGGAAGGAAACTGGAAACCCACTAAGCACAGGGAGAACATGCAAACTCCATGTTAGAGACAGGAATTGAGTCTGGCTGGAAATCGAAACCTGTACCCTGGAGGTGCAACGCAAAAGTGCTAACCACTATACCACCGTGCCACCCCTTCACTTCGTTTATCAGAAATATTCATGTTTAATTAAAAAAACAAAAAAGCATCACAACCACTTTAACAGCCAGAGAGCCCGGTATGATTTTACTTAAACACACACACACAAAATTCCCAACATTTAATTTATGCAACACCCCTCCCAAATGCATAACTATATATACTTTATATAAAAATAATGTGTGTATATGCAAGCACAAACATTTTTTCCCCAGACACATAGCAATTCAAACAGTAAATAACCTAGCAAGCATAATAGTGCATAGCTAAACATATTTCTCACCACATTACAGCAAAACTACTAACTGCATGCTTTTCATGTTACCACCATGAATTCTCAACACATTTATGTCTTACTCAACGGTATTTACATCTCATTTGGAGGAATATTAACCCACCTGTAGTTTGGAGCAAAGGGCCACAAAACTTTAGCTTGTGTTTAGCTTGGCATCAGGACTTTGGCAGCACCTGGCCTATGGGGTTTTAGGTTCTTTCTTAGCGATGAGCATCATCTAGTGACCTGTTTGTGTTCACAGTTGAGCACAAAGCACAATAAATTTAACATCCACTGAGTTAGATATATTGTTCTTTTAATATTATTTATGTACTAGATTGGTAACCAACCCTCATATGAGTTCCTGATGTGATGGCATCATTGAGAGAGGCTGGTGCACAAAGCTAAAGAAATATAATTTAATTTCCAATTTGTTTGCTTAAATACCTGTGCCATCGTGATCCGTTACTATAAAAAAAGCATAAAATATTGTAAAATGTACGAGTGAAATTTTAAAAAAGGAAGGAAGTTGGACAGATTTTTGCCCAGAAATGAACCAGGAGGTGTTGGCTCAAGTTAGAGAGAGAGGGGGGAAGAGAGAGACAATGAGCATGAGAGCATTAGCACATTAAGAACAGAGGAGAAAAGGAGACAGGAATGTAGTAGCATGAAATATTTAACACGTTAATATGAGCTTCATGTGGAGAAAGGAAGATAGTAAAGTTAACTTATTTTATATAATAAAAAATCCTTTACAGTTGCACCTTTAAATTCTAACAGAATTTGTGAATGTCAGTTAGTTAACATAGCAAGAGATATTAATGTGAAGGAGCAGAGATTCGTGATTAGTAAAGTCACCAAATATAATGATAAGAAGGACGGTAAAGAAAATACTGTAGATAAAAAAAGTTATAGAGAAGATAATCAGGATTAAATCACATATCACAGTTAGAAATTAACTGAACAGTATATAGGTAATCAAATAATTAATTATTTAATTAACAAAAAATATTATATAAAAATGTATACAAATAAAAAATAAATATAGAAACAAATTAAGCTTACATGTGTTTGTAAAAATGTAAGAAGCAAAGAGAGCCACTTTTTGAATTGTCTTCGGGACGTGTGTTGGTCCACTAGCTCCTCATATGGGCTACTAGATCATGCAACGTTGGGGTAATTAATTCAGGCAGTAAAATTTGTCTCTGGTGCCTTCTTCACACGGCTGGCATGAATCCACTATGGCCGAGTATGTAAGAACAGCTGTGCAAATCACTGTAATTACAGCTGTGGGTGTACTGAAGTCAGCATCCCCCACCTTACTGGGATTTAAACTTTTCACCAACACTGTATCACCTGGGATGAAAAAATAAGTAGGCTTGTCTGTAGGCAGAGGAAGAAAAAAAAACAAAAAAAAAACTTTTATCCAGGAGTGGGGAATGGTTGTCCCATTATAATATAAAATTTAAAATAATATATATAAAAGGGTGAGATTTTGGGTGTGGAATTTGTATCATTCTAATTTCACAAAGCACATTCGTAACAGGTCAACCCAGTTCTTGTCTGTATCTATCTTTGATTGACCTGTTCATCTTTTCTATCACACCAGAACCTTAAGGATGGTAGGGGATGTGACATTTCCAATCAATGCTTAAAAATGTACACTATTTTTGTGTCACTTTGGAGATGAAGGGAGTGCAATTATCACCATCAATAAATATTGAAATACCGTATCCAGGAATAATTTGTGCTATGCTTCAATTTTCTTTTGAGCCTGGAAATGCCTTTAACTATTTACTCACAATTACAAGCATGTATTTAAGATTTCTGACAGGTGGCATGTGTGTAAAATCTATTTGTAAACATTGAAATGGTGCAAGAGGCATTGGCAAGGCATCATGTTTACCATGCACAGATTAAACATGAATTTAAATATAGTTGCAAGCAACGATGAGTGGGTCCAAGCATCTGTGCCATCGCCACCTGGATGCATTGCACAAACTGTGTGCCTTTTGAGCTTGTTAAGACTTCAAAAAAGACAATGCTTCCCGGGTGCACAGCACAACCTGTGTGTCTTTTGAGCATGCTAACACCTCCAAAAAGCCCTGGTTGCTGATATTACTCAATGTGGGCCAGGTTTGGTGGCGATTGTAATGGCACAGGTGCATAAGCTGGTCATCATTTGTGTAGTGTGTGTGAAGGATGTGTAGTGTGTGTGTGTGTATGTGTGCGTAGGATGTGTGTGGTGTGTGTATTTAATAGCACTGATGTTATACAGATGGTACTCAAGCAGTTTACTGGTTTTACCACCACCTCTCATAGTGACAGCATTTGGGTTAGTGCATTTGCTGGCTTGACCATTGAGTGGCGCTATTTAACTATAGACCGACACCTCAGGCCTTAGTTCATTCTCTTAAAGATTAATGAGCTGCAGCTCCTTTAGAGCTGCATGTAGTAGCGGATAAAATCAAGTAAAACATTGTAGTAATTGTAGTAACAATTTCATAATCACAATACTAACATTACAGTACAAATTTACTGTACTGAAATTAATTGCTTTAGCAGATGTTGATGTTTTTGGCGTTATTATAAAAAATAAATGCAGTAGGCTGTCATGATTATTATAATATTTTTTTAATACTAGAAGCGCTGAGTACCGGTCATTTGACCACAATGGGGGGAAAAACACTTCACACTCAAATTCCAGGACCCTCCTTTTATGACTTTTCCCTAGATTTGTGAGCTTAATCACCCAGCATGCTTACATTTTTAAAATCGCACCAGTAAAAGCCAGTGTAAAGCTATTTTGCTCCTATTTACATGAAATTGCTGACAGCAGCGCATCTGTCATGCCGTTTACTGCCTGTTCCAAAATGCGATTCTCATTTTTCTCAGCAGATGGCGCAAGGGATCGTGCATACTAGCTATGCGTCATTCAGTGTGTATATGTAACTATCTCAGGTTTCATTCTATATATGCAGTTTATGAATAAATGGCTCATTGTCCAAGTGCAAGTTGATCTTGTAGCTAAATTATTTGCTTTGGGTGAAAGCGCCATCTAGCAATCATTGTGTGTCAGCGACAGCTTCCCATTTAAAACAATAGACAGTCAAATGACCGGTGAATTCCGTTAAAAGTAGGTGACACTGCCGCGGCGCTTCTAGTGTTAATAAATAATGAAAACATTTTAATAAATTATATTTTTACATCCCAGTAGCACACCACTGTACAAATAAGGGCATGTAAAAATAATAGAATATAGGAATATGGGGGGGAAATATATATATATATATATATATAACATTTTTTTAAAGTGTTTTAAAGTGGCATTGAAATGTCTTAAAGTGTCAGAGTGGCAAAGTGTCATGTGCAATGGCAGGTAAACATTTATTGTATAAAGTGACATGTGCAATAGCTTCAGATATGTAAATATGTATTGCATGAATGTGTCCATAATTGTCCAGTCAGTGTCAATGTTTGAAGGACATTAACTCCTGTGTGGTGTGATGTGATTGAGAGACCTTATCGCCTGCGGTAAGAAGCTCCTCCTCAGTCTCTCTGTGTTGGCCTTCAGGGAGCGGAATCGCTTCCCAGACCGCAACAGAGAAAACAGTCCATTGTTGGGATGGCTAAGGTCCTTCACAATCTTCCTGGCCTTGGTCCAGCACCGCTTGCTGTACATCAAGTGCAGGTCAGGGAGCTCGGTGCGGATGATGCGCTCAGCTGATCGCACCACCCTCTGTAGAGCTCGTCTGTCCTGCATGGTGCTGTTTCCAAACCAGGTCGTAATGTTTCCCGTCAGGATGCTCTCTATGGTACAGGAGTAGAAATTCCTGAGCACCTTAGAGGGCAGTCTAAAGTCTCTCAAGCATCTGAGGTGGTAGAGACGCTGCCGGGCCTGTTTTACCACGGTGTTGATGTGACAGGACCATGACAGGTCCTGCGTGATGTGAAAACCGAGGTATCGGAAGCTGTCCACTCTCTCCACTGGGTTCTCATTGATGATGACGGTCTGGTAGTTCCTCTCCTGCTTTGTCCACTATCAGCTCCTTTGTCTTGCTGACGTTCAGGAGTAGATTGTTTCTCTGGCACCGGTTCTCCAGATTTACAATCTCCTCTAGGTAGGCCGACTCATTATTGTTGGCGATCAGGCCCACCACGACAGTGTCGTCAGCAAACTTGATGATGTCGGTGGAGTTGGTAGTGGCCACGCAATCGTGGGTGTACAAAGAGTACAGCAGGGGGCTCAGAACACAACCCTGGGGGGCTCCAGTGCTGAGAGTGAGGGAGGCTGAGACATGTCCGCCCATCCTGACTGCCTGTGGTCTGCCAGTTAGGAAGTTGGAGATCCACTGGCACATAGATGAGCTGAGTCCCAGGTGCTCCAGCTTGGTGGTGAGTGTGGAGGGAATTATGGTATTAAATGCAGAGCTCTAGTCGATGAAGAGGATTTTCACATAATTCCCTTTCCTAGCGTCCAGGTGAGTGAGTGATGTGTGGAGGAGGTGAGAGATGGCATCATCAGTAGAACGGTTGGGGCGGTATGCAAACTGTAGTGGGTCGAGTGTGTCTGGTAGTGAAGAAATGATAAAGTCTCTGACCAGGTGTTCAAAGCAGTTCATCACTACTGAGATGAGAGCTACAGGGCGATAGTCATTAAGAGAAGCAGGTTGAGGTTTCTTTGGGACAGGAACAATAATGGATTCTTTGAAGCATGTGGGGATCACCGACTGAGATAAAGAGATGTTGAATATCTCAATGAACACAGGTGCTAGCTGGTCTGCGCAGGCTCTGAGGATACGGCCTGAGATGCCGTTTGGTCCTGCTGCTTTCCTGGTGTTTACTCTCTTGAAGGCTCTCCTCACGTCATGCTCGGTGATGATGAATGCGCTTCCGGCGCTGGCAGTGACTTCCTGTCTGCAGCCGTTAGCATTAGCATCGCTAGCGTCTTTAGCTGCAGCCTCGAAGCGAGCATAGAAAGTGTTCAGCTCGTCTGCCAGAGTCACGTCCGTGCTGCTTCGCCTCTTTTACCGCCTTTCGGACGCTGTATGACGCAGCCTTGTACGGTTCCATTTCCCCCGACGCGAGTCCCGTGTTGTAGGCAGCGGTGCGAGATTTCAGAGCGTCGCGGATGGTTTTATCCACCCACGGCTTCTGGTTGGGAAACGTTATGCTAGTCTTTTTCTCTACGGTATCGTCCACTAATTTCCCAATGAATTCCACAACCGCTTCCGTATCATCATCGGAGCTGTTTCTGAACATGTCCCAGTCTGCGTCATCGAGTGCGTCCTGTAACGCGGCCACCGATTGGTCCGTCCAGCGCGCGACCTCCCTCTGAACCGGAACTTCCTGTTTCAGCCTTTGTTTGTATTTTGGCATGAGGAAGATGGCGGCGTGGTCGGATTTACCAAACGATGGGCGAGATTGTGCCTTGTAGCCGTCCTTGACTGTAGTGTAACAGTGGTCCAGTGTCCTTTCGCCCCTGGTGGGGCAGGTGATGTGCTGATAAAAGTTTGGCGCTGCGCGTTTGAGGTTGGCACTATTAAAGTCCCCCGCTACAATAAGTGCAGCACAACGCTCACGCTGTTGCACCAGCTGCTGTTCACCATTAAACACACGCCGCCTTCCCTTGACTTCCCCAAGTCCCGTGTCCTGTCCATGCGTTGAACCGAGAAGAACTCGGCCAGCTGGATGGCTAGGTCCGGCACCGCTGGGTTCAGCCATGTCTCGGTAAAGCAGAGGAGATTGCAGTCCCGTATGTCTCTCTGGAACTTTATCCTGGCCCTGAGGTCATCGAGCTTGTTTTTCAGTGACTGGACGTTGGCGAGCAGGATGCTAGGCAGAGGTGTGCGGTGTGCACAGGCTCTCAGCCCGTTCCTGATGCCGGCTCGTTTCCCTCGGGGCCACCGCTTCGCGTCGCGTCGTTTTGTTGTCCCTCAGGATCTCACTCCTCCGTTTTGAAACCATGGTGACATTTTGCGACTATCTTGGCTAGTGTGGAGCGCAAGAACCTCCCTTTAAGTATGCGCAATGTTTCAGATGGCATGGCAAGTGTAAACACGTGTATCGGATATGAGTCATAGTTGAAAAAACGTGTAAACAGACGGTCAAAAAAAAATCCGATCTAGACAACACATCAGAATTGGGCATCGAGACCTACAGTGTAAACGTAGCCTTAGTGTGCTCTAACAATCCATTGGAGCCACTAAAAAGCATCATAGAGGCAATGCCGTAAGTTAATTCATTTGACGTTAAACATGTTAAAGAGCATATATTAGTAATTATTTTGTTAAAAAATATGATGTTTGATAAAGTTGTTAAAACAGTTGTTTACCATTGTGTACAAGCTTTCAGTGATGCTAATAGCCATTGTAATCGCTACTTAAAGGAGAAAAGTAGTTCGTTATAAACATGCATAGTAATACAATGTAAGACACGGACACTGAATATTGCTGTATTGTTTTGTTACAGTTTTTATCGTAAATGTTAATGAGGAATAGTGACAGTAAATGATCAATCTTGCTACGACTCTGTCTTTATTAGCTACGGTTTAACTTGGTGTTTAGTCAGAGTTCAACACTCTGCATGAGAACATTATGATATGTCACATTATCATTAGGCCTAGAACAACAGTCATCAGCATCAATGTGTGCGCCATGCTCTAAACAAGTAGAAGATAAGTCTGCATGCACTGCTGAGTTAGTGATTATCTCACGCAAACAGTCACGATCAGCCCAGTCTTGTTGGGGCGCCATGACTAGAGTGACGTCCTAATGAAAGGTTAAAGCAAATATAGGCTACATCTGATCACTGACAGGAACACTGAAAAAGGCAGAACTCAAATCAACAACAGTAAAAAATGAATGGTTTGGACGTATTGACACTAAAATAAATGGAGCATCTGTAAGAATAGTCATGGCAGGAATTACAATATCATTGATTTTGTATAATTCTTCCAGCCTTTTGGACAGGATTAGCAGGTGTATTGTGTGGAGATTGGGTAGGAACTAAAACACCTTGCAGTATTAATGACAAAATTGCTTTTTCAATTTCTGTGTATGGAACTCCAAAGTGTTCAAAATTAAATAAATAAATAGGACATGATGAAATAAATAACTTTATAAATAAATAAGACACATGTATGTAATATGAAAATGATAGAAACGGAAGATCTCGGCCTGCTATTACATCTCCAGGCAACCCACTTAAGTGTGCCTGTAAGTGCCAAACCCATAACGACAAGCACCTTAAGGAAATATCCCACCCAAGGTAAAAAAAAATCCTGTTTTTCACGATGGCCTATTTATTTCATAATGCGACATTTTTGTAAAATGAGTCTTTCTGTAAATCAAGAGTGATAGGGCGGAGCCAGCTATGTGATTGAATGCTCCTTTATCCATACCTAAGTAATAGCGCAAAGTATCGATTTAGGTTTAATGGTCAATATGTATTCTATGCAGTAGGGGGCAGTACAGTGTTTACTGGTAAATTATCCCTCTCTATCGGATCTGCTGAAATGAGAAGAATTGACTGAAGTTCACACCAGTCCGCCATCTTCCGTGACTTGACTTAGCACACAACTTACTAGTATAAAAATATAATGCAATACAAAAATAAATGCTTTTTAAGCACATAATTTGAAGTATCACTGAACATACACTACCGTTCAAAAGTTTGGGGTCACTTTCTAACTCCATGATCGTTCCTGATTTTTATTTCTTTCTACATTGTAAAGGAATGCTTTTGAAGGAACAGTTAATGGTGAGATGTGTGCTCTGTAAAGACTTCATAACGCCTCTAATCTTAGGTGCTGTTAATTGGTCATTTTTCAGGCTAATAACTCTAAATAAACTTCTTGTCTGTGGCAGAGGTAAGTCTTGGTCTCCCCCTCCTGGGATGGCCTTCATGAGAGCCAGTTTCATTATGGTGCTGGATGGATTTTGCAAATGCACGTGACAATACTGTTCTTACTATTAACTATTACAGAAAATCTGACCTCTATAACTTAAAATAACAACCAACTATTATTTTCGATGTTGTTATGTAATTACCTAATTCCATATGTGTTATTTTATAGTTTTGAAATCCCCAGTATTGTTGTAGAATGTAGAAAATAAATCACTAAACAAAAACGAAGAAATTTGCAAGTGACCCCAAACTTTTAAACAGTAGTGTATATTGGGTCAAATTTGTAAAATAAAGGAAAGAACATTGACAAACAACATATAAAACTATAAAGACAATATTTTAGCAGGCAAAGGGGGAAGGGTCATCTTTATGCAGTCAGTGTGTAACGCTTGGATTTAATTAAACCACTAGTTACTTTGCTACGGGGTCGAGAATCAAAATATGGGTTTTTAAACAACACTTCCGGTATTGTGCAATCAAGACAGGACAAGTAAAGACGCGACACAATAACTATGTATAAACCAAACCAAAGTGTATTAAACAAAACAACAAACAAACAAACAAGGTGCACCAAAACCAATATATACAAAATATATACAAATATAAACAACGTGTGTGATGTATGCGAATGCGTGAGTGCGTGTATAATTGTCCAGAGTCAAGGTTATTGCAGTGTGTAAAATGATGCACGGGAGAGATTGGCTCGGCCTTACTTTGATGACAAATCCGGGAGCTCGAGCAACGGAACGAGAGGTAAATTGTTAGTGTCTACGAGGAATAATCCAACCAGGGAAAAGTACTCCTTTAGAAGCATCTAACAAACTCTCTCTCAGAAAAAACAGCGCGCTGGGTAAATCTCTCCGTGTCCGGCCGCTTGCCGGTTCCGGCTTTATACCGGCACACGTGACCCGACGCCGCTTGCGGGTTCTCTCGCGCTGCGATCGCGCATGCTCGCGAGAGCTTACCCTGTGACCAACACTGTCTATGGGGACAAGTAAAACCAGATCGGGCATATTTCCGTGTACAGGTGAGCAGCATTAGCTTCTTAATCCATTTCCCTGTTAGGTAAAATGCCCCTTTATGTGGCTGCACTACAAGTGTAAGATACATCACTTATCAGTGTAAGCTGCAAGTGCAGCAGATTAGTGATGATGAACCAGTGCCTGCTGATGACCAACACTTTCCCCTTCTCTACCTGAGTGAAAATGATGACAATTAAACTGAACAGGTAATCTGGAATAAAATAAGTAGCAGCATCAGCTCATGCTAGTAATTATTATTGTAGTCAATATTAATTAAAAATAATATTTTTTCAGCCTTATTTTAAATTAATATTGTCTACAATAATAATTAAAATGAATAACTAGTGTACTAGCCCGAGCTAATGCTGCCTCTGATTTTATTTCAGTTTATCTGTTCAGTTGATTTTCACTTGGCTCGGGTATAGAAGGGGAGAGGTGTTGGTTAACATCATTACTGACCCTGAGGCTGATGGATCCAGACTCGCTGTCCCTGACCGTAATGTTACAGCTGTCAGAGCATGTGCAACTGTAATTTCCCCTCACGCCAAAGGCAATTATTTATTCTTTGCTGTATTGAGAAAGGATCCATATCTCTCCTTCTGTAAATTTAAAGTGAAAGGTTTCAGAACAAGTATGGAATAGGATTACAATACATTCACATGCACACAAACTGTGACGCTTAGCGCCCGATAGTCGGGGAAAAAAAAGAGCTCAGAGCCAACAATAGTGTTCAGCACAAAACCTTTATCAGCTTTTTTCAGCGTCACAAAATTATAATAGAAAACATACAGTAAAAGTAAAGAAAAGGGTGTTTCGGTGGGGAGCAGCACAGCTGAGCTCCTGCTCGGTTTTCTTCTCCTCACGCGCACACCTCCTCACGCACACTACTCCTTAGCAGACACACGCAGCAACTCATAAAGCGCAACCAGCTGTACATACATAATGTGATATACAACATAGTGTAGCGTTTTTACGCCGGGAAGAATGCTGGAGAGACGAGTGAGCTTATTTGCTGCCCAATGCAATGGCTGGGAGTACTTTATTAGGCACTCAGCATGTATAGCATGAACAGCACCTTCACTCAGGAGCCTACATCCAATTCAGCATCAGCCTGAACTGGAGCACATTTCACACGTCACACACCCCCTCACACACAACAGGGCCGAAGCCACTAACCAGAACACCTTTCCCCATCACGGTGAATACACCGACATCCCCGCAAGGCATGCTGGTCGTCAGCCGCCGCCCCGCCCACGCCACACTGCCCCCACCCAAGCTGTGACCGTCCCTGGTCACCATGACGAACTTGGTTTCGGAGGCGTGGAAGTGGTCGGCGCTGGCGGTGGGAACGCCGGCGTCCTTTGGCAGGTGAGGGATGAACGCGAACGTAGTCCTGAGGCGGTCTGGCCTCCACAGAGTTCAATGTTTCCCTGGCGTGCGGCTGGCAAGGCGCAAGACGGTCCCGGTGGAGCAAAACTCGTGCCCGCCCCGCCAACCGCACCCGGTAGATGACATCGGAGAGCCGAGCTATTACCGTACAGGGGCCCACCCAGTAAGACACACGCACGGCCAAGAGCCCCCTCCTTCTCCTTCCGGAGGAAAACACCCACACCTGCTCGCCAGCAGCAAAATCTCACCCCTGGCTGTGAGTGTCCACGCCCATTCGCTCCATAGGTGCCCCCACCCGAAAGTCTTGCAGCGGTGCCCGCGAGCGCTGGGTGGGGCCCTTCTGCCTGGTGATGAGCGGTTCACAGTTCAGCTGTGAGACCGGCGGACCGACTGCGGGTGACGCTCTGGGTGACGCAGGAACATGGCTGCACGCTGGCTCGGACGGCTGCTCACCACTGGCGAGCCTGGAGGACTGCACGGGGACAATGTTCGGCGACGAGGGCTCTACGTCGTCACAGCGCTCCACTCGCTCGCAGCACCGAGGGTTTCCCGCTCGGTCTGCTACCGGAAGTTCCGCCCCCCGGGTGTGTGCTGCTAACCTGTCCGGCTGTGGTTTGGGTCCGAGCAACCTGGCTACCCTGAAGTTACCACGCAGAGTTCCGCTGGACAAGTTCAGCACCGCACCCCATCTACCCAAAATGTCCAACCCCAAAATGCAGTCCTCCTCGACACTCCCCACAACGAACTCGTGGGAATAAGTCCGTCCACCCACCTGGACTCGCGCTGTGCGACACGCCCGTACCTTGACGTAGCCCCCAGCAACGGTGCGGATGCTGAAGGCAGGATCAGGCCGTCGGCGAACACGCTTGATTTGCCCCAGTACTCCAGAGCGCAGCAGCGAAACAGTGGAGCCGGTGTCCACGAGCGCCCGCAGTAAGACGCCGTCCAGCACACAGTCAATGTAAAGCCCAGCGCAGCTTACCACGCGTCCTCCCGGCGCTAGTCTAGCGGCTGCTGGTGTACGCTGTTCCGTGCCTCGGCCTCGCCGCGAAACGTCGGAGCGTTGCTCGTTGCCTAGCCGCGACGGGTAGCCCTGTCCCCGGCTAGGTTTACGAACCGAGCGCCACTGAGCTGCAGGCGGTCGCTCGGTTCTTCCGCCGTGATGTACCGCCGATATGGGCTAAAACTAATCGATGTTAAAGGATCAGCCAATAGGCGCGCAGGTCAAACCCACTGGCGCTGATTGACAGAACGACTCATTCTGGTAAAAAGTTGCATTATGAAATAAATAGACCATCGTAAAAAACAAGATTTTAAAATAAAAACTGACTTTGAAAAAAATGACATTTTAAAATATAAACAGCTTGGATTGAATAAAAAAAAATAATTTTAAAATATGTTCCATTATTTTACAATATCATTCTCATATATACATACATGTGTCTTATTTATTCATAGAGTTATTTATTTCATCATGTCATATTTATTTATTTAATTTTGAACACTTTGGAGTTCCATACCTGTGTCCTTGTCTGGTGAAAGAGGATATTGATAACAATACACAGGTGTCATTGTTTTTAGTTTTACTGTGTATGGCGTAGTACAAACTGTGTCCACCTTATTAGCATGAGTAGACCATGACCTTGGGGGTACAGAAGACAGATTGTATAGGATGATGATAAATTTTCAAGTAGGATCAACCTGTGGTATCATGTCAGAGAACATTAACAGATTATGAGGGTTTTTTAAAACAGTTTTAACCTCAGCCAAAAAAATACAACAGCCTAATTTATAAAGTTCATTTCAATTAAATTGAATTTTATTTGTATAGCGCTTTTAACAATTGACATTGTCGCAAACCAGCATTACAGAGTCCCCCTCATAGCCTGCATGTTGCCATCCCGATAATCTTATCTGATCCACAATCATTAAGAAACATCTGTGAAACGAAGCCGCAAGAAACCCCACAGGGCATGAGACCAGATGCTTTATAGTAACCCCCAAAATTAAGGGTGTCAGGATGGCCGAGCGGTCTAAGGCGCCAGACTCAAGATTAACAGCTTCCCCTGAGTGGGGGAGAACCCACCAAGTCACACCTGGACACTTTCTTGACCTCCAGAGCACATGCCTTTCAATAAACAAAGAGGCATACGTGGACACTATTTTAAACACCTTTTAAGTAGGGCACACTTTATATACATTTACTTATGTTTTATTATTCTGCATAACTTAAAAAGGTGTAATCAGCATTTACAAACCCCTTTTTTAGATAAAGGAAGGAATGAGTGGGTAAGATATGTAATATTTGATGTCAATCTAAAGCTGGCTTTATTCAAAGAACGTTGGTAAACACGGGAAATTGATAGCATGAACCGAGCTCATGCAAAATTACTTTCTAAAAAGGTATTAAAAACTCCAACATGGGTCCCACGTGACAGCCGAAACACCGGGCTAAGGTAGGCACAAAACTGGGGAACCACGTGAGGCGTGGCCAAGTCCTGCAACCACATCCGATTGGACCAATCACCCATGAGACAGACTCACCCCGAAGGGACCAAAACCCCAAGGAAGTCTACAACAGGCTGAGGTTAACATCATGATTGCAACCTACAACATTTTCCAAGCAGCTCTGGCTTTCGCCCTTGCGGGCGCCTCGCCACTGCTGCTGGCGTCATCCGCTCTTCAAGAACTCTCAACGAGGCTTCGTGCCAGAACTCCAAAGAAACCCTCATGAGAAGTTCCAGAGCCCAGCCATCGGTAACCAGGCAACCAACGCCTCAACGAAGGGCTTTCCCGACAGACGTCATCTCTACAACCGCGCACCAACCAATCAGCAATCACACCGTGATTCCCTTCGCTAGGGGCGAACCAACAGATGAGAATGAAACATAACGCAAGGAAAGAAACAAAGCTGCATCCCTTTCTGAAATTAGTGCTCGTTTCATAACTAAACCGTAAGAATAAACCTAAGACTCTGCTCTTGTGACTTTCATTGACCTAATAAACAGTATTAGAATAACTTTATACATTTTCACATTCCAAACTGTTTGTATGTGTGAGTGTGCGTGTGCGTTTAAGTAGCGTAGTTTTATGTATCGTAGATAGTAAATAAATTCTCGTTTCTTTATAAAGAACTGTTGTCTTGGTCATGTTTTTTAAAGTCTAAACATTTGCCCAGATCTTGTTACCTTGCTCATAATTGCCAAATACTAGATTTTGTGTTATCATTGTTGGCCACGTGATAAGCAGGTGAGATACACTAAATTTTCGTGCATTAACAACAACAACAGTAGCAAGGAAAAAAACTCCCCCAGATGACAGTAGGAAGAAACCTTGAGTGGCACCAGTCCCAACAGGGAAACCATCCTCATTTGAGTAATAACCCAAGAAATAAATCTTTGAGAAAGTTAATCTGGGAGAAAGTAAATCTCGGCCTAGTAAAGTTAAGAAGACAAGGTTATCACAACAATGAAGGAAATGAAAATGAAGATAATCAGGGCTAGTTAAGCAGCTGAAAAGTTTTAGGACATGAAATTGGGACCCCATCTATTCCTAGAGAGCTATTAGCAGATGCTGAAACAGGACAATGGTACTGAAAACCACTAAATAAATCCCGCCTGCAGCGTCCAGATTATGCACCATCCGCCCCAGGAGTTGTGTGTCAGGTACATTTCCCATTCTTGCGAAAAAGTTTAAACAGAGTCAGGCTTAATATTATTAACAAAGGTTGTGTGAAATGTGGGTATATACTTTGCCCAAAGGGAAGCCCCCCCATGTTTGGTCCATGCAGTTTTAAACCTATTGAAAAGTTGCTGATTCAACTGGTTCCTGTCAAATAGATGCAACCTGTGAGAGATCACATGAAGATAGATATTTCTTTATTTATCTATAAAAAAAGCTTTAAGTTCAGTGAATGTTATCAACATGTTTGTAATCTGCCCATGCCTAATAAGCATTCATTGTATCTCTGTTAGCATCACCCTTATCTATAGGATTATCATGTTTTTAATGTAGAGAGGGCACATCTTCTTGCAATAAGGTGTAACAAACTCGCTACTATTGATATTAAAATAATAGCTAGCCGCAGAAATCAGGGAGTGAGTAAGGACCACCAGAGATATAATAATATATATTTAAAGTGTATTTACATTTAACTATTGTGCTGCACTCATTCACACGCCGACCACTCACACCACATTCACCCAGTCCAAAACTTTGTGCAATGATCAGAGTCCTTTCTCTCTTTAGCACAAGTCCACATATACAAAAATAAAACCAGAGAACGTCCCGCTCCGTGCCCGGGGAACAGCTGACTTATCTCAACACCCAGGAGAGCACACAAAACACAAACAAAACAGACAAAAAAAAACTCCTGCATGACCACAGCAGGAGGGATGCCATAAGTGCACAAACACAACACAACAACCCCAAACATACTCACATATGTGTCGGATATGCCTATCCCGCACTCGGGTTTACAAAGTCTTTAGCCTTTAGCTTGAGGCTGTAATATGGCTGCTGATACCTGGCCCAGCCTCTCTTCTTCTTATATTGAATTTGCCTAATTAGGTCCCACAGCGCCCTTGCTGGCCGGGAGCCCGTAAATAGGCAACTGCCTGTTACACCCCCTTTCCCTCTGAAAAAGGCGTGACTGCGCCATAAAAAGGCTTTATGTTGGAAAAGCACGGACCCACACAAGGTTGCCCTCATTGTATATGACGGCTCATCATCTGAGGTTGTAGTACTTTCCTTGGCGCTCCTGGGCCTGGGCTAAGTTGCTCCGGACAATCTGGAACAGGGCTTCCTGACGCTCCACTGTAGAATAGGCAGTATAATCAGGTGGGATGGTTCAATGCAGCATTTGCTTCAGTGGTCCCTTCATCATCCCAGTGCTATCTCCGCTGGGGTCTAACCAGTGATTTTCGCTGGGGTATAACCAGTGGTCCCACTGTAGTAATCTACGACCACCAGTAGATGTTTGTTAAGTCAGGATGAATGTGAAAAAGGACCCATAAGATCTACCCCCAACATAAAACCAGGTTCCACCACAGGTGTGCTTTGAAGTAAACCTGCCAGCTTACTAATACGAGGTTTGTACTCCTGACAAGTGATGCAGTTCTTACAGTATCCCCAGACATCTCGGCATATCTCCGGCCAGTAGGTGACCTATGTGTATGGATATCGGTGGACATCGTCACAACTGGTGTCCGTACATACAACAGCCAGACACTTTTCAACCTAAATAACCCGGTTAATGATATCCACGATGAGCTGCGGGAAAGGCTACGTGACCTCAGCTTGCTGCGTGAACCAGGCCTCGAAGCCTCGGCATTGCCTGAGGCCGGAATGGTCATCGGAAGCGGTGCGCGAGGAAGCGGTAGCGCGGCAAGCGGGCGGGAGGCTGTGCTAGGCAAACCCTAGCCGGCCGGCTCTCCCGTCCATCATCTTATCTAACGTCTGCTCCCTGGCCAGTGAACTGGACTACATCCAACTCCAGGAGGCTACACAGCGTGAGGTTAGAGATTGCTGTGTCTTTGTTTTCACGGAGACATGGCTCAGCGACAGAGTACCGGACGCCGCTATTCAGCTAGACAGGCTAGCCTCGTTTTGTGCCGACAGAAATGCAGCTCTGTGCAGTAAGACTCATGGTGGCGCTTGTGTGTTTACATCAACATGAAATGGTGCAAGATCTCTGTGCTAGTTTCTACTTATTGCTCATCGCTAGTGGAGTTTGTGACTGTTAGATGCAGACCTTTTTATTTACCATGGGAATTTACCACTGTTTTCATTATCGGAGTGTACATTCCACCTAGCGCTAATGCTAAGGAAGCGCTATGGGAACTATATACAAAGATCAGTGAACTGCAAAATACACACCCCGATGGACTGTTTATTGTTGCTGGAGATTTCAACCATGCAAATCTCAAGTCAGTGCTTCCTAGATTCCATCAGTATGTAGACTTTGCAACGAGAGGGGAAAACACGCTGGATCTTGTTTACACAAACATCCCCGGGGCATATCGGGCAGAGCCCCGCCCCCACCTCGGCTACTTAGACCACATCTCTGTTATGCTAATTCCAGCATACAGACCACTCGTCAGGCGTTCAAAACCGGTTCTGAAGCAGGTGAAAACCTGGCCAGCAGGAGCCATCTCTGCTCTTCAAGACTGTTTCGAGAGCACTGACTGGAACATGTTTAGAGAGGCTGCAACTTACTGCAACTTCACTGACTTGGAGGAGTACCGATGCACCGATGACCTCACTGTCTCCAAGAGCATCATCTCACGACCCAACCAGAAACCGTGGATTACTGCAGAAGTGCGTGCACTTCTGAGGACCAGAGACTCTGCCTTCTGAAAGACTGGGTCTTTCCGGTTTTAAATCCCTTTTACCCACCAGCACGACCGGGGCAGCCCATGGTGAGGTGGATGGCCTAATGATACCTGCCACCAGCATCTTGGCGACCTCTTCCTCCACAATTAGTTGTTTGTATACAGGAACAGGGTAAGCCTTCTTCCTAACAGGTCTCTCATCTGTGGTATAGAAATGGGGTGGTGATGGCCTTGGTATGGCCAATTCGGTCTGTACACACTGTTGGCCACTCTAGCAACAGCTCCTGCAACTGATGTTTGTGTTCTTTAGACAGGGAGGCGTTGCTTACCAGGCTGGAGATGGCTGAGTTGATGGCATCAGACACTCAGGGTAATGGATTGGCCACATAGAGTGAGACTTGCTTTACAAGTGGCTTGGAAACAGGAGAGCGTGAGCGGCTACTAGGAGAGGGAGGATGAGGAGTGGAGGTAGCGACCAGTTGCGCATTCATCATGGCTTTTAACTGTGAGTCTCGCCTCTTCATGCACTCCACCATAGAATGGCCTACGTTGTTCAGCTGCTCCTCACACTGCTGTCTGACACAGTTGTTGCATCTACTTGAGCATTTTCCAGTTTATGTTGGTATGTTAATATCCCTGTGTTGTGGATGGGTTGCAGCTCACCCTCCCGATCCGACAGCTCATCCATTCGCCGGGTGAGTTTGTCTCCCAGTGCCTGCAGAGTCATCTCTATCTCACCGAGGCGGGCTGCTAGCACCATGAAAATTATGCTTTGGTCATTTTCAGCGTCGACGAGGAGGAGGTGGAGGCAGCTCTTCATCAGTGAGCAGTTCCTCTACCGATCGTCACCTTGTGGGCCCTCGTCTTGAATCGGCTCACGATGTGTCACGAAAGGGCCTGCTGTGAAGTTGTGAGCTGTGACCAACCCTTCCTAAGTTTGTGCATCGGACTCAGACATTATTTGCCCCAATTTACCTTTAACAAACATAATGTTTAATCAAACCCTTGAGTGAATGTACTGCAGAGTGTAAAACGGAGTAAGAAAAGGCTGGCTAGGTAACAGCTAACAGCACTAATAACCATACAGAAATGTAAATTACACACAATACATATATAGCTCTGATGGCCCCACGTTAGGTGCCACTGTAAAAAACTCACTACTATTAATATTAGAGCAATAGCTAGCCGTTAGCAGAAATCAGAGAGTGAGTAAGGACCAAAAGAGATATCAATATAAATTCAAAGTGTATTTACATTTAATTATTGTGCTGCGCTCATTCACACGCCGGCCACTCACACCACATTCATCCAGTTCAAAACTTTGTGCAATGGTCCTTTCTCTCTTTAGCACAAGCCCATATATACGTGCCTGTGCCCGACGTTTCCTTTAAGGGCGGCGCGGTGGTCACCAAAAAATCAGTCCCACAAAATATTGGATAGAGGGCTGACTTTCAATGGATCACAGCGATGGAGCTGCTCTGCCACTCATGACACCCCGACCCAAAGTCAGGTCGTTTACGAGTCAGTTAGCAACAGGTTCAACACAAACTTGCGATGCACAATCTGAGAGAGTGCGGCGCTCGTCTGGCCGCACCCCAGCCCGTTCACGAACGTCTCTGCTCGCAAGGGCTCCCCGGCTACGCCAGACCAACCGAAGATCCGCGGCTCTGCGGTATCGTTACGTTTAGGCAGGATTCTGACTTGGAGGTGTTCAGTCATAAATCCCACAGATGGAAGCTTCGCACCAGTGGCTCCTCAACCAAGCACACGCACCAAATGTCTGAACCTGCGGTTCCTCTAGTACTGAGCAGGATTACTATTGCAACAACACATCATCAGTAGGGTAAAACTAACTTGTCTCATGACGGTCTAACCCCAGCTCACGTACCCTGTTAGTGAGTGAACAATCCAATGCTTAGTGAATTCCGCTTTACAATGATAGGAAAAGACGACATTGAAGGATCAAAAAGCGACGTCGCTGTGAACGCTTGGCCGCCACAAGCCAGTTATGCCTGTGGTAACCTTTGACACCTCCTGCAAGCTTTTGCCCTTCTGCTTTACGGGAGGTTTCTGTCCTCCCCGAGATTGCCTTAGGACACCTGTGTTACGCTTTGACAGGTGTACAGCCCCAGTCAAACTCTTCACCTGCCACTGTCCCTGGAGCGAGTCGGTGCCCCTGTGTGACCCCGTCGCCAAGGCACCGAGGATGGCTTGGAAGCCATCTAAACTGATTGATCGGGGGAGAAGGGCCTTAGTCAGGGAGGTGACCAAGAGCCCAATAGTCACTCTGTCAGGGCTTCAGAGGTCCTCTGTGGAGAGAGAAGAACCTTACAGAAGGACAACCATCTCTGCAGCAATCCACCAATCAGGTCTGTATGTCAGAGTAGCCAAAGAGTCTCATCAGACCTGAGAATTTTGTTTCCTATGGTCTGATAGTCTTTCAGGTGCCTTTTGGCAAACTCCAGACGGGCTGCAATGGCCTTTTACTAAAGAGTGGCCACTATAGGCCTTATTGGTGGATTGCTGCAGAGATGCTGCAGGACCTCTGAAGCTCTGACAGAGTGACCATCGGGTTCTTGGTCAGCCCTTCTCCTTCGATCTTACTCAGTTCAGATGGCCAGCCAGCTCTAGGAAGAGTTCTGGTGGTTTCGAACTTCTTCGACTTACGGATGATGGAGGCCACTGTGCTCCATGTGGCTCTGTGTTCCTGAGAATAATTTTTATCCATATACCTCTACTGCTTTAATTTTAGTTGATAAAATCAACAAGATGTAATGGGAACAGGGAAGCACAGATTAGGATGACTAAATCTTTTCCAAACCAATATGCCAAATATTTTTCAATTTATTACATAACTCAATTTTGTTTAAAGTAGAACTTTTAGACTTTTTTGACCAAAGAAGGAAGCAAAATACCAAAGTAATGCTTAATTTACCTTCCTGGAGAGAAAAGATGAGATGATCCCCCCGATTAAAAAGTTTTAAAATTTCATAGTTGAATAAACGAGTTGCTTGGTCTGTCCGATTGTGCTTTAATAAGGAGACACAGTCAATGAACAAACACGTCTGTCAGAAAGGTCTCTGTTTATTAATAGCAAAAGATAGTGTTTTTAATATGCTTGACTAAATGCTTGTGCCCTCAACATCTGTTACAAAGAACATAAACCATTGTAAAATGTTTTGTTGAAATCCAGAAGAACAAAAGAGTGGAAGTTGGATAAATGTTTGTTCAGGGATGAACCAGGAGGTGTTGGAAAGATATAAAGAGAGTATGAGAAAGTGAGTATGGGACCGTTAGGAACAGATGCAAGACGAAAGAAGAAAGAAAAGAAAGAAAAGAAAGCAGCATGGAAGATTTAACATGTATATTAGTTCCACAAGAAAGAGAGTAAAATTAACTTCTTTTATATAATAAAAATGTACTTACACTTATAAAACGATATAAACCAGTTTAACATACTACAGTAAGAAAGATTTTTCACAAGTGGAAAGCATTCAGGACAGTTGGCAATCTTCCCAACAGTGGACGTACACATTCACTCTAAGGTTAGACCATACAATTAAAAAATAAATAAATAAAAAAAATAAAGCAACAGTTACTGTAAATTTCAATTTTTTACCCAGGCCTCACTAAGCATGTTAAATGTTAAAGTCTGTGACAGCACAATTAGAAGAAGACTGAACAAGTATGGTTTGTTTGGAAGGGTTGCCAAGGCATCGTCCATCTAATATGAACATGGAAGCACACCTGAGGTTTGCAAAACTGCATCTAGACTAAAGAACAAGCTGCTGGACAGATGAGAACAAAGTAGAGTTGTTTGGCCTTAATTTTTTCAGTGCTATTTTTGGGGAAAACCTAATAATATTTCCACAGAAACACCTCTTACCCACTATGATCATTTGTGCTTGTTTTGCAGACACAGGACCTGGGCACCCTTCAGTCAAAATAGATTGACCATTAACTCCTCGGTATACCAGAGTACTCTATATATAAACATGAGTCCATCTGAATGATAGACTTTTTGGCCTGTAATGACAGTTATTTCTAGCTCACTTTATTGGGATTTGTAAAAAGAAAATGCGCTTAAAAATGCTTTATACAGTGAAATACACAGTCCTGAAAAAGGGACGTTTCTATTTTTGCTGAGTATATATCTAATACAATATATTGTGGCGTGGGCCGGGTTTCGATGAGCAACCATCATGCTTTGCGGGAGGGGTTGTTATGCGTTCACCCTGTTGGGGAAAGGTGTTTGGGTTAGTGGCTTCGGCCAGGTTGTGGGTGTGTGTTAGATGTGTGTTTTATTAACTGTGAATGTGCTGTTTATGCTATTTTGTGCCGTTGCTAAATAAATTACCCCCAGCCATTTGCATTGGGCAGCAAGGTAGCTCACTCGTCTCTCCCAGTTCCTTCTTAGCGGTGAAAAACGCTACAATATATATATATATATATATATATATAATTGTTTATATTATATATACACAGTAGTATATACGAATAGTACGCATGCGCTTTGTCGGCCGAGTGTCACATGACCACATCTGAGCCAATGGTTCTTCTTTCTCACTCGTATAGTCAACATCTGTGCATGTGTACTGTTCATTAAAACATTGTGGCCACAAATGTTCATGCGCACATAAAGCAAAAGCAAGTGTCATTAGAGAGGTTCCTTGTTAAAGATCCAGAGTCTCTCTGTCAGTGATTCCGTTGGTGTGTGTGTGCATGAGTGTCATTAGAAAGGTTCCTCGTTAAAGAACTTAGTGTGTTTACAATGATAATCTGACTATCATACAAAAACACAGATACAAATTTAATTTATTTGAAGTTCTCTATAGTAACATAACAAGTGTTGCTACAAAAATGAAGTCAACTAAGTCGATCCCACTAATTATTATTTACAGACACCCAGAGCTGTACTCTGAATTTCTTAGTGAATTTCCTCTCAAACCTAGTCACTTCTGTAGACAAAGCATTAATTGCTGGAGATTTTAATATTCATTTTGAGAATTCAGAAGACCCTCTGAGAACAGCATTTATGTCCATACTGGACATATGTCCATTATGTTCTTTATTTACATAGTAGGAGTAAATCATTGTTTAGTAGGACCCACTCATAAAGCAGGTCACACTTTTTTTTTTTTTTGATAATGTTTCGGATAAAGCATAAGAAATTTATTCACAATTCCACTGTCTGAAGTTATATCAAATCACTATCTTGTCTCAATTAGTGTGTCATAGTAATAATGTAAGCACAGCAACGCACTACCGCATTAAATGTACATTAACATCAACTACCACACAGAGCTTTATCACTAATCTCCCAGAGTTATAAACTTTGATTGGATCACCGTCTGACCACACAGAACTCGATCAGACGATTGAATATTTAGAGTAGATGTTCCGTTATACCTTAGATAATGTAGTTAGTTATTTATTCAAATTTGACAGGGCATGATTTTGCAGTACAAAACCCTGAAATGTGTCAAATATACACACACATTAAAACAATCAGTTAATAATGTAAAATAAAATGAATAACACATATGCACAGAAAAGGCATCCTAATCGAGCACATGTACAGTAAATTATCTATGAAATAGTTTCATACAATTTTAAAGCACAGGGAATAAAGGAGAGTTCATGACGTTTGGTTCTACTTCTTGATATAGAGAATATCCTGTGCTGCTGAAAAGAATATGTAGGCGTTGGAGCCATAGGCAGGAAACAATGCAGTGGCGATGAACTGTCCCTGAGTATTTTAGTAAAAGTACGTACAGTATGGTGGCTTCATCACGCCTTTCACTCAATGTTGGGAGGGTAGAAGTTGGAATACCTATGATCCGACAGCATCGTTTTTGGATCCTCCCTTACTCCTTAGAGAGACACAGTTTTAGCTCCATTCGCTGCCAATGTATTCCTGTTCCTATTCCACTACAGAATCTAAAGCCTTCTGAGTGAGTCCAGGTAAAGATCCCATTAGAAACTCTGTGATTGTTAAATCATCAGCATATTTCACAGGTAGAACCGAAGGAGGCAAAAGTGAGTCCAGGCTGTTTATAAATATAACAAAAAGCAGAGGGGACGGTGCCCCCCCCCCCCAAAAAAAAAAAATAAAAATAAAAATAAGTAATTGACAATGATCAATTGTGTCAAAAGCTCGAGCGAAAGCAACAAAAACAGCACGTATATCCATTTTGGCGGAGCTGTTAAGTGCTTCATGCCAGTGCTGCAGGATTTGAATCAAAGCAGTTTCAGTTGATCTGTTTCTCATAAAGCCATGTTGCGATGGTACAATTTTAGTAACTGTACCCTCCAGAATTGCATCTCTGAGAATTCCTTCAAACACCTTTCCAACACAGCTGAGTTGTGAGATCTGGCGGTAATCAGCCAGGGAACAGCTTCAACTATGGCCTCCTTCTATTGCTTTGGAAAAATGTTACACATATCACATAACACCAGTGCCAACTCTTCACAAAAAGTCTTTAGCACCCAAGGAGGTATGCAATCAGGGCCAGCAGCCTTGGCTGCATTCACTTTATGGAGTCTAGTCTTAACGTGTCCAATACGCAGAGGAGGTACACTACAATTTGACAACTTGCAGGTAACTTCTTCCTCAGATAGAGATGTATGGCTCACCAGATATGAAGTGTTTAGCCAGAATATCACATTCATATTGCATTATGTTTTGATCCTGAGACACCATGTGACTCTTTTGATCCTAAGATGCCATGTCACACAGGAATGTATACTCCTTCCATCCCCATTAGAGTCTTCACTGACTTTAACCATTGTTTAGGCTTGGAGCATTAAAGTTTCTTCACCTCATGCTGGTAATATTGTTTCTTCGCATTCTTGATTTTATTGGCAATGATTGATTTTAACTTTCTAGGTTTTGTCACCAGAACAAGAAGCAGACGGTCTATCTTTTATCAGATCTTTAATATGAACAGTCATCCACGGCTTGCCTGTATTTGTAATAGTGACTTTCTTTAATGGAACTGTTTTATCCAAGATAGACATGATAGTAGAAGAAAAGACCCCAACCTTGGCCCCAGGGTCCATAGCTTCATGTATATGAGAAAAATCAGTAGTATTCATAAGAAGGCCCAATTCCCTGATTGTCTCAGGGGTACGCTTTCTGCAGTAAATATGTTTAGCAGCCTTCGTGGGCCAATTCCCTGTATTTAGCAAGATAGTCTGATGGTCAGATGAGCCAACAGGCGGCAAATGCTCTGGTGACTGATACATGAAAGAAATATTGGTCAAAATTGAGTCTAGTTGACTTGCCTTTCTAGTTGCTCCAGCCACAATTTGTTTTAAACCGTGTCTGCTGTAGATGGTTTCAGACTTGTACTTATTTGTATCACCAAGTATAACAATAGCAGCATGCTGGTAGTTACATTCAATATATCTGAGGCAACTATCTAACTATCCAACTATACTGTGTAATTAGTGAATCAGATTGGGCTGTTGCAGAAGAGCAGAGTGGAAAATATAGCACAGCAGTAATAATACAACTTAACCCTCGAGGAAGACGACTGGGACGTAACAAGACCCACAAAACTTCATGATCATCTTCTTCTAGATGAGTCAGTCGAATTTGTTTAATGGTGTTGCAAATGTACAAGGCAACTCCTCCTCCCCCCACCTCCCTCGCCGATGTATTGTATATCCAGGAAAAGTTACAATTGAATCAGGGAGACCAGTATTAAGCCAAGTCTCAGAAACTGCAACAACTGCCGTGTTATTATTCACTACTACAGTGTGCAGTTCATCACATTTATGGCGTAAAGAATGCACATTCGAAAGGGGAAAACCAGGCATAGATGGTTTTGACGTATGTTGGTTTATATTGATATGTATTAAGTTCTTAGAATAGCAGCCACAGTCAAATAAAAACTTTCTTTGCCCAGTAAGTCTTTTTATATCCACTCCAGTTCCATAAGAATAAGGGCGATTTCCATCAAGTGTACATATTGAACGAGCATAATTTCTCCCAGCTTTCTTACCCTGGGACGAGATCTGAGTCGGAGAATTCCATTTAACTGCAGTATGTTCTTAACTTCAGGAGCCAAAGAAGATGCACATCTTCTCAGACTTTAAAAAAAATGGAAATCACTTAGATGTCCAGGAAGTGCCATTGCAAGGAGAATAGGGAAATGAAAGCTTGAAGATGGTTTCCTCAGCAATAGTTTCCTATCATCAACCCAGATGTAGAAAAGTAGGCTGCATACCAGAATCCATTCAAGATCTCCCAAAAAGAAATCCATTCACATGTCCTAACTCCACATATTCATATAATTATACAAATAAGTGATCCAGATCTAACCATGCATTTTCTACTTACTGTATATTGAGCAAAAATAGTTTAAAAACTGAAAACAAACTGACTATCAACATCTTAATACTCATGCGGCTGCTATTAAAAGCATTACCTAGTGGTCTAGGTGTAGCTCCAGTTAAAAGAAAAATTATTAGAGATAAAAAAAAACTCGCTCCCTGGTATAACGACCACACACGCACTTTAAAACAGGCCGCTCAGAAATAAGAACGTAAATGGCGTCAAACTAAATTGTTAGTATTTCAAATAGCATGAAAGAAGAGCACCCTGAACTATAGAAAAGCTCTTTTTGTGGCTAGATCAACGTATTTCTCCACTCTTTTAAAAAAAATAACAAAAACAATCCTAGATTTTTGTTTAACACTGTAGGAAAATTAACTAGAAATAAGACCACTGCCAAATTCTCCACAACAACATTGTGCAATAGTGAGAACTTTATGAACTTTTTTAATAATAAAATTGTAAATATTAGGCATAAAATTTAGGCTTTGAAACCGGACAACGTAATTGATACAGATATTAAACTAGCCATGTCAGATTGGAACCTAGAATACTTTACTCCCCTTGAAGAGAATGAACTAATTTTACTCATCTCTTCTGCAAATTTAACAACTTGTATATTAGCTCCTATACCGACACATTTTCTCAAACAGATAGTACCAGCAATAACAGAACCCCTGTTCAGAATAATTAATTTCTCACTCAGCATTGGGTATGTTCCAAAATCTTTTAAATTAGCAGTTATTAAACCGATAATTAAGAAACCTGACCTCGACCCCTGTCAGCTGTCCAATTACAGGTCAATATCAAACCTCCCCTTCATCTATAAGATTCTGGAAAAGATAGTAGCAAAGCAGCTATGCTCATATCTACATAGAAATAGCATACATGAACTGTATCAGTTAAGATTTAGGCCTCATCACAGCACAAAGACAGCACTCGTTAAAGTAGTAAATGACCTCCTATTGGCCTCTGATCAGGGTTGTGTAACTATGCTTGTATTACTTGACCTCAGTGCAGCTTTTGACACCATTGATCATATTTTTCTTCACAGATTAGAAAATGTAGTAGGAATTAAGGGAATAGCCTTCTCCTGGCTCAGATCCTACTTGAACGATCGTTATCAGTATGTAGACTTAAATAGTGATTATTCTGCATGTTCTCTAGTGGAGTTTGGAGTTTCACAGGGTTCAGTTTTAGGCCCACTGCTTTTTTCCCTTCACATGATTCCTCTGGGCAACATAATCCGTAAGCATGGTATTAGTTTTCATTGTTATGCTGACGACACACAGTTATATGTTTCAGCAAAACCAGATGAAAAAAAAACAGCTCACTAAATTTGAGCAATGTGTAAAATTAGATGCTAATTAACTTCCTTTTGCTTAATCCTGATAAGACAGAAGTTTTAGTCATAGGACTGCATGCAGCTAGAAGTAAGATTTAAGATTACACTGTAACTTTAGATGGCCTTTCTGTTCCATCAAGTGCAACAGTAAAAGACCTCAGTGTGATTATAGACTCCAGCCTTTCATTTGAAGCTCATGTAGATAATATTACCAGGATAGCATTCTTTCATCTCAGAAATATTGCCTAGATAAGAAATATATTGTTGCTAAACTATGCAGAAAAACTAGTTTGACTATTAGTTGGACTATTGTAATGCCTTACTGTCTGGTTGTTCAACTAGGTGCATAAACAAGCTTCAGCTAGTCCAGAATACAGCAGCGAGAGTCCTCACTAGAACCAGGAAATACGAGCACATCATACCTATCTTATATTCACTTTATTGGCTTCCCGTAAAATTTCGATTTGATTTTAAAAAACTACACTTGGCATATAAAGCATTAAATGATCTTGCGCCGCTGTATCTAGGTGAACTGCTAGTGTCTTACAATCTGCCATACCTACTTCGATCAAAGGATGCAGGCTGCTTGTCAGTACAGCATATTATGAAAACTACAGCTGGGGCAGACCTTTTTCTTTCAAAACCCCAAAGTTATGGAATAGCCTTCCAAACAGTGTTCGGGACTTAGATACAGTCTCATGGTTTAAGTCTAGGCTAAAAACCTGTTTATTTAATCAAGCATTTTTACAAATAAATTTGTCTTGGGTAAAGGAGCAGATCTGGGGGACTCATGGACATAGAGTATTAGGTAAACTGGTATGTTTAGATGCTGTCTTCCCCACTCTCATTGATCACTCAGGTTTGTTGATGGTGAGGTGATTGTTTGCTTTACATCTCAGGGAGCATTCATGTCTGTGTTTCCTTCTGGCTTTCCCTTTTAGTTATGCTGTTATGATTAGTCCTGCAGGAGTCTCCACTTGCACTCTACACTAAATATACATTCACAATATACATTATGTGACTGCTACACATGTCGTACCTGAGCTGCCAGTGATCCAGACTCCCACTGCCTTCCGGACTTGTCTGACCCATCCTGGTGCCCCACTTCTGGCTGGAGATCTCATCGCATGGATGCCCTGTGTGTCTCTTTGGAATGCGTCTGGTGTCTGGAGATTGTATCACTTTACCATAAAGACGGTTCTGGCCTCGACTGGTGTTGGCAGCTGTTTCTCTGAGGACTTGACTTGGCTGCGGTTGCTTGATAGTTCAAGATTGCAATTGTCTCCAATAACTACCTGCACTCCATATTTACATCATTTAATATCAACTGTTATAGCTGAATTGCCTGCCACCTAACACACTGTTTCACCCAAATGAAGATGGGTTCCCCTGTTGAGTCTGGTTCCCCTCAAGGTTTCTTCCCATTACCATCTGCAGCTTGCTCACCAGGGACAATCTGCTCATCTTGATTCATGCACACTTACATTTCATACAGACCTAAATAA
Source organism: Clarias gariepinus (assembly GCF_024256425.1). NCBI lineage: Eukaryota > Metazoa > Chordata > Actinopteri > Siluriformes > Clariidae > Clarias > Clarias gariepinus. The sequence goes on from NC_071117.1 coordinate 22,681,358, forward strand.
TTATTTTGAAAAATAAAAATTGTGCTTTAAAATTCCTAATAAGTTTCTTAATTTTTTTTTTTGTAATGTCTTAACAGGGACAAAACAGTAAAAGACATGGCAGTGCCTCGGTTTAAATGGTCTTGAAATTAATTTAATTTCCTTTAGGTTATCTGATCGTGTTGACTATGCGAATGTCCTAATTTGTGAATATGCCAACATGACTTATTGAAAAGGTAAAAATGTGTCACCATCATCAGAAGACATGAATGTGCGTGTATATACTGTGTGTGTGTGTATATATATATATATATATATATATATATATATATATATATATTAGTGCTGTCAATCGCTAAAAAAAAATTAACTAATTAATCGCACATTTTTTTGCAATTAATTGCGATTAATTACAATTAAAAGACTGAAACTTTTTGGATATGTAAATGTAAATAATTAATGTAAACTCAAGACAATGAAACTATTTAAATTCAAATATGATTGTTTATTGGAATTTTTGTTTAACTTGTAACACAGATTTTCTCATGTAAACAACATACCTGCAATAAACCATCAATATCCTCCAAATTAACTGTTGGCTTGAAAGCCATATTTATTACAGAAATAAAAACACAGGTATGTGCCATTTGTGTCATTTGAATTTCAAAACAATCAATGCAATTTACATTGGCGAGGCGCTGTAGAGATTGTTTCGGTGGGGTGTTTTGCTTTTAAGTGATATGTCAAAGACGAATTACTTCTGTGGTATTTAAATTCGGCTTTGCAAAATGTACAGATTACTTTTGTTTTATCCACAGAACCATCCGGCAGAGTTTTATACTGAAACTTTCCGTCTAAAAGTCCTTCCTTTGTCTTATCCATACTTCTTTGCAGGTTGAACACATGTCGGCCACAACAGGAAATAAAAAAAACTGCAACCGCGTTAATTGCGTAAAATTTTTTTAATGCGTTAAATATTTAAAATTAATCGCATGCGTTAATGCGCTAATTTTGACAGCACTAATATATATATATATATATATATATATATATATATATATATATATATATATATATAATATTAAGTAAATACTAGTGAGGTACATTTCCTGAAGAAAATGTGAGTGGTGCTTGCCGTGGCGAAAACTCTGACCCTCCATATCTCTACGACAATGGGATCTTGATAGCAACATGCTAATATAGCTAGCATCAAGCTAGCACCATGCTAATCAGCTAAACATCATGCTAATTACACTAGCATGATGCTAGGACCATTCTATACATGTGATTAGCGAAAAGTTAGCATAATGCTAGCGACATGCTAATAGCGTTAGCATCATGCTAGCGATGTGCTGATGAAATTAGCATAAAGCTAGAAACATGCTAATTGTGTTAGCATCATGCTAGCAAAATGCTAATCGCGTTAGCATCATGCTAACAGCATGCTAATGAGGGTGCTAGGGGGCGTGGCTCATGAGCATGATGATAAATGCAAAAGAGTGTCTCTACGACAGTCAGATCCACAGTTAAATCAATGTTAAGTCTGTAGGTGGTTAATTGCCCCCTGCGGGGGCAATTAACCACCCACCCCTTAGAAAAGTCACAGCACCCCGTTCCCAAAGATGGGCCGCACGGTTTGACACCTCACTCATGGGACTCAGTCAAAGTTGGTCTCAATGTTAAGTCTGTGGGTGGTTAATTGCCCCCTGCGGGGGCAATTAACCACCCACCCCTTCAAACAGTCAGAGCACCCTACTCCCGAATAAGCCGCACGGTTTGACACCTCATTCATGGGTCTAAGACGAACGGTGCGGCACTAGTAATTTTTTAAAATTCCCATTATAAGTCAATGGGCAAAGTCGCCAAAATCCCCATTCAAATTCTATGGGGCAACTTTGGGGACCTCTCTTGCCCCGGGGGTCGAACTTATTCCCCTGTGCGGGGTATCCTCTGACACAGGCTGCAATCCTCTTCAAATGTGGTAAATCTGACGTCTCTACAAATTTCACTCTCTGCGCTACAATCCGTCAAAGTTGGCCTCAATGTTAAGTCTATGGGATTGTCTATGGGATTCACCCCTTATAAAAGTCATAGCACCCCATTCCCGTATAAGCCGCACGATTTGACACCTCACTCATGGGTCTATGACAAACGGTGCGGGACTAGATACGCGCCAAACTTTTGTACGGAAGAATTTTGCAAGATAACAATAGTGATGCTTTGCAAGCACCACTAATGATGCTTTGCAAGCACCACTTATGATGCTTTGCAAGCACCACTAATGATGCTTTGCAAGCACCACTAATTATTTTACGAACATGAAGTGCTTCTGGCTTTTTATAATAATCATCATGTTTTTTGCTGTTTGCGTCATTGTGTGTTGTGTCAGCATTGAAGTTTGTCTTTTGTAAAGTACTTTTACTTTCCAAAAGGCAGCATTTTATCGAAAGGCTGATAAATGCATGTTGTACAGTATATACAAGGCGACAGTGCGCTCAGTTACTGTAATCCCTCTTCTCACCTTTCATGTAGGTCTGCTTGGTCTTGTTAAATTATTTTAAACCCCTCAAGTCTGCGAATTCACCCATCAGCGAAACCAGTTTGATAACTTTACACCTATCGTTAATAAAAGGTGAGAAGAGGAATTACAGTAACTGGGGTCCTGTGGGTGTCACCTCGGAGCACGCTGTCACGTTGTATTGAGCGAATAGACTAAAACAAAATCATGTTTGCTTCAGCATTGGAAACTATTTTGTATTAAGCTGTAGTGAATAACAGGGCTCCCACAGAGAGAGCAATCAAGGGATCACAGTCCAGACACCCTCTCCCAGCATGCATGGCGCCATCCTGATAACCTTATCTGAAAACGCTGCCTTTTGTTGAGTGAAAGTGTGAGCCGCGGGTTTATACAGGCCGATAAATGAATTTTAGATTCATTTAAAGCAGCAAACCACTTTTATAGGGTGAAAGTAAGCCGCCCCAAATGATAAAATAAGCTGTGGTGCCTTAATAACTGTGCCCGGGAAGGTTGTAATTGCCTGTGAATATAATGTGTATTGGTTCAAGCTCCAGCTCTGGCGAGACCGTGCTGCCAGTCTGCTTTGGAAGACTGCATGGGATGCACATGGTCACCTGACCCGGACATAAAGCAGGCCAGGGAAACAGCTTGGGGAGGGAGTATGGAGATACAGCGTGCTGTTTACGTTGTTGATACAAAGTGTCAATCTCTCTCACACACTCCTACAATAAACTGGACTTTGAACATTTTACACACTTACACCCACACAGCTTTTAATTGTGTACATTTTGTAAATATTGTTTTCTTTGTTGTCGTTCTTGTTTACTGGTTTTTAAAGCACTCAAACACGAAGATCAAGATCTCCGAGAGAAATGGAGAGTATATTCTGTCAAAAGTAGGATAATTGTGATAATTAATTAATAAATATGCTGACATGTCTAGGTCAAAGGTCATCGTAATTTGTGAAAAATGCTTACGAGTAATTAAGTTATTAAGAAACATGCTGACAAGTAATTGATAAATATGCTGACAAATCTAGGTCAGCATATTGATAATTATGCTGACAAGTAATTAATAAATATGCTGACAAGAAATTAATAAATATGCTGACAAGGAAAAACTCCCTGAGATGTTAATAGGAAGAAACCTTGAGAGGAACCAGACTCAACAGGGAACCCAGAGAAACAGTTGCCAACACCAGTCAAGGCCAGAACCATTTTCTAGGTAGAGAGAATCATCCCCAGACACCAGACGCATCCCAGAGAGACACACTGGGCATCCATGTGACAAGATCTTCAGCCAGGAGTGGGGCACCAGGATGGGTCAGACAGGTCCGGAGGGCAGAGGGAGTCTGGATCACTGGCAGCTCGGGAACGACATGTGTAGCCCGACAGAGAGAGAGAGAAAGAGTGAAAGGGGGAGACAGGAGGAGAGAGGAAAGAGAAAGGGGGGGAGAGAAGAAGAGGAGAGATGACAGTTAGGTATGGTCACAGTCACACAATGTATAATGTGAATGTATATTAATTGTAGAGTGCAAGCAGAGACTCCGGCAGGACTAACTATGACAGCATAACTAAAAGGGAGAGCCAGAAGGAAACACAAACATGAGGGCTTCCTGAGATGTAAAGCAAACAATCACCTCACCGTCAGCAAACCTGAGTGATCAATGAGAGTGAGGAAGACAGCATCCCACCATACCAGTTCCCTTTCAAAGGCTACATCTTGTCATGTTGCCGGTTGTGAAGCATGTGTGTACCAAACACGCCAAATTTTTGGCTTTTATAACCTTGGTCAGGTGACGTCATCTGATAGGACGCACCTGCAGGTTATAAATAGGAGTGAACCGGAAACATTCCTCAGATTCTTGTCTTCACCTAGTTGTAAGCATGTGGGTCTAACCAGCAAAAATAAGTGTTTAACTCACCGATAATGGCAGAGTTTAAACGAGATGTCCCTCCGTGTGTATAATCCATATCGGAGGGCGATCTCTACACTTTACTGCTTTCCTGGGGCCTAAACTCGTGCATCCGGGAGAGCAGTGAGAGACGGACTTAAAAACTCCTTTCTTTCGCATTCTCATCGGATCGGGAAATCCCTCTGTCCGCTCGCAAGCGCGCGCTGCACTTCTTGTGAATGGGCAAGGATAAACATCCTCTCTTGCTTACGCGGAGATGGTAATAGCGTCTAAGCACTTAAAAGTAATAAAAAAAAAAAAAAACATAGACGGCAGGTTCTGTCGGGTGGCCGGGGGCGGTGCCTCAACGACGCTCTCTCCCCTTTTCTTAGCAATCTCCATAGTTAACAGAGTCCAGAGTTAACCCTTTCATGGAGTAAGCTGTATTCATCCCGTGTTTTCCTGCCATCAACTTATTTATTTATTTAAATATAAATGAGGTAGAAACGCGGAGTAATATGATGACACCCAGATAGAAGAGACGCTTCCAGGCTATCTCTCTTCTGGGACATCATCCTTCCTGAAAAGCTATTATTTCCTTTCAAGCTGTGTAGACTTTTTATCTTCCCTGGAGGGAAAAGCTTTTCAGGCAGCAGGTCAGGTTGGCGCATTGCACACCATGGCGGTTTTGCACGCCTACCAGGCTGACCTGCTGAGAGACTTGAGTACTGGCGGGGCTCTTCAAGGTAGGGCGTATTGGATTTACGCCTGGCCACAGACTTGTCTCTTCGTGCAACAAAGCAGACGGCTTGTGCTATCGGCCGTTTTATGGCTGCTATGGTCTCCGCGGAGAGGCACTTGTGGTTGAATCTCAGGGGCATTAAGGAGAAGGATCGTGTATTCCTCCTCGATGCCCCATCTCGCCTCATGGCCTACTTGGCGATGTCGTTAACTCGGTCGCCACTAGGTTCATGAGGCGAAGTTATATAACAAGCCTTTGGGAATTCCTTCCCCGCCTTGCTCAAGAGTCGGGACTGTCGGCCACCCAGTCTCGACCGGGTCTGACTGTTGCGAGGCATGAAACACACAAGGAGAGTGTTTTTGAGCTGGGCACCCCCTCGCAAGATTGGGGTGCATCACGCAATCCGCCTCAAAAGAGGTCAGACTGGCATATTGTCTTCACAAAGAAGCCCTGAGGTTCATGTGCACAGGACCGTGGGGGGTGGCCCCCCAATGGGGAGAGGCACGCAGAATTCCTTTTAAAGAATGAAGTGTTCTCCCTGGCACCCCCAGGAGGTTGGTGTTCTTGCTCCGCCACCACTGGTGTTTCGGGCAACTCTAGTCTCCAATAAAATGTTAGTTCTTCGGGTTTTTCCTGCCATGTTTCAGGATGCCGAACATCTAACATCCCCCCCGTTTAACCACGCCGCTGAGCTTTGCCCCTTTCTGAGAAACTGGCAGCGTGGAAGCTACTGCCAAGTATATCTCCTTGGGCACTAAGCACTGTACAGAGAAACTACAGGATTCAGTTCTCAAATCACCCTCCGCGTTTCAATGGCATGGTCTCCACTTCCATGAAACCGGGAAAGTGCAAGAGGAACGGGGGGCTGCGTCCAATCTTTTAGATTTTGCGGGCTTTACCGCTATCTAAAAATAAATCAATGGAAATATTGCCACAACACAGGAGGTCCCTGAGGTTCGCTTTCGGGGGCGAAGCTTACCAGTATCGGGTCCTTCCATTTGGTCTAGCTTTTTCACCCGCACATACACAAAATACATGGATGTAGTTCTGGCTCTTACGACTCCAGAGCATCCGTATTTAATTACATGACTGGCTGGCCCAGTCTCAGTAGCTAGCGCTTTGACATCAGCATGTCGTTCTAGCTAATCTTTGTTTCCTAGGATTGAGATCCAATGCCATGAAAGCATGCTCTTTCCTGTTTAGAGGACAACATTTTTGGGTGTCACATGGAATTTGAGTATAAGCGGGCACAGCTGTCTCCCGCTCGTGTCGAATCCATTCTCAACACCGTCAAGGAAATCAAGCTAGACCAGAAAGTGACCATCACTTTCAGAGATCTTAGCTCTCATGGCAGCTGTATCCACGGTGACACCTTTGGACCTTCTGCACATGAGAGCATTTCAGTTGTGGCTAAGAACCAGGGGATTTTACTCTAGGGCCAATCCCCAATAAGGGCTACGCACCAGGTGCTTCGTACCCTTCCTATGTGGTTCAGACCCCGGTTTCTGACTCTGGGTCGAACTCTAAGTTCGTCTTGTCGTCGCAGATGCTAATGACAGACGCTTCCCTCACGAGCTGGGGTGCGGCCTTAAATGACCGTCCAGCCCAAGGGAGCTGGAGAGGCCATCTTTTTGCGCGGCACATCAATTGCCTTAAAATCATGGCTCTATTTCAGGCCCTAAAGCACTTCCTCCAGCAGTTGAGACTACCATCTCCTAGTGCCGGTGGACAACACTATGGCAGTCTCATATATTAATCGCCAGGGCGGACTGTGCTCGCGCCGCTAAATAGCTAGCACACCAGATTCCTGTCCCTCAGGGCGATTTACATTCTGGGAAAATTTCATGTAGCGCAGGTGGACCTCTTTGCCTCGCAAGATCAGCAAATGTCCCCTTTACTACTCTCTGACTCTAAGTCAAGCTGGTCTTCCAGCCAGCGTAATTAAGACTATTCTAAATACTAAGACTGCCTCCCCTCAAATAGAATGTATTTGAAAGTTGGTGCATGACGAAGCAGGTAGACCCAGTCCACTGCTGAATTGTTTCAGTGCTGGAGTTTCTGCAGAAAATATTTGTCCTCTGGCTTGTGCCCTCTTGTTGAACCACTAGAGTCAGCGCCTCAGGTTTCTGACCCTTAAGATGTTTTTTCTAAATGGTGTTACCTCTCTAAGAGGATCGGACAGCTATTGCCCTCTCCTATGAGGCGCGTGGGCTCACTTCAGAAGTTCAAGTCAGAGCAGCTTTTACATGTTTTGAAGCCACAAGCTGCGTGAGAGATGCTATTGCCCTCTCCTATGAGGCGCGTGGGTTCACTTCGCCTCTAGGAATCAGGGTTCATTCAACCAGGGGAATCGCCTCATCAATTGCACTAGCAAAAGATATTCCTTTGCAGCAAGTCTGTGATGCGGAGGGTTGGTCCTCTCCGCACACATTTTCCAATATGCATCCTATTGTTTTAAAGCCTTCTGTCCTCCGCCTTTACAGCTTCGGAGCAGGAAAGACTTCACTTACTTTGTCCAGTACGTGCTCTTCAGATTTACGTCCACCACATCAGCTAGTGGCGTAAGTCAAAGCAGCTTTTACATGGTCTGGGGCCGCAACCGGGAGTGGCCCCCACTACACTGGGCTATTGCCCTCTCCTATGAGGCGCGTGGGCTCACTTCGCCTCTAGGAATCAGGGCTCATTCAACCAGGGGTATTGCCTCATCTATTGCACAAGCAAGAGGTATTCCCCTGCAGCAAGTGTGTGACACTGAGGGTTGTCCTCTCCGCACACATTTATTACATTTATAGTCTGGATGTTTATGCTACTCCGGGCCCACGGGTCCTCGAGTCAGCTACCCAGACATAGTTCTGAGACCTTCTCGGCCTTGTGCACACACGCTACACAACCTTGGAGTCCAGACACTTGCAGTGAGGCAGCGTTGGCACTCTCGTTCCCATAGCGTTTTCACGCAGCATCGAGTGTAGCCTTTAACAGGGAACGTCTTGGGTTACTTTGCTGTAACCCTGTTCCCTGAAAAGGCGGGAACGAGATGCTGCGTCCCAATGCCGCACTGCCTACGTGACCGGACGTCCGTTCAGACAAATCAATCTGAGGAATGTTTCCGGTTCACTCCTATTTATAACCTGCAGGTGCGTCCTATCAGATGACGTCACCTGACTGAGGTTATAAGGGCCAAAAATTTGGCGTGTTTTATACACACATGCTTCACAACCGGCAACATGACAAGATGTTCCCATAGCGTTTTCACGCAGCATCTCGTTCCCGCCTTTTCAGGGAACAGGGTTACAACAAAGTAACCCGAGACGTTCATGCTTTTATCACCTCTAGGTTGCACTATTGTAATGCCTTACTATCTGGTTGTTTAACTAGATGCAAGCTTCAGCTAGTCCACAATGCAGCAGCGAGAGTCCTCACTAGAACCAGAAGATACGAGTGCATCACACCTATCTTATCTTTACTTCATTAGCTCCCAGTGAAATTTTGCATTGATTTTAAAACACTACTCTTGACATATAAAGCATTAAATGGTCTTGTGCCGCAGTATCTGAGCGAACTGCTAGTGTCTTACAATCCGCCACGCCTACTTCGATCAAAGGATGTAGGCTGCTTGTCAGTACCATGTATTATGAAAACTACAGCTAGGGGCAGAGCTTTTTCTATAGAATAGTCTTCCAAATAGTGTTCGGGACTCAGACACAGTCTTAGTGTTTAAGTCCAGGCTAAAAACCTATTTATTTAATCAAGAATTTTTATAAATAGATTTGTCTTGGGTAAAGGAGCAGATCTGGCGGACTCACTGCCGCACTGCTAGTGTGACTGGACGTCCTTTCAGACAAAATTGACCTGAGGATGGTTACGGTTTATGCCTATTTTTAACCTCCAGGTGCACCTAATTAAATGGCGTGACCTGACCGAGGTTATACACTACCGTTCAAAAGTTTTAGAACACTTTCTAACCACATGATGATTCCTGATTTTTGTTTCTTTCTACATTGTAAAGGAATGCTGAAGGCGTCCAAAAAATGCATTAATCTCCTCTGAACAGTTGATATTGAGATGTTTCTGCTACTTATGCTCTGTAAAGACTTCATAACGCCTCTAATCTGAGGTGCTGTTAATTAATCATTTTTCAGGCTGATAACTCTAAATGAACTTCTTGTCTGCGGCAGAGGTAGGTTTTGGTCTCGCCCTCCTGGGATGGTGTTTATGAGAGCCAGTTTCATTATGGTGCTTGACAGATTTTGCAAATGCACTTGACAATACTGTTCTTGCAAGAACTATTACAGAAAGGCTCTGTCTTAAAATAACAACTAACTGTTGTTTTTCTTGTTGTTACGTAATAACCTAATTCCATATGTGTTATTTTATAGTTTTGAAATTCCCAGTATTGTTGTAGAATGTAGAAAATAAATCACTAAACAAAAAAAAAAAACGGTAGTGTATATCCCAAAATATTTGGCGTGTTTAACACACATGCTTCAACAACTGGTGGCGCAAAGAGCGTTCCCATAGCGTTTTCATGCAGCATCTCGTTCCTGCTTTTTTAGGGAACAGGGTTACAGCAAAGTTACCCGAGATGTTTCCTTTGAGTATTGTGGTTTCCTCATACAGTTTAAAGACATGCAAAGTAGGCTAACTGGTGGGCCCAAGTTGCTCATAGTGTGTGAATGAGTTTGTGAGTGTGTAAATGTGTGCTTGTGTGCTCTGCATATATTCCATCTCGTGCCAGAAGTCTCTTGGGATAGGCTCCAGGCTTCACAGACTTCCTCCAGGTTTGACACTATTTACAAATTTGTACAAGCATATACATATGTTTACAATTTAAATTTCCACTAAATAAAATGAAGTTTCATAGACTTAAAACATAATGAATAGTAATTTAAAAAGTGATGCTCATACCAAAGTATACCTTTATGTACTTTTACACCACTATTTCTTACCTTGCCATACACATGGTACTTTGCCGTTTCTGCTGTTTTAAGCTTTGTAAAAGCATAGATGTATCATTAAAAAATATGGCAAATGTTAACTGACCACCACTGGAAGCCCAATTTAGCCCCTGCATGTACTGTCAAATGTAATTCTTATATATTTACTGTGTAAAATATATTACACATTTATTCCATGATGATGATGTCTGAGATAGGATCCCATATTTGACCAGAATTAGCCTTGTCTTATAACTGGCTGCTAACCACATATCTCTTTTCTCTTTGACAGTGGGAGGCTGGTAAAAGTGGCTTACAGATTTTTTGTACCACATGTTGGCATCACCATACACAACAGCTATCCAGCATTGTAAAACCACAGACAGATGGCCTGACAGAATGGAGGCTTGTTTGGTTATACATCAGGTCTGACTTCACACGGCTGAGCTCTGCTGATTAGTGAATCACTAAGCTGGACTGGTCTGGTCATAAGGCCATAATTCTGTGTATTTATATCTCCTACCATAGTCACCACTGTGTTTGTGTGTGTGCATGTGTGTGTGTGTCGGTATGAAAGAGAGAGAGAGAGAGAGAGAGAGAGAGATGGGAAATACAGAAATCTCATGTTGCATAGCAACGCAAGGAAATTGGTGATGATTATGAGTCCTAATGCCAGCTTTGTGCTTTTGAATCTTGGTGCAATGTTAATTAGCACATTAAACACTTGCTGAGAGAGGAGGGTAATGTTTTTATTTTTTTAACGTTACACATTATTTAAAAAGATAAAGAGAATGATCAGAGAAATAATAACGGAATAATAAAAATAATTATATAGAAATAATAAAGATACTGTCCTTCCTTACATTTAAAGGTGAAGAGGTATAGACAGCATTTATTTGCAAATTTGTGGATTTCCTGTCACATCTGGCAAAATCTGTAAACAAAGCATCTATTATGAAAGACTTTAATTTTAAGACCTTAGAAAACCCTATGAAAACAGAGTTCATGTCCAATTTAGGCTCAGTAGGGCCTATATATCAGTCCGTAGCACAACCCACTAAATTAAGCTCGCCAGACTCTTTATTTAACCCTCATGTCCCTGACCTATTTAAGTTTTCTTTCTAAGAAAGTGTAGTTAATTACATCTGTATGAGGTTCCATGAGTTTTTTTCACATATGGGATTTGAACACAAAATAAATGTAAAATATTTTTATAAGGAATTGTGTGTTTTATGGAACTGTTGAAATTAAATTTTCAAATTAAAATTTTATTTGTCACATACACAGTACAATGCAGTGAAATGCTTAAGGTTCTGTTCCTGGTCAAAAATGGCCGATCATTTAAAATAATGGGTAAGACAAGAATTAGTGTTCAAATAGAGTTCTACATTCCTTACTTACACCTCTGCATGCAGCTGTCTTTATGCAGACACGGAAACATCCACACACACACACACACACACACACACACACACACACACACACATTATGTCCCTTTTTGGCTTCCATGTCAATTGGAAACATTTCAGTTTGTGGTAGCACAATGGCCAAGAGATACACTCCACGTGAGGTTCTAGAATTCATATTTGACAATTACAGTGATCAGGAGGAGTAAAGCAAGGTTGAGAGTGAGCAGGTTGAGGGTGATACACAGTACAGCCAAAACCAAGAAGACTCTGACTGATGAGGAAGAAGAACTAGCTGAAGTTGTGGTTGCCTTTTGAAAAAAAAAAATATTGATGTCATCCCTACCTAAGAAAAGAGGTCAGCTTTCAAGTGAAAATGTTATCAGAATGACCCCAGGGCCAATGTAATATGCCATATCCTGAGTGGATGACATCAAGTCCTGTTTTCAACAACGTTATAATTTTCACTAAATTTGCAACTGGACACAATTAGCAGGTACTGTTTAATATATTAAAATTAATCAGATGTTATTGTTAGAATTCATTTTATTTTGCAATAAATAAATATAATTATAAATAGAGAGGTTAAATTGGGGCAAGAGCTCTTGTGACATGCTGCTGGATAGAGAGGCATAGCACAATTATGGGTAAATGTGCAATGGATTTCTTCTTTAATTGATTATTGTAAAAAAATATTATGCATACACTTCAGCTGCAGTACAGGTGTGTAAGTGGCATCTGCCAATATCCCTTAATGATTGACTGTACAGTTTTTTTACGTTTGCATGGAGTGCATGTAATCTTTACGTGGTCCCCAAGCTGCACACAGCGCAGCTCCGGTTATGCACGAGAAACGGAACGAGAGGTGAATTGTAAGTGTCCAGCAAAGACTAATCCAACTGGGGAAAAGTAATCCTGCAGATTATCATCTCTCCTCCTCGAAGCCACAGTGGCCGTGTTTTCTCGTGAGAGCTTAAACCCTAGACCCAAATACTGTCAATGGACACTTAAAATCATATCAGGTTCATTTCCCTGCACAGGTGAGCTTGATAAGCTACTTAATGCCCGATTTATAAAGTGACCCTGTAATGTGGCATTGTTTTCCCTGCTGGGTCTTAGTGAACGTCTCTTACTGCTATAATCAACATCTGTGCCACGTGTGTGTGCGTAAAACATATTTTATTCTGTGTTTGAAAGCGTGTGTGTACAGTGGGTGTGCTGTTTTTTATAATACAAGTGTGCGCAAGTGTAAAGCAAAAGAAAGTCTCATTAGAAGTAAAAAATCCATTTTCTCCCTCTCTGTCGTTATGTGTGCGAGTGCCAGTTCACATTGTTTCTCTCGCTCTCACTATGTGTGCACGCGTAATTTGACACCGAGCCGATTCACACTCTCTCTCTCTCTCTCTCTCTCTCTCTCTGTGCATGCGCTGGGTGTAAGAGCGTGCGGAAGGCTGTTTGGCGTCCTGCCCAGTTTTTTTCGGAAGACTGTTTATTTATTATTTATTTATTTTTCTTTAATGAACGAATGTGTAACAATTAAAAAAAAGTATAAAGTTTAAGGTGAGAGAGAGAGCGAGCAGGCATTATAGCCTCCAAGGCCGGTGTGGAGAATTTGTTTCTCCGGTATGGCGTCAGGTGCGTCCTGGAGGATGGGGTGCCGATTAAGGACGTGCTGGGGGAGATGGTCGGGTGTGAAAACATTTACTCTGCCTCCCGGATGAAGGCCATAATGGTGTTTGTGAACAGGGTTGACCTTGCGAGCGCACTGACACGGAGTGGAATATATGTGAGAGGAGCCGCTGTTAAAGTCACCCCTCTGTCTGCCCCCGCGATGCGGGTGGTCATATCCAACGTGCCTCCGTTTATAAATGACGGGGCTATAATGAAGGAGCTGGCATGTTTCGGGAAGTTCGTTGGCCCCATGAGAGCTATTAGGCTCGGGTGTAAGAGCTTCAACATGTGCCACGTCCTGTCCTTCCACAGGCAGGTGCTAATGATATTAAATAACAAAGATCAGACGCTGGACGTAAATTTTAAATTCAATTCAATTCAATTTTATTTGTATAGCGCTTTTAACAATTGCCATTGTCCCAAAGCAGCTTTACACAGTCAAAGAATTATTTAAGTTTGTATGGTATTTGAATGTGTATGAATCAAAATGGTCAGATATGGTCTTGCCAACAAGTAAAAAAGCGATGGCCCGCACACAAACATAATTTATTCCACAGAACATGACTGACTTTTTTTTTTTTTTCAAGGACAGAAGAGATTAGGAACATGTTTTGTACCATTCAGGTTGCAGCTCCCAGTCTCCAAGTCGAAGGTGCCCAGCAGCAGATTTCGCACCATGGCAGTAGCAGAGGTGGCAAGGCGGGCTGCTCTCCACGCTTCTGCCTGGCAAAACACCCCAGAGCCCTTTCAATCTGAAAAATAATTTCACATTACAATATTAATTTATTGGCAACTTTTAAAAACTTTTTTTTATGTTTCATACTGATTCTTGCTTAGCTTCCCAATAGTTAATAGGATTTTATGTATAAATGCAGATTAATGATAACGATATGAAACAGTGTTATAAGCTAACCAAAACGGAGCCAAATACATATTAGCAACCATAATCTAAATCTATCCAAAACAAGGGGAAATACATTAGAACATTTATAAACATCTGTAAACTCCATAAGGCATTAGCTTAGCCACAGGGAAAAATCATGTTTGTGCTACATAAGGCAGCATGTTAGCATGATTTACCTAAACTATGTAAATGGCATTGAAAGCCAATGTGTCACACAAGCTGACAAGAGCTAGCTGAAGTGAGGAAAATATTTACTAATATTAGTTATTACTAATTACTAATTACTAATATTATCAGAATAAGAGTTATATAAGACTTAATAACTTACCCAGTGTGTCCTCCGTTAAATCTATTCAAAATGCTCCCGTTCGTCGTCAGAGCCACACAGTCTTCTTCTGAGGTAAATGTAAACTCCTCCCACTTTCCAGAACATTCTGAAGAGTTTCCTTGGATGTGTAGTAGCGCGTGTCATCTTCAAACGTGCAGAAAACTGAATCTGTGTGTAAACTCAAGCCTGTCTTTGTGTGTGTGTTTTTCATGCCGGTGTCCGGGGGCGTGGCCTAGTATGTAAATTAGCCGGACTGATTTCCGTGTGATTGGCGTGTGGGCGTGTCCTGCCTCGGGACACGCCTAATGATTATTAGCAGATAATGAAGTGCGACAGAAATTCTAAATTGTGTATAACTATAGTTAAATTCCATGCCAATTACATGTGATACCAATTTCACGTGTTCGCACATAAGTTTTTTTGCTTTTTTTTAATTTAGTTAGTTCTTAGTTATTGCCTTGATAATAGAAAATATGAGCGCATCATGTACTGTATGACAGTTGCCAAAGTGAGATATGAGCCAAAATGACTAGATCCTGCCATGAGCTATACTGTATAGGAGACATATCTTGTATGTACATATAGGGCTTATATGTGGATATAAAGAAGCAATACAAGAGACCTATATGGCCTGTATATGCACATATATGCACCTCAGTTTTGCCTATATGCAGCATATATATTATCATATATATGCATATATACTGCATATAGGCTTCATATATGCGCATATATCCTCATATAGGTTCTTTCCATGTGGGATAGTTTGGCTTCAGAGATAAACTAATGCTCATATATGAGTGTTATGTCGCTTAACTTATATGTATACAAAGCGCATTAAGTAAATTCTCGGCTAATTTAATGCAGACAATAATACAGACAGACCGGGGTTGACGCTCCAAGTTCAATGGTTAATATTAGCACAGTTTATTTACATTCCAGAATTCCCCAAAACAGTATTTTACACACTCTGTGGTGTAGGTTTAATATCTTTTATTTTTATTACAAATGGATATTTTGTAAAATTTATTTGTCTTTGTCTTCACTAAATTTCCCTGTTCTCATTAATCAGTGCTCCGCTGTGGAGGATGGGGTCAGACGGGAGACGGCTGGCCCTTTGGAGATACTGGAGGAGCCCGAACAAGCTGTTAAGGGAGCTGTGGTAGGAATGACGTCACAGTGCAACAGCTTTAGAATGATGTTTGGTCAGGTCTATATTTTGAACATATTTTGAATGTCTGATACTTTGGGGGAAACAAAGGCTTAAACTGTTTCATCTTTAATAGTTTTTAAAATTAATGTTTTAATATAAAAGAACCATATAGAGACTAATAAGCAGCTGGTGTTATTCGGGTATTTTACTGACCTTTAAGCAAAATACAACATGTATTCACCTGTTTTATACAAATTACTGTTTTACCTTTGAGTAGTTTTGGAAGAATTAATTTTATTTTTAAAGTCATGTGTGCGTGTTTTAATTGTTGGGGGTTGTTTGGGTATTTAAAAAAACATTTACTTGAACCAACTACTTCAATGGTCAAAAAATGGGAGACGACTTTGTTTTAAATAGTCAAAGAGTTGGCTAATCAGTAATAATATTAATGATTATTATTATGGTCATAGAAACAAATGAAAACAACAGTTAAAAACTTCATCATATGTATTTGTGCTAGTTTGTTATGTCACCCATAATCATTTTTCTCAGTATAAATAAATTTTGGGGTTTTAAGAACTCCATGTGAAGGTGAGAAACCTCAGTGGAGAATACTGACTGTGACATGGTGATAATGTGGGGGGAGGGGTTCTTTAGACCTGTCTGCGCAAATGTTTTTGTTAAAGCCAACGGAGAAATGCAGGAGTGCACACAGACACACCTCCCCATCCATAAATGCTTTAACTGTCGTCTTGTAAATCTTTAATTAAACCTAAGCACAGGGTCTGTTTCTGTCCTGAATTGAAATACACCAATACGTTAATAATTTACACAATAATAACATTGTTTATTTTGCTGAATAAGGTAATCAGCAATATGTAAAATAAAACAAACCAGGAAGTAAGTGTTTCATACATTAAAGTGCTGTGTATAACCAAGTGCCATAACAAACATAGCAACAGTGTACAGAATGTGTGTGCTGGGGGGGGGAAATGGAAGGTGAATGAGAATACTCATTTACAAGACAAAAAACGGTCAGAGATGTGAATGCGCATCTCCGCTTTACTTTTCAGTGTATGTGTGTGTGTTTTCCTAGGGGTGCATTCTTAAATTCAGTCTGTCTAAATTTTTATAAGTGCCAAGTTGGGAAAATCATGTTTGAGAAAATGACAAATGCGTCTGTGCTATTTTGTGCTTAAGTAATCCAAATTATTTTTATCTTAGTTTTCTTAGAACCTTATTAAAAGACAAACTTAGGAGGAGTGGAAAGTGAGAATGTACTGACTCCGCCCACTACTGACTGTTGGATGGAGCTAAGATGGGTTCTTTCGACCTGCCAGCGCACAAATGTGTTTGTGTTAAAGCCGGCTCAGACAAACCAGAGGAATGCAGGAGCAGATACACACACAGGTGGCACTTTACCCATTATTGCTTCAACGTGGTCTTGTAAATAGCTGATTAAACCTATGAACACAGCTGTTTAAAAGAAATATTAAACAGACACACGGTCTATTTTGTCCTTAAGTGAAATACACCAATACGTTAATAATTCACACAATAATAACATTGTTTATAAGGTAATACACCACAATAACATTCGTGCAGAAGGATCTGAAGAGACTTGTCTCCATTACATCATGACTTTCAGACGTTCATAGTATATTTGAACAGTAGACAGTGTTTATTTTGCTGAACATTACAAAACAGCCATGTCCAATAAAACAGTGCATCTTCAATAAGCCATATTGGTTTTGAGTCAGAAGCAAAATTAACGAAAGACAGAAGAGCCCCCTTAAACTTGACCCTGAACAGCCACGGGCTGACTTGATCAATAATAGTTGATTGCTTTTATGTTTCTTGTATACATTTTTAAATGTTCAAATGAACGTTTCAGGGTATGTAATTTGTTGTCATCTGTTTACAGCGTTGGCTTATTTTCTGATTGAGACTCATGAGTTACATTGAACCTTGGATGAATCACAATATAAGCCCTCTCTCGCATACGCGCTCACTCTCTTACTCTCTCTCGCACACACATACACACACATGAAATCGTGTAAAACCAAATATGGCACACCATGGCTAATCCCCCCGCCCAAAACCATATGTAAACTATGGCAAATATATATAAGCAGTGAAAAATACAGTAGTAAACTGTAGGTGATTCCTGTCCTGATAACAGGCGCTAACCCTCTGGAACTGTTTAGTTCTGTTAGTATTGTTTTCAAGTGTGAATGTTTTGGGGGGATATAATATGTTATAAAAATTCTAAATATAAACTAACAAAATACAGCTTTTTTTTTTAGAGGTAAACGGAAAAGTAAAGTTGTTCAGCTGTTCAGTGTCACTATGCATATGTTACACTCAGTGTAGTTACCGAAATCTTTGGTTTAGTTCTCATTGAGAGGCCACACATCACTTCCACATTTCACTCGTTTTTATTACATGGTTCTTATGTGAGCATAAACAGTGCAACATTCCGCAGGTTTATAAAACACTACGGCCAAGTGAACCACGTTCCCGTCGAACGAAACGAGGCATAATCGTGGTGTTTGCTTCGATTATGGCATAGCATAGTTAGATCTATATAGTAGATCTGATGTATTCAAACACATTAATAAAGCTTTATATCCTCAGGAGGGGTCATTACATTTTTTTGCAACAGAAATTTTTAAACTGAATAAACAAACTAATTAATTTTCTCAAAACGTTATAAAATTAAGTAAAGCTAAATCCCATAAATCTCCTTATAAAATATCGCTGATTATCAATGCCAGAATGAATATTTTGATTGATATTTTATGTATCGATCGATATTTCACATGTGTGTGTGTGTGTGTGTGTGTGAGTGTGTGTGTATATATATATATATAAACTGCATATATGGAATGAAACCTGAGATAGTTACGCCATCTGCTGAGAGAAAAAAGAATGGCAGCTGTCAGTGATTTCACGTAAATAAGAGAAAAATGGCTTTATACTGGCTTTTACAGGTGCGATTTTGAAAATGTAAGCATACAGGGTGATTAAGCTCACAGATCTAGGAAAAGTCATGAAAGGGAGGGTTCTGGAATTTGATTGAGTGTGAAGTATATATATATATATATATATATATTTTTTTTTTTTTACCCCATGGCGGTCAAATGACCGCTGCTCGGCGTTAATCTGTCTCTGCTGCCGCACCTATTCATAGTTGTGATAAATGATTAATGGCACATCAGATCTTTGATGGGGAAACGTTATGCTGGTTAAATGACAAAAAAAAAAAACCCGATCCGTATGGACAGATATTTGTTCCAGATATTATGCGGCATTAAACGATTTGTTATGCCAATTTTTAACTATCTAAATGTACTAAAAAATGTAATGAAAACAAACCCAAACAAACGTTACGTTTTAAGCTTTACTTTGCAGCAAAATATTATTTACCATTGTATTAAATGGAAATAGATAAAATACACCGTAATGTAAAATACTGTACATACTGTAGCTTGCACTTGTATTCCGTAAATACAACGAGCGGTAAAGATAAATTATAGATGTTACTGTACCATGTTTTTAAGGATTGTTAAAGATGTCGTGAAAAATATTGTAATAAGTAGTTTTATTAATTAATTGATTAATGAATTTAAAATAGCATAAGCATCATGGGTTGTGTATTAAGTGATTGAAATCTGTTTTATTAATCGTTTTCTCAACTTTTTTTACCACATCATCTATTTATGAAACTATGTTGACGTAAGATGTCATATATTGAATATAGTATACGACTGCTTGGACACTGCAGTTAACTGAAGCAGTCAATGCTCCATCTAGCGGGATTATACAGCATTGCAACCATCTTTTTAGAAAGTGCATAGGGCTGTTTATGGGGGGAAGGGGAAGGGGGGAGATGGGGGGACATTGTTAACTGCGTCATCGCAAGGGACCACATTCCGTGTACAGATCGTGCATGGTCCTGTCATGGTTCTTTCATGGACCTGTCGTGCTCCAGGCGGCTGTTTGGCGTGGCTCCCACTGTATGTAATGTTTAGCTCTGGGTCAGAGTTGTATAGAATCTTTAATGATTCGGATTAATTAGATTAACTGAATCGAAACCTATAATGTACACTTTATCGACTACCCGTCCAGCGTTTAGCAATATTTAGTGTATCTTACCAGTTCTGCTTATCACGTGGCCGACGAAGATGACACAAAATCTAGTATTTAGCAATTATGAGCAAGGTAACAAGATCTGGGCAAATGTTTAGACTTTAAAATACATGACCAAGACAACGGTTCTTCATGACTAATCTATGATACATAAAACTACGCAACTTAAATGCACAGACACACACACACACACACACACACAAAATACATACAAACAGTTTGGAAGGTGAAAAATGATAGTTATTCTAGTACTGTTTACTAGATCAATGAAAGTCACAAGAGGCTGAGTTTTGGGTTTAATCCTACGGTTCAGTTATGAAACAAGCACCAACTTTAGCAAGGTATGTAGCTTTGTTTGTTTACTTGCATTATATTTAATTCTCATCCATTGGTTCACCTCCAGCTAAGGGAATTACGGCGTTGCTGATTGATTGGTGCGCTGTTGTAGAGATGACGTCTGTTGGGAAAGGTCTTCAGTTTGAGGCCTTTGAGGCTGTAGTTGCCTGGTTATCGATGGCTGCACTCTCCTGCACGTTTCTTCGTTCCGGGACTTTGGAGTCCTGCCACGAAGTCTCGTTAAGAGCTCTTTAAGAGCGGATGACGTCAGCAGTGGCGAGGTGCCCGCATGAGGGGAAGCCTGAGCTGCTTGGAAGATGTTGTAGGTTGCAGAAGTGATGGTAACTTCCTGAACTTCTACTTCTTAGGCTTTTTTTCCCTTCGGGGTCAGTCCCCAACTCACGTGGTTCCTCCTTTTGTGCATAAATTAGCCCGGTGTTTTGGCTGTGACGTGGGGCCCATCCAGTTGGAGTTTTTTAAAACTTTTTATAAAGTAATTTAGCATGAGCTCTGTTTATGCTACCAATTTCCCATGTTCACCAATGTTCTTTGAATAAAGCCAGCTTTAAATGGACATCAAACATTACATATTTTACCCACTTATTTCTTCCTTTATCTAATAAAAGGGGTTTGTAAATGCTGATTACACCTTTAAAGTTATGAAGAATAATCAAACATACACACAGGAATACAACATTGTGAGTAAATATATGTATATGCGTTTTGCCCTACTGGCACACTTTAAAGATGTTAAAAATAATGTTGATGCCGTATGCCTTTGTTCATTGAAAGGAATGTGCTTCGGAGGTCAAGAGAGTGTCCAGGTGTGACTTGGTGGCTCTCCCCCCAGCTCGGGGTAAAGCTGTAAAACTGTCTGCTTTGTTTACTGGATCGCCAATTTACACCCTTGGTTTTGGGGGTTATTTCGAGGCGTCTGGTCTTATTGTATGACTTGTAAAGTTTCCTGCAGCTTCGTCTCACAGAAGATCTGATCGCGAATCAGATAAGATTATCGGGATGGCGCCATGCATGCTGGGATAGGGTCTCTGGCATGTGATCCATTGACTGCTGTCTCTCTCTTTGGGGGCCTTGTTATTCGCTACATATCCCCCTTTTTCTTGGTGAGGTCTCCATTGCTGAACGTCAGCGGGCACTGAAAGAAGAAGCAGAAAGAGAGAGAACAGGCATAGACACAAGACACAAACAACAACTTCATGACCAACTGAATCATGGTGCATAACCAAGTTATTTCATACAGATCTGGCCATTAAGAACACACGTTTTGAGAAAAGGCAACCCGCGATTTGCCGCGGCAAGCTGTGAAAATACCTTTCATTACCTGTAGGGGGCAGTCGTGTTTCAGTCTAAAGTATTGTGTGTCTACTGAAGCCGAAAATCTCTTAGGCGCCCATTGACAACAAGCGACAGGGCTCATAAACGTGTCGAGCTCAAACTGTAGATACTGATATGTATTTATTTTTCATTTTCCTTTCTCCTTCAATGATGATACACCTTTAAGTGCACTTTCTCCATTTAGTATTATTATTATATTTATTATTAGTAGTGTTCCGAATTTATTATTATTATTATTATTATTGTAACGCCCCCGCGTGTGTGTGCAAAAAGACGAAGTACAACTAATAATACAAAAATTTATTATACGTAAGCCTAAAACAATATTGTTTTATTGTGATTATGTACTTTAAATATACACTAAACAATAAATACTGCCTAAAAGCAAACATGATTTTGTTTTAGTCTAGGTGATCCTCCGTGGTCTCACATGTTGGTGATGTAACTTCCTGTTTTCATATCGTTGCTGCGAAAGTTTTGCAGTATATCGGCGTTTAAATTATATTGCTTTTTCTTTTATACAATATTAATATTAATAGCAACTAGTTTTTACATCTTCATAAGAACAACAAACGGAATTCAGCTCAAAACAACTTAACTCCGACTCAGGTACGATATAATAGATAATACTCAGCTTGTTTAGTGTGTGGAGTGCAGAATATTTTGACATTCTTCCTCCATCGTTAGTGATAATTTTACTTGTGAAAGGTGTGTGTTAGTTAGCCTTCTGACGAAGAAGATATCAGCGTTAGAGGAGCGCATCCAGACTTTAGAATGGGTTAGAGAGCGCGAGAGCAGTGTTATTCCCGCAGGCGGAAATAACCAACCCCCTGACTCCGGCATTAGAGCCCTCACAGCGGGGCAAGTGGGTGACGACTCGGCGGCATACTCGTACAGCCAAAGCTAACGCTAAGTCTAGCCCACCGGAGCAGACCTCTTCTGCACTTCACATGTCTAACAGGTTTGCTCTCCTCAGTGATGCACCCACTGAGAAACCTGAAAGAGCTCTGGTTATAGGAGACTCTTTACTGAGACATGTGAAATTAGCTAGGCCTTTAGGGGCACCAGCGACAGTGGTTAGGTGTATCCCGGGAGCCAGAGCACTAGACATAGCAGGTAATCTTAGGGCTCTAGGACAGCACAGGTTCTCAAAGATAGTGGTACCTGCTGGAGCTAATGATGTACGCCTTCGTCAGTCAGAGATTAGCAAGAATAACTTTACAGAGGTGTTCAAATTAGCGAAGGCGATGCCCGATGACGTAATATGCTCTGGTCCCATCCCAATGAGATGTGGCGACATAGCTTACAGCAGGTTATGGTCGCTAAACCGCTGGATGTCCAGGTTGTGCTCCAAAAATAATGTGGGCTTATAAATATAGATAATTGGAAGACCCATACACACATGCTTTTATCACCTCTAGGTTGGACTATTGTAACAAGTCCAACTAGGTGCATAAACAAGCTTCAGCTAGTCCAGAATGCAGCAGCGAGAGTCCTCACTAGAACCAAAAGGTACGAGCACATCACACCTATTTTATCTTCACTTCATTGGCTCCCTGTGAAATTTCGCATTGATTTTAAAATACTACTTTTGACATATAGGGCCAGTTTCTCGTACGGGGATTAAGCCTAGTCGTAGACTAAATGTCATTTTAAACCTGGATTTATTGAAGTAGCTTTCTCTGGATTACAATAGTCTCAGACTTGCACTAGTCTAGACTTAAACAATCGGATTTCTAGAAGTAGGATTAGACCTTATCTAAATGAAGTCTTAAATTAAACCTGGTCAGAAGCAGGTTTAACCTCAGATTAAAAACTGCTTGCCTTAAGGTTCATGTCCGCAGTAGCTAAAAATGGATTACCTCGACTATTTCAACAATAATCAATCAAAACCACCACCAAAACCAGAAAGAAGGTTGCTGAAAGACAGGAGCAACCCACTAAATGATTTTGATGATTTACATTTTCTTGACCGTTTCCGTATGTCAAAGGAAAATGCAACAGAAATAATTGGTTTGCTGCAGCCCAAGCTCTCGGGTGACTTAGTCAGGGGCACCCCTATTTCTCCTTCCTTACGAATATTAATTACCTTAAGCTTTTTGGCATGTGGAACTTTCCATTGTGAAACTGGGGATTTGTGTGGTGTAGGTGAATCAATAGTGTGCAAAATAGTACACAAAGTCTGCAGTGCTATATGTGAACTGAAAAAGGATTTCATCAAGTTCCCAAATGCTGCTGAACAAGCCACCTACAAGGTTGATTTCTATGAATATGGGAACTTCCCTGGAGTCATTGGTTGTATTGATGGCTGCCACATTCTCATCAAGTGTCCCTCTATAGCAGATGCTGAGGAATTCAGAAATCGTAAAAACTGGTTTTCAATAAATGTACAAGGAGTGTGCACTCCCACTATGCAGTTCTCCAATATTGTTGCACGTTGGAAAGGTTCAACTCACGACTCAAAGATTTTCCACAACTTATCTTTGTACGTCCAGTTTGAAACAAGACAACACTCTGGAGTTCTACTTGGTGACAGTGGGTATGCACAGACAAACTTCTTGTTCACCCCTTATCTCCATCCAGTCAGACCAGAGCAACAGCGCTATAACCAAGGTCACATGTTCACCAGAGGGCTAATAGAGCGCATGTTTGGTGTATGGAAGAATTGTTTCCAGTGTCTCCGAAATACCCTGCGGTTTGAACCTAGGAGGTGCTGCATTGTTATTATGTTATTGTTATAACAGCAGTGCTTCATAATTTTCTTAAACAGTGTGGCTGCCCAGACCCTGATATTGAAGATGATGATGACCAACATGTCCCTATCGCTGAGCTAGCAAATGACAGAAATGGACTTGCTTATAGAGATGCTTTTGCTTTGCAGCACTTCTCATAAATGTGCCATGAGTAATACATAAATGATTGGCATAGACAGGTAAAAAAAATTATTTATTTAACTGAGGTTTGGTTCCAAAGACAATTGACACTGCTGCTGTTTCATTTCTCTCTCTTTTATAGACAACTCACGATGAAAAATTTTCATTTTGACTTCATGTTCTTCTTTTAAATATTGTAATATTTAAATATTGTAATTTACATTCATGGAACTCTATGGCAAGTTTCTCATGAATAGTCATCCTTTTCCCTCTTGACCTGCTGCCTGGATTAGAGAGTGCTGGATGCTGAGTAATGCTACTGCAGGAGACTGGATGGTGCTGCACGTTGGTGCTGGCTTCTGCTGGATTCATTTGAGCCTCTTGACTGTTCCCTGCCCCCCCCTCCAAGTCCTGGGTCAAGATCAGGTCATCTTTGTATGGAAAAAAATTTAGCATTACATTTGACTTTAACAATAAAGGTCATTACATAATTTTTGTTACAAGACATGACTTGCATTTAATTATCTTGGATGGGATAGCACATGTTACTGTAAATGCGACATGTCCTACCAAAAGAGTCTTAGATAGATTCCTCACCTGAACTGTCCAAATTGTCATAATCTGGATTACCTTCCAGGAGTTGCTGATTTTCAATAATCCCAGCCAACAAGTCCCCCAACTCCTCCGTGTCTGGTGGAACTGGGAATCCCCCACCTGTCTTGAAACACTCTTGACGCGTAGCAGCAGTTGTTTTTTTTAAGTTTATTTTTATGTTTTTCCACAGGACCTTTACAAGATAATATACACTCTAAAGTAGGAGTTCTATATAATATTGTTTTCTTTCTTCTTCTTCTTCTTTGTCTTTCAGCTGTTCCCTTTCAGGGGTCGCCACAGCGAATCATTTGCCTCTATCTAACCCTATCCTCTGCATCCTCTTTTCTCACACCAACTAACTTCATGTCCTCTCTCACTGCATCCATAAATCTCCTCTTTGGTCTTCCTCTAGACCTCCTGCCTGGCAGTTCCAACCTCAGCATCCTTCTACTGATATATTCACAATCTCTCCTCTGAACATGTCCAAGCCACCTCAATCTGGCCTCTCTGACTTTATCTCCAAAACATCTAACGTGGGTTGTCCCTCTGATGAACTCATTCTTGTTCCTATCCATCCTTGTCACTCCCAAAGAGAACCTTAACATCTTCAGCTCTGCTACCTCCAACTCTGCCTTCTGTCTTTTCTTCAGCGCCACTGTCTCTAAGCCGTAGAGCATTGCTGGTCTCACCACTGTCCTGTACACCTTTCCTTTCATTCTCGCTGATACTCTTTTATCGCACAACACACCTGACACTTTTCTCCACCCATTCCAACCTGCCTGTACCCGCCTCTTCACCTCCTTTAAACACTCTCCGTTGCTCTGGACCGTTGACCCTAATTACTTAAAATCCTGCACCTTCTTTACCTCTGCTCCCTGTAGCCTCACGGATCCTCCTGGGTCCCTCTCACTTACACACATGTATTCCGTCTTGCTGCGGCTAACCTTCATTCCTCTGCTTTCCAGAGCATATCTCCACCTCTCCAAATTTTCCTCCACCTGTTCCCTGCTCTCGCTACAGAGCACAATGTCATCTGCAAACATCATAGTCCATGGAGACTCCTGTCTTACCTCATCTGTCATCCTGTCCATCACCAAAGCAACCAAAAAGGGGCTTAGAGCCGATCCTTGATGCAGACCCACCTCCACCTTGAACTCTTCTGTCATCCCTACAGCACATCTCACCACTGTCTTACAGCTCTCATACATGTCCTGCACCACTCTAACATACTTCTCTGCCACTCCAGACTTCCTCATACAATACCACAGCTCCTCTCTTGGCACCCTGTCATACACTTTCTCTAAATCTAAAAAGACACAATGCAACTCCCTGTTACCTTCTCTGTACTTCTCCGCCAGCATCCTTAAAGCAAATACTGCATCTGATGTACTCTAGGCATAAAACCATATTGCTGCTCACAAATGCTCACCTCTGCCCTTAACCTAGCTTCCACTACTCTTTCCCACTGCTTCATTGTCTGGCTTATTAGCTTTATACCTCTATAATTGCCACAGCTCTGCACATCTCCCTTGTTCTTAAAAATTGGCACCAATACACTTCTCCTCCATTCCTCTGGAATCCTCTCACTCTCCAAGATCTTGTTAAACAAACTTGTCAGAAACTCTACTGCCACCTCTCTTAAGCACGTCCATACCTCCACAGGTAGAACCAACAGCCTTTCCACTCTTCATCCTCTTCAACGCCTTTCTCACCTCACTTCTACTAATATTTGCTACTTCCTGTTCCACAACAGTCACCTCTTCTACTCTTTGTTCTCTTTCGTTTTCCCTTATTCATCAACTCCTTAAAGTACTCCTTCCATCTTCCCATCACCCTCCTGGCATCTGTCAGTACATTTCCATCTCTATCTTTAATCACTCTAACCTGCTGCACATCCTTCCCATCTCTATCTCTCTGCCTTGCCAACCTGTACAGATCCACCTCTCCCTCCTTACTGTCTAGCCTAGCATACAAGTCTTTATATGCTCTTTGTTTGGCCTTTGCCACCTCTACCTTCACCTTACTCTGCATCTCCCTGTACTCCTGTCTACTCTCTTCAGTCCTCTCAGTGTCCCACTTCTTCTTAGCTAGCCTCTTTCCCTGTATACACTCCTGGACTTCCTCATTCCACCACCAAGTCTCCTTGTCCACTTTCCCCTTACCTGATGATACACCAAGTACCCTCCTATCTGTCTCCCTGATCACATTGGCTGTAGTTGTCCAGTCAACTAAAAGCCCCTCCTGACCACCCATAGCCTGTCTCAACTCCTCCCTGAAGACTACACAACATTCTTCCTTTCTCAGCTTCCACCACTTTGTCCTCTGCTCTGCCTTTGTCCTCTTTGCCTTCCTCACCACCAGGGTTATTTTACACACGACCATTCTGTGTTGTCTGGCTACACTCTCCCCTACGAACACTTTGCAGTCACTGATCTCTTTAGGTTACAACATCGACACAAGATGTAGTCGACCTAAGTGCTTCTGCCTCCACTCTTATATGTCACCCTATGTTCCTGCCTCTTCTGGAAGAAAGTATTTACTACTGCCATTTCCATCCTCTTTGCAAAGTCCACCACCATCTGTCCTTCTACATTCCTGTCCTGAAGACCAAACCTGCCCATCACATTTTCATCACCTCTGTTCCCTTCCCCAACATGTCCATTGAAGTCTGCACCGACCACCACTCTTTCACCTTTGGGGATGCTCTGCATCACTTCATCTAACTCACTCCAGAATTTCTCCTTCTCTTTTAACTCACATCCTACCTGTGGGGCATAACCACTAACAACATTGAACATTATCCCTTCAATTTCCAGCTTCAGACTCATCACCCTATCTGATACTCTCTTCACCTCTAGAACATTCCTTACAAACTCCTCTTTTAGAATAACTCCTACTCCATTTCTTTTTCTATCCACACCATGGTAAAACAATTTGAACCCTGATCCTAAGCTTCTAGCCTTGCTACCTTTCCACCTGGTCTTCTGGACACACAGTATATCCACCTTCCTTCAAATCAACTAACTCTCTTCCCTTCCCTGTCATAGTCCCAACATTCAAAGTCCCTACTATCACTTCTAAACTCTCTCTGCTTTCGAACACGCCTTCCTCCTCTCCTTCTTCGACCAACAGTAGCCCAATTTCCACCAGCACCCTGTAAGTCAACAACACCAGTGGCGGTCATTGTTAACCCGGGCCACGGCCGATCCGGTATGGGAATTATATACTTAAGTCGCATCATTGATTTGGCAAATGTTTTACGTCGAATGCCCTTCCTGACACAACCCTCTGCATTTATCCAGACTTGGGACTGGCACAAAAAGACACTGGATTGCGCCCCCCCGTGGTTGCATTAATATTGTTTTCTTTCTACATTTCATTAATAAAAACATTTATAATTGACTAATTTGTAAGAATGTAAGAGTTTTTTGAGTTTTTTCTTTGGCCTTTATCCATTTTTTGGTTAAATGTAGTGACTCCTGTTCCACACACTCCTTAAAACTAATGAATTACAAGTATTCCATACCAGGGTTTTTTTAGCAACCTCTCCTTAGCCACATGTGCATGCCATTACAGTTTTTTCTGATTGCTTAAACAGTAATAATGATTCCTGTAGCACAATTTCTAAAATTATTAATAGTTGTAGAAAAACTATTCACTGAGTTTTCAAAATTAAAAGCACAAACACTGCTTTGCACACAGTTTGCACTTTTATAACACACAATTTGCAAATGTATAAATACAATCTAATCCACAGCACTCCTTTTGCAAAACTGTAAACACAACTCAGTACTTTACACACAATTTCCAAATTATCAGAACACTCCTAGTAAAACTATACACATTTATGGACATTTTTTACACTTTTTGTGTAACTGTTTGACCACACTGCACATGTGAAAACAGTTTTATATAATTAGTTCACTTTGCAATCAGCTTGAGCACTATAAATAAGCCACAGGTAAGCTTTCAATGTGGAGAACAATGGAGGGCAGACTGAGAAGAGTGAGAATTAGAGGAGGGCGAGGAAGAGGAAGAGGACGAGGACGTGAAGGAGCAGGTGGAAGAGGAGGAGGACAAAGACTAGGAGGTGAATTTAGAGGAAGAGGACAAGGAGGTGAAGAGGAAGGAGGAAGGATAAGAAGAATCAGAATTCCTGATGACATCAGAGCAACAATAGTAGACCATGTAATCAACCATGGAATGACCCTAAGGGAAGCTGGCCAACGGGTTCAGCCTAACCTCAGCCGCTACACTGTAGCAAGTATCATAAGGACATTTCGAAATGAGAATCGGTTAGTACAGTTACTTCATACTACAGTAAGTTTTCTAGTAGCACCATACCCTAATGAAAAACAATACAGTACTTGACATGTAAAAACTGAATTTGTTACTTTACAGAGTTGCTAGAAATCCAGCATCTGGGGGCAGACAAAGAATGTTCACTGAAGAACAAGAGACTCATATAGTCAATATGGTGTTGGCCAATAATTCCATTAGGCTGCAAGAAATACAGCAGCGCATAATAGAGGATACCATCACATTCCAAAACATAAACAACGTGAGCATCTCTGCATTATCTCGTGTACTGGCACGAAATAGAATAAGAATGAAACAAATTTACA
Source organism: Clarias gariepinus (assembly GCF_024256425.1). Lineage (NCBI taxonomy): Eukaryota > Metazoa > Chordata > Actinopteri > Siluriformes > Clariidae > Clarias > Clarias gariepinus. Next base: position 22,710,820 of record NC_071117.1, read on the forward strand.
GAGTCCCTTTTGAAAGAAACAGTGAGCGCATAAAACAACTGCGATATGAATATGTTCAGGTAAGCTATAATATCATTGGTACTGAATGTGGAAGTCCATCCTGTAGTGCTGTGTATGAACCTGCTGTGCTGCATTTGTTTTGTCTTTTCCAGAGAGTGATGGAGCTAGAGGCAGATGCCATGGGTCATGAACTGATTTATGTAGATGAGGCAGGTTTTAACCTAACTAAAACAAGGAGACGTGGCAGGAACCTTATTGGACAACGTGCTATAATCAATGTGCCAGGACAGCGTGGTGGTAATATAACTATGTGTGCAGCTATGAGTCAAAATGGTGTTGTGCACCATCATGCAATCCTGGGCCCATATAACACTGCACACATTATTACATTCCTGGATACCCTATATCATACACTCACTAATGTTCAGAGAGCAGAGCAGATGAGATATGTTATCATATGGGACAATGTTAGCTTCCATAGGGCTGCTTTGGTCCGCAACTGGTTCACAGATCACCAACTCTTTACTGTACTAAACCTCCCCCCATATTCTCCATTCCTGAATCCAATCGAAGAATTCTTCTCTGCCTGGCGCTGGAAGGTCTATGACCGTCATCCCCATCAGCGCATGGCTCTTTTACAGGCAATGGAAGAGGCATGTGAGGATATTGACCAGGCATCATGTCAGGCCTGGATACGGCACTCAAGAAGATATTTTCCACGGTGCCTTGGACAAGAAGACATTGCTTGTGATGTCGATGAAATTCTGTGGCCGGACCCAGAAAGACGACATGATTGATATTTTTTCTCTCTCTCTCTCAGTGAAATTGTATGTTTTTTTGTGCTTCGTTTTGATATGTATGAATAAACATTCATACTTACAGTAAGTAAAATTTGAATCCTTGTGTGTTTGTATGACAAAATTATGTCAAAAGTATTACTTCAAATTCACCTACCTTGTGCACAGAGAAAGCAAAAGCCAGATGTGTTTTTTATTTATACCATCAGTGTGTAGTTGGCACTTTGTGTGCTTATAAATATGATGGTTAGTGTTAACTGTTTGGTACAAAAATACCATTTTTACAAAGGTTTGTAGAGTTAAACAAGATGTATACTCTTTTGCAAGAGAACTAAAATGTTTTGATAATTGGGTGAAAGGTTTTCTTATTTGTGTGTAGAGTTTTGCAAAAATAGCCAATAGTTACAAAAAATGTGCTTAAGCAATCAGAAAAAACTGTAATCTAATCAGGTTTCCAAAAGGTTTCCACTTGTCCTTGATTAATCTACTAATTGACCTTAATCAAAGACTCTGTAGTCCAGAACTAGTTAATCCAAACTTAAGCAACATCTCAGAAAGTCAGTTGTTTAGTGTGGATTAATTTAAGTAGAATTAGCCTGGTCCTGGTTTATTTTAAGCCCTTAACGGGAAACTGGGCCATAAAGCATTAAATGGTCTCGCACCGCAGTATCTGAGTGACCTGCTAGTGTCTTACGATCTGCCACGCCTACTTCGATCAAAGGATGCAGGCTGCTTATCAGTACCGCGTATTATAAAAACTACAGCTGGGGGCAGAGCTTTTTCTTACAAAGCCCCAAAATTATGGAACAGTCTTCCAAATAGTGTTCGGGACTCAGACACAGTCTCAGTGTTTAAGTTCAGGCTAAAAACCTATTTATTTAATCAAGCATTTTAATAAATAGATTTGCCTTGGGTAAAGGAGCAGATCTAGGCCACTCATGGACGTAGAGAATTATGGTGAACAGGTATATTTATATGCTGTCTTCCCCACTCTTGTTAAACATAATATTCCATTGTCATTCATAATGCCATAGTTTTAGAGCCCTTTACTAAACCATTCTCTAGTTAGTAAGTAAGTAAGCAAGCAAATAAAAGATAAATGAATAAATAGCTTTAAATGGTACTTCAGCGTAGTAAAAGTACCCTAGCATGAGTTTATATAAAATGAAAATATTATGTATAAAGAAAATCTAATTTATATAATAGTTTAATTAAATTTTTAACATTTTAATGGTTAGTGTTTATTGCAGACAGGCAGACTATTTTTGGGGAAGAGCTTGGCTTGTATAGACTACTTTACACTGATCAGCAGTCGACGCCCTGCCATAACTAACAGATTAAAGGAGCAGTTATCGGCTATGACACGTAGTTTCTGAGTTTGGAGGTGGTTGGTTGGTTTGTTGGTTGGAAGCATGTTTGAAGGAGAAGATAACTTCACAAACACACACAAACTCTCCGTGCATACACACCTACAGTACAGTATGAGACACGCGTGCGGACACAAACTCTCCGTGCGCACACACACACACACACACACACACACACACACACACACACACACACACACACAAACTCTCTGTGCACACACACACACACACACACACAAACTCTCCGTGCACATACAAACACACAAGCTCTCCGTGCACACACACACACACACACACACACACACAAACTCTACAAGCACACACACACACACACACACACACAAACTCTTCATGCACACACACACACACACACACACAAACTCTTCATGCACACACACACACACACACAAACTCTCCATGCACACACACACACACACACACACAAACTCTCCATGCACACACACACACACACAAAAAACACACACACAAACATACAAACTCTCACTCAGTGCAGATACACCGTGTCTAAAAAAGATGCTTTTAAATCCATCTAAAATTAATTCATCGGCATGTATAAACCCACGGCTCGCACTTTCACTTAACAAAAGGCAGCGTTTTGATCAAAAGGATGATAAATGCGTGGGATTTACCGAAAAAATTCAGCCATAACCTCCCCCCAGAAAAGAACAACAAACAAATATATAGGCTACTCGCTAGTTACAGTTTTCACCAATTGCTTAAACACTATTGACAGATGCTAAAACCAAAGGAACCCAACTTGAAGTTGTTGTGGCTGTTCCTTAAACAAAGTGTAACCATACCTTAAACAAAAGTGCTGCTTTGCACTTTGGTTGCAATTCTGCAAAACACTAGCTCCTTTCTACAACACACTTGCTCCTGCTCACAACACACTATTTCATACATAAGACACTTTGTTCAAAAATGAAATCTCACAGTACCATTAGGAAAACACATCTATTCAAAATACAAAACACAGTCTGTCATTGAAAACAATTAGACACACACCTGAAAACATTTACTAACAAAACTGAACACCAATCAGTCAGCTACAAAAAGGCCTTAGCTAAGCCATTTTGGAGAACTTGCCAGCATGGAGGGAGGGAGAGCTAGAGGCAGAGGAGGACGTGGACGTGGACGAAGAGGCCGTGCAAGGACCATCATTTCTGATGACATTAGGGCAACTTTGATGGACCATGTCATAAACCATGGTCTGACTATGAGGGAAGCTGGACAGAGAGTCCACCCCAATCTTAGCCGTTTCACGGTCGCATCCATCATAAGGACATTCCGACAGGAAAACAGGTATGTCTTCAATTCCTCTACTACAGTAATGTAGCTTGAGTATTTACAGTACTGTCTCATCTTACATGTATATGTTACGTACATGTACTGTTACACCAGTACTGTACTGAAGGGTGGGTCCTTGTTTTGTGAAACATATAATCATTTCTTAAAGTGGTTTAAAAGTCCTGTAATACAAGTACAGTAAATACAGTAAAATACAGTTTGTACAGTACTAAAAAATAGAAGAAAACAATTACAAATTCTGGTTGCATTTTTTCTACAGAATGATTAGAAGACCTACTGGCGGTGGACGTCAACGCCTATTTACTGAACAACAAGAACTTGTATTAGTGGACATGGTCAGGGCAAATAATGCGATCCGTCTCCACCAGCTACTAAGTCACATAATTGCAGATAGACAGGTTTTTGGCAATATAAATACAGTAAGCATTACCACCATTAGACGCATCTTGACAAAGCACCATATTACAATGAAACAACTGTACAGGGTTCCATTTCAGAGGAACAATGCCAGAGTGAAGGGACTTCGACGTGAATACGTACAGGTAAGTGTTTCAGTCCTCTACATTTACAATACAAAAGAGGAGCAGTCAAATAGCTGAGTCTGTACCATTGGATCAGTACCACATTGACACTGTATATTCAGAAAGCTAAACAGGCCCCTGTGTGATGAGGTGGTTCAATTCTGTATGTGTATCAGTGTAGTTGTGTACTTTGAGTAATGCCATCCATACAGTACTGTACAGTACAGTAATATGTACTTTTTCTTGCAGAGAATGCTCGCCATGGATGGAGCTGCTCAGCCTCATGAGTGTATTTACATCGATAAGGCAATTGTGCACGTCCCTGGGCAACGTGGAGGAAATATTACATTGTGTGCTGCCATTAGCCTTTAAGGGCTACTGCACCATCATGCCAAATTGGGGCCCTATAATACACAGGAAATACTCACATTTCTTGATGGTCTTCATGACATAGTCATACAGAATAGACCAGAGCAGCCAAGGTTTGTTGTTGTGTGGGATAATCATGAAGTTTACTAATCATGAAGGATTACTAATCATGAAGGATTTGAAGTGGTGTACTTGCCCCCTTACTCCCCATTTTCCAGAATCCTATAGAGGAGTTTTTTTCAGCATGGAGATGGTGCGTATATGACCGCCAACCCCACGCCCGAATGCCGCTTTTACAAGCAATGGAACAGGCCTGCGGAGATATTGAAATCAGGTCAATTCAGGGATGGATTGGACACACAAGGGGATTTTTTTCCCCAATGTTTAGCCAGAGAAAATATTGCTTGCGATGTAGACGAGGTCCTGTGGCCCGACCCCGACAGACGGCAGGATCCATACATGTAACTTCTTTTGTGTGAAGTTCAGTTTGTTTTATTTTTGCTTTAACTGAATTTCCTGTCATATAAATTTCACTACTGTAATGTAATTGCAGTATTTTGATTTCAGTATTTTATTTTTGGAATTATGTGAAACATTTGGAATTGTAACTGAATAAAAACAGTAAAAGTGAAAGACTGCAGTGTTTTATATAAAGTAGACTAGTGTGTTGCCGCTGATATGAGAGTGTATTGACATGTGGAAGTGGGCATCATTTAGTCATCAAAGTGAGGTTTTGACAAAGGATTGTTCAGTTTTGATGGCAGAGTTTGTATTTGGCATAGATGTGAATGGTTTATTTCTCAGTGTTTTTCCTTACTTGTGTGTAGAGTTTTGGCACCATGAGCCAAGTTTTGCAAAATGTGTTCAAGCAATGGACAAAAACTGTAAATGCTGGCTTTTCCAACACGCCAGCGTGCTCCGATGTGAGCCGATTTATTAGTCATAATTAGAGAATATATAGAGAGATAACAACCATAGAGAAAGCATAATGACTGTCCATACAGTAAATAAAAAGAAAAGTGTTGAATCCAACTATTAAGTCTGATTCTATTGCTACCATTTTTATTTATTTATTTATTTATTTATTCTTATCTATTCTAGGCAGAGACGTCTGCTCTCTTCTTAATTCATCTAAACCCCCTACAGTTTTTGTATTGTAGAGACGTCTGCTCTATCTTGGTAAATGCCTTAAACGCCAAAACCGGCTTGATCTACATCAAAGGTGAGAAGATTGCGTATATATATTTATATATATATATATATATATATACACTGTACAACACATGTTTATCAGCCTTTTGATCAAAATGCTGCCTTTTGTAAAGTGAAAGTACGAGTCGCGGGTTTCTGCACGGCGACGAACAGCTTTATTCCAGTCATAAAAGTGGCTCTGCCACTTGCGCGAGCCACGTTGTTAGATATATATCCGCAAATACTGTATTTTAACAACATACACTTATCATAAATTGCATTTCATATTAATGTCACATATGAGATGCGCACACAAACAGATACTGTACACACACACATATTTACATATTCAGTAAATTTGTAAATTACACTTGAAGTAATTAAGTCTGATTTGATTGGTACCATAAAACATTTTATTTCTGCTCGGTCTTGTTTAATCGTTCTAAACCCTTAAATTCGCCAATTCGCAGGACATTCGTATAGTTAACACTATCAGATAGCCTACCTTTAGAAAGTTTTATTAATTTCAATACCATTTACACCATTACTATTTATTGCCATGTCTTTTATTATTTTGTTCCTGTTAAGACATTACAAAAACTATATAAGAAACTTTTAAAGCACGAATTTGGGCATCTCATTTTATTATTATGAACATAATATGAAGCACATATACACACGTTTATTATGAAATATCTGTTGTAAAACAAAATAAAATTTGTTTGCTTCAGCATTGAAAACAATATTGTTTTAGGCTAACTTTTGCACAATTCATCGTTGTACTTGGTCCGGCTTTTAAATATAGTCCTTCCATGCGCCATCAGGTGGATATTCATTGAAGCACAAAACATTTATTTAAATTCCCGAATGTTGCTCGCGGCAAGTTGCGGCACGCCGCGCACCAAATTGCGGCATCTCGCAGAAAAACATGCGCAGTCTTAATACATCTGAATAGTAGGAAGAGAAAGAGTAGAGTTTGTGCTTTGTGCACTTTAATCTGAGAGCGTGCGCTAAACTGATGCGTGTCGCTCTCCCTTACTTTCTCGCCGGTGTCTTAGACAGACAGAGGATTGGGATTTGCCTGTGTCTTCTTCAGCGCACTTTGTCTTTGGCCCTGACACCTTTTACCGGTGCGACCAAATAATCACATGAAGTGTCGCGGTATCACGACCCAGCCCATTCTGAACAGTTTTGCCCGGCTCTGCCCCCTCGCATGAGCTGCAGCGCTACATACATATCCACAAATACTTTTGTATAAAATGCAATTTGTGATAAGTGTAACAACATACACTTATCACAAATTGCATTTTATATGCGCGCACAAACACATACTTATATAATATATTCAGTAAATTTGTGAATTACACTTAAAGTAATAATGAAGTCTGATTTAATTGGTAGCATTAAACATTTTATTTTTATTTATTCTATGTTTTGCTGGCGAAATACATTTTAGGCAGAGATGTCTGCTCTATCTTGGTAAATGCCTTAAACGCTTCAATTCGGCCAAATCCCCTATCCGCAAAACCGGCTTGATCTACATCAAAAGTGAGAAGATTGCGTTTTATATATATATATATATATATATATATATATATATATATATATATATATATATATATATATATACTGTACAACACATGTTTATCAGCCTTTTGATCAAAATGCTGCCTTTTGTAAAGTGAAAGTACGAGCCGCGGGTTTCTGCACGGCAACAAACAGCTTTATTCCAGTCATAAATTCACAGTCATATTCCAGCTATTATTTCCAGCCGTGGTCAAATAATAGATGAAATAATTATTTAATGCCTGACACAAACAGCTAAAAACATGATTATTATTATTCTAAAAAGCCTGAAGTACTTCGTGTTCATAAAAGAATATTCACCTAATATGATAAAATTATATATACAAATATATATATATATATATATATATATATATATATATATATATTGATAGAATTATTATATTGATAGAATAGCATCTTGCAGTTGATAAAGAGTTGTGGGATGCACATCCAGGGCACGAAGCTCCCGTTTCACCACATCCCAAAAATGCTCTATTAGGTTGAGATCTGGTGACTGTGGGGCCATTTTAGTACAGTGAACTCATTGTCATGTTCAAGAAACCAATTTAAATTGATTTGAGATTTGTGACATGGTGGTCATAAAGGGATGGACATGGTCAGAAACAATGCTCAGGTAGCCTGTGGCATTTGAATGATGCCCACTTGGCACTAACGGGCCTAAAGTGTGCCAAGAAAATATCCCCCACACCATTACACTACCACCAGCAGCCTGCACAGTGGTAACACGGCATGATGGATCCATGTTCTCATTCTGTTTACGCCAAATTTTGACTCTAATATTTGAATGTCTCAACAGAAATCGAGACGCATCAGACCAGGCAACATTTTTCCAGTCTTTAACTATCTAATTTTGGTAAGCTCGTTCAAATTGTAGCTTCTTTTTTCTATTTGTAGTGGAGATGAGTGGTACCCGGTGGGGTCTTCTGCTGTTGTAGCCCATCCGCCTCAAGGTTTTGCGTGTTGTGGCTTCACAAATGCTTTGCTGCATACCTCGGTTTTAACGAGTGGTTATTTCAGTCAAAGTTGCTTTTCTATCAGCTTAAATCAGTCGGCCCATTCTCCTCTGACCTCTAGCAACAACAAGGCATTTTTACCCACAGGACTGCCGCATACTGGATGTTTTTCCCTTTTCACAACATTTTTTGTAAACCCTAGAAATGGTTGTGCGTAAAAATCCCAGTAACTGAGCAGATACTGTAAAATACTCAGACCGGCCCATCTGGCACCAACAACCATGCCATGCTCAAAAGTGCTTAAATCACCTTTCTTTTCCATTCTGACATTCAGTTTGGAGTTCAGGAGATCATTGACCAGGACCACATCCATAAATGCATTGAAGCAACTGCAATGTGATTGTTTGATTAGATAATTGCATTAATGAGAAATTGAACAGGTGTTTCTAATAATTCTTTAGGTGAGTCTATATATATATATTGTGGCTTAGGTGGGGCAGCGTCTGTCGACCGTCATGCCTTGCGGGGGTTCTTTATGTGTTCACCGTGTTGGGGAAGGTTGTTTGGCCGGCCATGTTTGTGTGTGGAGTGTGTGTGACCTGTTGAATGTGCTCCAGTTTATGCTAACGCTAAATTGGATGTTATTCTCGTGTTAATGTGGTGCTCATGCTATACATGCTGTGTGCAAAATAAAGTACTCCCAGCCATTGCATTGGGCAGCAATTAAGCTCACTCGTCTCTCCAACATCCTTTCCGGCAGTAAAACGCTTCAATATATATTGTTTATTTATGTCTTTTGATGATGGCGACACATTTTTACATTTTAAATAAGATATGTTGGCATATTCACAAATCAGGACATTCGCAAAGTTAACACTATCAGATAGCCTACTATCAGGAAATTAAATTAATTTCAGTACCATTTAAACCGAGGCATTGCCATGTCTTTCATTGTTTTGTCCCTGTTAAGACATTACAAAAACTATATAAGAAAGTGAAGCACAAAACATTTATTTAAATTCCCGAATGTTGCTTGCGGCAAGTTGCAGCATGTCGCGCACCAAATTGCGCCATCTGGCGGGAAAACGCGCATTCTTAATGGCCATATCTGTACGGTCGGGTTAAGAACACTTAAAATGACATAGGGGTGCTTTTTTAGGCTTTATCTCGAGTTGGGTTACTTTGAATGGTTGACTTATTTAAAGTAAACGATTTACTTCCCCTTTGGGTGGAAAGTGGCAACCTAATTTTGGCAAGCTGGACTCAAGCTTGCTTGAAGTATTTCCCTGATTAAAGAGAAAGAGATAAAGAAAACATAATAAAAAGAAAAACATAAAGAAAAGAGCCACAAGGACAGAAAGAGGTTAAGGCAACTAAACCGGTGTCACATGTGTGGAGCAACTCCTCTCTACTGGAGGTTGGGCCTAGCAGTGCAGCCAGAGGAAGTGTTTGTGTTCACAAAAATAAATTAAAGACTGTGTATACCTCCCTAGAAGGACCGAACTATGTTAGTGTGGTGAAAGATATAGGACAGTTGATCTGTGTCAGTGGTCTGTTCTTCCCCCTTTTCCTATCAGTTTGGAAAACTCTTCCATAATCATTCGAATCTGTTCTTGAGCGTCCTGATGAGGGTTATCGCCCACGCGATCCATCCCAGTGGCAGCTCCACTGTTTAGCTTGGGTACCAGCATAGGAGTCTCGTTTTTTTTGGAGCAGCCACTAATCCTTGTCCAAAATTCTTTAATAAGAGCTTCTCATAGCAGACATAGTCAGTCTTTGGCTGAGCAGGCTGCCGTTCTTGGAAGCTGCACACTTCAGGGCTGGATGTTGTTCGGAGCCAGTAGAGTTTACCTTGGTCAGTGATGTGGGGTCTCTTTCCTATATGGAGATCACGCTTTCATACATAAGTTTGGAAATCTTGGCTGCCTGGCATATGCAGCATGAATTTATCAAGGTGCCCTGGTCAGTGACGTGGGGTCTCTTTTCTATATGGAGATCACGCTTTCATACATAAGTTTGGAAATCTTGGCTGCCTGGCATATGTAGCATGAATTTATCAAGGTGCCTGGCGAGTTTTTCAAGGTCTGTGCCGTGCGAAGCTCTGTGGCTGGAGGGAGCAGGTTCCCGGTGTTCTGCCGTGAGGTAGGGTTCTTTGGATGGAGCTGGGGGATGCGTCGCCCCACCCGTCACTTCTTTCAGGACTCTTCTTTGCTATGGTCCAGCTGTTCCATGAGGGGTATGATCTCATTCCTTGCCTTGTCCAGGTGAGTTTTTCAGGGCTTTATTTCTGCCATATGTTTCCCTGCAATCAGACGTGGTCTTTTTTAGTAGCTGTTTTGCATACTGCAGCCTGTCGGGGAGATCAGCATAGTTTGCCTTGCCTTGTTCCCTTTCACGTGTAGTTGTTGCCAGGGTTTCTTGTAGCACTGTGATTTCCACTTTGTCCGGCTCTACCTCGTCACCCATTTTCCGTCGCTCCTGAGCTTCCAGTTCCAGCTGCTTGATGCGTTGTTTTGCGCACGGATAGGGTCTCTGGCATGTGATCCATTGACTGCTGTCTCTCTCTTTAGGGGCCTTGTTATTCGCTACAATAGCAAGAACTTTATTAATGTTTAGCTGTAATTCCTTGACATAATCAATGACTGAATAGTATGGTGAAGGCTGTTCCTCCACCTTTCACCACATCCAGCATTCTATGTGACCGCCAGCCGAAGAGGAGTTCAAAATGCATGAACCTGGTGGAGGCATGCAGCGTTTCACGCATGCTGGTCCCATTTGCGGCTGCCTTCATCCACAACTCACAACAGCATCCACTTGAGTGACTGGTTAAATCTCTCGCTGTTCTGTCTGTGGAGAGTACACTGATGTGTGGATCTGCTTCACCTGCAACAGTCAGCACAGTCCGCACATTACCTTAGACATAAACGGCATACCTTAATCCTTGAGAACCTACTTGCATCCACTCTCTTTTTCAATGTGGCTTTGCTGAGTGGAATGGCCTCAGGGTAATGCATGACATGCCCTACTTTCGCCTGTAGGCCCTATTGCAGATTTTGGGGGTGAGCCGACAAGGTCCGTTCAAATTGTATGCTAATGAGTGGCAGCGGTATCAGCCAGAGCGGGTGCAGGCTTTGCTGGAACTGTGTGTTGGCACCCTGGCAGCGCTGGCAAAACTTGGTGCACCTCTACATTGAGCCCCGACAAGTGGGTTGTTTCAATAGCATTATTTACCTCCAGTTGGCCTTCAAACGGTGTAAAATAGACCAGGTGTCTACATTCGCCAGATAGCCATGCACGCATGTAATTGGCGGCAGGCCGGCACTTGACCTCTCGCTTGTGCACAGCTAGCTCAGGCGGATATTGCGGCTGATGAAGGCACTGATGAAAGGGTGGAAGAAAGGAAGATGGTTGGCAGTGTTTGCGTAAGCTGGTACATCAACAAGATACTGTGCTTAGCAAGCCCTGACCCTTGCATAACAGCATAGTATGTGTAGCATACTTAAGCTGGTAAATGATTAGCATTGCAAGCTCTTTGTATAATGCCTGGGATCCAAGATATTGCTACGCTTACATGCATGTGCAGAAGGGTCCGCGTTGGTGGCTTTAGATAGGCAGAGTGGTTTCTACTGGCTTTTCGCTTGTGCGGCTTAAATTCTCCATTCACTGAAACGCCCAGCTAGCCCTGGCCAGCCATTTTTCCTTGTCCTTTTCCTTATCGGTGGTTGGTTTGTGTTAGCTGGTGCATGCCGTAGATGAACGTGTTGTAGCAGCACATTAGGCACTGCCTGTGTGTGGCAGCTCAGATTACAGATCTGGCTATTAAGAAAGCACATTTCGAGAAAAGGAATCCTGTGACTTGCCGCGGCAGTGCACCGAAAGCTGTGAAAATGCCGTTTATTACCTGTAGGAGACAGTCATGTTTTAATCTGTGCCTTTGCCTAAAACAATATTGTTTTATTGTGTATATGCACTTTAAATAAACACTTCCTTTTGCAAAGTGAAAGTTAGTTGCGCATGCGCTTTTTGATCTGATTAAATCTGCTCATATCTGCCCACACGGTTTCGATAAAACTGCAGACATACTCCCCCATACAGTAAATGAAAAGCAAATTTTTAAATCCAAATATTAAGTCTAATTTAATTGCTATCATTAATCATTTTTATTTTTTTTTATCTATTTTATGTTTTGCTGGGGAAATAAAATTCAGGCAGAGAAGTCCGCTCTGGCTTGTTAATTCATCTACAACCCCCCTATAGTATTTGCCATCAGCGCACACAGTTTGATAAATACACACCTATTGTGAATGAAAGGTGAGAAGAGATTTCACAGAATCTTCTGACACAGTGCTTGCTCTGAAGGATTATACTCAACAAGAATATAAAAAATAAGAATCATATTTATAATAAGATAATTAATAAAATAATATTAAACAAGGACTTTATCTAAAAGCCAGACCTTTTGTAAAACAAAATAAAATTCATGTTTGCTTCAGCATTAGAAACAATATTATTTTAGGCTAACTAATTATACATAATTCTTCATTGTACTGGCTTTTAAATAAGGTCCTTCCATGAGCCATCTGGCGAATAATCAGTGAAGCACAACACATTTATTTAAATTCCCGAATGTTGCTTGCGGCAAGTCGTGTCACAGCAGGAAAAAATGTGCATTCTTAATGGCCACATCTGTAGGCACCGCTTGTGCTGAAATGTCCGCCGTGGGCCAGGATCTCATTCATGCGGTGATCAGTCAGCAATGCTTCATTAACTTGTCATTTTCATGTTTCTGGAGCACATGGAATGGCTCCGCTTACATGTTTCATTTAGCATTGGTCACTCAACATTAGGCTTTGAGCCCTAAACTTCAACGTTTACTTACGCCATTGTTACTTTGGACTTTGGACCCAGGACCTCAGCTCCCACACTGCTTTTATAATGTGATGGGAGCACAAGATCCATTTATTCTTTAATTTGTCATCAGCCGTGCTGAATCAAGTGGCCCTGCCCCTTCACACACCTGCCGAAGGGGATGTTGCCCTTTCAGTGAGTAAGGGAGGGTCAAAAAAGTTTGGGCACATGACAAAATATACAGTTAAGCAAATTTCCCCATAAGAAATACTGGAAAATCTAATGATTTGTTCTACAACCCAAAAAATATTAATATAATACCAATTAATACAAAATATAAAGTAAAAATAAATTAAATAAACCTGCCCTTTACCTTTAAACAAAATCATTGCTGGTGTAAGATGAGAGAGAAGAGGAGAAGGGGGACTACTGTGTAGGGCAACTTTCTTACACACACACACACACACACACACACACACACACAAAGAATCTTTGCTCTCTGACAGAGAGGCTCTGTTCGGGAAAACTAGAATCTTTAACAAGGAACGTCTCTAATGACACTTGCTTTTGCCTTCTTGGATGCAGTAATGCCTTTAATGTCGTTAAACGGGTTAATATCCTGCTCTCCTACAGCCCTTTTAACCTTTTTCTTTACATTTGTTGCAGTACAATTACTAAAGAACAGTTATTGCACTTGAACACAATAAAAAAAAAATGCTGTACGTGCACGCACGTGCGAGCAATGAGATTGAGAATGGGAGATGATTAACCACAATCCCACAGCACGAGAGAGTGGCTCCGTTGTGATCACGTGACACTTGGCAGACAAAGCACATGCATACTACCTATATTTTAAGACCTTTTTATCAAGTTAAAATGTAATAAAAAAATTAATATATTTCATATTATATATTTATATTTTATAAAACTATTTAAAAAATAGCTCGTCTTGCAAAACACTCACAGAGCAAGTTACCATATATATATATATATATATATATATATATATATATATATATATATATATATATACACACACATACACACACACATATATATATATATATATATATATATATATTTATATATACTCACCTAAAGGATTATTAGGAACACCTAATAATCAATTTTTCAATTCAATTTCTCAATAACGCAATTATCTAAATCAACCAATCACATGGCAGTTGCTTCAATGCATTTAGAGGTGTGGTCCTTGTCAGGACAATCTCCTGAACTCCAAACTAAATGTCAGAATGGGAAAGAAAGGTGATTTAAGCAATTTTGAGCGTGGCATGGTTGTTGGTGCCAGATGGGCCGACTGATTCAAGCTGATAGAAGAGCAACTTTGACTGAAATAACCACTCGTTACAACCGAGATATGCAGCAAAGCATTTGTGAAGCCACAACACACACAACCTTGAGGCGGATGGGCTACAACAGCAGAAGACCCCACCGGGTACCACTTATCTCTACTACAAATAAGAAAAAGAGGCTACAATTTGCCCGAGCTTACCAAAATTGGACAGTTGAAGATTGAAAAAATGTTGCCTGGTCTGATGAGTCTCAATTTCTGTTGAGACATTTAAATGGTAGAGTCAGAATTTGGCGTAAACAGAATGAAAACATGGATCCATCATGCCTTGTTACCACTGTGCAGGCAAGTAGTGGTAGTGTAATGGTGTGGGGAAGTTTTCTTGGCACACTTTAGGCCCCTTAGTGCCAATCGTTTAAATGCCACGGGTTACCTGAGCATTGTTTCTGACCATGTCCATCCCTTTATGACCACCATGTACCCAACCTCTGATTGCTACTCCCAGCAGGATAATGCACCATGTCACAAAGCTCGAATAATTTCAAATTGGTTTCTTAAACATGACAATGAGTTTACTGTACTAAAATGCCCCCCACAGTCACCAGATCTCAACCCAATAGAGCATCTTTGGGATGTGGTGGATCGGGAGCTTCGTGCCCTGGATGTGCATTCCACAACTCTTAATCAACTGCAAGATGCTATTCTATCAATATGAGCCAACATTTCTAAAGAATGCTTTCAGCACCTTGTTAAATCAATGCCACGTAGAATTAAGGCATTTCTGAAGGTGAAAGGGGGACAAACATTGTATAAGTATGGTGTTCCTAATAATCCTTTAGGTGAGTATAACCTATATTGTGTATATATATCTGGTGTAGGTTTGGCGCCCCAGAGACTTTAGAGAAAGCGAAACTGAAAGCAGTCATTTGATTGCCGGATGAAGGACAGTCGCAAGAACCACTGAACGAGCTCACACTCATGTTATAATATATACATGGGATAAGCCAAAATATACAGTACTGAAATTTATGGAACTCAGGAGCACATTTGCATTTGTCAGCAGGGCATAGCTCTGGACACACATATTCCCAGGAGTAGAAAAAAAAAGTTTTGTTGTGCATTTATGGTCATAAATGGGGACTAAGTTTGAAAAAAGTGGCAGAACAATTCCTTTCCATACCTGTCCCATTTCCCCGATCTTACACCACCTGATGCCTACTTGTGGGGAATGTTAAGTGGTATTTTAAGGAGAGTGTGTTCAACTGTGAAAATCTGCCAAAAACTGAGCCTGCATTACGCGAGCATCTCCTTTTGCAGGAGTCTGCAGCAAACTTGGTGCAGACTCTTGATTTGTGTGAACAATATGGACACGCTGTACAGTGAACACAGACTCTTCAAACACTTACATTACACATACAATGGTAAATCAACACACTATGATTGTGTTAATTTTTTTTTTCTGGAGACAGAATCTCACAGATAAGGTAATATTGTTCATCAGTACTGTATACTGTATTTCAGCAGATACTATATGTGTGTGTGTGTGTGTGTGTGTGTGTATATATATATATATATATATATATATATATATATATATATATCAATGGAAGCAAAATGGGAAGAAATAAATGGTGGCTCAAGACTTTTGCACAGTACTCCATAATTAAGGGAGTAGTGACATTTGTGTCTGTGTTTTGAACTCTCTAATATGACACAACCTCTATCTTTTTATTTTAAATAAATTTGTAAAAATAAATTAGCCCTACAACAAAGAGCTAGTCAACTTGAACATTTAACAAATAATTTAAATGGTAGTGCTAAGTAGTAGTTGTGTGGAAATGTGCTTGTTTGTAATGTGTTATGTTTTTTTTCTGTTTGCTACATTTTTACCACATGTTCCACTGCCTCCTGCGGCATTACTGTATGTATCTTTGCTGTTTAAGGGGTTGTAGGGTTTAAGTTTTTCTGGTTTCTCAAACATTTTGAGTGTTAAATTTAACACACATCATCTCTACCATTTGCAATGCTCCAAAGTCAAAACAAGAAAAAATATTATTATTATTATTATTATTATTATTATATTTTGTTATTTTTTTATTATTCCATGAATTAAACCTAGGCAGGAGAAAAACACAAATGAGTGTCTGGCAGTGAGTAAGTGTGCTTCATCAGCACTCCCTTTGGCACATGTCACCTATAATCATCCCAACAATATGCAACAGGACTTGGCAGGCAAGGAGCTGTTTTGTTTATGAGAAATTATGACAAAAACAGTGGCATGACCTTGTGAGACGACTGTGAAGGGGAAGCGAAGAAGCATGATTTGATTACACTGAATAAAATTTTTCACTGCTTCTGGTTGGACCACAATTAATTTGCTTATTTTGTTTAATGGTTGTCAAATTAAAGTGTATAAAGCACAGACAGAGAATTTGTCATTTCTATTCTTGCTAAAGTTGCAGAAACCAACTGTTATAAATATTCTTATGACAAACTGAGTTCCAACTGAGAATTATTATTATTATTTTTTTTAAAAATGCTTTCTGGTTTTAACAAATATAAAATGTCAAATCTATTTTATATTTGTTTATTTATTTAGACAAATAAGTATGTTCGGTTAAACTACTAACTAACTAACTATTGTTAAATTAAAAAGTCTTTTTTCACCTGCTTGTTCAGGTTAGTTTATTCAAGTTTCAAGCGTCAAGCTTTATTGTCATATGCACAGTAAAAAACATGGTACGCCTAGTACACAGCGAGATTTCAGAAGTCACCATTTCAGAAGTGGCAAACTATTGGGCTGCATCAAGCAAAGAAAACAACAAAGGAAACCTGGGTTAAGTACCCTTCAGTGTTGAACAAAGCATTTCCGTCCCGCATCTTCCCTGATCACACAGCCATATTCCAGGACTCAGAGTGTGAAATAGTGGTTCTGGGAGCAAGAGGTATCATTTTCATACATGAACTGGACACCACAGTGTGTGTGTTCAATCAAAGTTGAATACAACTTAATAAAATCTCAGTGTGTAAAATTCTTCATTTGCTGTCCCCCAATGAATGCCGCTAAAAAAAGCATTAAATAGAATAAAATAAAAATAAATATAGGTATAAAAGAATATGTATAAAAAAGATATATATCAAACAGAATTAAAAGCAGAATATGAGAATATGATAAAGTATGAAATGAGTATCACTACAGTGGAATCCTGGATTACGAGCATATTCCAATTCTGGAAGTGGGCTTGTATTCCAAAATTCTCATAAACCAAATCTAATTTTACCATAACAAATAATGAAAACGTCATGACTAGGGAGGAGGCGAACGCAGATGCAGGGTTATGATAACAAATGAGGTTTATTGAATAATGTTCGTGAATAGTCCAATAAACAAAATGAAAACCAAAAACACAACAGAAACATGGCTAGGGTTACTTCCCCAGGCTGGGTCTGCAGGCGGTTCTTTAGAATACTAGGTCACACCAAATTAACTGGATTTTACAGCCTCCACATCAGCCTCAGTGCTGACTCACAGTCAGCCTTGAACTTGAGCTTGAAAACAAAAGATCTTCCGCCTGCAGACTCCCCTCAGTCCTGGGTTAAACATACAAAGAGAACACAGTGATTAGACACGTGAGACACAACGGACAATGCACAAGTGAACAGATGAAGGGCTACAGGTTCGGGACACACATGGGGTAGACACAGGTGCACGTAATCTAGGAATCAAACATAAAACATTACACACGCAGACACACTAGGGGGAGACAAAGCGACGGCTCAGTAGTCAGGTGAGCCAGATCTTATTCCCCAGGACTGAGGTGGCTCTGATGTGACATTACCCCCCCTCCCAGGACCGGCTTCCCGGGAGAAGTGTGAACACGCTCTCTGTGTTACCAGAGGAAGTCGGGACCCACCGACCCGCTGGATTTGTCGGCGGGAGGGTCGGCCCGAAGGTCGTGGTGCTGGGCGGTCCGGCCATGTCTGGTGGAATTCTGTAATGAGCTCCCTACTTAGCACATCACGGGCCGGGACCCAGCTGCGCTCCTCCGGTCCGTTCCCCCCCCCAATCGACTAAATATTGCAGGGAACCTCCTCTCCCCTGGGAGTCTAAAAGTTTTTTGACTCTGAACGCGGGGGCGCCTGCTATTTCCACAGCCCTAGGGGAGCGAAGGCTCTGCGACGCCTTCGTCCAAGGGCCCCTGCACTACTGGCCTGAGAAGAGACACATGAAAGACAGGGTTAATACGCATATGAGTGGGAAGCTGAAACTTAAAAGAGACATGGTTGATGCGTGCTAATATGGGGAAGGGGCCAATGTATTTAGGGGATAGTTTGCGACACGGGAGGTTGAGGGAAAGGTCCTTTGTCGAGAGCCACACTCGATCGCCTACCTGGAGCGGAGGACTTTCCCTTCGCCGTCTATCAGCAAATTTTTTAAACCGGCGAACTGCTCGGGAGAATGTGGTGTGCGCATTCTCCCATACTTTTTCCACTCTTTTAAACCACTAATCCACCATGGGGATATCGGTGGGAGTGGCATCCTAGGGACAGAGCGGTGGTTGGTGCCCCAGCACACATTGAAACTAATGTGAAACTAAGCTGGTCGAGGAGTGTTTTAGTGAGTTTTGTGCATATTCCGCCCAGAATAAGCAGTCTGCCCACTCATGTTGTCGACTACTACAGTATGCGCGGAGGTACCCCCTGAGATCTTGGACAGTCCGCTCTGCCTGCCCGTTAGATTTGGGGTGATAACCGGACGTTAGGCTAACAGTGGTCCCCAACTTCTGGAAGAAAGCTTTCCAGACTCTCACGATAAATTGGGGACCACGATCTGAAACAATGTCCTCCGGAATACCGTAGTAACGAAACACTGAATCGAATAGGGTTTCTGCCACCTGGAGGGCGGTTGAAAGAGAGCTAAATGGGATAAATCGGCATCCCTTAGAGAAGCGATCTAAACGACCAACACAATTGTGTACCCTTTTGAAAACTACTGTTTTCACGGTTTCCCGCATGTTTGGCCACCAGAACTTTGGTTCTCAACACGTCGGGGTGCCCTGAAGAAAAGCTGGAATGTGCCTCTCGAAGTGACTCCGGGATGTAGGCGGACAACCCTGCGGTACGGGTTGGGACCACATAGCCTGGGTTATCTCCGAGTCGATGTCCCATAGCACCAGAGCCACGACAAGTGACAGAGGCAATATGGATTCAGGATCTGAATTCAGATCCGGTGTCGGAAAACAGCGGGATAGCGCATCCGCCTTTATATTCTTAGAACCGGGACGGTACGTGATTATAAAGTGGAAGCGCGTAAAAAAACAGCACCCATCGGGCTTGACGAAAGTTAAGTCTCTTTGCTTGTTGGAGGTACTCCAGATTCCTGTGATCTGTTAGCACCACAAAGGGGTATTTAGCTCCCTCCAACCAATGCCTCCACTCCTCTAACGCCGCTTTTACTGCTAGCAGTTCGCGATTCCCGATGTCTGTGACAGCACTGCTCCCAAGCCCACCTCTGACGCATTGACTAAAAAGAGCTTCTCGGGATCAGGTAGTTTTAGAATAGGCGCGGAGGTGAAAGCTTGTTTCAGGCGCTGGAAAGCCGTACGTGCTTCCAGCGAAAACGCGCGTAGTCGTTGTGGTTTTCCCCTTAACAACTCTGTGAGTGGTGCTGCCATCGTGCTAAAGCCCCTAATAAAGCACCTATAGAAATGAGCAAACCCAAGAAAGCTCTGTAGCATTTTCACTGATTTGGGTTCCAGCCATTGTTGCACCGCCGTTACCTTGACTGCATCCATTTTGACCCCCTGTGGCCCTATGCGATAGCCGAGGAATGCAATCTCACTCTTGTGGAATTCGCATTTTTCTGCTTTCGCATAGAGTCCGTGTTCGCGTAGTCGACGAAGGACGGCGGTTACATGACGGACGTGCTCGACATATGACCGCGAGTATATCAGAATATCATCTAAATACACTATAACAAAACGGTTTAACATATGCCGGAACACGTCATTCATGAACCCCTGAAACACCGCAGGTGCATTTACCAGTCCATAAGCCATTACATTATATTGATAATGACCTGATGTCGTGCTAAACGCAATCTTCCACTAATCACCTTTCCGAACACAAACGAGGTTATAGGCACTGCGGAGGTCGAGTTTAGAAAAAATGGAAGCGCCACAGAGCTGGTCGATAGCGGCCGGTACCAGGGGCAGTGGGTGCTTGTATTTTACTGTGATTGCATTGAGCCCTCAATAATCAATACACGGACATAGACCCCCGCCTTTTTTTTTCGATAAAAAAGAAACCTGCCGAACCTGACGGACAATGGATAAATGCGCGAGCAAGGCGGTGTTTTCCCCGGCAGGAGATCAATCGTGCAGTCCCACGGACGATGAGGGGAAGTCGTGCTGCTGCCCTAATGCTAAACACATCTTTAAAAGCTGTGTACTCCGATGGCACTACGGTGGATACCTGGGCGCCTGGGCTTTCAATCGTTGTTGTTTGGACCATTTACGTCGACGGTGTACAGAATTTAGCACATTTACGGGCCCAGGATATGATGTGTGAACCTGCCCAATCGATATTGGGATTGTGAGAACTGAGCCATGGTAAACCCAGCACGATATCTTGATCTAGCTATCATCAAGAATTTTCTAATTCCTCCGCATGACCGGGGAAATTTAACCAGAGGGGCATGGAAAGATGTTTAACAGGCGAGTACGCTAATGTTTTGCCATCTAGAGCCTTAATTGTGATTGGGTGCGGAAGCTTCGACACTGGAGCTTGCAGCAAAAAAAGGACAGAGGACGAGACAAAGTTTCCAGCCGACCCAGAATCTATTAGGGGAAAAACAGAGACAGAACGATTATTATACGATAAAGTTGCCTGTAAACAAAAATCATGGTGTGTGCATGGTGGAGTCTGTTGAGTTACTTTGAGTAATGGGCAGTTTCGGAGCTGATGTGACACACTAGGAGGAGATAAAGCGACGGCTCAGTAGTCAGGTGAGCCAGATCTTATTCCCCAGGACTGAGGTGGCTCTGATGTGACAGAAAACTCAAAGTATTTGTTCCACAGCCCAAAAAAGTAAAAAAAAATAAAAAGAATGAAACCAACAAATATTAAGTAAAAATTAAAAAAATTAACCTGCACTTTACCTTAAAAAAAAAGGAAAAATAAATCCTGACAGATAAGTGTTTCTGATTGTGCGTGCAGGCGCTGTGTATGTGTGTGTGTCTCAGTCTAAAGTAAGCTCCCCTCCCACCACTCTTTTTACCCACACACGCGCGTACACAACGGAAACACTGTTTTATCGGAAAAATAAACGAGAAACACTTGATTGAGCGACATACTACCGGAATCACTGCTGTAAAATAAAAATAAAGCAAATTACCCTGCACTTTATTTTTGAAAATAATTGTGACAGAGCAGTGTTTATGTGTAGAGCAAAGAGAAGGAGTGTGTGTCTGTCTGTGTGTCTGTGAAGGCGAAAGTAAGAGTGTGTGTGTTTGTGTGTGGCACGGTGTCCAATAACATGCACGCACACAGACACAAAGAGCAGACCAAGCCTTAAACAGTGAGAGAAAATGTTTTTTTAACCTCTCTAATGCTTGATTTTGCTTTTTATGCACGCTGTACACACAACAGACCCAAAATACAGTACTATGTACTAAGTACTATGTTCAACAGCACAGATGTTGATTATATCTCTAAGAGACGCGCACTAAGACCCAGCAGGGGAGACAATACCCATAATTTCGCAGCACAAGAAAGAGAAAAACCATTGGTTCAGTTGTGATCATGTGACGCTCGGAGTCAAAACAAAAAGCGCATGTGTGATACATGATACTTGGTACTTGTAAAGTTCATTTAGCGAAACACATGCAAACCACGTTACTCACAATCCAAGGTTTTACTGTATATACACTCACCTAAATGATTATTAGGAACACCTGTTCAATTTCTCATTAATGCAATTATCTAATCAACCAATCACATGGCAGTGGCTTTAATGCAATTAGAGGTGTGGTCCTGGTCAAGACAATCTCCTGAACTCCAAACTGAATGTCAGAATGGGAAATAAAGGTGATTTTAAGCGTGGCATGGTCGTTGGTGCCAGTATTGGTCTGAGTATTTCACAATCTGTTTAGTAACTGGGATTTTCATGAACAACCATTTCTAGGGTTTACAAAGAATAGGAAAAAACATTCAGTATGCAGCAGTCCTGTGGGCGAAAATGCTTTGTTGATGCTAGAGGTCAGAGGAGAATGGGCTGACTGATTCAAGCTGATTGAAAAGCAACTTTGACTTAAATAAACACTCGTTACAACAGAGGTAAGCAGCAAAGCATTTGTGAAGCCACAACACGCACAACCTTAAGGCAGATGTGCTATACAACAGAAGAAGACCCCACCGGGTACCAATCATCTCCACTACAAATAGGAAAAAGAGGCTACAATTTGCACGAGCTCGTGCCCTGATAAAAATGCATTAATCTCTTTGAACAGTTAGTATTGAGATGTGTCTGCTACTTAAGCTCTCTAAAGTCTTGCCTCTAATCTGAGGTGCTGTTAATTGGTCATTTTTTAGTTTCATTCTCGTCTGCGGCAGGGGTAGGTTTTGGTCTCGCCCTCCTGGGATGGCCTTCATGAGAGCCAATTTCATAATAGTGCTTGACGGATTTTGCAAATGCACTTGACAATACTGTTCTTTAAGTACGATTACAGAAAGGCTGACCTCTGGGTCTTAAAATAACAACTAACTGTTGTTTTTGTTGTTGTTATGTGATTACCTAATTCCATATGTGTTATTTTATAGTTTTGAAATGACCAGTATTGTTGTAGAATGTAAAAAAATAAATCACTAAACAAAAACAAAGAAATTTGCAAGTGACCCCAAACTTTTTAACCGTAGTGTGTATATATACAGTGTTACTCAAGGGGAATATCTATGACTGCCACGCACCTTGTCGCTGCAAACAGCAACAGCCAAAATAAATCAGTCGCAATTCAAAGTAATTTGTGAAATGACCACCAGGGGCGCAAAGGGACATTTTGCAAACGTCTGCCATTAATTTTAGACAGACTCTATGTTTCTATCTGTCTATTGTTATTGTTATTATTATAGAAAACAGCACAAACAACAGCTTAAGGGCTTGTAAAAACATTTTTATTTTAAACGGTAAAAATGTCAATTTTGGAATCCACAGGCGCTTAGTGGTCCAAACACAACGTAATAATCTTTGTATGTTAAAATGACTCGTGGCATGAATCTACACGGAGCACTTCAGTTTCAAATAATCATTTAATCACATGATAATAATAATCAAAAGTAAAATAATATTGTTCTTTTTGCTGTTTATGTCCACCATTTAATAATTATTTATTTATCAATAGTTAAAGCTGCTCACATCGCGCGCGCTTTTACTTTTTAAAAAAATGCAGTGTTTAATCAAGTATATGTCGCCTCTCTTTATAAAACGAAGCTGCTCGTGTCGGCTCATATCCGGGAGCATTTTGATCAAAGGGGAGATCAGAAGGGGAAAAGTAAAAGTGTGTACAAACAACATAGCACAATGCATGTGTGTGAATGGCCGAAATGTGGTTATGAATAAGGCTTTTAGTGAATGTAAAATGTTCGCGTTACCCAGCGACGCGTGCGTGCGCTCTTTCCCCTTGCTGAGTTTGGTCAGATGAAGTCAGATGAACGTGCGCGCCTATATGAGAGATTAATAAGAGATTTCTCTTTCCCAGAAATATAACAAACACACATTTATACGTCTTAAATAAGTGTTGTCTTTGCGGCGCTGTGCGAAACGCACGCCGATGTAAGCCATAGCGATGTTAGTCATAATATACAAATATGTTTTTGCTGTGTAGTGGACCGTGCGCGCACAACCTCTCGCCGACGAGCCTCTGAATACACCATTTTAACCGGGGTGGGAATAAGAAACACCACACTGGCAGAACTAGACTAATGATTATGAATGCGTCGGGGAAAACAGCAAGGAAACTGAATTTTTAATAATTTATTGATAAGTTGATGTCTTTTCGTTTCGGCTGTGAGTGGATGCGCTGTAGTAATCTAAAGGCTCACTTTGTTAACGTTTACTTTGCTTAAATTTGATCCTAATAAAATTTAATTTAATTTAAATTCTACATTTGTACTGTAATTTTAATACTGTGATTATGAATTTGTTTACCTACAACATTTCACTTGATTTTATCCGCTACTATGTGCAGCTCTAACAGAGCGCGGCTCATTAATCCATGAGAGAATGAACTGATGCCGGAGGCATCAGTCTATAGTTATATAGCGCCACTCAGCGGTAGAAGCCAGCAAACGCACAAACCCAAATGTCACCACCGTGAGGCGTGGCGGTAAATCCAGAATACCGCATGAGTAACATCTGTATACTGTAGACACTGTAAACAGTACGTAGTGTGCAAATTATGCAAGTAAAAGATAAGGTCTGCAACATATATGAGAAAAATAATCATGTGCAAATGATTATTCATGATTATTATTGTACAGATGATTAGTCAGAATTATTATTGTACTAATGATTGTGCCAAGTCTACAATAAATGTCCTAAGACCCGTGTCAGTAGTCAGAAACTGTTGTAAGACCATGATTGTACACTACTGTCAGCTACTTAGGAGTCTGATGGCAGTGGGGAAAAATGATCACTTTAGACTGAAAGTCCTGCATCTCACACTTTTGTATCTCTGGCCTGATGGGAAGAGGTAAGAACAACCTGTAGTCAGGATGGGTTGGGTCCTTTAGGATTGAGGCAGTTCTCCTGGGGACTCTGCGATGATAAATGCTCTGCAGGGATAGCAGCGAAGTCCTTGTGATATTTTCAGCATTTTTGCCACTGTGTCATGCCACAGGCATTTGTGGTCTATAACAGTAGTGGTCTGCCGTACCACATGGTGAGGCAGTTGGTCAGGATGCTCTCCATCGTGCAGCTGTAGAAGTTTGAGAGGACCTTAGTAGACATGCCAAACTTCCTTAGCCTCCTAAGAAAGTACAACTGCTGCTGAGCTCCCTTAACCAGCTTTGTGGTGTTAAGGGTCCAAGTGAGGTTGAGCTCCTGGACGAACAGTAGGTTGATGAAGTCCTTTCTCCTTCCTAATCTCAACTGTCAACTCTTTAGTTTTGTCCGTGAGGCAGAGGTTGTTATCCTCACACCATGTTATCAGACTGGCCACCTCCATCCTAAAGGCTGCTTCGTTCCCGCCAGTGATGCGTCCTACACAGTTGTAGGTGGAGAGGATAGGGCTGAGGACACATCACTGTGGGGTGCCTGTATTTGTGATGATGCTGGCTGGGGTCTGATTTCCAATCCTGAAAGACTGGGTCTGCCAATCAGAAAAATTATATAAACAAGGTTAAAAAATTTTATATTATAATTTTAAATGTTGAGGTACCACATGTTTTGCTACATCTAATAAATTTATGTATTTAGGACTTTATGATGCTCTGATAGGTTGATCATTTTATTTTGAATGTATAGTGTATGTGGATACATAAGAGGTTTTTAAAGCAAACTGGGACTTGTGATAATATTTCTTGTAAAAGAAGCAAAAACCCAAAATATAAAAAAAGCCTTTAAGCAAAACATTAAAGCCTTCTTCAATGGCTTCAATGTTTTGCCATTTACACTACTGCTCAAAACTTTGGGATCACTTAGTAAAACAATGCTGAAGACATCCAAAATATGCAATAATCTTATTTGAACAGTTAATTTTGAAATGTATCTGCTACTCATGATCTTCAAAGACTTCATAATCTTTAGGCCACACGCCCTTTGACAGACAGTTCATGGATCTAGGACATATCACAGCACAGCGACAGCACTCGTTAAAGTAGTAAATGACCTCCTATTGGCCTCTGATCAAGGTTTTGTAACATGGCTTGTATTACTCGACCTCAGTGCAGCTTTTAACACTATTAATCATAGTATTCTTCTTCACAGATTAGAAAATGTTGTAGGAATTAAGGGTTCAGCCTCCTCCTGGCTCAGATCCTATTTAACCGATCGGTATCAGTATGTAGACTTAAATGGTGATTATTCTGAATGTTCTCTGGAGATTGGTGTTCCACAGGGTTCAGTTTTAGGCCCACTGCTTTTTTCCCTTTACATGCTTCCTCTGGGCAACATAATCCGTCAGCATGGTATTAGTTTTCACTGTTATGCTGAAATGTGTGCAGGACATAAGAAATTGGATGCTAATTAACTTCCTTCTGCTTAATCCAGATAAGACAGAAGTTCTAGTCATAGGACTGCATACAGCTAGAAGTAAGATTCTAGATCACTCTGTAACTTTGGATGGCCTTTCTGTTCCATCAAGTGCAACAGTAAAAGACCCCGGTGTAATTATAGACTTCAGCCTTTCATTTGAAGCTCATGTAAATAATATTACCAGGATAGCATTTTTTTACCTCAGAAATATTGCCAACATAAGAAATATATTGTCGCTAAACGATGTAGAAAAACTAGTCCATGCTTTTATCACCTCTAGGTTGGACTATTGTAATGCACTACTGTCTGGTTGTTCAACTAAGTGCATAAACAAGCTTTAGCTAGTCCAGAATGCAGCAGCGAGAGTCCTCACTAGAACCAGAAAACACCAGCACATTACACCTATCTTATCTTCACTTCATTGGCTCCCTGTAAAATTTCGCATTGACTTTAAAAAACTACTCTTGACATATAAAGATATAACTCAGAGTCATGCCACCTGCAGAAGTTCTCTGACGACTCTGTGGTTGTGGTTGTTGGGTGTGTAAAGGAGGGTGACACCTCTGAGTACCAGTCTGTGGTGGATGACTTCGTTTCCTGGTTCCTTCTTCGAAGGCTCAGGTCTTTTAACGTCTGTAACACCATTCTGCGGATGTTCTATGAAACCGTTGTGGCGAGTGTCATTTTTTATGCTGTGGTCTGTTGGGGTGGTAACATTAGGGTGTCTGATAAGAACAAACTGGACAAGTCAATTAAAAAGGCCGGATCGGTGCTAGGCATGGAGCTTGACTCTGTGGATGTAGTAGCAAAGAGGGGGATTCTATCCAAAGTACAATCCATTTTGAACAATCCTTCTCACCTGCTACATAGTGTCTTTGCTGAACAGAGGAGCTGTTTCAGCCAGAGACTGATTACTATCAAGTGTTCCACAGAGCGCCACAGAAGATCCTTTCTCCCAACAGCCATAAAAATTTACAACTCCTCCCTGTAACTCATACACACATGTACGTGGATTTTTCACTAACTGTTACACAACAGGACATTATCACATACCATATTAAAAATACAACTACTGCAATACTACTTCCCGAGAAAATATGTAATACAAGATCACACACAATAATACAATATTACATAAACAATACTAGATTACTGTGCAATACTTACAAGTGGCCCTGAGTCATATTCTTATGGTACTTACTGTTTTAAGACTTTTTTTTTTTTTTTAAGATTATTATTATTATTATTTATTACCTTTATTCTTTATTACCTTTCTTAGTTAACAACTGTGAGCACCTGTAACCGAGCATAAGCAATTTCCCTCTGGGATTAATAAAGTTATTTGAATCTTGAATCTTGAATAAAGCATTAAATGGTCTCGCACGGCAGTATCTGAGTGAACTGCTAGTGTCTTACGATCCGCCACTCCTACTTTGATCAAAGGATGCAGGCTGCTTATCAGTACCGCATATTATTATATTTGCTAGGGGCAAAGCTTTTTCTTTTTTTTTTAAAAATGTATTTATTTAATCAAGCATTTTTATAAATAGATTTGCCTTAGGTAAAGGAGCAGATCTGGGGGACTCATAGACGTAGAGTATTATGGTGAACTCGTATGTTTAGATGCTGTCCTCCCCACTCTTATTGATAACTCAGGTTTGTTGACAGTGAGGTGATGTGTTTTCTTTTAGTTATGCTGTCATAGTAAGTCCTGCCGGAGTCTCTGCTTGCACTCTACAGTAAATATACATTTACATAATACATTATATGACTGTGACCAGACCTAACTGTTATCTTTTCTCTTTTGCTCTCTCTCCTGCTCTTTCTCTTGCCTCTCTCCCCGTCTCTCTCCTTCCTTCTCTCTGTCGAGCTACGCATGTTGTTCCTGAGCTGCCAGTGATCCAGACTCCATCTGCCCTCCGGACCTGTCTGACCTATCCTGGTGCCCCGCTTCTGGTTGGAGATCCCATCACATGGATGCCCCGTGTGTCTCCTTGGGATGCGTCTCGTGCCTGGGGATGGTTCTCTCTACCTAGAAGACAGTTCTGGCCTCGACTGGTGTTGGCAGCTGTTTCTCTGAGGACTTGACTGTTCGATAATTCAGGACTGGAACTTTATACAAGTCTACCTGAGTTTTCAATAACTAACTGGACTCCATATTAACATCAATTAACATCTACTGTTATTCTGAACTGCCTGCCAACTAACACACAGTATGAATGCAGATCAATTCCTGCTCTCTGTTTCACCCAAATGAGGATGGGTTCCCTGTTGAGTCTAGTTCCTTTCAAGGTTTCTTCCTACTACCATCTCAGGGAGTTTTTCCTTGCCACTGTCGCCCTCGGCTTGCTCACCAGGGACTATCTGACCATTTTGATTCATACACATTCAAATTACATACAAACTTAAATAATTCTTTTGATTGTGTAAAGCTGCTTTGGGACAATGCCAATTGTTAAAAGCGCTATACAAATAAAATTGAATTGAATTCATAATCTGAGGTACTGTTAAATGTTATATATAATATTTTTGAAATCCCCAGTATTGTTGGTATTATTGTTGTAGTATGCAAAAAATAAATTATTAAACAAAAATTAAGAAATTTGCAGTGATCCCAAATTTTTGAACAGGAGTATACAAACATAACTGAAAGATTATGTTCTCACTTTACTGTTTCTATCAGATTACAGACTAAGCCTGGTTAAGATGTCTTACCACTTATAAAAATATTTCGTTTCAGTACTAGGGTTTTTGCCGTGTTTTACATCAGTTATCCCTCAGGATTTAAAATTTAGTCGTGATCAGACCTATTATTATTATTATTAGACTTATACCGCAGTCAAGAAAGTAAGGACATAATTGTTTTGGGTAGCATTTAAATAAAATAGATTCCTTATAATTGTTTATCACTTTATATCAGCATGTCTAAAAACTGCATGCCCGGACACAACAGCAGTTTTACAGGTTTTAGTTGCAGTTACTACTCACTATTTTTTCCTCTGCTACTTTCCACCTATGTTTTTTTTTATTTAAAGTCTTATTCAGAAACAAACCACAATCCAGCGATTGAAGTAAAATTTAAGTGCCATCTACATAAAAAGCAATAATTACATGAACAAGCAAATTACCACAATAACAACAACATAAACATGTAAAAACCCAGGCTTTATAATATAAGAAAAATAATGTAATAGTAATATAATATTCCTTGGTACTCTTCTTCTTTCACTACTACTACTACTTCTACTACTACTACTACTACTAATAATAATAATAATAATAATAATAATAATATCTGTACTAATATCTGTAACTAATATATGTAAAAATATCTGTAGCTATAGAATTCTTATTTAATACAAAATGTAACATTAAATTTAAGATAGCCGTTAAAATGCACAGCTGACTCACGTTTGTGCTTGCGTGCGGGTGTGTTGTGTAACTGGGCAGAAGGAGGTGAATAAGCACCATGTGGTGTGGGATAAGAAACAAACACCAAACTATTCCGTTTTTAATGTGTGAGTGCGTGTAAAACTTTTCAGTTGGATTGACTGATGAATTGCAACCATGTAAAATTTGTTATACACTGCCTGGCCAAAAAGAAAATGAAATTTTCGAAGAAAATAAAACAACAAATGACCAGAGATCACTACAATGCTAAAAGAAGTTGCATCATAAACAATTTACAGTGGAAATCACAGCTATGTTTAATTGTGAAAGTAAGAGCTTTCCACAATGCACAGTGAGATGACAACATAAAGAAATGTGACTGAACAGCTGTATGGCCATAAGAAAACCATAGTTAATGGTTAGTGAGGCTGTAATTTTTTTATTTATATTTTTATATTATACATTATTTTTTGTCGATTCTTCTGTGCAAAATCGTCTCTTTAGAACTGTTCTTGGCTTGCAAACAATCTCACAATAACTTGGGTCAGGATACACCATTTCATTTATCCTTTTCTGGAGAAAGAAGGCCACAAGGCTGCATTTAAAGGAGTCTTCTAGATGTACAGCCTTCAGAGGATCTAGCCCAAGAATTGAGACACACCCTGTTAGTGGACTTTTGTTCAGAGAATGAAGCTGACTCTTAAAGCCATCTTAAAAACCCAAGAACATTTCTGAGGATTTTATGACCTTTAAAGGATGAGTGGGGTACTCCACTCCAAATCCAAGCGTCTCTGTGTTATTCCATTTTTGCTTGAAAGGGCCAGTGTTTAAACTATATGGCATAGTCATAAGCTGAATGAAAACCCTGGTGAATTTTTAACAGCTTGCTCCCCGCCTCTCTGCTGTGACAAGAGAAATTAAACACACTCCTTATGTCCTTGGAGAAGACCTTAAAGTTGGAGCAGCAGGGGTCATGGGTCTCCAAGAGCATGTGAGCAGCTCTTCCACGTTACACGCACTTCCACGCTCTGAGGAGAAGATGAAGGCCTGTAGCTTAAAAATCATTGACACCTTTCCCAAAAAGCATTGAACAAGAAAAAAGCGATATGTACTTCTAGCCCCTGGGTTATAAATTGGAAACTAAATTTGCTTGCGGGTGAGAGCCATACAGTTTTTTTTTTTTCTTTTGTTGTTAAAATGCATTGCTAAAGACATTTTTGATGTTGGCTATATATTGGGCGATTTTGCATGGGCTGATGGATGTTGAACTATGTGTGGGTTATATATACTCTCCTGAAATGTTATCAGGAATACATTGGCAGTACTAGGTTTGACCCCTTTTGCCTTCAGAACTACATTACAAGGTCCTGGAAACATTCCATAGGGATTTTGGTCCAAATTGACATGGTGGCATCACATAGTTGCTACAAATTTGTCAGCTGCACATCCATGAGGGTAATCTCCCGTTCCACCACTTCCAACAGTTGGTTTATTGGATTGAAATCTGGTGGATTTGGTACCATAAACTCATCGTTATGTTCGAAAAATAATTTTAGCTTTGTGGCATGGCACTCCATTGTGGGTCATAAAAGGATGAACATGGTCAGCAACAATATTCAGGTTCTCTGTGCCATTTAAATGATGCTCAAGTAATACTAAGAAGCACAAAGTCTGTCAATAAAATATGCCAACAACATAACACCATCACCAGAAGCCTGAACATTTGATACAAGGAAAGATCAATCCATGCTTTCGTGTTGTTGACACCAAATTCGTACCTTACCATTTAAATATTGCTAAAGAAATCAAGACTAACTAGACCTGGCAACAGTTCTATAGCATGAACTATAGCATACATTTCCTGTTTTTAGCTGACAGGAGTGGCACTAGTGTGGTCTTTTGCTGCAGCAGTTTCAAAAAAACTAAAAAACAGTACATCTGGTGTTATATGCTCAAATCAAAAGGTTAAGTAAAGGCAGTGTTATTAACAGTTGTATGTTGGATTTAATAATCTACTTTAAAAAAAAATTGCATTAATAAGAGTTCTGCCTTACTGAAAGACAGGCAGACATGTATGTGTGCTTCAACCTAAAATAATAATATCTTTGATTACATTGAAGCTCATTTTTAGCTTTAAACTTTTAACTATTTCTACAAACTCTTTTCCTGTCAACTACTAATGCTGGTATAGTGTAATATTGGTGACAATATTGGTTGAAGAGCAGGAATTGATCTTTGATCGTAATGTAAATGATCTTAGCAATCTAAAAATTTTGATAGATAGATACTGTAGATAGATAGATAGATAGATAGATAGATGGATATAGAATTGCTGTATTTTTCTAGACATCATTAGCTGTCAGCTGGTGTGTGTGTGTGTGTGTGTGTGTGTGTGTGTTGAGAACACCATGATCCATGTCAGGTGTGAAACATGTTTTCTGTGGGCTGAGGTTTGAAGACTCCGTCTTTGTCAGCATACCATGACCACATTATTTCCAAGAGAGAAGCTCCTTATACTAAGGTCACAACACTACAACACTAAGTTTAGCCTCATAAAATGTTCTACACTGCATATGTCATTATTAAGTCTTACACAACATTCTATAAATCAGGATTTTTATTGGTCACCAAAAGCAAATAAATTTTCTATAATAGCTGCTCTGACAATAGTGCAGTTTAAACACTCTTGTGGAAACTCCATATAATCAAAACATTATAAAAAAAAAGTTGTTAATATGATAAAGTGTTCAGTTAAATGACCCTGATCTAACTATATTTAACTATTAATGCCATGTAACAGTCAGAAGTAAATCTGTAACTTTGAGCCAGTACAGAGGAGTCATATCCTGTTATGGGAAAGTAATTAACTTTGTGGTGGTAACAACTAACTTCATGACATCAACTTAGTTCAATTAGTAGCCTATTTTACTCCAACAACAAAACACATCATGTTTGTTAGTCCAGACAAACAAAAATAGCAGAAATCAGAAAATAAACTATTTATATTTTTGTTAAAATCTAAGCTTTACATAACAAAATATTGACAACTACTAATAATAAAAAATAAAAATAGCAACTAAATATATTTTTAAAAATCATCGTAGGTCCTTGAATATGGATAAAAAAAAATGAGTGGAAATAAGATTTCACTGAAGAGTAAATGTGTCATATAGAAAAGCCCATTAGTGCACAGCAAGATGCCGCCTACACCACTGACTCAGCCTGGTCTTATCCCCTGCTGGAACACTGGTTTAAAAAAAATATATGCATGACTCAGAAAAAAACAAAAAAAGTTTAAGGACTTTATACTATTAACTGGATACACGTTGTATTGCTGATGTCAGGAGTTATGCAATGCATGTGTAATTAAAACATGAATTAGGTAAAAAAAAAATATTTTGTGATTAGGTTCTCTTAACTGGTTTCCAGTATTGCTCCAAGATAATTACGTCTAAATCGTAATATTTTTTAATCTAATTAAATCTAATTAATTTACTACCTGCTCTGTGACTCCTTTACCAACAGGTTGCTGCAGACACCGGGTGTGGATCTCCGACAAGCGGTCAAGCTGCGCATGTGAATGAGTTTGCAGATTATATGCCCAGCGGAGAAATTTCCAGGGCTGCTTGTGTGCTAGAAAGTCCACAGTGGACTAGGCTCTCCGGTTTTAAGAGTCAGTAGTCCTCAATGTTGTCCACGGGAAGACTGAAGTAGGATCTTTGGGCCTCCTTAATAAAAAGTAGGGAGGCCAGCTTGGCTCAGCTCTGCTTGGCCATCCCTACTGCTCCGCTGTCCTCTTGTAGGTATACACGTCAAGATGGAAGTTAGCTTTTTGAGTTGGTGATGGGGTTGCGAGGGTCGGGGAGAAGCATGTCTCATCCTCTGCACTGCTAGATCTGGGTAGATTTTGTGGTCACAGTTTGCCTTGCAAACTATTGTAACTATTTTTGGCCAGACAGTGTAATTTCAAGTGATTATACGTTAAGGGTCCTACACATCCCATTTTTCATTAAATGTTAATATGATCTTTAGGGTCCTAATGAAAAGTTTGTATTATACGTTAATTAAAAATTCAAAAGGATTGTGTAAGAAAACACTACTAGCTAAAATTACACTACAGATACTAAAACTAGCTCTGTTCTCAGCAACCTGTTTCAGTACATGCTAATTTAAATGCTCATGACCTCTGCTGAGCCCGCCCCCCCCCAGTTCTGTGGGGCGTGTCTTCACAACACACGTGGGGTATAGCCATGGAAGTGTAGTCCAGTGCGGGCAATGCTTTGGACTGCATTACCCACAAAGCATTGACCACAACGCAGTGCTTTGTGGGTAATGCAGTCCAAACTGGAAAACGCTGAAATATGGAGCCTGAGCCTGTTTTCTTCAGTCGTTTTTGGTTTGATTTAAGTACGGAACCTACGCAGGAGTTTGTAATATCGCCTGACAATGCAGAAATTAAAAGAATGGACATGCATCGACTCGATTTGTCTTTCTCATCACTGCATGGGCATGAATTAACGGGCTGTTGCGCTGCCGCGAGCAAAAACAACATAAAGCGGAGAAGCTTACTGAGAGAGATACGGACGCGATGTGTTTACTGATGTGTTTACATGACTTCTTAATCTTCGACAGACATCGTTATAAACCATCTAACGTAACAAAGGTAAGCATAATATAGTTTTCCGACTACCCACACAGTTTGCAACTAGACAACACCTTAATGCAATGTTTATTATAAACGGGCGATTAGGAATTATATAGAGACGGATGTACATAGAGAAGAAGCCGTAACCATGTTCTATGAGAGTATAAGTTAACTTACACTCCGCATTCATCGTGATTATTAGAAAAGGCTATCTGCAAAGAGTCATAGTAAAAGGAATTACACTCACCGAGCTTGGTGAAGATGAAGCAGGAACACGAAGCGTTAGTACAGATCCATTTTTTAGGAGCAGCCTTCTAGTAAAACCTGCTTTATATTGACCCGCGTTTATAAAGCAGTCTGGTGAAGAATGATTAGTGCAAACATGAACGCATTTAGGTAAATCGGCGGGAACGTTAGCTTTAAAAACTAAATTCAGCCACTGCGTCCTCAGTGACTCATATACCTAACCCTAGGTAAGTACCCTAGGTCACTAACCCTAACCCTAACCCTAACCCTAGGTAGTGAATGATGACTGCTGTGTTTGCTATTACACCCAACAACTGTACACAACACTCGCTTAGGCGCCATTTTGCTCCAGCGGCGAAAAACAATGGCTGACAGCTTCTTCTCACTCGGGGCAGGTCTTTGCTAAAACACCAGTGTCAATCAACTAGTGTAGGAGCGGCCTCTTGTGGTGTGGCGTCACATCGACCATTTGCGATTGGCCTGATTTCAGAAGGGGCATGTTATTGTAATAAACGAAAAGCAAACCACTGGGCGGCTCTTTATTATCATATAGTGGTTGTGTACGCATTCTCCTAACACACAGTTCAGTCCAAACAGCTTAAAAAAGTGCATGTAGGCCTGTATGACCCCTTTAAGGAATATAATATCATATTTATGTCAAAAGATCCCCTTAAATCCTAAGCACTGGTAAGTAATGTAAATTGTTTCCATAATGGCTTCACAGGATTTAACGAACATGGTTGGTTCTTTCTCACTATTTTTAAAAAAGCAATCATTATTAGAATCATTAATCTTTATTATTATTATTATTATTAATATGCAATCATTTGTCAGATGTAATTTTAGCACAGTAAAATTATTTTTCACCATCAGCAGAATAATAATAATTATTATTATTATAATAATATATTATTATCTGTAGTGTAGTTTTAGCTAGAATAATAATAATTATTATTATTATAATAATAATAATTATTATTATTATAATAATAATAATTATTATTATTATAATAATAATAATAATTATTATTATTCTGGCGGGGATCCAAGATGGCGGCGCAGCAGTAGCACGCAGCGGCCGCTCCGGAGCCAAAATAATGCTACGTTGTTTACGTTGTTTACGTTTTGTGTGTAACGCGATTATTTTACTCTGTGTATGGATACCGTCGCGACTGGTGTCCGTACATACAACAGCCAGACACTTTTGTTGTTGTTTTGCAATAGGAGGGGAAAACACGCTGGATCTTGTTTACACAAACATCCCTGGCGCATATCGGGCAGAGCCCCGTCCCCACCTCGGCTACTCAGACCACATCTCTGTTATGCTAATTCCAGCATACAGACCACTCATCAGGCGCTCAAAACCGGTTCTGAAGCAGGTGAAAACCTGGCCAGCAGGAGCCATCTCTGCTCTTCAGGACTGTTTCGAGAGCACTGACTGGAACATGTTTAGGGAGGCTACATCTCACGGCGACTTCACTGACTTGGAGGAGTACACGTCATCAGTGACCAGCTACATCAACAAGTGCACCGATGACGTCACTGTCTCCAAGAACATCATCTCACATTCCAATCAGAAACCGTGGATTACTGTGGAGGTGCATGCACTTCTGAGGGCCTTCAGAGCGGGAGACAAGGTGGCCCTTAGAAGAGCAAGGGCCAAACTTTCTTGGGCCATCAGAGAGGCGAAGCACGCACACGCCGAGAGAATCCACAACCACTTCATAGACAGCGGCGACACACGGCGCATGTGGCAGGGCTTACAAGCCATCACAAACTACAGGACGACATCACCTGCCTGTGACGGTGACGGCTCCCTCCCAGATGCGCTGAACAACTTCTACGCTCGGTTCGACAGGCAGAACGACGTGGCGGCGAGGAAGACCACCCCTTCTCCGAACGACCAGGTGCCCAAGCAGCGTCGTCGTTCCCACGTGCTTCAAAGCCACCACCTTCGTCCCCGTGCCCAAGAAGTCTACTGTGTCCTGTCTCAATGACTACCGTCCCGTTGCACTTACACCCACCATCATAAAGTGCTTCGAGATGCGTCATGAGACACATCAAGACCCTGCTGCCCCCCTCACTGGACCCACTGCAATTTGCGTACCGTCCTAACCGCTTAACGGACGATGCCATCTCCACTACACTCCATCTTGCCCTCACACACTTGTACATGAGGGACACATATATTCGAATGCTGTAAGTAGATTTCAGCTCAGCATTCAACACTATCATCCCCAACAACTGATCGGGAAGCTGAGCCTGTTGGGGCTGAACACCTCCCTCTGCAACTGGATCCTAGACTTTCTGATCATAAGGCCTCAGTCAGTTCGGATCGGGAACTGCACCTCCAGCACCACCACACTGAGCACTGGGGCCCCACAAGGCTGTGTGCTCAGTCTCCTGCTGTTCACACTGCTGACTCACGACTGTGTAGCAACACACAGTTCGAATCACATCATTAAGTTCGCTGATGACATGACCGTGGTGGGTCTCATTAGCAAGAACGACGAGTCAGGAAACAGAGAGGAGACTAACGGACTGGTGTAACAACAACAACAACCTGTCTCTGAATGTTGAAAAGACAAAGGAGATGGTTGTTGACTTCAGGAGGACACGAGGCGACGATTCTCCGCTGAGCATCAACGGCTCCTCTGTGGAGATTGTCGAAAACACCAAATTCCTGGGTGTCCACCTGGAGAAGGACCTCAACTGGTCCCTCAACACCAGCTCCCTGCACAAGAAAGCCCAACAGCGTCTCTTCTTTCTGAGAAGTCTGAGAAAGGCCCAGCTTCCACCACCGATCCTGACCACCTTCTATAGAGGGACTATCGAGAGCATCTTGAGTGGCTGCATCACTGTCTGGTTTGGGAATTGTGACATATCGGACTGCAAAACCCTACAGCGGATAGTGAGGACAGCGGAAAAGATCATCAGTGTCTCTCTTCCCTCTATTGAAGACATCTACACCACACGCTGCATCCGCAAAGCCACCAGCATTGTGGCTGATCGGACACACCCTTCTCACAAACACTTCACACTCCTGCCATCTGGAAAAAGGTACCGAAGCATTCGGGCACACACATCCAGACTGTGCAACAGCCTTTTTTCACAAGCCATCCGTCTTCTCAACAAAAAGGGACTGAACTGATAAACACACACACACACACACACACACACACACACACATTATCACTCAGCTTAACTCAACTACATCAATACATCAAAACTTTGAGACTGGACTGACAAATCAACACAAGCGCAGACACACTGACCTACACCACCAAACTATTGTACACACAAATCTGTAAATGCCTCACTGTTTATCTCTTTCTTGCACAATAATCATTACTTTTTGCACTAATTCCTCAATTCTTGCTGCTATGTTTACTACCTCAACACCATATTTTTATGTTCTGATATGTCGTTGTCGCACTGTCACATTTGCACGTGCACTTTATGTTGTCTGTTGTCTGTAAAACCTGTAGATAGTCTTCCTTAGTTAGTTAGTTTTTGTTAATTTATGTTGTAATTTATGTTAGGACTATCTGTCTCTGCTAGCCAGCTAACTAGACCTCTTAGTTAGCTAGTTTAGCTTCTCTGTTAATTTATGTTGTAAGTTTATGTTGCATATAGCACCTTGGTCCTGGAGGAACGTTGTTTCGTTTCACTGTGTACTAACTGTATATGGTTGAAGTGACAATAAAGCCTACTTGAACTTGAACTTAAATAATAATAATAATAATAATAATAATAATAATTGTATGTGCACGTTATTTACAAGTTCTGACGTGTGTCTTTTGTTACACAGTGTCACTGACGACTCCAGATGTTTTGTTGATTTCTTTGTCTTTTGTTTATTTTCAAAATCAAAGTACAACGGCTGTTACAGTTTCTTGCATAAATTCACTGTAGTCACGACAAGTCATTTACTGTGTTCTGTAGCTTCGGTAAATTACAGTTACAACAACTTACTTTACTGTATCCTTTAGCTTACAGTATCACAATATCACGGTATCATGGTCAAAAGCTTGTGTGCTCCACACCTTTCTGTATCCTTCCGTGTCTTAACAACGACTAACAACTAACGTGCGTGATAGACATCCAACTACATAACTGTGAGATGATGTCACAGAGCAACTCATGAAATGATGTCACAATACAAATTATGAGTATGATACTTAGTGCTTAATGCTTAACTAATAGACTGAAATGAAATAAACACAACAACAAATCACAAGAATGAAATATGGCCCTTCCATTTCCAGCCCCTAATTGACAGGCAGGAAGACTGACAATGACACACATTTTTTGTTTGGTTGTTTTTTTTTTTTTTGTTTACAATTGGGCCACAACATTTACTATTAGGTTAAAATTTGAATTAACTTTCTTAACACTTTGAACATTTGTTAACGGTTTAACTTAAGGTATTTATATCGTTGCTTACCAAATGAAAGGAACATAACTACTTTATAAGGTAATTAACAGTCCATTTCACATATGAGGCACAGCTTATCGATGGGTCTTTCCAGGGTACTGGTTTTAATTTTGACCAGCACACGTCTCACAAGTCCTTTTTTATCAGGGAACACTTTCGTGATCCGTCTGACGACCCATGAGTTTCTTGGAGAGGACTCGTCAATTATTAGAACTACGTCTCCGATCGTGAGTTTTTTTTTTTTTACTTGAGACCATTTTTGGCGCTCCTGAAGCAAGGGCAAGTATTAGTTACTTGCAGACACATCGAGGGAGAGGACGCTGGCGTGGTTTGTTCGCCGCTTCTCCTTCTCCTCTCCTTTTTCCCCATTCTTTTCTTTAGAGTTTTTAATCAACTTTCTGACATTTTTACAACATTGGCTGTATTTTATTCATTTTTTGTGGATTTTGTGTGGATTTGGACTCGTGGATTTGGACTTGCCTGCGACTGTCTGTGCACCCCGTTCTGCCGAGTCGCCGAGTTTTACAGTTTTAATGGCTGAAGTGACGTAGATCGCATTTTGAGTTGGATTCTTCTCTGTGCAATACTTCTATGGTCAGTATCAAACTGCAGAATTAACTTTCCTTGTTCAGCACGATGTTGAAATATTCCGTCGACCAGCTGATGAAGTTAAACAATTTCACCGTTCCAACATCCATAGCACTTATTAAACAACTTGGACTACTTCGTCGCCCCCGTTATATCCACAGAGGCTCTGGTAGAAAGTTCGTTTTTTCCCGGACTGGTTGCACCATTCCGTCCTTCTGGACTGCCGTACCCTCTGTCGCGTCTCAACCGCGTCATCAGAGCACCGTCGCTCCTTGCACAATAAGCGTTGGAGTTCCCATAGCAACACCAATCAGGATGCACAACAGAAATTGCGGTGTGGATTTCAACTTACTTCGGCCGATACAGAGTTTCTCTGCTTCCCCCAATATCAAAATTGAGCTGTTTAATGTACAATCTCTAGCAAACAAAGCATGTTTTATTCATAATCATATATTGGACAAGTGTTTGGACCTGATGTGTCTTACAGAAATCTGGCAACAACCTGATGTTTTCTCTGTTTTAAATGAGTCATGTCCTTCTGGCTATACCTACATTCAGAAAGCCCACAGCACTGGTCGTGGGGGTGGCTTGGCTGTCATCCATCACAAAGACTTGGACTTGTCTCCTCTGCTGTTGCCTGAGTTGCATTCTTTTGAATATTTGGCTTTTAAATGTAAACCCCCCCTCCAACTGACCATACTTCTCATCTACCGTCCACCAAAACCAAATTCATCACTTATTACTGAGATGTCTGATCTTCTCTCAACATTCTGTACTACCTCTGCTAATATTATGGTTCTTGGAGATATGAACATCCATGTGGATTCTCCCTCTTGCCGCTATGCAGACGAATTACTTCAATTATTGGATTGTTTTAATCTTCGCCAACTTGTTGATTGCCCCACGCACACCAGAGGGCATACTCTTGACCTGGTAATTACTGACTGTGCTCCTGTTCACAAGCTCTTTGCTTACGACTTGGGTGTGTCTGATCATAAGGCCATCTCAATGCATTAACAATTTAAATCTTGCACAAAACCCAAACGACAAATCTGCTTCAGAAACTGGAAAAGTATCAATCTAGAAACTATGAAAACTGATTTACAGCATTGTTTAAATGCAGATGTTTCATCATTAAATGATGCAGTGGACACTTATAACACAACCTTGCGCAGGATTCTGGATCTTCATGCCCCTGTCAAAACCAGAAATGTGACGTTTTCTCGATCAGCCCCCTGGTTCACCTGTGAGCTACGGAAAATGAAAGCAGCTGGACGTGCGTTGGAGCGTCAATATAAGGCTTCAGGTCTCACTGTTCATAAATTAGCTTACCGTGAGCATCAGAAGGCTTACTCGAAATCTCTTAGAGAAGCACGGTCTCAGTTTTATTCTAATGCCATCAAAAGCAGTCCTGGAAATTCGAAGCATTTGTTTTCTATCAATTACCTTCTCAAACCACAAACCCCACTACATATAGAAGCTACTGAAGAACACTGTAATAATTTTATGACCTTTTTTAAAACTAAAATTGACTCTATGCGTGCTGTCACTCCTGGCCCTGTTGTTCCACCTGCATTGACAAACTGTTCACAGTTTGAGTTCTGCAGGTCTCTAAACTACTTTCCAGACATTTCCCAGCAAGAGGTTGAAGACATTATCAGGAGGATGAAACCCTCCACCTGTGCTCTTGACCCCTTTCCCACAACCCTGGTGAAATCAAACATTTCTGCCATAAGCTCATTGATCACCATGGTAATCAATCTTTCCCTCCAGGATGGCTACATTCCACATGCTCTAAAAACTTCAATAATTAAACCTATCCTCAAAAAACCCACACTGGATCCAGATGTTTTGGCAAATTACAGGCCTATTTCTAATATTCCATTTCTCTCCAAAGTGTTGGAAAAGGTTGTTGCTGCTCATCTTCAGGACCATCTTAAAAACAATAACCTGTTTGAAAAATTTCAGTCTGGTTTCCGCTCCGCTCACAGCACAGAAACAGCGCTGGTCAGAGTTACTAATGATCTGCTGATGGCTGCTGATGCCGGCTCACCTTCTCTCC
This sequence comes from Clarias gariepinus, assembly GCF_024256425.1. Lineage (NCBI taxonomy): Eukaryota > Metazoa > Chordata > Actinopteri > Siluriformes > Clariidae > Clarias > Clarias gariepinus. Next base: position 22,752,716 of record NC_071117.1, read on the forward strand.
TTGTTCTTCTTGATTTGTCTGCAGCATTTGACACTGTCGACCATGGCATACTTTTAAATCGTTTATGTCATACCATAGGTCTTGCTGATACTGCTCTTTCCTGGTTCAAATCATACCTTACAGACAGAACAGAATGTGTTTCCATCGGAAGTGCAAAATCTTGGGAACACAAGGTGTCTTGTGGAGTGCCTCAGGGTTCTGTACTCGGACCTCTTCTTTTCATTCTGTATATGCTTCCCCTTGGTGGTGTTATAAATCGTTATGGACTATCATTTCATTGCTACGCTGATGATACACAACTTTATATGAAAACAGATAAGCATAACTCTATGTTATCAACACCATCCCACAAATTGTTATTGACTGACTGTCTCGAAGAGATCAGGTCATGGATGCAGCAAAACTTTCTTCAGCTAAACAGCTCCAAAACTGAAGCAATTTTGATTGGCTCCCCCCATCAGATCCGGTCATCCTCCATAACAAACATAACTATCTCTGGACATGACATCCCCCTCTCTTCATTGGTCACCAACCTTGGAATGCGGTTCGATCCTCAATTAACTTTTGATAATCATATTAAATATCTCTGCAAGACCTCCTTTTATCATCTCAGGAATATTGCCAGACTCCGTTCCACTCTGACCCAGCCTGATGCAGAGAAGCTAATTCATGCTTTTGTCTCCACCAGATTGGATTATTGTAATGCACTATTTGTTGGGATCCCTAACAGGAATCTTCAGAGACTGCAATACATTCAGAACTGTGCTGCTAGGATCTTAATGAAGGTACGGAAATACGATCATATCACCCCCATACTTTACAAACTCGACTGGCTCCCCATCTCAGCGAGGATCGAATACAAGGTCTGCCTCCTCACTCATCAGTGCATTTATGGAAATGCTCCTACATACTTGAAGGAGTTGCTCATCCCACAAACCTCAACACGATCTCTCCGCTCTACGAACTCTAACTGTCTTCTCCCACCCAGGACTAAGCTCTGTACCATGGGGGATCGGGCCTTTTGTTCTGCTGCCCCCCGCCTATGGAATGCCCTCCCCGACCATCTGAGGGCACCCCAGGCTACTGAACACTTTAAAAAAGAACTTAAAACATTCCTTTTTAGCAGGACATATTGTTGACCTCAGTAGCTGCTCTTTATCTTTTATAATTGTGTTTTTATGATATAAGTTTTATGTTAGGTTCGTAGTTTTTTTCATTAGCTTTACTGTCATGATTTATTTATTATTTTATTTTAGTTTGTTAGCTTTTAATCTTCTTGTTATATTTTTATACTTTTATGAAAATGCTTACTTTGTGGCACTTTGAGATTGTCTTAAATGTGAAGTGCGATACAAATAAAATATATTATTATTATTATTATTATTATTATTTCCAGTTGACCTTTCAACATTTTGTCGTTGTTTACAGCAACCACTGCCGCTGTCAATTCCATTCGGGGGATAGTACAGGTCCTTCTCAAAAAATTAGCATATTGTGATAAAGTTCATTATTTTCTGTAATGTACTGATAAACATTAGACTTTAGATTCATTACACACAACTGAAGTAGTTCAAGCCTTTTAATTATTTTAATATTGATGATTTTGGCATACAGCTCATGAAAACCCAAAATTCCTATCTCAAAAAATTTGCATATCATGAAAAGGTTCTCTAAACGAGCTATTAACCTAATCATCTGAATCAACTAATTAACTCTAAACACCTGCAAAAAATTCCTGAGGCTTTTAAAAACTCTCAGCCTGGTTCTGAACGAATAGGCTGTTCCCAGAGTGCTGTTTCAAGGCACCTCAGTGGAAAGTCTGTGGGAAGGAAAAAGTGTGGCAGAAAACGCTGCACAACGAGATGTGGTGACGGGACCCTGAGGAAGATTGTGGAGAAGGACCGATTCCAGACCTTGAGGGACCTGCGGAAGCAGTGGACTGAGTCTGGAGTAGAAACATCCAGAGCCACCGTGTACAGGCGCGTGCAGGGAATGGGCTACAGGTGCCGCATTCCCCAGGTCAAGCCACTTTTGAACCAGAAACAGCGGCAGAAGCGCCTGACCTGGGCTACAGAGAAGCAGCACTGGACTGTTGCTCAGTGGTCCAAAGTACTTTTTTCGGATGAAAGCAAATTTTGCATGTCATTCGGAAATCAAGGTGCCAGAGTCTGGAGAAAGACTGGGGAGAGGGAAATGCCAAAATGCCTGAAGTCCAGTGTCAAGTACCCATAGTCAGTGATGGTCTGGGGTGCCATGTCAGCTGCTGGTGTTGGTCCACTGTGTTTTATCAAGGGCAGGGTCAATGCAGCTAGCTATCCAGAGATTTTGGAGCACTTCATGCTTCCATCTGCTGAAAAGCTTTATGGAGATGAAGATTTCATTTTTCAGCACGACCTGGCACCTGCTCACAGTGCCAAAACCACTGGTTACATGGTATTACTGTGCTCAATTGGCCTGCCAACTCTCCTGACCTGAACCCCATAGAAAATCTGTGGGATATTGTGAAGAGAAAGTTGAGAGACGCAAGACCCAACACTCTGGATGAGCTTAAGGCCACTATCGAAGCATCCTGGGCCTCCATAACACCTTAGCAGTGCCACAGGCTGATTGCCTCCATGCCACGCCGCATTGAAGCAGTCATTTCTGCAAAAGGATTCCCGACCAAGTATTAAGTGCATAACTGAACATAATTATTTGAAGGTTGATTTTTTTTTGTATTAAAAACACTTTTCTTTTATTGGTCAGATGTAATATGCTAATTTTTTGAGATTTTTGGGTTTTCATGAGCTGTATGCCAAAATCATCAATATTAAAACAATTAAAAGGCTTGAACTACTTCAGTTGTGTGTAATGAATCTGAAATATATAAAAGTCTAGTGTTCATCAGTACATTACAGAAAATAATGAACTTTATCACAATATGCTAATTTTTTGAGAAGGACCTGTAGTTTGTTTCAAGGGCGCTACTCGAGAATCTCTCTTTACACAACTGCTGCATTAAGATCTTACCTGGCAGTATGACTTGTGCGAGGAAGCCTAAGGGGTCATAAATTGAACTAGTGACTGACAAGATTCTTCTTCTAGTCATGGGCCGCTCTTTCAAACTAATCTTAAACTTGAGCGTGTCTGAATTGATACACCACAGCACCCCTAGAGCTCTCCCAACAGGGAGTGCGTCTTTACTCAAATCTAAGTCCCTCATGTCTTTGAATCTTTCACTCTCAGGGATGGAAGTTAGTAATGTACGACTATTACTTGCCCACTTGGTGAGGTGAAACCCTCCACTTGCGCAAAGTTTGGTGAGATTACTATAAAGCGCAACTGCTTAATTGTGACTAGAAACAGACTTCAAGCAGTTGTCTACATAAAAGTTTTTAAGTACTGTGTTGACTGCCTCAGCAGATGCATTGCTGCGGTTTTCTTCTGCTGGTTTCCTAAGAGCGAAGTTAGCTACACTTGGAGATAATTTTGCACCAAACAAATGAACGACCATTTTATACTCGACCAAGTCCTAACTCACATCTCCATTCAGCCACCATAGGAAACGCAACAAATCTGTGTCCTTTTCCGGAACTCCAACCTGATAGTACATGGCTTCCACATCTGCCATCATGGCAACTTTCTCTTGTCTAAAGCGTGTAAGCACTCCAATGAGTGAGTTTGTCAGGTCGGGTCCCTGCAGGAGCTCGCTATTTAATGATACTCCCTGATAGCTGGCAGCACAGTCGAAGACTACCCTTAACTTTTTCTTTTAAGGATGGTATACACCATGGTGAGGTATATACCATACTTGCCCGTCTTGTCGACTTAGGTGAGGTGTAGGGACCTTGACTGCATGACCCTTTTCAAACATGTCGTTCATGAACTTTGAATACTCTTCATGAAAGGAGCAGTTATTCTTAAACTTCTGTTTGAGGTTCAGTGCGCGCTGCATGGCTGCGCTTCGGTTGTTGGGCATTTGAGTAGCTGCTTTCTTAAGTGGTAGGCCAATGTAAAAGTGATTGTCAGTGAACTGCAGGGGGAATGTTTTCCACTGAGACTGGGATACTCTTTTGTGTGAACACTTTGGGGAGTTCAACAAAGGTGTTTTCTTCCAGACCACTAACCTCTAAGTCAGTAAGCACGTAACTTTCTACTTGTTTCGTCGCGTTCATGGTGCTTAACGTGATGTCAATTTTTTTACCTTGTACGTTCAATCGCCTTGCTAATGACTCGGTACAAAAAGGAGCAGAACTACCTGGGTCCATAAAGGCGTACACTTCTACTGTCTTATTACCTTTCTTGGACTTTATTTTAACAGGTACAATGGAGAGAATACAATCATCTCCAGCCCCGGTGCACTCGCTTGTCTCATGACTCACTGTAACGGGCAAGGTAGCAACTGTTTCAGTCTCATCAACTTTTACTATCGCCTGAGCTTTATCTTGTGCGTCAATGTGTAGCATGCGAGGATGTTTCTTTGAGCACAACTGACGTGATTTTTCTTGTGCAGTCTTTGCTTAAATGTCCTTTAACTAGACATCTAAAGCAAAATCCATTTTTTCTCAAAAAGTCCAATTTGTCTTTATATGGATTAGCATTAAACTGGAAGCATTCATCTAAGGTATGACCTTTCACACAGAATGCACAAGGTTTAGTGAAGGCACTGATAAGTAATGCACCACTACTCTTTACTGTAGTCGGGTCTTTTTAATTTTCACCAACCTGTTTTATCCCTGTTGCGAAGCTGACCCCTCTTTTTCCTTCCCTTTTTAAGTGGGATCCTTAAAGGGATTTGTGACAGTGTTTTTTGCTGCTGGTCATAGCGTCCAGGTCTCCGAAGAGTGGGTCTGAATATACTTTGGCTTGTTGGTCGATGAATTTCACCAGGTGCACGAACTTGGCTCTTTTCTTACTGCTCTCCTGATACTTGTGTGCATAAACCCTCCATCTGTCACGCAGTTTGTAAGGCAGTTTTGAGATGATAGTCATCATGTTTGTATGAATATCTAGTTCATCCATGGATTCAATGCTTGCCATAACGTTACGGCAAGTTATCAGAAATGAGGCGAAAGCGCTTAGTGACTTTCCGCCGTCTGACTTTATTTCCGGCCATTTGAATGCCTTTTGCATAAATGCAGCTGCAATTTTTAGCTCATTTCCAAACCTGTCATGTAACAGCTTTTTGCTGTTGCATAACCAAGATGATTTTGCATATGCTGGCAGCTCTTTACCAGGTCTTTGTCTTCTCCACTGGTATACAGTTCAAGATAGTGTAACTTATCAGCGTCACTATCAGTTTTGGATTCGATGACATGTTCGAAAGCCCTCATAAAGGACGTGAACTCGAGCGGGTCTCCATAAAATGGGGAAACGCCACGCTGAGGTAAAGAAAGTTGTCTTTGGCTCTTCGCAAGCATTTCTTTGATATCTGTCTGACGTTGCATTTGACGCTGTACTGTATCAAAGCTCTGGCATAAATATTCATTGTCCTGGGTGGAACGTTCCCTTAAGGTACCTGTCATTTGTGGGTTTACACTTACGGGCACACTTAGATGAGCCGCTCCTAAACGCGTTGGCAGTTCGTTATATTCCGTTGATGCACTGTGGTCGTAGTGTTAATTGTATTCCGAGTTGGAAAATTACACACTGCTCGGTTCAATGGTCACGCTCTGCACTGAAAAAAATATAACACTAGCTCTTCAACTTAAAAAAATTGAAGTAATCTGTCACACCTAATTTTTTAGCATTGATGTATTGTAAATAAACCATTTATATGTAACCTAAAAATTTTAAGTTCATGTAAACTAATTTCTGAAGGTAAATCAAACCAAATTTTTTAAGTCGTTCTAAATCAAAATAAATTAGTTGGCTATATTACTTAACCTAAATATTCTGCTAAATCTAACCTAAAATTAATATAAATTTATTTAATAAACTTTATATAAACCACTTTCTGAATGTTTAAGAAAATTTACTTTCTTAAGTTGCATCAAATAAAGGTTTAAGGCATTCATAATTTAAATTTATATATATAAAAAAAAGATACTTTGGATTTACTTAAAAAAATTGCACTTGTAGAGAAGTTACATTTATAAATGAAGACAATGAACAAACAAGTTGTCCTCCAAAAACATTTATTACCATCCTTTAAACCATACCATGTTGTACTATTAAATTATTTCTCCAATAAAAGACAGAAAACAAAAATAAAATCAATAAAACAATGCATTTTTAATAACTTAAGCTTAAAAACTGTATAATCCTATTTGCTAACCATGTGAAAATCTGACAACTGTTGGACAAATAGTGTGACCAAAATGTAGTATTTTAATGTCAATATAGAATATGTTCCCTAAATATTTTCTGCCGGGCCACAAATGGGTGTTTGAGCTCACCAGGATAGCTCAAGTTTAACACATAGATAAGGCCAAACATGAAACATTCATGTGCGACTGATGGAAACTCAATAAGTCACAATCCCGATTTCCTGTGGTGGCTGAAGACAGTCCTCTTCCTCCCTAAGGACAAACAGGGCCATCGTGCACCTCACAAGTTCAGCCTGAGCTTCATCTTTTTGAACAACCTAATAAAATAAAGCACATTTGTTAGACAAGTTGCTCTATTTGGCAAAACAGTGTCTGATGTATGAATGTAAAAATCACTTAATGCTCCCAAGTGCAAAAAAAAAAAAAAACCTAGGATTATGGTGCATCAAGTTAAATTTAATTATGTCAATGAAGAGGCCAAAACAATGGACATACATATACACACACATTATATATTACATTATATTGCCAAAAGTATTGGCTCGCCTGCCTTCACATGCATATGAACTTGAGTAACATCCACTTTTCAATCCATAGGGTTTGATATGATGTTGGACATTTGCAGCTATAACAGCTTCAGCTCTTCTGTAAAGTCTTTCCACAAGTTCAAGGAGCATGTATTTAACTAATGGAAATACATACTATGATTAAAAAAAAAATAATGGCCCTGTGTAAAGGTTGTGCTGCAGCTGATAATGCCACTGACCTCGTAACATTTTTCAGTCCTTAAGTGCATCACAGCCAACTTGATTTGAATGCCTTGCTCAGCTCCTGTGGCTTCCATTCACAATATTACATTTGACACCAAGCTAATTTCTGTTTTTTTTTAGCAAGCACATACCAGATCAAAAACTTAAAGATGAAGATTATATCTCTGGTCTTCTCTCTGACAATTCCTCCCTTGTTTCTAATGATTTCAATTAGTTTGTAGTGTTGCTTGTCCAAGGAAACCAGCAATCTTGCTTGAAATGGAGCAGTTGTAATTATCAGAAACTCATTACTGATTTAAAAAAAAAAGTAAAAACAAAAATTGGGCTGGCTTAAGTTCTCAGCACATCTTAATTACATTATGTATAGAAAGAATCACCCCACACACACATCTTTAAAATAACTGCATTCTGTTGCGTTGTGCTCACTACTGATAATACAATAAACCAATGAACATAATTCAGTTTTGCAGGATAACTGAAATTATTCTCTGATTATCAGATAATTCAACTACTAATTTTCAGTGCTCTATCATTTCGAGGGAGTTTATTTTAGGATATTTAGATTACACTGACATTTAATAAATTTACAGCAATTCTATTGTATCATTTCCATTTCAAAATTTATCCACATAGGGGTTTTATATGTGTATTCTGGGACTTACCAATGTCTGCAGTATGGGTAAAATAATGCCTTGTACTTTTATTTGTAGTAACGTTAAATCAACGTGTAAAATTGCTGACAGTATTAGGGATTATATACTGATAACGTTAAAAACGTGTCATAAAGTGTTACCAGTATGTCAGGAACATGTGCTAATGCTCCGTTTCATACAAAGAAATATAGTTTTAGAGATATTACATTACTTACATGTTAGCAAGTCCAGAAGGTTTTAATCATAACTATAAGTACACTACAAACATCACTCACTCCAAACTGGCCGTTCTATGTTTAGGTCACTTTCCTATTAATTTTTACATTGTTAACCAACGGTAGTTAAATATAATTAATTTTATGTTATTCGGCACAGCTAACTTAGCATAGAATTTCGAAAATAACCGCGTTGGTTTGCTAATGCTAGGTAATACTGTATAGGTGTTTTTAGTCAGCAAACACGGACGCAAAACTCAATCTACAAAGTAGTTGTTCAATTGTTTGCTCATGGAAGAGATACATTTAACACAGAAATGACATGAGTTTGCTTTCTTACCTGTTATTTTCTTTGAAAAACGATGGCCGCAAGCAGAACGGGATTCAGTCCGCGATAATACTATGTCATGAGGTCACGTGACACGGCGAACTTTTGGTTTAAAGTAGAAATTGTCCTTTGAGTGAACGAATTAAATTTAAATTCAACCAGGAGTCATTGTTTAAGCGCAATCGCACAACTCTATTGCTTTGTGTATAGTCCTTTAGCAGCCTTTTATAGTCCGTATGGTACTTAGTTTCAACATCGTACAAGTTATAGACATTGTACATAAGCAACTTTATTTCGTTGGATAATGCAGTCAATTGACTCCACTTGCCTTCTCTGGCGTTCATCAGTTCGTGAGGCTTGTCTGCGGATTCTTTATCGTCGAGTGCCATCACACGCTCATGTTTGGCGACAGCAGCATCGTCCTCGCCGTCTGACATAGTGAAATCTAAAGCAGGTAAGTCCTCTTATTACTTTCGGTTTTAGTTGCTTGTTGACAGTCGATGCGCGTTTTTGAGATCGCACGCGCGCTCTTCACTCCACGTTCACACTCTTAAATCACTTATCTTCATTTTTGCAGCGGAGTAAGCTTTTGACTTTACATGTACGTGCATGTTATTCACAAGTTCTGATGCGTGTCTTTTGTTACACAGTGTCACTAACGACTCCAGACGTTTCGTTGATTTCTTTGTCTCTTGTTTATTTTCAGCATCAAAGTACAACGGCTGTTACAGTTTCTGGCATAAATTCACTGTAGTCATGACAAGTCGTTCGCTGTGTTCTGTAGCTTCGGTAAATTACAGTTACAACAACTTACTTTACTGTATCCTTTAGCTTACAGTATCACAATATCACGCTATCAGGGTCAAAAGCTTGTGTGCTCCACACCTTTCTGTATCCTTCCGTGTCTTAACAACAACTAACAACTAACGTGCGTGATAGACATGCAACTACATAACTGTGAGATGATGTCACAGAACAACACATTAAATGATGTCACAATACAAATTATGAGTATGATACTTGATGCTTAATGCTTAACTAATAGACTGAAATGGAATAAACACAACAACGAATCACAAGAATGAAATATGGCCCTTACAATAATAATAATAATAATAATAATAATAATAATAACAATAATAATAAAGATTAATGATTCTAATGATGATTTTCACTGAAATATATTACAATATATAATATATATTATATATATATATCTTTCTTTCTTTTAGTATAGACATTATTTTACCAATAAAAAAATTGAAAAGGTTCTTTTTAATTAACAGATGTTGCTGTGAGGGTTGCCCACTAGAGGGCACTGTGTTTGTGTTGTAGTTTTAGTTGGTAGACTCAGTTTTCCAGAAGGCACCTCGGTCAGGTGATGCAGGTGCTCACCTGAATGAGGTAGCTCATTAGTCATGTTATAAATAGCTGGTTGTTCTGGGAAACTGGGTCAGGCATTATTGGGTCAGTCATGTTAATTTCAGTTCTGTTAAGGGGGTTTTTGTTTTGTCTTGTTATGTTCTGTTTTAGTTTGTTTAGTTGGCATTTGGTTTATGGAGCTTTAAGTTAGGTTTATATTTGTCATTATTTAGTTTGTCTCTTTGTCTAGCAGCCTCTAGGAAAATTCGCCTTGTGTGTTTACCCTCATGTGTGAGTAACCTCCTTTGCATGTGTAGTTCCTAATCTGTATAAATACTTACCAGTGCACTACTATCCTACTTAGATCTTAGTCTGTCTAGTCTCCTCGTCTGTTTAGATCATAGTTCTTACCTAATCTGTCCGCCCCTTGGGTCTCTGGCTACTAGCCTGTTAAGCAATTAGTCTGTTTAGCTACTAGCTAGCTTAGCAACTAATGTGCATAACAGCTAGTAGGCCTAGCAAAGCCTGTCTTGTGTGTGTTTAGCCCCTGCATGTATAATCCCTGGTGTTTAGTCCGCTAGTCTGTTTAGTGTGTCCGGTTTGTATCCCATGTCTGTACTGTATATTCGGTTGTGTGATCCCTTGTCTGTGTACTGGTTGATTATTAGTTCTGTTTATAGTATGCTCCGAGTTCAAGCCAACTTCCTTTGTTCATGTTTGTTTGGTTTTGTTATAATTAAAAGACTTTCTTTGTTACACCTCATCCCCCACTGAGGGAGGCTCCGGTTCGCCAGCGGCCCCCAAGGGAGGCTCCGGTTCGCCAGCAGCCCCCGAGGGAGGCCCCATGTCCCTAGAACCCAGCCAGGAACCTGCCAGGGAAAACCCCTTATCACGCTCTTCAGCTTCGTTCGCAGCTGCCTGGCTGCGGTGACAACGAACCTCCACTGCCTGACTTCGAGGGTGGAACAAGAGTGTGCTTCAGTCGCCACCCAGTGTCGAAGGAGGAGCAGTACTGCATCGGCCGCCCGGCGGGAGGACATCACAGTGCTGCATCGGCCGCCCGACTTGGAGGGCGACTCAGTATAGTCCCTGCATGTATAGTCCCTAGTGTTTAGTCCGCCAGTCTGTTTAGTGTGTCTTGTCTCGTTCGGTTTGTATCCCATGTCTGTACTGAACTGTCCCAAGTTCAAGCCAACTCCCTTTGTTCTTGTTTGTTTATTGAAAGACTCTGTTTCTATATCATCCCCCTCTGCGTCTATGCCTGCTACACCATGCCCAGTCCAACACCTAGCAGTACATGACAGTTGCTTTTTTTAAAAACATGCATGGTTATGAATAGTATTAAATAATTAAACATTTAGAATAGGGAAAAACAGGCAAGTTATTTTATTATTATAATAACACCTTATTCTTTTTTTAGAAAGTACTGATTTGCTGCTCACCTAAATTAAATCTTATTTAATGAGGGGAAAGTAAAAAAAAAAAAAAAAACTGCATTGATCAGAACTGGAAGGCAAAAACAATGCTAGTAGTATCTTGCAGGTAATTGGAATTTTAAAAGTAACCATTCACAAGTTTAAGTGATGAGAACAAGGGTTTTATCTCAGCTTTACTTGGATACAGCATCAGGTTGCATCAATCCTTAAAATTTTAAAGACTGCAAGTACAAGGCCAAGTAAAAGACACTGGGGACAACAAAGCTACAGACTGTCAGAGTGTGGAAATTAATCTCTACTGACCGGGATATCAAACTCATTCAAATGTCATTTAATAACCATAGAATGACATTAAGTGACCTTCAAGTATAGTAGCAAACTAAATCTGCGGTGAAGTGCATTACAAGGCTGGTGCAAACCATTCTCCCAGAGGTGGGGCTGAAGTCATGCAAAGCCGGAAAAAGCCTTTCAACAATGAGAAGCAAAGAAAAGCCATGTTAAGGCTTGCCAGGCCTGTACAATCTATCTATTGATCAATCTCTCTGTGTCACACTCTCTCTCTCTTTCACACACACATATTTCATTTAAATAAATTCTACAGCCAGAGTCCAAATAATTTTTGACTCACCCTTGCATGTATATGTGATTGCGTTTGTGTGTGTATATACATCAATACCAAAAAATATGTAAGACATTGAAATAAGAAATTTAAAAAAATCCTCTAGAGGACAATTCCACAAGCTAATAAGTCATTTTTTTTTCTAATGAGGCCTGAAATTATTTTCATCTATGACTGCAAAAAACAATTAACTTCAGCATGTGTTTTGGCTAATTTTGCAATAAAGTGACATAATCATGCCATGGTGTCCTCATTACCACTGTGTGTACACATGATGGCAAGCTCCTCTGTGCGTCCTTCTGTTCTTCATTTGTCCCCTCATTTGCTTGTGCCTCAACTCAAGCACAAGCAAATTATATTTGAGCTGAACCAAGAGAACAATCTGCTATTTACTTTATGGAAAAAAAAATGATTTAAGTTATTTAGTGAATGTTAAAATTAGGAATAAAATGTCATATAGAATGTGAAACAAAGTTTTAGCAAACAAGCACCAGTACAATGGTACAATGGCCCTGTTACAAATAGAAGCGAACATATTTTTGGAAAAATGAGAAATTTACCTTTTTTCTTCTATTGACTTACAGTATATAAGATTTACTTAGCTTATAAAGGGACAAACATACACACAAAATGCAAAAATTATGTGAATACGGGTCAAGAGCCTCAGTTAATATTCACATTAAAATAGGTTAAAATGGGAATTTCATACACGTGGGACAAAAATTCTGCAAGTGGAGGGTCTGCAGATTGAAACCCATGGTTAAGGACGGTGACCAGAGAGGCCTAACTAGATTGGTTTAACTTGACAGTAGGTCTACAGTAACTTTACTAGTAAAACACACTAGAATTGTGGTGACCAGAAAAGCATCTCAAATGCACAACACTTGGGAGAAACTGTGAGATGATTTGCCTATAACAGCATAGGACCACTACACAAATAGGCAGATGTATGAGTATTCCTATAGACCTTGCGTAGGTAATACTGTATCACACCACTTTATTTGTGTGTCGGTACCATTATTTGGTGGATGATGCCTTCTCGGTGTGCCATAGAAGGTCACATGATTATATTGCTGTAATTTAACAAATGTGCAAAAGGTGTTGTGCTTTGACTTCATGAGGCCAACTGTGGTGCATAGTTTATGTAGCCTTTGTATATTGTTCATGTTCCCCTTTTGTATGCCTTATAGTTAGTTAATTAAAGACTTCTTGTAAATGTTTTTGTCTAATAACCAAGTGTTTTTTTTTTTTTGTTTTGTTAAGTGCTAGGTTAAGGGTAGAAGTGAGCATTTGTGAGCAGCAATATGGTTTTATGCCTAGAAAGAGTACATCAGATGCAGTATTTGCTTTGAGGATGCTGGCAGAGAAGTACAGAGAAGGTAACAGGGAGTTGCATTGTGTCTTTTTAGATTTAGAGAAAGCGTATGACAGGGTGCCAAGAGAGGAGCTGTGGTATTGTATGAGGAAGTCTGGAGTGGCAGAGAAGTAGTGGTGCAGGACATGTATGAGAGCTGTAAGACAGTGGTAAGATGTGCTGTAGGTGTGACAGAAGAGTTTAAGGTGGAGGTGGGTCTGCATCAAGGATCGGCTCTAAGCCCCTTTTTGTTTGCTCTGGTGATGGAGAGGATGACAGATGAGGTAAGACAGGAGTCCCCATGGACTATGATGTTTGCAGATGACATTGTGCTCTGTAGCGAGAGCAGGGAACAGGTGGAGGAAAATTTGGAGAGGTGGAGGTATGCTCTGGAAAGCAGAGGAATGAAGGTTAGCCGCAGCAAGACGGAATACATGTGTGTGAATGAGAGGGACCCAGGAGGATTGGTGAGGCTACAGGGAGCAGAGGTAAAGAAGGTGCAGGATTTTAAGTACTTGGGGTCAACGGTCCAGAGCAACGGAGATGAAGGAGGTGAAGAGGCGGGTACAGGCAGGTTGGAATGGGTGGAGAAAAGTGTCAGGTGTGTTGTGCGATAAAAGAGTATCAGCGAGAATGAAAGGAAAGGTGTACAGGACAGTGGTGAGACCAGCGATGCTCTACGGGTTAGAGACAGTGGTGCTGAAGAAAAGACAGGAGGCAGAGTTGGAGGTAGCAGAGCTGAAGATGTTAAGGTTCTCTTTGGGAGTGACAAGGATGGATAGGATTAAGAATGAGTTCATCAGAGGGACAACCCACGTTAGATGTTTTGGAGATAAAGTCAGAGAGGCCAGATTGAGGTGGTTTGGGCATGTGCAGAGGAGAGATGGTGAATATATCGGTAGAAGGATGCTGAGGTTGGAACTGCCAGGCAGGAGGTCTAGAGGAAGACCAAAGAGGAGATTCATGGAGGCAGTGAGAGAGGACATGAAGTTAGTTGGTGTGAGAGAAGAGGATGCAGAGGATAGGGTTAGATGGAGGCAGATGATTCGCTGTGGCGACCCCTGAAAGGGAACAGCCGAAAGACAAAGAAGAAGTGTCATAGTTATTTAAAAATTCAATACAACATCTTTTAATAGTATTTTCTTAGGAGTTTGTGAATTGTAAATTAAGACTGCAAAATCAAAATAGAACCCTTAAATTTCATACATACTTTTTTGAAAAGCACCATGTAAATGACTGCTTTAACATTGCAACTCAAATGTACTCCTCAAACAGTTAATTGAAGGAGAAGAAAAGAAGAAGAAAAAAATGCTTGAATGAAAAAAAAATTGCATCTAGAGAAACAGGTCACAATTCATTTAGAATCATTTTTTAACATTAAACTAGGCTAACAAAATAGAACTTTGATAGATTGTTGTAAAGTTTAATACAATTGTTTTCTTTTTTAAATTATTTCATCTTACCCTCTCATTTCCCAAGAATCTGTTCAGGGTCTCTATTTATCATGTGTGATATCCTACACATGATAAATAACTGAACAGTTTCAACTAATGCAAAGTAGGAGTAATTGAATAAGGTTAACAGTTACAAATATAGTTCGCACAGTGATAATGTGTACAGTAGGTTACCTATAAACATCAGTAGCAAACATTAGCAGAGTGTGGAAAAAAATACTTTAATAATTAATAATGCTTTAAAACACATTATTATCATTATTAATATTATTATTAATAGTAAATAAACGAAAGCGAATGTATTTAAAGAAAATGAAAAGTATTTAAGTAGTGAAATAAAACAATTTTTTTGCATTTGTCAACACGGTATACAATGAGTAACCACCATCAGATGAACATCTAAGGGTGTTGAAAAAATTTGTCTCGGGTTACTGTAACCATGTTCCCTGAAAAAGCGGGAACGAGATGCTGTGTGAAAACGCTATGAGGAACATCTTTTTGTGTTGCAGGTTGTGAAGCATGTGTGTATCAAACACGCCAAATTTTTGGCTTATATAACCTCGGTCAGGTGATGTCATCTGATGAAGTTCACTTGCAGGTTATAAATAGGAGTGAACCGGAAACATTCCTCAGATCAATTTTGTCTGAAAGGACGTCCAGTCACGCAAGCAGTGCAGCATTGGAGCGCAGCATCTCGTTTCTGCTTTTTTAGGGAACATGATTACAGCAAAGTAATCCGAGACGTTCCCTTTCAAGAGCTACACTTGATGCTGTGTGAAAACGCTATGGAAACAAGAATACCAACACCGCCGCACTGCAAGTGTCTGGGCCTCCAAGGTTGTGTTGCGTGTGCGCACAATAGCCAAGGAGGTCTCAGACCTAGCTCTGAGAGGCTGACTCGAGGACCCGTGAGCCCGGAGTAGCATGAACATCCAGACTATAAAATCTAACAAATGTGTGCGGAGAGGACCAACTTGCTGCATTTCACTAGCTACAAGGGAAGACCTCTTGGCAGCGCAATAGATGAGGCAATCCCCCTGGTCGAATAAGCCCTGATTCCTAGAGACGAAGTGTGACCACGCGCCTCGTAGACTAAGGCAGGATCATCTCTCACCCAATGTTTTGCCATGCACAAACTTTCAAATACACTCCATTTGAGGGCATAAGTTCTTCTAGTGGAGGGAGCCCTGGCACTTATAATAGTTTTAATTATGCTGGCTGGAAGACCAGCATCTCTTAATTGGTCCCCCTCAGGGGCCAGACGTGAAGGTTCCAGAGCTCAAGCTGGGAGTGAAATATTGTTTCTTAGCCACAACTAAAATGCTCTTATGTGCAGAAGGCCCAAAATTATCACCGTGAACGCAGCTGCCATGAGACCTAAAGATCTCTGAAAGTGATGAACAGTCATGTTCTGGCCTAGCTTGATTTCCTTTAGAAAAATACCTCGAGTACTTATACGCTCTGTCATCACTAGAGGAGCACTCTCAGGTGGCTATTTCCACTTCCGCTGAAGCGAGAGAGGAAGTCTCTCCTGCCCATTCACGAGCGCCGGAGCCGGAGCACGCTTGAAAACCTGATGGAAAAACTTCCCAATCCGGTGAGAGCGCAAGAGAAAGGAGGGAGGATTCCGTCTCGTGCGCGACTGCCAGATCTGCACGTGATCCCAAGGAATGCGCCGCAGCTCCTGCGTGAAGCACTTTAATAGGGAGGAGATCACAGTGCTCACACTCTCCCTGAAGCCCGAGGAGAACATGCTCTTCCCCCAAACACTCGAAACAAAAAGTGTGGGAAATGCCCTCCGAAAGAGATCTATTACACAGAGGCATGATCTCCTTTTCAAACTCTGCCATATCAGTGTGCTTGCACACACACATGCAAACACAAAGCAGTCCTGAAGACAAAAAGATCTGAAGATGCTTCCAGTTCACTGCTATTTATTACCTGCAGGTGCACCTCATCAGATGATGTCACCTGACTGAGGGAAAACTTGATAAGAAAACATTGGGCACTGGAATTTCTGCTGTAGCGACCCCTTGCCGGGAGAAGCCAAAAGACCAACAACAACATTAGAGATGGGAAAACATACAAAGAAGTGCAGAAATGATAGGATGATCTGCTAAAATGATGACCAAATAATTTTTAAGCTTTAAAATGATCTATTTTATGTAACTTCGACCATACCTAACTGTTATGTCTCCTCTTCTGCTCTCCCCTCTTTTGTTCTCTCTCCCTCTCTCTCTCTTCCCTATTTCCCCCTCTCTCTGTCGAGCTACAAATGTCGTTCCTGAGCTGCCAGTGATCCAGATTCCCTCTGCCCTCCGGACCTGTCTGACCCATCCTGGTGCCCCACTTCTGGTTGGAGATCGCATGGATGCCCCATGTGTCTCTTTGGAATGCGTCTGGTCTCTGAGGATGGTTTCACTTTACCATAAAGGTTCTGGCCTCGACTGGTGTTCAATTCAATTCAATTTCATTTTATTTGTATAGCGCTTTTAGCATAAATCAAAAGAATTATTTAAGTTTGTATGAAATGTGAATGTGTATGAATCAAAATGGTCAGTTTGTCCCTGGTGAGCAAGGCGAGGGCGACAGTGGCAAGGAAAAGCTCCCTGAGATGGTAATAGGAAGAAACCTTAAAAGGAACCAGACTCAACAGGGAACCCATTCTCATTTGGGTGAAGCAGAAAGCAGTAAATGATCTGCATTTATACAGTGTGTAGTGTGGCAGGCAGTTCAGCTATCATAGCTGATGTTAATTGATGTTAATATGGAGTCCAGGTAGTTATTGAAGACTCAGGTAAACTTGTAGGAAGTTTCAGTCCTAAACTATCGAACTGTCAAGTCCCGAGAGAAACAGTTGCCAACACCAGTCGAGGCCAGAACCATCTTCTAGGTAGAGAGAATCATCCCCAGACACCAGACGCATCCTAAAGAGACACACGGGGCATTCATGTGACGAGAGACTAACCCTAGGTTTGGTTTTTTTTTCTCCCTAAATAATAAAAACCATCATTTAAAAACTGCATTTTGTGTTCAATTATGTTATCTTTGACTAATAGTTAAATGTGTTTGATGATCAGAAACATTTTGTGTGACAAACATGCAAAAGAATAAGAAATTAGGAAGGGGGCAAATGGTTTTTCACACCACTGTATATATAAAAAGCCAGCGTTTATCTAGCGAGTAGCCTATATATTTGTGTTTTTTGTATTTCTGGGGACGGATGTCTGCATTTTTATCGATAAATCACATGCGTTTATCATACTTTTAATCAAAACTCTGCCTTCTGTTAAGTGAAAGTGCAAGCCGCGGGTTAATACACGCCAATGAATGAATTTTAGATAAATTTTAAAGCATCTTTTTTTTAATCCTAAATATTCATTTTTGTAAAAGGCCCGGTGTATTACGAAGGTAAGATCTTTTGTTCAGTTGTTCCCTGCACGGTGTATCTGCACGGAGAGATTGTGTGTGTCTGCGCGTGCGTCTCATACTGTAGGTGTGTATGCACGGAGAGTTTGTGTGTGTGTTCGTGACATTATCTTCTCCCTTAAACGTAGTTTCAACCAACCAACCAACCAACCCTGGCCTCCAAACTCAGAAGGCTACATGTCATAGCCGATAACTGCTCCTTTGGTCTGCTGGTTACAGCGGAGCGCTACCTGTTGATCAGTGTAAAGTAGCCTGTACAAACCAATCCCTTCCCCCAATATATATATATATATATATATATATATATATATAATTAAACACGAATATATATATATATATATATATATATATATATATATATATATGTGTGTATTCTTGTTTAATTAAACTCCTAAATCATCATCGTCTTTACCCATGGGTTTACTGCATAAACACCGGAACAAAAGGTCTAGGGAGAACACAGACAAGTTTCTTTCTTTTCATTTTCCATTTTTTGCATTGAGTTTTATCATGCAGCACTTTTAGTATTCATGGCAAAAGCAACCCAACAGTCTGATTAAAGTCCCCGAAATAACACAGAATTTTGACCCAGCATAAACAAACCAACAATGTGTTTACAAAAACCCATCATTTTTCTAGTGTACTACTACTAATGAATGGACAAAGCGCAGTCAAAGCCCGTTTCATTTCATGTCTGTAGTTTTATTGATAAATCTGCTCATATCTGTGCACGCGTTTATCAGCCTTTTGATCAAAAAGCTGCACGCACAACTCACTTTTACTTTGCACTAGGCAGTGTTTATTGTTTAGTGTGTATTTAATGGGCATAAACACAATAAAACAATATTGTCTTAGGCTAACATATTATACATTTTTGTATTATTTGTTGTACTTCGTCTTTTTGCATACACTCGCGGGTGCATTACAATAATAATAAGTATAATAACAATAATAATAAATTCGGAGCACTACTCCTACTACTACTACTGATATTAAAACTGAATAGAGAAAACGCAGTCTAAGAAGTATCATTACTGAAGGAGAGAAGAAATGGAAGAATAAATACATATCAGTATTTTCAGTTTGAGCTGACACGTTTATGAATGAGCTCTGTTGTTTGCTGTCTGGGTGCCTAAGAAAGATAACACATTTTTGGCTCAGTAGACACACAGTGGTTCAGACTGAAACACGACTGCCCCCTACAGGTAATGAAGGGTATTTTCACAGCTTGCCGCAGGATCCCTTTTCTCGAAACATGCATTCTTAATTGCCAGGGGCCTCATGTATCAACGCTGCGTACACACAAAAACTTTGCTTATGCCAGTTTTCACGCTCACGGTCGGATTTACTAACAGTGAAATTGACGTGAGAATGTGCATTCTTTTATGCCAACTTCATGTCTGGCATACCTGTATTTCTTGTGTGTGTTTGTTTTATTTCCGTTGGCGACTCCTAGAGGCAATTATGTTAAATTGCACACTACAAAGAATCGCACCAACACGTGAAAAACATTGCTATTAATTTATAATTAATAAAATTTGTTAATTAACACAATATTTTTTACCAATTATTTGATTTAGAACACATAAAAGCATTTGCAAATGTATACAACCCTTAGTCCAGTGATTCTCAAACATTTTCTGTCATTCCCCACTTAAGGCGGTGGGCGAATTTTCAAGCCCCACTTGTCAACAAAATGATAACGAAATTGGCCAAGTGTACAATTTATTGAAATATCAATTTCTAAACCAATAAGATCAAATAACACCGAGTTCAAAACAGATATGTGCTATTGTTATAACAAGCTTACTTTGTCACTTATCTAGAGCTTTCTTTCAAAGAAGTCGAGTGGCTTATTAACGTGATTGGGGTGTGTTGTCTCTAAGTGTCTTCCTACTTTGTTCGGTCTCGTGCTGTCTGCTGCCAATGGTTTAAGACACAAAACACACACGGGTCTCTCCTCTGCCCCACCATCCCCACCATGAATCCAAGCGCAACATACAGTGGGCTTCAGCATGTTTTCCTTTTGGCTGGCTTTTTGGTTGATTAGGCTGTTGGTGCTGAATCACCTGCTTTTTTGTGGTCCATGTAACAAATGTATCCATTGATGTTATTATGCTCACTACATACAGTACGCTACTGACCCGGTGTTCTGCCCTAAAATGCCCCCCCTGCCGCGGATTCCCCCCCCTACATAATCTCTTTCAAATAATATATTAGAACATAAATTCATAGGTTTATGGTTTACAAATGACAAATTATAACAAACGAATTTAATTATAAAATAAGCAATATAAAAAAATGTTGTATAGGGGAAAAATATATAAATTATATATTTTTTCATATAGAACATGTATATTTTATATAGCTTATTTTATAATAAAAATCGTTTGATGTAATTTTTCACCACAAACAATATTTATTTGGTGTAATTTGTGATAAATTGTATTATTTTTGGGGATTTGTCTCGACGGATTTCACGTGTCTAGGGTTAATTATAATAGTAATAATATATTTGATAATAATAAACATTTGAATGCATGTCCTAATATAATATTTGATAGAGATTATGTAGGGGGGCAATCCGTGGCAGGGGGGCATTTTAGCGAATAACACCTGTTTGTGTCCGCGGTAAAGTTAGTTTGATATTCGCATCTCCGAATTTAATAGCTGCGTAAATAAACCCGCAAATGAGATACCCAGATATATTTTCTCTCTACATTGTCTTTAAGCCACGTCCGCCGTAAATGATACATGTTTAAAAGCATAAACACCATTATTCTCTATGGCGCAATGAATGATTTAGGGATCATCGCAAAATGCCGCACATCAACAAAAAGCGTAGAACGATATTGATCTTCCCTTCTGTTCAGCACCTGAAGGATCAAAAAGCAACTTTGTTATCACACTGAAAACTACAAATGCCAGACTAGTACTGCCTGATAAAATAGTATTTTTAACAAAAATACAGAAACGTCAGCATACACATTGGAATTAATGAAATTACATATATAATACCAAATGTTTCCTTATATATTGTTCCTCTGCAGTTAACATGCCGACGTTAAACCGTTATTGTTGCACTATGGTTCCACTTTTTCTCTAATGTTATTTTAATTTACTTGTATTAATGATCCATTTCTTTGCGTGTGATTGTTTAGTTTCGAGTGTCTGATCTTTGTTGTCAATAAAGAAAAGCATGAATTAGAATTAGGTACTTTCCTATTATTTTCCACTAATTCCCTCCCGTTCATTGCGCCCCACCTGTCATATTCCCCACTAGTGGGGCGCGCCCCACACTTTGAGAACCACTGCCTTAGTCTATGGCATTGGCAGTGTTGGCCTTATTAGAGGACATTGTTAATGGACGAATCCGAAGGGAACGCGTTTTTAGGGATCACAGTGATTTTCTGGCCCACGATGATGACTGGCTTATTAGCCATTTCAGATTTCCAAGAGCTATCCTCTTGGAGCTCTGTGCTGAGGTGGGTCCAAATTTGGAAAGAGAGACAGCAAGGAGCCATGCATTACCCGTTTCCTTACAGGTGCTGACAACGCTTGGTTTCCTGGCAACTGGTTCTGTCCAAAGGGAACTGGCAGACCGCTCGGGGTTAAGCCAGTCGTCTTTGAGCCGTGCAATGCCAGCTGTATGGGACGGGATCATCCGCATGTCTAGCAGGTATATAAGGTTTTCATACCATGCAGTTGACTAGCCAAACATTAAAGCGCAATTTGCAGCGATCGCCGGTTTTCCTAATGTAATCGGAGCGATCGACTACACGCACTTTGCTTTAAAGGCGCCATCCGAAGAAGAATTTGCATACGTGACTCGAAAACATTTCCAATTAATAAATGTGCAAATAATATGTGATGCTCAAATGCGCCTAACAAATATTGTGGCAAGGTGGCCTGGGTCAACCCATGATTCATTCATCCTCACAAACATCATGGTTGGGATGAGGCTGCAGGGTGGCAGGGTGCGTGATGGGTGGCTTCTTGGTGAGTGATGTATTAATATATATTATTCCAGCTAGGGACATTCTGTGAAGTTTCTCTTCTTGCTTGCTTTTGCCATTGCTTTTTCGTTTGGTTTTGCCAAAGTGGAGTCATTACCATAGTTATACGGATGTACAAAGAGAATATGCGTGGGATTCCGCGTATGCAGTGTTTCATACATCAGATTTTTTTACTGCGTACGCACATTTACAGCTTTGTCCGTACGCAATATTTTAGTATGAATTCAAAGCAAGTCTTTGTACATGAGGCCCCAGATCTGTACATTGTAAAGAAGTGGCTGCCTGGTTTGCAAGCTTTTGTCATTTTGTTAGTAGTGGTATCATGTCTGGCCCCAAAGTGGTGCCGTCATAAAGTACTCACCTTTTTATCTGAGATCGCTAGTTCGATTCCCTGGTGATGCTGTAGTCTTTTGCAGCCAGAAGCCTATTGTCACGGGTGCTGTGTAGGAGCTTTATAAAAGGTACATACACAGAGGTGAATTACTTAGACAGTCTTTTAATAAAGGAAACAGAACAATTAAAAACTAAGACAGAGCTAACACTGGAACTAAACGGGCCAAGGGCAAACATAACCAAGGGCTAAACAAGCTAAGCCAAACCGGGAGGTCCGTTTTTCGTACGTCGCTTGACACATCTGAGATGAATTGACACATCTAAGATGAGATCATCGTGCTAATTCCGATCTGGCTAAGTCGGTTCTTCGAGCACACCTGTTATTGATGATTAGTATAGCTGAATTGGGTTGTCTAGAATTATTGTGCGTTGGTTTAAAGGCATTATGCATCGACAGTAAAAACACTGATCACAAGCCCTCTGATTGGTTGATGAAATGGAAAAAGAGCAGCTCAATGTTTTTTGGTAACACGTGTTATCTCTGAAATGTATAACTCACGAATATAATTGCCATACCAGATCGGTCGTGGCCCGGGTTAACAACGACCGCCACTGGTGTTGTTGACCTACAGGGTGCCGGTGGAAATTGGTCTACTGTTGGTCGAAGAAGGAGAGGAGGAAGGCGTGTTCGAAAGCAGAGAGAGAAGAGAAAAGGCAACAGTTTAGGAGTGATAGTAGTAATAGTAGGGACTTTGAATGTTGGGACTATGACAGGGAAGGGAGAAGCGTTGGTTGACGCCAAGATGGCAGCGCGTTACATGCTGCGGCTTCTCTCTCCCCCAACACAACTGTGTTTTCGTGTTTTTTGTCTTGTAAGTCGCAGTGTTTTTGTATGTCTTTTAACTCGTCCATCTGTCTTAAAACGCACATACAGTTGAGAGTTTCTGTTAGTTATCGGTAAATCCACAGTTTTTAAGTTAAACTCGGAATGTGGTTGAGCTGCGGGACATTGGTCTGCTTCGGAGGCCTTCGCCATCACTGAACCCCACTCCGGCACTCAGGCGCCACAGGCGGCGGGAAAGGAAGCAGAAGAGGGGAAAGCGCGGAGGTATCCGTGCTAGGTTAGCAGCTAACCCACACAATGATCATAACCTCTCTGGTGGAGGTTATGATCATTAAGTGTCGACTGTTCTATCTACCGAGGAAATATTCAGCCATTTTAATCGGGGCTGTTTATGTACCCCCCAACTCCAATTACAACAGGAGTGCGGCACTAAATGAACTGTACCAGCTCATCAGTGAGCAGCAGACAGCTCACCCAGATGCTTTTCCCATCTTGGCTGGGGATTTTAATTATGCAGATTTAAAAAGTGTCATGCCAAAAATACAACAGCACATAGACTTTCACACGCAAGGAAACAATACACTGGACCTTGTTTACACTACGCAGAGAGGAGCTTACAAGGCCCTTTACCTCCCACGCCTCAGACCACAGCACTGTCATGCTAATGCCTGTATACAGACCACTGGTTAAAGTCACTAAACCAGTCTGCAAACAGATACAAGTGTGGCCGGAAGGGTCTTCTGAGGTACTCCAGGACTGCTTTAGCACCACTGACTGGGATGTATTTAAGCAGGCTGCCACTCACAACAACTTCACAGACCTACAGAATACGCAGAGACTGTCACTGCCTACATAAACAAGTGCATTGATGATGTAACGGTAACAAAGACCATCACTGTCCGAGCTAACCAAAAAAACGTGGCTGACAGGGGAGGTCTTCAGTACAGACTACTGAAGGTACGGAACGCTGCCTTTAAATCTGGAGATGCAGTGGCCCTGAGGACAGCTAGGGCCAACCTGTCTCGCAGCATCAAACAGGCAAAGAGACAGTACTCCAAGAGAGTTGCCCATCGCTTCAGCGACAACAGAGACACACGAAGTCTGTGGCACGGTATACAGACCCTCAATGATTACCAGCCCCCACAGCGGACATGTGACAGCTCTATCTCTCTGCTGAATGAGCTGAATGCATTCTTTGCCCGTTTTGACACTCACAACAGCACCACGACACAAAAACACCCACCTCAGCCCGGCGACCAGGTGATGACGCTTTCCCCAGACAGTGTGAGAAGATCCTTTCGCAGGATTAATGCACGCAAGGCCCCGGGTCCTGACAACATCCCTGGCCGAGTATTGTGAGACTGTGCAGGGAAACTCACTGATGTCTTTACGGACATTTTTAACATCTCTCTGAGGCAGGCTGTTATCCCCACATGCTTTAAAACCACCACCATAATCCCAGTACCTAAGAAAACATCTCCCCCCTGTTTCAATGACTTCCGCCCAGTTGCACTTACTCCCATCATTATGAAGTGCTTTGAATGGCTAGTCATGCAGCAGACATGACTCGGCGCTCACCCACTTGGAAGACAATGCTGTTCATCGACTTCAGCTCAGCGTTCAACACAATCATCCCACAACAGCTCACTCATAAACTGATTCAGTTGGGGATCAGCACCTCAATGTGCAACTGGCTGCTGGACTTCCTGACTGGCAGACCTCAGGCGGTACGGGTCGCTAATAACACTTCCAGCACCATTATGCTGAGCACTGGGGCTCCCCAAGAATGTGTGCTGAGCCCCCTCCTCTTTACGTTGCTGACCCACGATTGCATACCATTACACAACTCCAACCTCTTTATTAAGTTTGCGGACGACACGACTGTGGTGGGTCTCATTAGCAACAATGATGAGACTTACTACAGGAGTGAGGTGACCGCCCGGCCGGGTGGTGCACAGACAACAATCTCTTCTTGAACGTGGAAAAGACAAAGGAGATTGTGCTCGATTACAGGAGAACATACACCCAACACTCTCCGCTGTCCATCAATGGTGCGATCGTGGAGAGGGTAAGGAGCACCAAGTTCCTGGGTGTGCACATTACGGAAGATCTCTCCTGGTCCACCAACACTGCAGCACTGGCCAAGAAGGCACAACAGCGTCTCTACTTTCTCCGAAAGCTGAGAAAAACCAGAGCCCCGACACCCATCATGCGCACCTTCTACAGAGGCACCATTGAGAGCATCCTGACCAGCTGCATCACTGTGTGGTTCCGCGCCTGCAATGCGTCCTGCCTGAAAACACTCCAGCGCATAGTGAGAGCAGCGAAAAAGATTGTTGGTGTCTCTCTCCCCTCCCTCCTGGACATTTACAATACCCGCCTCACACGAAAAGCTCTCAACATCGCCCGTGACCCTACCCACCCGACTCAGAGCTTCTTTAGCCTGCTACCATCAGGAAGAAAACTAAGGAGTCTCCAAGCCAGGACAAGCAGACTGACGGACAGCTATATCCATCAGGCGATCAAGAAGCTCAACTCTCTTCCAGCTCTGCCTCCCCGGTGCTCTTCGGCCTCTCCCGCCGTCATACTCTGACTCCTCTATTTTACACACACGGACACAATCATACAGACACACACACAACACTCACACAAACTCACACATACAATCACTCACACTCTTGCACCTGTCACTTTGTGTTCCATGCACCATTGGTACCTTCACTACCTCAACCCAGGAAATAACATTATTAAAAAAAAAATAAAAAGTACATACCTTGTTCAAACCTCACCTTTTTGCAGGACAGTAACTAAATTACATCACCGCTGTTGGTTTTTTCTAAGTTTGTGTTATTTAAGGTCCCCCCCCCCCAGTGTTATTTGTATCGAGGATGAGAGAAACATAATTTTGATTCTTTATATGTATGCACTGTACATGAAGCAGAATTGACAATAAAGTTGACTTTGACTTTGATATGATGCAGAGAAGGAAGGTGGATATACTGTGTCCAGAAGACCAGGTGGAAAGGTAGCAAGGCCAGAAGCTTAGGATCAGAGTTCAAATTGTTTTACCATGGTGTGGATAGGAAATGGAGTAGGAGTTATTCTGAAAAGAGGAGTTTGTAAGGAATGTTATAGAGGTGAAGAGAGTATCAGTAGAGTGTATCAGTAGGGTGATGAGTCTGAAGCTGGAAATTAAAGGATAATGTTCAATGTTGTTAGTGGTTATGCCCCACAGGTAGGATGTGAGGTAAAAGAGAAGGAAAAATTCTGGAGTGAGTTAGATAAAGTGATGCAGAGCATTCCCAGAGGTGAGAGAGTGGTGATTGGTGCAGACTTCAATGGAAGTGGTTGGGGAAGGGAACAGAGGTGATGAAAATGTAATGGGCAGGTTTGAAAGTGGACAAGGAGACCTGGTGGTTGAATGAGGAAGTCCAGGAGTTATTTAATATTAATAATATTATTAATATTATTCATTTATTTATTTTTATCTCTATGCCCTAATCCTATAATTCTTTGTAAAACTATGTGACGACTTTGTAAAACTATGTGACTAATTTAATATTGAATTAGGTTTCTTATTACTATTATTTTTTATCAAATTTGTTGCTGTATTCCTTTTCACATAACTGTATAGTTGGTGTATAAGAAAAACATGTGTAAAATGGAAAGTAGCTAGTGTATTACGGTTATTACATGCACATTGGCAGTTTAATATCAGCCTTTTGTCTTTTTTTCAGTGCCACTGTCTCTAAGCCATAGAGCATCGCTGGTCTCACCACTGTCTTGTACACCTTTCCCTTTATTCTTGCTGATACGTATATGTATTCTGTCTTGCTACGGCTAACCTTCATTCCTCTGTTTTCCAGAGCGTACCTTACCTTCATCTCCCTAGATTTTTCTCTACCTGTTCCTTGCTCTACAAAGCACAATGCCATCAGCGAACATCATTGTCCATGGAGACTTCTGTCTAACCTTATCTGTCATCCTGTCCATGACCATAGCAAACAGATCCACCTCCACCTTGAACTGTTCTGTCACACCTACAGCACATCTCTCCATTGTCTTACAGCTCTCATACATGTCCTGCACCACTTTAACATACTTCTGCCAGTCCAGACTTACTCATACAATACCATAGCTTCTCTCTCGGCGCCCTGTCATATGATTCCTCTAAATCTGCAAAGACACAATTCAACTCTCTGTAACTTTTGCACTCTTTCTAGGTATTAAACCATATTGCCTCCTTGTCCACATTTCCCTTTCCTGAAAATACACCAAGTACCCTTCTACCTGTCTTCCTGAACACCTTAGCTATAGTTGTCCAGTCAACTGGAAGCACCTTCTGACAACTCAGAGCCAGGCCTAACTCCACCCTGAAAACTACACAACATTTCAACTTCCACCACTTTTTCCTCTGCTCTGCCTTTGTTTCCTTTCACCTTCCTTACCACAAGGGTAATTTTACACACCATCATCCTGTGTCGTCTGGCTACACTTTCCCCTACCAATACTTTGCAGTCACTAATCTTCAGATTACAACGTCGACACAAGATGTAGTCCACCTAAGTGCTTCTGCCTCCACTCTTATATGTCACCCTATGTTCGTGCCTCTTCTGGAAGAAAGTATTTACTACTGCCATTTCGATCATCTTTGCAAAGTCCACCATGATGTGTCGTTCTACGTTCCCGTCCTGAAGACCAAACCTACCCATCCCATTTTCATCACCTCTGTTCCCTTTCTCAACATGTCCATTGACGTCTGCACCAATCACCACTCTCTCACCTCTGGGGATGCTCTGCATTACTTCATCTAACTCACTCCAAACAACAACATAGCACATCACACCATCAATTTCCAGCTTCAGACTTATCAACCTGTCTGATACTCTTTTTTTTTTCAGGAACACTCCTACTCCATTGCTTTACCTATCCACACCATGGTAAAACAACTCGAACCCTGCTTCTAAGCTTCTAGCCTTGCTACCCTTCCACCTGGTCATCTGGACACACAGTATGGAAACCTTCCTTCTCTGCATGATGTAAACCAACTTTCTTGCCTTCCCTGTCATAGTCCCAACATTCAAAGTACCTACTGTCACTCCTACACTCTTGCCTTTTCTCTTCTCTTTCTGCCTATGAACACGCCTTCCCCCTCTCCTTTTTTAATCAACAGTAGCTCAATTTTCACCAGCACCCTGTAGGTCAACAGCACCGGTGGCAATCGTTGTTAACCCAGGCCACGACCGATCCGATATGGAAGTCCTCCATAGTGATACGCATCGTTTGATTTGGCAAATGTTTTATGTCGGATGCCCTTTCTGTCACAACCCTCTGCATTTATCCGGACTTGGGACTGGCACAAGAAGACACTGGATTGTGCCCCCCTGTGGTTGTGTTTCTTATTCTTAAGATTCTTATTCTCTATGGGAATATCTTCTCACCTTTCATTCATGATAGGTGTGACATTATCAAACCGGTTTCGCTGGTGGCAAATAGGGGGTTTTAAGATGAATTAAGAAGACAGAGCAGACGTTTCTGCCCAAAATAATTTTTAAACATAAAACAGATAAAAATATATATTTTTAATGGTAGCAATTAAATGAGACTTCATTGTTGGATTTGATAATTTTTCGATTTTGATACTTTTTTTTATTTATAGACAGTTACAAAACATTGCAAAAACAAGCACGATTGTAATTTAGTTAATCTTTTGCCTGAGTGTTTGATCTAAATGTGGTGTATTTTATCCTTCCAATGGAGAAAATGCTATAAAAACACATTGACTGATATTATGAACCAATGACACTATCACAGTGATTTAAGCTGAGAGGTTGAATACAAATGACTGAGCACCTTTAATAGCAATTACCCTGACTAAATTTCTTGAGCCTAAAACTCAGCATTGTGGAAGACATTTTTTTATGGCAGTGTGGTGCTTTTACTGCATTGTGGTGGTTTTACTATGGATTTGTTGTTGTACTGCTTAAATAATGTAGCAATATCCATCACACATTTAGAGTGTACAATCCCCATGGAAACATTTTCCCTTTTGTGTTCTGTACAGTGCATCAGTGTAATTCACTTAATTCACCTGTTTATTTGGCAAAATGCATTCTAAATATTAGTGTAAAAAATGAGTGCAAAACCCATAAAGTTGTGCAGATAAACACTTTTAAAACATATCGTAAGATAACGTCATAACGTAAGATACCCATTAGAATGAAAAAATATATATTCATTTATTATTTATTTATTTAATTAATGCCACAAATACATTTAAACTGCTGTTGCTTTTATAATTAACACTAAACTTGGAAGGCATGAAAAAAAAAGCTATTTTCTGTAAAACTTACAAAAATAAGTTACATTCTAGTTTAGATAATTATAACTCAGGACTATATAATTGGCACGTTAAGAGAAATTTACATAATTTTTAAATGATTTTTAAACCTTTTTTTTCTAAATAAAGTTTAAGAGCCAATTGAAAGTGTTAATATTACAAATTGAAATAGTTGTTATAAAACATACATTTGAAAAAGAAACAAAAAGGAAAGAAACATTGAAGAAATTATGAAACACTAAAAATATTAGAAAATACAGTGACACAAACGCATGGAGCTTAGCAGGCAATGAGATCAAGGTTGATGAACTGGCCTCCATATTTCCCAGATCCCAATCCAATCAAACATTCATGGGATGTGCTGGACAAACAGGCCCAAGCCACAGACGTGGTGCCACGCCCCTAGAACCCAGAAAGCCTGAGACAGAGTGAGAGAGAGAGAGAGAGAGAGAGAGAGAGAAAGAAGAAGAAGCAGCAGCAGCAGCATCAATAAAGAGTTTCTTAGTCCTTTTTTGCATAAACATGGCTCTTACTTTCTATCCAGCTAATAAATCTGATTCAAAATATGTTCTATTTTGCCCATTTTTTTTTTTTTTTTTCAAATGTAATTTATATTTCTGGTATGCTTAGTGCAACATGAATGCCAAGGGTTTTTTTTTTTTTTTATCTGTACAAATTGGAAGTTGATGCAGCTGTTCATAAGCTCTCATTATTGTCAATTTGAGCTTGTGAGCTACACTGAACTCAGCGGTAAAGTAAAAATGCCCAGAGACAGGATTCTCAGAAATGGAATTGCTTGGAAAAGGCAGTTTCATAGCCCAGAGCTGCACTGCTTTACCAGAAAAATGCATTTCTTCATTTCTGCAATGTTTTTCAAATCACCCTCAAGATGCGGCTTTGACAAAATCAAGGCAGGGGAGCATTCACAACTCTTTTAATGGAGTTGTTTGGTAAAATAAAATATAAATAATGCATTAAAATGACAAAAATTGCTTATGTCACAATCTCTTTCCTCCAAAGATTTATAAAACTACTTAAAAATAGTCATTTAAAATGGTTAAAATGATTAAGTCCCTATGTTCCTGGATATGATAACAGCATTATGCTTAAATATTTAATAATAATATATATATAATAATTAGTGAATTAACATCATCATTAATCATACAACAATTAGCAAATTTTATAATTTCATTTAAATACACAAACAAACAAACCAACGGACAAACAAATCAAACCACCTGGAACTAGCCAGAATCTGCATAATGTAAAAGTCAGAGAAAACATTGTTCAAAGAATGTGTTGGTGATCTCATCATCACACACCTTAATTTAGACAGTATACTCACTCTCACTCACTTATCTTCTATACTGCTTTATCCTGTATTTAGTGTCGTGCGGGACCTAAAGCCTATTCCAGGAGACCTTGGAAAGGAAAACCCTGCTCCCATACCCCCCCCACCAACCCCCTCCCGCCCCCCCACTACGTAACTTACAAATAGAGCTGTAATTTACGTAAAAATAGGAAAAAGGTATAGAGGTAAATGCTGTGAAAAACTTCAAATGAACAGATTCTGCCAATAACTGGTCAGGGACAGTGAGGGTGGATCCAGAAGCCCACCACATCCCACATCATAATACATTGGCTTATTTAAGTAGGGATACTTTTTTTTAAATTACTTACTACTTAACACAATAACACAATACAACAATGTTAAAATTATTACTGAACATATATTGGGTCATCTTTGGAAAACAAAGAAACAAAGAACAATAAGACAAACAACATATAAAACTATGTATAAAGACAATATTTTTAGTGTCCAGTAGCACCAGTCTCACAGAGACACAGGAGGCTTATAAACAGTTTGACAGCAAAATGAGACATTTTGGACCTGTATTTTTTTTTTTTAAAGATGCAAAACAATACTGCTAAAATGTTCTGTGCATTGTCTCTTATTGAGTCATAAAGGTGTTAAAAAACATTTGTCATTTCAAAGTTATTCATATCAGTGTTATCATTTTTTTTTCTTTGCATAAAGTATTTGTCACACTTATTGGGTGGAATTTCGCCTAAACACTTTATGAGGTAAAGACAAATTGGCCTTTTTGTTTGTGAGATCATCATGATGCAGTGTAGGCTACAAGTGCAGCAGGGTGAGTGATGGTGAACCAGTGCCTGCTGATGATGACCAACACCTCTCCCCTGATCTACCAGAGCTGAGTGAAAAAAAACACAATCAAACTGAACAGGTAAGCTGGAATAAAATCACTAGCAGCATTAACTTGTGCTAGTAATTATTATGGTAGTCAATGTTAATTCAAAATAACATCTCTCAGCATTATTTCGAATTAATATCGACTTACATAATAATTAAAATAAGTAATTAGTTTATTAGCATGAGCTAATGCTGTTACTGATTTTATTTCAGCTTACCTGTTTAGTTTTATTGCCATTTTTTTAAATATTGTCTTTATAGTTTTAAATGTTGTTTGTCTTGATGTTCTTTTCTTTGTTTCTGTGTTTTACTAATATGATCCAATATATGTTCAGTGATACTTCAAATAATATGTTTAAATAGCATTGATTCTGTATTGTGTTATATTTTTAGACTAGTAACTGGTATTACAAATTTATTTCTACAATAATGAGCCAATGTATTATGATGTGGGCTGCTTTGGGCCAGGAAGTCCAGGGCCACTTTTTGGTCCCCATCCGCCACTGACAGAGAATGAGGAGTGGTAAGGCAGTTGGTCCAGATGACATTCCAGTGAAGGCATGGAAGTGTTTAGTAGAGATGGCAGAGGAGTTGCTTACTAGATTATGTAACAAGATCTTCTCTGGACATTGAGTCATGTCAGCTGAACTTGATTTTTATTCTGTAGGTAAATTACAGTAGGTAATGCCAGAATGCTCATTACCGCCGTGGGGAAACGGCAGCAGCCAAAATAAATCAGTTGCATTTTAAAGTCATTAATGAAATGACTGCCAGGTGGAGCAAAGTGACATTTTTTATTCCATGCAGTTAAAAATATAATTAAGTCAATAAAAAAGTCTTAACAATATGTTGTATTGAAGAAATACTACAGTGATTGTAATTCCCACATCTCAGAACTTTCTACAACAAAAATGAAAAATCTGAACCAGAGATATTATTTATTGTATAATAATGAGTCAAAAAAAAAAAAAAATCATTGGTTAAATGTTGTTTTGACATATCATGTTCACTAGCTGATCATTTTATTTGTACAAAGAATGAACTGTTATATAGCCTGTTTGTATCTTATGTTAAAAAATAAATTCAAAAATACATCAAACTTTAAATATAGAAATAACTGGTAAAATAGCCTTTTAGAATAAAACATTACAATAACTAAAAATGCTGTGTTGTTTCTGTAAACACATCGTTGGGTGGTTTATGCTCGGTCAAAATTCTGGGTTATTTCGGGTACTTTAAACACATTGTTGTGTTCCTCATGGTGGGTCATATAAGATGTAGTGAGTCATTTACAAAGGAACACGTGGTTGGGTTATTTAGAGCCAACAACTCGTTTATTCTTTATTCTCTAGTTTCTTTTTTATTGTGTCACAGGTGTAGTTTTCGGAGATTTGAGCTTCAGTACATCTTCCGGCGCTCTGCGCATAACACCGGCCTGTCACGAATGGGGTGTATTGGTGGATGTTGATCGCCATGGGCGGAGAGAGCAGGCATAAAGGCAGCAAACGAAGGCAGTTTATCAAAAGAGTATTTTAATAAGGGTTGTCACAGAAATAATAAAGACACAAAACAAACAAAGGAACAACTCAAACAATACCTAATAGCATTGGGTTAAACATGGGCTCTCTGGCAGAACACAGACAAAGGGACACCAACAGGCACTAATGGTTGTTACACTACGTTTAAGATTGGTAGCGAAACACAGGCTGAAGGGTGCCTAACACATGTCCTGTGGCGAAACACAGGCAGAAAGACAACTGACACACGTCCTGTGGCGAAACACAGGCAGACGGACGAAACATGTGACAGGACACACAAACTACGCGGGAGCTAAAACAGAACACAACATGACGAGACGGGAGACACGTAGAGGCGAAAAAGAGGTGAGAGAGAGGCAGGACGAGGGCTAAAGACATGGTAATCAGCTAGACATGGCTTTTAGCTAAACATGGTTAAGAGTACTTAACCATGGCAGTCAGCTACACATTCATCTAGCTAAGCATGCCTTTAGCCCGACATGAACTAAGCTACACTTACCTAATAGCTCAACACAACACTAAGGAATTGGGGCACAGAAACACAGAGACGGAGGATAACCAGTGGCTAGGCTAGGCGACACTCTGTGGCTAGGCTAGGCGACACTCCGTAGTTATACATTCAGATAAATGAAATGCACCCCTCCCCACTTTAAGACTCTTTTTAAATTTCTGCAAATTTCATTTTCTGGATTCTAGATTCTAAAATTTACATTATTACTGTTTTACTGGAATAGAAGAAATCAAGATTTTCTTTTTCATTACATAAATTGTATTGGTTGTAATCACTTTATACACAATCATTTTCGTCATTGTGAGCGCATCTAAATAAAAGTAGAGTCTTATAAAGGCTATGTAGCTTATATAGTTTTACTATATAATTTTTGCACATTAATTTGAAAATGTTTTAATTTTATGGTCGTTTATTTACAATTATTTCAGTTAATAAATCTACTACAAATTTCAAAAACACAAAATATAAGATGACACAAGACCCTACACGTGTAGCTTTTCTAATTACGCATAAAATCTCCTTTTAAAATTGTGCAAATTTAATCTTTTGGATTCTAGATTCTAAAATTGACTTTATCACTGTTTTACTGAAATAGAAAAATGAAGATTTTTCTTATAATAACATAAATTGTATTGGTTGTAATCACTCTATACACAAGTTTCTATTTTATAGAAAATGAAAATAAAAAACAAAAAAAATATTCCATTTGTATTTCCCAACTCTAAAATAGCATAAAAATCACGGGTTGTGTATAGAGTGATTGAAACAATACAAGGCATGTTATGATGAGGAAACTTTCTATCTCTTCCATTTCAGCGATTAACAAACGGTAACACTGTCAGTTTAAGAATCTGCAGGATCTGAGTGGTCCGAGCACAACCTCTCGCGGAGGTGCTTTTCTCTGAATACGCTGTGTTCACAGTGGTGGAGCTAACAAACACGCATCTCGGTTTATTTATTTTACCCTCTTTTACATTTACATTTGGGCATTTGGCAGACGCTCTTAAAAAAGACTGATGTGCCTAACGTTTTTCAGCAGAGCCTACAGTATGTCTTACTGAATAATCCATGACTTTTCAAAAAAATGCAGTGTTTAATCAGCAAGTATATGTCTACCTATGTATACCTCTCTTTATGATACAGTTGGTAAATAATATGACTGAAACAAATCTCATATCAGGAGCATTTTGATCAAAGGGGAGATTAGAAGGGGAAAAGTGAAAGTGTACAAACAACATAGCACAATGCATGTGTGTGGATGGCTGAAATGTGGTTGTGAATAAGCCTTTTAGTGAATGTAAAATGTTCGTGTGAACCGGCGGCGCGCACATGCGCTCTTTTACCCTTTCACATCGACATGAGAGATTTATAAGAGTTTTCTCTTTCCCAGAAATACAACAAACACACATTTATACGTGTTAAATAGGCGCTATCTTTGCGGAGCTGTGCAAAACGCACGCCGATGTGAGCTGCTTTGTTATATATTAACATATGTTTGCTTTGTAGCGGACTGCGAGCTGGCGAGCGTCTGAATACAACGTTTTAACGGGGGTGGGGATAAGAAAACACCGCACCGGCAGAAGTAGACTAATGATTATGAATGTGTTGGGGAAAATAGCAAGGAAACTGACTGCCTATTTTAATAATTCATTGATAAGTTGTCACACACACACACACACACACACAGCAGACCAAATCGTCATTAGCACGTCCCTCCCCAAACAGCACAGCAATGAGATACATACATTTAAATAATTTATTTATACAGACGTACCTGTATCTGTATGTATGTGTGTGTGTATGTATGTGTATGTGTATGTGATCCTGTATCAGCACACATAAAGTTTTCCAGAGCGCACCGGCAGAAGTAGAGTAATGATTATGAATGCTTTGGAAAAACAGCAATGAAACTCACTCTGACCATTTTAACAATTAATTAATAAATTAGTGATTTCTTTGGTTTCGGCTGTGCTGATGGTGATAATGTCATCTCGTCGTCTCCGCACAAGTGGACGCGCCTGCAATTCACTTTTCATACGAATTACATAATCTAATAATTTGTTTTTCATTATTTTATATAAAAGCAGATATTTCGCTAGTATATATTTTCTTCTTTCGAAGAAGAAAATATATATTTTCTTACTTTCGAAGTATATATTTTTCACGTCTGTGAGGCGAGTATACGTACACGAAGTTTCAGCTCATTTTCTGACGCGCTCAGGTTCACCGAAAACAATACAGAACAGCACACCTTCTTTATTTAACAAAATCATAGTTTTTTCATCATTGTGAGCGCACCTAAATAAAATTAGAGTCTCATAAAGGCTATGTAGATTATATAGTTTTACTATATGATTTTTGCACATTAATCTGACAGTGTTTTATTCTATGGGCATTTAGTTTCATTTATTTTAGTTAATAAATCTACTACAAATTTAAAGAACACAAAATAAAAAATGACACAGGACCCTACACGTGTAGCTTTTCTAATTACACATAAAATCTAAAGGCTCAGTGTGTTAACGTTTATGTTGCTTAAATATTTAAATTAATTTTAATTATAAATTTGTACTGTAATGTTAATTCTGTGATTATGAATTTGTTTAATTACAATGTTTCACTTGATTTTATTTGCAACTACATGTGACTCTAGCCGAGCTCGACTCATAAATCCTGGAGAGAACGAACTAAGGCCTGAGGCGTCAGTCTGTAGTTATATAGCACCACTCAGCGGTAAAAGCCAGCAAACGCACAAACCCAAATGCAGTTGCCGTGCACCGCGACGGTAAAAGTCACATACTGCTGTCCACCTACTGTACACTACTTATCTAAATAGTTTTTTCAGCCTAAAGTAAATTAAAAGTTCCTCATATTTAAGTCGTCCAAGGTCAAAGGATACAGCACTAACAAAGTGACAGACTTTGACACATAAATATGCTATAATGACCTCACAATGGTAGCTTATGTTTCGCTTTTTGTTCTTTTTTTTTTTTTAAACTTTGTAGTTCACTAATTTATGTATGTTGTTGTAGTTCACTAATTTATCATACTCCATAAAAAAGGCATACTGCAAGTATTGTACTAACTTCTATAAATATATCAATAGAACAACAGCAAAAGGCTTTATCTAAAGAAAAAGCTTAAATTTTATTAAATCTTTCTAAAAGAAAAATCCATACAAAACATAAAAATTTCAAAAACAGAGACAGTATTTGTTTGTTACAGTAATAAGTATAAAAATAAATAAATAAATTAATTAAATACATTTGTTTATTGCTGCTAGTGCTAAACTCAAACATTCTATTTTATTTATGATGGTCAATTGATTTATAGCCTGATTATTAAAAACTCTGACTCTTTCACTTCTCTGGCCACACATGGCAAACATGGACCAGCATGTTTGCTTTTCTTGCATCATAATAAAAAGCAACTTCAGGCTGTGAGATGCCTATGAGAGCAAATGGCTGATCCCACTTCTCCTGGCCTTTAGGACATCTTTTAAAAATGAGAAATGCTCTGAAATCTGTAATCTCTGTAATCAAGATGGCCCTTTTCTCTGTAATCAAGATGGCGCTGGTGAGGTTGGCTGCCGTCACGACTGCTCCGACCACCTTTTTAAAACAGGCAAAATCACCACCATTGAGTACATTAAGTATGATAGAGACACCCTTGTTTCTATTGGTATACAATGTACTCACAATTCAACGTTTTTAACTCCGGATCCGAGCTGGCCAAGTGAGATTCTGAGGGCAGCGGCCCTGAGAGAAACGAGCCGGCGTCAGGAACAGGCTGAGAGCTCATGCACACCGCACACCTCTGCCTAGCAACCTGCTCGCCAATTTCCAGTCACTGGAGAACAAGCTCAATGACCTCAGGGCCAGGATAAAGTTCCAGAGAGACATTCGGGACTGCAATCTCCACTGCTTCACCGAGACATGGCTGAACCCAGCGGTGCCGAACCACGCCATCCAGCCGGCCGAGTTCTTCTCGGTTTTCCCCGCATGGATAGGACTAGGGACTCGGGGAAGTCAAGGAGAGGCGGCGTGTGTTTAATGGTGAACAGCAGCTGGTGCAACAGCACGAGCGTTGTTCCTCTTACACGCTCCTGCACATCAAACCTGGAACTACTGTCCATCATGTGTCGTCCTATTTATCCAACTCAGTTTATGACCGAGTTTACATCGGTCATAATCATTGCCGCTTATATTCCACCACAAATGGACATGGACACTGCCTTATGCGAGCTGCATGAGGCACTAACACAGCACCAGACACAGCACCGGGACGCTGCACTTATTGTGGCGGGGGACTTTAACAGTGCCAACCTCAAACGCGCAGCTCCGAACTTTTATCAGCATATCACCTGCCCCACCAGGGGCGAAAGGACACTGGACCACTGTTACACTACGGTCAAGGACTGCTACAAGGCACAATCTCGCCCTCCGTTTGGTTAATCTGACCACGCCGCCATCTTCCTTAAGCCAAAATACGAACAAAGGCTGGAACAGGAAATTCCGGTTCAGAGGGAGGTTGCGCGCTGGACAGACCAATCGGTGGCCGCGTTACAGGACGCACTCGATGATGCAGACTGGTACATGTTCAGGAACAGCTTCGATGACGTCAGCGTGTTTACAGGAGCGGTTGATTCATCGGGAAACTAGCGGATGATACCGTGGAGAAAAAGACTATTAGAACGTTTCCCAACCAGAAGCCGTCAGTGAATAAAACCATCCGCGATGCTCTGAGATCTCGCACTGCTGCCTAAAACACGGATCTCGCGTCGGGGGACATGGAACCATACAAAACTGTGCGTATAGCGTCCAGAAGGCGGTGAAAGAGGTGAAGCAGCGCTACGGGAAAAAAACTAGAGTCACAACTTCAACAGAGTGACTCTAGGAGCCTGTGGCAGGGACTAAGGACAATAACGGACTATAAAACACCAACAACCGGTATGACGAACGCGTTACACTGGCAGACGAGCTGAACACCTTTTATGCTCGCTTCGAGGCTGCAGCTGAAGACGCTAGCGATGCTAATGCTAGCGGCGCTAACGGCTGCAGACAGGAAGACGCGTTCATCATCACTGAGCATGACGTGAGGAGAGCCTTCAAAAGAGTGAACACCAGGAAAGCAGCAGGACCAGACGGCATCTCAGGCCGTATCCTTAGACCCAGCGCAGGCCAGCTAGCACCTGTGTTCACTGAGATATTCCACATCTCTTTATCTCAGTCGGTGATCCCCACATGCTTTAAAGAGTCCATCATTGTTCCTGTTCCAAAGAAACCACATCCTGCTTCTCTCAATGACTATCGCCCTGTAGCCCTCACCTCAGTAGTGAAAGTAAAAGTAGTGAAAGTGCTTTAAGGGCCTGGTCAGAGACTTTATAATTTTTTCATTACCAGACACACTGGACCCATTAAAGTTTGCTTACTGTCCAAATTGTTCCACAGACGATGCCATCTCTTATCTCCTCGACACATCACTTACTCACTTGGACACTAGAAGGGGGAATTATGTTAAAATGCTCTTCGTCGACTACAACTTTGCATTTAATACCATAATTCCCTCCAAGCTAGAGCACCTGGGACTCAGCTCATCTATGTGTCAGTGGATCTCCAACTTCCTAACTGGCAGACCACAGGCAGAAAGGATGGGCGGTCATATCTCTGTGTTCTAAGCCCCCTGCTGTACTCTTTGTACACATACAACTGTGTGGCCACTACTTGCTCCACCACCATTATTAACTTTGCTGATGACACCGTCGTGGTGGGCCTGATCTCTGATAACAACGAGACAGCCTACCTGAAGGAGATTAGGAATCTGGAGAACTGGTGCCAGAGGAACAACCTCCTTCTAAACGTCAGTAAGACAAAAGAGTTGATAGTGGACTTCAGCACCAAGCAGGAGAGGAACTACCAGACCCCCGTCATCAACGAGAGCCCAGTGGAGAGTGGACAGCTTCAAATACCTTGGTGTTCACATCACACAGGACCTGTCATGGTCCTGTCACATCAACACTGTAGTGAAAAAGACCCGACAGCGTCTCTACCACCTCAGACGCTTGAGAGACAGTGTATTTTTGTGTACAGTTATTTTATTTTTAACCTTTATTCGTATTTTTTATATTAATTCTTTCCTAGTTAAATTTACCCTTTATTTTAATTTTCATATTTATGTTCTATTCCTATTCCTATTCTTTTATTTTTAGGTCACAAGCAGTTGTCTAAGCATTTTACTGCATATCGTACTGTATATGACTGTGTATGTGACAAATAAAATTTGAATTTAATTTAAATTCGAAAAAGTGTTAGACAGCAAGGTAATTGTCTGATACTTTTTTTTAAAGGTATTGCTATGTGATTTGTCTTGCAAGATTATTAGTTTCATTACTAAAAAACAGTGAAATATGATGCAGGACATAGAGGTCCTAAGAAAACATCCAAGACCACTAACAAAAAGGTCACTTATTTCAACACTTAATAAACAACTTCTAACTGTGAAAAAGGCCACACATGTAAAAATGTGGAGGCCTTATGAATAATTTATCTCCCTTCTGTACTACTCAAACAGTTTTTGCTTTAAATTTGACAGGTACAGATGTCGCCATTTAAAAACGCACGTTTCGAGAAAAGAGATCCCGCGACTTGCCACGGCAAGCTGTGAAAATGCCCATCATTACCTGTAGGGGGCAGTCGTGTTTCAGTCCGAAATATTGTGTGTCTACTGAGCCGAAAATGTGTTATCTCTCTCAGGCGCCCAGACAGCAAACAACAGAGCTCATGAACGTGTTGAAGAGTCTTGGAGAGTGGGAGGATTCCAGAGGAATGGAGGACAAGTGTATTGGTGCCAATTTTTAAGAACAAGGGAGATGTGCAAAGCTGTGGCAATTATAGAGGTATAAAGCTAATGAGCCAGACAATGAAGCTGTGGGAAAGAGTAGTGGAAGCTAGGTTAAGGGCAGAGGTGAGCATTTGTGAGCAGCAATATGGTTTTATGCCTAGAAAGAGTACATTAGATGCAGTATTTGCTTTGAGGATGCTGGCGGAGAAGTACAGAGAAGGTAACAGGGAGTTGCATTGTGTCTTTTTAGATTTAGAGAAAGCGTATGACAGGTTTCTTTTTAGATTTAGAGAAAGCGTATGACAGGGTGCCAAGAGAGGAGCTGTGGTATTGTATGAGGACGTC
Source organism: Clarias gariepinus (assembly GCF_024256425.1). Lineage (NCBI taxonomy): Eukaryota > Metazoa > Chordata > Actinopteri > Siluriformes > Clariidae > Clarias > Clarias gariepinus. The sequence goes on from NC_071117.1 coordinate 22,793,569, forward strand.
TGGAGTGGCAGAGAAGTATGTTAGAGTGGTGCAGGACATGTATGAGAGCTGTAAGACAGTGGTAAGATGTGCTGTAGGTGTGACAGAAGAGTTTAAGGTGGAGGTGGGTCTGCATCAAGGATCGGCTCTAAGCCCCTTTTTGTTTGCTCTGGTGATGGACAGGATGACAGATGAGGTAAGACAGGAGTCCCCATGGACTATGATGTTTGCAGATGACATTGTGCTCTGTAGCGGGAGCAAGGAACAGGTGGAGGAAAATTTGGAGAGGTGGAGGTATGCTCTGGAAAGCAGAGGAATGAAGGTTAGCCGCAGCAAGACGGAATACATGTGTGTAAATGAGAGGGACCCAGGAGGATCGGTGAGGCTACAGGGAGCAGAGGTAAAGAAGGTGCAGGATTTTAAGTACTTGGGGTCAACGGTCCAGAGCAACGGAGAGTGTGGAAAGGAGGTGAAGAGGCGGGTACAGGCAGGTTGGAATGGGTGGAGAAAAGTGTGTGTTGTGCGATAAAAGAGTATCAGCGAGAATGAAAGGAAAGGTGTACAGGACAGTGGTGAGACCAGCAATGCTCTACGGCTTAGAGACAGTGGCGCTGAAGAAAAGACAGGAGGCAGAGTTGGAGGTAGCAGAGCTGAAGATGTTGAGGTTCTCTTTAGGAGTAACAAGGATGGATAGGATTAAGAATGAGTTCATCAGAGGGACAACCCACGTTAGATGTTTTGGAGATAAAGTCAGAGAGGCCAGATTGAGGTGGTTTGGACATGTTCAGAGGAGAGATTGTGAATATATCGGCAGAAGGATGCTGAGGTTGGAACTGCCAGGCAGGAGGTCTAGAGGAAGACCAAAGAGGAGATTTATGGATGCAGTGAGAGAGGACATGAAGTTAGTTGGTGTGAGAGAAGAGGATGCAGAGGATAGGGTTAGATGGAGGCAGATGATTCGCTGTGGCGACCCCTGAAAGGGAACAGCCGAAAGACAAAGAAGAAGCGTATGACAGGGTGCCAAGAGAGGAGCTGTGGTATTGTATGAGGACGTCTGGAGTGGCAGAGAAGTATGTTAGAGTGGTGCAGGACATGTATGAGAGCTGTACGACAGTGGTGAGATGTGCTGTAGGGGTGACAGAAGAGTTCAAGGTGGAGGTTGGTCTGCATCAAGGATCGGCTCTAAGCCCCTTTTTGTTTTCTCTGGTGATGGACAGGATGACAGATGAGGTAAGACAGGAGTCTCCATGGACTATGATGTTTGCAGATGACATTGTGATGACACAGGTTGGAATGGGTGGAGAAAAGTGTCAGGTGTGTTATGCGATAAAAGAGTATCAGCGAGAATGAAAGGAAAGGTTTACAGGACAGTGGTGAGACCAGCAATGCTCTACGGCTTAGAGACAGTGGCGCTGAAGAAAAGACAGGAGGCAGAGTTGGAGGTAGCAGAGCTGAAGATCTAAGAAGATCCGCCAGCTAAGGTTCTCTTTGGGAGTGACAAGGATACATAAGGATCAAGAATGAGTTCATCAGAGGGACAACCCACAATAGATGTTTTGGAGATAAAGTCGGAGAGGCCAGATTGAGGTGGTTTGGACATGTTCAGAGGAGAGATTGTGAATATATTGGTAGAAGGATGCTGAGGTTGGAACTGCCAGGCAGGAGGTCTAGAGGAAGACCGAAGAGGAGATTTATGGATGCAGTGAGAGAGGGCATGTTGGTGTGAGAGAAGAGGATGCAGAGGATAGGGTTAGATGGAGGCAAATGATTCGCTGTGGCGACCCCTGAAAGGGGACAGCCGAAAGACAAAGAAGAAGATCAATAAAACAACAGACATGAAATGAAAAAAAAAACAACACAAAAATATGTACTTCTCTCTGAATACAATGCGACAGTAATGTAATACAGGTACATCTGCATGAATAAATTGTTTAAATGTATGTATCATGAGCTATTGATCAGTGATTTATGTAAACGACTCAGTTTAGATGTAAGTAAATGCTGCGCTGTTTGGGGGAGGGACGTGCTAATGACGATTTGGTCTGCTGTGTGTGTGTGTGAAAGAGGTGTCAAGTGGTCTTAAATACTCATAAAAAGTCATGAATTATTCAGTAAAACATAGGCTCTGCTGAAAAAAGTTAGGCACATCAGTCACTTTACCCCAAATAAGAGGGGCTAAAATGAATAAACCGAGATGCGTTTCTTGGCCGCACGCCGCTTAACACAACATATACAGAGAAAAGCGTGTCCGCGAGAGGCTGTGCTCGGAGCACTCAGCTTCTGCTGATTCTAAAATTGACAGTGTTACTGTTTTTCTGTCAGGATGAACTAACCTAGGCGACCAGATGACTTAGCTTTAGCGATTAGCCCAATGTAGCGTGGATGGTGAACCCAAACGCGGAAGAAGGCGAGTAGGTAGGATAACCACGCGTTTTAGTCTAAGGACTCTCACAAAAGGGGAGCAAGGGAAAAACACAAATTTAACCCGCGTCCTATAAACACACACTCAATATCAGTATTTATTATCAATATCAATATTTATTGGAGAGGTGGTGAAGTGTTTTAGTTGGGAGGTGTGGAAAACTGGATGGATCCGGAGCGCCGCAGGCAGCTGGAGCCGGTAGGTGACAGGGTTTATCTGGTGGGTGATGCGGTATGGACCAATGAACCTGGGAGATAGTTTGCGGGATTCTGTATGCAGGTGCAGATTCTTTGTGGAGAGCCATACCTTGTCACCTATGTGGTACAATTGTCCCGGAGGGTGTCGGCGGCGATGCTGGGCGACGTAGGTGGTATTGGCACGTTGGATGGCGAGGTTGGCTTGGTTCCATAACCACCGACACCTACGGACCAACTGGCCAATAGTAGGTCAACCTCCGGTTCTTGATGGTCGAACATCGGAGGTTGAAAACCATAACATACCTCAAATGGACTTAGGTTGGTGGCTGAAGGGACGTGGAGGTTGTGGGACAGCTCGGCCTATTTGAGGTAGCGGGCCCAGGAGCGCTGGCGATCCAAAACAAAACACCTCAGGTAGCGCTTCAGTTGTTGGTTGGCCCGTTCCGTCTGACCATTAGTCTGGGGGTGATAACCGGAGGACAGACTGCAGGGGGAATTGATCAGATGGCAGAAGGCCTCCCAGAACCGGGTGGTGAACTGGGGCCCCCTGTCCGAGACGATGTCCTTGGGGAACCCATGCAGGCGGACTACGTGTTCCAAAATCAGCTCGGCGGTGTCTTTGGAGTCCGGTGAGGGCCACCAGGTGTACGGCTTTGGAGAACCGGTCGATGATGGTTAAGACGGTGTTCTTTCCTTCGGGAACCGGCAGGCCCGTGATGAAATCTTTTTTTTTTTTTTTTTTTTTGCCTGTGATGAAATCTAAGGCGATGTGTGTCCAGAGCCGTCGGGGAACGGGCAGTGGCTGAAGCTCTCCGGAGGTGGGCTGGTTGGAGTCCTTGGCCCTGGCACACACCAGGCACGCCTGAACGAACTCTTCAACGTCCCTCCTCATGGTGGGCCACCAGAACGCCCGTTTTACAAACTGTAGAGTGCGCCGAGTCCCGGGGTGCCTGCGACGGGTGAGTGGCCCCACTGGAGGACTTCGGGAATTAGACGCTGAGGTACAAAGAGTCGTCCAGCCGGCGCACCTGCCGGCCCAGTCTCCGCAGCCTGTGCCTGGCGAACCCTTGTCTCTATGTCCCAGTGGGGGGGTGCGATGATCCGTGAGGTGGGGATGACAGGCACGGGGTCCGCCTCTTCTTGTTGGCGGGAGAGGGCGTCGGCCTTGGTGTTCTTGGACCCCGGGCGGTATGACAGATGGAAATTGAAGTGTTCAAAAAACAATGCCCACCGTGCCTGTTGTGGATTGAGTTGTTTTAAATTCCGGATGGTGATGAGGTTCTGATGATCCGTCCAGACCATGAACGGCTCACTGGCGCCCTGAAAAAGAAGCCACAGGGGTGTAGCTTCTGGTCTGGACCTCGCTGAGAGAGAACAGTGCCAGCGCCCACATCTAACGCGTCCACCTTTACAACGAACGGTTGGTTGGCATCTGGGTGAAGAAGAATGGGTGCAGTGGTGAAGCAGTGACAGAGTTCTTGAAAGGCGGAGGTGGCTTCAGGAGTGAGATGGAAGGGACGAGAGGAGGGCCTGGTCAGACTGGTTAGTGGTGCTGCAACTGTACTGTAGCCCCGGATAAAGCGACGATAAAAGTTCGCAAACCCGAGAAACCGTTGAAGCTGTTTGAGAGTCCTGGGTAGGGGCCAATGACGAACAGCTTCCAGTTTCTGCGGATCCATGGCCACACCCTGGGACGAGATGACAAAACCCAGGAACATGGTGGAATGCTGGTGAAAGGCACACTTTTCCAACTTACAGTACAGTTGTTGAACGAGCAATCTCTTAAGAACTGCCCGTACATGTTGGATATGTTCTTCAGTGGTGCAAGAGTAGATGAGGATGTCGTCCAAATATACAAACACCCATCGGCCTAACATGTCTCTCAGGACATCGTTTATGAATTGCTGGAAGGCAGAGGGTGCGTTGCATAGTCCAAAGGGGATAAAGAGCTTTCGTAATGTCCCGTGGGAGTGATGAAGACCGTTTTCCACTCATCACCCTCTCTGATGCGCACCAAGTTGTAGGCGCACCGGAGGTCCAACTTTGTGAACACGGTGGCACCAGAGTGGGCGTCCAGGGCTGAGTTGGTGAGCGGCAACGGATGTCGGTTTTTGATAGTGATTTTATTCAACCCCCGATAGTCGACACATGGACGAAGTTCACCCCCTTTCTTCTTCACGAAAGAGCAGCCAGCGGCCGTTGGCAATGAGGAGGGCCGGATGGTTCCATGGCGAAGGGCACTGGCGACGTATTCCTCCATCACCTGTGTCTCAGTAGCCGACAGCGAGTACAGATGGCCACGGGGGGAACAGAACCTGGCTGCAGCTCTATCGCCAGGTCGTAAGGGCGGGGATGCGGAGCCGCGAACGCCGCGACGGGAGGCCGGCTCGCCGCGCCAGCAACAACCGCCCGGACATCCGCATTCTCCCGCCTGAGCTCTGCAACCTCGCAGCGCAAGGCCGCGATGTTTCGGACGCCCTGGCGCAGAGTAGCGACCTCCCCGGTTAGCTTATTGATTAGCTCGGCATGCTGGTCAACCACGTCGCAGAGATGCGCGTAATCCGCTGGGTTCACCGCTTTTGGCTCAGTCATTCTGTCAGGATGAACTAACCTAGGCAACCAGATGACTTAGCTTTAGCGATTAGCCCAATGTAGCGTGAATGGTGAACCCAAACGCGGAAGAAAGCGAGTAGGTAGGATAACCACGCGTTTTAGTCTAAGGACTCTCACAAAAGGGGAGCAAGGGAAAAACACAAATTTAACCTGCGTCCTATAAACACACATTCAATATCAGAAAGCGAAACCCAATAAAGTAAGTACTCACGAATCGATGATGGACAACCAGAACCGACATGGGCTGAACTCGAATGACTGAGCGCTGAATCGTGTTTTTTTTACTCCTCTTATACTTCCTGATTCGCGACCGCTTTACTTCCGGGTCCTAGTGCCGGTCGCCGATTGAGTGTGCATGACATTTTTAATTGCTGGAATAGAAGAGATAGAAAGTTTTCTTATCATAACATGCCTTGTATTTTTGATTTAATTAATTTTAATCACTCTATACACAACCCGTGATTTTAATGCTATTTTAGAGATGGGAAATACAAATGGAATTTTTTTTGTTCTTTATTTTCATTTTTTTAAAAATAAAATATTAACTTTTAATATTTTATAAAAATACCAAAGAAAATTATTGGGAGAGTGATAAGGAAAATCTTCATTTCTTCTATTCCAGTAAAACACTAATAATTAGTCAATTTTAGAATCTAAAATCCAGAAGATAACATTTGCACAAATTAAAAAAGAGATTTAATGTGTAATTTGAAAAACTACACTCAGGGTCTTGTGTAATCTTATATTTTGTGTTCTTTAAATTTGTAGTAGATTTATTAACTGAAATAAATTAAACTAAACGGTCATATAATTAAAACATTGTCAGATTAATGTGCACAAACTTTATAGTAAAACTATATAGGCTACATAGCCTTTATAAAACTCTACTTTTATTTAGGTGCGCTCACAATAAAAAAAACTTTATGATTTTGTTAAATAAAGAACGTAAACAGGGTTCTGTATTGTTTTCGGTGAACTTGAGCGCATCAGAAAATGAACTGAAACTCTGTGTATACTTGCCTCACAGACGTGAAAAATATATACTTATAGAAAGTGAAATATCTGCTTTTATATAAGCTAATAAAAAAACTAATTATTAGATTATGTAATTCGTATGAAAAGTAAATTGTAGGTGCGTCCACTGCTGCGTAGACGATGGAATGGAAGAGATAGAAAGTTTACTCATCATAATATGCCTTGTATTGTTTTTAATCACTCTATACACAACCTGTTTTTGTTTTTTTTCGCTTTTTTAGAGATGGGAAATACAAATGGAATCTTTTTTATTTATTTATTTTTTTTTTTTTATAAAATATTAAGTTAATATTTTATAAAAATACCAAAGAAAATGATTGTGTATAGAGTGATTACGACCAATACAATTTGTTATTACAAGGAAAATCTTCATTTCTTCATTACAGTAAAACAGTAATAATGTCAAATGTAGAATCTAGAATCCAGAAGATTCTAAAAAAAAAGATGATCAAAGAAAAGAGGCCTGAACTGCAGGTCTTCAAAATCCAGGTCCTAAACACTAAAAGCGCTGCGCCAGTGTCACCTACTCATAATGCGGGTTAGCGGTCATTTGACTGCCTATTGTTTTGAATGGGAAGCTGCTGCTGACACACAATGATCGCTAGATGGCGCTTTCACCCAAAGCAAATAGTTTAGTGCATTGCTAGTTTAGATCAACTTGCACTTGGACAATGCACCATTCATTCCCACGTTGATAATCAGCGGTATCTTTTTTTTCAGACTATAACAAAAAGGAAAGCTCTACTTAATTTTATATTGTATAAAGAAAATTTATTAGTTTGTTCATTCTATTTGAAGCTTCTGAATGTCTCGGAGTAGCGATTTAGTTCTGAACTCACTTCCGTGAAATTATCGCTAAAACAATATTAAATTTGTATAAATCAGATCTCTCACAGCAGATAAACTATGCTATGTCATAACCGAAGCAAACACAACGATTATGCCTAGTTTCGTTTAGTGTTGCTAGGCAACGGACCACGCGCATTATCGGCGGGAATGCGGTGCACTTGGCCGCGGTGTATTATAAACCTGCGGAATGTTTCACTGCTTATGCTCATGTAATAAAAGCGAGGGAAATGTGGAAGTGATGTGTGGCCACTGACTGTACCAAAGATTTTGGTAACTACACTGAGTGTAACATCTGCATAGTGACACTAAACAGCTGAACAACTTCACTTTTCCATTTACCTCTGAGAAAAAAAGCTGTACTGTATTTTGTTTGTTTATATTTAGAATGTTTTTAAAGTACACGAAGTAGGCGCGCACCCACACACACACACACACCCACCCCTCCCTTGAGCCCTCGGTCAACATCTAATCACCGTCGATATGCAAATGAGTCAAGACGTAGCCTAACGTAGTGTCGTGTCGGATTTCAGCGGTCACGGAGTGGAAAGACTTAAGCAGTTGCAGCATTTTTTCAGTTACAACAAGCAGAGCGATGAGTCCACGTTGTTTCACTGTTTATGACATAGTGACACTAAACAGCTGAACAACTTCACTTTTCCGTTTACCTCTAGGAAAAAAGGCTGTATTTTCTTTGTTTATATTTAGAGTAACACCTTCCAATCACCTCTCATAGACTATTGTTAGTTTTAATGATTTGGCAGAAACTAATTATCACTACATAAGTACCCCAACACCATTGATCATAAGTTTCAGCTGAAACTAATTCTATACATGCAACAGAAAATGTAGATGCAGATTCCAAATTTATAAAGATGCATGCTATATATATATAGGCTATTTTACTAGTTATTTCTATATTTAAAGTTTGATGTATTTTTATTCCTTTTTTTTTTTTTTAAATAACAATAAACAGATACAAACAGAGATAGGCTATATAAGTTCATTCTTCGTACAAAAAAAATTATCAGCTAGTGAACTTGATATTCTGTCCAAACAACATTTAACTAATGTTTTTTTTTATCATTATTATACAATAAGTATCAATATATCTGGTTCAGATTTTTTATTTTTGTTGTATAAATTTCTTAGATGTGAAAATGACAATCACTGTAGTATTTTTTCGATACAACATGTTAAGACTTTTTTTTATGACTTAATTCTATTTAAAACTGTGTGGAGTGAAAAATGTCACTTTGGCCACCTGGCGGTCATTGTACGAATAACTTTAAAATGTAACTGATTTATTTTGGCTGCTGCTGTTTTCCCACGGCGGTGAGCACGACGGTAATAACCATTCTGGTTGTCCACCTACTGTAAACACGAATATATATAAGTGGCATTTTAATTCAAATCAAACATTTAATGGTTAGTGATCGGTGCAAGGGCGTCAACTCGCATGTTCTGCGATATTCCATTGTCATTCATACTGCTGTAGTTTTAGAGCCCAAAAAAAGCACTCGCTAGTTAGTAAGTAAGCAAATAAAATAGAAATAAATAAATAGCTTTAAATGGTACTTCAGCTGTCAATGGTACTTCAGCTGTCAGACAGATGACTAACACATGTCCTGTGGTGAAACACAGGCAAACGGATGCCATACACACATCCTGTGGTGAGACACAGGCAGAAGGACGACTAACATGTAACAGGACACACAAACCACACGTAGAGTTGAAACTAGACAAAACAAGACAAGAAGCCCGACGAGATGGGAGAGACGGGAGACTAGAAATGACACGTAGAGACTAGGGGAGACATATAGAGACTAGGGGAGACACGTAGAGACTAGGGGAGACACGTAGAGACTAGGGGAGACACGTAGAGACTAGAGACAAAAAGAGAGACGGGACTAGGGCTAAAGACATGGCAATCAGCTAGGCATGGCTTTTAGTTAAACATGGTTAAGCGGTACTTAACGATGGCAGTCAGCTACACATTCACCTAGCTAAGTATGTCTTTAGCTCCAACATGCATTAAGCTACATTTACCTAATAGCTCAACACACACTAGGGAATTGGGACACAAACACAGACGGAGGATACCCAGTGGCTAGGCTGGGGGACACTCAAAGGCTAGGCTGGGGGACACTTAAAGACTCACTGGAACACTAGGGAGACAGGAAACACAGCACAGCTAGAGAGACAAAGGGGCTATGGCTAGAAGCCTGCTAGTTAGCTCAACATAGATTTTAGCTAAACACACTCCTAGCCAAACACACACCTAGCTACTAACCTGGCTCTAGCTAAACAAACAAGAAACAGGGGGACAAAACCACAATACTCACACCACACAAGACATGACTGCATCAGCTCCACAAACACAGACATACAAAACATATACAGAAACATTGCCAATATGAGAGCCGAAGTCAACTAAACAAAGAACAAAACAAACCAAAACAAAATGCCCACACAAATGATGTTAAACTTATAATGCTAGACCCAGTTTCCCAGACTAAACCGCTATTTATAGAGGGATTAATGGCTACCTCGGCTCAGGTGTGCACTCGCATCACCTGACCAAGTTGCCTTCTGTTAAACTGAGTCAGCCAACAAAAACTACTACTGAAAAACAGCGACCTCTGGTGGTGGTCCCTTAAAGTACCGTCTCCCCCCCCCCCTACACTGCTCCTCCGGAGCGCTATCTGTGGTCCCTGGGCACTTCCCTAGTGTCCTGTGTCCTTTCACCCTACCCCGACGGGCTAGCTCCATTAGTTGACTGTGAGCGAAGGCAGCACCAGATCATTGTTGTAGGCCGGGTGGAGGGGGCAGCACTGTACTGCTCTGAAGAGTAGAGCCCCTGAAGACAGTGCCGAGTTGTCCCCCAATCCGGGCGGCCGATGCAGTACTGGGTTTTCCTCCGCCATGCAGCCGTGGGTGCTCAACATAGAAGCCGGGTGGTGGACACAGTGCTGGATCCTTTCAGTAGACCAGTCGGCTGGGGCAGCACCAGATCGCTGTTGTAGGCCGGGCGGAGGGGGCAGCACTGTATTGCTCTGAAGAGTAGAGCCCCTAAAGACAGTGCTGAGTTGTCCCCCAATCCGGGCGGCCGATGCAATACTGTTCGTACCCTCAACCCTGGCCGGTGGATACAGCGACGAGATGTCACTCCAAAGGAATGGAGCCTCGAATAAGGGCTACTGGACGAGGTGGGGGTAAAGGTGCTGCTGGGGCCTCCACGTGAGGCTGGCGGTGGATGCTGCTGGGGCCTCCACGTGAGGCTGGTGGCGGATGCTGCTGGGGCCTCCACATGAGGCTGGCGGCGGATGCTGCTGGGGCCTCCACGTGAGGCTGGCGGCGGATGCTGCTGGGGCCTCCACGTGAAGCTGGCGGTGGATGCAGCTTTAAAGTCCCAGCCCCCCCTGCTATGAGAGGTTGGTTGAGCATTCTGTCACGATTAGGGTGTATAGGTGGATGTTGATCAGGCATAACAGCAGAGGGGTATTTTAACAAAAAGAGTCTTTTAATAAGAGTTGTAACAGAAGTAGTAAATACATAAAACAAACAAAGGAACAAACAAGCTCAAACAATACTTAACAGAATGGGGTTAAACATGGACTCTCTGGCAGGACACAGACAAAGGGACATTACCAGGCACTACTACCTGTTACACCAGGTTTGAGGCGAAACACAGGCATACAGACAACTAACACACGTCCTGTGGCGAAACACAGGCAAACAGATGCCATACACACGTCCTGTGGCGAGACACAGGCAGAAGGATGACTAACACACACCCTGTGGCGAGACACAGGCAGAAGGATGACTAACACACACCCTGTGGCGAGACACAGGCAGAAGGACGACTAACATGTAACAGGACACTCTAGAGAGAGAGAGAGAGAGAGAGAGAGATGTTTTGCTGGCGAAAAACATTTTAGGCAGAGACATCTGCTTGGCCTTGTTGAATTGTTTTAAAAACATGAAGGCGGTCGGCACTGGCATTGGGAACGATGGAGTCCTTTGGTGGGGGAGGGATGAGCGCAAACATTGTCCCGAGGCGGTCTGGCCTCCACAGAGATTGATGTTTCATCGGCGTGTGGCTGGTAAGGCGCAAGACGGTCTCGGTGGAGTACAACTTGCCGAGCAATTACCGTACAGGGGCCCACCCAGTGGGACATAAGCTTGGCCGAGAGCCCCCTCTTCTTTCCGGAGGAACACACCCATACCTGCTCTCCAATAGCAAAATCTCACTCCCGGCTGTGAGTGTCCACACCCATACGCTCCATAGGTGCCTGCGAGCGCTGGGTGGGGCCCTTCTCCTGCTTGGCGATGAGCAGATCATGGTCCAGCTGTGACACCGGCGAAGTGACTACAGGTGACGCTCTGAGTGATGCAGTAACTCGGCTGCACGCTGGCTCGGATGGCTGATCATCGCCGGAGAGCCTGGAAGACTGCAAGGGGAGAATGTTCGGAGTCGAGGATTCTACGTCGCCACGGTGCTCCACTTGCTCGCAGTACCGCCCATGCGCTTTGCTGCCTGGCTGTCGGGATAAAGCGCCGGTGTTAGCGTGTAGGTTTCCCGCTCGGTCTGCTACCGGAAGTTCCGCCCCCCGTGTGTGTGCTACTAACCTATCCGGCTGTGGTTTGGGTCTTAGCAACCTGGCTACCCTGAAGTTACCCTGAAGAGTTCCGTTAGCCAAATTCAGCACCGCACCCCATCTCCCCAAAAAGAAAGGGAAGCTGGTGCTGCTAACCTGATGTGTTCGTGGAGCCGCGGCGGTCGGAGTCCCCGGACAAATGCGCGACGAGCTAGCTCTTTCCGTTTGTCGTGCTCGAACTCCGAAAAGTGGAGCGTCCTGTTTTATGGCTGCGATGGTTTCCGCGGAGAAGCACTTGTGGTTGAATCTCAGGGGCATCAAGAAGAAGGATCGTGCATTCCTCCTTGATGCCCCCATCTCGCCCTCCGGCCTACTTGGCGATGTCGTTAACTAACGCCACTAGGTTCGTGAGGCAAAGTTATATAACTAGCCTTCAGGAAATTCCTTCCCCGCCGTGCTCAAGAGTCGGGACTGTCGGCTACCCAGTTTTACCGGGTCTGACTCTTGCGAGGCGTGAAACACACAAGGAGAGTGTTTTTGACCCAGGCACCCCCTCGTAAGATTGGGGTGCATTGCACAATTCACCTAAAAAGAAGTCAGACTGGCATATTGTCTTCTTCATAAAGAAGCCCTGAGGTCCATGTGCCCAGGACCATGGGGGGTGGCCCCCCAATGGGGAGAGGCATGCAGAATTCCTTTCAAAAAATTAAGTGTTCTCCCTGGCACCCCCAGGAGATCCCCCCAGTTTAACCAAGCCGTCGAGACTTTGCCCCTTTCTGAGAAACTGGCAGCATGGAAGCTACTGCCAAGTATATCTCGTTGGGTACTAAGCACTGTGGAGAGAAACTACAGGATTCAGTTTTCACATCACCCTCCACGTTTTAATGGCGTGGTTTTCACTTCCATAAAACCAGAAAGTGTACATCTGCTGACAGAAGTTGCTGGGAAATGGGGCCATGTAACATGTTCCCCTACCAGACAGAGAGTCAGGCTACTACAGACGGTATTTCCTGGTTCCCAAGAGGAACGTCCAATTTTTATATTTCGTGGGCTTTACCGCTTTTACGACTCCAGAGCATCCGTGTTCGAATTACATGACTGGCTGGCCCAGTCTCAGTAGCTAGCGCTTCAACATCAGCATGTCGTCCTAGCTCATCTTTGTTTCTTAGGATTGCGATCCAACATCATGAAAGCGTGCTCTTTACTGTTCAGAGGACAACATATGTTGTCACATGGGATTCAAGCTTAAGCGGGCACAGCTGTCTCCAGCTCGTGTCAAATCCATTCTCAACACCCTCAAGGAAATCAAGCTAGACCAGAAAGTGACCATCACTTTCAGAGATCTTAGCTCTCATGGCAGCTGTATCCAAGGTGAAACCTTTGCGCCTTCTTCACATGAGAGCATTTCAGTTGTGGCTAAGAACCAGGGGATTTCACTCTAGGGCCAATCCCCAATAAGGGCTACGCGCCAGGTGCTTCGTACCCTTCCTACGTGGTTTAGACCCTGGTTTCTGATTCTGGGTCCCACTCTAAGTCCGTCTTGTCATCGCAGATGCTAACGACAGACGCTTTCCTTATGGGCTGGGGTGCGGTCTTAAATGACCGTCCAGCCAAAGCAAGCTGGAGAGGCCATCTTCTCACGTGGCACATCAATTGCTTCGAAATAATGGCTCTATTTCTGGCCCTAAAGCACTTCCTCCAGCAGTTAAGACTACCATGTCCTAGTACGGGTGGACAACACTATGGCAGTCTCATATATAAATCGCCAGGGTGGACTGTGCTTGCGCCGCTAAATAGCTAGCGCACCAGGTTCCTGTCCCTCAGGGCGATTTACATTTTGGGAAAATTTCATGTAGTAGACGTGGAACTCTTTGCCTCGCAAGATCAGCAAATGTCCCTTTTACTACTCTCTGACTCTTCCAGCCCCTGGGTCTGGACGCCTTGGCGGTCCCTGAACGGGACCAACGAAGTCAAGCTGGTCTTCCAGCCAGCATAACTAAGACTATTCTAAGTGCTATGGCTGCCTCTCCTAGAAGAGCTTATGCCCTCAAATTGGATGTATTTGAAAGTTGGTGCATGACGAAGCAGGTAGACCCAGTCCACTGCTGAATTGTTTCAGTGCTGGAGTTTCTGCAGGAAAAGTTGTCCTCGGGCTTGTGCCCCCTTGTTAAACCACTAGAGTCAGCGTCTCAGGTTTCTGACCCTCAAGATGTTTTTTCTAAATGGCCATTACCTCTCTAAGAGGATCGGAGATCTGTCAGTCTTCCCATCCTGCCTAGACTTTGCTCCTGGGCTAGTCAGGGCCATTTTGCATCTTCACTGAACTATCTTCCGAAAGTTCCATTCTCAACATGCACCCTATTGTTTTTGAAGCCTTCTGTCCTTCGCCTTTACAGCTTCGGAGCAGGAGAGACTTAAATTACTGTGTCCAGTACGTGCTCTTCAGGTTTACGTCCACCGCATTAGCTAGTGGCGTAAGTCAGAGCAGCTTTTACATGTTCTGGGGCCGCAACTGGGGGGCGGCCGCCACTACACTGGGCTATTGCCCTCTTCTATGAGGCGCGTAGGCTCTCTTCGCCTCTAGGAATCAGGGCTCATTCAACCAGGGGGATCGCCTCATCTATTGCACTATCAAGAGGTATTCTGCTGCAGCAAGTGTGTGATGCGGAGGGTTGTCCTCGCCGCACACATATGTTACATTAATATTCTGGATGTTCATGCTACTCCGGGCTCACTGGTCCTCGAGTCAGCTACCCAGACATAGTTCTGAGACCTTCTTGGCCCTGTGCGCACACACTACACAACCTTGGAGTCCAGACACTTGCAGTGTGGCGGCATTGGCACTCTTGTTCCCATAGAGTTTTCACGCAGCATCGAGTGTAGCCTTTGAAAGGGAACGTCTGGGGTTACTTTGCTGTAACCCTGTTTTTTGAAAAGGCGGGAACGAGATGCTGCATGACAGCGAGAATACCCACTCCGCCGCACTGCAAGTGTCTGGACCCCCAGGATGGTGTCGTGTGCGCACAGTACCCCCAAGGAGTCCTAGACATAATCCTGGGATGCTGACTCGAGGACCCGCGAGCCTGGCATCCCCCTAACAATAAGCGCCAAAAGCACTTGTTAAAATGATGTACTTACTGTTACTCAGAAAATAAGGCCCAGGTTTAACTTATTTGAAGTGCTCATCACTAATGTTGCACTCAATGAAGTACAAATGACCATTGCTATATTTTACAACGGCCACCGTGTACAGACCCCCGGGGCCATATGTCGGTTTTCTTAATAAATTTTGACATTTGCTATCAGACCTATTGGTTAACTCTGACAAAGTGTTGATAGTAGGAGACTTTAACATTCATGTAGATGATGCTAACGATGCTTTAGCACTCACATTTTTGGATTTACTAAATTCCTTTGGGGTAAACAAAATATAAATTAAGCAACTCATCGATGTAATCATACGCTAGATTTAATTATATCCCATGGTGTAGATGTCTCTAATATAAAGATTTTACCTCAAAGTGATGAGATCATCACTTTCTGATATATACTCTACCCGTAGAACAGATTAGCTGTGTCTCCCCACGTTATCAATTTGTTAAAAATATGAATCCGACTACTAAAGACAGATTCACGAGTAACTTGCTGGATCTGTCCCAATTTCTTATTAGATCCCTAAATGCAGACGAACTAGATGAAGTGACCAACAGCATGGACACTATTTTTACCAGTAAATTAGACACTGTTGCTCCCATCAGATTAAAAAAGTCAGAGATAAAACACTTGCACCTTGGTACAATAGTTATACTCGCATCCTAAAGAGAGCAACGCATTACCTTGAGGGAAAATGGAGAAAAACAAAATTAGAAGTTTTTCGAATTGCGTACAAAGGCAGTATGTGCAGCTATAGACAGGCTCTAAAAACTGCTAGGACCGAGCATCTTAGCCAACTGATAGCAAGAAACCAAAACAATCCCAAGCTCTTATTTAGTACAGTGGCTCGCCTAACAAAACCTAAGATGCCCGCAGAGAGTATCCCATCATAATTTAGAAGATACTTTATGGACTTCTTTAATAAAAAGATCGATAGTATCACGAAGAAAATAACGGAGGTTCAACATCTAATAGCTCATGTTCCAGTTCAGCCTAAAGGTTCACATTTAGATTTTCAGTACTTTACATGTAAAGGACAGGAAGAGCTGTATAAACTTATCACCTCAGCTAAATCAAGAACGTGCCTGTTGAACCCAATCCCAAACAGATTTTTAAAAAGTTGGAGAGCCACTTCTAAACATTATTTATTTCTCATTATATTTAGGTCACGTCCCTAAACCTTTCAAGTTGGCACTTATTAAGCCGCTTTTTAGAAAATCTAATTTGGACGCGAATGAAATAACAAATTACAGACCGATTTCAAAGCTTTCCTTTATATAAAAAACATTAGAAAAATTTTGATCAGCTCAAATATGCACATTCTTGCAGGAAAACAATATCCTTAAAGAATTTCAGTCAGGTTTCAGGCCCCATTATAGTACAGAAACTGCACTAGTTAAGATTGCAAACGACTTGTTTTTAGCTTCTGACCAAGGCTGCATCTCAATACTAGTCTTACTTGATATTAGTGCTGCATTCGACACTATAGATCATAATATTCTCATAGATCGCTTACAGAATCACATAGGTATTCAGGGACAGGCATTAAAATGGTTTAGATCATACATGTCTGATTGATACCATTTTGTAGATCTACTGTAAATGAAGAACCGTCTGGTGTAATGCCAGTGAAATATGGGGTCAACAAGGATCAGTTTTAGGACCTCTGCTGTTCTCAATATACATGCTTCCCTTGGGTAACATCATTCGAAGACATGGGATTAGTTTCCATTGTTATGCTGATAATACCCAATTATATATCTCAACAAAAGCAGACGAAATACATAAGTTGTCTAGATTAACCAAGTGTGTCCGGGACATAAAAGATTAGATGACCAATACCTTCCTTTTACTAAACTCAGGTAAGACAGATATTACTCATTGGCCCAAAAACCAGCACACAACAGCTTTCACAATTTAGCCTGCGTTTAGAAGGATGTACTGTTACTACTAGCTCAACAGTAAAAGACCTGGGCATAATATTATACAGTAACTTGTCTTTTAAAAATCTTATTTCCAATATCACAAAAACAGCCTTTTTCCATCTTAGAAATATTTCCAAATTCAGAAGCATCTTATCTGTATCTGATGCAGAAAAGCTAGTACATAACCTCCAGACTGGACTATTGTAATGCATTACTGGGTGGTTGTCCTGCATCCTCAATAAACAAGCTTCAGTTAGTCCAAAATGCAGAAAATATGAGCATATACTGTAACCCCAATATTATCATCCTTGCACTGGCTACTTGTTCAGTTTAGAATTAATTACAAAATAGTAATACTTACATACAAGGCTTTAAATGGTCTAGCTCCCACATACCTAACCAGTCTTTTGATACGCTACAATCCACCATGCTCCTTAAGATCACAAAACTCTGGACTTCTGGTAATTCCCAGAATTTCAAAATCTACAAAAGGGGGTAGGGCTTTTTCATACTGAGCTCCAAAGCTTTGGAATAGCCTTCCAGACAGTGTTTAGGGCTCAGACACAGTTTCCCAGTTTAAAAGTAGACTCAAGACACATCTTTTTAATCTGGCATACGCGTAACTCATCCCATAACTTCATACTTCAGTACATCTATCCTGAATGGCAACTATGCTAATTCTCTCCATCTGTTTTGTATTTTTCTACCCATCCCGAGGCATCTGAAGATTGTGCCAGCTTCAGTAGACAAAGGCCAAAGAATCCTGCGAGAATCCTGAGGCATTCAGAGAAGGACAAGCTCCAGCTGGATTCTGCTTCATGATGGTTGGAGCTACACATGCTGCTCTTGTGCTTCCAGAGATCCAGACCCCATCTGCCCTCTGCACCTGCTGCCTCGTCCCTGTGCTTACATTTACACATTTGGCAGACCCTCTTATCCAGAGCGACTTACATTTTTATCTCATTATACATCTGAGCAGTTGAGGGTTAAGGGCCTTGCTCAAGGGCCCAACAGTGGCAACTTGGTGGTTGTGGGGTTTGAACCTGGGATCTTCCGAACCAAAGTCCAATGACTTATCCTCTGAGCTACCCCTGGCCCCAAATGAGGATGGGTTCCCTGTTGAGTCTGGTTCCTCTCAAGGTTACTTCCTATTGCCATCTCAGGAAGTTATTCCTTGCCACTGTCACCATTACCCTTGGCTTGCTCATTAGCGACATTTCATTTATCATGCATTCATCTCATTATTATCTAGTCACATTTTTCTCACACATACACAATTTTTTTTAATTGAATTTTTTTTTTATTTCTTTCATTTTTGTAAAGCTGCTTTGAGACAATGACCATTGTTTAAAGCACTATATAAATTAAATAAAATTGAAAACACTCTGCAGCGCAAGAGAAAGAGTGTGTAAAAGCTAAAAGAGTTTTCCAATATGCCAGCGGTCTCCGATACGAGCCGATTTGTCATAATAAGAGATAATATAACATTTTTGCTGTGTATAAATTTTTTTTTTGTGTATAAGAATTGCATTTCAATTAATGTTTTATGGTGCACTAGATGGCCAGTCCTCTACTGCTAAAGAGTATAGTATATACTCAAATGTAAAGCAAATGCAATTATTAATTTATTGTGTATATTTAACTTTATTCAGCCGTTTAAGTTATATGAAAAATAACATGCCTACCAGCCTACTATTATTTTCTGTTCAAATTTAAAGATGCCCGTGCGTGTGTGCAAAAAAGTACAACATAGAATACAAAAGTGTTTAATCTTTAATAAAGTTAGCCTAATACAATATTGTTTTCAATGCTAAAGCAAACATGATTTTGTTTTAATCTATACGCCGAATACAACACTACAGCGCGCTCCGAGGTGAACACCTACTGAACCCCCATTTACTGTAATCTCTCTTTTCACCTTTCATTCACGATAGGTGTAAAGTTATCAAACCGGTTTTGCTGATGGGGGATTCGCAGAACCTTTTGTCCGCATCTCAATGAACTGAAGCTCAGCACGTCTACTACGTCTTCCTGTTTTAATCTGTAATGTTTAAGTGGAATACATTTTGCGTAAATGCTTAAATATTCCTTTTTATTTATGGACAGGTGTATTATGTTTGATCTTCATCATTGCGAGAGGCGATGACTTTCTGTTGGAATATGTCTGAATTTTATTGATAAATCGCACGCGTTTATCAGCCTTTTGATAAAAACGCTGCCTTTTGTAAAGTAAAAGTATGAGCCACGGGTTCACGCACGCCGAGAACCACCTTTTTTTCTGTCATAAATTTACAATCACGTTCCAGCTATTCCAGTGACCATTTGCCATATACTGTCTGCTATGTTCTATATTTAATAAAACTGTATTGAAACAAAACTGTGTATTTTCCTTATTAAATATCGGTTCCGGAACATTATTGTCCATACATTTTATATATATGAAAAACGTCTCAGGTTACTTTGCTGTAACCCTGTTCCCTTAAAAAGCGGGAACGAGATGCTGCATGACAGCGAGAATACCCACTCCGCCGCACTGCAAGTGTCTGGACCCCCAGGGTGGTGTCGTGTGCGCACAGTACCCCCAAGGAGTCCTAGACATAATCCTGGGATGCTGACTCGAGGACCCGCGAGCCTGGCATCCCCCTATGAAGCCTGACCGATGTCTTGCGGAAAGGCAGCCTGCCGCATGCCATGCTTGGAAGCCCCTCTTGCCGGAGCAATAGATGAGGCAAGCTTCCTGGTCGAACGGCCCTAATCACTAGAGGCGAAGTATGCCACGCGCCTCATAGAAAGTGTGCTGTAAAGTACTGTAAAGTTGTGCACCCCGAATGAAGTCTTTCTGCTCCGGAGCTAACGGTGGAGGACAGAAGGCTTTAACTGTGGAAGATAGTTGGGTAGGAATGCAGAACAGCTTTTCCTAGCCAGTTGGCAAAGCTTAAGCACACTAAGGGGTGCTTTTCACCAGCCCCATCAGTCAGGACGTAGGCGAGAAGCGGCTACGTATGTTCTGAGTGTACTAGGGCAAAAGCCTGAGGTCAACTTTCTTGCAAGTTTCAGCACTAAAGCAGTTTGGCAGTGGACTGGGTCTGCATGTTTCGCCATGTCCTAGAATGTTAATGATCATGAGGGACAGAATTTGTCCTGTCCTCAAAGCAGAACCTAGTGCGCTAGTCTTCTTAGTGGCGCAAGCTTAGTCTGCCCAGGCAATATTTACAAGACTGCCATAGTGTCCGCGCTAGAACATGATAACCTTTTGACTGCTGGAGGGAGTATTTCAGGGCCAGAAATAGAGTCATCGTTTCGGGGCAATTGATGTGCCACATGAGAAGATGACCTCTCCAGATCCCTTGGGCTGGGCGGCCATCTAAGGCTGCACTCCGGCCCCTAAGGGAAAAACGTCTGCCGTTAGCAACTCGCGACAACAGCACGGACCTAGAGTGGGACCCAGAGTCAAGGACGAGGGTCTGAACCACATAGAAAGGACCACCTGTCGGCTGACCTTGAGCGTTTGGGGAATCGAGGTGTACGCGTTAGACCGCGCGTTACCACCTCTAACACAAACTAACACACTGGCTCATCACTAGAGGAGCACTCTGGAGTGATAGTTTTCATCACCGCGGAAGCGAGAGAGAAAGTTCTTCCCCCCTTCACAAGGACCGCTGAAGCGCGCTGAAGAAGTGGAAGGTAAAAGACTCATAATCCGGCGAGAGAGAGAGAAGGAAAATACTGTCTCATGCGCCTCCGCCAGATTTGCACGCCAGAAATGCGCTGCGGGTCGTGGTTTCGCTTTAAGACGGCGAACCCGAGCGCGCGAGACTTTAATAGGGAGAAAATCGCAATACTTACCTACTCCCTGAAGCCCGAGGATAGCGTGGCTCTTCCCACAAACACTCAAACAGAAAACGTGGAGATCACCCTCAGCGAGATATTCTTCTACACGGAAGGACGGACTCGTGTCTAACTTTGCCATCTTTCTGGTGAGTAGTAAGACACTATCTATGTTAAAAAATGCTTGCACACACGCACACACACAATATGGATCCTGAAGATCCATATCTGAGGGTGATCTGAGGGTGTTTCCGGTTCATGCCTATTTATAACCTGCAGGTGCACCTCATCGGTTGACGTCACCTGCCTGAGGTTATGCATGGCAAAATATTTGGCGTGTTTGACACACGTGCTTCACAACCGGTCACGAGGAATCGTTTCCCATAGCGCTGTCGCGCAGCATTGAGTGTAGCTTTTGAAAGGGAACAGTGAAACCCAAGCACAAACAGAAAAAACTAATAAAGGAATGTACGAAACATTACCACCTTCAAATGAATAAAGACTTACTGCATTATGTTTCAAGACATCCTTAATTTACATTTTTCTTCACAAGTTTTTTTACTGATTATAAAAGCCCTGACGCAGGGCCTTAGAGGCGGTCAGTGAAATAAGAGTTATGAAAGTGCTTATAACAGACACAGGAAGACCTTTCCATTTGGAGATAGCGTGGGATTATTAATTAAGAAATCAAAAAGGAACCCAAAGGAAACTAAAAAACACAAAATGAACAGAGCTCCGCCATCTACATGAGAACGGATGGGATTCTGGAAACTAAAACAAAAAACTAAAGATCCCTTATGCCCTTACTAAGGATTTATAGGAAGAGAGAAAGTAGAGTTTGTGCTTTGTGCACTTTGCGCCGAGTGTGTGTGCTAAACTGATGCGTGTCACTCTCCCTCACTTTTTCTCTCTCTTTTGCCGGCGTCTTAGACACACAGAGGCTTGGGCTTTGCCTGTGTCTTCTTTAGCGCACTTTGACTTTGGCCCTGACACCTTTTACCAGTGCAACCGAATGATCACACGAAGTGTCGCGGAATCACGACCCTTTATATAAACACGCTGCCAGGTAAGGCTTATTCAGGCTGATTGCCTGATGGCAGCGTTGCCTGGCAACCGCATGTATAAATGTCCGCCCCTTTGCGGACACAGTTCCACAGTTTATGCGCGGCTCTGCCCCTCGCACAAGCCACTTTGTTACATATATGTCCACAAATACTTTGACAACATACACTCATCATAAAAAATAAAGCTTTATATTCTCAGGAGGGGTCATTACATTGTTTTAGCGATAATTTCACGGAAGCGAATTCAGAACTAAATCGCTCCTCCTGCTCAATCTAAAGCACTGTCACACTAAACAAACATCCGAGAAGCTAAAATAGAATGCATAAACTAATGAATTTTCTCAAAGCGTTATACTGTAAAATTAAGTGGAGCTTTTGTTTTTGTTATAGTATGAAGCCCCTAGATGGACAAAGGAGGAGAAAAAATGGCAGAAAAAAGTAAAAAGATTTGGGTTTTAGCGCCAAGTTTTGGGGTATAATGCAAAAAATTTTTTTGCCATTTTTTTCCCCCTTCCTTTGTCCCCTTAGAGACTCTGTAGTAGCTTTTCTCAGTTGAATATGATAAAAAAATTGCTGATTATCAACCTGGGAATGAATGCCGCATTGTCCAAGCGCAAGTTCATCTTTTAGCTAAACTATTTGCTTTGGGTAAAAGCGCCATCTAGTGATCATTGTGTTTCAGCAACAGCTTCCTATTTAAAATAGGCGTTTAATTGACCTGTGAATCGCGTTAAAAGTCGATGACACTGGCACGGCGCTTGTAGTGTTAATTATAGTATTGTAAAAAATTTTCTTATTTGCCCTAACAAATTGTAATTTTTACCCAAAATTATACATTTTTGTGAAAAGTATTTGGCAGATGTTTGGTGAAGCAATGCAATGGTAAAAACTGTAATTGACTAGATAAATATGGGAAATATAATTTCCCATTTATTAGCATTAATAAGCCTGCTGAATGCACAAAGCCTAGATAAGATTAAAATACATTAAATTAGTATTTATTTTAAAGATTTTGTTATGATAATTTAATTTTAAATAGTCACATAATTTAATCCCAAAAGAGAATTATTTGGATAGAATAAATAAAAATCAGAATGCAGGTTTATGCCTGGGGGATGTTCTCTTATTTTTCCTTTTCTACTATCCTTGTAATAAGGAAGCATCAATAACTATCCAACTGAACTAGCAAAAGCTTATCTATTCTCCTAACATGCTTGGGAATTCTCATATTATGAGAATGAGCCCTAAGCCTCCTGTGCTACTTGCTGTGAGATTGTCTTGCAATGGATGATAACCGCATCAATGCTGTATCGCCACGGGAACTGTAGCAATTAACACACTAATCGGCTTGCCTTTGTCACTCTGCTGCAGTGTCACGACCACAACTCAAATCAAGACACTCCAAAAGAGCTGCAGTTTTGTAGCTCATAGTGCCAATTAGAATAAGGCCCACCAGGAAACAAAAGTCTTCATGCAGCAAATCAAGAATAATGTGTATTTTGTAGAGAGAATGTTCCACAAAATGTGACTCAATGATAAACATATGGAGCCAGAGGGATGCAAGCAGGCCTTTTAGAAATGATTAGTAATTCTGTAGGTTGAGCTCTTAAATACTGTGATCCCTCATTTGCATATATTCTTGTTCACCTCTGTGTCTTTAAAATTCGAAATAATTATAATGTTATGATGGATGTGAGCAGATCACTAAGTTTTCCCGAATTATTTTAAACCCTATACACATTTAATAGTAATTTAACACTGTTTGGGAGAGAGCTGCATCAACATATAATAACATGACTTGCAGCATTGCACGGGGATCCATTCTATGACCTCTGTTGCTCTACAAGCTCAGCCAATGAACACTAACATTTTTCAAATTTATTTACCCCACAGTAGATTCTAATTGGTTAAAAAGTATTGATTAATTAGTAGGGCAACTAAATTAGGCAAATTGCAGGGTTTTATTATTACATAATGTAAAATGAAAAAATATGAACTTCTGTGTGAACAAGAGAATTCCCCTGCAGAACAGTTCTAATTGTAGTACATTATATATTAAAAATGTATATGTTTATTTTAGTTGTTATACAGAAACTCTGAAAGATGTGTATTTGACTAATGATTGAGCAGTAAAACCACTGTCAGCAAAACATTCTATACTGTACTTTAAAGTATTTGTTTAATTGCAAACAACTTATAACCAACATAATTTACCTTGCGCTAATAAAAAAATATTAATAATACTATAAAAAACACATGCAATGATAAACTATCAAACCCTAGCAGCTCATGCTTAAGGGGAAACAGGGGAACTGAATTCCCTTGAAGAACTGTCTTAAGCTTATCTATCTAAAGCCAAAACATAATCTGCATTTCAGTCACATTTCAATCATATTTCATCTCAGATGAATATTTTTGCATTAGCACTGGCCACACGCTAAGCTACACTGAGATGTTCTGCATTGTTCTGAGTGAAGCATTGTGTATGACTCATTTGTCTAATTAACATAACCATTATTCATTTTAAGGATACTCAGATTTTTCCGGAATTCTCTGAAGCACACCCTCATGCTCATTTTCAGCATCTTACTGTCTGAGAGAGCAAGCTCGGGCTCAACGCTTTCATTAGTGAGCACATCAGTAAGAAATGATGAATAAATATGCTGGGGTAAAGTGCCATTACGTTGGGTGGAGGAGGAACAGTCCATTATGGAAACTGGAAGTGGGCCTAGATCATGGAAATGAAGAGAGAGAGATACAGTGACCGACATTAAAAGAGAGGCAAGTGAAACGAAAAGAGAGATGGTTATGGAAGGAAAAAAAAGATATACACAACCACAGAGAGACTGTGAGAAAGGGAGACAGAGAGTGAAAGACAGATGAACATAAAATGGGAGGCAAGTTAATCGAAAAGAAACAGATGAGTATGGAGGAACAAACAAACACACACAAATTCCACAGAAAGAGAGAGAGAGAGAGAGAGAGAGAGAGAGAAAGAAAGAAAGAGGTGGGGCAGCCAGTATAGTGTTTAATCAGTATAGTGCTGAGCATGACCTTTGTCTGACTTCTGATTAAAGTGGAAGTTCAACACTTCTCTTCCTGAAATTTTCTGACTATTTTAATTTTACCAGACAGTCTTCTCGAAGTGGCAGCTCCATGCCAGATCCACTCTTGCCCAGCTTTTCATGGACAATAGCACTTTAGTTGCTATAATTAGCAGTAGCTCTTTATGCACCTTTTATAAAATATAATGTGAGTTCAGGTGGTCATGGCATGCCTAGTCCTAACTATTCACTTTAAGATGCTTAATGAGCTCTTAGAATTTTTCGGTGTTCTTTGTCAAATGCTCACAAAAGTACCATTTCCCTTTTTTCTCCAGCTGTGATTACTGTCCATTTGCTCATTGGATGTTTAACACTTAAACTCACACCTAGAAGTGGCCTTCTTGGTTCTTGACTTAGACTATAAGTGTTGGGGTAATTACAAAGGGCATTTTGTCCAGATTTTGGAATAATTTGGATCATCCTGCACTAAATTGGAAGTAATGTGGCCTTGTGTAACAGCTACAGATACTGTGTATTGTATACTGCATACTGTGATACTGATACTATTTACACACAAGCTAATGATATGATAATAGGTGTATATAATAATATAATAATAGGTGTCTTTTTGATGCAGCAGAGGTCTGGTGACTGAGAATGTGAGAACAAAACCAGTGTTTTTATGAGTGTTCTTCAGTAGAGCCTCTCAATTTAGGTGGAAGTGACCCATGATTGTGCCACTGCCTCTACTATCAGCACTTTCTGCTTTTTAGCACACAGTCAGAGTGAAAACATTGCTCTGGGAGGACTGAAGTGTTAAATGCTGAGTGTGTGCGTGTGATTGGTCTAATCCTTAGAGAATGGCTGCAGGCAGAGCGGGAAGCAGCCTGTTAGTGTGTTAGCATGGCCCTCTGCAGCAGAGCTCTTGCCAAAACACCTCTTCCTCTCTGAGAAACAGATATCATGAGGCCTTTTTAAAGCCTTGGATAGCTAGCAATTAGGAAGATTAGTCTAAAAATTTAAAAAAGATAATTAAAATCAAACAGAAATAAATGGTAATAGGCTATTTTCCCATTTTCATCTGCAGGATTAAGAAATATAGACAATTGAAACAGTTTTTATGACTGAAGCAAATTAGCAATAAGACATGCTGGCTATCTTGTATTTAAACTGCCCTATCAACTACCCTATGAACCAGGTAAATAAATAAATTTAACTTAACTGAAAATATTGTTGTATTTATGACTTGATTGGATTGTTGTATAAATAGGACCCCTGATGTTAAAGCCACAGCACTGCAGGAAGCTAATTTTGGAAACAAACCAGTATAATTATCCAGAAAATGAAATGACGACAGGATGGAAATGATTGTATAGTCAAGTAGGCTTTTTAGTAGTAGTAATACCAGATGACTACAAAGATAAATAATTTATTCCAAAGACCACCTATCTATCTATCTATCTATCTATCTATCTATATTTTACTTAATAGAGTAAAATAAATAGACATTAAACCTCACTTAACCTTGATATATGATTACTCTTGGTACTGGCTGTTTTTAAAACGGTTCCACATTATTTTCACAAGACCTTTTTTATAGTCCAGCACCCACACACGCGCACACACAGAGACACACACACACAGTATACAGGGAGGGCTTGGAATTATACAGTGGAACCTTGGATTATGAGTAATACGGTTTGCGAGTGTTTTGACTTAAAAACATTGTCCTGATTTTTGAGCACCGAGTATCACGCAGGAGCTTCTTGTTTTGACGCCGAGGGTCACGTGATCACAACTGAGCCAACGGTTTTTCCCCTCTCTTAATCGTAATCGTCTCCCCTGCTGGGTCTTAGTGCTTGTCTCTTATATGTATAATCAACATTCATACACACACACACACACACTCGTAACTATACGAGTGATACACATGCACTGAGACTGATCATGAGAAAACAAGTTTTATGTTCCAATTTCATAAACCCAAGGTTAAACCATGACATATTATAACTATAATCCAAAAGCTAGTGTCAATTGCCCATCAGCCTACTGTTTTTCATCTCATGGTTTTAGTAATAGATGCCCCGTGTGGTCTGCCTGGGGACGGATCCATTTTTCCAACGAAGACGGTCCTGGCTTCTATAATAATGAGCTGATGCAGACAGCACTTCTCTGCAGTTGCTCAATAGTTCAGGACTGGAGTTTCCTATAGTCAACCTGAGCCTCCACTAACAAACTGGAATCCATATTAACTATAAACACATTTCCTGTTATACTAAACTTACAGTCTCACACAGTATGAGGCAGATCAATTCCTGCTATCTGTTTTCACCCAAATGAGAATGGGTTTCCTGTTGAGTCTGGTTCCTTTGATTTCTTTCTACTGCCATCTCAGGGAGTTTTTCCTTGCCGCTGTCGCCGTCGTCCTTGGCTTGCTCATCAGGGACAATCTTGTAATTTTGCTTTATTCACATTGTTGGTGAGATTGTGAATATAAGGGGCCAGCAGAAATAATCGCAATTACTCGTACTGCTGTCCTAACTAATCTTTTTCCACAGTGGATCCATGCTACTAGGCTAAAGAGATGTTGTGTCGGCGTGAGATCAAAAGATGAATAAATGCATGTATTATTATCTTTCTTTCTTTGTAATTTTTTTGTTTCCTAGACTAAAGTCGTGCTGCAGTAATGACCAACCCGTGACGTAACACAGAGGGATCATCTCGCGTTAAAATGGTACTTAGTATATTAACTCTTACCTAACACATAGCTTATTTTTGAATCAAACAGGGTCTGACTGGTGGTGCAGGCTGATGCACTATGATCATAATTTCTTAAACCCTTGTGACTATTCACTTATTGCTTTAGATACTAGCTTCCTCCGCTGCAGCATAAGGAAAAGAGCTCTCGTCACTGCTTTCCAGGTCTTCACCTTGCCAAACTTTAAATATCCTTACTGCTTTATAGGAAATGGTTCTGTATTTCTTGGAAACACGCATCTAGATATGTGTAGTAAAGCACATTTCCCATATTCTCCAGATGGTTCTTGTCCTAAAGGTAATTGCTCATTAATTTACCCTGGCCCACATGGGACCATTAATCACTATTCAGATTGGTATTGGGTTTGTGATAAGGCTGTTTACATTTTCCTCTCTGATAACAGGGCTGGAGTTTGCACCCCTTCTCAGTTTAGAAGCTCTTTTACACTGGTTATACTAAACTTACATGGAACCTAAGCAAGATAGTAATCCATTCCCTTCCCCTGATCATCAGTTACAAATTAAAGCCGTTAAATTTTGCCGGTGACTTCTTGAAAGCTCTGAGTTTTATTCAACATTGTTTCTTATGAATAAAAGGTAGGAATTGTAGGGAATATTTGATTTTTAGTGTTTTATGACATTCTGTGTGCGTGAGAACGTCTCGGGTTACTTTGCTGTAACCCTGTTCCCTGAAAAGGCGGGAACGAAATGCTGCATGAAAACGCTATGGGAAACATCTTGTCATGTTGCCAGTTTGTGAAGCATGTGTGTATCAAACACTTCAAATTTTTGGCTTATATAACCTTGTTTGGGTGACGTCATCTGATAAGACGCACCTGCATGTTATAAATAGAAGTGAACCGGAAACATTCCTCAGATTGATTTGTCTGAACAAACGTCCGGTCACGTAGGCAGTGCGGCATTGGGACGCAGCATCTCGTTCCCGGAGTAGCATGAACACCCAGATTATAAATGGATATGGACGTAAATCTGAAGAGCACCTACTGAACACAGTGAGTTAAGTCTCTCCTGTTTCGAAGCTGTAAAGGCGAGGACAGAAGGCTTTAAAAACAATAGGGTGCATGTTGGGAATGGAACACTTCATTCTTTTAAAGGAATTCTGCGTGCCTCTCCCCATGGGGGGGCCACCCCCAACGGCTCTGGGCACATGAACTTCTTCCCACATGAAGGGCTTCTTGGTGAAGAAGACAATATGCCAGTCTGACCTCTTTTGAGGTGGATTGCGCAACGCACCCCAACCTTACGAGGGGGTGCCTGGCTCAAAAACACTCTCCTTGTGTGTTTCACACCTCGCAAGAGTCAGACATGGTCGAGACTGGGTGGCCGACAGTCCCGACTCTTGAGCATGGCGGGAAAGGAATTTGACCTGGACCTGCTGCCTGAAAAGTCATCTGATGAGATGCACCTGCAGGTTAGAAATAGGGGTAAACCTAAAACATTGCTCAGATCTTATGTCTTTCGACTGCATTGTGCGCGTGTATTACAAACAAATTAAAAAGCAAATTAAAAAGCAAAGAAAAGAGATCACCCTCCGATATGGATTATACACACGGAGCAACATCTCGTTTAAAACTCTGCCTTTATCAGTGAGTTAAACACATATTATGCTGGTTAGGCACGGACACGCACACACAACTAGGTGAAGACAAGAATCTGAGAAATGTTTCCGGTTCACTCCTATTTATAACCTCCAGATGACGTCACCTGACCGAGGATATATAAGCCAAAATACAAACAAATAAATACAACAAAAAAATAAAACAAAAAAGGGCACTTGAGGCATCCTAGAGGAAAGGGGTGGGTGCTCAAGCACTCTCCGCAAACCCCCCGCCACCCCTCTGCACATGCCTCAATGACAGCAACAAATAGCCACATAAGCTAACAGAAAAATTAAAAGGAAAACCATGAAAGCTAAAAAAAATTCACGTCAATTTCAGTGTCATCAGCTAATTTCTCAACTTCATGAGATAGAATACAGATCTGATCCAAACTAACCCTAATACCATAATTAGGAACAAGAGCACCAAGTGATCTACTCCGGAAAGTCTGACTGCATGTGAAATATTCAACACATGGATGATGTACGATGTGTCATTAGCTGCGAAAAATGTATAACCTTGAATAGACTATTCTTCTTATAGGAGTGCGTATGAAGTTGATAACTCACTGGGCACTTCTGTTCATTACCACTAAATGTAAAAATAGCATTAACTTCAGAATATAAAGCAATGTCCGACAGCAGCTTATCTGTCACAATAATAGGAATTTCAGATTAGTTAATTGAGTCAACAAAGGATTGATATCTCTGCTTCGTTGGTAAGAGTGTTAAGGTACCATTGTCATGAAGGTTAGCATTTGGGGGTACCTTTTGAACTCCTCGCTCTATGGCAGTGTGCACTTTCCCGTTCTTTTACCAAATGCATTCGGCTTCCTTGCAATTTACTGGTCCACAAGAACTAGGAACATCTAAAATAATTTTTAAGCGATCTGTAGGAAGCCGGTGTATTAAAATGACATGCTGCGGAGTAAAATTAGGTTTACTTGTAACTTGGTCCTTAGGATTCGGGTGTCGAGGTCTCATGGCTGGAAGAAGATAGATTAAGGAACATCGGCCATTGAATCTCGCGGGTATTTCGCTATATGCAGTACTTCCACACAACCAGTAAGTAACAGAAGGAGTGGAACATGACAGAATTTATTATTTAAAGCCAATTAACCCATGGACCAGGTTTAAGAACACTATCAAATATAGAATGAGCTGTAAATTAAGGTTAAACTTGGGAAATATGTGAAATATCTTTTAGATGAAATTTGCTGAGTTTGATGATAAAACTGCACAATGCCTCAATAACCCCGAGCTCAAGTGGCAGCATAAGTATGATTGTATAGTGTGAACCCAGTAACTATTTTATGACCACAATTTTTTAAAAAGTCTATGTGTGTAATCAACAAAATTAACTTCTTGAGATGTGGTGGCAATGACAGCGAGGATAGCTGGATCTTGTCTCAGCACAGAACAAACAGATGTCGAAGGATGCTGAGGTGTGCCGTGTGGCCAGCTAGGAGAAATCTGGAACCCAATGTATCCTATAGCAGACTCGTGGTTATCTCGTATCAGCTTCTCCAACTTTTATTTAATTCAATAAAATTTTATTTGTATAGCGCTTTTAACAATTGGCCTTGTCCGAAAGCAGCTTTACACAATCAAAATAATTATTTAAGTTTGTATGGAATTTGAATGTGTATAAATCAAAATGGTCTGATAGTCCCTGGTGAGCAAGCCGAGGGCGACAGTGGCAAGGAAAAACTCCCTGAGTAGTAGTAGGAGGAAACCTTGAGAGGAACCAGACTCAACAGGGAACCCAGCCTCATTTGGGTGAAACAGAGAGCAGGAATTGATCTGCATTCATATTGTGTGTTAGTTGCCAGGCAGTTTAGCATAACAGTTGATGTTAATTGATGTTAATATGGAGTCCAGTTAGTTATTGAAAACTCAGGTAGACCTGTATGAAGTTCCAGTCCTGAATTATCGAACGGTCAGGTCCTCAGAGAAACAGCTGCCAACACCAGTTGAGGCCAAAACCGTCTTCTAGGTAAAGAGAACCATCCCCAGACACAAGTCGCATACCAAAGAGAGACACGGGGCATCCATGTGATGAGATCTCCAACCAAAAGCGGGGCACCAGGATGGGTCTGACAGGTCTGGAGGGCAGAGGGAGTCTGGCTTACTGGAAGTTCAGGAAAGACATGTGTAGTTCGACAGAGAGAGGGAAGGAGAGAGAGAGGGGAAGAGAGGGAAGAGAAAGAGGGAGAGAGAGAGCAGAAGAGGAGAGATAACAGTTAGGTCTGGTCACAGTCATATAATGTATAATGTAAATGTATATTTACTGTAGATTGCAAGCAGAGACTCCGGCAGGACTAACTATGGCAGCATAACTAAAAGGGAGAGCCAGAAGAAAACACAGACATGTGGGCTCCCTGAGATGCAAACAATCACCTCACTGTCAACAAACCTGAGTAATCAATGAGAGTGGGGAGGACAGCATTTAAACATACCAGTTTACCATAACACTTTACGTCCATGAGTCCCCCAGATCTGCTCCTTTACCTAAGGCAAATCTATTTATAAAAATGCTTGATTAAAAAAATTGGTTTTTAGCCTGGACTTAAATACTGAGACTGTGTCTGAGTCCAGAACACTATTTGAAAGACTATTCCATAATTTTGGGGGTTTGTAAGAAAAAGCTTTGCCCCCAGCTGTAGTTTTTATAATACGTGGTACTGATAAGCAGCCTGCATCCTTTGATCCAAGTAGGCGTGGCGGATCATAAGACACTAGCAGTTCACTCAGATACTGCGATGCAAGACCATTTTATGCTTTAGATCTCAAAAGTAGTATTTCAAAATCAATGCGAAATTTCACAAAAAGCTAATGAAGTGAAGATAAGATAGGTGTGATGTGCTCGTATCTTCTGGTTCTAGTGAGGACTCTCGCTGCTGCATTCTGGAGTAGCTGAAGCTTTTTTTATTACAAAGTGATCTAGAATCTTACTTCCAGCTATATGCTGTGTTGTAACTAGAACTTCTGTCTTATCTGGATTAAGCATTTAGGAATGCCTCACTTGGTTGTTTCTGCAAAAAACACAAACACACCCTATTATTATTTTATTTTTTTAAACTAGCAACAGTTCAGGATCCACCATATAATCACTGTAAAGGGTGGCCATCTTTCCCTTCCTAACTTGGGTCCTGTCCCCTAAGAGAAGTAGCAAGTGCTAACCGCATATTAAGGGAAAATGGAATCTTCACTTCGAGTTTAACCCCTGCGGCCTAACCAAAATTGGATCCTCTCAAAGCTCTTCTCCCAGAGTCACCCAAACTGACTTTACAGTGTGATGCATGAGTCCAGGTCTTATGTCTCTGACATAAAACTGCTGAGTCGGTTACTAGAAGAACTTGGAAAGGTCCTTTCCATTTCGCCTCCAGTGGTTAAGCAGTGAGATTTTTGATCATCACCCACTGTGCTGGTACAACGGCATGGCTTCCCTTTTTATGTGAGGTCCATGCCTCTAAAACACGCTGTTAAGCAGCACTGACTGCATCAGTGAGCTCTTCACAATACGTCAACAGCGCATCAGAGGTCAGGTGAACCTCTGCCTGTCTCAAATCAAGTCTGCCTGGCAAGGCCATGGGTCAACCAGTTATGATCTCATATGAGCTGAGACCAATCCCCCTTGTATTAGATGACCGAATGCTGCACAGAACAGCTGCTAGTGCGTCTACCCATGACACTCCACTCTGATGGAGCTTGGACAATCGTAGCTTTACTGTCTGGTTTTGACGTTCAACCTGCCCAGAAGCCTGGGGCCTGTAAGGGCAGTAAAGCTTTCACTAAACATTCAACAACTTTATGACTTCTTGCACAACCTGTTCAGTGAAATGAGTTCCACGATTTGAATGAATGCATTCAGCAATTCATCAGCGGGGGGGAGAAGTCCTTGACCAGTGATTTTGCAGTGTGCAGAGCTGTGCCTGTTTTAGTTGGGTAGGCTTCATTCCAGTGAGAAAATTGGTCAACCATCACCAACACATCTTGTTTACCTTGACATGGAGGAAGGGTGATGTAGTCGACCCGCAGGTGTTTGAACAGACCTGCTGGTGCTCGAGTGTGAGCTTCAGGAGTTGGCTGCACTGTTAGCCTGACACAGAACACAGCACTTCACAACATCAGATGCATGTGTGTGCGAACCTTGGGGTTCCACGACGTAGAAGAAAATCTCTGAATCATTGTCTGAACACCCATATGTCCTAAACTGTGAATTTGTTGGGCCAAGTATAGCAAGGACTTAGGGGCAACATATTTACCTTCCTTTGTCCAAGCACCAGCAGAGCCTAGACTTGCACCTTATCAACCCAGGACCACACTTCTAGTGCAGGAGCATTCGCATACATGTCTATCAGGGAAGATTGAACTTGTTGTGACTTAACCTTCACATTAGCAGAGTTTGCAGCTTTGGCCGCAGCATCAGCCAGGGCATTTTCTCTGCCTTCATTAGTGTTTTTTGGACAGTGTGCTTTGTCCTTGACTGCTGCTAAACTTTTTGGAAGCTCACAGGCGGACAAGAGGTCAGATACATATGAAGCATTTTTGATTGGCGCTCTTGAAGCTGTTAGAAAGGCATATTGTTGCCAAATGCTCGCATAGTCATATATTGTGCCATGGCAATAATGGCTGTCAGTGTAGATTGTGGCTGAACATCCTGCATTAGTCAGGGCAACAAGCTCCACAACTTGTGCAGAGAGATGATCAGAAAGACCCTGAGGTATAATAGCATGTAATTAGCACCGTCTGCATCCATTCAGCACCTGGGCTGAACTGTCAGTGAACAAGACCATGTCTGGGTTTTCCAGAGAAATTTTAGAGACTTTTAAAGGTGGTAAATAAGAAAGCATCACCAGTCATGATCACCCAATGTGCCCTCATCTAAAGAATCAGACATTGCAGCCATCATTAACGATAAGGGGTTGGTGATCTTTGCCCTTTTTAGGGTGATGTTAGAAGCTGTGAGAGTATTAAGCCAATTGCTCCATCTTTGAGCAGTTACTGTGATCACACGAGTGAGGACAACAAAGAGAGAACAATGTGGACAATGTACAGTGAGATGTTGCGTCAACACTATTGGAGCACAGGGAGTAACAACTACTGTAAATATGTAGCTTGAACTGCCTGAAGTCATGGACCAAAAGCGATAGCATTCACATTTAACTTAACTAAATAATATTGGACTGGTCGCAATTTGTCACCATGATCCTGCATCAAAAAGGCAGTCATGAACCCCGCATGCTCATGCACATATTGGTTGGACTGAAGCTCAGCTCAAAACCAAAAGCAGGTGCAGATATAAGAGCAGCTTTAACGTCGGTGAATTGATTTCAGCTGACTCAGAAAACTGAATACTTTCTGTCTCATTAGTAGATCCTTTCAAAAAATCATACAGAGGCTGAGCTATTTAGGGATAATTCTCAGTTCATGGATGACAGTAATTACACATACCCAGGAATGAGCGTAGCCCTTTCACTGTTGATGGAGCAGTGAACATTCGTACTGCTGCAACCTGATTAGGGAGGATGGATCACTGTCCTGCTGTTACTGATTGTCCTAGAAATTGTATAGAAGTGGTGGCTAGCAGTGTGGCAGACGCGACCACAAATACTGATCACCATCGAAAAAGAAAGCTGAATGGCTAGCTGTCTGGATGTAAAGGAACAGACCAAAACCTATTAGCCATATCAATGACTGAAAACACCATATCTGTATGTGAAATAGGGATCCCATTAAAAACAGTACTAGGGTCAACTACTTGAGGTGGGATGCGATCAATGTATTGGCAACACGATCTGTAATCGACTGTCAGATGCCAAAGAGTTTTTGGTGCAGCTTGCATTAACGCATTCCTGCGCATGTTTACTGATCTGTTTGTCACTCTCACGCTTCTCACAATCCCTCTCTGCAGCGTGATTGTATTAGAAGAGCATGCCACTGCGTAAATACTTGAACTGCAGCTTCGAGGTCTTTACGCTGCACACACCTTTCCAAAGCAGAAAAATATTGCTCTCTAGTCCATTTATCCTTATCTTTAACCGCAAGAAATTTGCATAGCTTCACCTTTTTCTTGCTACACAATTTATCCAACATCTTCCCCAATTCCTTCTCAAAACAGGAATCATTAGCATAGGGCAGGGATTTACAAACTAGTGACGACCGCCATCCATCACACTTAGGATCCTGAAAACACGTTGCAATATTGTCAAACAATATTAAGGCTAACTCATTCAGTACTGAGAAAACTACATGTTAGACTTTTACTGATTCCTTCACAATCATCTAGCAGGAAGAATATTTTTACAGGATAAAACTCACCTGTGCTGTCATGCACAAGACCTCCAGGGACTAGAGTCAGAACTCAGGCAGATGATGTTGCTGTCGCCTGGATCAGTCGTCACGTCACAGTCCTCAGACGGAGACCATCACTGTCCCACCGGAGTTGCCAGGATTGTTGTAAATAAAAATAAAATGTTCTGGATCAGACCAGAGCATTAGATGATCAAGGAATCAGGAGACTCAGAGCCAGGGTTCAGTTGGAAAAGATAGTTTTATTTTGCGTGCATGCATTGCAGCAGTCAGTCAGCCTGGGCAATGAAATTCAAACATGAATGGCAAAATACCCATTTTATACTACAATGTAAAAATCGACCCAAGGCCAAGAAAGGAAAAAACAATGGAAGAAAAATACAATCAAGGTTCAAAACATCATGTGAGAACTAAATAAACAAAAGCACTTACTAAATTAACAAGGACACTTATAACGTCACGCTGATATAAATCCATTATTAATGATTGTGCCATATTCATATCAAATATTAAGGAAAATTAGAAATAAATCCTTCATCTAACCTTAACATTGCATCTTACTTTTTTATGTAATGTTTTCATCAGAAATGAGCAGGTTACGAAGTTCCAAGCTGTTGTTCTGTCATCCCTTACAAAAAATAACTGCAGTTTTTAAGTCTTAACATAAGATTTTAGATGAGATTATCCCTCTCATCTAAGTGCTGATGATTGACTACAATAACAAACACAGGACATTTACAGTTAAATAATTTTATTATTTATTTTATATATTTCCTAACATCTCTCACATTGTGCAGTGTTACACATTTAGACATCAACTTCCACTTATACGGTCTATGGTTAAGCTAGGCTATACATTTACAGCTGAACCCAATGCTTGCAGTAGGCTACATTAGGTTACCCTAGGTAACATGATAACAGTTAAGAAGCTGAGTTAACATTAGAAAACACTTACACATTTAGGACAATGCATTTTACAGGGCATAGCAATACAGCATAACTGTGACTGTATTGCACCTTATAGTTCAAACTCTCGCTGAGGATAGGATGTGAACTTGCAGTCTTACTGTTTGATGAAGACAAATTATACAGTTCTTTTACAATTTAACATTCAAAGAGTGGGATCGAAAAACATTTTCTCTATTATTTAACTTGCACACATGGTGTTTGCTTCTACCTAGTTCCAGCTAGTTTCTGTTTGACTGTGCAGTACAGGACTACAGAAATTTAATGAAGGATAACTGCAGTTACTGCAGGTAATTACCTGAATGAGCCTATTTTACCAATGAACTATTCAATAACTATGAAGTCAAACAGAATCATATTTTATTACAAGTGCATTCCAACAGCATTGTACTTTACAAACACGCAAGTGTAACTGGATTTGTTATTTCAAAAACTGCAGTTATTTTTTGTAACGGATAGGGAGTGCATTTGTGTAGAAAGTAGTACTACACCCAGCAAACTATGCTTAATTGAGCTGAAAATCGACATTTCAGAGGAACACACTGGCATTTTAGCTGACTGGTATGCCGCTTGGCATTGCGCCTGGAATAGTTGGCCATGATGATGCCAGGTTTTCTAACAGTCCCCCTAGTGCAAACCTCCAATAAACTTGTATCTTCACCTGTTTGTGGTAAATTATGAGGTTTGAAGCACATATGGGGTTCATCAGTTAAGGAGGGCTGCAAAACAGTCACCAAGTGAAATGCTTTCACCATGTACATAGAATCTAGCTGTGCTGGAACAAGAATTCTGTGGGTTCTGAAACCTCAGCTGTAAAATCATTTATAAGCCATGTATGTTTTAGCAATTGTAAATGTATTACGACTGCTAATAATTCTTTTTTTTAACCTAAAAACGAATGCTTTTAGATTAATTGTCTCTTAGATGAAGACAAGAATATCAATATCACACACT
Organism: Clarias gariepinus; assembly: GCF_024256425.1. Taxonomy (NCBI): domain Eukaryota; kingdom Metazoa; phylum Chordata; class Actinopteri; order Siluriformes; family Clariidae; genus Clarias; species Clarias gariepinus. The sequence goes on from NC_071117.1 coordinate 22,830,886, forward strand.
GTCTCTAATGGATCAGCTGGAAAACAGGTCATGCAGGAATAAGTTATTTTAATATAATTTTAATAAATTACTACTATTACCATTTCAATTTACTGTGTATTTTTAATATGCAGATAAAAATTTAAGCACTTATCTAATAACAAAATTTTTAAATATAAAAAAATCAGAACTGTAAATGTGTGTTTTTATCACAAACAACTTTGCTAAATGTATCTCCTGTATTTTACTGTCTGAGAAATTATCTCCAAAACACAATTTTTTTGTTGTTTTAGTTTTTTTTTTTTTTTTTTTTAGTTGCACAGAATATGGCAGAAGAGTACATTTCCTATTTGCCACAACATTTTACCTGATCACAACATGTGACATGGCTGTTTGCATTTGGATGAACAAGGATCAGCATTTAAGTCATGGTTGTATGGCACTCTTTGTCCAATGTAATGAGTATACCCATGTCATGTTTATGTCTATTTCATGCTTAACTACTTTACGTTTGTGTTTATTTTATGTGTTCCTTGTCATTTTTCACATCTTTCACTTTAAATAAAATACTTTGCATTTTATCCATCTGCATCTCCATCTTGTGACAGAAGTAGACATTGGCAGAGTTTGGCATTGTGAAACCAGTGGCTCATAAACTTACCTTCTTAATATAAAAAAATTTCCACCTGTTCCCTGCTCTTGCTACAAAGCACAATGTCATCTGCAAACATTATTGTCCATGGAGACATCTGTCTAACCTCATCTGTCATCCTGTCCATCACCAGAGCAAACAAAAAGGGGCTTGGAGCCAAACCTTGATGCAGAGCCACCTCCATCTTGAATTTATCTGTCACACCTACAGCACATCTTACCACTGTCTTACAGCTCTCATACATGTCCTGCACCACTCTAACATACTTTTCTGCCACTCCAGACTTCCTCATACAATACCACAGCTCCTCTCTTGGCACCCTGTCGTACGCCTTCTCTAAATCTACAAAGGCACAATGCAATTCTTTATTACCTTCTCTTTACTTCTCCACCAGCATCCTCAAAGCAAATACTGCATCTGATGTACTCTTTCTAGGCATGAAACCATATTGCTGCTCACAAATGCTCACCTCTTTCCTTAACCTAGCTTCCACTACTCTTTCCCACAGCTTCATTGTATGGCTTATTAGCTTTATGCCTCTGTAATTGCCACAGCTCGGCACATCTCCCTTGTTCCTAAAAATTGGCACCAATACACTTTTCCATTCTTCTGGAATCCTCTCACTCTCCAAGATTTTGTTAAACAAACTAGTTAGAAACTCTACTGCTGTCATGAACTGGGTGTAATGGCTGGTGTTGATCACCATGGGCGTAGAGAGCAGGCATAGAGTCAGAGGGGTTGTGTAACCAAAAAAAAAGAGTCTTTAATGAACAGTAAACACAAAAGTATAAGTAAAAACTCAACAAACAAAAGAAACAATCAAACAATACGTAATAACTTTGTGCTAACAGGGACTCTCTGGCAGGACACAGGCAGAAGGACGAACACATCCTGTGGCGTAGCACAGGCAGAAGGACGAACACACATCCTGTGACGTAACACAGGCAGAGGGACGAATAACACACCCTGTGGCGAGACACAGACAGAAAGAGGGCAAACACGTAACGGGACACACAAACTATGCGTGAAGCCGAAACTGGACACTAGAGAGACTAGGGGAGACGAGAGGAGACAGGAGAGAGACTAGGGCAAAGACATGGCAGTCAGCTAGGCATGGCTTTTAGCTAAACATGGTTAAGATTGCTCTTAACCATGGCAGTCAGCTATACTTTCACCTAGCTAAACATGTCTTCAGCCCCAACATGCACTAAGCTACACTTACCTAATAGCTCAACACACACTAGGGAATTAGGGCACAGAAACACAGACGGAGGATACCCAGTGGCTAGGCTAGAGGACACGCAAAGGCTAGTCTCAGGGGACACTAGGGAGGCAGGAAACACAGAATAGCTAGAGACACAAAGGGGCTATGGCTAGAAGCATGCTAGTTAGCTCAACCTAGATTTTAGCTACACACACTTCTAGCCAAACACACACCTAGCTACTTACCTGGCTCTAGCTAAACACACAAGAAACAGGAGGACAAAAACCACCGTACTTACATACACTGAAGACAGAACTAAATCAGCTCCACTAACACAGACACACATAACATACACAGAAACATTGCCAATATGAGAGCCCAAGTCAACACAACTTAAATCAAAATATAAACTAAACGAAGAACCAAACAAACCAACAAAACAAACAAAACAAAATGCCCACACAAATGACAGTGGTTAAATAAAAAAATGCTCGACCCAGTTTCCCAGACTGAACAGCTATTTATAGTTAGATTAATGGCTACCTCGGCTCAGGTGTGCACTCGCATCACCTGACCGAGGTGCCTTCTGGAAAACTTAGTCAGCCAACAAAAACTACAACTCAAGAACAGCGACCTTTGGTGGTGGTCCCTTACAACTGCCACCTCTCCTAAGCACTTCCATACCTCCACAGGTATGTCATCAGGACCAACAGCCTTTCCACTCTTCATCCTCTTCAGACATTACAAGACATACAAGACATTATAAACAAAACAATATATATTCAATAAAATACATTTTATTAAAAATTTTAAACAGAACAGGATATTAAAGGATGAAATAATCACTGATTTCATTGTCTTAAAGCACAATGCAGCTGAAAGTGCAACACTGATGTCAGAACACTGTTGTGATTTTCATACACTGCCGCATGTCTCATTGTTATAATTTCTTGTCATTGGTCATCTCCACAGAAACATAAAAATTTTTCACAGGTGTTTTAAGTTTCCCTTTTCAATTTACTGTGTATAATAGCTCTTAACATTCTATATTTTATTCATGATTTTTACCTTGTTTCATAATTCTCAATTTTTTTATGCTCTGGTATTATTGCTTGCATGTCCACAATATATCTTTCCTGTTTTATGACCTCAATAAAACACTTTTTTGGTTTTTATTGCCCTCTTTTCTGTTTTTTATTGCCTGCTTTATGGAAATTAGCTATAATCCAGCCATATTATTATATAAAGGTAAGAGTCACATACTTTATTTAATCATCTTTATCTGGGTTATAGCACACACTTTAATGTTCATTTCACCAACTAGAAGGCAGAAGTGAAAACGTCTAGATTCATGTCTTCCTTAAGAAGCTTGATCTTTTTACATTATTTCAAAGCCCAATATTTTTGCTTCCTAGTAATTTGAAGGCTTTTATTTTAATGAGTCTCACTTATTAAAACTGTGCTTTACCTATGGCGACACAGCTGTTTAGTCCCAATCCTATAAGTTCTCATAACATTGTGTGCATATGGAAATGCTCTTATGTTCTCTAATCAACAAAGCTATGGTTTCTACTGTAGAATAATTTTTTAATGGAACATCAATTCAATAACATTTATCGTACAAAATTGATGGTGATTGATGGCTGCTTGATAATTAGACCCTATAATAATTAGAAGGCGCATGGAAATACAGTGGAACCTCGGATTACAAGTAACGCGGTTTACGAGTGTTCGGAAAGAGGAGCAAAGATTTTAAATAAATTTTTACTTAAAAAACGAGCGTTGTCGTGCTTTACAAGCTCTGCGTACTATGTATAACGCATGTGCTTCTTGTTTTGACACCGAGCATCACGTCATCAAAACTGAGCCAACGGTTTTTCTCTCTTTGGCGCTGCGGGTATTCATCTCCCCTGCTGGGTCTTAGTGCTCGTCTCTTACTGGTATAATCAATCCCTGTGTGTGTGTGTGTGTGTGTGTGTGTCTCTTTCTGCAAAGTGTGTGTGTTATGTGCTCTCTTTCTCTCTGGACATTACTGTGTGTCAGTATGTGTGTGTGTGTGTGTGTGTTATGTGTGTGCACGAGCGTAATTTGACACTGGGTCACACACACACACTTTCTCTCTCTTTCTCGCCTTTAGTGTGTGTGTGTGTGTGTGTGTGTGTGAAACAGAGAGGGGGTGCTTTACTCACAAACAACCAGCACGGTGTAAAATTACACTCGCGCACACATACAGTACAGATCTGGCCTTTTAAAAACGCGTTTTCGGAAAAGGGATCCCACGACTTGCCGCGGCTCCGCGCGGCAAGCTGTGAAAATGCCCTTCAATACTTGTAGGGGGCAGACGTGTTTCAGTCTAAAGTATTGTGTGTCTACTGAAGACGAAAAATGTTTTGTCTCTTAGGCGCCCATTGACGGCAAGCGACAGAGCTCATAAACGTGTCAAGCTCAAACTGATATGTATTTATTCATCATTTTCATTCAGAATTATTATTATTAGTAGTAGTAGTTCTCCGAATCTATTATTAATATTGTAACGCACCCGCGCGTGTGCAAAAGATGTATGACGTTAGCCTATAACAGTATTGTTTTATTGTTTTTATGCGCTTTAAACGCAGACGGGTACTGGTGGCTCAGTGGTAGGTGATTCGCCCGCCATGCGGGAGACTCAGGTTCGATTCCCAGCCAGTGCTCAAAATGCCACGATATAGCCATTACATTATCAAGTTATGCTTCAATACTAAATGCATGTTTGCAATTCAGAATTTTTTTTTGCTTAAGCTATGAAACACATTAGCACTCACCTCACAGTTGCTATAATTTAATGATTATCATAAGCAAAAAGTGTAAAACAAAGGATTCACATTTATTACATTTTCACCCAGAGCGGGATTCGAACCAGGGTCTGGACGATTTTATAGGATATACGGATATTATACGGATATTATTTAAGCAACGCCACACCACGTGGAAAGCGGCAAAAATGCTTCAATTTCATTGCCTGTCACTGAGTGTCAGCTATTCACGACTGGCCCCCGCGGAACCCAGAATCCCCAGGCTTTGACTGCGCTTTCTCCATTCGTTATTATTGAAGCTCCGAAATCACTGGGGCATTTTTTCTAAATAGATGCTATCGTTTATAACTGATGGAGGTTTTGGGCTGTATACACACACATTTTTGAGGGGTTTAAAACGAATTAGTCCAAGCAGACCTACATGAAAGGTGAGAAGTGAGTAACTGCGCGCGCTGTCGCGGTGTATATACTGTACAACACGCGTTTATCAACCTTTTGAAAAAACGCTGCGCCACGCGCTAAATTGAGGCATCCCGCGGGAAAACACGCGCAGTCTTAATGGCCACATCTGTAACACACACTCAGCAGCGCAGGAGAGAGAAAAACACACACACAGTGCCTGTGCGCATAAATGGAACCACTTATTGGTCAGGATTTATTTTTACTTTTTTTAAGGTAACATGCAGGTTAATTTGTTTAATTTTTTAAAACAATTTTTTTTTTATATTTAACTTCTGCAGAAGGACCAGTCTCATACAGCAAACAGTTGCAGCATGGAGAAAGGTGATCTCTTACTCCTAGCTGACCTATCTTATACACAAACATTTCTGTTAACATAATCAACATAATCAGACATGAAGTTCCTACCTTCAAACTCATGACTCTTTATCTGACCCAGACCAGATGTCCATACCTTATCATTTATTCAGGAAGAACTACAAATTAGGTTGTTTTTGTTCTGTCCTCGTCCTTGTGTTTCTAGGCTTCGACAAACTTCTATAGTGTACATGGCATAAAGAAAAATAAAGAAAATACACAATTTTGTTTCAATCCAGTTTTATTATATCTAGAATATAGCAGACAGTATATGGTCACTGGAATAGCTGGAATGTGATTGTAAATTTATGACTAAAATAAAGCTGTTTATCAGCGTGCGTGAACCCGCGGCTCTTACTTTCACTTTACAAAAGGCAGCATTTTTATCAAAAGGCGATAATCCATAAAAATGCGAAAAAACGAAAAAACGTGTGAGATTAATCCATAAAAATGCAGACATATTCCACCAGAAAGTCATTGCCTCTCGCAATAATGCAGATCAAACATAATATACTTGTCCATAAATAAAAAGGAATATTTAAGCATATAGGCAAAATGTATTCCACTTAAACATTACAGATTAAAACAAGGAAAGTATAGTAGACGTGCTAACCTTAAGTTCATTGTGAAACGGACAAAAGGTCTAGAAAGGAAACAGGTTTGGTTATTTTACAAAACCTTTTTATATTTAGTAAATTAATGAATTACACTCAAAATATCAAATCCAACTATGAAGTCTGATTTATTTGGTACCATTAAACACTTTATTTCCATTTATGTTTATATTTACAGATGTTACTCATGCGGTATTCTGGTTTTACCACCACGCATTTGGGTTTGTGCGTTTGCCGACTTCTACCGCTGAGTGCCGCTATATAACTATAGACTGACGCCTCAGGCATCAGTTCATTTTTTCAAGGATCAATGAGCCGCGCTCCATCAGAGCTGCACATAGTAGCGGATGAAATCAAGTGAAACATTGTAGTTAAACTAATTCATAATCACAGTATTAAAATTACAGTACAAATGTAGAATTTAAATTGAATTAAATCTTATTAGGATCGAATGTAAGCAAAGTAAATGTAACACAGTGAGCCTTTAGATTTTATCATGTGTAATTAGAAAAGCTACGCATGTATGTTTTTCATCATCTTATATTTTGTGTTCTTTAAATTTGTAGTAGATTTATTAACTGAAATAAATGAAAATAAATTACCATTAAAATTCTAACACTGTCAGGCCATGCTACTGCGTCAGCAAATGTCGATGTGTTTTTGCGTTATTATAAGAATTAAATGCAGTAGGCTGTTATGATCATCATAATGTATATAAACTTATACATCAAATTATATTTTCACATACGAGCACCTCGTTGCGCTGTACCACTGCCAGCAAAAGCCTTATAAAATACAAGTGAAACATTAAATTAATTTATCATCACAGTACTAAAATTACAGTACAAATTGAGAACCTAAATTTTATATAGGCGTTTCTTAGTTCCATTGAATTTAAGCAAAGTAAATGTTAACACAGTGAGACTTTATATTTTATCATGTGTAACACTCACGTAGCCAGAAAACCCTGGGTGTGTGTATCAAAAAAAGTGGGTGAGTCACAGTTGTTGTCAGAATAATGGGCAAAAACTATATAATAAAGCTATTAAAGCTACATAACCTTTATAAGACTTTACTTTTTTTTAAGTGCACGCACAATGACGACAAAACGTTGATGTTATAAAATAATGAAAGCAAACAGGGATACAGCGCTATTCTGTATCGGTTTCGGGGGAACTTGAGCGCATCAGAAAATAAACCGAAACTGCGTGTATATTTGCTTACAGACGTGAAAAATATACAGTTAAAGAAAGCAAAATGTCTGCTTTTATATAAACTAATGGGAAAAATGTAATTCGTATAAAACGTGGATTACTACAGTGCATACACTCACAGCCGAAACCAAAAAACATCAGCTTATCAATGAATTATTAAAATTCCCACCCCTGTTAAAACTTCGTATTCAGTACTCAGAGGCTCGCCCAACATTTGTATATTATGACTGAGATAGGAAGGCGGCTCTCATCGATGTGCGTTTCGCACAGCGCCACAAAGACAGCGCTTATTTAACACATATAAATGTGTGTCTGTTGTATTTCTGGGAAAGAGAAATCTCTTATAAATCTCTGATATCGGCGCGCGCGTTCATCTGTCTTTAGATCAAAACTCGGCAAAGTGAAAGAGCGCACGCTGCGGGTTCACGCGAACATTTTACATTCACTGAAAGATTTATTTACAACCACATTTCAGCCATTCACACACATGCATTGTGCTATGTTGTTGGTACACACTTTTACTTTCCATCTCTACTTTGATCAAAATGCTCCCGATATGAGCCGACACGAGCAGCTTTGTTTCAGTCCGAATATTTATTTCTCATAAAGAGAGGCAACCTATACTTGCTGACTGACTTGCTGAAACACTGCAAGTGAAAGCGCGTGCGATGTGAGCAGCTTTAATTATTAATAATTAAATAATTATTAAATGCTGGACATAAACAGCTAAAATCAAGATGAATGTTATTCTTTAGATTGTTACTATCATGTTCTTTTTTGTTTGGGTTCAGCGTTAAATGATTATTTGAAACTAAAGCGCCTCGTGTAGATTCATGCCACGAGTCATTTTATCATACAAAGATTATCACATTGTGCTCGGACCACTGACTCCAAAATTGACATTTTTACCGTTTAAAATAAAACTGTTTTTACCATCCCTTGAGCTGTTGTTTGTGCTGTTTTCTTTCATAATAACAATAACAATAGACAGATAGAAACATAGTCTGTCAAAACAAAATTAATTGCAGCTGTTTGCAAAATTTCCCTTTGCGCCACCTGGCGGTCATTTCACAAATTTATTTGAATTGCAACTGACTTATTTTGGCTGTTGCCGTTTGCAGTGACAAGGTGCGAAATTTTATAACTTCACACCTATCAAGAATAAAAGGTGAGAAGAGGGATTACAGTAACTAGGGGTTTCTGTGGGTGTCACCTTGAAACGCGCTGTCGCATTGTATTCAGCGAATAGACTAAAACTAAATCAAGTTTGCTTCAGCATTGGAAACAATATTGTATTAAGCTATCTTTATTAAAGATTATTCACTTTTGTATTCTTTGTTGTACTTCATCTTTTTGCACACACACAAAGGCATCTTTAAATTTTAACAGAAAATAATAGTGGGCTGGTAATCTTGCATATAGGACCATTAATGGTTACTTTGTATTTTTTCCATTTGTAAATAATTGCTCCAGCAGTTGTCACCTTTTTTACCAAACTTCTAGTTGATGGTCTTGTAGCCCATTTCAGCTTTGTGCAGGTCTAAAATCTTGTTCCTGACCTGCTTTGACAGCTCTTTGGTCCTGACGAAAGAGCAACTTGCCTAGAATTGCAGGCCTGTATGATACACCATGCTTAGTGTGCAAGGACACCTCACATTCAGCTTTTACTCACTGCAAAAATCATAGGCTCTGTTTCCAGTGTTTCTCGCCTGATCATCCAAGAAATCGCTGTCCAAAGAAAAAGGATGCTTCCTCACCCAACCAGCAGTCAAACTGAGTGATCTACGTGCGAGGGAGGATCACGTAGATCTTGGGAATGAATCTCCCATATCCAGTTTCGATGATGTGATGGATTGTGAGTCTTTAAGTCAAATTTTTAGTGATGTATCTTCTGACAAAACAGTCATCTTTCAGGGTGTACAAAGAGTTCCAAAAGCTGATAGCTTGTTTTACACTTCTGTCTCAGTTGAGAAGAATATCATCTTTAAAGCTTTAATCGACAGTGGATCAATGGCGTGTACTATCAGCAAGTCTGCTGAAGAAAGTCTGCTGACGAGTAACCCAGATATGACAAGTCAGTCTGCACAAGATATTGTCATTGTTGATTGTGGTGGTCACCAAGTTACCCCTACTGCAATCTATGATCTTAAAGCCACAGTGTACGGCTGCTCCATGACAATTCCTGTTTTGGTTGTGCCTGGACAGACCGAAGAGATGATTTTAGGCATAAACGTCATAAAACGACTTCTGATGCAATTGAGAGAAACCGATGGTTACTGGAGGCTCATGGTTAAGTCAAGTAACAACGAGAATGATGATTGCTCTATGTTTCTATCACTTTTCTCTAATACAGAACGATGGAGAGGTGAATCCATACCTGATAAAGTCGGTACTGTAAAATTTCAAAGGAGTGTGACTTTAGAGCCACAAACTGAACATCTGGTTTGGGGTAAGCTACCACAGTCTTCCGTCTTGTCAGTAGGCAGCACCGTGATTGTGGAACCAACAGAGTCCAAAGCAAGACCAAGACAAATACTGGTTGGAAGAGTCATAACACCACTATGGGGAGATTCCTATTCCTTTGAAAGTCATCAATCCCACTAATCACAGAGTTGTGTTGAAGAGAAATGCGAAAATAGCCGATGTGTCACCATGTATTACTGTTCAAGATTTACCGCTACCAGTTAAGATCCAGTCTAATCTGCAGTGTACAGGGGAACCGTCACTTCTTAGATCAAGTGATGAAATGACGCAGTGATTTGAACCTTGGTGATCTTGATTTGGAGTCATGTGAAGTGTCAGCTCTCTGGAAAGACAAGTTGTTACACATGATTGAGAAGTATGAATCAGTTTTCTCAAAAGACAAAATGGATTGTGGAGACGCTAAAGGCTTTGTCCATCGAATTAACCTCACTGATGACCGACCTTTCCATTTCCCATACAGGCGTATACCACCAAACCAGTATGCCAAACTGAAAACGGTGCTTAATGAGATGGAGGAAAAAGGTGTCATCCGCAAGTCACATAGTGATTATGCGTCCCCTCTCGTTCTAGTTTGGAAGAAAAGTGGTGATCTCAGAATTTGCACCGTTTTTAGGTGGTTGAACGCAAGAACTGTCAGAGACGCCTACCCCTTACCACACCAGTCAGATGTGTTACAGATGTGGTCATTAAGACTGCGCGTGTTTTCCCGCGGGATGCCTCAATTTAGCGCGCGCCGCGACTTGCCATAAGCAACATTCGGGAATTTAAATAAATGTGTTGTGCTTCACTGAATATCCGCCAGATGGCGCATGAAAGGACTTTATTTAAACGCCGGACCAAGTACTGTACAACGAAGAATTGTGTATAATTACTTAGTCTAAAACAATATCGTTCCCAATGCTGAAGCAAACATGAATTTTATTTTGCTTTACAACAGATCTTTCATGATAAATGTGTGTATAAGTGCTTCATATTTTTTTCATAATGATGAAATGAGATGCCCAAATTCGTGCTTTAAAATTCTTAATAAGTTTCTTATATATTTTTTGTAATGTTTTAACAGGGACAAAACAGTGAAATACATGGCAATGTCTCGGTTTACATGGTGTTGAAATTAATTTAATTTCCTGATAGTAGGCTATCTGATAGTCTTAACTATGCGAATGTCCTGATTCGTGAATATGCCAACATATCTTATTTAAAACGTAAAAAATGTGTCGACATCATCAGAAGACATGAATGAACTATATATATTATATTATTAAGTAAATATTATTTTATGACCACGAGCTTCTTCTGGCATTTTATAATAATCATCATATTTGCTGTTTGTGTCCATTTAATAATTATTTCATACATTCTTTAACCACGGCTGAAAATAATAGCTGGAATGTGATGTGATTGTTAATTCATGACTGAAATAAAGCAGTTTGTCTTTTGTAAAGTACATTCACTTTACAAAAGGCAGCGTTTTTATAAAGTGTTTTTTAAAGGCAGTGTTTTTATGTAGGTTGATAAACGTGTGTTGTACAGTATATACACCGTGACAGCGCGCGCAGTTACTCACTTCTCACCTTTCATGTAGGTCTGCTCGGACTAATTCATTTTAAACCCCTCAAAAATGTGTGTGTATACAGCCCCAAACCTCCATCAGTTATTAACAATAGCATCTATTTAGAAAAAATGCCCCAGTGATTTCGGAGCTTCAGGAAATCTCCCGGCGCTCTGCGCATAACACCGGGCCAACTCATGTCGGAAAGAATTTTTAAACGGTTTCTAAACGTGGGCTATTCTTTTTTACTTATAATACTTGTTATTTTAATTTAAATTAGGTTTGGGCTCAGGACTTCGATTCGGCATCGTGATTCTCCTCTTTAAATTACTCCATAGTTTTAATCAGCGCTCAGCCGCATGCATGAAGTTTTCCAGAGCGCACGGGCAGAAGTAGACTAATGAATATGAACGCGTCGGAAAAACAGCAAGCAGACTGACTCTGACCATTTAAAAAAACGTTTGCGTTCATTTTCTGACGCGCTCAAGTTCACCAAAAACAATACAGAGGAGCGCAGCTTATTTGCTTTCAAACATTTATAAAATCACGTTTTTTCGTTATTGTGAGTGCGCTTAAATAAAAGTTGAGTGTTATAAAGGCATGTAGTCTTATATAGTTTTATAATATAGTTTTTGCACATTAATCAGAGTCCTCATCTGTTACATTTTTGAGGACAATAGTTTTTTTTCAGCCTGTCACGGCGTGCGCCCAAATCAATATCGCTCCTCGCTCACTAGTTAGGCGGCCTCTCCTTCAGATATGCAAAGAAGCAGGGCTGCAGAATTAGGCACGAATAGTGAAGAAGAGCTCTCCTTGCTAAAGATCACGGGCTTCCAATCCGCGCTATAAAATACTCTGGGTTTGTTGGTTTACAGTGGATTTTACTACGCGGTGTGAATGAGACGCACGCACACAACGCGGAAGTGTGGCATGCAAACGGGGCAATTGGAACGCGGCCCAGATACTTCAAAGAAGAGCAAGCGCAAGCGGACGGAGGCAGGAGCTGCTGTCCGCGGATGGCCGTCGTATTCGTATTTTATAGCGCAGGGTGAAAGCCCGAGATCATTGGCATGGATGAGCTATGTCCAGCTCTGTACCAGCATGTCATGTGGGCATTATAAGACTAAAAAGTGGCAGCTGGCACGCTTAAAAATAGACGCAGGTTAATTTTTTTATAGTCTAAATTAAAATCCTCCTCTTTAGTGCCTCCTATTCCTATTAATCCTATTGTTCTTTTAGTGTCACTGCGTGTGCTTACAATGCCAGACAACATTCAAATGCAAATTATTCACTCTCCCCAAGTGTGAATCAGCTGTTCTCACCTATACATATTAACCTATATGTTCTCACCTAAAGTGTTTAGGTGAAATTCCACCTATAAAAGTGTGACAAATATGCAAAGAAAAAAAATTGGAAGAGGTAAATACTTTTTCATGGCACTTCACATGTAGTCAGATTGTTCCACTGGGCTGAAACTGTAGCAGGTGGAGTTATAGCACTTTTCAAATCACACTTACTATACACTGATATGAATAACTTTGAATGATGAATTCTACGTTAATATGATCTCGGGCTTGCTCCACATTATAAAAGCAAAGCGCGGAGATGGAGATCAGAGAAGTACGTGTTGTGGTGGAAAATAGGCAGTGGCGGTTCTACACTGAATTGCTCCGCGGGCGAGACTCCCTCCCGCCCCACCCCCGTCAGCGCCAATTCTAACCAACCAAACCCCCTGTCTGAAGTCTGCTCGGTCTTGTTAATTTGTTTTAAAACCCCCAATTCTGTGAATTCCCCCAGCAGCTAAACCGGTTTGATGACTTCACACCTGTTGTAGAGGTGAGATGGGGGATTACAGCAACTGTGGGTGCGCTTCACCTCGGAGCGCGCTGTCGCGTTGTATTCAATGAATAGACTAAAACTAAATCATGTTTGCTTCAGCATTGGAAACAATATTGTATTAGGCTAACTTTATTAAAGATTATACACTCTTGTATTCTTTGTCCACACACGTCGGCATCTTTAAATTTTTAGGTATTGATCCTTTCTCGATGCAGCGAATTTTCTGAGCAAATTAATAATAATTTCCATGAATGAAAAGCAGGAAGAAGAAAAGGTTACGCGAAAATAAGAAAAAGCTTTAGAGGTAAATGCTGTGAAATGCTTCAAATGAACAGATTCTGCCTATAACAGGTCAGGGACAGTGAGGCTGGACCCAGCAGTGCACCACATCCCACATCATAATACATGCTGATGATGACCAACACGTCTCCCCTGATCTACCAGAGCCAAGTAAAAAGAATGGCAATCAAACAGAATAAAATTAGTAGCAGCACTAACTTGTGCTAGTTATTATGATGGTGGTCAATATTAATTGAAATAATGTTTCTCAGCATTATTTCGTGTTAATATTGACTACCCTAATAATTAAAATAAGTAACTAGTTTACTAGCGTGAGCTACTGCTGCTACTGATTTTATTTCAGCTTACCTGTTCAGTTTTATTGCCATTCCTTTTAAAATATTGTCTTTATAGATAGTTGTTTGTCTTGATGTTCTTTTTTTCGTTTCTTTGACCCAATAATAAATAAAACAATGTTCAGTGATACTTCAAATAACATGCTTAAATAGCATTGATTTCTGTATTGTGTTATATTTTTATACTAGTAACTGGTGTTAAAAATGTATCTCTACATTAATGAGCCAATGTATTATGGTGTGGGCTGCTGTGGGCCAGGAAGTCCAGGGCCACTTTTTGGTCCCAGTCCGCCCCTGTAATAACGAATGGAGAAAGCGCAGTCAAAGCCCGGGGATTCTGTGTTCCGCGAGGGCCAGTCGTAAATAGCTGACACTCAGTGACAGCCAATGAAATTGAAGCATTTTTGTTGTTTTCCACGTGGTGTGGCATTGCTTAAATAATATCTGTATAATATCCGTATATCCTATAAAATCGTCCAGACGCTGGTTCGAATCCCGCTCTGGGTGAAAATGTAATAAATGTGAATCCTTTGTTTTACACTTTTTGCTTATGATAATCATTAAATTACAGCAACTGTGAGGTGAGTGCTAATGTGTTCCATAGCTTAAGAAAAAAAAATTCTCAATTGCAAACATGCATTTAGTATTGAAGCATAACTTGATAATGTAATGGCTATATCGTGGTATTTTAGCGAATTTTGAGCACCGGGAATCAAACCCGGGTCTCCCGCATGGCGGGCGAATCACCTACCACTGAGCCACCAGTACCCGTCTGCGTTTAAAGCGTTTATAGGCTAATGTCATACTAGCCTACAGGCTAATAATTCTGAATGATAATGAAGAATAAATACATATCAGTTTGAGCTTGACACGTTTATGAGCTCTGTCGCTTGCCGTCAATGGGCGCCTAAGAGACATAACATTTTTCGGCTTCAGTAGACACACAATACTTTAGACTGAAACACGACTGCCCCCTACAGGTATTGAAGGGCATTTTCACAGCTTGCCGCGCGCACTCGCGGCAAGTCGTGGGATCCCTTTTCCGAAAACGTGCGTTTTTAAAGGCCAGATCTGTAGCTGCTTTGGGTGGCAATGCGTTCTTTTCAACCATGGATCTTACCTCAGCGTATTATAATGTCCCTCTGGAAGAAAAGCACAAAAAGTATACTGCCTTCTCTTCCCCATTTGGCCTACATGAGTATAATAGGCTTCCTCAAGGTCTCTCCAATAGCCCAGCCACTTTCATGAGAATGATGATGTCTGTCTTTGGAGATGAGAATTTCAGTAATGTCCTCTGTTACCTTGACGATTTGATGGTGTTTGCTCCTTTAGAATCCATAGCCCTTCAACGTCTTGAAATGGTTTTCGTATCATAATCTGAAGCTGGCTCCAAAGAAATGTTGTTTCCTGAGGCGATCAGTGAAATTTCTTGGACACATAATAAGCGAGGAAGGAATTAAGACTGACCCTGGGAAAGTTCAGGCAATTAGCAAGATCCAAGCTTTTGATCTGATGGAACCTGATGGAAAAACACCATGTCAGAAAAAGACCAGATCCTTTATTGGAATGGTTCTATATTATCAACATTTTATTGAAGGATGTTCAGCGAAAGCTAAGCCTCTATTCAAGCTGACATTAGGTGCAATAAAACAGACTCCTGTCGCGAAAGGACGGAAACCAACAAAGAAAGCTCTGCACACCTTAAAACAGGAATTGACAAAGAATGTAACTCTGGCTCACCCAGACTTTAACCAATATTTCATTTTGACCGTTGATGCATCGTTCTGCCAGGTGAAGAGATTGCCAGACCTGTAGCCTTTGCAAGCAGAACTCTCTCTCGCTCACAAATGAACTATCCAGCTCACAGATTAGAGTTCTTTGCCTTAAAGTGAGCTATCTGTGAGAAGTTTAGCCATTGGCTGAGAGGACGGCACTTTACGGCATGGACAATAATCCTCCCACATATATTCTGACTAAACTTCGACTTGATGCATGTGAGCAGTGATGGGTGGCAAAGTCAAAAGTTTTCCATGGAATTCATGATGCAGCGGGACATCAAGGGCGAAGTAGAACACTGTCACGCCAAGCAAGTTGCGAAAAGGCTCTGGAATGATTTCTTTTTAGTCTATGGATTCCCTAAAAGAATTCATTCTGACCAAGGGGCTAATACCGAGAGCAAGCTAATCAAAGAACTGTTGACCATAGCGGTTGTGGACAAGTCGCACACAACACCATACCATCCCATGGGTAACGGCATTGCCGAGAGATTCAACAGAACTCTTGGAAGCATGATCAGGACATTGCCTTCTAAAGCAAAGTCAAAATGGCCTCAGATGTTGCAGCAGCTTAACTTCTGTTACAACTGCACAGAGCATGAGACAACAGGTTTTGTGCCATTCCTTCTTATGTTTGGCAGAGTGCCTCGTCTCCCCATTGACGTCCTGTTTCAAAATGTGCTTCTCAATGAGGATGTGGTAGATTGCAAAGATTTTGTCTCCAGGTTAAGAAGAGATTTGCGGGAAGCAGCTCACATTGCACAGATGCACACTCTGAAAGAACAGGAACGACATGGCAGACTTTATAACAGAAAGGTGAAAGGCAGCCCACTGACTGTTGGTGATAGAGTACTGGTTGCAAACAGAGGTGAAAAAGGAAGAAGAAAAGTTGCTGACAAATGGGAGTCATCCCCATATGTAGTCATGGCTGTGTATCCGGACATCAATGTTTACAGAATCCAGTAAGTTAACTCGAACAAAGTGAGAGTGGTTCATAGAAATTTTTTGTTGCCTGTGAACTTCCTACCCATTGATGACCCTCAGGAACAGGATGGAAAGGACGATGTTGTTGTGAATAATTAAATTGATCTTCAGGAAAACAAAGTTGACCATGATGCCAAAACTGCAAACTGGATATTACGTAATCTTGATGGCTTTGATGAGGATGAACGTACAAACTGTACGGACTTACCTGATGTGTCTGATTGTGTGTCAGGGATCTTGGATTCTGCACGTTCTGATGCTGGGGACCTGCAGGAAAGTGGTGTCGAAGAGATTTGTGATGTTGAGAGAAGAGATGTAAATGTGACAAGTGATGCTGACTCGCCTGAAATAGGAGGTCAGGATTCTAACTCGATTCAAGGAGAACGAGTTAGTAATAATGTCACACAGGAGAATGTGGTGTGCACACAGCTGAGGCATGTTGAGGCCGCAGTAACTCAAACTAGGCTTGGCAGAGTCATTAAGCCTCCCAAAAGACTGATTTATGACATGAACAAACAACACATGGACAGTTTAGACTCTACAGTAAGTTCTTTAGTTTATTTAGTTAAATGCATTTTCACATAAGAAGAAAGGTTACATTTTATTTAATGCTTCAGGTTGAGAACACTAGGGGAATAGTCTGATGTAGAGATTATAAATCAAATATGGAGTTAGTACATAATAGAAATCTTTTTGAGGTGTAACAGGCATCTCTTTAGTCTACCACGAGATTGGGGTTGGCGCCTCTCTAAATCTTTAGGTACTCCTCATGGGAGAATCTATGATTGACAGCTAGATTGTACTGCAAGTTCATTTTTTTTCTCTGTTTCTCTGTTTTTTTTTATTGATCGAAGACATGAGGTTGCGGTTCTGTTACATTTTTCTTATTATGATATGTCCACATTAAGCAGGATTTAAGGGGGGTGTATGTAACGAGATAAATGTTACACAAATATAAATGAGTTCTGAAGTTCTGTAAGTAAATCCTGTGTTAATGTGAATGCGCTTTCTATTAGTTACGCCGGGGGCGCCGTTCAGAACACGTTGAAAGGCAACGTGTTCTGAATAGGTGGAGTTATAACATTTTCGAGCTTGCCATTTTGTCTCCTACTGCTTTGTGTGCAGGTAATTATTTCTTTATCATATAATATGCATAAAGTTTCATTGCAGTATTCTGTGCATTTTCTGTGGTTAAGCAAAGTGTTTTTTTGTGAAAGTACTTAAGAAATGTCATGTTAATTCTCATGCATACTAAATAGATGATGTTCTACAAAATAGATGATGTAAGCTGTGTAATTCATGTAGCATGCTTTACTTTATATTCAGACTTTTATTTTATTCCTGCATGATTTAAAATGTCTTATACGATCACAAAGCAATATTGAGAAAAGAGACTATTGAATTGGTTAGACAAAACTGTTTGTCCTGAAGAAAGTCACATTTCAGATTATTGTTTTATGTTTATTCATTTTGGTAATGTTAAAAGCAGAGCTATGGAGAATTGCTGTGGGTGGAGTTATAACATTTTTTCGAGCTTGCCATTTTGTCTCCTACTGCTTTGTGTGCAGAACTGCTGTGGGAATCAAATAAATTGCGACATCATCCAAGTCCTGAGTGTGTGTGCTGATGACGGGGTGGGACAAACCGGGTCAGGGAAAGAAAAATCAAGGAAGGTTTTTTTTTAAATTTATAAAAATCGCTATTACTTCACCCTATAGTTTAGTTTAGCACACAAAAAACAGAAAAAACCTTTCTGGTAAATCAACTGCATATGTAGTTTATTTACAGTAATTTATAAAAAAAAAAAAGAATATTTTTACGTCTGATTTTATTCATTGTGCCAACAATGAATAAAATTTACATCTCTTCTCTCAACATCACAAATCTCTTCGACACCACTTTCCTGCAGGTCCCCAGCATCAGAACGTGCAGAATCCAAGATCCCTGACACACAATCAGACACATCAGGTAAGTCCGTACAGTTTGTACGTTCATCCTCATCAAAGCCATCAAGATTACGTAATATCCAGTTTGCAGTTTTGGCATCATGGTCAACTTTGTTTTCCTGAAGATCAATTTAATTATTCACAACAACATCGTCCTTTCCATCCTGTTCCTGAGGGTCATCAATGGGTAGGAAGTTCACAGGCAACAAAAAATTTCTATGAACCACTCTCACTTTGTTCGAGTTAACTTACTGGATTCTGTAAACATTGATGTCCGGATACACAGCCATGACTACATATGGGGATGACTCCCATTTGTCAGCAACTTTTCTTCTTCCTTTTTCACCTCTGTTTGCAACCAGTACTCTATCACCAACAGTCAGTGGGCTGCCTTTCACCTTTCTGTTATAAAGTCTGCCATGTCGTTCCTGTTCTTTCAGAGTGTGCATCTGTGCAATGTGAGCTGCTTCCCGCAAATCTCTTCTTAACCTGGAGACAAAATCTTTGCAATCTACCACATCCTCATTGAGAAGCACATTTTGAAACAGGACGTCAATGGGGAGACGAGGCACTCTGCCAAACATAAGAAGGAATGGCACAAAACCTGTTGTCTCATGCTCTGTGCAGTTGTAACAGAAGTTAAGCTGCTGCAACATCTGAGGCCATTTTGACTTTGCTTTAGAAGGCAATGTCCTGATCATGCTTCCAAGAGTTCTGTTGAATCTCTCGGCAATGCCGTTACCCATGGGATGGTATGGTGTTGTGTGCGACTTGTCCACAACCGCTATGGTCAACAGTTCTTTGATTAGCTTGCTCTCGGTATTAGCCCCTTGGTCAGAATGAATTCTTTTAGGGAATCCATAGACTAAAAAGAAATCATTCCAGAGCCTTTTCGCAACTTGCTTGGCGTGACAGTGTTCTACTTCGCCCTTGATGTCCCGCTGCATCATGAATTCCATGGAAAACTTTTGACTTTGCCACCCATCACTGCTCACATGCATCAAGTCGAAGTTTAGTCAGAATATATGTGGGAGGATTATTGTCCATGCCGTAAAGTGCCGTCCTCTCAGCCAATGGCTAAACTTCTCACAGATAGCTCACTTTAAGGCAAAGAACTCTAATCTGTGAGCTGGATAGTTCATTTGTGAGCGAGAGAGAGTTCTGCTTGCAAAGGCTACAGGTCTGGCAATCTCTTCACCTGGCAGAACGATGCATCAACGGTCAAAATGAAATATTGGTTAAAGTCTGGGTGAGCCAGAGTTACATTCTTTGTCAATTCCTGTTTTAAGGTGTGCAGAGCTTTCTTTGTTGGTTTCCGTCCTTTCGCGACAGGAGTCTGTTTTATTGCACCTAATGTCAGCTTGAATAGAGGCTTAGCTTTCGCTGAACATCCTTCAATAAAATGTTGATAATATAGAACCATTCCAATAAAGGATCTGGTCTTTTTCTGACATGGTGTTTTTCCATCAGGTTCCATCAGATCAAAAGCTTGGATCTTGCTAATTGCCTGAACTTTCCCAGGGTCAGTCTTAATTCCTTCCTCGCTTATTATGTGTCCAAGAAATTTCACTGATCGCCTCAGGAAACAACATTTCTTTGGAGCCAGCTTCAGATTATGATACGAAAACCATTTCAAGACGTTGAAGGGCTATGGATTCTAAAGGAGCAAACACCATCAAATCGTCAAGGTAACAGAGGACATTACTGAAATTCTCATCTCCAAAGACAGACATCATCATTCTCATGAAAGTGGCTGGGCTATTGGAGAGACCTTGAGGAAGCCTATTATACTCATGTAGGCCAAATGGGGAAGAGAAGGCAGTATACTTTTTGTGCTTTTCTTCCAGAGGGACATTATAATACGCTGAGGTAAGATCCATGGTTGAAAAGAACGCATTGCCACCCAAAGCAGCTACAGATCTGGCCTTTAAAAACGCACGTTTTCGGAAAAGGGATCCCACGACTTGCCGCGAGTGCGCGCGGCAAGCTGTGAAAATGCCCTTCAATACCTGTAGGGGGCAGTCGTGTTTCAGTCTAAAGTATTGTGTGTCTACTGAAGCCGAAAAATGTTATGTCTCTTAGGCGCCCATTGACGGCAAGCGACAGAGCTCATAAACGTGTCAAGCTCAAACTGATATGTATTTATTCTTCATTATCATTCAGAATTATTAGCCTGTAGGCTAGTATGACATTAGCCTATAAACGCTTTAAACGCAGACGGGTACTGGTGGCTCAGTGGTAGGTGATTCGCCCGCCATGCGGGAGACCCGGGTTTGATTCCCGGTGCTCAAAATTCGCTAAAATACCACGATATAGCCATTACATTATCAAGTTATGCTTCAATACTAAATGCATGTTTGCAATTGAGAATTTTTTTTTCTTAAGCTATGGAACACATTAGCACTCACCTCACAGTTGCTGTAATTTAATGATTATCATAAGCAAAAAGTGTAAAACAAAGGATTCACATTTATTACATTTTCACCCAGAGCGGGATTCGAACCAGCGTCTGGACGATTTTATAGGATATACGGATATTATACAGATATTATTTAAGCAATGCCACACCACGTGGAAAACAACAAAAATGCTTCAATTTCATTGGCTGTCACTGAGTGTCAGCTATTTACGACTGGCCCTCGCGGAACACAGAATCCCCGGGCTTTGACTGCGCTTTCTCCATTCGTTATTACAGGGGCGGACTGGGACCAAAAAGTGGCCCTGGACTTCCTGGCCCACAGCAGCCCACACCATAATACATTGGCTCATTAATGTAGAGATACATTTTTAACACCAGTTACTAGTATAAAAATATAACACAATACAGAAATCAATGCTATTTAAGCATGTTATTTGAAGTATCACTGAACATTGTTTTATTTATTATTGGGTCAAAGAAACGAAAAAAAGAACATCAAGACAAACAACTATCTATAAAGACAATATTTTAAAAGGAATGGCAATAAAACTGAACAGGTAAGCTGAAATAAAATCAGTAGCAGCAGTAGCTCACGCTAGTAAACTAGTTACTTATTTTAATTATTAGGGTAGTCAATATTAACACGAAATAATGCTGAGAAACATTATTTCAATTAATATTGACCACCATCATAATAACTAGCACAAGTTAGTGCTGCTACTAATTTTATTCTGTTTGATTGCCATTCTTTTTACTTGGCTCTGGTAGATCAGGGGAGACGTGTTGGTCATCATCAGCATGTATTATGATGTGGGATGTGGTGCACTGCTGGGTCCAGCCTCACTGTCCCTGACCTGTTATAGGCAGAATCTGTTCATTTGAAGCATTTCACAGCATTTACCTCTAAAGCTTTTTCTTATTTTCGCGTAACCTTTTCTTCTTCCTGCTTTTCATTCATGGAAATTATTATTAATTTGCTCAGAAAATTCGCTGCATCGAGAAAGGATCAATACCTAAAAATTTAAAGATGCCGATGTGTGTGGACAAAGAATACAAGAGTGTATAATCTTTAATAAAGTTAGCCTAATACAATATTGTTTCCAATGCTGAAGCAAACATGATTTAGTTTTAGTCTATTCATTGAATACAACGCGACAGCGCGCTCCGAGGTGAAGCGCACCCACAGTTGCTGTAATCCCCCATCTCACCTCTACAACAGGTGTGAAGTCATCAAACCGGTTTAGCTGCTGGGGGAATTCACAGAATTGGGGGTTTTAAAACAAATTAACAAGACCGAGCAGACTTCAGACAGGGGGTTTGGTTGGTTAGAATTGGCGCTGACGGGGGTGGGGCGGGAGGGAGTCTCGCCCGCGGAGCAATTCAGTGTAGAACCGCCACTGCCTATTTTCCACCACAACACGTACTTCTCTGATCTCCATCTCCGCGCTTTGCTTTTATAATGTGGAGCAAGCCCGAGATCATATTAACGTAGAATTCATCATTCAAAGTTATTCATATCAGTGTATAGTAAGTGTGATTTGAAAAGTGCTATAACTCCACCTGCTACAGTTTCAGCCCAGTGGAACAATCTGACTACATGTGAAGTGCCATGAAAAAGTATTTACCTCTTCCAATTTTTTTTCTTTGCATATTTGTCACACTTTTATAGGTGGAATTTCACCTAAACACTTTAGGTGAGAACATATAGGTTAATATGTATAGGTGAGAACAGCTGATTCACACTTGGGGAGAGTGAATAATTTGCATTTGAATGTTGTCTGGCATTGTAAGCACACGCAGTGACACTAAAAGAACAATAGGATTAATAGGAATAGGAGGCACTAAAGAGGAGGATTTTAATTTAGACTATAAAAAAATTAACCTGCGTCTATTTTTAAGCGTGCCAGCTGCCACTTTTTAGTCTTATAATGCCCACATGACATGCTGGTACAGAGCTGGACATAGCTCATCCATGCCAATGATCTCGGGCTTTCACCCTGCGCTATAAAATACGAATACGACGGCCATCCGCGGACAGCAGCTCCTGCCTCCGTCCGCTTGCGCTTGCTCTTCTTTGAAGTATCTGGGCCGCGTTCCAATTGCCCCGTTTGCATGCCACACTTCCGCGTTGTGTGCGTGCGTCTCATTCACACCGCGTAGTAAAATCCACTGTAAACCAACAAACCCAGAGTATTTTATAGCGCGGATTGGAAGCCCGTGATCTTTAGCAAGGAGAGCTCTTCTTCACTATTCGTGCCTAATTCTGCAGCCCTGCTTCTTTGCATATCTGAAGGAGAGGCCGCCTAACTAGTGAGCGAGGAGCGATATTGATTTGGGCGCACGCCGTGACAGGCTGAAAAAAAACTATTGTCCTCAAAAATGTAACAGATGAGGACTCTGATTAATGTGCAAAAACTATATTATAAAACTATATAAGACTACATGCCTTTATAACACTCAACTTTTATTTAAGCGCACTCACAATAACGAAAAAACGTGATTTTATAAATGTTTGAAAGCAAATAAGCTGCGCTCCTCTGTATTGTTTTTGGTGAACTTGAGCGCGTCAGAAAATGAACGCAAACGTTTTTTTAAATGGTCAGAGTCAGTCTGCTTGCTGTTTTTCCGACGCGTTCATATTCATTAGTCTACTTCTGCCCGTGCGCTCTGGAAAACTTCATGCATGCGGCTGAGCGCTGATTAAAACTATGGAGTAATTTAAAGAGGAGAATCACGATGCCGAATCGAAGTCCTGAGCCCAAACCTAATTTAAATTAAAATAACAAGTATTATAAGTAAAAAAGAATAGCCCACGTTTAGAAACCGTTTAAAAATTCTTTCCGACATGAGTTGGCCCGGTGTTATGCGCAGAGCGCCGGGAGATTTCCTGAAGCTCCGAAATCACTGGGGCATTTTTTCTAAATAGATGCTATTGTTAATAACTGATGGAGGTTTGGGGCTGTATACACACACATTTTTGAGGGGTTTAAAATGAATTAGTCCGAGCAGACCTACATGAAAGGTGAGAAGTGAGTAACTGCGCGCGCTGTCACGGTGTATATACTGTACAACACACGTTTATCAACCTACATAAAAACACTGCCTTTAAAAAACACTTTATAAAAACGCTGCCTTTTGTAAAGTGAATGTACTTTACAAAAGACAAACTGCT
The DNA here is from genome assembly GCF_024256425.1 of Clarias gariepinus. NCBI lineage: Eukaryota > Metazoa > Chordata > Actinopteri > Siluriformes > Clariidae > Clarias > Clarias gariepinus. Next base: position 22,854,963 of record NC_071117.1, read on the forward strand.
TTATTTCAGTCATGAATTAACAATCACATCACATTCCAGCTATTATTTTCAGCCGTGGTTAAAGAATGTATGAAATAATTATTAAATGGACACAAACAGCAAATATGATGATTATTATAAAATGCCAGAAGAAGCTCGTGGTCATAAAATAATATTTACTTAATAATATAATATATATAGTTCATTCATGTCTTCTGATGATGTCGACACATTTTTTACGTTTTAAATAAGATATGTTGGCATATTCACGAATCAGGACATTCGCATAGTTAAGACTATCAGATAGCCTACTATCAGGAAATTAAATTAATTTCAACACCATGTAAACCGAGACATTGCCATGTATTTCACTGTTTTGTCCCTGTTAAAACATTACAAAAAATATATAAGAAACTTATTAAGAATTTTAAAGCACGAATTTGGGCATCTCATTTCATCATTATGAAAAAAATATGAAGCACTTATACACACATTTATCATGAAAGATCTGTTGTAAAGCAAAATAAAATTCATGTTTGCTTCAGCATTGGGAACGATATTGTTTTAGACTAAGTAATTATACACAATTCTTCGTTGTACAGTACTTGGTCCGGCGTTTAAATAAAGTCCTTTCATGCGCCATCTGGCGGATATTCAGTGAAGCACAACACATTTATTTAAATTCCCGAATGTTGCTTATGGCAAGTCGCGGCGCGCGCTAAATTGAGGCATCCCGCGGGAAAACACGCGCAGTCTTAATGACCACATCTGTAACACATCTGACTGGTGTGGTAAGGGGTAGGCGTCTCTGACAGTTCTTGCGTTCAACCACCTAAAAACGGTGCAAATTCTGAGATCACCACTTTTCTTCCAAACTAGAACGAGAGGGGACGCATAATCACTATGTGACTTGCGGATGACACCTTTTTCCTCCATCTCATTAAGCACCGTTTTCAGTTTGGCATACTGGTTTGGTGGTATACGCCTGTATGGGAAATGGAAAGGTCGGTCATCAGTGAGGTTAATTCGATGGACAAAGCCTTTAGCGTCTCCACAATCCATTTTGTCTTTTGAGAAAACTGATTCATACTTCTCAATCATGTGTAACAACTTGTCTTTCCAGAGAGCTGACACTTCACATGACTCCAAATCAAGATCACCAAGGTTCAAATCACTGCGTCATTTCATCACTTGATCTAAGAAGTGACGGTTCCCCTGTACACTGCAGATTAGACTGGATCTTAACTGGTAGCGGTAAATCTTGAACAGTAATACATGGTGACACATCGGCTATTTTCGCATTTCTCTTCAACACAACTCTGTGATTAGTGGGATTGATGACTTTCAAAGGAATAGGAATCTCCCCATAGTGGTGTTATGACTCTTCCAACCAGTATTTGTCTTGGTCTTGCTTTGGACTCTGTTGGTTCCACAATCACGGTGCTGCCTACTGACAAGACGGAAGACTGTGGTAGCTTACCCCAAACCAGATGTTCAGTTTGTGGCTCTAAAGTCACACTCCTTTGAAATTTTACAGTACCGACTTTATCAGGTATGGATTCACCTCTCCATCGTTCTGTATTAGAGAAAAGTGATAGAAACATAGAGCAATCATCATTCTCGTTGTTACTTGACTTAACCATGAGCCTCCAGTAACCATCGGTTTCTCTCAATTGCATCAGAAGTCGTTTTATGACGTTTATGCCTAAAATCATCTCTTCGGTCTGTCCAGGCACAACCAAAACAGGAATTGTCATGGAGCAGCCGTACACTGTGGCTTTAAGATCATAGATTGCAGTGGGCGTAACTTGGTGACCACCACAATCAACAATGACAATATCTTGTGCAGACTGACTTGTCATATCTGGGTTAGTCGTCAGCAGACTTTCTTCAGCAGACTTGCTGATAGTACACGCCATTGATCCACTGTCGATTAAAGCTTTAAAGATGATATTCTTCTCAACTGAGACAGAAGTGTAAAACAAGCTATCAGCTTTTGGAACTCTTTGTACACCCTGAAAGATGACTGTTTTGTCAGAAGATACATCACTAAAAATTTGACTTAAAGACTCACAATCCATCACATCATCGAAACTGGATATGGGAGATTCATTCCCAAGATCTACGTGATCCTCCCTCGCACGTAGATCACTCAGTTTGACTGCTGGTTGGGTGAGGAAGCATCCTTTTTCTTTGGACAGCGATTTCTTGGATGATCAGGCGAGAAACACTGGAAACAGAGCCTATGATTTTTGCAGTGAGTAAAAGCTGAATGTGAGGTGTCCTTGCACACTAAGCATGGTGTATCATACAGGCCTGCAATTCTAGGCAAGTTGCTCTTTCGTCAGGACCAAAGAGCTGTCAAAGCAGGTCAGGAACAAGATTTTAGACCTGCACAAAGCTGAAATGGGCTACAAGACCATCAACTAGAAGTTTGGTAAAAAAGGTGACAACTGCTGGAGCAATTATTTACAAATGGAAAAAATACAAAGTAACCATTAATGGTCCTATATGCAAGATTACCAGCCCACTATTATTTTCTGTTAAAATTTAAAGATGCCTTTGTGTGTGTGCAAAAAGATGAAGTACAACAAAGAATACAAAAGTGAATAATCTTTAATAAAGATAGCTTAATACAATATTGTTTCCAATGCTGAAGCAAACTTGATTTAGTTTTAGTCTATTCGCTGAATACAATGCGACAGCGCGTTTCAAGGTGACACCCACAGAAACCCCTAGTTACTGTAATCCCTCTTCTCACCTTTTATTCTTGATAGGTGTGAAGTTATAAAATTTCGCACCTTGTCACTGCAAACGGCAACAGCCAAAATAAGTCAGTTGCAATTCAAATAAATTTGTGAAATGACCGCCAGGTGGCGCAAAGGGAAATTTTGCAAACAGCTGCAATTAATTTTGTTTTGACAGACTATGTTTCTATCTGTCTATTGTTATTGTTATTATGAAAGAAAACAGCACAAACAACAGCTCAAGGGATGGTAAAAACAGTTTTATTTTAAACGGTAAAAATGTCAATTTTGGAGTCAGTGGTCCGAGCACAATGTGATAATCTTTGTATGATAAAATGACTCGTGGCATGAATCTACACGAGGCGCTTTAGTTTCAAATAATCATTTAACGCTGAACCCAAACAAAAAAGAACATGATAGTAACAATCTAAAGAATAACATTCATCTTGATTTTAGCTGTTTATGTCCAGCATTTAATAATTATTTAATTATTAATAATCAAAGCTGCTCACATCGCACGCGCTTTCACTTGCAGTGTTTGAGCAAGTCAGTCAGCAAGTATAGGTTGCCTCTCTTTATGAGAAATAAATATTCGGACTGAAACAAAGCTGCTCGTGGCGGCTCATATCGGGAGCATTTTGATCAAAGTAGAGATGGAAAGTAAAAGTGTGTACCAACAATATAGCACAATGCATGCATGTGAATGGCTGAAATGTGGTTGTAAATAAATCTTTTAGTGAATGTAAAATGTTCGCGTGAACCCGCAGCGTGCGTGCGCTCTTTCACTTTGCCGAGTTTTGATCTAAAGACAGATGAACGCGCGCGCCGATATCAGAGATTTATAAGAGATTTCTCTTTCCCAGAAATACAACAGACACACATTTATATGTGTTAAATAAGCGCTGTCTTTGTGGCGCTGTGCGAAACGCACATCGATGAGAGCCGCCTTCCTATCTCAGTCATAATATACAAATGTTGGGCGAGCCTCTGAGTACTGAATACGAAGTTTTAACAGGGGTGGGAATTTTAATAATTCATTGATAAGCTGATGTTTTTTGGTTTCGGCTGTGAGTGGATGCACTGTAGTAATCCACGTTTTATACGAATTACATTTTTCCCATTAGTTTATATAAAAGCAGACATTTTGCTTTCTTTAACTGTATATTTTTCACGTCTGTAAGCAAATATACACGCAGTTTCGGTTTATTTTCTGATGCGCTCAAGTTCCCCCGAAACCGATACAGAATAGCGCTGTATCCCTGTTTGCTTTCATTATTTTATAACATCAACGTTTTGTCGTCATTGTGCGTGCACTTAAAAAAAAGTAAAGTCTTATAAAGGTTATGTAGCTTTAATAGCTTTATTATATAGTTTTTGCCCATTATTCTGACAACAACTGTGACTCACCCACTTTTTTTGATACACACACCCAGGGTTTTCTGGCTACGTGAGTGTTACACATGATAAAATATAAAGTCTCACTGTGTTAACATTTACTTTGCTTAAATTCAATGGAACTAAGAAACGCCTATATAAAATTTAGGTTCTCAATTTGTACTGTAATTTTAGTACTGTGATGATAAATTAATTTAATGTTTCACTTGTATTTTATAAGGCTTTTGCTGGCAGTGGTACAGCGCAACGAGGTGCTCGTATGTGAAAATATAATTTGATGTATAAGTTTATATACATTATGATGATCATAACAGCCTACTGCATTTAATTCTTATAATAACGCAAAAACACATCGACATTTGCTGACGCAGTAGCATGGCCTGACAGTGTTAGAATTTTAATGGTAATTTATTTTCATTTATTTCAGTTAATAAATCTACTACAAATTTAAAGAACACAAAATATATGATGACGAAAAACATACATGCGTAGCTTTTCTAATTACACATGATAAAATCTAAAGGCTCACTGTGTTACATTTACTTTGCTTACATTCGATCCTAATAAGATTTAATTCAATTTAAATTCTACATTTGTACTGTAATTTTAATATTGTGATTATGAATTAGTTTAACTACAATGTTTCACTTGATTTCATCCGCTACTATGTGCAGCTCTGATGGAGCGCGGCTCATTGATCCTTGAAAAAATGAACTGATGCCTGAGGCGTCAGTCTATAGTTATATAGCGGCACTCAGCGGTAGAAGTCGGCAAACGCACAAACCCAAATGCGTGGTGGTAAAACCAGAATACCGCATGAGTAACATCTGTAAATATAAACATAAATGGAAATAAAGTGTTTAATGGTACCAAATAAATCAGACTTCATAGTTGGATTTGATATTTTGAGTGTAATTCATTAATTTACTAAATATAAAAAGGTTTTGTAAAATAACCAAACCTGTTTCCTTTCTAGACCTTTTGTCCGTTTCACAATGAACTTAAGGTTAGCACGTCTACTATACTTTCCTTGTTTTAATCTGTAATGTTTAAGTGGAATACATTTTGCCTATATGCTTAAATATTCCTTTTTATTTATGGACAAGTATATTATGTTTGATCTGCATTATTGCGAGAGGCAATGACTTTCTGGTGGAATATGTCTGCATTTTTATGGATTAATCTCACACGTTTTTTCGTTTTTTCGCATTTTTATGGATTATCGCCTTTTGATAAAAATGCTGCCTTTTGTAAAGTGAAAGTAAGAGCCGCGGGTTCACGCACGCTGATAAACAGCTTTATTTTAGTCATAAATTTACAAAAACAAAACAAAATGCCCACACAAATGACAGTGGTTAAATAAAAAAATGCTCGACCCAGTTTCCCAGACTGAACAGCTATTTATAGTTAGATTAATGGCTACCTCGGCTCAGGTGTGCACTCGCATCACCTGACCGAGGTGCCTTCTGGAAAACTTAGTCAGCCAACAAAAACTACAACTCAAGAACAGCGACCTTTGGTGGTGGTCCCTTACAACTGCCACCTCTCCTAAGCACTTCCATACCTCCACAGGTATGTCATCAGGACCAACAGCCTTTCCACTCTTCATCCTCTTCAGACATTACAAGACATACAAGACATTATAAACAAAACAATATATATTCAATAAAATACATTTTATTAAAAATTTTAAACAGAACAGGATATTAAAGGATGAAATAATCACTGATTTCATTGTCTTAAAGCACAATGCAGCTGAAAGTGCAACACTGATGCCAAAAGATTGTTTGCCAGTGCCAACAAGGTGAAGGAATTGTCTGTTATATTTCTTCTTTTCCTCAGGAAAGGCTCCACAATACGCATTACAATAGTGTCTGATTACCGCTGACCAGCCGCCCTACTGTCGTCTTTCCCTAGATAGGGAATTGCGTTCAACATGTATTTTGTTTTAACACCAGCGGCCACCCAGAACTTGATACCAAACTTGTCTGGTTTATTGCCCATGTACTGCATGAAACGGCACCGCGCTTTAGTAGGGAACAGTTGCTCATTGACTGTTATGTTCACACCTGGTGTGTAAGAGGCAATGCTGGTTTTCCCAAATTTCTCGAATATCTCGTCGGGCAGCCCTAGTGTTCTTGTCATCAAAGCGCAGATAGCGCATAATGTCTCTAAATTTTTGCCAAGACATTGTCTCTTGGAAAATAGGATTTCCCAAGTCAGCGGACCAGTAATCATCCAGATTCACGCTTTTACCGCCCGTGATACCTCTTAAATAAATGAGACCAACGAATGATTTAAGTTCATTAACTGTAAGCTTGAACTTATCAGCATTGTTTTGTTCAGCTTCCGCTTCAGTGTGTTTCTTAATATTTCCCCACATTTCTGTGTCAAACACAGTAGCCTGCTCAATGGACTTGTAATATTGCCCTTGGCATAAGGCATGGACCCTGGGGTTTCTTTCATTATACTGCACTCTCCCCCGAGGGTTTCCAGCCTTTTGTTCAACCCATACTGTGCCATCTCTTGCCTCTTGAAATGAGTCCCCTGCAATCTTAATTTCAGAGTCTGATTCTGAATCAGATTCAACATTCAGATTTAATTCCTGACACCTCACATTGCTCGCCCTCCGATTCCATTTCATCAATATTCCACAGAAAGTCCAGCACTTGCTGTGGGGTATATCGCACTTTTTGAGTCATTGTAAATAATGCACCTGTCATGAACGGGGTGTTGTGGCAGGTGTTGAGCGCCATGGGCGGAAGGAGCAGGCATAGAGGCAGAGGGGTGGTGTAACCCAAAAGAGTCTTTTTAATAATAGTTAAACACAAAGCATAAATAAAAATACAAACAAAGGAACAAACAAACTCAAACCATACTTAACTTTGTGCTAACAGGGGCTCTCTGGCAAGACACAGGCAGGGGGACAAACACATAACAGGACACAAACGAGGCGTGGAGCTGAAACTGGACACTCGAGAAGAACGGGAGACACTCGAGAAGAACGGGAGACACTCGAGAAGAACGGGAGACACTCGAGAAGAACGGGAGACACTCGAGAAGAACGGGAGACACTCGAGAAGAACGGGAGACACTCGAGAAGAACGGGAGACACTCGAGAAGAACGGGAGACACTCGAGAAGAACGGGAGACACTCGAGAAGAACGGGAGACACTCGAGAAGAACGGGAGACACTCGAGAAGAACGGGAGACACGTAAAGACTAGAGACAAGAGACCAAGAGAGGGACGGGACGAGGGCTAAAGACATGGCAATCAGCTAGGCATGGCTTTTAGCTAAACATGGTTAAGCTAAGCTTAACCATGGCAGTCAGCTACACATACACCTAGCTAAGCATGTCTTTAGCCCCAACATGCACTAAGCTATACTTACCTAATAGCTTAAACACACTAGGGAATAGGGGCACAGAAACACAGACAAAGGATACCCAGTGGCTAGGCGAGGCAGCCCTCCAAGACTAAGCGAGGCGGCACTCACAAGCTAGTCGTTACTCCAAAGCCAGGAGGGACAGCACTCTAAACCTAGGCACCCTGGGACACTAGGGGGAGAGGAAACACAGGACAGCTAGAGACACAGAGGGGCTATGGCTAGAAGCATGCTAGTACTGTAACTGTACTGTAACTCAACATAGAATTTAGCTAATCATGCTCCTAGCCACACACACACCTAACTACTTACCTGCTCTAGCCAACCACAAGAACACAGGAGGACAGGACTGAATCAGCTCCACTAACACAGACACACAAAACATACACAGAGACATTGCCAATAAGAGAGCCCAAGTCAACACAACTAAAATCAAAGTACAAACTAAACATATAACATAACAAAACAAAACAAAAAGCCCACACAAATGACAGTGGTGTTACCAAAAATGCTCGACCCAGTTTCCCAGTCTAAGCAGCTATTTATAGATTAATTGATGGCTACCTCGGTTCAGGTGTGCACCCGCATCACCTGACCAAGGTGCCTGCTGGGAAACTGAGTCGGCCAACAAAACTACAAAATAAAAACAGTGGCCTCTAGTGGCGGACCCTTACAGCACCGCTCAATCGCCCAAACTCTGAAGCCACCCCAACTACACAGTGAGTGGTAAACCTACCTGTTGACTTATTTATAGGTCTCGATGTATAAAAAATGCTATTGATCATAATAGCTCCGCCCTATAGCTCAGCATACATTGAAGGGGACTTCTGAGGTGGTCGTTTGGAGGGGGTTGTGATTACACCTATAGGCTGGACTATGGAAACTGTTACTCATTTATTTATTCTCTACAAGGGCACTAACTGCACAGACCAAACTGTTATCATACTGTACTGTTATACAAATTTTAAATATAAACAAAGAAAATACAGCTTTTTTTATAGGTAAACGAAAAAGTGAACTTGTTCAGCCTTTTAGTGTCACTATGTCATAAACAGTGAAACATAATTGAATAAAACAAAATAGAAGATTCTTAATCCAGCTTTTATCAATCAACGACATATAGCTGGATGTTCTAATTCTCAAAAACGTTTTACGACGCGGCAATACGTTAGGCTACATCTTGACTTATTTGTCAGTGTGTGTGGAGGTGTGTGTGTGTGTGTGCGCATACTTCTTGTACTGTTATACAAATTCTAAATATAAACAAAGAAAATACAGCTTTTTTTATAGGTAAACGAAAAAGTGAAGTTGTTCAGCTGTTTAGTGTCACTATGTCATAAACAGTGAAACATAAATAAATAAAAAAAAAAAAAAAAAAAAAAAAATATATATATATATATATATATATATATATATATATATATATATAAAATTTTTTATTATGTTGTTTTTTTATGGTAAATTAACAGCTCTATGTAGATGAAGATAGGCTTTTTACTTTAGTGGATTCCTGCCAACAGGACAAGAACTTGTATCGCTTATATATATATATATATATATATATATATATATATATACAGTAGTTGATCAATTGGAATGGTTATTACCGTCGCGCTCACCGCCGCGTAAAAACGTCAGCGGCCAAAGTAAATCAGTTGCATTTCAAAGTCATTCGTAAAATGGCCGCCAGGTGGCGCAAAGTGACATTTTCACTCGTTGCCATAAATACAACAGTGACCGTTATACAGCGTATCTCCGTATCGGTTTATTGTTATTTAAGTTCTGGATTATTTCAGGTACTTTAAACACATTGTTGGGTTGCTCATGTTGGCTCATATGAGATGTAGTTTACAAATAAACACCTGGTTGGGTTATTTTGACCCAACAACTGGTTTATTCATTATTCTTTCCTTTCTCCAAATATCAGCCTGCAGAATGTTTGAAATATTACTGTTTATTGTGTTACAGGTGTAGTTTTAAGAGTTGTTTAGGCAAGAATGCGTGTGTATACAGCTCAAAACCTCCATCAGTTATTAAAGATAGCGGCTATTTAGAAAACATGCCCAGTGATTTCTGAGCTTCAGGAAATCTCCCGGCGCTCTGCGCATAACACCGGGCCAACTCATGTCGGAAAGAATTTATAAATGGTTTCTAAACATGGGCTATTGTTTTTTTACTTATAATATTTGTTAATTTAATTTAAATGAGGTTTGGGCTCAGGACTTCGACTCGGCATCGTGATTCTCCTCTTTAATTTACTCCATAGTTTTAATCAGCGCTCAGCCGCATGCATGGAGTTTTCCAGAGCGCACCGGCAGGAGTAGACTAATGATTATGAACGCGTCGGGAAAACAGCAAGCAGACTGACTCTGACCATTTAAAAAAAACGTTTGCGTTCATTTTCTGACGCGCTCAAGTTCACCAAAAACAATACAGAACAGCGCGGCTTACAACACTTACAAAATCACAACACTTACAAAATCACAACGTTTTTTCATTATTGTGAGTGCGCTTAAATAAAAGTTGAGTCAAGGCCATGTAGTCTTATATAGTTTTATTATGTAGTATTTGCACATTAATCTGACAGTTTTTTCAGCCTGTCACGGCGTGCGCCCAAATCAATATCGCTCCTCGCTCACTAGTTAGGCGGCCTCCCCTTCAGACATGCGGGACCGCAGAATTACACATGACTGGTGAGCTATCGTTGCTATCGTTGCCCGGGCTTGCACCCCGCGCTATAAAATACTCGGGGTTTGTTGGGCTACAGTGGATTTTACTACGCGCTGTGTATGCAGCGCGCGTGCAACAACGCGGAAGTGCGGCATGCAAGCAGGGCAAATGGAACGCGCCCCAGGAACTTCAAAGGAGCGAGAGGTGGGAGGGGCCGGTCCGGCCATCCGCGGAGAGCAGAGTCAGCGCGAGCAGACGGATGGCCATTGCACTCACACCGCGTAGTAAAATCCACTGTAACCCAACAAACCCCAAGTATTAAAATACAAATTATTCACCCTTCCCTTATTTCACATTCTCATTTTATTCGTCTTTATCTGATTATTGGTATTATTAAAGCACAACAGCACAAACAACACAAGGACTTTTAAGAAACATTTTTATTATTTTTGCAAGAGTTAAAACTGTAAAATAGAATTCAAATTTAAATATAGAAATAACCAAAAACAAATAGAGCAAACTATTAGAATAGAAAATTAGAACACATCTGTTTTACATACATACAGTGCCAACCATGTTAAAATAAAGTGTTAGAAATTAAGAAATTAAGTACAATAGAGCAAAAACAAAATTTAGCAGTGTAGTGTGAACGTTTAGTAGTGTAAACGTCTATGTGCGGTGAGCATAAAAATTAGTTTACTCTGTCCTTGACCTGCTTGCTGTCAGCACTAGTCAGGGAGGGAAAATTCTTGGCCACTGTCGTCATTAGAAAATGTCTCACGTTTACTGGCAGTCCACGTTTGCCTCTGGAACCATCCCAGTTTGTTGTGGACGCCCAGTTTTTATAGACATCTTGCGGTACCACGGTGCGAAACAACAAACAACCAAGCCGATCTGGCCGTCCTTGACTCTGAGTCATGAGCGACTCGAGAAGCTCTGTAGTGGGAGGAGTAAAAGGAAGTTCTGGGTGGTCACCTGTAATGGAAGCTGTGGCTGGAGACATCGTTTCCCCGCTCTCTGCATACCCACCCACTAGCAGTACTCCTGGTCGGTGTAAGAAAGTCTGGGGTTGGGGTGTGTGAACAGTTCACCCGTGTACTAAGAGCCTCTCATAGGACACCAGTGTGGGCCTCAACAAGTTGCCTATGGGTGGCTTGCAGAACTGCGTGTGCCTCTTTGCAGTCCTAAAATTCACTCTGAAGGGCTTTTATCTCTTGAGCATGTGCTGCCTTGCAGACACGCAGCTGCTGTTTGAGCGCCTCAATCTCAGCGTCACGCTTCTCTAGCGCAGACCTCAAGTCCACCACAGTCTGTGTTTTTTTAACTGCTTCTCTATGCAGGGTAGTTGCCTATAATACAATAAAGTATACGGAAGGTGTTAATACAGATCTTGGTGTGGTTAAGTATCTTAAAAATAATGAAGTGTCTTAATAGTAACAGTCACTGGACAACTGAAAACCTTTCAAAGTCATTTTCTCAGTTTCACACTCACGATTTGATGTAGCGTTTATAATATATGTAGAATGTATATATAATCATAGCGCATGTTACCGCTTTTTTCTGCACCAAGCGCTTCTTTATGGCAGCAGCGGGAGCTTTTGCCCTCCTTTCTGTTAATGGTTGAGGGCGCGGAGCTCTGTTTTCCAAAGATTCCTACAGTATCAAACGTAGTGCAAAGATTAAAACATTGTAAAATATAAAACTATACAGAATGATAGAATATTGTTTAATCAATCAGCAACAAAGTTATTAGTTGATCTTACCTTCCTAGTGCTTCTCAGCCTGCTGTAAAATGATGCGGTGTTCATTTTGAAGTTGCGGAGCAGTCACCTTGCGAAGTAGGCCCTAAACAAAGTTACTGTAGATGGCAAGTGCCATCTTTATATGCTAAGGCAGTGGAATGTGGGTGGAGTTGCAAATGTGTGAATCAAAGACGAGAAAGTCATTTTCTGTAAGTAATATGTATGTAGTACACCCGGAGTCGCACTTCGTCTGGCACTGAACCAATATGCTGTATACTGTCTTACAGTTCTGGAAAAAATAATTTTCTTGTTTTTTTTTTCCCAGAGATTTTGTTGTACTAAATAATATTTATGCAGTATAATCAAGGTTTCTTAATTTATTCAAAACTTCCAAGCATGGTAATGTATGATTCCTTTAAAATGAACGTTGAAGAACATAAATGAATAAGTACAGCGTGACTGTAATTTCAAATATATATTTTTTATTATTATTTTAATAAAAATATATAAAAATCCTTTACACATATACAGGATGAGTGCGTCGATCGCACGGGCGCCGCTGACAAAGAGCGTGTGTTGATATTACCGCGCATGCGGGTGTATGTACAGTATAAAGTGGAAATAAAATTTTAAAACTACTTAGTAGTATAAAATCATTTCACAATACTAAAATTATATATATATATATATAATTCTTAATTCGATTACAACGAAGAATAGATAATCAAGTACGGATTACTGATTAACAGTCGCGCAATTACGTAGTTATTGAATGTTTAAAAAAACACCATTTTAATAATTTAAATAATAAGACAGATTATGATTAACGACTTACGAACTAGATTGTTATTTAAATTTTTGAAATGGTGTTTTTTAAACATTCAATAGCTACGTAATTGCGCGACTTTTACGCATTAACCCATACTTAGTAATCTATTCTTCATTGTAATTGCCTTAAATTACACAATTTATAGTTCGTTTTAATCCCCATGCACTCTGCCAGGGTATAATCGCCCCAATATTAGGACCCATTTATAGTTCGTTTCAATCCCCATGCACTCTGCCAAGGTATAATCGCCCCAATATTAGGACCCATTTATAGTTCGTTTTAATCCCCATGCATTTTGACAGGGCTTAATCGCCCTATTGGTTACACGCATCCTCACTAGCTCACACAACTACAATCAGAAAAAAGAGGAGGAGGAGGAGGAAAAAGAAAAGCAGATAAGCAAATTGGTAAGGTAATATATGAAATAAAATAAAACTGGAATAACCAAGAGATTGCATGTACACTAAAAAAAATTACTTGTTGAATGAACATATTTAAATCATGGTTGAATGCATACATCAACAATAAATGTCAATCAGAATGGGACCAATTTGCAAATAGTAAACAGTATCAAATAAACTCTGAAAGTCAAGATACACTGAAAAAAAAAAAGACTTTTTGGTGTGGTAAAATATATTAAATTAACCATCATAATTTTTACATTGTAAAAAAAAATTTCAAGGAGAACTAAAATTTTCGACGTAAAAGTTTAAATACCTACACATTTAATTTATGTAATAAATTAACTGAGTGGAAAGAGTAAATATTATGTATTTACTTGTAACATTTAAATGTTTTATAGTCACTGCACACTTGAAATGTTTTAATGCGTTACGGTTTCAATGACATACTTTTAAGTGCACTAGTCCAGAGTGCTGATTTGAATGTTGCAACTTCACTGCTTCAGAGGGCTATTAAGTTTTAAAGTTTATTCTAAACAAATGCTGTATTTTATTTATTTATTATTATTATTTTACACATTTTTGTTTAAAACAAGTATTTCAGGCCCTGGTGCCTAGCAGTTGTTCCTACTGATGCAAAATTTAGCTAAATGCACTTTTATTAAAAAGACAACCTGTATCGAGACTGTGAATGTCAGAATGTCAGAATGTTATAAGTGTAAATAAACTGTTTAATTATATTTTATCGCGCAGAATTAGAACTTTAGATGTAAAAGTGACTGGGTCCAAGACTGTTTCACTGATATTAAAAAGTGGGTGGGTCCTGTCCCCGTCCCACCCACATGCATTGGTTTAACTTCTGCGTGGTCTCTTTGTAAATGCTAGCCCATACCTTTTTTTCAACTCAAGCTTTCTGCCGCACTATCGACCATGACGAAGATTTCGCCTGAGATGAGCATCAAAATCAGGTCTCTATGGATAGCAGGACACCTTATCTCCAGTATCAGGGCATTTTTGAAACTGTCAGGTGTTCATGTCTCCGACAACACAATCAGGCGGCATTGTCGTTCTCGTGGCCAGATTCCTGCAACTAAGCCACCAAATGCAATGAAAGTGACCAGGTAAGTTACTAATTGTAGTATGTTACTAATTGTTTTGTATAAAATCTCTATTTTTCATTAAGCTAAAATCGAATAAAATGTATTTTTTATTTGAATAGTCCTGTACTTCGGTGCCTTGAAGAACTGCTGCAAGAAAATGATGAACGGTCTGCTAAACAGGTTCAAGACGAGCTGCAGACTCGAATGCAATTTAAAATATCACTTATCACCATTAGAAGGTACATAAAGAAACTTGGATGGAAGTATGGCAAAGCCCGGTAAGCGACTATGATAATTTTAACGAATACTCATTTATATGTCGCTTTAACACAAACACACACACACACATATATTATGTACTATATATATATATTTATAATTTTCTGTTTTTCTTTTTTTTTTATCTCTTTTAGCACCGACCCTATGATTCGGGATGCCAACAAGGCCCTGCGTCTTAGCCAGGCTCAACAGTGGATGGCTGTCAAAGAGACCTTTGACAATGTTATCTTTGTTGACGAAACAACTGTGGCTTTGGAACGCTTTGCACTGATGTGCTACAAAAAAAGGGGTCGGCACGTTGCGAAACCTAAGGCTAAACATCCCGTAAAAGTTCATGTTTGGGGGACCATATCCCGTCAGGGACCAGGACCAATGGTTGTCTTTGAAGGTTAGTTCTATATATTGTACAGCATGTTTCTACTTAACAAAATACAGTAGCTGAGAAGCTGAATAATATGACTGAATTTCCACTTTAAAATTTACAGGAATTATGGACCGGCTTTATTACGAAGAAAGCATTATAAAATTTTCGTTGGCGCCGTATATTCAACAAGACTTTGAAGGACCTCATCGCTTCTTCCAAGGTAAAAAATAACAAGCACTTGATATTTTGTCATTTATGTTAGCGAAATCATACGTGCTTTAGTGTTTCTAAATATTCTATGTGTTTAAAAACTTTTCTTTTACTAGACAATGACCCAAAATATACAGCAGCAAGACAGTGTATTGCTGAGGCGGGGATCAACTGGGTGAAAACACCAGCCGAGTATGTTTCTTACAGTACATTCCATTGCGTTCAATTATTTTAGATGCTGGATTATGAATTCCACATGTGCACATGACAATTTTCTCTAACCTGTATTCCTTACATGCAGGTCTCCTGATCTTAACCCGATCGAGATGGTTTGGCACGCGCTGAAGGAGTTCGTCAGACGTGAGGCCAAGCCACGGAACAAAGATGAGCTTATTCAGGCCATTGTGACTTACTGGAGAAATCGCTTGACCAAAATTTCGTGCAATAAATATATAGATCATCTCCAGAAGGTTTTGCCGATGGTGGTAGAGCGCAACGGGTGTGCCACTGGAATGTAAAAATGTAGTTTGGTAAAATGTTTATTCTTATTTATTAAAGAAAGTTATGATGACCATAACAGACTACTGCATTTTATTTCTAAAATAACACAAAAACATGAGCGCTGATGAATGACATCGACATTGTTGATGCTGGCGCAGTAGCATATCCTCACAATCTTTGAATTTTATGGTCTTTCTGTAAACTAACGCTGGCTGTGATATCCCTGTAGTGGTTAAAACAGCAGATATAATTTATTTTTCCTGTCTTTGAAATACACAATGGTTGCAGTAAGGGTAAGTAATTACAAGTAGTTACAAAAAGGGTCAGGATTATTTTCTATTGTCTGAATGAGAAATATTTTCTAAACATGGGTTATTGTGGTTTATTTACAATATATGTTAGTTTAATATAAAGCCGGTATCGTTATCCTCCTTTTTATTTACGCAGTCTAATGAAGTTTACCAGAGCGCGGAGAAGTTTTGTTTTATTAAATATGTATGCAGCATCAGGTCCTTTTATTCCTACTAATTTTAAGTTGATGTTTTAGTGTTACTCTGTATGCTTTACAATGACAGAGAACATTCAAATGCAGATACTGTACTTCACGTGTGAATCAGCAGTTCGCACCTATAAATTCAGAGAAACTACAAATAACTAAATAGGACCCCTCCCCACTTCACAGGCCTCTTTGCACTTACTTCTTACTACTTTATGTTCTTTACAGATTTTTCTTATCATAATATGCGTTAGATTGTTTTTTTTATCACTATTTATACACAATACTAGTCTTTGCAATTTTATAGATTATTAAAATATTCCGGGATGTTAAGCATCGTGATCCTCCTCTTTCCTACGTAGAAGCAATGCTTAATCGCACGCATAAAGTTTGGTAAATTCGTTTAATGTTGAACTTGTATTTCATAAGGGTTTAGCAGCAGTGGTACAGCTGCCCCAGGGGTTTTAAACAAGGACACTAGAATTCCGCCCTTTGATCTCCGCGCTGAGGACAGCATGAGTAAGAGCTGCGCGAGCTCCCGCACCGAGCCCGCCATTGCAGCCCTGCTGCGAAGAGGAAAAGGCTGCGAGGACGTTTGTGTTAAGTTTTTGCGCAGGCCATCGACAGCATGAGAAGCACCGTCACGAGGGAGTATGCAGGAGCGCTGCCTACGCGTGCTCCCTTCTGCCACTCCGCCAACCGCCACTTATCGTCAGCTTTGTGCCCGCATGCTAGTGTGGCACAGCCCCCGGAACTGCACATGCACAACCTTTATCCCTTTTTTCCATTCTTCCACCTTCAACACTTTCCTTCCTCATTTTACCTAAATAAATTAGCCTTTTCCCCGTAAGACCTCGCCTCGTGTCCGTGCTTTATGGTGCCGCCCGTGCAACATGGGTCGAACACAAGCGGGGCTGAATGACCTACATCAGCTGACGCAGTAGAACGTCCTGACAATGTTATAATTTTTATGGTCATTTATTTTAGTTAATAAATCTACTATAAATTTAAAGAACACAAGATATAAGACGACCCAAAACCCTACACGCGTCTTTTCTAATTACACGTGATAAAATCTAAAGGCTCACTGTGTTAACATTTATTTTGTTTAAATTTGATCCTAATAAGATTTAATTTAATTTGAATTCTACATTTGTACTGTCATTTTAGTTCTGTGATTATATATAAATATATTATTGTTTAACTACAATGTTTTACTTGATTTTATCCGCTACTACGTGCAGTTCTAAAACTCCGTGTCTCATTAATCCAGCAGAGAATGAACTAAGGCATGAGGCGTCAGTCTGTAGTTATATAGCGCCACTCAGCAGTAAAAGTCAGCAAACGCACAAAGCCAAACGGTACCGCCGAGCGCCGCGACGGTAGGACCTACATTCCGATTGAGTAACCACTGTATATATATATATATATATATATATATATATATATATTTTTTTTTTTTTTTTTTTTTTTTTTTCCCAGTTTGTAAGTATAGTAACATGTGCAGACATTTATTTGAGGGGTGCTGCATATTTATACATTTGGAATCTGCATCTACATTTTCTGTTACATATATAGAATTAGTTTCAGCTGAAACTCATGATCAGTGGTGATAGGGTACCTATGTAGTGATAATTAGTTTCATCCAAAGCACTAAAACTAACAATGTACTATGGAAGGTGTTACTCGTTTATTTATTCGCTACAAGGGCGCTAACTGCACAGACCAAACTGTTATTGTCCTGTACTGGTATACAAATTTTAAATATAAACAAACAAAATACAGTATTTTTTTTCTCAGAGGTAAATGGAAATTTGGTTTATGATAATCTTATTGTTAAAAACACGAGGTAAATTTGACAATATTCATTTACTTTGCTTATACTATAGGCTTTATGTAGGGTCTGTCAGACAACAGTAATTTGTCTTCAGTCTGTTGAATTCGGTGAATGTGGACTCATCGCTGTGCTTGTTGTAACTGAAAAACCGCTGCAGCTTCTTCAAAGTTTTTTCACTCCATGACTGCTGAAATCCGACACGACACTACGTTAGGCTACGTCTTGACTCATTTGCATACCGACGGTGATTGGATCCAGGGGAGGGGTGTGTGTGCACGTGTGCGTACTTCTTGTACTGTTATAAAAAATTAATTTATCTCGCTTTTAATACATGATTCATGAGCATAAACAGTGAAACATTCCGCAGGTTTATAATACACCGCGGCCAAGTGAACCACATTCCCGCTGATTAGGCTCGTGGTTTGTTGCCTAGCAACACTGAATGAAACGAGGCATAATTGTGGTGTTTGCTTCGGTTATGACATAGCATAGTTTTTTATCTGCTGTGGTAGATCTGATTTATTTAAATTTAATATTGTTTTAGCGATAATTTCACGGAAGCGAGTTCAGAACTAAATCGCTGCTCCTGCTCCATCCGAGAGGTTCAGAAGCTTCAAATAAAATGACCAAAGTAATGAATTTTCTCCATACAATATAAAATTAAGTAGAGCTTTCCTTTTTGTTATAGTATGAAGCCCCTAGATGGACAAATGAGGAGGAAAAAAAAGGCAGAAAAAAGTAATGCCAAAAACTTTGGGTTATAATGAAAAACATGACTTGTTTTTTTTTTCTTCTGCCATTTCTTTCCTCTCCCTTTGTTCCCTTAGAGTCTCTGTAGTAGGTTTTCTCAGTTAAATATGAAAAAAAAATACCTCTGATTATCAACGTGGGAATGAATGGCGCATTGTCCAAGTGCAAGTTGATCTTGGAGCTAAACTATTTGCTTTGCTTGAAGGCGCTATCTAGCGATCGTTGTGTGTCAGCAGCAGCTTCCCATTCAAAACAATAGGCGGTCAAAATGACCGCTGAACCGCGTTATAAGTAGGTCACACTGGCGCGGCGCTTCTAGTGTTAAGTCTCCTCATTGGCTCCCTGGTTTATTCAGAATTAAATACAAGTTTTATAACCCAGCCTCATCCTTGCACTCTGTGGTGCTGGCTGTGGCACTGCGTGCGCGCTGTGTTTTAACTTCTCTTCATGAGCGAGCAGCATAATATAGATGTGAGCTGGCTCTATGCCTGCTATCACAGGATTAAATATCACTATGTTGTTAATTAAAGAGACATAAAAAAATGTAAACAGCAGTTAAAACATCAGCTAAATAAATAAAGGTTGCCCATAAATATTGAAGTGGTTTGACAAGGAAAAATGAAAAAAGTGTGAAAAAGCAGCATCTTTTTATTTTAGTCAATAACACACTCTGAATAGCACTAGTAGAGTGCTGTCGCAGGCAGGTTTTATTGTGGCAAAGTCTTCATAGAATTCTTTAAGTTTGCGAACATATATCAAACTTATACCAAAAGAACGTATTTACCAGACTGGAATTCTATGGCCCCTTTATAGGCCGGGGACAACAGCGAGATGGTAGGGGATTATCTGTGTCCAGGTCTGGTAAAATAGTGTGTCCTACCTCCCCCCTGCACACAGCAGAGCTGTCCAAGGTGCTAAATGCCTATTGTGTTTCTAGTTTAAGTGTGGAGCTGACCAGGTGGCATATTTTTTTTTTGGCCTGCACCAAGTCTGTAAGTCCCAGTTTGGTGGAGAAGTTTCACTGAATTAATGCACTTACTCAGCTCTTGATGTTGTGCTAGTGTCTGTTTGTGGCCCTGCTCAGCAGAAGGAAGAGTGGCAAGAGCTAAGAGATGTGTCAATAATTCCATCCACATTTTTATTTTTTTTTAATTTAGGTGCTGTTGAAGTCTGTAGTTCGTGGAACCCACTCCTTTTACCACAGTGAAAGGTTCTTGCCAATGTGGCCGGTCATAGGTTCTCTGCTGCTTTTCCAATGCTTTCTTTATAAGCTCTTTACCAATAGGAAGTTCACGATTAATACTGCTTTTTAACATTGGCACATATTTAATAACTGACCGGTAAGGAGACGGTTGCTCCTCCTAGGCTTCTTTTGCCACATCAAGCATATCACGGGGCCTCCAGCTGAAGGGCAGCTTAAACAGAGTGAACCCTATAAAGGGCCTTTGGTGTGTCCTGTATGGTGAGGATGATATGAGGAAGCAGCTGACCCCAATTTCGACTCTCCACAATCCTGTTTGTCTGGGAATGGTACACGGAGGTGCAGATCTGCTTAATTTGCAACAGCTGACACATTAACTATTAAATTTAAATTTTTATTTATCAGATACACAACCATACACAGTATCATATGCACTGCAATGCTTACACAATTGTAAGCAATTGTCTGGGAATAAGAAGATGCTGATAGGAAGAAAAAAATAGAATATACAATTTTGTTACAATGAAATAAAGTATAAGGTAGAAATGTGTAAAATATATAAAAATGTAAGAATGTAAAAAATAAGAACAGTATAAATAACCTGTATAAAGTATGTGCAATATGTAATGTGCATATGAGCTGTATGGGGTGGTCACAGAATGTAAAAATAAAATGATAATGCAATAGTAGTCTCCTTTTATATGTAAACATAACCAGAAATGTGCAACATACTGTATATGTTTTGTGTACTTCAGTCCTCCTGCAGTGTGCAAATATTAAAAGTGGCTGGTTTTGGGGTGGTGTTCCAACACATGTGCAAGGCAGGAACATATTTTAGAAAGTCCAATCAGTTAAGTTATATGTGGAGGTCTGGTTTAAAGGTTGTATAGCCTGTGGTAAGAAGCTTATCTTCGGTCTCTCTGTGTTGGCCTTTTATTGAGTGGAAGTGCTTTCCTGACTGCAAAAGAGAGAAATGAATTTAGACATGCAGGTTTGCCTTGATTTGTTAAAATTTTCTTTGACAGTCCTATGTGGCTAAAGAGGTGCACCAGCTCCCAGCTTCAGTTTTTATGCTTTTCAAAGCAGCACCACCCCTGGATATTACATAGCGATGTCTACCATGATACAAATATTTTTGATGGTATTGTCAGCTCCCAGGTGCCCACTGTGGGGATTGCTCTGCTTAATGGAGTAAGTCGTTTGACACCAGGAGGAAAGGGGTGGGGCGGCCCGGGGCCACTTGGCCTTCAAGTTTATATATCACCTGATCACAGCAGTGCTCACTTCTCACTTCACCTGCTGAGACAGTGAAAAAAAGGATCAGAGAAAATGTAAGCCTAATCTTCTGCTTTCCTCTCCACAACATCATCTGAAGTCTGTGCAAGCCATACCAAGCTGGTCACCTTTCACTGACTCGGAAATTAAGCTTCTTCTGTAGCTTGCCTTTCCTTTCCAGCAAAAGAGTTGACAGACAAAACTCAAGCTTCTAGTTAAATGATCAGGTTTGATCAGCAAATGTTAACTTGTGTTCGATCCTACTGAGCTTTCAGCGTGGATAAGATAGATGGATAGATGGATAGATAGATAGATGGATGGATAGGGAAATCTTTGATTGGGAGTAACTTGGTCTTTGAGCGTTTTGCGAGACAAGTAATATTTTTTATTACAGTGGAAGCTTGGATTACGCGCATAATTCATTCCAGAAGTTCAATTCAATTATTAATTTAATTTTATTTGTATAGCGCTTTTAACAATTATCATTGTCACAAAGCAGCTTTACACAATCAGAAAAATTATTAAAGTCTGCATGGAATGTACGGAAGTCTGTATGGAAGTGGGCTCGTATTTTAAAACACTTGTAGACCAAATTTAATTTTCCCATAAAAAATTATGGAAACTCAAATTATTCGTTCCACAGCCCAAAAAAATAAATACATAAAAATAATTAATACAAAATATAAAGTAAAAATAAAACAAATTAACCTGCACTTTACCTTTAAAAAGAAAAGATAAATCCTAACAGATAAGTGTTTCTGTTTATGTGCGCATAAGAAGAGATTGTGTGTAAACTGGCACGGTGTCAAATTGCGCACGCACACAGGCTGAGGAAGAAAATTGATTTTTTTTTTACCTTCTTATGAGACTTTCTTTTGCTTTACTTGCACATACACACGTGTTATAAAAAAACAGTACACATGTGCTGTAAACACACAAAATAAAATGTGTTTTACACACACACGTGGTCACAGTGTTATAGTAAACAGTACTCGCGTGCACGGATGTTAATTATACCAATAAGAGACCACACGGGGGGTGGGGGGTTATGATAACCCACAATTATGCAGCGAAAGAGAGAAAAAACACTGGCTCAGTTCAGATAACGTGACGCTTAGCGTCAAAACAAAAAGTGCATGCGTGATGCAGTACTCGTAAACCAAGACTTGCTTGTTTTTTTAAATTAAAATTTATTAAAAATCTTTGCTCGTCTTGTGGAACACTTGCCGTGTTACTCGCAATCTGAGGTTTCACGGTACAGTTTAACTTTGTTTAACTCTTTGTCTACCGAACGTCACGTAATCATCATTGCTTTGTGGAATTGTGGGCCATCATCTACCATACTCAATCTCAGTGTGTGTGCATCACTCGTGTAGTCAACATCTGTGTGCACGTGTACTGTTAATTATAACATTGTGACCACATGTCTGTGCGTGTAAAGCAAAAGCAAGTAAAGTTACAGGGGTTCCTTGTAAAAGATACAGTTTCCAGAGTCTCTCTATGTCAAAAAGCAGTGATTTTGTCAGTGTGTATGTGCGCGTGAGTATCATTAGAGGTGTTTCTTGTTAAACAAGTTTCTGTTAGTACACATGTGCATGCGTGCATAAATACACAAACGTGCAAGCATACATACATAAGAACACACACAC
This sequence comes from Clarias gariepinus, assembly GCF_024256425.1. Taxonomy (NCBI): domain Eukaryota; kingdom Metazoa; phylum Chordata; class Actinopteri; order Siluriformes; family Clariidae; genus Clarias; species Clarias gariepinus. The sequence goes on from NC_071117.1 coordinate 22,877,774, forward strand.
TAACGAAAACACTGCTCTGTTGGGATTCTTTTCCAAAGTAAAATGCAGGTTAATTTGCTTTATTTTTACTTTACATTTTGTAATAATATTTTATATGAATATATTTGGGTTGTTGAATGAATCATTGGAGTTTTCTTTATTTCTTTTGGGAAAATTAACTATATAAATATATATATATATATATATATATATATATATATATATTTAACTGTATATGCATGTATGCATCTTTTTATCTATCTATCTATCTCTCTCCTCTCTCTCTCTCTCTCTCTCTCTCTCTCTATATATATATATATATATATACACATATACTGTATACATATATAAATACATACAGATGGTACTCAACCGGAATAATGCGCTCCCGGCAACGGCATTTGGGTTTGTGCGTTGCTGGCTTTACTGCTGAGTGGCGCTATTTAACTATAGATTGAAACCTTTGGCCTTTGTTCATTCTCTCAAGGATTAATGAGCCACACCTTCTGTAGAGCTGCACATAGTAGCGGATTAAATTAAGTAACACATTGTAATTAAACAAATTTATAATCAAAGTACTAAAATTACAGTACAAATTTAGAAATTTAATTAAATATTATTAGGCTCGAATTTACCCAAAGTAAGCGTTAACACAGTGAGCCTTTAGATTTTATCATGTGTAATAAGAAAAGCTACACGTGAAAATTTTTTGACATCTTATCCTTTGTGTTTTTTTAATTTGTAGCAGATTTATTACCTGAAATAAATGAAACTAAATAACCATAAAAGTCAAACATTGTCAGAATGTGCTACTGAGTCAGCAAATGTGGATGTCATTCAGCAGCGCTTGTGTTTTTCGCGTTATTATAAAAATGAAATGCAGTAGGCTATTATGATTATTATCATTTTCTTTGATACATAATAATAAAAAACAACATTTTAATTTGTACAAACATTGTGATTTTGACAAATTACATTTTTACATCCCAGTAGCACCCTCGTTGCACTGTACCGCCGCCAGCAAAATCTTATGAAATACAAGGAAAACATTTAAATGAATTTACAATTACAGTATTAAAATTGCTGTACAAATTTAGAATTCAAATGAATTATAGGCGTTTCTTATTTCTTACAGGCGCATCAAATTTAAGTAAAGTTAATGTTAACACAGTGAGAATGATGATAATGAAAGCAAATAGGGTGTGCTATTCTGTATGGTTTTCGGTGAACTTGAGCCCGTCAGAAAATGAACCGAAACTTCGTATATATTTGCTTCACAGAAAATATATACTTTTAGAAGACAAAATGTCTGCTTTTATATAAACTAATGGAAAACAAATTTCAGGTCAGGTAACTCATATGAAACATGAATTACAGGTGCACCCACTGCTGCGATGATGAGAAGATATGATTACCTTCATCACTACAGCTGAAAACAAAGAAATCACTAATTCATCAATGAATTATTAAAATGTTCAGAGTCAGTGTCCTTGCTATTTTTCCCAATGCATTCATAATTATTAGACTACTTTTGCCGGTGCGCTCTGGAAAAGTTTATGCATGCGGTTAAGCGCTGATTAGACTACGTAGAAAATTAAAAGAGAGGATCACGATGCCGGCTCAACATCCCGAGCCGAAACCGCATTTAAATTAAATTAACAAATTTTAAGTAAACAACAATAGCCCATGTTTAGAAAAGCATTTTTATTTTAAATATTTAAAATATTAGATAGACTATAAAATATAAAAATAATAAAAATAATCATGCATCTATTTTTAGGTGTGCCAGCTGCCACTGTTCTCAGGGTAAGTAGTTTAGTGACAAGCCTGTAAATTTACATGTAAAACACACATCTGTACATCTGTATGAATGAATTGTTTGTTTAATTGTATGTATCATGAGCTATTGAGCATTGATTTTTGTAATCGACTCAGATGTAAGTAAAGAGTCTGGAATGCTACAGGATGCATCACACAGCCACAATATATTATACTATAACCATATTATACCAAAACGAGGCTGCATTGGGCAAGTAGATAAGCGCAGAGTGCCTAGGGATTGCCTGGAACTCAATTCCCTGAAAAACCTTGTGGCGTTTTTTTTTTTTTTTTTTTTTTTTAATAAATGTTATCTTATAATAATCTAGTAAGTGATATTTAATAAGTAATACTTTATACATTATGCAGGCTGCCATTTGGGGAAACCAGAAAATGAAGAATAAACCAGTTGTTGGGTCAAAATAAACCAACCAGGTGTTCATTTGTAAATGACTCACTACATCTCATTTGACATTTACATTTACATTTACATTTAGGCATTTGGCAGACGCTCTTATCCAGAGCGACTTACAAAAAGTGCTTTAATGTTTACAACATTGGATACATACTTACACTGGGTTAACTAGGTTAATAACTAAGTACCATTAGTCCAACACAACTGAGTTTTTTTTTTTTTTTTTCCTCGGGGGGAGGGGGGTTAGTCCAAGTACTGGAGAAACAGATGCGTCTTGAGTCGTCGTTTAAAGATAGTCAAAGTCTCTGATGTACGGACATCTAGAGGAAGTTCATTCCACCATCTAGGTGCCAGAACAGAAAAGAGCCTGGATGAATGCCGCCCTCGATCCCTGAGAGATGGTGGGATGAGGCGAGCAGTGCTGGAGGATCGGAGGCAACGTGGTGCAGTGCGTGGTGTAATTTGACCCAACTTTAGCAATTGTTTTAGTTTTTCTAATGTTCTATTCTGAAAGTCTATTTCTTTATTTATTTCTATATTTAGTTTGATGTCTTTAACACTAGAAGTCCCAGAGAGCAGCCATTTGGCTTTTCTACCTGTAAAACCCGCAGGACAGCCGATGGGCTGGAAGGCTTTTAGCTAATATCCTTAATCACCTGTGAACAGATGCTTTTGTTATGTAAACAAGGTGGGGCCATGCTAAGCCACTTCAAGGAAACTTGTGTTTCACTTCGCCATCTTAGGGAGAAATCAGCTGAGATTTATAGATAAAAACAGTACAAAATAAAATAAAAACATACCAACCATTTGTACACATATTTACTTCTTCTTCTTTGTCTTTCGGCTGTTCCCTTTCAGGGGTCGCCACAGCGAATCAACTAACTTCATGTCCTCTCTCACTGCATCCATAAATCTCCTCTTTGGTCTTCCTCTAGACCTCCCGCCTGGCAGTTCCAACCTCAGCATCCTTCTACCAAAATATTCACAATCTCTCCTCTGAACATGTCCAAACCACCTCAATCTGGCCTCTCTGACTTTATCTCCAAAACATCTAACGTAGGTTGTCCCTCTGATGAACTCATTCTTGATCCTATCCATCCTTGTCACTCCCAAAGAGAACCTCAACATCTTCAGCTCTGCTACCTCCAACTCTGCCTCCTGTCTTTTCTTCAGTGCCACTGTCTCTAAGCCGTAGAGCATTGCTTGTCTCACCACTGTCCTGTACACCTTTCCTTTCATTCTCGCTGATACTCTTTTATCGCACAACACACCTGAGACTTTTCTCCACCCATTCCAACCTGCCTGTACCCGCCTCTTCACCTCCTTTGAACACTCTCCGTTGCTCTGGACCGTTGACCCTAACTACTTAAAATCCTGCACCTTCTTTACCTCTGCTCCCTGTAGCCTCACCGATCCTCCTGGGTCCCTCTCATTTACACACATGTATTCCGTCTTGCTGCGGCTAACCTTCATTCCTCTGCTTTCCAGAGCATACCTCCACCTCTCCAAATTTTTCTCCACCTGTTCCCTGCTCTCGCTACAGAGCACAATGTCATCTGCAAACATTATTGTCCATGGAGACTCCTGTCTTACCTCATCTGTTATCCTGTCCATCACCAGAGCAAACAAAAAGGGGCTTAGAGCCGATCCTTGATGCAGACCCACCTCCACCTTGAACTCTTCTGTCACACCTACAGCACTTCTTACCACTGTCTTACAGCTCTCATACATGTCCTGTACCACTCTAACATACTTCTCTGCCACTCCAGACTTCCTCATACAATACCACAGCTCCTCTCTTGGCACCCTGTCATACGCTTTCTCTAAATCTAAAAAGACACAATGCAACTCCCTGTTACCTTCTCTGTACTTCTCTGCCAGCATCCTCAAAGCAAATACTGCATCTGATGTACTCTTTCTAGGCATAAAACCATATTGCTGCTCACAAATGCTCACCTCTGCCCTTAACCTAGCTTCCACTACTCTTTCCCACAGCTTCATTGTCTGGCTCATTAGCTTTATACCTCTATAACTGCCACAGCTTTGCACATCTCCCTTGTTCTTAAAAATTGGCACCAATTCACTTCTCCTCCATTCTTCTGGAATCCTCTCACTCTCCAAGATCTTGTTAAACAAACTTGTCAGAAACTCTACTGCCACCTCTCCTAAGCACTTCCATACCTCCACAGGTATGTCATCAGGACCAACAGCCTTTCCACTCTTTATCCTCTTTAACGCCCTTCTCACCTCACTTCTACTAATATTTGCTACTTCCTGTTCCACAACAGTCACCTCTTCTACTCTTTGTTCTCTTTCGTTTTCTTCATTCATCAACACCTTAAAGTACTCCTTCCATCTTCCCATCACCCTCCTGGCATCTGTCAGTACATTTCCATCTCTATCTTTAACCCTTAGGAGTCTGAGGGTGTTTTGGAGCTCTGAAGAGATTCCGACGTGTCCTGACATTTGTGTATTTTTCAGTTACTTATAAACATATAAATGTCTAAAGTCTGATATCATTTTATTCAGCACAAACTGGGCAACAATAATATATGAGCAGCATGTATGTACAAGTTTGTATATTGGAGGAAAAAAAGGTTATGCGTGATTTTTGAAAACAACAAAAAAACAACTCACTGAAATAAGACCACAAAACACATTCATGACATTTGTGCACAAGACTTTTGTGACCTGGATCTTAAAATGTAGAGGTTTTACTTCAAAATGATGTGACAATCACCTTCCTTACTCATTTACAGAAAACAATACATTCATTCAAATTTTCTAAGACATTTTTTGTTTAGAAAGGCAATATGCGAGGAGGCGTGAATGATCATGAATAATGCTGTAATTCACGCCAGGGAGACAAAGACCCGCATAATGAGCTGTATAATTAACCCTTTCAGTCAGGTATGTGGAAAGTGTTACACAGAGGATAGTGTTACAAGAAAAATAATTAGAGGACAGAAACATATTACTTTGTTTGTGGTTTATTTAGAATAACTTAACATTCACTTGCAAAAATTCCAAAAACAGTTCAAAATAAATAAAAAGTGCAAAAAGTGCAAACAACATTCATGGTAAAATGGTGCAAACCTGATGTGGCGTCCTGATGTGAGGTGCTGGTGAAGGCAAGGGTGATGCAGACACATTCCTAAAAACAAATAAATAAATAAAAAAATAAATAAAAAAGTTAGCCTATACTGTTCATAGTAAATGGATGTGCAATTAATAGGTATGGAAGTTACAAGTCTAGTGCATCTCAAACATTTACACCTGAGGCATTAGCAAACACCATCCACCTGACATGCTTTACACACATATTTAACACATTCTAAACAGGTATTTGTAAATACAATCTTAACAAAAGGCATTATGAACATTTACACCACAGAAATATTCATAAACATTCATAAATTCATTATGTCTCTTAGCTAGATAAGGCAGTATTTTAGCCAACTGGAACTAGCTTGTTTGTGCTAAATAACATTACCAATAGCAGTGTTATAAGCTAACCAGAACGGATCCAAATATATATTAGCAACCATAATCTAAAGCTATTTAAAACGAGGTGAAATACATTAGAACATTTATAAACATCTGTAAACTCTATAAGACATTAGCTTAGCCACCGGGAAACAACATGTTTGCTCCATAAGGCAGCCTGTTAGCAGTGTTATCTACATGCTACACTAAACTATATAAATGGCATTAAAAGCCAATGTGTCATACAAGCTGACAAGAGCTAGCTGAAGTGAGGGAAATATTTACTAATATTAGTTTAATATTATCAGAATAAGAGTTATATAAGACTTAATAACTTACCCACTGACACTGCTGGATCTGTTCTCTCCTCAAAATGCTCCCGTTCGCCATCACACAGTCTTCTCCTGAGGTAAATGTAAACTCCTCCTCACTGCCCAAAATCTTCTGAAGAGTTTCCTCTGCTGTACAGCGCGTGCCATCTTCAAAACGTGCAGAAAACTCACTGAATCCGAGTGTTTTTAAGCCGGTGTGTGTGTATTTTCGTGCCGTTGCCCGGGGGGCGTGGCCTCGTATGTAGATTACCCCGGGACTGTTTTCCGTGTGAATGGCGTGTGGGCGTGTCCTGCCTCGGGTCATTAGCAGATAATGAAGTGCGACAGAAATTCTGTGCCTCTTCTTGGTTTTATACGGATTACATAAACTGACAATATTTGTTTTCAATGTGAATTGCATCATTTAAAAGTAGACCCTTTAAGCTTTCTATAGATATATTTCTCATGTCTGTGTGTGCAGTATTCGCGAAGTTTCTGTTCATTTTAGTGACGTGTTTCAAAAAGATTTTCGCGGAGACTGAGACGGCTGAAAGCGCACCCTGTTTATTTTCTTTATTTTACAAAAGCACATTGTTTTGTGGATATTGTGAGTATACATGAAAAAAAGTAGACCCTTTACAGATTCAAATGATGTACTACACTAATGTGTATGATTAATCATGACGGAGCATTTTAAACTCTTTTCACGGTTACCAGAAAAAAATGCACTTTTTCCGCCGGCAGCAAGTCAGACTCCTAAGGGTTAATCACTTCAACCTGCTGCACATCCTTCCCATCTCTATCTCTCTGCCTTGCCAACCTGTACAGATCCACCTCTCCCTCCTTACTGTCTAGCCTAGCATACAAGTCTTCATATGCTCTTTGTTTGGCCTTTGCCACCTCTACCTTCACCTTACTCTGCATCTCCCTGTACTCCTGTCTACTCTCTTCAGTCCTCTCAGTGTCCCACTTCTTCTTAGCTAGCCTCTTTCCCTGTATACACTCCTGGACTTCCTCATTCCACCACCAAGTCTCCTTGTCCACTTTCCCCTTACCTGATGATACACCAAGTACCCTCCTACCTGTCTCCCTGATCACATTGGCTGTAGTTGTCCAGTCAACTGAAAGCCCCTCCTGACCACCCATAGCCTGTCTCAACTCCTCCCTAAAGACTTCACAACATTCTTTTAGAAACTTTTAATTAATAATACATGACTTTCTGTTGGCCCGTTGTATAAAGATGATGTGACACAGAGGCCTATTTCTCTTATCCACTCAACATGGGAAAGACAAGAGAACACCTCATTCAAGTAAGGCAGATGCATGTCGACCTTCATAAGTCATGCAATGGCTACTAGAACATAGCCGCTCACCTAAACTTGTCCATATCCACATTTTTAAAAAGTTTAAAACAACTGGAACAGAGACAAACAAGGCTGGACGAGCACCCACGTTTATCTTGCCACCAGGCACAGTGAGGAAGATAGTAAGAGAAGTAAAAAAATCTCGGGGGTCTCTTGGGGTCTCTGCCAAAGGCCCCGAGAACCTTGTTAGGGTGTATGGAATCATGAACTCTTTGGAATACCAGGATATTCTAAATCAAAACCTGATGGCCTTTATTAATTTATTAAACAATTTGATGAGGTGCACCTGCAGATTTTAAATAGGACTAAACCGGAAACATCCTCAGGTGTTTTTGTCTTTAAGGACCACATTGTGTGTGTGCAATTACTTTCTCTTGCTCTTTCGCCGAATCATAAGCCTTTACCGTCCACTTCTCAAGTGCACTCCGGCACTTCTTGTGCGCTCCAGCGCTTTTTGTAAAGGGGTGCCCCTCTATTGATGAGCGAGCATATCAGGAGTTATTAGAGGTGGTAACACGTGCGGTTAAATGCCTACACCTTGATTCAGCATAAAAATAAATAAAAAATAATCCCCCAAGTGCTCAAAGTTGGATGACAGGTTTCTGTCAGGTGGCCGGGGTAGGGGCGTCAATGATGGTCCCTCTCCTTCTTTGGCGACTTCCATGACGAGTTAACTTATTCATGGAATAAGCCGTATTAATTTTGTGTTTTTGTGCCATTGACATCGATGTATTCAAATGTCGTAGTTTCAAAAGCGCGGAGTTATATGATATGCCCCACATTGAAGAGATGCTTGCATGCTATCTCTCTCCTTGGAGCTCATCAGTCTGGTGCTGCCCTTCACACCATGGTTGTTTGGCAGGCATACCAGAATGACCTGCTGGGAGATCTGAGCACTGGCGGGTCTATCAAACACCAGGTCCAGTTCTTGCCAGGCGTGAATTGCAAAAGGAGAGTGTGGCGAGCCGAGCACCCCCTCGTAAAATCCTGAGGCTTACGTGCCCAGGACTATGAGGGTTTCTCCCCCCGGGGAGGGGCGTGTAAAATTTCTAATAAGGAATATAGACTCCTTCCTGGCACCCTCAGGAGGCCGTGGTTCAATCTCCGGCACCACTGGTGTTTCGGGGAGCAGCGGTCTCCAGCGAAATGTTCGGTTCCTTCTTGTCATGTTTCAGGATGCCAAACATCTAACACCTCCCCATCTAGCCGAAGTGTCAAAACTTGTGCCCCTTTTAGAAAATCTGCAGTGGGGAACCTACTGCCAGGCATGTCTCTTTAGGTACAAAGCACTGTAGAGAGAGGCTAAAGGATTCATTTTGCTCATCATTCTCCGCGTTTCAATAGCGTGGTCTCCACTTCCATAAAACCGGGACGAGCGCATTTACTGACGCCGCAATTACAGACTTTGCTGGAAAAAGGGGCCATAGAGCATGTTCCCCTGTCAGACAGAGAGTCAGGCTATTACAGTCAGCCTGACTCTCCAAGAGAGATGGGTGGTTGCTTCCAATTTCACATCTTTGTGGGCTGAATATAAAAATGTTGACAGCCTAAATGATTGTTTCTCAGATTCAACCAGAGAATTGAGATAGAAATATTGCCACAACACAGGAAGTTCCTGAGATTTGATTTCGGGGGCAAAGCCTACCGGTATCGGGTCCTTGCATTTGGCCTAGCCATGTCACCCCGCACATATATAAAATGTATGGATGCAGCCCTGGCTCTATGATTCCAGGGCATCTGTATCCTGAGTTACATAGATGACTGGCTGATTCTGGCTCAGTCTTAGCAGCTAGCGCTTCGACATCGAGATGTCATCCTAGCTCACTTCGATTCATAGGATTGAGACTGAATGCCATGAAAAGTGTTCTCATTCCTGCTCAAGTACGACATATTATGGGTGTCACATAGGAATCCATTCTCAATATCCTAAAGAAGATCAAGCTAGGCCAGAAAGTAACTTTTTACTACTTTCAGAGAGTATTAGGTCTCATGGCAGCTGTATCCATGGAGATACCCTTGGACCTTCTGCACATGAGATCGCTTCAGTTGTGGTTAAAGAGCCAGGGAATTTCATCCAAGGCCCAATCCCCAGAGCCAATGAGGGTTACACACCAAGAGCTTCCCTCTCGGGCTGGGGTGCAGTCTTAGATGGCCGTCTAGCTCAAGAGATCTGGAGAGGTCATCTTCTTGCGTGGCACATCAATTGCCTCGAAACTATGACTCTATTTCTGGCCCTAAAATACTCCCTCCAGCAGCTGAGAGGTAGTCTCGTAAATAATCGCCTGGGAAGACTTTGTTCGTGCCACGTTTCGAGAAAAGGGATCCCGTGGCGGCCATGGCAAGCTGTGAAAATGCCCTTCATTACCTGTAGGGGGCAGTTGTGTTTCAGTTTGAAGTATTGTGTGTCTACTGAAGTCGGAAATGTGTTATCTTTCTTAGGCGCCCATTGACAGCAAGCGACAGAGCTCATAAACGTGTTAAGCTCAAACTGTAAATACTGATATGTATTTATTCCTCATTATCTTCTCTCCTTCAATGATACTTCTTTGACTGTGCTTTCTCCATTCAGTATTATTATTAGTAGTAGTTGTGGTAGTAGTAGTAGTAGTAGTATTGCTCTGAATTTATTATTATTGTTATTATGTTTATTATTGTTGTAACGCACCCGCACGTGTGTGCAAAAAGACGAAGTACAACTAATAATTTTTTAAAAATTAAAAAAATGTCTTATATTATCCTATCAAAAGGCTGATAAACGATAGCGCAGATATGAGTAGATTTATTGATAAAACTACAGACATGAAATGAAACGAACACAAAAATATATGCTACTCGCTAAATACAACGTGACAGCATGCAGAATCCCCAGGCTTTGACTGCGCTTCCTCCATTCATAACAAGTAGTAAAAATGCTGGGTTTCTGTAGAACACATCGTTGTGTTGTTTATGCTGGGTCAAAATTCTGTTATTTCAGGTACTTTAATCACACTGTTGGGTTGCTTTTGCATGATGGATGGATAGATGAATACTAAAAGCACTGTTTTTTTTTTTTCCCTGTGCTTAAAGTAACAGTATTGTCCTTGCTAAATTGTGAGGGCTCATGGGAGGAGTGTGTGTGCATGCGCTGCAGGCTGTAAATAAATACACACAGCAGAGGGAAAGAGACTTGAGGGAAATCCAATTCCCCTAGTGGTTCTTTTTTTCCCTAGTGGTGTAGTGGTCCTTTTTTCGGCAGATTTTTCCGCTACAGCAGATCATTTTATCAACTTGTAAAATATTCATTTTGTGAGTATATTAACATGTGCTTTCTCAACATTTAAAAATTTTTATTTATAGGGGCGAGACATTTATTTAAGGGGCACTGTTCCTTAAACATTTTATTTCTATTTATTCTATGTTTTGCTGGCGAAATACATTTTAGGCAGAGACGACTGCTCGGTCTTGTTAAATCGTTTTAAACGCCTCAATTCAACCATCCGCGAAACTGGTTTGATAACTTCACAACTGCATCAAAGGTGAGAAGAGGGATTACAGTAACTGAGCATGCTGTCGCGTTGTATATACTGTACAACACACGTTTATCAGCCTTTTGATAAAAACGCTGCCTTTTGTAAAGAGAAAGAACTACCCGCGGGTTTCCGCACGGTGACGTCAGTCATAAATTCACATATGACTAAATAATTTCAGTCATAAATCCACAATCACATTCCAGCTATAATTTCCAGCCCTGGTCAAATAATGGATGAAAGAATTATTCAATGCTGGACACAAACAGCTAAAACATGCTTATCCAGCACTTCGTGTTCATTAAAGAATATTTACTTAATATGATAAAATTTTATATATATATATATATATATATATATATATATATATAATATTGTTCATTCATGATGGCAACACATTTAAGATATGTCAGGACATTCGCATAGGTATCAATATCTACTATCAGGAAATTAAATTAATTTTAAGACTACTTAAACCAACACATTGCCATGTCTTTCACTGTTTTGTCCCTGTTAAGAAACTTTTAAAGCACGAATTTGGGCATCTAAATTCATCCTTATGAAAAGAATATGAAGCAAATATACACACATTCATTATGAAAGATCTATTGAAAAACAAAAGTAAATTTTCTTCAGCATTGGAAACAATATTGTTTTAAGCTAATTATACACTTTTATTATTTATTCACAATTATATAGGATAAAGTCCTTCCATGCGCCATTTGGCGGATATTCAATGAAGCACAACACATTTATTTTAATTTCCCAAATGTTGCTTGCGGCAAGTTGCGTCACGCCGCACACCAAATTGTGGCATCTCACAGAGAAACACGTGCATTCTAAATGGCCACATCTGTACCACTAGAGTCAGCGCCTGTCAGGCTTCTGTCACTTAAGATGTTTTTTTTTTTATGGCTGTTACTTCCCTGAAGAAAATTGGAGATTTGCATGGTTTGTCAGCCTCCCTATCTTGCTTAGACTTTGCCCCTGGGCTGGTCAAAGCTATTCTGCTATTGCCCTAGCCTATGAGGGGCGTGGTCACACTTCGCCTCTAGGAATCAGGGCTCATTTAACCAGGGGGATTGCCTCATTTCTTCTGCTGGCAAGAGGTGTCCCCTTTACAGCAAGTGTGTGATGCGGCAGGTTGGTCCTCTCTGCACACATTTGTCAGAAATTATGGTTTGGATGTCCATGCTACTCAGGGCTCGCGGGTCCTCGAGTCAGCATCCCAAAGTTTTGTCTGAGACCTCTTTGGCTATTGTGCGCACACTACACAACCATGGGGGTCCAAACACTTGCAGTGCGGCGGCATTGGTATTCTCATTTCCATAGCGTATCCACGCAGCATCGAGTGTAGCTTTTTAAAGGGAACGTCTCTGGTTACTTTGCTGTAACCCTGTTACCTGAAAAAGTGGAAACAAGATGCTGCGCTCCAATGCCGCACTGCGGGCGTGACTGGACGTCCTTTTTAGACAAAAATTGACCTAAGGATGTTTTCGGTTCAGTTCTATTTATAACCCGCAGATGCACCTCATCAGATACCGTCACCTGACTAAGGTTATATAAGCCAAAGTTTTGGCGGGTTTGACACACACGTGCTTCACAACCAGTGGAACAAAGAGACATTTCCATAGGGTTTTCATGCAGCATCTCGTTCTCGCTTTTTTAAGGGAACAGAGTTACAGTAAAGTAACCTGAGACGATCATTAATTTTGTTCTCCAGTCTAATTTTGTGTCATGTTACAGTATAGAAGGAGGATTAAGCGCTGTCTTGGAGTTGTATGAAGTAGTAACATCAGGGGTCAGGTTACTCCACTGAATAATTGTACTTTAATTAAAAGTTGTTTTTTCTCTCCTTTTGCATTGTGGTTCTACTGCATATTACAGTATGTAAATAGAAAATAAATTTATTAAAAGCCTAAGGACACATCCTAAACAGGGGTGCAGATGATAATGACCAGCACTGTATATAAAAAACATGTACAGTATTTAATTGTAGTGTATTAAATAAAAATATATGGTTTACATTAAATGCTTTCAAACAAAGAAAATTAGTTTTTTACAAGAGGTTCTGCAAAAATGACTAACTAGATAACTGTCAAAGGCAACACGATGGCTGAGTTGTTAGCCCTGTTGCCTTGCCTTCAAGATTATGATTCATTCTAAAATTCTAAAAGGGCGAAATGAAAAAGTTAGCTAAAATGTGTTACAGAGAATAGTAGAAAGTAGCTAACTGCAGAAAATTATCCAACAGAAAGCCACACCAAACCATCTGATCCGCATAAAACTTGGCACAGTTTTTATGCCATATCCCTTTCCTACTCAACCTTCCCATTTTATCTGGACTTGAGTCCGGCGCTGCATCCAGTGGCTATAGTTTGGAAAGCTGGGAATTTAACCCCTAGGGCTTCTAACTGTAAGGGTGTAACTATGGACCCTCACTCCATCTTTCCAAGATGGCGCCGGTGAGGTCGGCTGCCGTCACGACTGCTCCGACCACCTTTTCTTTGTTTTTGTTCTTTAAGTTAGTTTTTAGTGTTTTAAAACCAGTCAAATTACCACCATGGAGTACATTAGTTATAATAAAGACACTCTTGTTTCTATTGGTATACAATGTACTCACAATTTGACGTTTTTAACTCCGGATCCGAGTGAGATCCTGAGGGAGAACAAAGGACGCGAAGCGGCGGCCTCGAGGAAGCCGGCATCAGGAACAGGCTGAGAGCCCGTGCACACCGCACACCTCTGCCTAGCATCCTGCTCGCCAACGTCCGGTCACTGGAGAACAAGCTCGATGACCTTAGGGCCAGGGTAAAGTTCCAGAGAGACATTCGGAACTGCAATCTCCTCTGCTTCACCGAGACATGGCTGAACCCAGCGGTGCCGGACCACGCCATCCAGCCGGCCGAGTTCTTCTCGGTTCACCGCATGGACAGGACACGGGACTCGGGGAGGTCAAGGGGAGGCGGCGTGTGTTTAATGGTGAACAGCAGCTGGTGCAACAGCGCGAGCGTTGTTCCTCTTACACGCTCCTGCACACCAAATCTGAAACTATTTGTCGCCATGTGTCGTCCTTTTTATCTACCTCGGGAGTTTACATCGGTCATAATCAGTGCCGTTTATATTCCAGACACGGACACTGCCTTATGCAAGCTGCATAAGGCTTTCACACAGCACCAATCACAACACCGGGACGCTGCGCTTATTGTAGCGGGGGACTTTAACAGTGCCAACCTCAAACGCACAGCGCAGAACTTTTATCAGCATATCACCTGCCCCACCAGGGGCGAAAGGACACTGGTTCATTGTTATACAACGGTCAAGGACGGCTACAAGGCACAATCTTGCCCACCGTTTAGTAAATCCGACCACGACGCCATCTCATCCTCTCATCCTCATGCCGAAATACAAACAAAGGCTAAAACATGAAGTTCCGGTTCAGAGGAAGGTCGCGGGCTCGACGGACCAATCGGTGGCGGCGTTACAGGACGCACTCGATGACGCAGACTGGGACATGTTCAGGAACAGCTCCGATGACGTCAGCCTGTTTACGGAAGCGGTTGTGGGATTCATCGGGAAACTAGCGGATGATACCATGGAAAAAAAGACTATTAGAACGTTTCCCAACCAGAAGCCGTGGATGGATAAAACTATCTGCGACGCTCCGAAATCTCGCACCGCTGCCTACAACACGGGACTCGCATCGGGGGACATGGAATCGTACAAGGCTGCATCATACAGCGTCCGAAAGGCGGTGAAAGAGGCGAAGCAGCGCTACGGGAGGAAACTAGAGTCACAACTCAAACAGAGTGACTCTAGGAGCCTGTGGCAGGGACTAAGGACAATTACGGATTCTAAAGCAACAACATCCGTATGACGAACGTGGACGTGACCCTGGCAGACGAGCTAAACACTTTCTATGTTCGCTTCGAGGCTGCAGCTAAAGACGCTAGCGATGCTAATGCTAGTGGCGCTAACGGCTGCAGACAGGAAGACACTGCCAGCACTGGAAGCGCGTTCATAATCACCGAGCATAACGTGAGGAGAGCCTTCAAGAGAGTGAACAAAAGGAAAGCAGCAGGACCAGACGGCATCTCAGGCCGTATTCTCAGAGCCTGCGCAGACCAGCTAGCACCTGTGTTCACTGAGATATTTAACATCTCTTTTTCTCAGTCGGTGATCCCCACATGCTTTAAAGAGTCCATCATTGTTCCTGTCCCAAAGAAACCTCATCCTGCTTCCGTCAATGATTATCGCCCTGTAGCCCTCACCTCAGTAGTGATGAAGTGCTTTGAACGCCGGGTCAGAGACTTCATCACTTCTTCACTACCAGACCCACTGGACCCACTACAGTTTGCATACCATCCAAACCGTTCCACGGACGATGCAATCTCACATCTCCTCCATACATCTTTCACTCACCTGGACACTCGGAGGGGGAATTATGTGAAAATGCTCTTCATCGACTACAGCTCTGCATTTAATACCATAATTCCCTCCACACTTACCACCAAGCTGGAGCACCTGGGACTCAGCTCATCAATGTGCAGGGGATCTTCATTTTTCTGACTGGCAGACCACAGGCATTAAGGATGGGCGGACATGTCTTAGCCTCCCTCACTCTCAGCACTAGAGCCCCCCAGGGTTGTGTTCTGAGCCCCTTGCTGTACTCTCTGTACACCTATGACTGCGTGGCCACTACCAACTCCACCACCGTCAAGTTTGCTGACGACACTTGTGGTGGGCCTGATCACGATGAGACGGCCTACCTAGAGGAGGTTGGAAATCTGGAGAACTGGTGCCAGAGAAACAATCTCCTCCTGAACGTCAGCAAGACAAAGGAGCTGATAGTGGACTTCAGTACAAAGCAGGTGAGGAACTACCAGACCCCCATCATCAACAGGAGCCCAGTGGAGAGAGTTTCAGAGCTTCAGATACCTCGGTGTTCACATCACGCAGGACCTGGCATGGTCCTGTCACATCAACACTGTGGTAAAAAAGGTCCGGCAGCGTCTGTATCACCTCAGACGCTTGAGAGACTTTAGACTGCCCTCCAAGGTGCTCAGGAATTTCTACTCCTGCACCATAGAGAGCATCCTGACGGAAAACATCACGACCTGGTTCGGGAACAGCACCATGCAGAACAGATGAGCTTTACAGAGGGTGGTGCGATCAGCTGAGCGCATCATCCGCACCGAGCTTCCTGACCTGCACTCAATCTACACCAAGCGGTGCTGGACCAAGGCCAGGAAGATCGTGAAGGACCTCCGCCACCCCAACAATAGACTGTTCACTCTGTTGCAGTCTGGGAAGCAATTCCGCTCCCTGAGGGCCAACACAGAGAGACTGAGGAGGAGCTTCTTCCCGCAGGCGATAAGGTCTCTCAACCACACCACTATGCAGAACTAACACAATCTTTTCACAATCAATCAGTCAATGTTTATACATCCATGGACACTATGGACAATTCCATGCACATCTACACTACATGTTTACGTTTACATTGCACAAAGACACTTTAATAACCATTGCACAAAGACCCTTTTTTTCTATGCATATTTGCACACCATCTTTCTCCCAAAAATATAAAAATTTCACAATTTCTTAAATGTTCTTGTACAGTATATTTCTATTTTCGTACAGCATATTTCTATTTTTAGTTCTATTTTTCCTAGTTCAATTTTATTTTTATTTTTTATTTAATTTTTCTTTTATTCATATTTATTACTTATTATAAGCTTTAATTCTCTTTTTAAGGCCACTGGCGGTCGTGTAAGCATTTCACTACATTTCGTACTGTGTATAACTGTGTATGTGACAAATAAAATTTGAATTTGATTTGATTGGAATTTGACTACTTGTGAATAAAAAAGGAGACATGGAGAATATGAAGAATAATTTAAAGAATGCCTACACCAACATTTTATATCTCTATTATTTATATCTCTATCTGTTTATGTGGCTATATTTTTCTATTTCTGTCTACCTATCTGCCTGTTTAGTCATCTGTCTGGCTGAATGCATGTTAATTTACCTGTCACTCTTTGTTTATCTGCCTTTCTGCATGTCTCACTGTCTGTTTCTCACTGTGTGTGTGTGTATGCGAGTGTGTGTGTGTGTGCGTGCGTGCGTGCTTGTTTCTGGGTCTTTGGTGCTTGTTTTTTGACTCAATTGTTTTACTGATGATTTCACTATAAACTATTCAGATTTGTTTGTGGTTTATGCCAATTCTACCTTTATTTATTAACTTTATCTTCCAACAATTAAAATAAATAAGATTGCTCTTTGATGTTACAGCCTAAAAATATTACATCATCTACAGTGCTAGAGTGTTTTTTTCTTTCTTTTATCACTGTGCTGGTCACACACTTAAACACAGCCTTGATACACTGGCATCAGAAATTCGTACAATATACTTAGAAGGAGATATTAAAATTGAAACACATTTTGTCATAATTTGTTCTTCCCATTGGGAGAGACAAAAGCAAATGGAAAATGTGGATATTTAGTTGCTCTTCCCTGGGATGGCAGCCATGTTGGCATGCTTTTGAATGACAGTGGCCTTTTTCCACTCTAATTAGGACTATTATGTGCTGCTGCGGAACAGGTGCTCCTTTGGTAAACACAATTATCCATGATTCAGCGTTTCATGTCCTGCTTGTAATACTGGTAAACTGAAAAACTGATAAACTGAATTCTGAAAGACTGTGGCAGTTATTTACACATTAAAATCAGGGCAAAGCTCTTATCATTCAGATTACAAGTGAAGCTCATTAATGTGTTATGCATAATCAACCTTTTACTCTTTTTCACACAAAGCTACACATAAGGATAAATTTGAATTATATGTCATGTAATGCATTTCACCTGCTTTAAATGTTCATTAACAGAGCCAGAGGAAACTGACACCTTTTCTTTTTCACATCTTTAGCTGTTCTATTGGGGTGAGTCCAAAAACAGTATATGTTCTTGACTTAATTTAAATAAATCCATCTGTTGGAGTCATTTTGCTTAAACCTTCAGATGTATTGTAACTTCTAAGATGCTGTTCTGGTCACCATAGAATGTAAAGAGATCAGCCCGCCTGGGTACAGCAATAATGGCCTGATTAAAATCATTGAGATGTTGTAAGAAGAGGATTTCTCATACAGGTGTTTTTTTTTTTTTTGTCTTTTTTTTAACTCGGTACAGTAATTTCTCAGAAAACTTAAATTTGATGTCATTTAAAAAAAAAATTAAATTAAATAATAAACAATATCTGGGTTAAATCCTCTGATAGCTTTTGATCAAGTAATAAGACCTTGAGACAAATCTTTTAACGACCACATACGCAGTAACATTTCCAGTCTGTGACAGTAAGAAGGCTTTATTGATATTTTTCACACAATGCTTAGATTTTTAGCAGCAATAATGGTGGGCTTGGCAAAGATATGAGTGCGCTCTGTCTGTGCTTTTGATTAGATTAATGGGCCATGAAATGGTACAATCAGAGATGATGTGCACTTCAGTAGAAACACCACCTTTTTTATTAAATTTATTTATATATATATAATTAGTGCTTCCATCCTAAACACTAATTTACGTCTTGGGTTACTTTGTTGTAACCCTGTTCCCTGAAAGGGCGGGAACGAGATGCTGCGTGAAAACGCTATGGGAATATCTTTTCGTGTTGCCGGTTGTGAAGCATGTGTGTACCAAACACGCCAAATTTTGGCTTATCTAACCTCGGTCAGGTGACGTCATCTGATTAGATGCACCTGCAGGTTATAAATAGGAGTGAGCCAGCAACATTCCTCAGATTGATTGTCTGAACGGACGTCCGGTCACGTGGGCAGTGCGGCATTGGGACGCAGCATCTCATTCCCACCTTTTCAGGGAACAGGGTTACAACAAAGTAACCCGAGATGTTCCCTTTTAAAGGCTACACTCGATGCTGCGTGAAAACGCTATGGGAACGAGAGTACCAACGTCGCCGCACTGCGAGTATCTGGACCCCGCATTGTGTAGCGTGTGCGCACAAGGCTGAGAGGTCTCAGACCTATGTCTGGGAAGCTGACTCGAGAACTCGTGAGCCCGGAGTCACAGGAACATCCAGACTATAAAATCTAATAAATGTGTGCGGAGAGGACCAGCCCGCCGCGTCACACACTTGTTGCAGGGGAATACCTCTTGCTAGTGCAATAGATGAAGCAATCCCCCTGGTTGAATGAGCCCTGATTCCTAGAGGCGAAGTGAGCCCACGTGCCTCATAGGAGAGAGCAATAGCATCCCTTACCCAATGTGACATGGTCTTCGTAGTAGCGGCCGCCCCCCGGTTGCGGCCTCCATAGCAAATAAAGAGCTGCTCTGATCTATGCCACTGGCAGGTGCGGTGGACGTAAATCCGAAGAGCACGTACTGGACATAATAGGTGAAGTTTCTCCTGCTCCGAAGCTGTAAAAGGCGGAGGACAGAAGGCTTCAAGAACAACAGGGTGCATGTTTGAAAATGGAACTTTCGGAAGATAGTTCGGGTGAGAATGCAGAATGGCCTTGACTAGCCCAGGGGCAAAGTCCAGGCAGGATGGGGGACTGACAAGGCGCGCATATCCCCAATCCTCTTGAGAGAGGTAATGGCCATAAGAAAAACCATCTTAAGAGTCAGAAGCCTGTCAGGCGCTGACTCTAGCGGTTCGAAAGGAGTGTCAATTAGACCTTCGAGCATGATAGATAAATCCCATGAAGGGGTCATGGCTCTACTGGGTGGCCTCAACCGTTTAGCTCCACAAATAAAACGGGCAACGAAAGGGTGTTTTCCCACAGTAATCCCCTCGATTAGAACGTGGCAGGCTGAGATAGCGGCCACGTACGTCCTAAGGGTACTAGGGCACAAGCCCGAGGACAACTTATCTTGCAGGAACTTCAGCACTGAAACAATTTGGCAGTGGACTGGGTCTACCTGCTTCGTCATGCACAAACTTTTAAAAACATTCCATTTGAGGGCATAAGCTTTTCTAGTGGAGGGAGCTCTAGCGGCTAGAATAGTGTCAATAACGCTGGCTGGGAGACCAGCTTGACTTAGTTGGTCCCGTTCAGGGGCCAAACGTGAAGGTTCCAAAGCTCCGGTCGGGGATGAAATATTGTCCCCTGCGCCTGAGACAGAAGATCCCTCCTCACTGGAATCATCCAAGGTGAGCCATCGAGGAGAGATATTAGATCCGAGAACCATACTCTGGCCGGCCAACGGTGCGCTATCAGTAAGAGGCACAAACCGTGTTGACGGACCCTCGCCAGGACTCCCGGGAGCAGAGATATTGGCGGAAACGCATAAAGATCCCAGATTTGGCTGACTATGTTGGGGTGGAGTTTCCATTCCCCGTTTGTCACAGCTTGTCTGGACAGTAAATCTGCTCCCACATTCATGTGCCCTGGAATGTAAATCGCCCTGTGGGACAGGAACTTGTCCTGTGCCCAGAGCAGAACCTGATGCGCTAGCTCGTCAAGCGGCGCAAGTGCAGTCCGCCCTGGCGATTTATGTAAGAGACTACCGATGTATTGTCCACCCGCACTAGAACATGGTAGCCTCTCAGAAATAGGCCAAAAATAGAGCCATCATTTCGAGGCAATTGATGTGCCATGCGAGAAGATGACCTCTCCAGCGCCCTTGAGCTGGACGGCCATCCAAGACCGCACCCCAGCCGGTAAGGGAAGTGTCTGTTGTTAGCATTTTGCGACGACAAGACGGACCTAGAGTGGGACCCAAGGTGAGAAACTGGGGTCTGAACCACATAGAAAGGGTACAACGTCGTTTGAGCGTAAACCTTATTCGCCTTCGGGGATTGGCCCTTGTATGAAATCCCCTGGCTCTTAGCCACAACTGAAAAGCTCTCATGTGCAGAAGGCCCAAAGGTATCACCGTGGATGTAGCTGCCATGAGGCCTAAACATTTTTGAAAGTGATAGTCACTTCCTGGTCTAGTCTGATTTCCTTGAGGGCGCTGAGGATGAATTGGACACGAGCGGGAGATAGTGCCCGCATAGTGATCGAATCCCATCTGACACCCAAGTATGTTGTCCTCTGAGCCAGATTGAGAACGCTTTTGGTAGCGTTGAGTCTCAATCCCAGCGAATGGAGATGAGCTAGGACGACATCGCGATGTCAGAGCGCTAGCTGCTGAGACTGGGCCAGGATTAGCCAGTCGTCTATGTAATTGAGAATACGGATGCCCTGGAGTCGCAAGGGAGCCAGGACAGCATCCATACATTTTGTATATGTGCGGGGTGACGGAGCTAGACTGAATGGAAGGACCTGATACTGGTAAGCTTCTCCCCCGAAAGCGAACCTCAGGAACTTCCTGTGTTGTGGCAAAACTTTTATGTGGAAGTATGCGTCCTTTAAATCTATCGTCACGAACCAATCTTCTGGTTGGATTTGCGAGACAATCATATTGATGGTTAATATCTTGAATCTGTACTTTTTGAGATAGCGGTTCAACCCGCGAAGATCCAAAATCGGACGCAGCCCTCCGCCTTTCTTGGGAACCAGAAATTAGCGACTGTAGTAGCCTGACTCCCTGACTGGAGGAGGAACCTGTTCTATGGCTCCCTTCTCCAGCAACGCCTGGAGTTCGGAGTTTAGCAGATTCGCTCTCTCCGTTATCACGGAAGTGTAGACCACGCCGTTGAAACGCGGAGGGCGATGAGCAAACTGAATCCTGTAGCCTTTCTCTACAGTCTTTAGCACCCAGGGAGATATGCCTGGCAGTAGCTTTCACGCTGCCTGTTTCTCCGAAAGGGGTACAAGTTTTAGTGCGCGGGGGGGGTGTTAGTGGTTCGGCATCCTGGAATATAGCAGGATAAAACCGAGGCACTAACATACCTCTGGAGGTCGGTGAGGTCCGAAACACCAGAGGCGGCGGAAACTGAACACCGACCCCCTTGGGGTGTCCGGGGGGGCATGCTCTTACAGGAAAGAGCATTGAGTGCCGTTCCCCGGGGGGGATCACCCCCACAGTCCTGGGCACGTAGGCTTCAGGACTTAGTCTTTGAAAAGAAGACAGTGCGGCGATCTGATCTTTTGGAGGCAGCCTGTTGGGGGCGACGAGCCGTACCCCAGTCCTTACGGGGGGGGGGTGCCCGGCTGCTGACGCTCTCTTTCTGTGCCTCTCGCCTGGTGGGATTTAGATCTGGCCGAGGCTGGGTGGCCGAGGGCCTCGACTCTTGAGCACGGCGTGGGAGAAATTTCCCAAAAGCCTGTTCATACAATTTAGCTTCTTGGAACCTAGTGGCGACGGAATTCACAGCGTCGCCAAATAGGCCGGAAGGTGAGACAGGGGCATCAAGGAGGAATCTTCTGTCCTTGTCCTTGATGCCTGTCAGGTTTAACCACAGGTGCCTTTCAGCGGTCACCAAGGAGGTCATGGAACGGCCGATTGCACGGGCTGTCTGTTTAGTCGCACGCAGGGATAAATCAGTAGCCCGGCGTAATTCATTGAATGCGTCATGATTCAGTGTGCCAAATCTTTCAGCAGATCAGCCTGATACGCCTGCAAAACCGCCATGGTGTGCAAGGAAGCGCCGGCCTGACCTGCTGAAAGATTTGAGCACGAGCGGCACACTGAATCATGACGCATGACCTGCCTACCAGGGTAGAAGAAGTTCTACACAGCTTGGAGGGAAGTGTTGGTTTATTTAATGAGGATGATGTTCCAGGAGAGAGATAGCCCGCAAGCGTCTCTTCTATCTAGGGCATCACCACATAACCTCGTGCTTTTGCATCAACGATGTTCGAATAAAACGAAGTCGATGGTACAAAAATACGGGAAGAAAAAGGATTTCTCCAAGAACGAGATAACTCGTTGTGGAGGTCATCAAAAAATGGGAGAGAGCGGTGTTTTGGCTCCATCTCCTGGCCACCCGACAGAAATCTGTCATCTAATTTAGATTGTTTTGGGTGAGCCTGCTCCTGTGGCCAGTCAATATGCAGTCGTTCGACTGCACGCGTTATAACTTCGAGCAATTCCTCATAATCTCTCTCATCTTTTGAGGAGCGTTCTGAGGAAGCAACTTCCATTTCCACAGAAGCAGGAGAACGAGTCTCTTCAACACACCCGCGAGAAGCACCGGAGTGCGCTCGTGAAGTGGAAGGAGAGACATCGGGATCGGGGGAGAGGGCGAGAGAAAGGAGGGACTCCGTCTCTCGCTCCTCGGCTAGATCTGCTTGTGATCCCCATGAGTGCAGCGCGGCTCGTGGTTCCCTAAAGAACGCGAGACGAGAGCGAACCAGCTTCATGGGGAGAAGATCACAGTGCTCACACTCTCCATTAAGCCCTTTGAGAGCGTGCTTCTCACCCAAACATTCGAAGCAGAAAGTGTGCATATCGCCCTCCGAAAGGAAATTTTCACAAGGAGGGGGACATCTAGTTCTAAACTCCGCCATACTAACTGGTGAGTTTTATGAGATTTAATTCTGCTTATTTTGTATTTTTGTTATGCTTGCTGACACACACACGTGCACAATGCGGTGAAGAAAAAGATCTAAGGAATGTTGCCGGCAAACTCCTATTTATAACCTGCAGGTGCATCTAATCAGATGACGTCACCTGACCGAGGTTATATAAGCCAAAATTTGGCGTGTTTGGTACACACATGCTTCACAACCGGCAACACGAAAAGATATTCCCATAGCGTTTTCACGCAGCATCGAGTGTAGCCTTTGAAAGGGAACTCAGTGTTTTAGTTTTGTTAGCAATATGCTAGACAGATGACCCAGGTAATATACAGTGATCAGTACACTCAGTGTTTTAGATTTTCACTAACAAATGTGCCAGTGTGCTGATTAAACTAAAGCTAACATTTGTCTGTACTGAATAACAGTATAACATTTTAATTAACTTTAAATTTTAGATTATGTGTGCAGCCATGTTTATTCAATGGCTTAAAGGTAAACTCAGAATTCGGAACAATAAATTAACTTCTGCTGTGATGGCCTTTTATATCATGAAAGAACAATTTCTAAACAGCTTACCATCTAGATACCTAAATTTAGTTTTTAAAGAAAGATGTGCATTTTTGTGCATGGGTTGAGGAAATTATAGCTAATTTGCCGCTACACAATTCTACATGTTCATATTATTGCAAGTTAAATTAATTATAAACTAACAAACAAATATAAAATGTCTATTTTGTTCACTACACTATACTGAAAAAGTGCAGGAACTTGCCATTTAACCTAACACTGAATACAGTTTAAAACAAAACCCTAATTTGGGGTACTATTGCATCCCTTGTGGACACTATGCATAATATGTAATGTGTAAATCACTTTATGCTTTTAGGTTCTTATATCGACATGTTCATAACTCTGGAACAGGTTAAGTCTATACTCATTAGACCACAAGACCTTTTTTCCGTGGCTCCAAACTCCAAAAGGGGAAATTCTTTTCTAAGTAGTCACACTAACAAGTAGTTTTCCTACGGCCACACAAGTGTTATTCATGTGTGTTTTTGTCTTATTATACATGCAGAAATTGTCTTATTTTCACTATTAAGCATAGCTGTGATGTCTACTATTAATTTATGCATTACCACCAAGAGTTTACGTGGACAGCAAATATATGTTTTTTTAAGTTCAAGGTTCAGCACTCTACTTCCTGAACAACTCTCAATCCTGTAACAGTAATTTTATTGTTTTCTTAATTGGTAATGTATATTAAATACTAAGCCAATTTCTGTCATACTGATAAGGATATTAGTTATTTATTTCTCCATTCTTTCTCTCTCTATGATATATCAATAATATATATATATATATATATATATACACACACACACACACTACCGTTCAAAAGTTTTGGGTCACTTGCAAAGTTCTTTGTTATTGTTTAGTGATTTAATTTCTACATTCTACAACAATACTGGGGATTTCAAAACACATATGGAATTAGGTAATCATGTAACAACAACAAAAACAACAGTTAGTTGTTATTTTAAGACACAGAGGCCAGCATTTCTGTAATAGTTTTCGCAAGAACAGTATTGTCAAGTGCATTTGCAAAATCCGTCAAGCACCATAATGAAACTGGCTCTCATAAAGGCCATCCCAGGAGGGCGAGACCAACACCTACCTCTGCTGCAGACAAGAAGCCCATTTAGAGTTATCAGCCTGAAAAATGACCAATTAACAGTGGCTCAGATTAGAGGCGTTATAAAGTCTTTACAGAGCATAAGTAGCAGACACATCTCAATATCAACTGTTTAAAGGAGATTAATGCATTTTTTGGACGCCTTCAGCATTCCTTTACAATGTAGAAAAAAAATTCAGGAACAATCATGGAGTAAGAAAGTAACCCCAAACTTTTGAACAGTAGTGTATAGCCTTCCTTATCTATTTACTTAAATAAATTACTCTTTTTTCCCATAAGACCTCGTCTCATGTCCGTGCTTTATAATGCCGGCATGGTGGCACCTACCGCGAACCTTGTATTGACTCATGAACGAGGCCGAGGTCTTACTTGGCAGTGCCAGTGGTGACCGTGAGCTCAGAGCTGAGGGGGGGTGTCATGTGGGCGTGCACCCAAATTAACATCACTGCTTGCCCACTAGTTAGGCGGCCTCCCCTTCAGGTATGCGAAGGAGCGGGCAGCTGAATTATGCATGGCTGGTGAGCTATTGCCGCTAATGTTCCCAGCCTTCTCCCCGCACTATAAAACACAGCGGGGAGTGTATCTTGTGGTCTGTTGGGCTAATGGACTTTACTAAGCGGTGTAATTGTGACATGCGTGCTACAATGCGGAAGAGCGGCATGCAAGTGGGGCAATGGAATGCGCCCCAGGGACTTCAAAGAGGAGAGTATGCCTTTGACCGCCGCAACGAGGACAGCTGCACGCTTCCTGCCAAAGCTCCCACGGCTCTTGCGTTGTCACAATAGAGCTGGATTATGGTAACCCTGCTGCTGAAGAGAAAAAGTCTGCAAGGAGGATCACGTTCTCCAGTTCCCTGCCAGGGAAAGTCGCGAGAGAGGACTCCCATCTGAGGCAGCGTCCACAAAGAGAGCTAGGAGAGGCCGGTCTGGCAATCCGCCGAAAGCATAGTCAGCGTGAGCGGACAGAGAAAAGAGCTGCTGTCCCATGCTGCCCACTGCTCACCAGCCTGTACCTGCATGCCAGCAGGGCACTGCCCACCAGACCTGCATGTGCACAACCTTTCCCTTCCCTATCTTTTCATCTGCCTTGTGTCCGTGCTTTATGGTGCTGCCCGTTAGGGATATATATATATATATATAAAAAAAGATGCCCAGAGTCCCTGCTCATCTGCGTGAACGTGCATTAGGCATGCTGCAGGGAGGCATGAGAACTGCTGATGTGGCTAGGGCAATAAATTGCCATGTTCGCACTGTGAGACGCCTAAGACAGCGCTACAGGGAGACAGGAATGACAGCTGATCATCCTCACAGTGGAAGACCATAAGTAACAACACCTGCACAGGATCGGTACATCTGAATATCACACCTGCGTGGCAGGTACAGGATGGCCACAACAACTGCCCGAGTAACACCAGGAACACACAATCCCATCATCAGTGCTCAGATTGTCCGCAATAGGCAGCACCCTTTTTTATAATATCACACATGACAACACAATATATATATATATATATATATATATATATATATATATATATATAAAATCAATGTAAGAGGCTTTAACGCCTGCAGAGGCTTTGGGCTTTGTAAAAATCAATTTTTTTCCCTGGAAGTCTGCCAATGGAAAAACCAGCATTTTTGCTCTGTTATTTTTTCCTTTCTTTTTTCCTCTCAGGCCGATTGTGATATCATGCTAAGGTTACATACACTTTCCTTCTGTCTTACCCTGATAGAAATATGCTCACCATTCACTTTAGTAGAAAGCCAACTGCTAATTTATAAAGTTATCTAATAAGCCAATTATGTGGCAGCATAATGCAAAATAATTATGCAGAAATAGATCAAGACAATTAGAGTATTTGTTTCTGCTATGTGAATGGCTGAGCAGATAACTGCAATACATGAAAATCATGTACAGGTATTTCTGACTAATGAGTGGAGGTGGGTAACCCTGTGGGTGGGTCTTGCTCCATATATGCTTCTTCACACAATATTTGTAAGATTGTGGAATTTGTGCTTATCTGATAGACACTTTCAAAGAAATGTTTTACCATTATATCAGTCATTATAAAACCATAAAATATAATTGTCATTACAATCTGCCTAGCCAAAAAAAGAAGACCCTTTCAGAAGAGTCAAATTAGTGGCTGCATCAAGCAAAGAAAATGATCCTCACTCCTTAGGCCCCAACACATGTGCAGCATTGTACTAGATAATAATGGTTCTTACACAAAATGTTGAAACTTTGGACATAGTTTTGACATGTTCACTTGTCGTACTAATTTTCGTTAGCAGTTATTTAGACAATAAAGTTTGGGTTGTTAAGCATGTTGAGTTATTGTCAGAGGAAAGTAAAGCTGTACTTCTATACAAGCTGCACATTGACTACCATAAAGTACAGTAGGTAGACAACCAGAATGCATATTACCATCGCGCTCACTGCCGTGGGAAAAGGGCAGCAGCCAAAATAAATCAGTTGCATTTTAAAGTCATTCGTGAAATGACCACCAGAAGGCGCAAAGTGACATTTTTCACTCTATGCAGTTTTAAATATAATTAAGTCATAAAAAAGTCTTAACAATGTTGTATCGAAGGAATACTACAGTGATTGTAATTTTCACATCTGAGAACTTTATACAACGAAAATTTAAAGTCTGAATCAGAGATATTGATATTTATTGTATATTATGAGTCAAAAAAACAAACAAACATTGGTTAAATGTTGTTTGGACAGACAATCAAGTTCACTGGCCAATAATTTTATTTGTACAAAGAATGAACTGTTATATAGCCTATCTCTGTTTGTATCTGTTTATTTTTTTTTTTTTTAAATACATTCAAAAATACATCAAACTTTAAATATAGAAATAACTGGTAAAATACACTTTCAGAAGAAAAACATTACAATAATTCAAAAAAGATGCACTAAAAATGTTGTTTTTTCTAGTTGGCATAATTTTAAACATGTTTTACATCCATTGACAAAACTATAAAGCATTTGCACATATATTTCTATTATGATATACAAACGAATGTTGTCCGAATTATGTTGATTCTATCCATATCATCCGGGGCGACCATCAACAAACCACAATTTTGGGACCTTTATTTGGGACCTGGAAACAACTGTATAGTAAATCAGTCTTTCTCATATAGTAAGAAAAAGCTGTTTTTTAACTGCTGTAATGTCGTAGTCACTTTTGGTCATCATGTGGGGCGACCACCCCAAAACTGTTGATTATAATTTTTTTCCACAAATCTATATTTTGATGATAAATTTGATGGTGCTTTGTCACTAGAAGAAGCTAGTTTGGTTTCTGAGGCTAACCGTTAGCCTGTTATACTTGAGTAAACTTGAAAACATCATATGGGGCGACCGAGTATCATGTGGGGCGACCACTGCTAAATGTTTTAAATGATAGATATATGTCCTATATTTGTAGTTTTCATATTCTATACATCAATTATATACATAGAGTTAATTGTTTAAGTATAATTATTTGTATATTTTATCTTTTTTTTCTAAATTCAGCCATTTTCCATTCCTTTTATAGGGATAAACATTTATTTTAACTGGATAATGAAGGAGACTCTGATATTATAAAATAAACTTGTGAAATAATGGTTTTCATAAAATGAAAGGGCACTAAAGTTTATCTTTCTTCATCAGTTTATCTACCTACTGATATGAGTTCAACTAGTCTTAATGATACATAAAAATGTGAATTCTGAGATATATTACGGTCGCCCCAGATGACTTTTTTAAGGCTATGTTTTATTAACTTAAGTGTAAAAACACTAAAATGACAAATTTTTTTTTTTACTTTTCTTTATAAAGGCATGTGTACACTACATTCCAAATGTTTAGAAAATGGCCAAACATATCCATATTTTTGGTATTTTAAAATTGGCCTATTAAAAAGTCTTATCCGTTAATGACCCATGTGCAGGTCCGGGGGCTGCATGCGGCATGCGGGCATACAGCCGGCGAAAGGTGGCGGTGGGCAGAGTGGCAGAACAAAGCATGCGGAGGCAGCGCGCCTGCACAAAGTAAAGCTGCGGGAGCACGAGGATCAAAGGGTGGATTTCCAGTGTCCTGTTTAAAGTCCCTGGGGCGCGTCACATCGGCCCACTCGCATGCCACTCTGTCCTGCTCCACCGCATCACCGCACTTCCTGGACTCAACTCGACGCCTTGCTTTTATAATGCATAGCCCGAGATCCTAACGTTAATTATTGCCAGCTGGTCTGAATAGGGGGCGCCGTTCCTTTACATACCTGCCGGTTTACCGCATAGGGGGAAAAACATCAAGGAGACTCACTCTGACCATTTTAATAATTCAGTTAATTTTTTGACACGCTCAAGTTCACTGAAAACAATACAGAATAGCATTTGCTTTAAATATTTTACAAAATCAACCCTACAAAGTTTAATTAGCGCTCAACCGCACGCATAAAGGGCTCTTATTTCTATTTGTCCTGGGTTGTTGTTCTTTTAGTGTTACTGTGTGTGCTTTACAATGGCAGACTACATTCATATGCAAATTATTCACCCTCCCCAGGTGTGAATCAGCTGTTCTCACCTATACATTCAGATAAACTGAAATGCACCTCTCCCCACTTTAAGACCTGAATTTTGAAGACTTGCAGTGATTCAGGCCTCTTTTTAAATTTCTGCTAATTTAATCTTCTGGATTCTAGATTCTAAAATTGACATTATTACTGTTTGACTGGAATAGAAGAAATGGATATTTTTCTTATCATAACATAAATTGTATTGGTTTGTATTCACTCTATACAAGATCCAAGTTGGCGCCGAGTATGGCAGCCTCGTCGCAAGCTCCCTCAAGCAATAGTGGCTTTTTGTGTCTAATTCTATTTTTATTTAATTTTCTTACTAGGAACACGTTATGTCTTTTTGTTTATGATCACCAAACCTTACTGGATATAAGAGCAGGACTTTCTCACCGTTTCCCGGAGTTCAAGTTTTGGAACACAGATCCTCCATTTACAAACCACCTATTCATGTCGTCCGAGACGCCTTTGTCCTTAATCCCTGGAGCTTGCGCCGGCGTAGAGGCAGAAGATCTGGCGTTTTGGTTCGACTGAGACGGCGCATTAACAGACCACCACTCCCCAGCTTATTACTGGCTAACGTGCAGTCTCTGGAAAACTAGCTTTGTAAACTTCAGCCAAAAATTTCATTTCACCAGAGACGCGGGACTGCTATGTGATCTGCCTTATGGAAACCTGGTTGTCGGACAAGAAACTGGACTCCGCGATTCAGCTACCAGGATTCTTCGTGCATCGCACAGACAAGTTGTGGGAGCTAACTGAAAAAGTGTGTGCTTTTCCAGTTAGCACAACTAGGTGGTGTGTGCTTCATGATCAACAACTCCTGGTGTGATTATGCAAACGTGCACCCGATAAAGTCCTTTTGCTTACCGAATCTGGAGTTTCTAAAGCTTATGTGTCGGCCATTCTGGCTACCGAGGGAATTTTCAGCAGTCATCATTACGGCTGTTTATATTCCCCCACAACCCGACACTGACCAAGCACACGGGAAACTGTACAGCGCGATCAGCAGTCAGGAAACCGCGCACCCAGAGGCAGTGTTTATCATGACTGGAGACTTTAACAAAGCCAGCTTAAGCTTTGTTGATGGAGTTTTACCAAAACTCCGTCAACACATTCAGTTCAACACACGAGGAGAGCGGCTGCTCGACCACTGTTACACTTCGTTCCGGAATGCGTACAAAGCCCTCCCCCGCAACCCATTCGGCCATTCTGATCATTCTGCCTCTGCCTGCCTATAGGCAGAAGTTGAAACAGAAAGCTCCAACCCTAAGGGCGGTGCACTGTTGGTCGGACCAATCAGATTCCATGTTACAGGACTGTTTTGATCACGTGGACTGGAAAATGTTTCGAATTGCTGCGGACAACATTGATGAATACGCTGACTTAGTCTGCGGATTTATCAGGAAATGTGTAGATGATGTTGTACCATCCAAAACAAGGAAAATCTATCCACACCAGATACCATGGATAAACAGTGATCTTTGCTTGGCACTGGCGGCATGGAACTCTGCCTCTGCTAACACATCTGAATATAAACATGCCACCTCTCAACTCCGGAAGACTATTAAGACTGCGAAACGTGAATACAGGTAGTGGGTGAAACAACAGTTTGATAATCCTAGAAGAATGTGGCAGGGACTGAATACAATCATGGACTTGAAAGGGAAAACCAGCACACCGCAGACCACGGCCTCTCTGTGTAAGTATCCAAACGTATTTTTTGCTAGATTCGACACAGTGAACAATATGAGACTGGACAGCGAACACATCATGGATGACGTCAGTGTGCAAACAATGTCTGAAGAGGGTGTCCTGAAGTGCTTCAGACAGGTCAACTCACGCAAAGCCGCTGGTCCTGATGGAATCCCCGGCCGTGTCCTTAAATCATGCGCGGCTCAGCTGGCTGGAGTGTTTATAAACATCTTCAACCTCTCCGCCTATCTGTCTGTAGTACCAGCCTGCTTCAAAACAGCCACCATCGTCCCTGTACCCAAATCCTCCACCATCACATCCATGAACGACTAGCGACCCTTGACCCTGACCCCCATCGTGAGCAAATGCTTTGAGAGGCTGGTCAAACACTTCATCTGCTCTGCGCTGCCAAACTCACTGGACCCGCTACAATTTGCATACCACCACAACAGGTCCACTGATGATTCCATAGCCCTGACTCTACATATTGCCCTAACCCACCTGGAAAAGAAAGATAGGTATGTGAGAATGCTGCTTGTAGATTATATCTCTGCATTCAACACCATTGTTTCCTCGAAGCTGGACAGGAAACTACAAGATCTAGGATTGAGCAGCTCTCTCTGCAGCTGGATCCTTAACTTCGGGTCCGACAAACGCCAGAGGGTCAGACTGGGCAGTATCACCTCATCTTCCATCATAATGAACACTGGTGCTCCACAGGGGTGTGTACTGAGCCCTCTACTGCACTCACTCTACACATATGACTTCATGCCCACTAGCAGCTCCAACATCGTTGTGATGTTTGCGGACGACACGACAGTGGTGGGTCTTATCACCAACAGTGATGAGACGGCATACCGGGAGGAGGTCAGTGCCCTCACACATTAATGCCAGGAGAATCATCTCTCCGTCAATGTCGAGAGACCAAAGAGCTGATAGTGGACTTCCGGAGGTGTAGAGGTGCACATTCCCCCATCATCAACAGCGCTGCTGTGGAGAGAGTGAGCAGCTTCCGTTTCCTGGGTGTTCATATAGAAGATCTCACATGGTCAGTTCATACTGACAAAACAGTGAAGAAGGCGCAGCAGTGACTCTTCTTTCTTAGGAGACTGAAGAGATTCGGCATGAGCCCCCGCATCCTCAGGACGGGCCACTACTGCTGTGCCATCGAAAGCATCCTTACTTGATCCATCATGACCTGGTACGGCAACAGCACCGCCTACAATCGCAAAGCTCTGCAGAGAGTGGTGCGGTGTGCAGAGAGGATAGTTGGAGGTGAGCTTTCCTCCCTCCAGGACATTTACAGGAAGTGGTGCCTGAGGAAAGCGAATAGGAGAATCATCAAAGACTCCAGTCACCCCAGTCACAACCTTTATAAACTACTTTCATCAGGCAGAAGGTACTGCAGTATCCAGTGATTTGATTTGATTTATACACAATCATTTTATTTGGTATTTTTATAAAATATTGAAAGTTAATATTTAATAAAAAAAAATAATAATAAAAAAAATAAAAAGATTGCATTTGTATTTCCCATCTCTAAAATAGCATAAAAATCATGGGGTGTGTATAGAGTGATCAAAAACAATCCAAGGCATGGTATAATGAGAAAACTTTCTATTTTTTCCATTCCGTCGTTATGGGAGAATTTATTATTTTAATTTCTTTGGTTTCACTTACTCTTGGGGGGTAGAAGGTACAATATCTGGATCTTATCGGGGATGTGCGTGCAAAGCTGAGTCATAGGCTTCTTTGCATAGAAAACCAGAGCTTTACATTGGGGCACCTTCATTGTGAGCTAAAGAGGGCCCCTAATGGGAAACAGATGTTGAAGGGATGTTCAGCGAGCCCTGCATAAATAATGGTAGAAATGGACCAGAGATTCAGTTGTTCCATGGTCCAGCTCCGGCTGTTATTGCATGATGATAAAGGTTGTAATCTTCTGGAAGCAAAGCCTGACTCCGTGTATTTTTCCATAATATTGTCTCCGCAGCAGTGAACGCGCCTACAATTCACTTTTTATATGAATTACATAATCTAATAATTAGTTTTTCATTAGTTTATATAAAAGCAGATATTTCTCTTTCTATAAGTATGTATTTTTTACATCTGTGAGGCAAGTATACACGGAGTTTCAGTTAATTTTCTGACGCGCTCAAGGTTACCGAAAACAATACAGAACCCTGTTTACTTTCTTTATTTAACAAAATTAAGTTTTTTCATCATTGTGAGCGCACCTTATTAAAAAAGTAGAGTCTTATAAAGGCTATGTAACTTATATAGTTTTACCATATAGTTTTTGCACATTAATCTGACAATTTTAATTTTATGGTCGTTTGGTTTCATTTATTTCAGTTAATAAATCTACTACAAATTTAAAGAACACAAAATATAAGATGACACTACTGTAAATACACATGTAGCTTTTCTAATTACACATAAAATATAAAGGCTCAGTGTATTAATGTTTACGTTTCTTGAATTCGATCCTAAAAATATTTAATTTAATTTTAATTACATTTACATTTAGGCATTTGGCAGATGCTCTTATCCAGAGCGACTTACAAAAAGTGCTTTAAAGTTTATATCATTGGATACATACTTACACTGGGTTAACTAGGTTAATAACTAAGTGCCATTAGTCCAACATAACTGGGAAAAGTATTTTTTTGTTTTGTTTTTGGAGGGGGGGGGGAGGGGATTAGTCCAAGTACTGAAGAAACAGATGCGTCTTGAGTCATCGTTTAAAGATAGTCAAAGTCTCTGCTGTACAGACATCTAGAGGAAGTTCCACCACCTAGGTGACAGAAATGAAAAAAGAACTTAGGAAGGTTAAAATTCTGCATTCTGAATCAGTTGCAGAGGATGAACCGTGGACATAGGCAGGCCTGCCAGGAGTGGGTTGCAGTAGTCCAGTCTTGAAATAAACAAGGGACTGAACAAGCATCTGAGTAGCCTGTGAAGAAAGAAATGGGCGCATTTTTCTGATCTTGTAAAGAAGAAATCTACAAGAGCGAGTTAGGTTAGCGATGTGTGGGGAAAATATACGGATGATTGTCAACGGTTACCCCAAGATTGCGGGCGGTGGCTGAATAGGTGATTTGGTTGTTGTCCAGGGATATCACAAGGTCTTGACATGGGGATGAGTCACAAGGGATAAACAACAGTTCGGTTTTACTGAGATTGAGCTTCAGCTGATGAGCAGCCATCATGCATAACAATGGTATGAAAATCCATGCGATGATATGACCTTACCAAGAGACCGGGTATAGAGGGAGAACAGAAGAGGACCAAGTACTGAGCCCTGCGGGACACCAGTAGAGAGTCTACGTGGGGCAGATATAGATCACCCCCATGTTACCCCATATGACCTATCTTTTAGGTAAGAAGCAAACCATTGCCACGCTGTTCCACAAATTTCAAGGCTTGTAAGAAAAGATAATAGAATCTTGTGGTTCACTGTGTCAAATGCAGCTGACAGTTCCAGGAGGATAAGGACAGATGACAGTTTAGCAGATCTAGCAGCATGGAGCTTCTCAGTGACTGACAGAAGGACAGTCTCTGTAGAATCTGCCACTTTGAATCCAGATTGATTGGGATCATTAAGGTTGTTCTATCGTAAAATGTGGCAAAATCTTCAGCAGTCAGAAAGGAAGGGGCAGGAGGAGTCAGTGGGTTGAGTAGTGAGGAGATGTTGTGGAGTTTGCCATTATCATGAGCAGAGGTTTCCAGCTTTTCTCTGAAGAAGGTAGTTTTGGCAGAAGTCACATCACATGAGAATTTGGAGAGAAGAATCTGGTAAGAAATGAGATTTGCATCAAGTTGAGATTTCTTCCATCTTCTCTGTGCAGTTCTTAATTCTCTCCTGTTGTTGCGCAGTACATCAGATAGCCAAGGAGCAGGACAAGACGTCTTCCTTGGTTTAGATGACAGCGGGCAAAGGAGATCTATGGATGAGGAAAGAGAGGAGAGAAAAGTTTCAGTCGCAGTCTCTAGTGGTAGAGAGGAGAAGGAGTCTGGGTCTGGGAGGGACGATGGGGTGCAGGAAGACACAAAGGAAGGGGAGACAGAGTGAAGGTTTCTGCGGGTAAGAAAGATATTTTGGTGGTTAAGTTTACATAGAATAGGAAGCGTTATGGTAAAGGATACTAGGTGATGATTAGATTTATGGAGAGAAATAGTAGTGATATCTGTGACTGGGGAAGGGCGGCAAAAAACAAGGTCGAGAGAATTCTCTGCCTTGTGTGTGGGAGGGCAGCTGTTTTGAGTTAAAGAGAAGGAGTTAAGGAGAGGAAGAAGAAAAGAGGATTGGAAGGATTTGTCCGATGGAAGGTTGAAATCTCCTTACCAGTGGAGAAAACTTCAATTTAGAAAACTAAAGCACATATTATAATTAATTTATAATTAATTATAAATTTGTACTGTAGTGTTACTACTATGACTATGAATTTGTTTAATTACAATGTTTCAATCGATTTTATCTGCAACTATGTACGGCTCTAGATGAGCTGCGGCTTATTAAGCCTGGAGAGAACAACCTGATGCCTGAGGCGTCAGTCTATAGTTATATAGCGCCACTCAGTGGTAAAAGCCAGCAAACGCACAAACCCAAATGCTGTCGCCATACGCTATGACGGTAAAAGTTGAATACCGCTTGTCTACCTACTGTATATCCAATTTTCATTTCTATAATACTGCCCCTTGAGAACATATAATAAGGTGGATGCTGAATTATGAAAGGTGTACTTACTTTTGCTAGATACTGTATACAGTGGAACCTCGGTTCTTAAGTTCTGTTCATAGGCCCAGGTTCATAAGACAGGGCTTGCTGGACCTTGGTCTCAATATCAAGCTCAGCTGCAAGCATGACAGGGGAATAATGCTCTCGTTGGCAGTGGAGTCGTGAGTAGACGAAAACTGCCTGGAGAGCGCATCTGGCTTGAAGTTAAGCCATAGTTCGCCACGGCAGGGGTTAAGCGGTGTGAAAAGAAAGAGCAGGGTTGTAGCTTGTTGTTGTGCGCAGCTCTCTGGGAAAGTACACCTCCTACCCCTGGGCTGGAGGCGTCAACTTCCACAACAAACTGACTTGACGGATCTGGAATTGTCAGGTTTGGGGCAGACGTGAACCGTTTCTTGAGTAGGCTCGAGAAGGCTTTTTCAGTGTTCGCGTCCCAATGGAAACGCAGCTTGGGAGAAGTCAGGGCTGTTATGAAGCAATGAAGCTGTAGCCTCAGATGAAGCGGCGGTAAAGTAGGTGAATCCCAAGAATCTTTGAAGGTCCTGTCTTGTGGTTGGTGTGGACCAATTTGTGACTGCATGGAGCTTGTCAGGCTCCATTTCAATGCCTAAGGGCCAATGACGAACCCAAAGAATGTGGTGGTCGTTGTGTGAAATTCGCACTTCTTTGCTTTGACAAACAGATTGTTCTCTTTGCAGCACCTATTGAACATGATGTTGGTGCTCCCCTAGGTCTCGAGAGAAGATCAAAATATTATCCAAATAGATGAAAATCCCTAAGGACGTTGTTGATGAGGGCCTAAAAAACAGCTGAGACATTGGTCAGGCCAAACGAAATGGCCAGGTACTCATAGTGTCCTGTTGGGGTGTTAAAAGCAGTCTTCCATTTGTCGCCCTCTTGGATTCAGACGAGTTGAGGACATGACGGGTTCCTAGCTAAGGTTCTGTTCCTGATCCAATTGATTTGTGGGTTGTGACGGGTTAGCCAGTACAGGCCTGTGATGTCTGTTCTAAATGGTTTCCCGAGATCCTTAGGCCGACGAGGGGAGTTCTGAGCACTTTGCACTAGAGAGAGTTGGAGCCATTGGAGCTGAGCCATGAAATCCGCAAAGGAAATGCTTGGTGCTGAGCAGCTCCTGCTGGTGAGCCTGGAGAAGTGCACCTTGACACTCTAGCGGCAATTTCATGCGGTCAGCATCTGCTGGTGAATGACAGGAATGTTAAACTAGAGCGAGGTCGGAATGCGAAAGCGAAGATCTCTTTTCCTCTCTCTCTTAAGCTACACAGTGCCGTTCCTGAGCTGCCAGTGATCCAGACTCCCTCTGCCCTCTGGACCTGTCTGATTCATCCTGGTGCCCTGCTTCTGGTTAGGGATCTCATCACATGAATGCCCCGTGTGTCTCTTGGGATGCGTCTGGGTCTGGGGATGGTTTCACTCTACCATGAGGACGGTTTTGGCCTCGACTGATGTTAACAACTTAATTCTTTTGATTGTGTAAAGCTGCTTTGTGATGATGTAAATCGTTAAAAGCGCTATACAAATAAAATTGAATTGAATTAAATTTCTCTGAGGACTTGACTTGCTGCAGTTGCTCGATAGTTCAGGACTGGATTTTCCTATAAGTCTACCTGAGCCTCCAATAACTACCTGTACTTCATATTAACATCAATTAACATCAACTATTATAGCTGAACTGCCTGCAAGCTAACACACAATATGAATGCAAATCAATTCCGGCTCTCTGGTTCACTCAAATGAGAATTGGTTTCCTGTAGAGTCCATTCCTTTCAAGATTTCTTCCTATTGCCATCTCAGGGAGTTTTTCCTTGCCACTGTCAGCCTCAGCTTGCTCATCAGGGACTATCTGACCATTAAAAATAAACCTTAAATAATTCTTTTAATTGTGAACAGTAATGAGTTGAGAGCTCTGATGGGATTATTCTTGTTAGTTATGTTAAGCAATTCTAGCAGTCTGTGGTAAGATAAAGCTCCACTTACTTAATGAGCTCAAGTAAAGTGGACGTTAAATGGTTACTGTTTTCGATAGATAGATAGATAGATAGATAGATAGATAGATTGTAACCGGCGGTTGCCTGATAATGGGCTCCCGGCCATTGGGTGCGCTGTGGAAGCTAATTATGCAACTTCTATAAAAGAAGAAAAGAGGCTGGGCCTAGGTAACAACAACCATATCACAGCCAGAAGCTAATGCTAAATGCTAAAATATAAAGCTAAGATCTTGTAAACCCAAATGCGGGATAGGCATATCCGACGCGCATGTGAGTACATATAGTTAAATGTTTACTTATGTGAAGCCCGCAGAGGCTTTAATATCACATTTGTATGTGCTTATTGTGCACTCATGGTTTTTTGTTGTTGTTCTGTGTGTTTCCTGGGAGCTGGAGTGTGTCGGCTGTTTTCCGGGGTTGACCACATCAGCGGCAGTAAAACACGTGGGACCAAATCTTCGGCTGCGCCTGCGTCGCCAGTATGGGGATGCCGCTCGGCAAAGACATTGGGCCCGTGACGGGACGTTTCCTGGTTATATTATTTTACATTTATAGACTTTTGATAAAGAGAAAGGACTCTATGCAAGGAGTGGCCGGCGAGTTTGGGGTATTTTGCACAGCATTACATTAAATGTTTATACACTTTGATACTGTTTCTCTGGTGGTCTTTTCTCTTTCAACCCAAGTTCATATATACAAAAATAACAACCAGAGAACACCTGCTCCATGTCTGATGTCCTCCGTGAGCAGCGTCTCTTTAAGTTTCCTGTCACAGAGAGCAAGGATCCAAAACTTCCTCCTTGCTCACCGCCGCAGAACTCAGCATCAAGACCAAGGTTAAGTGAGCCCTGACCCATGAACCGGGGCCTAGCAACATTTCCTCCAAACGTTTCTTCGCTTCTCTCTCCGTAGGTAGTTACCTGCGTCTAATAGCCACACCTGCCCAATTCTGGAAAGCCTTTTGTAAGCTAATTGGGGCCACTTCCAGTCTGACCTCAGGGTTTTACCTCCAATTAAACGGACCACAACGCCTACAGGAGCCCACAACTCCCAGGTCTTGTCATCGCATTTGCAGTGCTGTTAAAGATTTCAGCCACCCTTCTTCCCATCACAGGAGGTCAATTTTTTTACTCTAACATTTTGCTGATTTTCTGGTTTCTGACACACTTTCACCACACCTTGAACCACGACCCTGTCCAAGCCTGCTGTCATTTTCCTGCATTTTTCCTTCTTATCCTTGACAAATGAGGTAAGACAGGAGTCCCCATGGACTATGATGTTTGCAGATGACATTGTGCTCTGTAGCGAGAGCAGGGAACAGGTGGAGGAAAATTTGGAGAGGTGGAGGTATGCTCTGAAAAGCAGAGGAATGAAGGTTAGCCAGAGCAAGACGGAATACATGTGTAAATGAGAGGGACCCAGGAGGATCGGTGAGGCTACAGGGAGCAGAGGTAAAGAAGGTGCAGGATTTTAAGTACTTAGGGTCAACGGTCCAGAGCAACGGATAGTGTGGAAAGAAGGTGAAGAGGCGGGTACAGGCAGGTTGGAATGGGTGGAGAAAAGTGTGTATGTTGTGCGGTAAAAGAGTATCAGCGAGAATGAAAGAAAAGGTGTACAGGAAAGTAGTGAGACCAGCGATGCTCTACGGCTTAGAGACAGTGGCGCTGAAGAAAAGACAGGAGGCAGAGTTGGAGGTAGCAGAGCTGAAGATGTTGAGGTTCTCTTTGGGAGTGAGAAGGATGGATAGGATCAAGAATGAGTTTATCAGAGGGACAACCCACGTTAGATGTTTTGGAGATAAAGTCAGAGAGGTCAGATTGAGGTGGTTTGGACATGTTCAGAGGAGAGATTGTGAATATTTTGGTAGAAGGATGCTGAGGTTGGAACTGCCATGCAGGAGGTCTAGAGGAAGACCAAAGAGGAGATTTATGGATGCAGTGAGAGAGGACATGAAGTTAGTTGGTGTGAGAGAAGAGGATGCAGAGGATAGGGTTAGATGGAGGCAAATGATTCGCTGTGGCAACCCCTGAAAGGGAACAGCTGAAAGACAAAAAAGATCCTGCACTGCCCTGTGACATCCTGTCCATCCCTAATACACCCCACAATGCCAGTGTTATCTGAGAACTTCTGCATGTGACATGACTCTGAATTGCATGTGAAGTCTGAGGAGTATAGAGTGAACAGGAAAGGGGTGAGGACAGTCCCCTGTGGTGCTCCTGTGCTGCTGGAAAGGGTTTTGGAGATGGAGTCCTGACATATTGTGGCCTTATGTCCTGACCTACTGTGGTGTTGTCGACACTAACCTTCTGCCTGTAGACGAACTGCAGGGGATCGAGTGCATGACTAACCTAAGGTCTAAAAAGTTGAAGAAACAACCATCAGTCAGAAACAGTCTTCATGATGTGAGACGTCAGCATCACAGGCCTGTAATCATTAAGCTCTTTTGGGCCATTTTTTTTTGGAACTGGGATGAGACATGATGTTTTCCAGAGTTCAGGTATACTGTCCCCAGTTCACTGGCACAGGTTTTTAGCATTCTCAGGCTTATCCTGGGGTGTAGTCACCAACAAGGACATGTCATCTTGTATGCCACCTTGGCCTCCTTCAGACTGAACTTGAGTTCTTCCTAAATGCTTTTTAGCTCAGCCTTGTTACCATTTATTTTGTACATTGTACTGTTTTACAGAATATTCAAAAATATAGACAATTCTTATACTTAGTACAGCACAATAAAAAACTAAGTAAATGAACTTAGTTTTATATTCTAAAATTTTTATTATTATATTTATATATAAGTATATTATATTTTATATTCTTTATTTAAATATTTTCTTTTTTAGACTATTTTTATTAATAAATTCTTAATTTATATTCTTTGTTTTGTTTACTTTATTTGATTTCAATGTTTAGGTCATGTGCTGTTGTAAAAACATTTCACTGCGTATCATACTGTGGATGACTATATGTAAGAAATGTATTTTGTTTAATACAGAATAATATATGCATTTATACAGAATGCTTCGGTATTGTGTTGACATTAGTTTTTATTTGCTTACTCACTTACCCATCTTTTATTCCGCTTTATTCTGTAATTAGGGTCGCAGTGACCTGG
Organism: Clarias gariepinus; assembly: GCF_024256425.1. Lineage (NCBI taxonomy): Eukaryota > Metazoa > Chordata > Actinopteri > Siluriformes > Clariidae > Clarias > Clarias gariepinus. The sequence goes on from NC_071117.1 coordinate 22,918,901, forward strand.
CGCCTATCCCAGGATGTTTATTAGGGCACAAGGCAGGATACACCCTGGACAGGGTGCCAATCCATCGCAGGGCACATATACACACACTCACACACCCATTCAGACACTACGGGCAATTTGAAAATGCCAATTAGCCTAACCTGCATATCCTTGGACTGTGGGAGGAAACCCACCAAGCACGAGGAGAACATGCAAAGTACATGCACACAGAGATGGAAATCGAGCCTAGCCGGGAATCGACCCCAGACCCCGGAGGTGCAAGGCCGCAGTGCTAACCACTACACCACCATGCCGCCATGTTTTTATTTTATTATGTACATAAATACAGTTGATTGACTGTTTAAGCCAACCAGGCATGTGCTTTTACCTACAGTATGAAAAAATACATTGTGTCAGAACTACAGCAAACAAGAACTACAACCCTCAACACCAACGCTCTAGCTCACCTGAGTACTAACACACCTAAGACTAATTACAAGACACAAATAAAAAAGCTGCACATTTTCAGGTCTTTTCCCTGTTTTGTTTCTACGTTTATAAGGTTAGCCTGTCCCAGTTCATGCCCATTGTACATCGCCGACCCTTGACCCTTGACCCTTGACCGAGTTAATGCCCATTGTACATCGCCGGATATAAAATATCAATGTTCGGGAAGCCGTTCTGCGCCATGCCAAATTCTAAACAAGCTCCATCAGGGCGTTGCACAGATTAAAATGGATAGGGTTCAACTTCAGCAGAACTTTCAACAAGTATGGTGGCTCATCCTAAAAATTACACCAGTGATCCGGCAAAATGCCGAGGCTTCATTTTGCAGTGCTTACTTTACTTTCCTGGACAAGACAATATTAGCAAAAAAGGTTGAATTGCACAATTCATCAATATTCTCACTGGAAAAGCCTGAAAATGGGCCACTGCTGTATGGAGTAAAGGTGACAAAAGCACAAACTCATTTGACCACTTCTGGAAATGTTTAAGTGGGTGTTTATTTATTTACCCAAAGGAAAAGAAGTGAGCGAGCACCTGCTCAATATGCAGCAAGAAAAGCAGAGCGTAACCACATATGCTCTCAACTTCCGCACTCTTGCCGTGGGTAGCGAAGGAACCTGCACTAAAAGGAGGATATTGCTGAGGATTAAATCCAAGGTTAATCAAGGAACTGGCATGTAGAGACGATAATGTGTCATTGAATGAACTTATTGATCTCACGATTAAACTAAAATATTGATGTCAAGACAACAATATTCCAACGAAACTATTGAATTCCAGACACTACCTCCGGCCAAAACAATGCAAATTGGCTTGTGCCCACAGGATTGTGTTATTTGTGCACATAATAGCCAAGGTGGTCTCGGACCTAGCTCTATGGGGCTGACTTGAGGACCTGTAAGTCTGGAACAGTAGCTAAGTCCCAAGAAGGGACAGTCACTCTAGTGGGCAGCCTCAACTGTTTAGCTCCACGAATAAAACGAGCAACTAAAGCGTGCTTTCCCACTGAAACCCCGTCGGTCAGAACATGACAAGCCGAAATAGCGGCTACGTACGTGCTGAGAGTACTAGGGTATAAGCCCAAGGACAACTTTCCTTGCAGGAACTCCAGCACTAAAACAATTTGGCAGTGGACTGCATGTTTTGCCATGCACCAACTTTCAAATACACTCCATTTAAGGGCATAAGTTCTTCTAGTGGAGGGAGCCCTAGCACTTAAAATAGTTTCAATTAAATGCATAAAGGTGGTGCGCTAGCTTGTTCAAGCGACGTGGGCGCAGTCCGCCCTGGCGATTTATATGGGAGACTACCGTAGTGTTGTCCACTCAGAAATAGAGCCATCATTTCGAGGCAATTGATGTGCCATGCGAGAAGATGACCTCTCCAGCTCCCTTGGGCTGGACGGCCAGCCAAGACCGCACCCCAGCCCGTGAGGGAAGTGTCTGTCGTTAGCATCTTGCAGAAACCAGGGTCTGAACCACATAGAAAGGATACGAAGCCCCTGGCGCATAACCGTTATTTGTCTCTGGGCATTGGCCCTTGAGTGAAATCCCCTGGCTCTTAGCCACAACTAAAACGCTCTCATGTGCAGAAGGCCCAAAGGTATCACCATAGATGCAGCTGCCATGAGACCTAAAGATCGCTGAAAGTGATGAAGTCACTTTCTGGTCTAGCTTGATTTCCTTGAGGGTGTTAAGAATATAAATGGACATGGCAGGAAAAGACCAAAGAACTAACATTTTGTTGCCCAAAACACCAGTGATGGCGGAGCATGAATAACGACCTCCTAGGGGTGCCAGGGAGAAAACTTCATCCTCGAAAGGAATTCTAAGCGCCCCTCCCCGTGGGTAGGCCCCCCTCAGGTTCCTGGGTGCATGAGCCTCACTGTCTTTCTTTGTCAAGAAGACGGTGTGCTGGTCCGACTTCTTTGAGGCAGATTGTGAAGCGCGGCGAGCCATACCCCAATATTTACGAGGGGGTGCCCGGCTGATCATACTCTCCTTTTGCATTTCTTGCCTCGCGAGACTCGGGTCGGGACGGGACTGGGTGGCTGACAGCCCCGACTCTTGAGCACGCTGGGGATTGAATTTCCCGAAGGCTTGCTCATATAATTTTGCCTGATCTGCACTCAATCTACAGCAAGTGGTGCTGGACTAAGGCCAGGAAGATTGTGAAGGACCTCAGTCACCCCAACAATAGACTGTTCTCTCTGTTGCAGTCAAGAAAGAAGAAAGCGCTTCCGCTCCCTGAAGGCCAACACAGAGAGACTGAGTAGGAACTTCTTCCCGCAGGCAATACGGTCTCTCTTAACCAGATTATCACACAAGAATAATCATCTCTGCGTTTTTTCAAACATTGCACAGAAATGGACACTTATGGACATTATTCATCTACGCACACACCCCAACGCACTGTAGACCAGACAATCATGGACATAGCACATTTGCACACACAATGCACATTTGCACACCTATTGCACATTTGCACAAACAATGCTCAATTGCACACTTCTGGACATTTTTCATTCATTCCACAAATTATTTGCATTTAAATTCATTTTCGTCTTGTACAGATTATATTTCTTATATATTTTAAAATCTTGTATATTTTGTTCTACTTTCTTATAGTTAAGATATTTCTTTATTTATTGCCTCTTTTCTATTTTCTATTTCTCGTTCTTATTTATTGTTTCTTATTAATTGTTTTTTTTTTAAATGTTTGTCATCACCAGCCATCGTGTAAGCATTTCACTGCATATTGCACTGTGTATGACTGTGTATGTGACAAATGAAATTTGAAATTGAATTTGAAGCGCCGAAGCGCGCTTGAGAAGTGGACGAAAAATTTTCCCGATCCGGCGAGAGCGCGAAAGAAAAGATGGGAGACTCCGTCTTGTGCACGTCTGCCAGATCTGCGCGTGATCCCCAGGAATGTGTTGTGGCTCACTGCTTCTCTTTAACAAGGTGAGCCGCGCGTGAAGCACTTTAATCGGGAGAAGGTCACAGTGCTCACACTCTCCCTGAAGCCCAAGGAAAGCGTGATTTTCCCCCAAACACTGAAAGCAGAAAGTGTGGAGATCGCCCTTCGAAAGAGGTTTATTACACAGAGGGATGCATCTAGCCTAAAACTCTGCCATATTGGTGAGTTAAACACTTTCTTAATTTGCTTTGTAAACACACACACACAAACACAAAGTCAGTACTACAGTACAGTGTTTCCGGTTCACTCCTATTTATAACCTGCAGGAGCACTGCATCAGATGTTGTTACCTGACTGAGGTTATATAAGCCAAAAATTTGTCATGTTTGCAACACAAAAAGATGTTTCATAGCGTTTTCACACAGCATCGAGGGTAGCTTTTGAAAGGGAACTTATGTTCCAGCGTTGATTGATTCTGGATCAGCTCATCACCAGAAAGAACATTTCATTAAACCCACTTAAGTATCCACTGTTGAAAGAAGCACTGGATGGAGAACCCATAGTAGGAGAATCTATAATGCACAAGAATTCATTACTGTCACTCACCGTAGGAGCACTGCATCAGGAAAGCATTTCCTTCCTCATCACAACTACTAAGTTTCCCATAATCCTGGAGTTCTCCTGGCTACAACAACATAAACCCCGTATATTGTGGAAGGAACAGGAAATCACACAGTGGTCTAAGAAGTGCAAAAAAATGTGAATGCTTTAACTCACCCTCCACGAAGCATCCACCTCCATTGAAAGCTAAAAAGCAGCTACAAACAATATCATGCCCAAGGACTATCTAATGTTCAGTAATGTGTTTAGCAAGACAAAAGCCAGTCACCTCCCACCTCATCGACCCTATGACCATCGACCTCCTTAAAGGTGCCCCCTCTTCCACGAGGCAGAATATACTCACTATTTAAAAAAGAGACAGAAGTAATGGAGGAATACATCACTGAAGCATTGCACCAAGGATACATTTGTCCATCCACATTACCAGTTTTATCAAGCTTCTTCTTTGTTGAGGAAAAAAGAGATGAGCCCAGACCATGCATTAACTATTGTGAGCTCAACAAGGTCTCTGTAAAATACAGATACCCCCTACCCGTAGTCCCAACAGCCCTGGCAAAACTTCAAGAAGCTAAAAACCTTTTTCAAAACTGGATCTATGCAGCGCCTATAATCTAATCAGAAGTAGATGAATAAAAAACTGTCTTTAGCAACACATCTGGACACTATGAATACTGTGTGATGCCATATGAACTATCTTTAGCCCAAGCAGTATTTCAAAACTTAATAAATTACATACTCAGAGAATTGTTGGGAAAATAGTAAACACCAGCAAAACAAAATCACGACTTGGGAAATCAAGAATTACTAGCCAAAAACTGCCATTGGTGGCATAGTGTTCTCTGAGTTTGGGTTCTAACACATTGTTTTGATTTTCTAATTTACTGCTTTTAATCACAAAATAATGTTCTTTTTTTATGTTACAATCAGTAATTGTCGGCAATATATGTAAAAGGCTGTATGTTACTTAAAGTTCATTTGGAGAAACAGGCATTTTCACCTCAAGTGATGAGCTGTGCTCAGCAGATGGCTTAAAGCAGCTCGCCTGTTTATGTTAATTGCTGATTATTAATCAGTGCTCTTAACAGCAGGGGACATGCACACACACTAATAATAACCATGTTTTATTTACATTTCAGCACTGTTGGTATGTAAAATAAAAAACATACACATATTTCTTTATTAAATATAAAGTCTTTATATGATACTACTGTATATATACTGTATGTCTGTGATGTCCCAGTCATCCTGGTGAGGTTATTTGGAAGTTGAGACATGTCAAATGGACTTCTTTCTTGTTAAGTAGAATTGTTTTCTTACTCATCCAGCTTCTTTAGTCTAAGGTAAATTTGTTCCTAACCTTTCAGAATTCCTAATTTCTTAGAGTTTACTGACGCATCCCTATGCTGAACTGGACTTCATGTTAATTTAAAGAATTTCTATTATATTGAACTTTCAGCTGCATATCACACATATATCATCTCTATCTGTTATCACCCTAATGAGGATGGGTTCCCTGTTAAGTTTGATTCCTCTCAAGGTTTCTTCCTAGTGCCATCCCAGGGAGTTAGCTTGCTCATCAGAGACATTTCATTCATCATTCATTCATCTCCTTTATTATCTCGACACATTTTTCTCTCACATACACACAATTTATTTATTTTATTTATTATTATTATTTTATTTTTATTCATTATTATTTATTTTTTTATTGAAATTGAAAAAAATAATTTCTTTCATTTTGTGCAGCTGCTTTGAGACAATGACCATTGTTTAAAGCGCTATATGAATAAAATTTTATTAAATTGAATTTTTTAATGGTTGTTTTTTCTAATTTTTTCTCCAAGGTCAAAGGATCATTCCCTATCTGAAAAGGTTCATTATGTGATTAATTCAGGAGGTAAGAGTACTACTAAAACTATTCTGTTTCTAAAATTGGTACATTCTCATCCTCAAATCTGTGTCTATTGTCCTTCAGATGAAGGTATACTGCTTATTCAGGCGCTGACATGTTGCTCATTCTGTGCTGATACATTCTTTTATAAATTTGGAAATTGGCCTACTGTTGGTCGAAGAAGGAGGAAGGCGTGCTCGAAAGCAGAGAGAGGAAGAGGAAAGGCAAGAGTTTAGGAGTGATGGTAAAGACTTTGAATGTTGGTTTCATGCACACTCAATACGTGACTGGCACTAGGACCCGGAAGTAATGCGGTCGCAAACCAGGAAGTATAAGAGGAGTAAACAAACCATGGCTTAGCGCTCAGTCATTGAGTTGGCCCATGTTGGTTCAGGCTGTTCTTCTACCAATTTGTAAGTACTCAGCTTCTTGGGTTTTGCTTTCTGTTTAAGTGTGTGTTATAGGATGGGGTTAAATTTGTGTTTTTCCCTTGCTCCCCTTTTGTGACAGTCCTTAGACCAACTCGCGTTGTTATCCTGTCTACTCGCTTGCTTTCGCGTTTGGGTTTACCAATCACGGGACAAAGGGCTAACGGCTCGGCTACAGATGGAGCCACGCCAAATCGCCGCGGCCATGTGAATTGCGTACGAATGGCGTACGGCTGCCCTATGCACGCCGTAATCCCCCCTCCTTTTCCTTCGAGAAAGGCGTGTCAAGATTTTACAGTAAACACGCCCATTCAAGCCCTATTTATGCATTTACCTGGTTCCACCACTAGATGGACTAGACTTCGTTCTTAAGGACACGTTAACACAAGCCAGCAATTTAGCTGCGCTGAGTTGCAATCACGTGATTTTAACAACCCACCCCCACCCCCGCCGAACTGACGCTGCCAAACTGCACTAGCGATGAAGATGGCGGCTTAATGGAACATTCGCGTTAAGTGGTGTTTTAATTTATAAAATTTGTTTGGGATTAGTTTACTGTTTATTTCCCAGTTAAGTTTTTTATCGGCCGTTTTAAAAATCACTGGCAGCACCAGCAGCGGTCAGATGTGACTTTAGATAAGTTAATGATCTGTTTACCAAGTCTGAAGTTAACATTACAGCTTACTGTCAGCGTCACAAACTTACAATGTCACTCCTCTTAAACTAAAAAAAGACACTAAAGCTTCGAAAATACTATTAATGTCCCTATTACAAAAGCTGCACTACCGGATGAAGAGTGTTTGTGCTCTATAAAAATGCCTTTAGAATCTGACCGCGTGCTGTCTAGATAAATTCAGCATTTATTTATTCTTTGGGTAAGAGTTAACCTGCAGGTTATATCTGTGAATATTATGTGATGCAGTTCATGAAGGACACAAGCTGAGGATATATGTACAGGAGCTCGCGAGCTAAACGCTCATAACCGGGTTAATATTTTTCTCAATTTGGCCGTGACTTTGCGCGTTGGGGTACTTCAGACTTACTTGCCTGTGCCTAAATGTTTGTGTTAAACCAACGGAGCGCAGACACACACACACACACACACACACACCTCTCATCCACAAACGCTTTAACTGTTGTCTTGTAAATCGTTGATTGAACACAAGCTAAACACAAGCGCAGGGTCTGTTTTTGTCCTTAATTAAAAGACACCAATATGTTAATAATTTACACAATGATAACATGTTTATGTTTAATGTTTATTTTGCGGGAAAAGGTAATAAGCAATATTTAAAATAAAACAAACCAGGAAGTAAGTGTTTAATACATTAAAGTGCTTTGTATAACCAAGTGCCCCAACAGACATAGCAACAGTGTAGAGAGTGTGTGCGCTGTGGGGGATTGGAAGGTGAACGAAGATAATCATTTACAAGACAAAAGACGTTCAGAGGTGTGTAATGCCCTAACCCCAACCACGGATTGCCCCCCATTACGCAATCGCTATCTTCAAAGAAAAGCCGCCACCCCTTTTCATTCAAACGCATTAGCGAGTGTTTTTCTTTCCCTACGCTCGTGAACACAGTTGCGTTCAGTAACACGATGCAACCAATGACCTAAACAGCAGCAACAACAACCATTATGATCACACTTTGTTGAATTTATATTGCTTAAATATTTCGCAGCTCTGTCCTCTGCATTGCTACGTGTTTATTTACTTCCTTTTCGCATCGCACGTAATGCACTCTAAAATCGACACTATCAAACTTGGAAATGATATAATATACAATCAAACATCACGTTATTAAAAGTAACGAATTTGTCACTACTCTTCTTTTATGCAGCACGGCTAAAAAGATAATAAAAATTACACCAAAGTGCTGTAGGTTTGGTGTCCGTGAGCTTTTCCTAATCAGAGTTACACAGGGGGCATTTTGTGGCTGCTCCAGTTACACTCTACTTAGATATTGCACAGAGGGGAGTTCACTTCTGTTTTCTTCATCCTAGCTTAATTTCATCTTATAAAATAATAGTAAGTTTTGGAAAGTCTGAGTTCATCTTCCCAGCCAGTGTTGTGTATGGACAGGGTAGCATCATGGCAGGATTGGTGTAATTTTAATTATCTTTTTAGCCGTGCTGCGTAAGAGAAGAGTAGTGACAAATTCATTACTTTCGTTACTAGACTATTTTGTCTGCAAGTGAAATACATCGATACGTTAATAATTTACACCACGATAACATTACTGCAGAAGGATCTGAAAAGACGTGACTTTGAGACGTTCACAGTATATTCGAACCGTAGACAGTGTTTATTTTGCAGAACATTACAAAACAGCCATTTCCAATAAAACAGTGCATCTTTAATAAGCCACATTGGTTTTTGCATTTCGAGTTAGAAGTAAAATTAACGAAAGACTAAGAAGCCCCGTAAACTTGATCCTGACAATAATAGTCGATTGTTTTTATATTTATGTTTTTTTTATATATATATTTCTTTTTTAAATGTTCAAATTAACGTTTCAGAGTAGCCTATATAATTTGTCTTGTCATCTGTTTACAGCGTTGGCTGATTTTGTGATTGAGACCCATGGGTTACATTTAAATATTTTTATTATTAGTAGTAAGCCAGGCTTTAGTCACACACACACACACACACACACACACACGTACCCACACACAAACAAATAAAACATGAAATCGCGTAAAACCAAATGAAACTATGGCAAAAATATAGAAGCAGTAAATTACAGTAGTATCCTGTAGGTGATTCCTGTCCTGATAACAGGCGCTGATCCTCTGGAACTGTTTAGTTGTGTTAGTATTGTGTTCAGGTGTAAATGTTTATGGGGATTTAATCTGTCTCTGCTGCCGCATCTATTCACCGTAGTGATAAGTGATTAATGTCCCATCAGATCTTTGATGGGTGAACGTTATGCTGGTTAAATGACTAAAGACATACTGATCCGTATGGACAGATATTTGTTTCAGATATTATGCGTTATTAATCTATTTGTTTTGCCAATTTTTGACTATCAGCGAAAAAAAAACCATCAGCGAAAACATAAAAAATATAACGAAAACAAAATCAAGCAGAAGTTAAAATTTAAGCTTTACTTTGCAGCAAAATATTATCTACCAGCGTATTAAATGGAAATAGATAAAATACACCGTGATGTAAAATACTGTGCAGCCCGCATTTGTATTCCGTACCTACAACGATCGGTATAGATAAATTACAGATGTTACCGTGTCTTTAAGGATTATTAATGATGTCGTGAAAAATATTGCAATAAGTAGTTTTATTAATCAATTAAATTAATCATTTATTAAAAATAGCATAAGCATCATGGGTTGTGTATTGAGTGATTTACATCTGTTTTATGAATCGTTTTTTATCCCTCTTTTTTACCACATTATCTATTTATGAAACTATGTTGACGTAAGTTATGTTATATATATTAAATACAGTAACCGGCTGCTTGGACACTGCAGTTAACTGAAGCAGTCAATGCTCCATCTGGCGGAATTATACAGCATTGCAACCATCTTTTTAGAAAGCGCATGGGGGCGTTTATGGGGAGGGGCATTGTTAACTACGTCATCGCGGGGGATCACATTCCGTGCACGGATCGATCATGGTCCTGTCACGGTCCTGTCATGGACCTATCATGCTCCAAGCGGCTGTTTGACGTGGCTCCCACTGTAAGTCTTCTGGTCACTTCAGGTTAGTTCACAGACAGAATGACTGAGCCATCCACGGTAAACCCAGCGGACCATGTGCGCCTCTGCAAGGTGGTGGAACAGCATGCCGAGTTTATCAATAAGCTAAGTGGAGAGATCGCCAAAGACGTTGCGGCCTTGCACCGCAAGAATGCGGATCTCCGCGCTGCTGTTGCTGGTGCGGCTAGCCGGCCTCTCCTCGCAGCGGCCCAGAGAAGTGGAATGGCACGGACGGGAAGTGTAGTGTGTTTCTAACAGCGCTCAATCTGGTGTTTGTTAATTACACCAAGTACTCCACCGATTGGCTACGCATTGCTCTTTTTGTCTTGTTGCTATCAGGGCAGGCAGCTGAGTGGGCTACGACAGTTCTCCGGTCAGATACGGACACCGCCCATTCATATAATGAGTTCACCTGCCAACTCAAGCTCACTTTTGAACACCCAGCGGGCGAGGTGGAGGCCGACACCAAGCTCTATCACCTGTGGCAGGGAGGATCATCCGTGAGCCATTACACACGGAATTACGAAGGGCTGGCATCAAGTATTAAAGACGAACTTGCTGGGCGAGAGCTTCCTGCCACCCTGGAGGGTTTGATTCAGCTAGCCCTCTGCATTGATCAGCGCCTTTTCTCCCGTCTGAAGCCTGCCCCAAGAACCCTGCCGCCTGCTTCCACCTACTACTGCATTGCACCTCAACCACCGACCACGTTCACCACTGCTACCACTGGTTCTGTCGGATCTGCACCTCCTGCCGTGGTTGACACCGGAGCCGGGGAACCCATGCAATTAGGTCGTGCCTCCTTGACCGCTGCAGAATGGGAGTTGCGATTTAAAGAGGGACCTCTGCACCTAATGCGGGTCGGCTATGCACCATTAAGCGATTTGTCCTCTCCGGCCGGGAAACGCGCAGGCCCGGTGAGAGATGGGAGTCACTCACCGGGTCACCTTCTCCTATCACTCTCATCATCGACAAACATCAAGAACAGATCAGTTTTCACGTCGCTACCATCTCCTCTCCTCCCATCATACTTGGACATCCGTGTCTTCTTCAACATGATTCCACCATCTTCTGGACACAAAAACGAATTTTACAGTGGGGTGCGACCTGCACCGAACTATGCCTAGGGGCGTTGGCTGGGACGTGCTCTAGGGAGTCCGAGGCCCCCGACATCGACACCAACGCCATCCCAGAGGCATATCGAGACCTGGCAGAGGTATTCTGCAAACGACGAGCTACCCACCTTCCTCCACATCGCCCATATGACCTCACCATACATCTCCAACCCAGCACGGTACCACCCCGTGGCCACCTCTACTCATTGACATCTACAGAGACACAGCCGATGGAGGAGTACGTAACCAACGCCCTCCGCCAAGGTACCATCAGGCCCTCCTCCTCACCTGTCGCCGCGGGGTTCTTCTTCGTAAAAAAGAACAAAGTTGGACCTGGCGCCTACAACTTTTTAAAAAAAATATAATTTCCATCTCTCAAACCGCCCGGGATCCAAAAACACTAAAGCTGATGCTCTCTCTCGGCAACTCGAGCTGGATTCCCCCTGGGCGGACGCCACGACTGTTCTTCCTTCTTCTTCAAAATCATCGCACCACTTCAACTGGACATGGAAACGAGGGTCCGCCAGGTGCAGACTACAGAGACCAAACCGGCATGTGTACCGCCTGAACGATTCTACGTACCCGAAACCATGAGATCCGAGGTTCTCCCCCACTCCTCCCCCCTTTCAGGACACCCAGGCACAAGACGCTCTGTTTAGTTTCTCCAGCAAGACTTCTGGTGGCCATCTATGGCTAGGGACGTCAAAGAGTTCGTTCAGGCGTGTCCAGTGTGCACCAGGGCCAAAGACACTAACCAACCTACGCCGGCAGACCTTCAACCCCTTCCGGTTCCCCGTTGACCCTGGACACACATTGCCGTCGACCATCATGACAATCATCTATCGGTTCTCTAAGGCCGCGCATCTGGTGGCCCTTGCCGGACTCCTGTCAGCCAAACGTACAGCTGAGCTGATATTAGAGCACGTAGTCCATCTGCATGGGTTCCCTAAGGACATCATCTCGGACAGAGGGCCCCAGTTTACTGCCAAATTCTGGAAGGCCTTCTGCCGTCTGATCGACTCCACCTGCAGTCTATCGTCGGGATTCCATTCACAGACTAACGGTTAGACGGAGCACACAAACCAACAACTGGAGCACTATCTGAGATGTTTTATCGCCAACCGTCAGCACTCCTGGGCTCGCTACCTCATCTGGGCTGAACTTTTACCTTTTTGAACTTTTTGAACTTTTGCCTTCGGCGCTCCGGATCCATCCCGTTTTTCACATCTCTCAACCAAAACCCTTCACTACCTCTCCCATGGTTCCACCCACCCCCCTGCTTCTCCTCCCCGCATCATCGATGGTGGTCCCGCCTACACTGTGTGTCAGATTCTCGATTCGCGACCTCGGGGCAAAGGCACCTAGTACCTGGTCGATTGGGAAGGCTACGGTCCCAAGGAACGGTCTTGGATTTCGGCCCGGTTCATTCTCGACCCCGAACTAATCCAAGACTACCGTCGTAGGGTATCCTTCACCCCAGGTCTGTCAGAAGCCAGTCCTGGACAGGGGGGTACTGGCATGCACACTAAATACACGACCGGCACTAGGACCCGGAAGTAATGCGGTCACAAACCAGGAAATATAAGTGGAGTAAACAAACCATGGCTTAGGGCTCGGTCATTGAGTTGGCCCATGTCGGTTCAGGCTGTTCGTCTACCAATTTATGAGTACTCACCTTCTTGGGTTTTGCTTTCTGATTTGAGTGTGTTATAGGGCGCGGGTTAAATTTGTGTTTTTCCCTTGCTCCTTTTTTGTGAGAGTCCTTAGACAAACTTGTGTGGTTATCCTGCTTACTCGCTTGCTTCCGCGTTTGGGTTTACCAATCACACTACAAAGGGCTAACTGCTAAAGCTAAGTCTTCTGGTCACTTCAGGTTAGTTCACTGACAGTTGGGACTATGACAGGGAAGGGAAGAGAGTTGGTTGATGCAGAGAAGGAAGGTGGATATACTGTGTGTCCAGGAGATTAGGTGGAAAGGTAGCAAGGCTAGAAGCTTAGGAGCAGGGTTCTAATTGTTTTACCATTGTGTGGATAGGAAAAGAAATGGAGTAGGAGTTATCCTGAAGCAGGAGTTTGTAAGGAATGTTCTAGAGGTGAAGTGAGTATCAGATAGGGTGATGAGTCTGAAGATGGAAATTGAAGGGATAATGTTTAATGTTGTGGTTATGCCACACAGGTAGAATGTGAGTTAAAAGAGAAGGAGAAATTCTGGTGTGAGTTAGATGAAGTGTTGCAGAGCATTTCCAGAGGTAAGAGAGTGGTGATTGGTGCAGACTTCAATGGACATGTTGGGTAAGGGAACAGAGGTGATGAAAATGTGATGGTCAGGTTTGGTCTTCAGGACAGGAATGTAGAAGGACAGATGGTGGGGTACTTTGCAAAAAGGATGGATATGGCAGTAGTAAATACTTTCTTCCAGAATAGGCAGGAACATAGGGTCACATATAAGAGTGGAGGCAGAAGCACTCAGATGGACTACATCTTGTGTCGACATTGTTGGTAGGGAAGAGTGTAGCCAGACAACACATAATGGTGGTGTGTAAAATAACCCTGGTGGTGAGGAAGGTGAAAAGGACAAAGGCAGAGCAGAGGACAAAGTGGTGAAAGCTGAAAAAGGAAGAATGTTGTGTAGTCTTTAGGGAGGAGTTAAGACAGGCTATGGGTGGTCAGGAGGTGCTTTCAGTTGACTGGACAACTACAGCCAATGCACTCAGGAAGACAGGTAGAAGGGTACTTGGTGTATTGTCACGTAAGGTAGAAAGAGGCTAGCTAAGAAGAAGTGCGACTCTAAAAGGAATGAAGAGAGTAGACAGGAGACAAATGGATCTGTACTGGTTGGCAAGGAAGAGAGATAGAGATGGGAAAGATGTGCAGCAGGTTAGAGTGATTAAAGATAGAGATGGAAATGTACTGACAGATGCCAGGAGGGTGATGGGAAGATGGAAGGAGTAACATGAGGAGTTGATGAATGAGGAAAACGAAAGAGAACAACGAGTAGAAGAGGTCACTGTTGTGTAACAGGAAGAAGCAAATATTAGTAAAAGTGAAGTGATAAGGGCGTTAAAAAGGATGAAAAGTGGAAAGGCTGTTGGTCCTGATGACATACAGTGGTGTGAAAAACTATTTGCCCCCTTCCTGATTTCTTATTCTTTTGCATGTTTGTCACACAAAATGTTTCTGATCATTAAACACATTCAACTATTAGTCAAAGATAACACAAGTAAACACAAAATGCTGTTTTTAAATGATGGTTTTTATTATTTAGGGAGAAAAAAAAAAAAAGACCTACATGGCCCTGTGTAAAAAAGTAATTGCCCCCTGAACCTAATAACTGGTTGGGCCACCCTTAGCAGTAATAACTGCAATCAAGCGTTTGCAATAACTTGCAACGAGTCTTTTACAGCGCTCTGGAGGAATTTTGGCCAACTCATCTTTGCAGAATTGTTTTAATTCAGCTTTATTTGAGGGTTTTCTAGCATAAACCGCCTTTTTAAGGTCATGCCACAACATCTCAATAGGATTCAGGTCAGGACTTTGACTAGGCCACTCCAAAGTCTACATTTTGTTTTTCTTCAGCCATTCAAAGGTGGATTTGCTGGTGTGTTTTGGGTCATTGTCCTGCTGCAGCACCCAAGATCGCTTCAGCTTGAGTTGACGAACAGATGGCCGGACATTCTCCTTCAGGATTTTTTGGTAGACAGTAGAATTCATGGTTCCATCTATCACAGCAAGCCTTCCAGGTCCAGAAGCAGCAAAACAACCCCAGACCATTGCACTACCACCACCATATTTTACTGTTGGTATGATGTTCTTTTTCTGAAATGCTGTGTTACTTTTACGCCAGATGTAACGGGACACACACCTTCTAAAAAGTTAAATTTTTGTGTCGTCAGTCCACAAGGTATTTTCCCAAAAGTCTTGGCAATCATTGAGATGTTTTTTAGCAAAATTTACACGAGCCTTAATGTTCTTTTTGCCTAAAAGTGGTTTGCGCCTTGGAAATCTGCCATGCAGGCCATTTTTGCCCAGTCTCCTTCTTATGGTGGAGTCGTGAACACTGACCTTAATTGAGGCAAGTGAGGCCTACAGTTGTTTAGATGTTGTCCTGGGGTCTTTTGGGCCTCTCAGATGAGTTGTCTCTGCGCTCTTGGGGTAATTTTGGTCGGCCGGCCACTTTTGGGGAAGGTCCACCACTGTTCCATGTTTTTGCCATTTGTGGATAATGGCTCTCACTGTGGTTCGCTGGAGTCCCAAAGCTTTAGAAATGGCTTTATAAACTTTACCAGACTGATAGATCTCAACTACTTTTGTTCTTATTTGTTCCTGAATTTCTTTGGATCTTGGCATGATGTCTAGCTTTTGAGGTGCTTTTGGTCTACTTCTTTGTGTCAGGTAGCTCCTATTTAAGTGATTTCGTGATTGAAACAGGTGTGGCAGTAATCAGGCCTGGGGGTGACTACAGAAATTGAACTCAGGTGTGATAAACCACAGTTAAGTAATTTTTTAACAAGGGGAGGCAATCACTTTTTTTACACAGGGCCATGTAGGTTTGGATTTTTTTTCCCTAAATAATAAAAACCATCATTTAAAAACTGCATTTTGTGTTCAATTATGTTATCTTTGACTAATAGTTAACGTTTTTTGATAAGCAGAACCATTTAAGTGTGACAAACATGCAAAAGAATAAGAAATCAGGAAGGGGGCAAATAGTTTTTCACACCACTGTACCTATAGAGGTATGGAAGTGCTTAGGAAAGGTGGCAGTAAAGGTTCTGACTAGTTTGTTTAACAAGATCTTGGAGAGTGAAATGATTCCAGAGAAATGGAGAAGAAGTGTATTGGTGCTGATTTTTAAGAATAAGGGAGATGTGCAAAGCTGTGGCAATTACAGAGGTAAAAAGCTAATGAGCCATACAATGAAGCTGTGGGAAAGAGTAGTGGAAGCTAGTTTAAGGGCAGAGGTGAGGATTTGTTAGCAGCAATATGGTTTTATGCCTAGAAAGAGTACATCAAATGCAGTATTTGCTTTGAGGATGTTGGTGGAAAAGCACAGAGAAGGTAATAAAGAGTTGCATTGTGTCTTTGTAGATTTAGAGAAAGCATACAACAGGGTGCCGAGAGAGGAGCTATGGTGTTGTATGAGGAAGTCTGGAGTGGCAGAGAAGTATGTTAGAGTGGTGCAGGGCATGTATGAGCGCGCTAAGACAGTGGTAAAATGTGCTGTAGGTGTGACAAAAGAGTTCAAGGTGAAGGTGGGTCTGCATCAAGGATCAGCTCTAAGCCCCTTTTTGTTTGCTCTGGTAATGGACAGGATGACATATGAGGTAAGACAGGAGTCTCCATGGACTATGATGTTTGCAGATGACATTGTGCTTTGTAGCGAGAGCAGGGAACAGGTGGAGGAAAATTTGGAGAGATGGAGGTATGCTCTAAAAAGCAGAGGAATGAAGGTTAGCCGCAGCAAGACGGAATACATGTGTGTGAATGAGAGGGACCTAAGAGGATCGGTGAGGCTACAGGGAGCAGAGATAAAGAAGGTGCAGCATTTTAAGTAGTTAGGGTCAACAGTCCAGAGCAACGGAGAGTGTTCAAAGGAGGTAAAGAGGCGGGTACAGGCAGGTTGGAATGGGTGGAGAAAAGTATCAGGTATGTTGTGCGATAAAAGAGTATCAGCGAGAATGAAAGGAAAGGTGTTCAGGACAGTGGTGAGACCAGCAATGCTCTATGGCTTAGAGACAGTGGCACTGAAGAAAAGACAGGTGGCAGAGTTAGAGGTAGCAGAGCTAAAGATGTTGAGGTTCTCTTTGGGAGTGACAAGGATGGATAGCGTCAAGAATGAGTTTATCATAGGGACAACCCATGTTAGATGTTTTGGAGATAAAGTTAGAGAGGCCAGATTGAGGTGGTTTGGACATGTTCAGAGGAGAGATTGTGAATATATCGGTAGAAGGATGCTAAGGTTGGAACTGCCAGGCAGGAGGTCTAAAGGAAGACTAAAGAGAAGATTTATGGATGCAGTGAGGGAGGACATGAAGTTAGTTAGTGTGAGAGAGAAGGATGCAGAGGAATGGGGTAAGATAGACGCAGATGATTCGCTGTGGCGACCCCTGAAAGGGAACAGTTAAAAGACAAAAAAGAATCAGATAAGAGCCATTTCACGAGTGGTGATAATAGATGGTGTCATGGCGTCTCCCCCTCTGCAGGTGTGCGAAGGAGCGGGGCCACGGAATTGGACTGGTGAACTATGGCAGCTAATGATCCCGGGATTCCTTCCGCGCTATAAAACCAGCCTGTGCCCGCATGCCAGCAGCACACTGCCCACCAGACCTGCATGTGCACATCATCCCTTTACCTATCTTTCCTTTTTCCTCCTTTAACCCTTTCCTTCCCCGTTTTTCTTAATAAATTACCCTTTTTCCCGTAAGACCTCACCTCGCGTCCGTGTAGTTTGGAGCCACCCGTGCACTAAGGATCGAACCCGTTACTAAAGTAACAGCACTAAGACATTTATCCATATATACGTATTCCTTTGCATATCTGTGTTTACAATGACTAATTATACTAACTGTCAGTAGCAGCATGGGTGAAAGTAGCTTGTTACTATAAAACTTTCATTAAATACTGTCCAGCCAGTTGTGCTTGTTGCTGTGACATACTCTGGCATGTTACTGCCTATAACTTAACTTGTCCTAAACATTTTGATTTCACATGGTCATTTTAGCACTTAGGCCTGGGGCTCTCAGTTTGGATAAGTTACATCCCCATTACCTCGGACTGCTGTGGATATGTCTATTTACCTATGATTTATCTCACAGTGGTAATTCACAATACTGCTCTACAGTACTGTATATTAGTACCATGGTTTTGGATTATATGGGACAAACTGGTTCGAAACTTAAAGAATGAACATACATTGATCTGTTCATTTATCTTTGATTCAGTTTTGGTAGTCTACTTTTTAGGAGTAAGCCATGCTGTGTCAGCCTTTTGTTTCTGCTTCTTGAGGATTTTGGTGGCATGTACACTCTTAACCCGGATTTTGTCTAAACTAAAAAATGTAAGCAGTCATTACGTATTCTTTATTGTTTTTTTAAAAAAAGTTGTCACTGCTAAAAAGTATTAGTTGTTTGCACTATTTAGACAAATAATTGACTACACTGATCAAGTTAAGAAGACATCACTCAGTATGTTAAGTTTTTGAAAAGGGGGAGGGGCTTTTTGAAGCAGGTCGCTTGAGCAGAGAGCTGCAGCTGCCTCAAGAGAAGGGTTGACGAGCCAACGGTTTATTTTTGAAAACAACGTGAATCGGTGAGTTTATAAAGAGTATTATCTGCAGATATCTTTCTGAAAAAAAAAGTGCTAACCCAAAATATGGACCGATGTTGAACTCTAAAAAGATGACGAAGTGTTAATGTGCAGATAGACGCTTTTTTCCCCTGTCGGTTTAAATATAACGTTAACTTTTAATTCAGCCATTTTTGTCATTTCATATATTGTAACATTATCCGGAGTGTTTTTGTATGCTCACAGTTTAGCTGCAACGTGTTTATTTCGTTAACTTTGTTATTTTTTTCTTCTGGTTCGCACTCATGCATGTAACGTTAAGAGTCCATGCATGTAACTTACATGTGCTTTCCATGTGGTTAATGCTAGCGTGTATATTTTTTGCTACTTTAAGTTTTGCATTAGTGATTTTTTATATAGCTGTTAACTTATCGAAAATTGGAATAATGTTGTGTTATTTTTACTAACCCTTTTAATGAAGAGTTGAAAAAGCAGTCATAACCAATTCATACATTAGTTTGCATGTGTCAGACTATTTGTTTAACATAATTAATAGCTATTTAATGACTAATGTCTTGAATGTGTTCTGTTAGGACTCTGCTGATGATCATGTGTTCCAAGACCTTGACCTTGGAATCCTTCTTGTTGAGCTCCATCCTCTCTGCATCTCAATCCAGCCTCATTTAAGATTGTCATCGAGGGAGAAGTTGTGATGGAAAGCATTAAAGACTTGCCAAAGGCTATCTAGTTTTAATGCATGTTCAGTCATTCAGAGGGATATGGCATATTGTTGAATACTATGTGTTCATGTTACTATAAGCAATTTGTACAGTTGTTGACTAGCAAACAAGAATTGCATGTCAAAAAATGTTACTTGTCTTTTGTATGACAAGTTCATACATGGATGAATACACTGTACTGCCTGTTTTTATAAGCAATAAAAACATTAGAATGTGGTAAGTTTATTTCTTTAACTAGTATTTCTTAATTATAAGGCATTATGTAATATGACATCAATACTTAGAATTAATATTCAATAAGATTTTTTAATATAAATTGTACACCAAAAAAAATAGTGTGAACTAATAGTTTTTAGTAAAGACTACTAATGCAAACCTGATTTGTCTACTGCACCTACTAACATTTTAATGTTTATAAAGCTTAACCCGTTTAGTTTTAGATTTGTAAAAACTAATCTTGATTAGTGCAACGGGTTTCCACGCAAATTTCTAGTAAAGTCAACTAATTCGGGTTAAGAGTGTAGGTACATTACTATTGTTTCTGTGTCTTCCACATACTCTGTCTATACACAAAAACTATTGTGTTGATTGGCTCTGTTGAGTGATGTGTATAGCCATGGCCACCTCTAGGGAAAGATCTCAAATTAGTAAAATAAATAAAAATGTTGCTGTGACATAGTTTGGCACATAACTGCTCATAACTTTACTTCTACTTTTTTATTTCATTTATGGTGCTGGTTTAACCTAAGGCAAATTCTTAACTGCTGCAAAACCTATAAAAAAATTATGTTGTCCAGTTTTCAGTGATGTGGCAAAATTTGACTGGACAGACAGACACACATGCAGATTAAGATTGGTTTTGGGTCCTCCAATGTATGAAACGTAAAGATATGATTAAAAGAATGAGTTCTTTTCAATGTACTATCAAAACCTTTCTTTTATTTATATATATTTACATCTATCTAGTATTTCGATATCTTGCCTTCTCTCTCTCTCTCTCTCTCTCTCTCTCTCTCTTTCTCTTTCTCATGAGACAGCTGTAATGAATTGCTTTACAGATGACGGAGGATTCACTCTTTCCACTTCATGATTGAATAACATAACTCTGTTTAAGGGATGGATGAGTCAGTGTCTCTTGGTGTGCTTTACTAATAGACAACAAAGGTGAATTAAAGGTCATAAAAAGAACACTTTAATAAAGTCAGACATAGATAAATCCATAGAATCGATAGCAAGACAGAATACATGTGTGTAAATGAGAGGGACCCAGGAGGATCGGTGAGGCTACAGGGAGCAGAGGTAAAGAAGGTGCAGGATTTTAAGTACTTAGGGTCAACGGTCCAGAGCAACGGAGAGTGTTCAAAGGAGGTGAAGAGGCGGGTACAGGCAGGTTGGAATAGGTGGAGAAAAGTGTCAGATGTGTTGTGCGATAAAAGAGTATCAGCGAGAATGAAAGGAAAGGACAGTGGTGTGACCAGCAATGCTCTACGGCTTAGAGACAGTGGCGCTGAAGAAAAGACAGGAGGCAGAGTTATAGGTAGCAGAGATGAATATGTTGAAGTTCTCTTTGGGAGTGACAAGGATAGATAGGATCAAGGATGAGTTAGGTGTCAGGTGTCATTGGGTACCGTGAACTTCTTGCAGTCAAACTCGCCCTCGAGGAGTGGAGACACTGGCTGGAGGGAGCCGACCTCCCATTCCTCGTATGGACAGACCACAGAAACCTAGATTATCTCAAGTTAGAGGACCAGACTAGAGGAAGACCAAAGAGGAGATTTATGGATGCAGTGAGAGAGGACATGAAGTTACTTGGTGTGAGAGAAGAGGATGCAGAGGATAGGGTTAGATGGAGGCTAATGATTCGCTGTGGCGACCCCTGAAAGGGAACAGCCGAAAGACAAAGAAGAAGAAGAAGATACAGTACAGTATATTACATACAATACAGTACTTACAAAACAACACAGTGTCACGGTACGGCAGGTTTTGCCTACCCCTCAAGCCAAGCCATGATTACCTGGGACTCCGTTTCACACTCTGTTCCAAGCCCACTGCTTTTGCTGCCTCATTCACCGGCTCAGCACACCTGTTCTTCATTTCATTCATTACTTTGCTCTATATAACTCTTTCTAAAACCACCACCTCTTGCCAGATTATTGTGTGCCTTCATGCCCGATTTTCTAGCATTCTTCTCTGCTTCGACTTTTGGACCTTGACCCACGCTCTGTTTCACGGACCCAGCTGGCGCCAGATTTTTTTTGTAGAGAAAAAAGACAAGTCCCTTTGCCCTGTATAGATCACAGAGGACTCAACGAAATTACGATCAAGAATCGATACCCGCTGCCCTTGATGTCCACAGCCTTTGAGCTACTGCAAGATGCCTGCCTCTTCACAAAACTGGACCTCAGGAACGCTTACCATTTAGTCCAGATCAGTGGAAGATAGCCTTCAACACCTCCACTGGCCATTATGAGTATCGGGTAGTTCCTTTTGGCCTAACCAACGCCCCAGCAGTTTTTCAAACTCTGATCAACGATGTTCTTCGAGACTTCCTAAACATCTTTGTTTTTGCCTACCTTGATGACATCCTAATGTTCTCCACAGAACACAGAGGACATGTATGTCAAGTCCTGCAACTAAAGTAAAAGCGGTCACTGACTGGCCACAGCCATCATCTAGAAGAGAGCTCTAACGCTTTCTGGGCTTTGCCAACTTCTACAGGCGCTATATTAGAAGTATAGCATGGTGGCAACTCTGCTTACATCACTCATCTCCACAAAGACTCCCTTCCAGTGGAGCACTGCAGCTGAGAAAGCATTCAATGATTTCAAGCATCGTATTACCACAGCACCCATTCTTGTCTTTCCAGAGTCCTCTCTTCAATTCATCGTGGAGGTGGACGCGCCTGAAACCGGAGTCGGAGGTGTTCTCTCTCAAAGGTCCCTAAAAGGTATTAAGCTTCATCCATGTGCCTTCTTTTCTCGTCGAGTTACGTCCCCTGAGCGCAACTACGCCATTGGGTACCGTGAACTTCTTGCAGTCAAACTCGCCCTCGAGGAGTGGAGACACTGGCTGGAGGGAGCCGACCTCCCATTCCTCGTATGGACAGACCACAGAAAAGTATCTCAAGTCAGCCATAAGGCTTAACTCACACCAGGCATGCTGGTCACTAATTTTCTCTAAATTTAATTTTACATTGTCCTATCACCCAGGTTCCAAGAACGCTAAACCCGATGCTTTCTCGCAAAAGTTCCTCACTCCTCATGACACGCCCACCCTGGACACCATCTTACCACCTCAATGCCTCGTGGCCACCACCCATCTGGAAGTGAAGAACCAGGTCTTGCAGTCCCCCGAACAGTAGCCAGGTCCTAGTAACATTCCTCTGGGACGTCTCTTTGTCCCAGCTGCCGTCCGCCCCCAAGTACTAGACTGGGGCCACAGCTCAAGATTAGCCTGCCACCCAGAAGCAACCCGCACCCTATCCCTACTACTAACGTTTCTGGTGGCCATCCATCAGGGCCTTTTGTGACACATGCACCAGAAACAATACTCTAAACCGTCCTCCTGAGGGTTAGAATCACTAACACCCCCACCCCCTCCCGTGCAGTCCAAGTACTAAAACTTTTACCCCTTTTGGAGAAGCTGGCAGCGTTCAAGCTACTGCCAGGCTTATCTCCTTGGGTACTAAAGACTGTAGACAAGGGCTACAGTTTGCACATCGACCTCCGCATTTCAACGGCGTGGTCCACATTTCCATGATACCGGAAAGTGCGCATCTGCTGACAGAAGTTGCTGGGGAATGGCGCCATGGAACATGTTTTCCTACCAGACAGTGAGTCAGGCTACTACAGTCAGTATTTCTTGGTTCAAAGAGGAACGGGGAGCTACGTCCAATTTTTAGATTTCGTGGGTGTCCCGCTATCTAAAATGAATAATACAGCTGTAAAATGTTGACTGTCAAAGTGATTGCTCTCAAATCCCACCAAGCGATTGATTTGTGACAATCGATTGAAGGACGCTTACTTTTATATAGAAATATTGCCACAACACAGGAGGTTCCTGGGGTTCGCGTTTGGGGCGAAGCTTACCAGTATCGGGTCCTTCCATTTGGTCTAGTTCTCACCCGCACATATACAAAATGCATGGATGTAGTTCTGGCTCTTATGACCTCAGAGCATCCATATTGAATAACATATAATACTGGCTGGCCCAGTCTCAGCATGTCGTCCTAGCTCATCTTTGTTTCTTAGGATTGAGACCCAACGCCACGAAAAGCGTGCTCTTTCCTGTTCAAAGGACAACATATTGAGTGCCACATGGGATTCGAGCGTAAGCGGGCACAGCTGCCTCCTGCTCGTGTCATTCTCAACACCCTTAAGGAATTCAAGCTAGACCAGAAAGTGCCCATCACTTTCAGAGATCTTAGCTCTCATGGCAGCTGTATCCACGGTGACACCTTTGGACCTTCTGCACATGAGATCATCTCAGTTGTGGCTAAGAACCAGGGGATTTCACTCTAGGGCCAATCTCTAATAAAGGTTATGCGCCAGGTGCTTCGTACTCTTCCTATGTGGTCAGACCCTGTTTTTTTCTCTGGGTCCCACTTTAAATTCATTTTGTCGTCGCAGATGCTAACGACAGATGCTTCTCTCATAGGCTCAAGAGAGCTGGAGAGGCCATCTTCTCACACACATCAATTGCCTCGAAATGATAGGCTCTATTTCTGGCCCTTAAGCACTTTCTCCAGCAGTTGAGGGGCTGCCATGTCCTAGTGTGGGTGGACAACACTATGGAAGTCTCATATATAAAATCGCCAGGGCAGACTGTGCTCGCGCCGCTAATAGCTAGCGCACCAGGGTCCTGTCCCTTAGGGCAATGTACATTCCAGGGCACATGAATGTGGGAGCAGTTGTACTGTCCAGTCAATCTCTGACACATGGGAAATGGAAACCCCACCCGGAAGTAGTCAGTCAATCTGGGAGAAATTTCATGTAGCAGAGGTGGACCTCTTTGCCTCGGAAGATCAGCAAATGTCCTCTTTACTACTCTCTGACTCTTCCAGCTCCCCTGGGTCTGGACGCCTTGGCCCGTAGGTGGCCCAGGTTATGCCTTTATGCGTTTTGCCTGATAGCTCTGCTCCTGGAATTCTTGGCAAGGGTCCATCAACCGCGAACCATGCACGCTCACGGTCACAATTATTACCCACCGATCAGTCTTGCATTTAGCACATGCGGGCTCTTCACTCCTGCACTCTCTGCTCAAAGCTCGTGCCGCGCCTCTTTTTATTCATAAAACCATCAGCGCATAGTTTATCACAAGATAACCGCGCTCTCTTCCATACGCGCTCTGCGCTTGGATCCACCTCGCCTGCATGGACCATGACACAAAGATCTTAAAGAATTATGATTATATTATAAATTCTAAAAAATTAAGGGACCTATTGTGCAGCTGAATAAACTGAATAAACTTGCTAGCCAACTAGCAAAACTACTGAAACCCCAGCATTTGCCTGTGTGTGTAGGTGTGTGTGTGTGTGTGTAGGTGTGTGTGTGTGTGTGTGTGTGTGTAAAAACAGTGTGTACAAACAGTATATACTAGTTTTAATTTGTCAATCGGTACATTCCTGATTTGTAAACATTGGCTTGGAGGTTCAGACAGGCTGCTGTCCTACTCAGGGTAATGGATGCCTTATTTATTCCTGCAGTGGCACAATCAATGACTGATTGTGTGTGTGTGTGTGTGTCTGTGTGTGTGTGTGTGTGTGTGTGTGTGTCTGCACATGCCGAAGCAGAGCAACAATTAGCTGCAGTCACAGTGTGTGTGTGTGTGTGTGTAAGAGAGAGAGAGAGAGAGAGAGAGAATTTTTGAATTTTAACCAAACATTTTATTTGACAAATTACACTCTAAGCACAATTCTAGACACACCAATAGCCACAAAACTCAATAATCATTGTAACAAACAAGAAAAAAATAAAAGTTCATCTACAACAAAGCAAATTGCATCGTTATAACACCACTGAGTTGAAAACAAGATTAAATCTTTCATCATCTTATAAAATTTAAAATCAACCCACACTCTTGCTTTTATCCGATTTTTTAAAATTGATACAACATCACATCCTTCTGCCCCTTCAATTTTGTTCCTCCTACTTATATATATTGCCATTTTTGCTTCACCTACAATAAAATTTAAAAGTTGACATTTTATCTTGTTTTTTTCTGTATAATGATACCCAAGAATAAAACTCTGAACAGTAAAACATTCATTAACCTTACCCAGCAACAATGTAAGAAAATTAAATAAATAACACAATCTTTTACATTCCATAAAACAATGAAAAATTGTTTCCTTTTTTTCACAAAAAGGGCATCGATTACAAACATTCGGATTAATAACACTCACAAAAGAATTCACAGCAATTGCACCATGTAAAATTCTCCACTGGAGATCCCCCACCCTCTTTTCCAAAGGAGGTTTATAAAGAACTCTCCACACCGGTTTTATACTCTGATCTAGGCCTAATTTGTTTCTCCAGACAGTATCAGCTCTTTCTTTTAAATTTTTCAAATTAAAAACTTTAACACAACTTTTATAAATTTTTTTACTGTTACTTTCATTAATAGATAGATCCTCTGAAATCTTAAGCAGTTCCCCATCTGCACCTTCAAAATCAGGAGTAATGTAAATTATTGGAAAAGGATCCTTATTATTTGGAACCGTATTTCCTTCACCATAACTTACAAGTAGGGACTTTTCTTCTGCTGTAAGTTTCTGTTTTAAAAGATCCAATAGTTTTCTTACCAATCTTATTGATCTGACTCCAATACAAGAAGCAACATTTTGTGAGTTATTTAGTTCAAAACCCCCGGCAACTATTATATGACACAATTTAACTTTTTTTGCTAAAAACATTACACTTTCGAAACCACATGCAATCTCACTTAATACATCAAGTCTACCTCCAAATACAATTGGCTCTTCTAATAACCAGTATAATGACGAACTAAGATCCCCTCTTCTTTTTTTGAATGAGCTCCATATTTTAAAAACACCTTTATAAAAAGGTGTTAGTCCATTCAGCTGAATCCTGTTTGCATCCATTAAAAACAGAGCAGAATCCACTCCTAGGCTCCCAGCTTGACTCAGAATAAGATTAGCAACACCTCTCCATACAAGATCTTCTGGTCCATTTAAGAGTCTTTGAATGAACAGTAAACGAAAAGCAGCTCCTCTGCTGGCTAAGTGTACTAGTCCATGTCCTCCTTCCTCCCTAGGGAGATAAAGCACACTCTGTGGTACCCAGTGAAACTTGGTCCAAAAGAAGTCAACAATGAGAGCTTGTAGTCTCGGAAGAAGACCACTTGGTGGCTCAATACATGCCAAGCGATGCCAGAGGGTTGAAGCCACCAAATTATTGATGACTATAACACGTCCTCTAAATGACATTTTAGGCCACAGCCATTTCCATTTGTCCAGTCTTCCTTTTGTTTTTTCTAAAACACCTTCCCAGTTTTTTTGCAAAACTGAATCTTCTCCAAGGTATACACCTAAATATTTGAAGCCTTTTTTCTTCCATTCAAGACCAGCAGGCAGATTAGGCAGGTATTTAGCTTCCCATTCCCCACAAATAATTGCTTCACTTTTGTTCCAATTAATCTTGGCTGAAGACAACTTTCCAAAATCATCAATTAATAGTCTAAGATTATCAACTTCTTTTTGGTTATTCACAATAACAATAACATCATCCGCATAAGCCGACAACTTAACTTTAAAATTACATTGTGGTACACTCCAACCTTCCATTTTTTCTCTTAACCTCACTAACAATGGTTCAATCACTAAGGCATACAACATGCCTGACAAGGCACATCCCTGCCTTATGCCCCTTGTGATCTTAAAAGGAGCACTCAAGCCACCATTGATTTTAAGTACACTCTCAATGTTATTATACAACACTCCGATCATTTTAATAAAACTCGAGCTGAAACCAAACTCTCTTAGTGTCTGCCAGAGGTGAATGTGCTCAACCCGATCAAAGGCTTTTTCTTGGTCCAAAGAGATGAGACCAAAGTTGATACCCAATACTTTAGAGATATCTAAAATATCTCTAATTAAGTATATATTATCAAAAATAGATCTTTTAGGTACACAGTATGTCTGGTCCGCGTGGATGATCCAACCAAGTGCCTCCCTTAATCTGATTGCCAAAGCTTTGGATAAAATCTTCAAATCAGAGCAAAGGAGTGACACAGGTCGCCAGTTCTTTATGTCTCTGAGGTCACCTTTTTTTGGCAACAGGGTGATTACTGCTCTCCTGCAGCTCATAGGCAGCAACTCTCTGGTCAAGCTGTCATTGAGCACATCTAGCAGGTCATCCCCTAAAACATCCCAGAATGATTTATAAAACTCTACAGGGATACCATCAATCCCCGGAGCTTTCCCGCACTCCATTGTCTTTAGGGCATCATACAACTCGCCTTTCGTAAAAGGTTTTTCCAGTTCAGCATTTATTTCTTCCGGAACTTTAGGTAGACCCTCATAAAAGTAACTGGCTATTTCTTCCACCTTCTCGTGTTCACTCCTATACAGCTCTGAATAAAACTCCACTGTTCTTTTCCTAATTTCCTTAGGCTCTGTAGTTTCTGAGCCAGATTCCAATAACAATGAATGCATGATTCTATTTAGGCCATTCTTTTTTTCAAGTCCAAAGAAAAACTTCGTTGGACCATCCATCTGTACTATACTTTGAAACCTTGATCGTACCAGAGCACCCTGTGCCCTAATCTCCAACAATTCATCTAAAGCTTTCTTTTTAGTTTTGAGAGCCTTAGTGCGTTCTTGATCTCTCACAGGCTCCAGAGAATTTTGTATTTCTAATATTTCTCTCTCCAGATCTTCTAGAGATCTGGAAATGTCTCTAGTAACGTTGAGAGTGTATATACGACACAACTGCTGCATCTGTATTTTTCCATTATCCCACCATTGCTGCAATGAAACAAAAGATGACTTCTTATTCTTAAAATTTTGCCAAAAGAATTTTAACACCTCACAAAAAGAGTTGTCGTTCAATAAACCAATATTAAAATGCCAGTAAGCACTTCTTGGCTTGACATTATTAACAAAAATACTACAACTGATCAAACCATGATCTGAAAAACCCACAGGTGAAATTGTACATCCCTTAACAATGTTAAAATGATGTTTAAAACAATACCACCTGTCAAGTCTAGCCATTGTTACATGGTATTCTCTCACTTGTGACCAAGTATACTGCTTCTGAGTTCTATACAAAACTCTCCAAATATCATACAAATCATATTCTTTCATAATTTTTCGCAAAACCCGTTGTGATTCCATATGAGGTTCTTTATGATTTCTATCAAAAGTGTCATTTTCTGTACAGTTAAAATCACCCCCAATAAAGAGAAACTCTTCCGGTTTGCACTTTTCTACTACATCTCTAAGCTTATTCAAAAACAACACTCTTTCACTCCCCAGAACTGGAGCATAAACATTTATAAATACAAAAATAAAGTTTTCAAACTTAACCCGTAATTTTAGCAACTGTCCTTCAACTATATTTTCCACTTCATAAAAAAACGGAATAATATTTTTCCTTAATAGGATGGCTACACCTCCACTAATGTTTGTCTTATGACTCATAATCACCTCCCCTTCCCATTCCATTTTCCATAAACTTTCATTTTGCGCATCAGTGTGAGTCTCCTGAACAAACATAATATCAATGCTTTTTTGCCTTATGAGCTCAAACAACATTGCTCTTTTTCTATAATCCCTTGCACCATTAATGTTCAAACTGCTCAGTCTTAAACCACTCATTAATAAATAAATAAGAGAGGAAACTGAGCAGAAAAGAAACAAAAGAAAACATAAAGAGCAAGAAGACATTATGGCATTGCTTTTTCGTCACTTAACACGATTGATCTCATCCTTTGTACAACTTTCTTCAATCTGCCCACTTCTTGTTCTGTAAGACCCCCCATCCCTTTTTCTTTCATTGCTATTCTTGCTGATTCTATAAACAAATCCCGATCAGGGAAGAAATCTTCTACTTGAACTCCCCTCAATCCTTTTGTATTTTGCAAAAACCTTTTAATCTTCTCAAGAGTATAAACATTCCTTCCAGATCTCCTTAGAGAGGCTGAACCAACCGAGCTCACAGATTCACTCTCACTCTCCGTTACCGAATCATCAGAACTACTATTATCCGATATACCTCCATGGTCCATCTTCTCTTTTATCTGCTTTTCCTGACACTGTTCTTTCCTAACTTTTTTTCCCCCTCTCCTCCCAGTAGTTTTTCTTTTTAGAGTCGGTGTCTTAAAAAGACTATCATCATCTGTTATATTAAAGTCCCTGGACACTTCTACTTCCACAACACTACCACCAACAGCCATATTCACCTCAGTTTCCTCCTGTCCCACTTCCTCCCCATTATTCACAGTTTCTTCATGATTATCTCCTTGCTCAGTTATTCTACCCTCATCACTTCCTTTATTCTCAGATGTATCTCTATCTGTTTCTTGTTGATTGTCACTCGCCTCATTTTGTCCTACTCTATCAGTATTATTCTGAATTGTGTCATGCTCAACATTCTCTGGACACGCACGAGCAAGATGTCCTTCAAGGCCACACCTGAAGCACTTCATTGTTTCTGATGTTACATAGACAGCATAGTCAAAATCATCAATCCTAAATTTTAACACAAGATTTAACTCCTGTCCATTATTAAGAATCATGTACACTTGTCTTCGGAAAGTAACAACATGTTTAAGTTGCGTAGATTTACAACCTAAAGCGATCTTTTTAATCTGTGAAACAACTTTCCCATGCCTCGCGAGTTCTCTTTCAATTAACTCATCTTTAATAAATGGTGGAACATTTGACAGAATGATCTTTTTTGCTGGTTGCATCAAAGGCATTACTGCAGTATAAGCATCATTTATGACGATTCCACTCGCAACAATCTCATTAACTTTATTTACATCGTCTAGGAACAACACAATTGCACTGTTCATTCTCGATGCTGACAAAACGCTTCTATGGCCAACAACCTGTGCGACTGCTAGAACACACTCCTCTACAGAGCAGCGTTCTGCGGGGATAACTTTAACGCCATGCCGCCGCGTTAGCTGTTCAAGTGTCGCACTTCCAGACGCCGCCATTTCAATCAGCGCACGCTGATCGGCAGCGTCTTTACTTCCTTTACTATTGCAACCTTTAAAAACAATCACCAACGGCTTTACCAGGTAATAAGAAAAGGATAGAAAAGTTAGGAAAAGACTCACTCAGTTCGCAGACAAACACTTTCACTCTACACACGTCCAACTCCGCCCACTCACTCCCAGCATGCACACACACAGAGAGAGAGAGAGAGAAAGAGAGAAGCTATGCATATATGCCAAATGGGGTGAAAAAAATATCTACAGTCACTCTGTGTGTGTGAAGCTGTGCATATATGCCAAAGAGGCAAAAAATGCAGAGAGAGAGAAAGAGAGAGAGGCATCAGCATGCCAGCATTACACTGCACAACTGATTTCGGCCTTCAGAAGGCCGTAACTATGGCAACCCACACGCACTTTCCTATTGGCCGCTGGCAGCTGGACTAGACTCAAGCGTAAATCCAAGGAAACAGAGAAGCCTGATGTCCAATTTCTCTCTCTCTCTCTCTCTCTTTCTCTCTCTCTCACACACACACACACACACACACACACACACACACACACACATCACAGTTTAGCGCATAACCCATGTTAATACATCCTGCTCCCATAGTAATGCCATTTAGAATATGGCTTGAGTTGTGCATATTATTCACAGCATGTAGGAGTAGGAGATTTTACTGTTTACCTCAAGTCTCTGAGCTTTCGCGCTAAGGTGACCACCTGTCCTGTTTTCCCTGAATTAACTCTTTTTTTTTTTTTTTTACAGCTATCCACCCATTTATTTATTTTTTGGTTAATTTTGTGCAGCTGTGTTTTTATATATAATTATACAATGATCACACAATCTGGGCAAATGATGGAAATGTGTTAACAAAGCAAACCAAATTCACAAGCAAATTGATCAACAATAAATAAATAATTAAATATTTAAAAATAGAAAAATGAAATAGGGCTTCAAGGAACAGTCTTTCCTTGAAAGTTTTTTTGTATCTTTTTTATTGTTTATTTTATTGTAAGACAAAGGTGTCAAACCTATACTTCATTACGGTAAAATCAAGTGAATGTCCATGGTTTAATTATGACTCATTACTTCCACAGACTCATGTTTTTCTGTTTCAAATAGCACTCTGTTTATTTGTTCTATGGCAATGTTATCTTTTACAAATGTACAGAGGTGAAAAAGTAATGAATTACATTTACTCATATTACTGTAATTGAGTAGATTGTTTGTGTACTTCTACTTTTTAAAGAAGTTTTTAAAATCTGTAATTTTACTTTTACTCAAGTATGTTTTGTTTAAAGGATTGTACTTCACTAATTTTAAATCATATTCGCTACTGAATAAAAAATTAATGAATGAAAATGAAAAATAATACAAATAATACAACAGGGAAGGGGAAAAATGCACACTGAAAACCACTGCACTGATTGATTGATGGGCGTGGAGAACTAACACGCTAAATTCACAAGAACGAGACGGACAAAACAGATGCCAGTGATGCAGACACAGCTGAAAGTAAAATGCCAACAAATTCTTATAAAGCAAACCCCTGGTCATATTTAAGTGACAACTTTGAATTTAAGCACAATAAAGGAAGCAGATTTATTATGCAGGGGTGTTCCATCCCCCATCCCACCCCTGTTAAAAAAAAAGTAACTCAGTAACTTTAACTATGAGTAAATTTTTAATGAGCTACTTTTTACTTTTACTTGAGTAAATTTTTATGAGGGTAACTATACTTGTACTTCAGTAAAAGTTCACTAAAGTTACAGTACTTTTACTCAGGGACAAAATTGTATTATTCTTTCCACTTCTGCAAATGTATCAGGAGTTGATAAGCTTACTGATTAAATGAAGTGTAATGTTGTGTAGTCTGCAATTACAGCAGCCTGTATTTTACATAACAGTGTTTGTGAAACACAGCTGCTGTGCGTTTTCAGAAATGCACATAAACTAGGGTAGTCTCCAAAAATAAACATATTAATGTATGCCTTATAGCTTAGCAATAACATAAAAAAACTGTCAGGGCTTCACAAACTTTTATAAAACTTATCATTCATGATTTTTATAGACTGTGATTACAATGATAATGTAATTATGTGCCAAATTTAAAAATCACAATATCCACAGTACTGTATAATAATAATAATAATAATAATAATAATAATAATAATAATAATAATAAAAATAATAATAATAATAATGTTTAAATCAAATAAATAATTACATTAAAGAATGACCTAAATATACTGTGGATGTTGAAAAAGCTTGGTATAAAAATCCTGAAAAAAGATTTTTTTTTTTAATACTTCATTCTATGTATAAATAATATAAATATAATGTACATACATGTTATGCAGTAAATGTAATGTATATACAGTATTGTTAATTTTATTAAGGGGAAAAAAACAAATAATGTTTGTCGTACAATATATATGTTAATAAAACTAATAAAATAAAAATTATTTCCATACATTTTTTAAAATAAATTTAAATCAAAGTATTATTTTGTATTGCTTTATCATTAAATCATCATCCCTGCTATATAAATGTTTGTGGCCTTTAGTGATTTGACTATAAGTGAACAGAAACACTAGTACAGTAGTACAGTGGTGAAGGTTTAATGATTTGGTCTTTTTTTATTTGCAGCCACAGGACCTAAAAACCTTGCAGCCAATAATTCAACCATGAAGTCATATTTATTTTTACATTACTGACTAATTAAAACCACACACACACACACACACACAGTACTGTGATGAAGTATTAGACATATACAAAAATGCTGTAAAGTGTAAGTAAGTGTAAATAATTGATTTTTATCAATTAATAAATATTTTGGAAAACTAACCAGATCAGGGCTCTGTGGGAGCTAAACTCACTTCCACTTCTTGTTTTTCTATACATTAAGAGTAGTTCTTAATGACTTAGTGTTATTATCCTGCTGCAGAATAAATTTGGAGCCAATGAGATGGCTGCCTGATGGTTAAGTATTTTCCTGTATTTCTAATCATCACCACTAACCCTAACCAAATCTCTAACTCCATTTGCAGAAATGCACACTTAAATTTCCAAGGAACCTCCACCATGCTTCATGTTGGCTGCAGACACTCATCCCTGCTATGTAAATGTTTGTGGCCTTTAGTGATTTGACTATAAGCGTGTGGTTGTGAATACTAGCATCTCACAGAACACCCTGTTAGCAGACAAGGAGTGCCTCTCCTCCTACACATTCTTTCTAAGCTTGAAGCACTAAAAACTCTCAGCAGCCCTTATTCTAAATGCTAATCTTCTGAAATAAATGGATTATCCCTTGCATTCTGTCATCTGTGTCATAGCTACAGGGTGGCATGCCATAATTTTTTTCATTTTGGTCTCAAGCTTATTACAACAGCTGAGAAATGGCACCTAAAATACCACACTGTCTGCCTGGTTTAATATACAGTCATATATAAAACCTAGTGATCCCTTTGTTAATTCTATGTTTTTAAAATATAAAAATATAATAAACATCATCTGATCATAGAGAGTCTTAGTATTAGGCAAATACCACCTCAGCCAAATAATCACATATAACTTTTTTAACTGTGTCATTACTTATTTAGCAAAAATGAAGCCAAACATTTAGACAACACTACGTACACCCTTAGTCCTTCCATGTGATTTAAGAGGGTAATCAATAGCTTTAGATAAATTGATCATTATCAGGTGTGCAGATGTCTATAAAAGTATAAGTATAGACACTTTGCTGGTCTGGAAGATTCCGGAACATCATGCCAGAAAGGAAAGACATAAACAATGTCCTTAGAAATGCAATTGTTGCAATTTAAAGCGTATTTTTGACCAAACTTCCCAGGAATGAATGTCCCAGCATATTCACCTCAAGGTCAGATTGTGCAATACTCAGAAAAAATACCAAAAAAAAAAAAAAAAAAAAGTTAAATCTCAGACCCTACAGGCCTCAATAAGAATGTTAATTGTTAAAGCCCACAACAGCACAATTAGAAAAATACTTCGTACGGTTTGTTTGGCAGGGATGCTAAGAGAAACATTTTCAGATAGATAAGACAAAAGTGGAGTTGTTTGGTCTTTATGCCAAGTGTCATGTTTGGCAAGACCAAACAACATTAACAGAAACACTAGTACAGTAGTACAGTGGTGAAGGTTTAATGATTTGGTCTTTTTTTATTTGCAGCCACAGGACCTAAAAACCTTGCAGACAATAATTCAACCATGAAGTCATATTTATTTTTACATTACTGACAAATTAAAACCACACACACACACACACACACACACACACACACACACACACACACACACACACAGTACTGTGATGAAGTATTAGACATATACAAAATGTGTAAAGTGTAAGTAAGTGTAAATAATTGATTTTTATCAATTATTAAATATTTTGGAGAACTAACCAGATCAGGGCTCTGTGGGAGCTAAACTCACTTCCACTTCTTGTTCTTCTATACATTTAGAGTAGTTCTTAATGAATTAGTGTCATTATCCTGCTGCAGAATAAATTTGGAGCCAATGAGATGGCTTCCTGATGGTTAAGTATTTGCCTGCATTTCTTATCATCACCACTAACCCTAACCAAATCTCTAACTCCATTTGCAGAAATGCACACTTAAATTTCTAAGGAACCTCCACCATGCTTCATGTTGGCTGCAGACACTCATTTTACCACTCTGCACCCCTTCAGCAACATCCTGCCTCCTGCTACAGCTAAATTGTTCAAATTGATTGATTAGTCCAAAGCACCTGCTGCCATTTTTCAGCACCTCAGTTCATATGTTTTCATGCATAGTTGAGTTGCTTTGCCTTATTTCCTCGTCCTGATATGGGTTTTGGGCCATAATTCTTTCATGAAGGCCACTACAGGCCAGACTTCTCTGAACAGTAGACACCACTTCTTTGCAAATTGCACTACTGTGTGGAAAGTAAGCATGATGTGTCTTTCATTTGCTGCATTACGTTTTCTTGGCCAACCACTGTATCCACAGTCCTCAACATTACCTGTTTCTTTGTGCTTCTTCTAAATGTCTTAAACAGCAAATCTTAAAACCACAGTCTGCTTTAAAAAAAAAATAAACAATGAAACTAGTACACTACTGGTCAATGTTACCAGTTTGGACACACCTTCTCCTTCCGTGTTATTTTTATTTATTATTATTTATTATTATATTTTTAATGTATTGCATTAATACTGAAGGCATTCAAACTGTGAAGGTGTACCTGAAATTATGGAGTAAACAAAAACCAGAATATGTTTTCAAATTTTAAATTGTCCAAAGTGGCAGTACTCACAAAGTAGCAACCATACTCACATTATACAGTATGTAATAATGTTAATGTTACAATCAATAATAAAATGATATTATACAGCATGTAGCATAATAATAATATTATCAGTAAGAATACTCATTCACTTACACAGCATTTTTATATTCAAACATGGTAAAAATTGTATTTTTTATTTTTGTCAGATACCTCTTAACATACCTGAATAGTAAAACAAAAATTAACAGGCACTGGTATCAGGATTAATGAACTCTGCGTACACAATACTGTATGTTAAGTAGACCAGCTATGAATAAACAACATCTCACTTTTTATATATTTTCTATGCAACTTATCACAATGTTAGCTACCTAGCCGCTTACACATTTTTTTTTTACACGCATGCACATGCACATACACAACATCATGATTTCACACAACTCAATATTCACCCATTACCAATACTTGCATAAGCATAATTTTACGCAGTAATAACTTCAACTTAACTATAACATGACATGGAATAGTCTTCAAAATTTAAACACTTAAACATGAAGTAAACACATATAAAAAACATTTAACATCTAATAACAGAGCTCATGAAATCATACCTCTCTCCACTAATAACATATCCAACATAAGTTATAAACTCTTTAAATATTTCAACATTATATGTTTCACACTCAACTTAAAATGGATTTAAATATATATTTATATAATTTTTTATGATTCTACACAATTTTTGCCATTACAAAATATGCCAGGTGCGTGTAGTGTTTTGGTTATTAAAAAAAAACAATCCCATTTATCTAAATATTGACTGGGGTCCAACTGTGCCTAATTGAATTCATTGAATATAATTAGGAAAGTCACATACCTCACTATGTAAATGGCGCATTTTGCATTAAAGAAAAAAATATTTTTAAGGTATTATTGAAAAGTGTATTAGTGCCAATCTTCAGGAAAAAGGGGGATGTGCAGAGCTGTGGCAACTACAGAGGAAAAAGTTGATAAGCCATACAATGAAGCTTTGGGAAAAAGTAGTGGAAGCAAGACAGAGTACATGTGTGTACATGAGAGGAATCTAAGGCTACAGGGATCAGAGGTAAAGAGAGTGCAGGACTTTAAGTACTTAGAGTCAACGGTCCAGAGCAACAGAGAGTGTGGAAAGGAGATGAAGAGGCAGGTACAGGCAGGTTGGAATAGGTGGAGAAAAGTGCCAAATGTGTTATGTGACAAAACAGTATCAGCAAGAGTGAAAGGAAAGGACAGTGGTATGACCAGCGATGCTCTATGGCTTAGAGACAGTGGCACTTAAAAAAAGACAGGAGGCAGAGTTATAGGTAGCAGAGATGAATATGTTGAAGTTCTCTTTGGGAGTGACAAGGATAGATAGGATCAAGGATGAGTTAGGTGTTAGATGTTTTGGAGATAAAGTTAGAAAGGCCAGATTGAGGTGGTTTGGACATGTTTAGAGAAGAGATTGTGAGCATATTGGTACAGTAGAAGGATGCTGAGGTTGGAACTGCGAGGCAGAAGGTCTAAAGGAAGACCAAAGAGGAGATTTATGGATGCAGTAATAGAGGACATGCAGTTAGTTGGGGTGAGAGAAGAGGAAGCAGAGGATAGGGTTAGGTGGAGACAGATGATTTGCTGTGGCGACCCCTGAAAGGGAACAGCCGAAAGACAAAGAAGGAATTTTTAAATATGTAAAAACATAAAGAGCAGTTTAGGGGATTTTCAGGACTGTCCACCACCTTTATGGTTTATTTTCCTCACCTTTGTCTACAGTAGGCTGCTTTATGCTCCTGCATCAAGTCTATATAAATGCACACAATGTCACTTGTACACTGTAAAAAGGCCTAATTTTATAAAAAAAATTATATAAGTTTTGGTTAAGTTTACCTTTTCTAAAAACTACATACAAATCTCTGTAAAATTACATGCATTATCTGTAAATTATTAAGTCGACTGGTATTTTAAGTATTATTTCAGTACTGAAAAAAAAAATCACATTTTTTAACAGTAAAAATACCATACTTTTTTTTACTGTGTTTTTTGTTATATTTTTATAAATTATGTATAACCTTATGTAAAATTACAATAATAAATTTTAATCAAATATGAAACTCATTAGATAAAGGTTAATGTCCATACCAAACATTAAATGTTTTTCTTTGTAGTTTTGAGTAAATTCTATTAGTTTTACAATAGTTTGACATGCAAGTTCTTGATGCAAATTTAGCAGATTATCCACAGGAAGTGGCACAAGTTCAAGTTGCCTGTATTGTCATTTCAACCATATACAGTTAATACACAGTGAAACGAAACAACGATCCTCCAGGACCAAGGTGCTACAATCAATATAAATTTACAACATAAATTAACAGAAACACTAAACTAGCTAACCAAGAGGCCTAGTTAGCTGGCTAGCAGAGACAGGACAGAAAGACCTAACATAAATTACAACATAAATTAACAAAAACTAACTAGCTAAGTATTACTACAGGTTTTATAGACAACATAAAGTGCACGTGCAACAAGAGCAACAACAAAGTGACAGTGCAACAACCATGACATAACAGAACATAAAATATGGTGTTGAGGTAGTGGGGAAACATAAACATTCCTAAGATAAGGCAGATAAGAACGCCTTCAACCTTGGATCATTTTGAGTCCATTTTTTTAATACTGTGTAGAGATCCTTTCTGTGTTGTCTCACTTCTAACATTTATAAGCCTGTTAGTGGTAAATAAGTTGTTTACACTGATGCACATGCTTGTCCTGTTGGAATAAATTGCACAGCCTTTTTGTGAATGCTGGTTGTAGTGTTCAGACTTGATAATGGACTGATTATAATTATGTTCTCTCATACTAAAAAAAACAAACAAACAAACCAAAAAAAAAAAAAGGACCCCAGTTGAAAAGTTCTTGAGTTTCTTTTCAACATATTTAGTAATAATGTTAATCTGTTTCTCGGGCAACAGAGAAAAATATATATTTTTTCTTTTAAATCAAAGATCCTAATGTGTTCTTTTCTTCTCTCTTTCAACCCTAGTGCACCAAGGATCCAGTTGTTTAAGAGGATTGTTCTTTCTTGGACACACTGGACTGTCCAATTTGCCATTTTGGTATGTTTAAGATTTGACTTACTTGCACTAAGGCATTAGGATTCTAAACTAAAAGGTAAAGTTATTTGTATGCATACACTATATACACTATAGAGGTTTTTTTTTTTTTTTAATGGGCCACATTGTACTTTATTTTTAATAAAGTTTCCAATAGTCTAAATATTTTATTTTGTTTTTCATTTTAGGATTTTACTGTAATGCTATAAAACAACTTTTTATTTTATTTTGCATCATACTTGTACTGTACTGTACTGTGTCACTGTTCTTCAGGCTATTTTACAATAGCCTGAAGAAGATTGTGTACAGTACAAGAGATTGTGTGATTGTGTGAGATTGTGTTAACACTTTATTGAACAGGTGTGTTTATAGAAACCTTTTTTTGTGTTGTTGCTTTATTACAGTATTTGATCTTAAATTTAGGGAAAAAAAAAAAAAAAATTTTTTTTCAATTTAAATTCAAATTTTATTCATCTCATACACAGTCATACACAGTACGATATGCAGTGAAATGCTTACACGACTGCCAGTGACCTTAAAAAATAAAAGCTTATACATAAGAAAATAAATATGAATAAAAGAAATCTGTTAAGAATAAAAATTAACTAGTAAAATATACTATACAAAAAATATACTGTATTAAAAGAAATATGTTGGAAAATAAGATTAACTAGTCAAATGAGAACAAAATATCAATAAAACAGGTATAGAAATATAGAAAATAAAAATAGAAATTTGTCAAAACAGAAATGTAGAAGTTTGAAATGGCTCTGGTGAAATGCATAAAAAGTGACTTTGTGAGTGTCTTATTTAAAGTGCAGTGGTCCATAGACGAAAATATAAATATGATAAATTGTCTTATTAAAGTGATTTGTGCAGTGGTCAATAGATGAAAATATGAAAAAATATATAAAAATTAAAAAATATATAAAAATATAAACATATAAATATGAAAATATAAATATGTAGTGCAAGGTGTGCATGAATGTGTCCAGAGTGGCCATGGATGCCCAGTCAGTACTGGATGTTATTAGTCCTGTGTTGCGTTGTGGTTGAAAGACCTTATCGCCTGCGGGAAGAAGCTCCTCCTCAGTCTCTCTGTGTTGGCCTTCAATGAACGGAAGCGCTTTCCGGACCGCAACAGAGAGAACAGTCCATTGTTGGGATGATTAAGGTCCTTCACTATCTTCCTGGCCTGGATCCCTAGATTGAGTGCAGGTCAGGGAGCTCGGTGCGGATGATGCGCTCAGCTGATCGCACCACCCTCTGTAAAGCTCGTCTGTCCTGCATGGTGCTGTTTCCAAACCAGGTTGTGATGTTTCCCATCAGGATGCTCTCTATGGTGCAGGAGTAGAAATTCCTGAGCACCTTAGAGGGCAGTCTGAAGTCTCTCAAGCTTCTTAGGTGGTAGAGACGCCGCTGGGCCTTTTTCACCACGGTGTTGATGTGACAGGACCATGATGGGTCCTGCGTGATGTGAACACCGAGGTATCGAAAACTGTCCACTCTTTCCACTGGGCTGCTGTTGATGACGGGGGTCTGGTAGTTCCTCTCCTGCTTTGTCCACTATCAGCTCCTTTGTCTTGCTAAATGTCAGGAGGAGGTTGTTCCTCTGGCACCATTTTTCCAGATTTCCAATCTCCTCTAGGTAGGCCGACTCATCGTTGTTGGTGATCAGGCCCACCACGACAGTGTCGTCAGCAAACTTGATGACGGCGGTGGAGCTGGTAGTGGCCACGCAGTCATATGTGTACAAAGAGTACAGCAGGGGGCTCAGAACACAACACTGGGGGGCTCCAGTGCTGAGAGTGAGGGAGGCTGAGACCATAAACTGTCTGGCCATCCTTACTGCATGTGGTCTGCCAGTCAGGAAGTTGAAGATCCACTGACACAGAGATAAGCTGAGTCCCAGGTGCTCCAGCTTGGTGGTGAGTGTGAAGGGAATTATGGTATTAAATGCAGAGCTAGAGTCGATGAAGAGCATTTTCACATAATTCCATTTCAAATAATGAAGGAGATGCGAAATTGCAGTTCGGGCGGTATGCAAACTGTAATGGGTCTAGTGTGTCTGGAAATGAAAAAAATAGTTTATTTTAAAAAAAGTTTATGACCAGGCGTTCAAAGCACTTCATCACTACTGAGGTGAGGGCTACAGGGCGACAGTCGTTAAGGGAAGCAGGATGAGGCTTCTTCGGGACAGGAACAATGATAGACTCTTGTATGTAGGCATCACCGACTGAGATAAAGAGAGGTTGAATATCTCAGTGAACACAGGTGCTAGCTGGTCTGCACAGGCTCTGAGGATACGGCCTGGGATGCCGTCTGGTCCTGTTCACTCTCTTGAAGGCTCTCCTCACGTCATGCTCGGTGATGATGAACACGCTTCCGGTGCTGGCAGTGTCTTTCTGTCTGCAGCTGTTAGTGCCGCTAGCATTAGCATCGCTAGCATCTTAAGCTGCAGCCTCGAAGCGAGCATAAAAAGTGTTCAGCTCGTTTGCCAGAGTCATGTCCGTGGTCGTCATAACGGATGTTGGTGCTTTATAATCCGTTATTGTCCTAAGTCCCTGCCACAGGCTCCTAGAGTCACTCTGTTGGAGTTGTGACTCTAGTTTCCTCCCGTAGCACTGCTTTGCCTTTTTCACCGTTTCTTCACTTTCTTTCCTCCCATAGTCCAAAGATATGCAGGTTAGGCTAATTGGCATTCCCAAATTGCCCGTGGTGTGTGATTGATTGTGTAAGTGTGTGTATGTGTATGTGCCTTGCGATGGATTGGAACCCTGTCCAGGGTGTACCATGCCTTGTGCCCTAAGTCTCCCGTGATAGGCTCCAGGTTCCCGCGACCCTAAATACAGGATTAAATTAAAGAAATACAGGATTAAAGACCCTAAATTGCAGTATAGAAGATGAGTGAGTGAGTGGGTGTAAAATAAAAACATTTTGCTGCTACATGTCTTCATGCTGTTTTAATAAAGCTGTTAAATTGTTTACATTTGGAAAAAATCTGTGAAATAATGGTGTTTCACTGCTAAACTTATAGTGCTGGTGCTTTATTGAAGGTCTTTATTCATATAAATTTAATAAAAATCTGTAAATTAATGGTGTTTCACTGCCAAACTTATATTGCTGTTGCTTTAATGAAGGTGTTTAATCATATAAATTTAGGAAAAATCCATAAAATATATTTTTTTATCTGCTAAACTCCTAGTGCGGTTAGTTTATTGAAGGTGTTTAATTGTGTAAATTTAGAAAAAAAAATCTGTAAAGTAACTGTGTTTCTTTGTAAAAGATTAAATAACAACTTCTGTACAGTAAATTCAGGGGTTTTGCACAAAATAGGAACTAGAGTATTTTACCCTAATTTAATGGTTTTTGTTTGGCAGCTATTGCTGCCAGTCATTTGACCGTTTTTAGTGATTTATTCATTTATTTATTTATTTATTTTGAGAATTGTGGTAAAAGCTGAAATTGACCTATAGAACCAGTGACAATTTAAAACTACTTTCACCCCTGTTAATGACATTAAATGTTGGTTGCTAAATAGTGGTTAGTTAATTCTGCCAGTTATGGAAGAATATGTGTTAGCAGAGCAAAATAACCCCAAAAAATTATAACATGTTGATTATAAATGGTGTTTGGGAATTGTGGTATAAAAGCAATATTACAATTAAAGTTGCAAAAATGCTTACTTAAAGTATGGAAGACAACTGAGACAAGACCCCTAATCCATGATATATTTTATTAAATTTTATTTAATTTTGTGTGTGTGTGTGTGTGTGTGTGTGTGTTGCAACATTAACGCTCTAATGGCCGGCTTACAGCCAGTGCTCACACATTAAGGAAACAGTTTTACTTGGACCTATCACACACGCCACAACACACTCTGAAGGGGCGGGGTTTTCTTCTTTACCTGGCCTGCCAGTCTCAGGCTTTTGTGTCTTGCCAGCTGCCTCTGCCTGCCAATTGCCTCCTGCTTCATGCCAGTGTTGCGTGATACCTGCCATGACCAAAAGAACTCTACCTACAGAAAGCTACTTCCTGTGGATTTGCGTCACTCACCTAGGCACCACCAAAACCTCTATTTTGCTTCAGAGCATAAAACTTACAACAATGCTACGTTTAAAGCTTTTTACTGAATGTTTTGTTAATAAAAATCTTTTTTTAAATTGTGAAATCAGTTTTCTGTGGTTTCTCTCTACTTATATTTCTTTTACTTATTTTATGTGCAGAAGAATCTCAATCTCAAAAATCGTACACTACACAGGGTTTACAACAAAAGAAGGCCACGAAAACAACAATAAATGTGTAAAGCTTTCAGGGGAACTGGTCATCAATATTCAATGTGTGGAGACAGGAAATTGAAAAAGATTCCAGAGTAGCAGGGGAATGAGAGGCAGAGAACCTAAAAAGGTGATGGTTTTGCATGCTCAATGATACACCACCAAATGGTCCTGATATGGTTTCTGATATTGAGCCCATGCCATCCAGCAAATACAGTATGTGATAAGCTGTTCCATTGCCACCAGGGCATTGATCTCCTTGGTTATCTTGATTCCTCTGCCAGCAGTTACTAGTGGTAGGCAAAGATGCTGGGCAAATCTGAATAAAGTTCAAAGCACCTGCTAGTTCTAGTGCCTTTTGCAGCAGGGCCTTGAGAGCTCTGCTTTTTCTGTGCAAAGTTGGGTGAACTTCTGCTATAGAGGGTAATCAGGGCATGAGCACAGTGATAGGCTAGAACTCCATGAGCCAACTTTAACATTTACTTATTAATTTGCATCAGGCAATGTTTACCCATGCCCCAGCTGCCACAAGAGTTTAAAATAATTAGGCCTAAAGATGTTAGATAGCAGTTAAATATTAGCTTATTGGTAGTGTATAGAAATGCATTCATTAACAGTATTAGATAGGTGAAATACGAATGCATGTTCCCTTTTAAAAGGAACTCAATGCTGCGTAAAAACGCTATGGTAACATATTTTTTGTGTTGCCAGTTGTAAAGCATGTGTGTATCAAACACCAAATTTTGCTCAAAATTAGACGACAGGTTTCTGTCGGGTGGCTGGGGGCAGAGCCTCAGCGACGCTCTCCCTCTCTCTCTCTCCCTTTTTTTGGCAACCTTCATGATGAGTTAATTCTTTCATGGAATAAGCCTTATTCATCTCGTGTGTTTTCGTGCCATCAACTTTGATTTATTCGAATATCGTTGGTGCTAAGGCGAGGGGTTATATGAAGAGGCCCCAGATAGAAGAGATGCTGGCAGGCCATCTCTCTCCTGGGACATCATCCTTCCTGTCATCTTCCCTGGTGGGGGAAAAGCTTTTAGGCAACTGGTCAGGTGCTCCACTGTACATCATGGCAGTTTTGCAGGCTTACCAGGCTGACCTGCTGAAGGACTTGAGCACTGGCTGGGCTCTTGATAATAGGGCATTGTTGGAACTGCCGAGCCACAGACCAGTCTCTTTGTGCAACAAAGCACCTGTGGCTAAATCTCATGGGCATCAAGGATAAGGATCATGCATTCCTCCTTGATGCCCCCATCTCGCCCTCTGGCCTGTTTGGTGACACCGTTAACTTTGTTGCCACTAGGTTCCTTCTCCGCCGTGCTTAAGAGTCGGGACTGTCGGCCACCCAGTCCCGACCAGGTCTGACTCTCGCGAGGCGTGAAGCACAGAGAGTGAGTATTATGAGCCACGCACCCCCTCGTAAGACTGGGTGGCGGTGCGCCGCACTTTACGATCGGCCTCAAAGAAGTCGGACCTGCATACTGTCTTCTTCACAAAGAAGAAGTCCTGAGGCTCATTCGTCCAGGACCGTGGGGGTACCCACCCCCCCTCGGGGAGGGGCGCGTAGAATTCCTACACGTGTTCTTCCTGGCACCCCCAGGAGGTCGGTGTTCATGCCCTTCCACCACTGGTGTTTCAGGCAACACCACTCTCCAACGAAATGTT
This sequence comes from Clarias gariepinus, assembly GCF_024256425.1. Lineage (NCBI taxonomy): Eukaryota > Metazoa > Chordata > Actinopteri > Siluriformes > Clariidae > Clarias > Clarias gariepinus. Next base: position 22,963,652 of record NC_071117.1, read on the forward strand.
AGTTCTTCGGTCATTTCCTGCCATGTTTCAGGATGCCGAACATCTAACCACCAAGTGGTCTCCACTTCTGTGAAACCCCGAAAAGGGCGCACCTGCTGCCTAGAATTACAGATGTTGCTGAAAAAGGGGCCATAAAACATGTTCCCCCCACAAACAGAGAGTCAGGCTACTACAGTCTGTATTTCTTGGTACCCAAGAGAAATGGGGGGCTGCATCCAATTTTAGATCTCCATGGGCTGAACCGCTATCTAATAAAAATACAGGTTCAAAATGTTGACTATCAAAGTGATTGTGTCTTAAATCCAACCTAATGATTGGTTTGCGACAATCGATCTGAGCGACGCATACTTGCATATATAAATATTGCCACAACACAGAAAGTTCCTGAGGTTTACTTTCAGGGGCGAAGTTTACCAGTTTAGGGTCCTTCCATTTGGCCTAGCTCTGTCACCCGCACATATACTGTACAAAATGCATGGATGTAGTTCTGGCTCCTTTACGACTCCACAGCATCCGTATTTTGAATTACATAGCTGGCTGATTCTAGCTCAGTCTCAGAAGCTAGCGCTTCGACATCGGCATGTTGTCCTAGCTCATCTTGATTCTTTAGGATTGAGACTCAACGCCACAAAAAGCGTTCTCTTTCCTGCTCATAGCACAACATATTTGGGTGTCACGTAGGGACTCGATCACAATGCGGGCACAGCTGTCGCCTGCGCATGCCAAATCCATTTACAACACCCTGAAAGAAATCAAGCTAGGGCAGAAAGTGACTGTTCATCACTTTCATATATATATATTTTTTAGCACCTTAGTACCTTTGGACTTTCTGCACATGAGATCGTTTTAGTTGTGGCTAAACGCCAGGGGATTTTACACAAGGGCCAATCCCCGGAAGCAAATAAGGGTTACGCGACAGGGGCTTCATACCCTTTGTATGTGGTTCAGACCCCGGTTTCTGACTTCGGGTCCCATTTTATGTGCATTTTGTCGTCGCGAGACGCTAACGACAGATACTTCCCTCACAGGCTGGGGTGCGGTCTTAGATGGCCGTACAGCCCAAGGGAGCTGAAAAGGCCATCTTCTCGCATGGCACATCAATTGCCTCAAAATGATGGCTTTATTTCTGGCCCTGAAACACTTTCTTCAGCAGTTGAGAGGCTACCATATCCTAGTGCAGGTGGACAGCACTACGGTAGTCTCGTACATTATCGCCAGGGTGGACATTGCTCGCGCCACTTGAATAAGCTAGTGCACCAGGTTCTGCTTGGGGCACTGGATGAGTTCTTGTCCCTCAGGGCGAGTTACATTCCAGGGCATATGAAGCTGGGAGCAGTCTTCCTGTCCAGACATGCTGTGACACATGGGGAATGAAAACCCCACCCCGGTTTCTGACCCTTAAGATGATTTTTCTTATCGTTACTTTTTTCAAGAGAATTGGAGATCTGCAGGCTTTGTCATTCGCCATCCTGCCTAGACTTTACCTCTGGGCTAGTCAAAGCTGTTCTGCATCCTCACCCAGTTTTCCTCGAAACCTTGTGTTCTCCACCTTTTACTTACTTTGACGTGAAACCTGATGACGTCACCTGACCGAGGTTATATAAGCCAAAATTTGGCATGTTTGATACACACATGCTTTACAACCGGCAACACAAAAAGATGTCCCCATAGCGTTTTCACGCAGCATCTCGTTCCTGCTTTTTCAGGAAACAGGATTACAGCAAAGTAACCCGAGACGTTCACACTCAAGTTCTATAAGTGTCAGTTGTGTGTATGAAAGTTTATAGACAAAGAAATATAAGAAATATGCCTGTATGTTCCTGCATCTAATAGAACACTGCTGATATAATAACTATGCAGGAGTGTTACCATGACAACCAGTATCAATAGCATCCATAGTGTGAAAGTTCACACAGGGACCTCAGCCTCGTAGCTTTAGAGCAAATCACTCTCTCACATATACAAAAATGTATGAGGTGGACAGGAGTAAACTATTGCTTTAATTTATGCTACAAGAATGTCCTTTAGTAAGCAGGGAGACTGTAAGAACTTGTGAGGGACAAAATGTGACACATCTCAGCTATAGCACTCGGGTTAGCTTTCTCAGCCCACACACTGCTGCTGCATGTCTAACTCACCTTGACACATACACACACACACACTTACGTTTAGGGTTGATGTGATGTGAGCTGTAACTGTGAGTGAGTTCATGTTTCCACCCGCACATCAGCGGGGTCTTGCTCTCTCTCTCTCTCTCTCTCTCTCTCTCTCTCTGTCTACACAGAGACAGAAGCAGTGTGTGGGATGATGGAACAGAGCTGGAGATGTAGCTCAGATAGAGCAGCTAATTGAACACGTGGGAGAAGAACAGAGACAGGAGATGAAAGAACCTGGAGAGGAAAAGAAAAGTCAAGAAAGAGCCAAGAGAACCAAGAGAACATCATTTTTGTAATAATTAAATGCAACTTATATTATTTGGTATGCAAATTAAGAAACACACCCACATTCAAACTTGTTGTGATTCCATTCTTAAAGTCTTGATTGGTCTGCTCTTTAGGTGCATTTACAATTGTCATAATAGTACATTATTATTCTTAATAGGCCAATTTGGAAAAACTATATCCACTTTCATGTAACCATCTGGACTGATCAAAAATAAAAATTCTGATAAAATAAAGGACCGCTGTAAACCTTTGGAACCATCATTTGTTTAACCTTTTATCAGTCTTTACCTCAGATTTTCTTTCACTGTGTCTTTGGCAGAGGAAGGAGCACTGATTGGCTTGCATTTCATATGTAGTAAAGCATCTCACCAGTCATAAGAGAGAATTAATTCTTATAATTAATCATGATGCAAAAGGCAGTATTTGTCAGGAAAGATGGGAAACTTAAACTAAACCTAAATTTGGAAAATATACAGTATATATTTCCTCTTTTGTTTCTGATGAAATGCTCTACACTTTGCATGTTAAAATAGTTACATTCTGATTTAATGCTATAAGCATGTAAACATCTTATTGAATCTATAAAATTTCTAATCAAAATTATTTCAGTCAGATTAAATATTGTCTCTTGTCTATTTTTCTATCATTCTACCCATCTATCTATCTATTAGAATATATTCTATTGCCACCATAACATTCATCATCTCCTTAATGTAAAATTTATCTTTGGCTAATTCGAAAGCGTGTCTTGATTAAATCTTTGGATGTTATTTAGTAACATTGATCTGAACTCATTAGTTTGTTATGCCAGAGAGTCTCATCAGACCTGAGAATTTTGTTTCTCATGGTCTGAGAGTCCTTCAGGTGCCTTTTGGCAAACTCCAGGCAGGCTGCCCCACTCTATGTGCGTTTTGCGTAGTCTTTTACTAAGGAGTGGCTTCCATCTGGCCACTCTACCATATAGGCCTGATTGGTGAAATGCTTCAGAGATGGCTCCTTCTGGAAGGTTCTCCTCTCTCCTCAGAGGACCTCTGGAGCTCTGACAGAGTGACCATCGGGTTCTTGGTCACCTCCCTGACTAAGGCCCTTCTCCCCCAATTGCTCAGTTTAGATGGCTGGCCAGCTCCAGGAAGAGACCTGGTAGTTTCGAACTTCTTCCACTTACGGATGATGGAGGCCACTGTGATCAGTGGGACCTTAAAAGCAGGAAAAAAAATTCTGTAACCTTCCCCAGATTTTCCTTACTGTGCCTCGAGACAATCCTGTCTTGGAAGTCTACAGACAATTCCTATATAGACAGGTGTGTGCCTTTTCAAATGATGTCCAATCAACTGAATTTAACAAGACTCCAATTAAGCTGCAGAAACATCTCAAGGATGATCAGGGGAAACAGGATGTGCCGGAGCTCAATTTTGCAAAGGTTTTAAATACTTATGTACATGTGCTTTCTCAATTTTTTTTAAAATACATTTGCAAAAATCTCAAGTAAACTTTTTTCATGTTGTCATTATGGGGTGTTGTGTGTAGAATTCTGAGGAAAAAAAAAAATCCATTTTAGAATAAGGCTGTGACATAACAAAATATAAAAAAGTAATGCTCTGTAAAATACTTTCCGGATGCGCTGTATTATAAGTAAAAAACAATAGCCCACGTTTAGAAAGCGTTTAGAAATTTTTATCACCATGTAGTTCCGTTAGCCCGGTGTTATGCGTAGAGCGCCAGGAGATTTTCATGAATCTCAAATCTCCGAAATCATTGGGGCATTTTTTCTAAATATAGATGCTACTCAGCTCGTATTCTGGTTTTAAATGCCACACCTCACGGTGGCAGCATTTGGGTTTGTGCATTTGCTGGCTATTACCGCCGAGTGGTGCTACTGTATATAACTATAGACCAATGCCTCTGGCATCAGTTTATTATCTCAAGGATTAATGAGCTGCACGTAATAGCGGATAAAAGCAAGTGAAGCATTGTAGTTAAATTAATTCAGAATCACAGTACTAAACTATACAGTAGCTCAAATGTAGAATTCAAATTAAATTAAATCTTATTATGATCGAATTTAAGCAAAGTAAATGTTAACACAGTTATCGTGTGTAATTAGAAAAGCTACGCATGCAGGTTTTTTCGTCATCTTATATTTTGTGTTCTTTAAATTTGTAGTTTTATTAACTAAAATATATTAAACTAAATTACCATAAAAATTCAACCATTGTCAGCATGTTGTACTGCGTCAGCAGATGTCAGTGTTTTTGCATTATTATAGGAATTAAATGCAGTAGGCTGTTATGATCGTCATAATGTTCTTTAATAAATAATAAAAACATTTTAATAAATTACATTTTTACATCCCAGTATCTTTCCTATTGCACTGTACCACTGCCTGCAAAACCTCATAAAATACAAGTGAAAGATTAAACGAATTTAAAATCACAGGACTAAAATTACTGTACAAATTTAGAATTTAAATTAAATATAGGTGTTTCCATCAAATTTAAGCAAAGTAAATGTTAACACAGTGAGCCTTTATATTTTATCATGTGTAACACTCACATAGCCAGAAAACATCTCAGGTTACTTTGCTGTAACCCTGTTCCCTGAAAAGGCGGGAACAAGATGCTGCGTGAAAACGCTATGGGAACATCTTTTCGTGTTGCCGGTTGTGAAGCATGTGTGTATTAAACACGCCAAATTTTGGCTTCTATAACCTCGGTCAGGTGACGTCATCTAATGAGACGCACCTGCAGGTTATAAATAGGAGTAAACCAGTAACATTCCTCAGATTGATTTTGTCTGAACGGACATCCGGTCACGTAGGCAGTGCGGCATTGGAGCGCAGCATCTTGTTCCCGCTTTTCCAGGGAACAGGGTTACAGCAAAGTAACCCGAGACGTTCCCTTTTAAAGGCTACACTCGATGCTGCGTAAAATGCTATGGAAACAAGAATAACATTTGCTGCCCCACTGCAAGTGTCTGGCCCCCAAGGTTGTGTAGTGTGTGCACACAAAGGCAGAGGAGGTCTCAGGGAGGCTGACTCGAGGACCCGTGAGCCTGGAGTATCATGAACATCCAGGCTATAAAATCTAACAAATGTGTGCGGAGAGGACCAACCTGCCGCATGACACACTTGTTGCAGGGGAATACCTTTTGCCAGCGCAGTAGATGAGGCGATCCCCCTGGTTGAATGAGCCCTAATTTCTAGAGGGGAAGTAAGCCCACGCGCCTCATAGGAGAGGGAAATAGCATCTATGTGACAGGGTCTGTGTAGTGGCGGCCGCCCCCTGGTTGTGGCCCCCATACCAAATAAAAAGCTGCTCTGATTTACGTCACTGGCTGGTGCGGTGGACGTAAATGTGAAGAGCACCAGGGGCACTAGGGGGCAGTGGTAGCTCAGAGGGCTAAGGCACTGAGTTACTGATCAGAAGATCGGCGGGTCGATCCCCAGCTCCACCAGGTTTCCACTGTTGGGCCCTTAAGCAAGGCCCTTAACCCTATCTGCTCCAGGGGCGCCGTATCATGGCTGACCCTGCGCTCTCACCCCAGTTATGCTGGGATATGTGAAGAAGGAATTTCACTGTGCTGTAATGTATATGTGACAAATAAAAGCTTAACTTAACTTAACCAGAAGAGATTTCCTCTGCTACATGAATTCTTTTCCAAATGGACTACTTCGGGGTGGGGTTTCCATTCCCCGTGTGTCAGAGCTTAACTGGACAGCATATCTGCTTCCACATTCATATGCCCTGGAATGTAAACCGCCCTGAGGGACAGGAACTTGTCCTGTGCCCAAAGCAGAACCTGGTACGCTAGCTTATTCAAGCTGCACGAGCGCAGTCCACCATGGCAATTAATATATGGGACTACCGTAGTGTTGTCCACCCGTCCTAGGACATGGTAGCCTCTCAACTGCTGGAGGAAGTGCTTTAGGGCCAGAAATAAAGCCATCATTTCGAGGCAATTGATAAGCCGCAGGAGAAGATGACCTCTTCAGCTTCCTTGGGCTGGACGGTCATCTAAGACCGTGAGGGAAGCATCCTTCGTTAGCATCCTGCGATGACAAGATGTACGTAGAGTGAGACCCAGAGTCAGAAACCGGGGTCTGAACCACATAAAAAGGGTGGTAAATTTACATTTACATTTAGGCATTTGGCAGATGCTCTTATCCAGAGCGACTTACAAAAAGTGCTTTAATGTTTACATCATTGGATACATACTTACACTGGGTTAACTAGGTTAATAACTAAGTGCCATTAGTCCAACACAACTGGGAAGAGGGCAGCTACAGGAAGCCAGTGCAGGGAGCGGAGGAGTGGGGTGGTGTGTTAGAACTTGGGAAGGTTAAAAACAAGACGTGCTGCTGCATTCTGGATCAGTTGCAGAGGACGAATTGTGGACAGAGGCAGGCCTGCCAGGAGTGAGTTGCAGTAGTCCAGTCTTGAAATAACAAGGGACTGAATAAGCACCTGAGTAGCCTGTGAAGAAAGAAATGGACGAATTCTTCTGATATGGTAAAGAAGAAATCGACAAGAGCGAGTAAGGCTAGCGATGTGTGGGGAAAATGACAAATGATTGTCTATGGTTACCCCAAGATTGCAGGCGGTGGCTTAAGGAGTGATTTGGATGTTGTCCAGGGATATCACAAGGTTTTGACTTAGGGATGAGTCACAAGGGATAAACAACAGTTCGGTTTTACTGAGATTGAGCTTCAGCTCATGAGCAGCCATCCAGAATGAGATGTCTGCCAGACATGCTAAGATCCGGGTGGAAACCTGAGTGTCAGAGGGAGGAAAGGAGAGAACAAGTTGGGTGTCATCTGCATAACAATGGTATGAAAATCCATGCGATGATATGACCTTACCAAGAGACCGGGTATAGAGGAAGAACAGAAGAGGACCAAGTACTGAGCCCTGCGGGACACCAGTAAAGAGTCTACGTGGAGCAGATGTAGATCCTCTGGCGGGTAACCCTTATTGGGGATTGGCCCTGGAGTGAAATCCCCTGGTTCTTAGCCACAACTGAGATGCTCTCATGTGCAGAAGGGCCAAAGGTATCACCGTGGATGCAGCTGCCATGAGAGCTAAAGATCTCTGAAAGTGATGAACAGTCACTTTCTGGTCTAGCTTGATTTCCTTGAAGTGTTGAGAATGGATTCGACATGGGGTAAGGGGGTTACCCACACGGTCCTGGGCGCATGAGCTTCAGGACTTCTTATTTTAAAAAAAGACGCGGCGGTCTGATCTCTTTGAGGCGGCTTGTAAGGGCGGCGAGCCGTACCCCAGTCCTTATGAGGGGGTGCCTGGCTGCTGATGCTTTCCTTCTGCGCCTCCCGTCTGGCGAGAATCAGATCTGGTCGAGACTGGGTGGCCGACAGCACCGTCTGCTTGGTCGCACGAAGGGACAAGTCAGTAGCCCTGTGCCACTGTAAATCTATGAATGATATCTCATTTACAGTGCCACTTGTGCTCAAATCCTTTAGCAGATCAACCTGGTATGCCTGCACGACCGCCATGGTGTGCAAAGAAGCGCCTGCCTGACCTGCTGCTTGAAAAGCCTTTCCTACCAGTTTAGAGTAGGAAGGGAAGTGGGAAGGAGGGAAGTGGAGGGAAGTGTTGGCTTCTTTAGTGAGGATGATGTCCCAGGAGAGAGAGAGCCCACGAGCGTCTCTTTTATCTGGGGCATCACCATATAACTTCGTGCTTTTGGTACAAAAATATGGGATGAATTTGGGGTGAGAGCGGCATTGTGGCGCCATCTCCTGGCTACGTGACAGAAATCTGTCGTCTAATTTTGAATATTTGGGGAAGGCTTGCTCTTCCGGCCAATCAATGTACTGTACAGCCGCTCAACTGCACGCGTTATAACTTCAAGCAGCTTCTCATACTCTCTATCTTTCTTAGAGGAGTGTTCTGAGGTAGCTACTTCCATTTCTATAGAAGCAAGAGAACAAGTCTCTTCTACACACTCACGAGAAGCACCAAAGTGCGCTTGGGAAGTGGAAGGAGAGACTTCCCGATCGGAAGAGAGGGCGAGAGAAAGGAGAGGAGACTCTGTCTTGCGTGCCTTGGCCAGATCGGCTTGTGATCCCCAGGAGTGCTGCGCAGCTCGTGGTTCTCTGAAGAATGCGAGGTGCTTGCGAAGCATTTCATGGGAAGAAGATCACAGTGTTCGCAGTCTCCTTGAAGCCCTTGGAGAGCATGACTTTCACCCAAACACTCAAAGCAAAAGTGTGGAGATCGCCTTCAGAAAGGAAATTTTCGCAAGGGGGGGACATCTCACTTTAAACTCCACCTTTATATTGGTGAGTTAAACACTTTTCTTTGCTTTTTAATTTGCTTGTAACACACACGCACAATGTGGTCTAAAGAAAAAAGATCTGAAAAATGTTTTCGGTTTACTCCTATTTATAACCAGCAGGTGGGTCTCATCAGATGACGTTACCTGACCGAGGTTATATAAGGCAAAATTTTACGTGTTTGATACACACATGCTTCACAACCGGCAACACAAAAAGATGTTCACATAGCGTTTTCACGCAGCATCGAGTGTAATAATAATATATATAATAAGTTTATTTTATATAGCGCCGTTCAGGAGACTCAAGGCTGCTTTACAATAACAAAAATGTTTACACATAGAAAGAGACATTTGAAAGACAACAAAACAAAATACAGATAAACATGAAAACCGGTAGAATTGATCTAAACACATATTCAAAGATTGGGAAAAGAGGAGGAGAAAAGATATTACAGAGGTGATAAAAGGCAGGATTTATTAAGTGAAGAAATGTGAGGCAGAAAGGAAAGATGGGAGTCAAAAATTATACCCAGATTTTTAACAGTGGTGGAAGGTCTAACCAAGGTCCCGTAAATGTTAACAGTATCAGTACAGAAAGAAGCAACGTTTTTATGTGAACCAACAAGTAAAAAAATCTGTTTTATCAGTATTAAGCTTGAGAAGGTTATGGATCATCCAGGCATTTATGTCATCAACACTAGCTGAAACGGAGTTAGTGGGAAAGGTATGGTAGTGTCGAAAACTGACATACTGTAGAGTTGAGTGTCATGTAGATGATAAACGGTAGTGGGCCAAGAACAGAACCCTGCGGAACACCATGAGAAACAGGAGCAGTAGAGGATTTAGACTGGCGGAAAGTAATATAGTGTTGATGGTCAGACAAATAAGAAGCAAACCAGGATAAGGCAGTTCCAGAAATATCAAGAGCAGAGAGTCGTGAAATGAGAATACTATAAGAGATTGTATCAAATGCAAAAGAAAGATCTAACAAAATCAAAATGCTAACAGAGCCAGCATCAGAAGCCATAAGAAGGTCATTGACAACCTTAAGTAGCGCTGTCTCTGTACTGTGGTGAGGGCGAAAACTGGATTGGAAACATTCATACAGATTATGAGATGACAAATAGGACTGTAGTTGAACAGCAACAACTTTTTCAAGTATTTTTGTAAGTAGCGGAAGATTTGAAATTGGTCGGTAAAGTAGTTGGCCATATCAGCCTGGTCAAGGCCAGGTTTTTTTATGACAGCTGCAGTCTTTAATTCAAGAGGAACAACACCAGTGTTCAAGATTTTAAAAATGAGAAGTGAAATAGGCCGTGGAATAACAGGTGCAGAGTATTTAAGCAGGGACAGGGGCAGGATCAAGGTGACAGAAAGAAGGATTAACTTTACTGAGTAACTCAGAAATAAAAGCAGGAGTTGGAGGATCGAAATCAGTAAAAATACCAGTTGCAAAGTCTGTAGGAAAGTCATTTGAGTGGATAGGGGAGTACACTGTTAAAAAGAGAGAATGTATACGAATTATTTTATTTTGGAAGTAATGCAAGAATGACTCACAGAGATCTACAGAGTTGGTCATAACAGGGACAGGAGGGCTAGTGAGTTTGTTAACTACAGAAAACAGTGTTTTAGGATGAAAAGATGCATTTGTGATAAGAGTAGATTAATAGCTGGAACGTGCGTTATTTAAAGCCAATTTATATAGCTGAATACTGTATGATCCTTGTATGCAATAAGATGCATGGTCAAGCCAGATTTTCTATAAAGGCGTTCCAGACGACGACCAGTGGTTTTCAATTTGCGAAGTAAAGGGGGTAAACCAGGGTGATGTATGTGTGGAAGGTACGATTCTGCATTTAAGTGGGGCGTGAATATTAAGGGCGGTAGAAAGAGCGTTATTATATTTGGCAAGAATATCAGGAGCAGAGCTGTGTTAAGTAATATCTGAAAGATGTGTCTGTACAAAATCAGTAAACAGTGAATGATCAACTGAAGTAATTTTACGAAAAGTAATGGTTGATTTTACCCTGAGGCATGGGAGAGGCATTTCACAACTGAGTTCAATAAGCAAGTGATCAGAAAATCCAATCTGAGATCCATACACAGAAACATTACATAAACCAGTTGTACAAATAAAATTTAGTGTGTGACCTTTTAGATGTGTAGAAAAATTAATGTGCTGTACTGGATTAAAACATTTAAAAACTGACATGAGTTCACGGGAGTCTGCACAATCTTTTTTAACATGTATGTTGAAATCACCAAGTAAGATTATACAAAAAGACACAAGTAAGTGTTAATAGTTCATGAAGTTCAGTGAAAAAAAGAGATTTTGAGAACCAGGTTTTCAAAGGTTGAAGTTGCATAAAAATCAATGGTTTTAACAGGAAGCCAGACCACCACCCATCGATGTCAGACGGGGTTTGGTCAGTTAGCTGTATCCAGAGGGGGTGAGAAGATTTAGGTGGAAATAGTCATTTGGTATTTGCCATGTTTCAATAAGCAGCAAGAAATCCAGGTATTTATCAGTTAACAGCGCGGAGAGCACGTGTAAGTAAGTGAACTACAGTTGAGCAGTGCTAATGCAGGACGAAGCGCACAATCATTGCGTGTCTGTAGAGCAGATGGAGACGGAGATACAGTAATTAATGCAGTACGATTGATGCCACGGTGGTTGGCCGGCAGCATAGAATAGCGTATAACTGAACGGTTAGACTAAATAGAAGGAATAGACGAGGATGTCAAACAGCGTGATAAAAGGTAGTGGCGACCGGAAACGATGAACGTAGCGCGGCCGTCTAGTAATCCCAAGTTCCTTGCAAAGCCTGTATGTAGATGCGTCCAGACGAGGGTGTGATTTCAGGCTTCGTAGTTGAGTTAACGAGTAGCTGAGTGCCATAACAATAACACAGTCACAGCTTTGCGAGCGGTGAAAGACATGGTTAGATGCAAAAGCACAACATCACTGGCAGATGAGGAACACACATCTCTCAATGAAAATGCAGGAGAGCCGCAACACACTAGCTTTGAAAGGGAACTCTGGCTGTGCATCAGAAAAAGTGGGTTAGCCACATGTGTTGTCAGATTAATGGGCAAAAACTATATATTAAAACTATATAAGCTACATAGCCTTTATAAGACTCTATATTTAAGTGCATGCACAATGACGACAAAACGTTATGATGTTGTAAAATAATGAAAGCAAATAGGGATACAGCGCTATTCTGTATCGGTTTCTATAAACTAGAGCATGTCAAAAAATAAACCGAAACTCTGTGTTTACTCGCCTCACAGACGTGAAAAATATATACTTACATAAAGCGAAATGTCTGTTTTTATATAAACTAATAGGAAAAAATTCAAGTTATGTAATTCATATGAAACGTGAATTGCTGGCCTAATTAAAGATGCTGGACATAAACAGAAAAAAATCATGATGATTATTCTTTTTCTGATTATTATTATCATGTTCTTTTGCTGTTTATATTTTCAGCGTTAAATGATTATTTGAAACTGAAGCGCCTTGTGTGGATTCATGCCACGAGTCATTTTATCATACAAAGATTATTACGTCGATGCTATCTTTAATAACCGGTGGAGATTTTAAGCTGTATACACACTCATTCTTGACTTGTGACACAATAACAGTAATATTTCGAACATTTTTTAGGCTCCCATTTTCATTATTCCCAGAGAATAATGAATAAACCAGTTGTTGGGTCAAAATAACCCAACCAGGTGTTCATTAGTATATGACCCCCTACATCTCATATGACCCAACATGAGCAATCCAACAATGTGTTTAAAGTATCCGAAATAACCCAGAACTTAAATTACAATAAACAGATACAGAGATACGCTATTTACCTGTTTATACTTTGTACAAATATAATTGTCAGCTAGTGAACTTGATCTAAACAACATTTAACCAATGTTTTTTTTTTTTTTTACTCATTATTGTATAGTAAATATTAATAGCCCTGGTTCAGATTTTTCATGCTTGTTGTTTTTTTTTATTTATTTATTAACAGGACAATGCATATTAAAAACAGAACATCTGTAACATGCCAGAATTAGCCAAAGGCTAGTTTTCATCTGTTGTCCTGTAAGCCTGTTGTACAATGGCACCCTAAAAAAGCATAAAATATTATAAACAGTTAAACAAAAAGCAACTATAGGAATCGGCATGTTAGCGGAATATTAATTGATTACAATAGTAACCGCAATGGCGTAAAAAAACAGTGTGGTTCAGATTAAAGAAGTTGTGAATAAGCACTAAGAGCAGCAGCAAAGAGTTTAGTAAAAACATAAAAACAGGAACAGCAACAAAAGGTTTAGCAAAAAAAAAAAAAAAAAGCAACAAAACAGTGTAAATAGCGAACATTAACAAAGCAGTTTGGATATTTACAAGTGCATATTAAAATAACAAACATTGTTAATATCAAGATCATAAAAAAGATTACAAAGGTCAGAAGGAATCACGCACTCACAAGTAAAAACACATGCTGACAGCAGCAGTGTTTTAGTGTTGACAGGTCTGATTACGAATCAGCCAATGTTTTAAGTGAGAGCGAAATAAATTGTATATGTTTATGTATCTGATTATTGATGAAATGGTGTTTCATTCCTGAGAGGCTTTGACAGAGAAAACTAACTGGGATAATACAGTCACCTCTAAATACTCCTCGAGTGATCCTGTATTTAAATGTTCTAAAGCTGACAAATTCACTAAGAGGATATGGGGCCATCCCATGTAGGATTTTATATGTCTGACAGGCGTTAATGTACTTAATTGGATTGTCCTAACTTAAAAGACTGTGTTTTGATAGAATAGAGCAGTGATGATAGTATTTTGGTTTCTTATCAAGTACTTTAATTGTCTGCTTGTACAAGGACTGTAAAGGTGTCAAGATGGTGGAATTAGTCTGGGACCAGCTTATTAACCAATAAGTAAAATGAGAGAAAATCATTAAGTGCATAATGTTTTGGCGGCCTGGACAGACTGGGATTTCTAATAAATTGGAAGTTAGCTAGGTTTAATTTAACTTTTTTACAGGTTTGCTTTACATGTGACCTAAAATTAAGTTCAGAGTCCAGGTGGATGCCCAAGTATTTAAATTCTTGGTCAATTTGTATTTTTTCTCCTGACACTACAATGTCTGCATCTTTGGTTACTTTATGATTTAGTGAAAAACAAACCTACAGTTGGTTTACTTTGTCAAATGCCTTTCTAGGATCAAGAAAGACTGCATCTCCGATGTTATTACTATCAAGTAGTAACTTGATTTTCTCAATGAGATGACAATTAGCTGACTCAGTTGAATAATTAGATCAGAATCTAAATTGTAGTGGATGAAGCTGAAAGAAGCTACAGTATTTAAGTGATCTTTGATTTGTTCACATATCCATTTCTCAAGAACCTAGACATTACTGGCAAAATACTGATAGGTCTATAATTGGAAATAGATTAAAATTTCCTGATTTGAAAATAGGTAATACAATGGCAGTTTTCTAATTGTTTGGAAACTCTGCTTGGCATATGGACTAATAATTTATTTTTGTGATGGGACTGATTAATGCTGGACTAACATTTTTAAACATAGTTGTATCCATCCCATACATATCTTTAGATTTAGACGGTTTAAGTGTTCTTATAATTGATTTAGTGTTTGTTTCAGTTGCATAATTAAAAACAAAACTAGGTTCTATTGTTTGAACTTTACACATCTCAGCATTTACAGGAGGGAAGCCCTCGCAATAGCTGCAACCGAGTAAAAAAAAAAAAAACTGGTTAAATGTTGCAGCTACAGTGCTGCAGCTGGATCCGTAAAGCGATTTCCATCCACAGTTAGTTCAGGAGATTTTCTTGTTTTAGATTTTTGCCCTATTAATATTTTCAGCTTGCCCCAGACTATCTTCAGGTTACCTATTGCCTCACTAATTATAGACAGAAAAAAAATTGCCCTAGATTTTCTTAACGTAGTTGTTACGGTATTCCTTAGCATAACAAAGTACTGTTTGTCGTGAGACAGTTTTGTCTTAACGGCCCTCTTTAAAGCAAGATCACGCTCTTTAATTTTTTCAGGACATCTGTTGTTATCCATGGGAGGCTACTTCTTTTTTTCTTGTGTGTAAACCTACAGGTAAATTCTTTAATAATACACTGTAGTTTACGTGAAAGTATTTTGCTTCCCTCATTTACTTCTTTTTCAGTTAACAAAAAGTCCCAATTAAAACTATTTACTGTATTTTTGAAGGTTTCCTGGTCTTTATTAGGTATTCTGAACGATTCCTGTTCTTTAACAGTACAAACACTGAATCTCTTTTTAGATATTTTTCTAACCGCCAGTAATAAATTGTGGTCAGATAACCCTGTGAACATATTTAGAGATTTTGTAATCCTTTCCAGTCCATTGCTAAATATCAAGTCAATCTGAGTTTTGGTGGACTGTGTTACTCGTGTTGGCCCTTTAATTACTTGCGAGAGATTAAAACAGTCTGTTATTTGTTTAAGATTTTTCCTGGCTAATCTGTCTTTCCAATTTACATTTATATCCCCCATTAATATTACTTTCTTATCGAAATTGCAATTTGTCAAAATAGTTTGTATGTTTTCATAAAAATCAATATTGGAGTTCGGAGGGTGATGAATTACAATAAGGCTAAATAACATTTGAGGTGATAAGGAAATTTTTTAAGCAATATATTCTAAATCACAGTTTGCCAAAGTTATCTTTTCACACTGGATGCTGTTCTTTATATATATCATGACTCCACCTCCTTTAGATCTCACTCTGTCTCGTCTGTAAATTTGGTAGACTGGTACCATAACTGCTGCAGATGGTGAATTTGCATGGAGCCAGGTTTCAGACAGTCAAGATAGTCAAGATTGGATTCTGTTAACATATGCTGAATTTGATCTGATTTAGGTACAAGACTTATATTAAGATGTCCCCCAAATGAGCCCCTAGGTTTCATTTTGGAATCCCATATTATTTTGGAATGGTTAACAGTTTGGAATATATTCCACTTCTTGTTTTTTACAACAGCTGGGTTTGTGTACTATTTCCAATGTTGGCAACTTTTTACACCGGGTGTAGTTAAACTCTTGTTTTGATCAGCTTGTATAAAGTACTCATGAGAAAATTACCATCACTATTGTACTTCTTCAAAACAACATTTCTGTTGTTGAAAAAATGACTAAATTTTATTTTAAAACTGTGGTGAGTGAAAATGTCACTTTGCGCCACCTGGCGGTAACTTCACGAATGACTTTGAAATGCAACTGATTTATTTTGGCTGCTGTCATTTTGCCGCGGCTGTGAGCACAGCGGTAATAGCCATTCCAAGTGGGTACCTACTCTAGATTACCTTGTGTACAAAGAGCAATTAAAAAGACACAGAACTGATGGTAATGCATCTACAAAGTGACACAACATTACTCCAAAAAAGGAAGAGTAGACTATGAAAACTGAACTTGCAAAGATGAATAGACAAATCAATGTATGTTTATTCTTTGTGCCGGATCACATGTCTCATGTCTCACATGTTCCAAAACTATGGCGCTAATAAAAAGCAGTAATGTGAAGCACTACTATAAAACAAGGGTCATTAGAGCAAACATATCCGCAGCAGTCTGATGTGAGAGCATGTAAAATACTAAGATCCGAACTGAGACCCCAGTGTTATACGCTCAAATCAAAATGTTGAGTACATAGCGATGTTATGAACAGTTATGTGCCGGATTTGATAATCTACTTTAAAATAAGCTATTAGTACTGTAAGCTACTTGCTCAATGTAAACAAACACATGCACCAATAGATGGTAATTAGAAAATCTAAACTAAATACCTTTACTGGTATTAGTTCATATTTTCAAATAACATAAATAGCAGTGGTATACTGTATATGGATTTTAATGTGCTGTTGTTGTTTTAGGACAAAACAACCATTATTTGATTTAGATTTTTTTATTTTTTATCTGTGATTTACTCCCTGATTACTGAACAGGGAGTGTATTTGGCTGATGATGAAAGAAGTACAACTTAGTGTAAACATTTTTAAGATACTCAACCTTACAAAATTTTAGATCTTTGTATTAATAAGCTATCCAAAGAGTTCTGCAATACATAGACACATAAAGACATGTACATGGGCTTCAACCAGAAATAATATTTTTACTGATTACATTAAAGCATACCTACATCTGCTCATTTTTATCTTTACCCTTTTAACTATTTCTACAAACTCTTTTCCTGTCCACATTGGGTAATGACCCTTGTTTTTGATAAAAGCCTGGGATTTTATTTGTGTCTCTCTCTTTCATTTCACTTCATGCTATGTCATGATAACACCAATGTTAAAAATTAAACAAGTAAAAAGGGAAATTTCAGGTGGTTGTCAGGGCTCATCAGATAAAAAAGAACTGGCAGTGGAGCCAAGGGGAAAAATGGGAGGAAAGAAATGAAGAGAGATGGATAAGAAGTAAACTCCATAACAGGAATGTAATGTCTCTTTGACTCAGTGTACTCAATGCCATGCATGAACAAAAGAAGGAAAGAAATCAGAATTTAGTTGAGCAGATAAATCACAGAAACCAAAAATAGTCTTTCTGACTGTGAGACAATTGAGGAAACGTGTCCAGCACCAGCTGTGTCCTTATTTCACAGACAGCAGGGGTTTTTATAATATTATACACAATTTGTGTGTTAGTTTTTCTTGAACAAGTCTATTTCTGTCCTAAAATAGTCTCCATTTGAGCTTTCTCAGTTTTCACAAGGACTGGACAGTCATCAAGCAAAACACACTTGACACTCCTGTTTTCTGCCCTCAGGTTTTTCTCCAAACGAGCAAAACTAGTGAGGTGGTGATGGGGAATCACTAAGTGGTATTTCTAAAAAAGGCTAAAAAGTAACATTTAAATGCATCATATTACATTTTTAGGTCACAATTATGCTGGTATTGGATTAAAACAAGTTAGAATTAAATTTAGTCTACCAGAATCAAAGCATCACTTCAACAACAGTTCAAAGTGTTATCTACAGTAGTGGCCAAAAATATAAAGACAACATCTGCCATCTATTAAATTTGTCCCTGAGCACAAAACAGGCGATGCCACTAATTAGTTTGAGTATATCTGGTTGAAGAGTTGTGTTAATTAAAATCAGCTGGTTTTGTTAATAGATGGCTTTGTTCAGGATTCAGACACAGTCTCAGTGTTTAAGTTCATGCCTAAAACCTTTTTATTTAGCCAAACATTTTTTGCACCTGCTTGCACTCTGCAGTAAATATACATTTGTTTCATACTGTGGCCATATCTAACTGTTATCTTATCTCTTTTCTCCCCTTGTCTCTCTCTTTTGAGCTACACATGGTTCTCCTCATCTGCCCGTGATCCAGACCTCCTCTGCCCCGAAGACCTGTCTGACCCAACCTTGGTCTCCTGATTCTGGTTGGAGATCTCTTTGCATGGAGCTCCATTTTACTCTTGGCTGATGCAGACAGCTGTTCTCTGATGACTTGTGACTATATTCACTCAATAGTTCAGGACTAAAAGTCCCACAAAAAATTTGTTCCTGGGCCTCCAATAATGAAAGTGGACTTCATGTAACATGTCCTAATATCCATCATTGCTATCTGATTTAACCCAAATTAGAATAAATTCCCTAATCTGGTTCCTCTCAAGGTCTCTTTAGATTGCCATATCAGGCAGTTTTTCCTTGCTACCCTCACGTTTGACTCTAGGTGAGGGATTGAATGTAGATCTATTATTATTATTGCTCATCAGGGATAATTTGATCATTTTTGTTTATAAATATTTTCTCGTAGGAAGAAACCTTGAGAGGAACCTGACTCAACAGGGAACCCATCCTCATTTGGGTGAAACAGAAAGCAGGAATTGATCTGCATTCATACTGTGTGTTACTGTAGTTGGCAGGCAGTTCAGCATAACAGTTGATGTAATTGATGTTAATATGGAGTCCAGTTGGTTATTGAAAACTCAGGTAGACTTGTATAAAGTTCTAGTCCTGAACTATTGAACAGTCAAGTCCTCAGAGAAACAGCTGCCAACACCAGTCGAGGCCAGTACCGTCTTCTAGGTAGAAAGAACCATCCCCAGACACGAGACAGCAGTCATGGATTGAGGAGTATTAAAGACATAGTTTAGACTCTATGCCCAGACGAAACCAGCATATTTTGAAAAATAAAAAACTTTATACTAAATATTGATTGTTGTATAGAAAGTTCATTGCATTAAATGTTATTATTATTATTATCATTATTATGTTGTTGTTGTCATTATTTTTAAAGTTCATTAACACGTATTTTACTTGTCCTAATACTTTTGCCCACTACTGTACAATGACTATTCATACATCTATCAAAGTATGTTCAATGTCTGTATGTTTGTTATTTAGTTGTGCCTTTGAGTTGTGAGATTCATGTAGCTTATACTGCAAGTAATAGTTGCAAAGTTTAAAGGGCAAAAATATTTGTATTTTAATATTTTAATTATAGTTTGTTTTAACTAAAAACAAATAACAACAACAACAACGTAATGCAGTCATAACTGTGTTTCTTAAACTTAACATAAAAAAATAATAATAAAGTAAAGATTGCAATGAACACAAAATCTGTCTGCCTGTCTTGACACTTGGAACAAATTGCCTGGGGGAAAAATAGAGAGATTGAGGAGGACAGCAATATAAGCAGTAAAGAAAGTGTCTTGTTTTTATTTATTTAATTTGAACTCTCTTTTCTCTTCAGTATATATATATATATATATATATATATATATATATATATATATATAATTTTTTAAAAATGTTTACATTGAAGAAAAGCAATAAATCTTTATTTTACTTTATGTAGATGACATTGTGTAATGTGAAAAAGTTTGCTTATACTTTGCTTTCAAAGCGGCCTCAATTTTTCATTGCATGGATTTCACAAGATGTTGGAAATATTTTTTTGACATTCTGGTCCATGTTGACATGATTGCATCATGCAGGTCCTGCTTATGTTTCGGGTAAACCTTCATGCTGCAATTGTAATACATCCCAAAGGTGTCCTACTGAATGTAGATCTAGCGACTGTTGAGGCCACCAAAAAAGCTCATTGTCATATTCAGGAAAACAGGTTTTTGCTTTGTGACAGGGTGCATCATTATGCTGGAAGTCGCCATTAGAAGATGGGCAAAATTGTGGTTATGCACA
The DNA here is from genome assembly GCF_024256425.1 of Clarias gariepinus. Taxonomy (NCBI): domain Eukaryota; kingdom Metazoa; phylum Chordata; class Actinopteri; order Siluriformes; family Clariidae; genus Clarias; species Clarias gariepinus. The sequence goes on from NC_071117.1 coordinate 22,983,606, forward strand.
TGCAGGGATGCACATGATCAGCAGCAATACTTACAATACTTACTTACTTTGAATGCATCATACTACAGTATGTTGCATTTAAGCAATGAGTAATTAGTATTAATGCGTCCAAAGTGTGCCCAAAAACATATTTTCAACACCATTACCTCACTTTCAACAGCCTTGACTGTTGACACAAGACAAGTTTGCATCAGCAGAAATTAGAAATCCGGTTTTACAGTCTTTAACTGTCCAGGTTTGGTGAGGCTGTGTGCACTGAGAGAAGTAAAACCTGACATGCTTTTTTACTGCTGTAACCTTACTGCCTTAAGGTCGATGTGCATACTGAGATGATTTTCTCTTCTATAGAATAGGTATAGAATCTGATAACTGCATTTATCTGCATAACTGTGTAGGTGCACAGTTGTTCCTGAAAAACTGTTTTGACAGTGTACTTACACTAAACCTACAGCTCCTTTGTGATATATACTAGTCAAGCGTTAAATCTAGTGTGTTAATATTCTGTTTTTTGATCTTCCTTTTTTTCGATAGTTTCTCATGCCTTGTCTGATTTAAAGTTTGTTTTGCATTGCATGATTCCAGCTTCCTTTTATGAATATGTAAGAGATGATCACAACAAGAAGTCTGTAATGGACTGTGTGATAATGTGTTCTTTATGTTAAATTAGATGTTGAAGATAGTTACTATGCACTGCCATACTGAGTGTGCATCCATGCAGGTTTATAGCTCTTCAATGGAAAGGCACAAAAAATAATAATAAGAAGAGGAAATTTAATAAAAAAAGGTCTCCTGTTGCAATTTAACAGAGAATCCAAAACTGCACATCATTTACCTCAGCAAAAATGATGGTCCATTAAATTTAGCAGAAATAGTATATGTAATGTTTGACTTTTGTTCCTTGTTATATACAGTTTAAAGACAAATATATCCTGTTAATTTAAACTTGGTCAAGATTTTGCACATGATTTCAAACAAAAAAACAAAGAAACAAAGAAACAAACAAAAGGCTACTTCTATAAAAAAGGTTAAAACACTGAATGAAATAATTTTATGTCCTGTGTACATAATAAGAATCCAACTATTTCAAATTTTGTATTGTTACAACTGAAAATTGAATAATTGGGATTATACACCAATTAGCCACAACATTCACACCACTGACAGGTAAATTACAAACAACATTGATTATCAATTATATATCAGTAAACTGGTGACACACTGAAAAAAAATGTTTTTCATTTATCTAAAGTATGTTTCTACATTGATATGATGGAAACTTAGCAAGTTCACTTACTCATTCACTCATTGTCCATACTGCTTTATTCTGTCTGAGTCTATCCCAGTGGACTTAGGGCACAAGGCGGGGTACACCCTGGACAGGGTGTCAATACAGCACAGGGCACACACACACACACACACACACACACACACACACACACACATTTACACACACAATCACATGCTACACACACTTTGCGAACACCAATTAGCCTAATCTGCATGTCTTGGACTGTGGGAGGAAATCCACCAAGCACAGGGAGACCATGTAAACCTCGAACCTGGAACCCGGAGGTGCAACCTGACAATGCTAACCACGAAGCTGCATTTTCAGAAACACCTGAGTTTATAAATTGCTCAGATTGTTATGACGAACAGCATTAATTAATTATATTCAAGTATTATTGGTTGAAGGTGTAAAGATTTATGGCCAAATGGCCTAAACAAAGATTAGTTTTCTTTTTTCTTTTTTACAGTATGTGGTATTTGCAATGTAGTTGTATTCTTAAAGGCTTCTAGACTTGCTAACTCATACAGTATGACCAATGTGGTCATGGCCTCCATTTATAATGTTAAAATTGCTATAATGTTAATATTCTTGTTCAAATAAAAAAATAAAATAGGACAGTAACACAATTTTAAGCCCAGTTTTTTTTTTTTTTTTTGATTAAACATTACACATGTGTGAATGTCTATGTAAGCTTGAGGGTGATGGGTATGTTACATGGCAAAATCAATTTACCATATATAATATGTGTCAGTCATTAATTGGCAGAGGTGACATGGGCACCCAGTATGCTGGCACTGTCTCTCCTTCTGCTAGTGTTTGCATGTGCAATGCTATCTGGCTACATCTGTTATAAACATGAGCTATCCAGGTAAGCTCAAACAACATTTTAAGGGCCCTGCTAAATAACAAAAGAAAGTGTGCTGAGTGTCAAGCTAGAAACTTTGAATAAGTTTAAGACATATTTCTGTTGAGCATGTTTTGCTGTTTTTATGCTTGATTTCAAATAAATCATTGTGAGATACTCAGAGAGGCCATTGTTGCATTTGATTTAAGAAAAAAACTAATTGAGCTAATTTAACACAGGCCTGTTTTGTAGTTTGAGTAAAGATAATATTTGTCTTACTTTTACATGGGACCAGCCACTGTTTGCTCATGCAGGGTGTCACCAGTAACAGCATTTTTTCTGTATTAAAATAAATTGTGTTTTATTTATTTTGTTTTTACTACTGTCTTTAAATTATTTATTCAATTTAAATATCATAGTAGAACATAAAAAAGAGGTAATTTACAGCTACATTTTAAAATATGCAATAAATGTGAACGTCTTTGGAGGAGAACATCTGTCTGTTATCTGACTGTTCATTGTGATTTCTTTCATACAAACTTCTAATTAAAATGGAAACCAAAACAAATTTATTTGAAAAAAAGTTATTTAAAGAAATACTCATTTTATTTTGCTGCTAGACAATCAAGTCATATCTAAGGAGGCCTCACCTCACAACCCATAGCACCCAATGGACAAGGAACCACAGCACACTCCCAGAGGTCTTGTGTAGTCGTGACCCAAGGGGCCACAGCTGCCCCGGTGGTACTGTACAAGGTGACCCTTCTGTACACAATACTAGGCTGATTGATGTCACAAACATGATTCACAGTACAAATGTTGTTCTGACTGTACTAAGCAATGATAAGTTTCCATAGTGCTTTGAGATAACCGTAAAAAGATAAACCTTAATCTAATTAGAAAACAAAACCTTTTTCTTTAAGTTGATTAGTCTCCAACATGTACTTTGGCAAACCCAAATTCAAACATGGCTTGCACATTTTTTTTAGATATTTTTTAAAGCTATATCCGCTTGATATTTGTCTAGGTATGTATGGCAGAAGGGGCAAGTTCGAGTCACGCATGCAGACAGATACTAGCATAGTGAACCAGCAGGTACCACATAATGATTTTCACCTTTCTGCAAAAGAAGGGGAGTCTGATTTATGACAAAAGTAGTGTGTGTGTGTGTGTGTGTGTGTGTGTGTGCGTGTGTGTGTTCTAGAAAATATGCACTAAAATGATGAAAAGAAAAGAAAAATGTGAAAATTAAGCCATAACTGCCTCTAGATCCACAGTGCACAAAACTGCTATAGTAGGTATTCTACCTGCCCTCTAACAAACTCTAGGTCTTTTAAGAGCAGGTCACAAGGTTACAGGGTTTATGTAGTAAGGTCATGTGACACTTTAAGTGCACACAGGTTGACGATATGACTTGCAGCAGAACTAATTTCAGAATATTACATTAAAGGTGGCTGAACACATGCCACATTAACTTTTTTATTTGTCAATACTTTTGCAAACTCTATTATTTTTTTTCATTATACAGTACTTTAATATTAAGAGCTAATTTGTATAGATGTGTATGACATACCATGACCATCACAATTAATACTAATGAATCAATACAGCATCATGATTTATTTATGACTAATAAAGTCAGCGTTTTAGTAAAAAAGGTAATTAGGAGAAATATATACTTTACCTATGTCACTGAGGGACTTTATTATTTGCCATTATTTTTGTCCAACCTTGGCCTAGTTGAGACAAGGCTAATTATGAAAGCTCAGCTGGAGGAAAATGAGCTTCCTGTAGTGTGCACTTCTTAGCAATGCTCTATCCCGTTGCCTTGCTTGTGTCTCAGGGGGTTACTGCAGTGTTTATTTAAAATAATCCATAATGCATTTAATTTAACAATAAACAAAGGCAGGAGCACTGTATTTTAAAAAGTAACTTGAAATGTTGAGTCATATAAAAGGTTAAAACATGTTTACTGTAAGTGAGCTAGGTACAGCAGTTGACTTGGTTGCTAGGTCAAATTTACTGAACTTGTCCTTTCATTTAATTGGTTTAGTTAAATATGTTCTTAACCAATTAAACAGCATCACAATGGTAAAGCGGTTAGCACCGTAGCCTCGCACCCCCCAGAACTGAGGGTTTGATTTCTGCTTTTTGGCTGTGTGCATGAAATTCCCATGTTCTCCCTGTGCTTGGTGGGTTTCCTCCCACATTCTTGCCTTAAAAAACTTTCAGATTGGGCTAATTGGCATTTACAAATTGCCCGTAATGTGTGTGTGTGTGTGTGTTGGTTGCATGATTTCATTTTAATGAGGTCTTCTATATAAATTGTATAAGGAAACTCTAATGTATATGCAAACTTAACTGCACCACTGCACACAGTTAAGTCTACATAGGCCAAGTAATCGTATACTGTACCATTTTATTATTAAACAAACAAACACTTTAACAAACAACTTGTTATTTAAGGGGTCACCACAGTGGGCCACGTGATCTGTACAATACTTGGCTTGCTGGGTGCCCTTCCTGACACAACCTTTCCATTATTTTTTTCATATTTCGAAAAGCAAGCACACACACACGCTTAAAGTAATCAAACTTTTGCAAAACATTACTATATGGACTGCTAATGAAAAAAAAAAAATAGTATATTTAAAAACACACAATACTGTGAAAAGTCTTCAGCCACCCAGCATTACTACATATTTTGCTGCTAAAAAGCCAGACGTTCTTGTATTTTATTGTGGTCTTGAAGAATAGTTCTTAAGTTTTTTTTTTTTCTATTGCCTTTACCTGACAAGTTTCAGAGGAATGAAACTGTGAAACCAGAGTGACATATAAATCATTTAAGCATTAAAAAAAAATAGTTAGTATATTGCTGATTCTGAATGCTAAGAGGTTGGAACACATGAGATGGGAAATTGGGTTGCTGCTCAGGTTGTTACATATAGAACCGATTTTTTATTTGTCTTTATGAAGTTTCCTCTCACAACATTTGTTCCAATTTCCTGAATTTAATCTCCTGTACATAATTTAAGTTAATTTAATATAAAGAAATGAGAGTTTGCTCAATACTTATTCAAAGATAGTCAGATAGCATATAATTATACATTTTCAGTAAAGTATTTGAGGAAGTAAAATGGTTAACTCCTCTTAACTGAAATAGCTTTGTCATCATGGACTGTTTTCTGGGGGAAAAAAAAGTGTGGATTAAAGTCAAAAATAAAATTTCTGCTACATCAAAGGTATAACTTCTCTTTGTTGTACTCAATATTAAAGATAAGAAAGAGTCCAAAGAGAAGGCCAACAGGGTAAAGGGTAGAATTGAACAGTCTGGAAGATCTGTGAGCACAGCATATTCCCTGAGCACATTGCCAATTTTAGTAACAATAACAGGGTAAATAAAAAAAAAAAAATCTTCCCCAAGCACCTTTAGAATGCCAAATTTCAATTTTAAACTAAAGACCTAGAAGACAACAATGATGTAAATCTTGTATTTCCACAGGCCTACATAGTGCCCTTGCAGTGTGCCACAATATTGAATGTGCATAATAAATTAAAAAGGCTTTATAGCATTTTATATAGTACTTACTATATAAACTAGACAGTATATTTGACACTAAATCTGGTGCATTTCCATATTCCATATCCAAGTTGAAAATGCAGTATTAAGTGGTGGAGTTTTGGTTCTTTGTCTTTGTTTATTAGTTCTTTCTCATCTCATGTCCATGATCTGTGTTATTATATTGAAAGACAGCTAGCTTTAGCTGGCCATTCAGGCTCAATACACCCATCAGTGATTAATGTTCAGTAGGGTGGGATATACTGTATTAGCCAGACAGTAAACATTTTTCCCCTGAAGTTAATGTAACAGAAGCACACAATGATTTATAAACACCACTAGTACATAACAGGAACTCAGCTGGGAGTTATTGCCCCCCACCCCTGGAACTGTCCTAACCTCACTTCATACCATTTGCACATGTTTGGGCCTTAAATTAGTTTCTGGGATGCCAGTGTTTCACAAGTAAGTAGTCTGATCATGGCTCTGATGTACTGAGAAAACATTCTACCTTGATGGTATCCAAGTACTAGTGAAACAGTGTGATAAGTTCTTTATAGGGGATTATGTAGAAAAATAAAGGGAGTTTTTACTCTCATAACCCTTATATTATTCTGCACAATCAAGTCCCAATTTGACATAAATGCCCCATGACAGCCAAACCAACCTCATTTTCACAAAACAACGTGGGCCATTGTTTATGGCTTTTAGCAGAAGAATAGAAGTTGGTATACTCCAACTTCTATTGGATAACAGAAAAATTCCTATTTTTTTCTCTCTTTTAAATACTTATGTTTCTGTTCTAAGCTGTCATCATCACCCTTGCGATAATTAGGAAAAAAAATACTTCTTCTCTTTGGGATTTTTGATAAGCCCTTGGCTCTCTAGACCCTTCCATGTGTTTACATTGACATTCTCACAGCCAGTTGCAAAACTTAGATTTAGACTCCGTCCACACAAAGCCGGTACGTTTCCTATCCGATAATTTTTTTCCGTGAACACGGCGTCGTCTCAAGAAATATCTGCGTATACATGAAACCACTGAAAACGGTGTAGTATATATGCCAGACCAGTATGGGGTGCTGTAATTCTGCCATAGAAATACACTATACACGGAGAAGAAGCATGCGCATAACCTTTGCGCTGTATATGAACCAAGATTGTGTTGTCCATTATCGCTTGTTGCTCATAACAGTTGCATAGAAGCAATAGATTTTGCTGTAATAAAGCTAGCAGGCTTAGTAGCAACACGAACACAATCATGTAGTCCGTGATTATTGTTGTTGTTGTTACGTGTGACGCAGCCGACACGTGATGTGATGACATCATCATTTTAAAAAATATACGGATTGGCCGTACACACGAAGACGCAAGGGTGTCGTTTTCAGATTTATCCACTTTGGGACCCGTATACAGCAAAATGCGTCTCCATGTGGACATGCCCTTAATTCTTATTATCTACCTTTCATATCCTGGATCTATGAGGCATACTGTAGATGTTTAAAAAGAACTGCATCAGCAACTTTCTTTCTCTCTCTCATGATGTGCTGAATATGGTGTAAATTTCTTCTGCAATTTTCTTAAAAAATCTGATTTAATTTTTGAGTCTATGAGAAAACCACATCTGCTTTATGTAGCCTCATTTCAATATCACAGGAAAAGTGTTGGAATATAAAATTTCATTGTGCTATTTAGGTAGTTTGGACTTCTGTGCAGTAGTACAACAGTACCTAACAAACTTGTGATAGAGGAAGCACAGGGCATACTGGATGAAGGAGAAATGGCATTTGATGTAGAGACAATGACAAGAATCTTTTAAGCAACATAGTTTACCTTCTTTTTTATTTATCTTAGATATATTGAAAAGGTCACACAGAGTTTCTGCAAGTTCTGGGTATCTAAACAGGAAATTAAAGTAACCACGGAGATTGAATTCTTATCTTAACATGTCTTTCAGATTATCTACGATTTAGGAAAACCAGGCAGATCAGCTACCTTGTTTTGTGATCAGTTACCTTTAAATACTGTAATAATAAATAAAATGTTTCTTTTAAGACTTGATACAACCAACTCAACTATTTCTCTAAGGTCCATCAAAACTTCCCATGATGGCAGAATCCTTATTTTACTATTGTGGGAGCAGTGGTACAGTACATTTTTTCAAAAGCATGTTTGTACTGTGCAATGACTTGAGGCTTATCCACCTATCTGTGTTTTTTTTTTTTTAATCTACAGTGAGTAGAGAAGTACTCAACACTCTGCTTTAAAATATTCACATTTTGTTGCTTTTCAGTTATAGGGTTGCAGAAGTTAAGATTCTAATTGTAATGCAGAAACACAACCAAACACAACAGAAAGCTTTTACTAGAGTAGTCCCAAAAGGATGACATGAAGTGTTGGCAACAAAACAAAGATAACATACCAGATATGAGACAAGAACGTAACATATGACAAGACTTTTTTTTAACCTACAGTACTAATAATAAGGTCACTAATAACCTACTAATCATTTATTAATAATGAATTAAGCTTAGGTAAGTGATGAATGAAGGTGGTAATATCCTGTTATGGTGGTGTTTCTCTGCAGCAGGAACTGGAGCACTTGTAAGGATAAAAGGAAATTGGATAGGACAAAATGCCATAAAATTCTTGATGCCCTCTGGAAAAAAAAAGTTGTGAATGGAAGGAAGATTACCCTTTCAACATGACAATAACCTGAAGCACACAGTAAAACTGACCACACAGTGGTTAAAGGGGAAAAAGGTGAATGTCTTTGCATGGCTTAGTCAGAGCCTATACTGAACTTAAGCCCTTTAAAAAATCTGTAAATTACTCAAAGATTGCAGTACACAAACGGTTACCATCAAATTTAACTCAACTTGAGCATTTATGCAGAAGAATAATAAAATATTGCAAAGTCTAGATGTGCCATGTGCTTTGTGTGCCATTGAGAAGGTGATTAGCTTCACCTGAATGAGATTTGAGTAAATACTGTACAGCTGGATAAAATAAAAATTGTGTCTGTTTTTATTTCAGGCTGCAAAGAAACAACATGCGAGTATTTTAAACTTTTCTGTACCTACTGTATAAAAAGTACAATGATTGCTTATAGATGTGAGGATGTGATTGCAGTTTATATTCCAGCAACATTTAGAAGTTTCTCACCTGTGTTGAGTTTCTCTAAGAAGGCATCATGTCTTTAGATAGTTCTCAATAGAATATGCTTAATTTCTGTAGTAACCACTCCATTTTGACTAAAAGACAAGAACAAAAATCTGAAGAACATTTCAACATTGAGGTGTTCCTAAAAATCTGTAAGTCTGTGGAAACCAAGATTGTTAGCATTCACACAAAACTAACAAAATGACCAAGGGTCTTAACATACAATAATTCCCCCTCTCTTCCAAGGACTTGATGTCTGCTATAAAAATTCCCAAAGAACGTTTTAGAACCAAACTGCCAAACATCAGCAGTCTTCCCATGCAGAGCTAGCTATAGGGATTGCATAGAAGAATCTTGGCAGGTAAACTAAGAAGAATCCAATAAGTCGCAGTAATCTTCATGAATATTCATTAATGTGGATTTTTGCAAATTACAAATTCCAAGTCATTACTAAATAGTCCTGTGCATTCTTTTGAAATCTGTAGTGAGAATTTACTTTCGAAGAGGGTTGTTAAGAACAATCTAGTTGTATGATATTATATGACTTTTTCTTTTTTTTTATGTCTATAGGAAACAGAAAATATCATTCAATTCAATACACAATTTACATTGCTTAAACAGTTTCTAAAGAAAAAAGGCCAGTAAGTTGAGCTTCTTATAAAACACTGTGGCAGCGAGGCTGAGCAAGGTAGATAGTAAAGGATGCAGATATGCAATGCTTTGAAAAAAAAAAAAATCCTGATTTTCTCCCTAATTTAGTCATGTCCAATTCCTCTCCGTCACTAGGGGGCTCCATATTAAGGCTACTATTACCACTCAGACAGAGGGCCGAAGACTATCATGTGTTTCCTTGCTCACACACCATTGAGAGCAGAGTAACACACTTGGAGGGCAGCGCTATCTGCTCCTTCCGCTTGCGTGAGCTCACAGATGCCCCTGAATGCCCTAAATTCCGGTTTGCTGCCATCACTACTATATTGCGATAGCCACATCGGCTCGGTCATTCAAAGCTGCCGCTTTAAAGGGATGGTGAGTGGCCTTCTAGCCTTTTCTTTGAACATGCACCTCCATTTCACGCCCCTATTTACCGCCATCTTTTACCACCCTAGTGTCATCATGCCCACTGGTCACTGCTTCTAATGCAGACATGCACATTTTTTTTTTTTCACGTTATCTCTTATTTTCTCTCTCCTAATTTTTCTCTACCAAAGCTCTATTATATGTCATCTTTTTAATATGATCAATTTAACTGACCCAAAGTTTAATCAAAACATCTTAACCAACTGTTTAAAAATGTTACAACATTGAATGATCATTTCAGGAATATTTAATATAGTAAGATTTCCTCTGGATTTATGCATTTGAGCTTGCTAACTCAAATGCACACACGCAATTTGATTTGAAATATCCATTGAGGAGTGGATAATACTGTAAATGTAACAATATGACATTTCACCATGCATCAGTCTTACTGTATTTATAATTGCTAAACATATAGTAGCAACTTTGGAAATGATAACGCAAAAACAAAAACGTATGTGGTTAACATGCACATACAGTATGGGAATTCATGTGCTTAACTCGAGTATTTTTGAAGCAAGTATAATTACTGAGCTTCTGTGATGTTTGCATCATTTGGTTTGATGGTCATCATAAAAGATATGCTCAGTCAATCTGACAAAGGCAAATAATGATCCTCTGAAACACACCACATAAAAACCCACCTTATCACCTGAGTAATTAAAATCCTTTGTTCTTGATATCTTTTAAATTTGTAACATGTACAAAAACCGGCTTGGCAAACCTACACATTTGAAAAAGAAAAAAAATCCTCAAAGGTTATTTGAATAGTCGATGCTTCTAGCACTCTAAAAAGCTATTTATAAAATGTTGGAACTGGCATGCTAACCACATCCAGATTCATCCAAAGGGTTTTTTTATTTTTTATTTTTTATATTTAACAAGTCTATTTATTGTAATAGTCATCCAGGGAGATTTTAAACTGTCATGACATGCATACACTCTTGAAAAAAAAAAAAAAAAAAAAAACAAGTTTAGCATAGCTTCTTTGAATTCGGATATGTAAAACTTGGCACTTTACACTTTTACAAAGTTCCTTAATGCTTCACACACCATTATTCTCATAAAAAAAAACAAAAAACAAAAAAAACAATTCTTACAGGTCTCCAAAATGTTCCAGCTAAAACACAATTCAATGAAGAAGTAGGTGTTTTTTTCTCATCCTTTTTTTGAATGTACACACACCACAGAGACCATATCAAATGAACAAAAGGGGAATTTTTCCATTTTTTTACCCTTTGACAGCGTTCCAGATTACCACATGCCACACATGCCAAGATCTCTTATAGAAAATACTCTACTGTTGGATATCAGCGTGACTGTGATGTGGTCAAAAGGATGAGAACAAAGCCTAAGAGCCAAAGGCATCACAGCTGTGCTATATCCAACACTTCTGGACAACATCAAGTGTGGTGTTGCTTACAACAGTTCTGCAAATATAACTTATTATAATCAGATTATGATTTCTTTCTATATTTAACTAGTTATAATACTCTTTTGTGACTAGCAGAATTAATTTACCATCATGGGCATAGCTGGCTGCTGACCTGGAGTTTGGGTATTGATCAGGGGTAAGTTATTTTTAATTCTTACTAGTACTATGCAGCCAAAAGGTGAGAAGAATGAAACATGGGGGTGGTGGGAAATTCTGTAAATCTCGTTCATTTCACTCTATATTTTTATAGAAATTTCATTTAAAAATATTAGCTCTGTTAACTTCTGGGTTGAAGCTAGGGTGTACAATCTATTGTCACACACATCAAGTAGTGCACTTGATCAGGGGATAGAGAGTTATTTCAGAATTTAGCCTTGTGTTAAAAGGTACAGTAATTAACTTTGTAGCTATAAATAAAAGAACATGAATAATTCCAATGCAATTGTTAAGGAGTCTTGTTTTGCTTGCTGAAAGTGCTTCTGGGCCAAACTTAGAACGTGGTTTTCAGCAGGCAGATGCTCTCTCCTCAGTATGGCTGCCTGCACAGACCTACTTTCACACATGCTGGTGACTGACAGATAGTGTAAGTAACAATTGTTAGAACATCTGTGATGCAGAGTGATACATAGAGATAAACATACCAGTGCAGCTGTGCTGTACAGTATATCACCACACATGGACTGTCTCCTGTCCAAACAGATTACTCAGTTGCAGCTTTGATAAAATAGGCATGACACAGTAAGTGTTAAAAGTGCTGTTCTCTATTTCAAACTTCCTCGGAAGATCGAACTTCCTGTGGCTCTAAATAAACGTTCACATTTCCAAAAGCAACAAATATGAACGTGACAATAGAACCTGGGATGAACAGTGTAATATTTTTTTTCCAGCGAGTAACTAAATTAATTATTAACGTATAGAATTTCAAATGAACAAATATGGATAATAGAATATACATACACAGAACTATTGCACATTCTGAGAACTAAGATTTTTTCCCAGAAAGTAAATGTTCAATATACTAAATATTTAATATTCAAGATTCTGCACAATTTTTTTCTGCAGCACATTCTTGCTGAAATTCTAAAACATCACAAAGGAGTTCTACTGCATTTAGATCTTCTGATATAGGAGGGCACTTAAAGACACTGGTCTCATCAACATGTTCATAAAACCAGTTCAAGATGACTTTTGCGTTTTAAATGTTAGAAGTAGCCATTAGAAGCTGGATAAATTGTCATAATGAAGAGATGTACATGGTCAGCAACAACACTTAAATAAACTGTGACATCTAAACAATAATTGGTTGGTGCTAATGAGCCCAAAAGATTTCCTCTCTTCATTTCGCCACCGTCACTGGCCAGGACTGCTGATACAAGGCAGACTGGGTCCTTGGATTCATGCTGTGGGTCCCAATTTCAGTCCAGCTTAAGCTGCTGGACAGATGGCTTCACATTTGTCTCTGAAAATATTCTGGTATAAAGGGCAATTTCATTGTAGTTCTAATGACTGTGAGTTTACTAGAACCTCTTCAAAACAAGTTTGCCAATCCAACTGGGTAATATACTGTGTTTGTTTTGTTGCTAAACATGCAAATGTGCATAATGACCAAACATCAACTTGGTCTCAACAGTCCTAAGGATATTGCTACAAAAAATATGCATATTTGTTTTGTGGAAAATTGGCTTCCTTCCTGCCACCTTTGTTATGCCACAGCCTCTCTTTCAGGCAGCACCACAGACAGCCAACTAGTTTTTATAAACAACCCAGTACTGATTGCTAGGCAAGGCCCTCAGGCTGACAACCATTGCAACACATGCCTTTATAAAACTGCAGCACACATACTGTATGCATAATTACTGTTCCACTTGTCCAAGTAGCTGCATGTTTCTTAAGCTTCTGGAGTAGAAGCTAATCTAATCTGAGAAAAAGTTTGATTGATGAAACACTTTGACTAAATATTAGGTTAATTGAGTTTTGCGCTGAGAAAAAGCTTTATTGAGAGAGAGGACTTAATAGCTTTATTAAGAGAGGACTGAATATTAGGTTATTTAATGCAGCAATTTTACATAGAAAAGAGGACAAAGCCAACTCGGTGTTTTGTAACTCACTTATGAACAAGTCCTGAAGTTGGCAAGGTGCATTTGGTTCTAACCCATACAGTACTTGTTCAGTTATTTTTTTTCCCTTGTTTGTGCAGTCAAAAACATTGAATGTGCTCGCAGAGGCTTTAAGCTCCTGGCTTTTTTTTTTTTTTTTTTTTTTTTAATAAGCAGACTGACCTTAAACTAAATTTTCTGTTATAATAATTTCTGGCATGACTGGCAGATGTCTTGTTCATTTTTGTTGTTGTTGTCACCTGTGGTTGCATGTTTATTTCTGGATGTACAGGACTATACAATTTTAAATTACAGTTGGTTCAATAAATAAAAGACATTTATTAAATAAGTGTCTATGAGTAGGAGATTATTATCCAAAAAAAAATTGAGCAATGCTTTTTTGGAACTACTTTTATAAATAGGAGTAAGAGCTATTTCTTAACATTCTTAAAACATAAAATCATTCCTAGCTCTCCTAGCTTTACCAAAATGTATGAGATCTCCATAGGTGTCCTGACCGGTTAGGAAATAACGTTTAGGCAGATAATTCTTTTTTTTTTTTCTTTTTTACACAGTGTGCAGTATGTAACTGGTTCATAATAAACATTCTGTAGTAGGTGACTGCTACTGTGTGCTTTATTTAGTAATAATGAAGACGCAGCTTTCAAACAGGGACCCAATCAGAAATGTCAGAAATAATTAACCAAATTTGGCTCCTCTAAGCGTCCTAATTGCCCCTAAGTAGACAAAAATTTTTAGAATGACGGAATTTCGGTCCTACTTTTAGCCGTAGGAATAAGAGATATTTATCAAGATTTTTAACATATCATTTGTATTTTCACCAAAATGTAGGAAAGCTCCAGCGCTGTCCTAACTGGTTAGGAGTAGTGAGGAAATGACGTTCAGGCAGAGACATGCACAGAGGAGAGGCATTTTAGTAACACTGCGGGACACAACGTTTATAAAAGATATGATTTTTATTATTTTAATCGTGTATGGTACGTAACTGGTCCAAAAACAAACATGTTGTATGCTGTCTCCGCACATGACTGATTCTGTAAGTTTTTCAGTAACAGTAAAAATGCAGCTTTAAAACAGTGACATAGCTGACATAGTGTCAGAAATAAGGAATTAAACTTTGCCCTTACATCACTGCAGGTGCAGATTCATGCATTTCCCCACCAAGCAGCATGAAATCAACGAGAAACAGGCTGGATTCATGGAGTTGTGGGCATTATTCATTGCACACAATAAACTTTTTATATTTATGTGTACATTTTATACACATATTAAATTATTTAAGTGTACTTAACTGTTTGTTTTAGATTCTCTGCTATAAGCAGCAATTCATCACTTCGTTACCATGCTGTACCCCTGTTTTACACACTTCTCAGTTTTTATTTTTAGAGGTACTGTACATTTAGGGCAGAATTTTACTTTAATGAATTATTTACATTTTACTACCTTCTCCACAAGCAAAACACTCTGACCATCTTTTAAGTTTCACTATCTTTTCGAAGTCATTTTGATCAAGTTATGACAGTCCCACACAGCTCTGTTATAGGGCTTTAGTCTCAGTTGTGATTGGAACAGTATGATTAAAATAATGTTATTTAGCGAGTCACGCATCTATAAGGTTTGTCTATGTGCATAAAGCTTTCACACATCTGCTGCTGATTTCACTATTTCGCTTTTCCACATTTTAAAACTACAGAACACCTATTATAAGATGCAGCCTACTTTGCAGTGCAGACAACAGTGTCAGGAAATAAAAAATGAGACTCTGCTCTTACAGCACCACAGATCATGTTCAATTTCATACATTTTAACACAGCGTGAAATCAATCAAAAACAAGCTGCATTCATAGAGTTGTGGGCATCATCCATGGCACACATATTAAAACAATAGCATTTATATATATATATATATATATATATATATATATATATATATATATATATATATATATACATTTTATATATTATTTATACATACTCCTCACAAAAAAGATTCCTAAATAACCTTTATTTTATTCAATCCCATTTCCGAGACGCTTAAAATTAATTCTGACCAAGGATTTGCTTTGGGATGAAAGCAAGCTGGTGAAGGAAGTATGATGTTCTGAGTAAAGTTCAGATGTTTCACACTGAGTACAATGCTTCATTCCAATCATTGGCCATATCATATTGGAGCAGGGTAATGTACACTGCCACTTTACAAAAATTGTTTAAATTTTTTTTAAGGAAAATGATGCATTTTATATTTAATATTCATAATGTTGACTTGGCGACAAATTCTCCTGTGAGATGTGCAAATCCAATCCATCCAGTTTTCACCTCACAACTTACATGCAGTCCTCTACTGATTATGTTGGATACACCTAAATTGCGCTTGAAAATGTAAAATATTCTTTAGTTTAGTTGCTCATTATTTGAGTTATTTAGATTACATAGAGCATTTACAGCTCATTAGTAATTTTTTCAGACCTGCATCTTTATTATAGTATATTATTTACAATCAATTATCTAAACTTTTCTGACCATTCATTTACACACAGTAATCCGAAAAGACAATAAGTGGTTCAAAATCGATTTAAAAATATTTATATAAATTTTCAGACCCTTGGCTAAAGTCACTCTAAATTGCACTTAGTTGTATCCCTTTTGCATTAATTATCTTTAAATTTCTCCAGAACCTGACAGTAGTCCATATGAGGTAAATTTAATGATTTGTCCATGATTTAGATAAGCATAGAAAATCTGTACATATTATATCCTACAATTTACAAAGTCAGATTAAAAAAAAGGTTTAAGTAATTTTCGGGTAGTTGTCCAGAATTAAATTTTGTCAAGTCATAAATAAAAGCATGGGTATAAAATCAATTCTGAAGCTTTGACTGTTTAAAGCACACCGTGTGTTTCATCATTCTGAAAAAAGAGGTTGGAACTTCTTACCAAAGATGGCTGTTCAGCAAATCTAAGTGACCAATACTTCTAAAAACAATTCATCTGTTAGTCTTATATGTCCCTTTTGTAATAAAAAAAAAGGCATATGGCAGACATAAATGGCTTGAGAGCAAATTTACATATGTTCTAGGCCCACATTTGTTACATGTCTCAGAATTACTAATAGCAATCATGCTCAAAGGTTAATTTAGAACAGCTTCTAGGAAAACGTTTGACGTTGCTATTTATAATCCTGAGACCCAAAGTGGACTACACATTACAGTGGGTGTTGTAGTTTTGAGACCGGTTTGTAGTTTTAAAAACAAAGTAAAAGCGAAATGTTAAAATACATACCAGTTGTGTAAAGCTTTATGCACATTGGCAAAAACCTATTGATGACTGATGGACAGCATGAAGTTATTCTATTCAGACTGCTCCAATCATAAATCCAAGCCCCTATAATAGAGCTGTGTAGGACTGTCATAATCTAATCAAAATGACTTAGAAAAAAAAAGCCAAACTGAAAAGATGATAAGACCATTATGCTTGCAGAGGTAATAAAAGTAAGGAAATATTTAAAAGGAAATTCTCCCCTTCTTTTACCTCTAAAAATAAAAAGTGAGTGAAAGGTAATTTGTGAAAGCCTCATAACCACCTACCATTTTCCTGCATGTATCTCCGAGAAGTGTGTAAAATGGGGGTAAATCATGGTAATGAAGTAATAAAGTGTTGTTTATAACAGAGAATCTAAAAAAAAACAGTTGTATACACTTAAATAATTTAATATGAATAAATACAATTTATATATATACAAGTATTTTAATGTGTGTGCCATGGATGATGTCCACAACTCTATGAATTTAGCTAGTTTTTCTTTTATTTCACGCTGCATGAAGTGTGACAAATTGTGGCTGCGACAAACACAAATCAGCACTGTTTCAAAGCTGCATATTGCTGTTACTTAAATACATAAAATACTAGTCACGTGCAGAGACAGGTTCCGAAATGTTCATTAATGGACCAGTTGCATATAACACATGCACTGTCACAAAAATTATTCCATTTTTGTCCAAACATATCTTTTATGAGCTCAGTGTCACGCATTGTTACCAAAACATATCTCCTCCACACACGTCTCTGCCTATACACAATTTCCTTACTATTCCTAACCAGGTATGACACCTCCAGAGCTCTCCTATATTTTGCTGGAGGTAGAAGTGAATTCCTGTTGGTACATTGTTCTTACTCATACTTCTAATAGTGAGATAAAAATTGCATCACACTAAGAATTTTTCAGCACTTAGGAATGATTTCCTACTCTGAGACACTTTGCTGGTGTAGGCGTTGGTCTCATGAGACAAAATGGTAACTGTTGCTAGTCTAAACTTCTAGCATTACATCAGACAAAAACAAGGTGCTGCAAAATAGCTGAATACTACCAGTTCTGTTATGAAATATGATAGTGGCAACATCACGCCACTGGGTTGTTTTTCAGCAGCAGGACTGGAAAAGCTGGCCAAAGTCATTGGATACGACAAAAAAAAAGACTTACAAAGTGCACACAACCAAATGACCACCTTACAGAATAACAACTTGAAGTGTATACCCAAGATAACACCAGTGTCCTTAGGTGTCCTTGAGCAGCCTAGCTTAATCCTAGATCTTAAGATTCTAGTTCAGACAATCCCCATTAAATCTGATCGTGATTGGATTAATCAGAAAAAACAAATCCACAGGTTTGCCCAAGAAGATTACTAGCCATAACATAACGGCAAGAAAAAGGTGCTTCTACAAACTATATGCATATCAACTTCTGATTTCAAATACATTTTAAACATTATTATTATTATTATTATTATTATTATTTATAATACAACTAATATAAAAGTATTGATTAATTATTTCAACTTATAACACAGCAAAGGGTACAAAAACTGAAGGCAATCAATGGTGAGTACACAAATTTTTACTCCTAAAGGAGCCTATACTTCAGAAATTGTGTACAGACATACATTCGAAGGTCTTTTTTTTATTGTTTTACAATTATTAGCTTAACACACAGTTGGCAATGTTAACGTGAGACATTAATATCACAAATATATATATTATTTTTCTAGTTGAATTTTTTCATAAAACTAGAAAAATAATGTAATAGTGTAAATTTAGTGTAAATTTTTGCACAGAGGTTTGAGGAAAGCTCAAAGCTGCCTGGGTAGCACATTTTACATTTCCTCAAAAGACATTATTTGGCCCAGTGACATTATTCATTGGTAAACAAATTTCAACTAAAAACATAAAGAATAAAAAAATATTTAAAATACTGAATGAAATTGTGTCCCATCATGGCATTAAATTTTTTTTTTTTTTTTTTACACCTATGTTACAGCTGTTTTTAGTGGTTTAGTCAAATTGTCTTTAGAATTTAAAGCAAATTTAAAATGAAATGTCTTGGTAGCAGGTGTTACTGAACCTCAACCACACTTTATTAAATGGAACAGAAGCAGGTGGAATGCAGCAGGAAAAGCAAACAGATGCAACCGTTGAGGACGCGAAAAATGCAACAAAGAGGAGATGTATTACAGAGACAAATAAACCAGCTTATACTGTTATTACAGTGTGTGCATGTGTGTGTGTGTGTGTGTGTGTACAGTATGTGTGTGTTAGTTACATCTCCATTTAGTACATTACATCTCCATTTAATTTCAAAATCAGAGGATTTTACCAACTGCACATTAAAAATAGGCAAAAAAAAAAAAAAAAAGAAAAAAAGGATGCCATCCCTGCTGCCGTTTTTATGTCTCTCGCTTTAAAATGTTAAAATGCAGCTTTAGGATTAGATAACATCAGTGTTTCCTGAAATATCAGTCATTTTAGGCTGATGAAAAAGGCCTTTACCTACTACTAGTCATAATAATAATAATAATAATAATAATAATAATAATAATAATAATAATAATTATTATTATTATTATTATTATTATTATTATTATTATTATTATTATAATTGTGTATATGAATCAGTGATGCTACACATTATTTTAATTAAAGAAAAGTATATGCTAATTACAAGCAAAATATTTTTTGCTTTGAAAAACAAATTATTTTAAGAATTGTATATTGCGAGCTAAGCTGATGGATGCTAATACAGTATGCTAATAGAAGCATCTGTTTACAAAATTATTTCCTTTTTTCCCTTGTTTTGTAAATAATACAAGTTCTAAGCTAACATTTTAACATTTTTATAATGATTCTGTTGGTGTTATTTAAATATGTGAATAATTATGATTTTGTATAGCCTAATCTAAGAGTTTTATTTTTATTACTATCATCATTATATATATATATATATATATATATATATATATATATATATATATATATACACACACACTGTTTAGCCATAACATTATGACAACCTCCTAATATTGAGTATGTCTCCCTTTTGCCACTATAACAGTGATGAGATATTGAAAATTTAGCTACTGTAAGAAGAGCCAAATTTTATTGGTTTTAACTGGGTCGGAGCAACTCCATAACTGCAGATCTTGTGGAATGCCCCTGTTCTGCAGTGTTCAAGCTGGTTAAAACAGGTAAGAACAGGCAACAGGGTTATGGGTGGCCAAGGCTCACTGATCTACATGGGAAGTGAAGACTGGCCCATGTAGTCCAATGCAATAGAAGTGCTACTTTTGCTAACATTAAGAAAAAGGTTAATGCTGGTTCAAACAGAAAGGTGTCACCACGAACACAATACAGGCTTACTGTTTTTGTTTCAGAAAGGGGGCGTATTTAAAACAGTATTGGGTGTGTGGTCATAATGTTATGGCTGATCTGTGTGTGTGTGTGTGTGTGTGTGTGTGTGTGTGTGCGCATGTATAATATTAAATAATACATTATTAATAATAATAATAATAATAATAATAATGGAATAAACATTAAATTCAAAGGTCATCTATAAAAAAGTCAATTCTAGCCAGAGTAGCTCGATACAGATATACAAGTTCAACTCTGTCAGCTTTTATTGGGTTGAGATGCAACAGCAACACCTAGAGGCAGGAGGCCTTTGACTGTAGACGAGATATTTACATGGCTCGCTTTTTCACAGTAACAATGTCCCCCCAAAAAAGGGAAAGGAAAAAAAAGCCATTTTTCCCTTTTGAATGATAAATAAACGGCTTTACAAAAGCTCACAAGAATTAAGGATTGAATTGAGTCATATGCCCCATAAAAATCTAATCTAATTCCATACTACACATACTAAAATAAAAATGAAAATATGCAGTTAGAAAACCATCCACAGCTCATTGTTTGTTTAAGAGCCTTACAAGGGATCACAAATTAAATTTTAGCTACATTAGATAAAATTAACAAACAAAAAATTATCAACACTTTTCATTATAACACATTACACCCATAAAGAGATTAAAATATAAATAATGATTTAACAAAAAGAAAAGTAGCCTACATGCATTAGTACATCTCTGTTCTCCATTTGTCCCCAAAGCATTGTTTTTTTTCCAGAAATAAACAACAAATACAAATTGTAACTGCGTTAATGGTTTGTTTCACAAAAAATAAAGATATGGCACTTTTTTAATATATTCATAAATCATTTTATGTTTAATATGCAGTCATCGTTTAAAAAAAAAAAAAAACCTGTGGAGTCAGCATGTTTTTGTTGTCTGGTTCCCGGCACTCGGGAGCTGAACCCATGCGGATTGGATCATGCAGGTATGTTACAAGTCACTATTTACATTACATTCATGCTCTCCTTATCCCATCGTGCAATATTTCCACTCCCTCAGGTAAGCAGTCTTATGATTGCAACACCAAAGACAGAGAGAGAAAAAGAGAGAAAGACGGAGAGAAGGAGAGAGAGGGGCAGGGCTAAAGGAAAAAAAAGAGGTAAATATTTTACAACAGCATCCATAAAGGTGGCTCATGAATATTTATAGTGAACCAAAACGAAGAAAAAATAGGGTATTTCCCAACAGAGTAAGTAAGAAAGCGCCACCATGATGCATTTGTTTTTCACTCAAGTGCTTTGATGAATGTCTAAGTGCCTTATTTATCAGAAAGCGAGTGAGCACCGCAGTCGTAGCTCCTGTGATCAGCATGATAAGCAGCGCCGTGCCAATAAGATGAGTCACAAACTGTCTGCAAAGAGTTGATCTCAGATGCCGAGGAGTTCCCGTCTCTCCGTTTGGACCTTTTACGGTGACGCAGGACAAAAACTAGCATCCCGACAACAGTGAAAGCAGAAGTGACAAACACAAGCAGCAATCCAGGCACGAGGACTGAAATTGAGACTCGGCTTGGCTCTGGGTATGATCCAGGACGTGTCCCTGTGTCAGAATCCATACCAGTAGTACCATTTTTAGACGCCAAGGTCGGTGAAACCTGTTCGAAAAGTTCTGGGCATATTAGGTCCATTCGGATCCGACGGAAATCCTGCTTCCAGAACTCCTCTGGTGACTCACATTTTAGGTCACTTACAATTACATCAGGTGCCATTTTTTCGGCCCACTGTTTCAGTGGCACAATGCTGCATGTGCAATCCCACGGGTTACCATGCAAGTCGATTTGGATAATTGAGCTGAGCTGATCCAGGACACCGCTTAAGGGAAGATGGGTGAAATAATTGTTATGCAGGCTTATTTTAGACAAGGAGATGCCCAGAAAGACATCCGCAGGTAGCGACTTTAACAAATTGTTGTTAAGGAACAGCACCCGCAGGTTAGGCATTGGACTAAAAGCTCCAGCTATGATGAGCTGGATGTCATTAAATTCCAAACTGAGATATTCAAGGTTTTGGAGTCCCACAAACATCTCCGCCATGACTGTATCGAGATAGTTTTTGTCCATGTAAAGCCACCGCAACTCGCTCAAGTTTTGGAAAGTGCCATTCTCAATGGTTTTTATATTGTTTCCACCTAAATCAAGCAGGTTCAGATTTGTGTAACCCCGAAACTGGTTTCTTTTCACTGCATGGATATTGTTATCACGTAGATTTAGCTCATGTGCACCAAGTGGTTTGGGTCTCAGATTGAGGACGCTCTCCAACTTTTTACCTTCGCAGTTCACCCCAAGTCCCTGACTAGCACCAACTGGCTTGCAAATGCATGTTTGAGGACAAGTAACATCACTTGTGCCTGATGCTATTGCTGTTGGTGTCTTTAGCTGCCAGTTTTCCCTTGCTTTGGGGCGGCCCTTGTTGTTCTGAGCATTTTTTTCTGTCACTCCAGCTATTTTGGATGTTGTGGATGTAGGAGAAGGAAGAGAATCCAATTCTGAGGTCTCGTCCTGAGTTGGAGGTGCGGCCAAACTGGAATCAGCACCATCTTTGGAAGGGCAGAGTTCAGATTCAGCTGTCTCGTTGAGTTCATTGCCCTGAAGACGCGCAGGTGCTTCGCAAACCACCCGGCCAACAAGTGCCCGTTGTGGGATGTTTTCAAGCCACTGCTTCAAAGAAAGAAGGTCACAATTGCAGTCCCATGGATTGTCCTCCAACAAAACCTCCACTATCCCCGGAATTTGTTCCAAGACTCCTTCATAAGGCAACGTCTTTATCCGGTTCCCACGCAGGTCAAGATGCGTTATAGGAACATGCTGGAAAATGTTAGTGGGAAGTGCACTAATTAGATTATCATTCAGAATTAAGACCTCTAATTTACTCAAATCCCTAAAAACAGTGGGATCAATGTCTCTTAAAAGGTTAAAATCAGCTTGGAGATACTCCAAATCATCCAAACCAAGAAAAGTGTTCTTTTTAAAAGACCGGATCTTGTTGTTGTTTATATGTAGACGCTTGACCAGCTGCAGGCCAAGGAAGGCGCCGGGGACGATATCGTGCAAGCCGTTGTTCTCTAAATGCAAGCTGACTGCATTGTAGAAGTTGGCGAACTCATTGGGAAACAGTCTGGACAGGGAATTCCCATGCAGCAGCAAGTGATAAAACTGCGAGCTTGGACCAGTCAAGTGCTGCAGGTTGCTGAAGCCGCGCTTTTCGCAGTCGATGTGCAAATCACCCTCTATCGCACTGCATGAGCAGATCTCCTCCTTGCACACGTCGCTCGTACTGTTCCCGAGAGCTGCACAAAGAGCCGCCTTCAGCAACACAATCCACAGCAGCATTTTTTCAATGCCGACGATTCATTCCCGTGATCCAAGACATGAAAATGGACAGATTATAGACGTCTGCGTTCCTCCAGACGCAAACTGACAGAAACATTGATCATCAGGCTGCAAAAAACATAAGGAGTTTTCATGTTTACATCCATGTCAATCAATTCTGCTTAAAAGATTGTTTATCCATTACCTTATTTTAAAAAAAGCAATCTTCATCATCATCAGCAACACCATCGTTTCATCATCATCATCATCACCATCATCATCATCATCTTTGATATGTCAGATTACAGTGTGAGGTAAATCTTACCGGATAAGTGACCTTGTGCATCCCCCCCTTCAAAAAAATAAAAATAAAATAAAAAATCCTGATTTATTGTAGATTTTGTTATTCCTCACGGAAAGAAGGGAGCTGTCCGTTCTCCCTTGGTTCTGAAATCCCAATGCATCGCCACAGAGAGAGCAAATAAAGACATAGAAGGGGGGGAAAAGGAATAATGAAGACAATAAAAGAGATAGAATGATGAATTAATCCGCAATTCTCACATCCTCACATTCCATCCTGCTGCTTCTTCTCGGCACTCTGCCGCTTTTTCAGCATTTCTAAAGCAACGCTTGGTGCTGCGTCTAACCCCCTCTGCCGAGCTGCAGTGGAAACAATCCATCTGTGTGAAGGGGATTTTTGTTTTATTTCAATCGATCCACAAAATCCGATGTTAAAAATGAAAAGCAATGAAGTAAGAGGATCATGGAAAAATAACAGCCTTTCGGGTTATGTCCGTGTTTGGACGGTCTTCACATCGTCGTTTGTGAGCCGCATCGCGCATTCTGCATTTCTAAGAACTGTTTTATACTCCACAAAGACCAAGAAAACGTCGCTTGCGTCCTCAAACTAACCATTTCTTGCTTTTTGGCTTAAAGACATTTCTTTAAGAAGAGCGATTATTTCCTTCAACGGAGAAGAGCGAAGAAAGGCGAGCATGCACTGCGCCTGCTCGGGGATACAGGTGTGTGTGTGTGTGTGTGTGTGTTAAGAGAGAGAGAGAGAAAGAGAGAGAGAGAGAGCTGGGGAGCCGCAGTTGTATGCGGTAAAATAATCAACTACACAACGCGCGCGATATCACATCCCTTTTTTGTTATTTTGCAGAGATTCATGTCGTGCTAAATGGATATAAATGGACAGAAATTGACAAACATGCTACATCACGTATTACGAAAACTGTACGAAGTGTGTGTGTGTGTTTAAGGAAAGAAAAATGAATCCTCTATGCGTGCAGTCACGCATCTAAACTCTCCGCATTTTTGTGCTCGTTTGCTTTTAAAAGCGCTTGAAAATTTATTCCGGATAATCATGTCGTATTTGTATTAGTAGTAATCTATAATTTGTAATTTCTGTTTTTTTTTTTTCACTCTCGTTTCTCGCGTTTCATCTCGACGACTGCTGCGTTTCCTTTCTTTCCTCCTTTCTTCGTTTTCCTCTCTGATGTCGAAGTCTGAATATGAGCTCTGATTTAGATTCGAATGCCACAGACTCATTAGCTGTGCATCAATATGCGGGACTGATGGGTGACATCCTGTTTCACTCGTTCACCGCAGTGCCGTTTAAACTTCATCAATCACTTTAATTAGAGGAAGAAGGGAGGAAAAGGCGGGAATAGGGAATTTTTTGGGGGGGAGGGGTGCAGCAGCAGCAACTGGTTTCTTTAATAAAAGATGAATGTTTATTTGATTAAAGAGAGTTCTGTTCAAGCTGAGTATTTCGTAATCAAAAAGCAGCTTCAGCCTGAGTGACCTAAATTACACTGAAGGCATGAGTAGATGCTGGAATGAATGAATGAATGAATGAATGTGCAATTGAATACATAAGTAAATGAATATTGAAATACATATGAATTAAATGAATACTGTTCGTAAATAAAAATAAATAGGATGAGGAAGTAGTTAAAGTACAAATTCATAAATCTATAGACCTTTCACTGACATCTGACTAACAAGGCATCATTGACAAGTACTGTTAACTGACATCAATAATACTATGCATTTTTATTAATAATTATATTTAAATTGTCTTTTGGAAGATGATATGGTGGCTTTGTGGTTGCCATCTTTTTGGGTTCGATTCTGTGTGCAGGTTCATAGTTTGCAGGTTGTCCCAGTACTTGGTGGGTTTCCTCTGGGTACCCCGGTTTCCTCTCACAGTCCAAAGACAGGCATATTAGGCAAATTAGCTTTCCCAAATTGCCTGTTGTGTGTAAGTGCCTGT
Organism: Clarias gariepinus; assembly: GCF_024256425.1. Taxonomy (NCBI): domain Eukaryota; kingdom Metazoa; phylum Chordata; class Actinopteri; order Siluriformes; family Clariidae; genus Clarias; species Clarias gariepinus. The sequence continues at coordinate 23,009,407 of NC_071117.1, forward strand.
ATCCCTGGGCTGGATTGGCACCCTGTCCCAAGTCACTTTATACAGGGTAAAGCAGGATAGACGTGACTGAATATGTTTTAGAGCCAAAGAATAACAGAAACGTTATCTAATGATTATCTGATCACCTACCAGGTTAAATAAAATAAAACTTAGCAATTAATAGCTTCTGGTCTGTTCTTTATGTTCATATGCAGTATTTTGTTTTGGACTTTGTAACTTATTCAAAAGTGAAACAAGTTTTGGAAAATGGATAAAGAAGATAATAAGGATATCGATTTGCAGATGTTTGATTTGTTATCATATCGTGATTACTTTAGACAGAGCACAAATATGCGATTCCTCCTGGAATTGGTGGCGTTTGCATGGGTAACCGTAACTAATACTACCGTGTCAACCTTTCTAAATAACAGCTAAGTTTTCCAGTGTTGATTTGCAATTAAAATAAAATAAAAATGCAAGTGTGCTATGTAGGGCAAAGAAACCTCTTTTTCACATAACAAGTAGTATCCTTAATTAGCAATTAGTCAGAATTTAAGATTCAGCCATGTGTTAGAAGCTAGTTAGTGCTGTATCTCATGAAACCTAACCCAGACCGTTTCAGAGGCAATTTGGAATGATGCAGTTACCAAGGAGAAAAATTGTTGTTTATGATGACATTAAAATCTTGCTAAAAGTGCGTCTCAGATTGGTTTTATATGTGGGTTTTGCACTGGCATCCAGTATGTAATGTCTCTTCTGCTGTCCAGAAGTGGGTGGGACAGACAGATGCCATGACTTGGGATGCAAAATGTAAAAGAAATTCTATTAAAAAAAGTGACAAAATATAAGTTAAGTAGGTAAAGTACAAAGTAATAACCACCTGAAAAAGTTTAATGAAAAGTGAATAAAACACATTACAAAGGATATGGCAGTAAATAATTGGTAAATATATAGGTCAATATATAAAGAAATAAACATGTGAATCGTGTGAAGTTTGGTTGCTTGTTCGCATGTTAGTTTTTCTGCACTGATAGACCAGTCAAGGGTTTTTTATCTTTTGGTAAGGAGTCCTTCATACTTTCAAGAGGTGCTATATATATTAGTCGTAATAGCAATTGCCACGTGCTAATACAGGCTGCACCAGCTATGTCACTGCAGTTAAAAGGACTTTAAAGCACTGGTGCTTGTTTATACATCTGTAAATGAAGTAGGCTTTAAATACTACTCAAACAGGTTTCAGGAGTACACACCTGCTAGGCCTCTCAAGTCACTGGAGAAATATCTGTTAGTAATACCTAGTGTCAAAACAAAACATGGTTGTACACACAAGCATCCTTTGTGTAATACAAATATAGTATGTGAACAAATTGTATTAAAAATGTTATTGAGGTCAGGTTTAGTCACCAAAGGCCCACATTTAAAAAAATATATATCTTGAACCAGTAAATACAGCTAAATTACCTGTCTTAGCAACATCAGTATGTTATGCATGTTCTACCTTAGAGAAGAACAAACTGAAAAGCTTTTCCATGTTTTGTCAGGGTTAGAAAAGTGATTGTGATTTTAAATCAAGTTAACATTCTAAATTCCTCTTTCACCTTAAATGCAACATTTAGTTATTGTTTCCAATGTTGTATCAGTCATTCAGGTCTGTTTGAACATGGATTCATTGTTGCGGTTTATTCTGCAACTGAAATTGATGGCAGAGTTAGCTAAGTGGTTAAAGCGCTGGACTCCTGATTGGAAGGTTCCAGGGTTAGACCCCAGCATCACCACGCTGCTACTGTTGGGCCCTTGGGCAGGGCCCTTAACCCTCACCTGCTCGCATGTATAATGAGAGAAAAATTTATTGGTAAATAATGATAAGGGAATCTGTTAAATGTTATTTATGTAAAATGAACTTCACAAGTTCATATTATAGAAGGGATGATCATGGATTATAGCTAATGATCAGTTGATTTCCTGTCAATTTCACGAGACTGATTATGAAAAATGGCAGATTAATAATTCCTAAAATACATTATCTTGCATGTGTCTTTTTAGCACTCTCAGGCAACTTCTGTGTACCAAAAAACATGCAAAAATCTAAAGAGAGCATGTTTATAATTATGATAACTGTGTGAACTAATTTGTGTGTTGGCTGAGATGGGTACTGCCTGGAAACATTGTTCTGAAATCCAATCTAAATTGTGTGCTACCACACACTATATGGTACCATTTGCGATACCTAAAGACAAAAATTTCATCCAAATCCCAGAATGCATGGTCTTTCAGCACAATCTCTGAAGAGCTTTGCATTTTCTCATTATCTACTTGACACAGCAATGACAAATATACAGAGGTCCATACAGACTGCAGTGGTGATGGAATATTTCCTGGCAGTACCAAATGGTTATCTTGTGCTTCTTTCAGAAGGTTTCTAAGGAATTACAGACCTCAAAATCAACACACAATATTTGAGACATCTTAAATTTTCCTTGTGATCTTATGGGTCTAAGGTATTAAGGTATAAAATGGATTTCATTATATTGCCTAGTTTGTGCTACATAAGCATATAAGACACCCTGTATAGCACAGTCCTGAAAGCTGTATATATTCATTAAACAGAGTAGTAAATGTTTGCCAAAAAATATTCTGGAATTAGGGGTTAATGCATGAAAAATTATAGTTGCACCAAAGTCAGACCTGTTTGTAAATTAAACTATACTGTATTTAACAGCTTTTTCCAAAATAGTCTTGCTGTTCAGTAACTGAGATAAAACTATTTTAGACTTGTGACTGACTAAAAACTAAAAAGTTCATCAACATTGACAATTTCCTTAAAATATGGAATGCGCCAAAATATACAGTACTGAAACTTGGGGCAAAGATCCAGATGCACTTGATCCTAGTAGTAAAAAGGAAGTTGTGTGTGCATTTGTTGTCAGAAATGTGTCTCTCGACAGAGGAAAAGGTATTTACAGTTGAGTATTAATTTAGCTCACCTGGAAGTGGTCGTGAATAAAGAACGAGTTTGGAAAAGGTGGCAGTACAATTTCTTCCTATACCCGTCCCATTCCCCAACTCTTACACCACCTGATGCCTGTGGGGAATGTTTAATAAGTGTGTGTTCAACTGTGAAGATCTGCCAAGAACTTTACCTGCATTACAAGAGCAAATCATCTCCTTTTGCAGAAGTCTGCAGTGACCTTTGTTTCAGGAATCCGACTTGACAATCTGCGTGAATTATATGAACACTGTCTACAGCAAGACGGTGCACATGCACTTCTTACACTTACATTTCAGTACTGTATATTTTGGCACATTCTGTTTCTTGTTCTCTTTTATCCATTGTTGAAGCGACCATCCACCCCATGTTGTTGGTCCTGATTCACACAGCCCTACTAACTCTGTAATTACTGGTGCATCAAAAATGCAATTGTGTCTCTACATTGGTTTACTCGATAATATTTTTGAAATATTGAGCCGATGCTACAAATGTGAAGTCTTCTACCAACTCCACACAATTTCCTGGTAAATGCAAAAGGCTTTCTGATTTAACCAGCAATGAAACTAGCTACATTTCTCAAAGCAGCATTTTGTAAAGGTTCCCTCTCCTCATCAAAAGTCAAGAGACTTGTTTTCAGCAATATCTTCAGTACCAGTTGCTCTATTGACAGCTTTTTGACAGTCTGAGGCTCTCTGCAGAAATGCACTTTTAAAATCACTGGTTGATTGAGGAGAATGGTTTCTGCTTTAGTGTGATTCAGATGTCATAAAGTCATAACTATTAAAAATACAATCAACCAGGCCAGTCTCAAATAAGTTTTAGATGCAAAAATAATAATAAAAAAATGTTGTAAAAGTGTTTAATCCACAATTTTGACAACAAAATAAGGCACTCTCCAGCTATTAATGCAATATGGCATGATAAGCATGATTGCAGAGTGCTGTGGGTATTCATAGTGCAGACAGGGCTGTGACTGGTGAAGTCCTAAATAGTCAGGAGTATTCCCTAATGTTTACAAAAGTCCCGCCTCCGTAAAAAGTATTGTGGATAAATATTAGGTAGTTAGAATTTTAAGTGATGTTTAAACTTTGTACATTAAAAATAAATATAAAATATTTTATGCTATTCTTATCACCAAATCCGCAGACAAATCCTCATTAACAAAAGCTGCCCTGAATACAAAATGAAGATTTTGCTCTGTAGCTCAAAGTCCTTTAGGTAAGGAGCATGCACACTTAAAGTCATTTGTTGGTACCTGAAATAATGTGAAAATTTAATAAACATGAACTAATGAAAATCACACAGTGGGTTTTTATTTCTTTAACGGAAGGGACTATAAAATTCATCCAAATGTGTAAATGTACATGGATCCCAATAGTCCACTAATCTGAATAAGAGCCCAAACCAGAATAACACTGCATTTGGAACAGGGTTGGTATTACTGTAAGCTTGGACGAGTGCTTAAATAGGGAAATATTAGCCATGTAAACACTTGATCCAATCATTTCTTGTTAGGCGAAGTACATACATTACAAAAAAATATAGAAAAACCTACACTGTATTCTCATAAATACTTGTGTGTGTGTTTTTTTTTTTTTTTTTTGGATTGTCTGATAATTTTATAGATAGTAAAACTGGTTGTGTTAAGCTTGCAGATGATAATTTTCCTTTTTTGGTGCTGTATTTAATGCTATTACTTGCTTAGTCCTGATAGTTTATGCTTTAACATGTGCTTTCTACTGAGAAAAGATGTACAAGAGTAAGAGGCTGATGTGGTAGAGGTTGGCCATGATTTTTCATGCTCTGTTTATCATCCTGACAAGCACAGGTCAGGGCAAAGGTGCAGCATTAGCCAGTACATTTCTTTTATAAAGCAAAATAGTGTAATTTTAAGAATGCAATGATTCAGAGCCAAAATGGCATGAAGATTTCTTAGAATCAGAACTTAATAAGCTGGTGCATGTAGCTGTGCCACTTTTATTGTGTTGTTATGTAACCCTTTATGCCAAGCTTCTATTTGAGGAGCTAATGGATAACCTTTCCTAGGTATTTGTACAACAATATATAGTAGTTCCCTTTACTGTTTTTGTGAGTATCTGTGCATGCTACAAACAATATTTAAGCTATGAGTGACTGTCGGTTGATCATTTATCTTAAGTAAGAACATAGAAAAATATTATAGTTTATTATAGTAATTATTTAAGTATACTGTACTTTACTATAGCAATTACTACAGTATGCATTATAGGAAACCCTAGTATTTACTCTAGTAATGATCACAGTAAACTGTAATATTTATTATAGTAATGATTTCATGCTCAAATTGTAGTCTTTACTCCAGTGATTACTACATGTTTTATTATAATAGTCTAATTAACTAGTGTTGTAAACTATAGTATTTTCTATGGTAATTGACTTACTTAGCTGTATTAAATTATAGTTTTTAGTCTTGTAATTAAACAAAGTGTTTATGTGTGTATGTAGTGTTAATGCTGAGTTTCATCCTAAACAAATAAAGTAAATCCTTTTTTATATATATATTTTTTATCATCATTACAGAAACTTTACCATCATTTGGATATCTTGGATGTACTCAGTGAAAAGACCTTGCATAACCTCCCACACAAAAAATATACATAATAAAGACATTGTGGCAATTCTGAAAATAATGACTGCATGTTTTTTGTTTCGAATCAAACACACAGCAGGCTAAACAAACCAGCCACTTGTCGATTCAGCCTAGAATCAATTGGACACTCTCATTAGAGACAACATGCACGTACACACACACACACACACACACACACACACACACACACATACACACACACACACACACACACAGGGGGAAGATGGCCTTCAAATTTACAAGCTTTGAGACTTTGTTTGGTGCACCAGTTTTAAATGTAAGATAATAAATAGTATTTATATATATTTTTTTTCACTACACTGCTTTTCTCACAAAGATGTTTTACAAATGGCACATTTTTATGAAAACGCAGCAATAGAAAATTGAGTGAGGTTGAAGAGCAAGTACAGACTACAGTCACTTCCCTATTAGTTTCAGTCCAGTACTTACTATTAGTTCATTAAATAAATATCAGTGAATAAACATGCACATTTTAAAATATAACATACAGCAGAGAGTTTACCTTAAGGGTAAGTAGAACACCTGGTGTACAGAATCAGTGGATTACAAGTTCTAGTGCTAGCTGCTTCTAGTTACATAAGCCATGAGAAGAGTAACATAATATATATATATTATATATTAAAGAAAATATTTAAAGACTTAGATAGAATCAAGTCCTAATAAACAATAAATAATTTATTTCAAGTAAAAAATCCGATGACCCCATAATAAATTAACTTATGTGTTATTGCTATTCAGGAATTATGGAATATATGTGCAATTTTATGGAAAATTGTGACTCTAGATCATTTTTGGGATATTTTTAATTATTCTTAGAATAGGAGTTGACTTTCAAAATGAAGTCACAACCAAAACCAATAATTACTCAGTATTATGTTATAAAAGCTATAAATAATAGTGATAAGCAATGTAAAACCAGGTATGTTTTAGAGCCTTACATGTGGTTTAGTCACCATAAGCCAAAGGCAAGACATTATGAGCATCAGCACTGCAATGAAAATGGAATACATTTTCATGAATTTAAAATGTATATATATTTTTTTCTCCAGGGTACAACCCATCATTAATCTGTCCTGTGGATGGAATAATTGGAGCCTTCTTATCAGAGAAATATGGCCCTCAGGACCAGCGAATGCTGCTCTTCCAAAGGTTTTGAAATAAATTTACCTTTTTTTTTTTTTAGATCAGGATAAAAAGGGCTTTTGCTTGTTCCAGGTGTAACCTACTTAGAAGAAAACTTAGTGTACATTGTTCTTCTGTCCCTGGACTGCAGAGCTCTATATTAATAAATAATGCTCAGATTTCCCTATAGTACTCTAATGTAACAATACAACAACAGACTGAGAGGGAGTGTGTGTGTGTGTGTGTGTGTGTGTGTGTGTGTGTGTGTGTGTGTGTGTGTGTGTGTGTGTGTGTGTGTGTGCGTTTGTGTGGATGCGTGTAGATAGATAGATAGATAGATAGATAGATAGATAGATAGATAGATAGATAGATTGATTGATTGATTGATTGATTGATTGATTGATTAATTGATTGATTGATTCTTTGGGCTGCTTTGTAAAGTCTTCTCCAGCACATCTAAAATATTCTTAAAGATCCGGACTCTGTGGTGGCACTACCATTTAGGATAAATGATGTCTTTATGGCTACACTTTGCACATGTCTTATAAACATGTGTTAAGAACCCCCCTTTTACGATTTGAGCCTGATAAATCATGACATTGTGATCTCGGGATATGGCCATTGATTATACTGGTGACAGGATCATGAGCACCCATGCCTGTGGGGACCAGAGTACAACATGTCTGATTTAATCTCACAAAAAGCCAATGCAGCCAGAACTGGGGGAACCTACACATATTTGGGCATAATGTTTGCATTGTAATATTATGGTGAATCAGTGTATATGGTGGCTGTAGCTTGCACCTTTAGGTCCGGAGTTCGGTTCCTGTGCCAGGTCTGTGTGCATGGTGTTTGAATGCTCTCCCAATGACTGGTGGGTTTCATCTGGTTTGTCCAGTTTCCTTCCACAGTCCAAAGACATGCAGATTAGGCTAATTGGCTATAGTGAGTAAATGTGCACGTTAATGTTGACTGGAGGTTCTACCACAGTTGAATTATAATTCATATAATGGTCACTATTGTTCTCCATGTTCCCAAGTTGGACCACAGAGGTTCCTAAATGGATGAAGGATGGTGTATCTGTATTTACAGTATAGTCAGGTCTATAAATGTAGGAACTAATGTAAGTTTTTTTGCCATTTGGACTCCACCACGGACGGAATTTGAATTGAAACACTCATAATGTTAATGTAACCTCTTTTACCTTAGGTCCCTTTTTTACTTCAGTCCCATCTGACTTAACATTGTTGACTTCATTAAGAATTTTCTAATCTAATCTATTCTTCATATACAAAGTACACATAATTAACATCTCTTGTGCCTAATCAGTAATAAATCCACCCATAGTAATATTTAAAAATGTTAAAAAGTAATAAATTAAAACACAATGTTTATAATTACAGCTGTCTATAACTAAGCATATTTGCCATGTAAACAACTGGTACTGTACATGTGTTATTCTATCCTCCTGTGTTTTTTTTTTTTAACTCATCTGTCCAGCAACCATATACGGCTTCTCTATATAGTTTTGAACCATGACAAAGAGAGTTACTAAGACATACAGAGGCATCTGTTAAAAACCACTTATGCTTTTCCCCAAGCAGTACATTTGTGGCATTAACTGTCTATACTATATGTAAATGGGTAAAAAACACTTTGTTTTTTAAAGTACACTAAACAATGCACACCCCATTTACTGGCAGCTAAAGTTACTGTTTATTATTTCACAGGCAATCCAATAAGGATCTGGACAAAAAAAAAAAGAAAAAAAAAAAACTTGAGCACAATAGGCAACAAGGGAATTTCACCAACTGCGAATGACGGTTGCAGCAAGTTTTTTAGCTTCATGCAAAATGATGTGAAGGGCTTTGAGGTCATAGATGAAAGTCTGATGCCAAAATGTCTTTCTTTTGGATATGCGTCTGATATTCATTTAAATAACATCCCCAATCAGTCAGTTAGTGACATTGATATATGATGATCCTACTAGGGCTATGCAGCTTGTTTCATCTTAGGACCTCCCCAGTGATGATGTCGTTAAAGTACTGGATGAGCAGTATCTCTAAAGCAATGTTGATGAAAGACGTTCACCTTTCAGGAGACACTGTTCATTGCTTTCTATGTTTTGGTGGTATAGGTCATTATAGGGTAGATGATGAACGCATATAGCTGGAATTTATTAAAAAGGGAAATGGCGACAAATGGCAAAACACTGCACGCTTGTTGGAGAACTGCCAAGGCCTTGCCATTTTGGCATTTGATTTCAGTCTCTGCATCTTCATCTTGTCCAGTGAGGCTGCTGAGGAAGGTCTTTGAGATCATGAGACTGCAGTTGACTATGACTAGATTATATAGACTATGATACTATTGTACATACCATAGTACAATCACTTGTGGATTACAGTATGCAGAAAGGGTGAAAAGAGTTAACAGTGGAGGTCTGTTGTCAGAGTTAAAAATAAAAACTAAACAATGTGCATTTATTGGTGCACTAATATCACAGTGGTCTCCCACTATGACTGTGCTGATCTTTCATCTGCAGTGATTTAACTAAATATTAGTTAGTTCATGTTGGCTAGAAAAAAATACAAATGCTCTTGGTCTTAATTACATCTAACATTATCCTAACAATGTTAGTAGGGAATTTGATAGCTACTCTGCATTAGCATGCATCTTGGTTTAACTCTCAAACTCCTTTTATTTATTCAATGCAATATTTAGCATAATGTTACCTAGGAATCGAAGTTCCTTATGTTGTAATTACACAATAACATTAATCACCAATCAAGCAAATTTACCTGCTAGCACACTTGAAAGGTTTCAATTTCTTAAACTTACTCATAGGATTATCACTACACCGAAGCACATTGTTTTATTCTCTTTCATTCACCCATTTAAAGTATGGGTACTTATATTCACTTCCCTAAAGCCTTTGGGATCAGGCCTTTATTTTCTTTTTTTATATTTCACTGACCACTTTGTAGATGACCCAGATCTTCACAGAAGTACATACTCTGATTTTTTCATGAATTATTTGACTCATTTCACACCTGTAAAATTTCAAATTTAATTTCATTACAGCCAACAGGTCCAAGACAACCAGTATGAATACGGCAATGTTAAATGTACTATAGTATGTCCCTTTCTTACTTTCTCTCACGCTCTCCCTGTCACACAACATGTACAGTAGGATTTGAAACACTCTCTAGTTTAAATACAAAAAAAATGAAGGACTATTGAAAGGTTTCTTTCTTTTTCCTCTTATATCCCTCTACTTAGACTTATTTTTGACATGCCAGTCGAAAAAACTATAACTGAAGAACCCTAAACCACAAAAACAAGCGTGAACCCTTCAAGAACTTGGTAGGAATGCACTTGAAACCTGTGAGGATGTAGTTTTGTCTCTCTTGACCTAGAGCTACTGAGCATTTTAAAACATAAAAAAAGACTGTTGAGGATAGAGTTGAAACAAGGCACATGAGGATGTAGTAATGATGGCAATGATAAGTTAATTATTTGTCATTATCTTTAATGACAGCATTGGCCAATAATTAACACCTTGATGTACTACAAGCATGGCTCAGATTGGATGGACGTCTGGCTGACATTTTACTGGGATGTCACTGCATTGTTGCCATGTCAGTGGGGTCCTAAAATTCCCTCATCAGGCTTCTGCTATGACCATGGCACAGTAGGTCCATGCCATGTTGTAGAAGACCACATTGAGTTCATAATACATTCTTCTGGTGCTTACCATGTTTATTTCATGCATTCACCTTAGCTAAGTAAACTAGGGATTCATTATACCATAGAACTAACTAGCCAAACTAGTTGGCAGACATCTAGAGTTAGACTATAAAAAAACATATTAATTAACAGAGTTTGGACGAAATTTTGTTAGTATTATTCTCAATCTCTTGAGGATAATTTCTGATCCAGTTTGCTTTTCTTTGTCAGTTATGTTATGTGCTAGCTAGTATATCATGTATGTTAGTGTGCTAGTTAGAGGATACATTAATGTGATAGTTAGCAAATTTTTGCTAACAGGAAATGAAGCAGGAAACAGGAAATCTTTTATATGTGTGATAAGTCTACAAAGTAAGTTAAAGCAGCTCCAAGGTTTATATCCCTGGGGTTTATTGTAATCTTAATGATTTTGCTGCCTCAGCCTCGCCTTCACCTCGGCTCGGGTAATATCATTTATTTATTCACATTGATGTGCTGCTTTAAAACGAATGTGAAATGAGTTTCTCCAAAAGGAACATGGAATTGAAAAGCATATCTGATGTATTAAAGTTTCATTTTTAGATTGCTGTCCATGACAAAATATGCTCCACTTAAAAATAGACATATATATCGTTTATAAAGGGTTTAACAATTCAGAAACATGTTATGTGTCTCTTTCCTGTAAACACCTAATTTCCATTGCTACTTTTAACTGCTTATGATGCTGTTGTGCTGCAATGTAGTCTCAAATATATTCTGTATATTTTGCTGAATCCCCAGAATAGCCTTGAATATCGATTATTCTCAGAGGCATGTGCAATTTCAAGGTCTACGAGATCAAAATTCCTTTCCTCTCAGTTGTGTTATTTTTAAAAAGTCATAGCCCAGGGTTATTGATCAAATGCCATTATGAGGCATCCAATTTAGTACAGCCCTATGGTTAGAGTGCTATGCAAAATGAAATATAAATCAGGTAGGATGGGTAAAAATAAACACACAACTAATGAGACTGGGATTAGATCTAATCCAGATCTCTGTCTTTGCAAAAGAATGATCCACTATAAGCTTCACCACATTCACCTTTATTGACCTAGATCTCCACAGCAGCCCTTACATTATAGACATGATTGCTAATGAGATAGTGGAACTGATTGTGTCCTCACTGGACTGGTGTCTTGATTGGGCTACATTGATTGTGTTACTGTTTTTAGCCTTAGTGCTGTAGTAGAAATCTTCCTTTTTAATAAGGAACTCTTTACAGGTCAGAAAATAAGGTCACTCAGTCTAAATGTTATGGTTTCTTTGACCATTGGTTCTGTTGGCACATTCTTTGAATGTTCTTTGTTTGGTTAAGACCTCCATGATTGTTCATTTTCGGGATGCTTAAAAGTTCTATGTTGAACCCCTCAACAACGGTTTCTAAACATGACCTCCTTTTTAATGCCAAGAACATTTAAGGAAAACATTTTTCTTTGTGCAGGACAAACTTTAAATCACTTCTCATTATTCACTTTTTAATAACTAGGGCCTGTCATTTTTTCAAAGATTCTTTGGATAAATAGTGGTGCTTATTTTGCCCCATGAGGCGGTTCTTAAGCCTTTAATAAAGTGTATTTTTTTTCCTATCTGGAATGTCCACACATAAGTAACATTTATTATCCAAGAAACACCTAAAGAAACATTGAAGTACCTTTTTTATCTAAAAGTGTATGTATTACCTGAGTAAGTGTGCAGTAAAAACTCAAAATAATGGTGGTCATTATTTCCTTCTTAATAAATATGACCTGTTAGTAGTTCAACATTTAGCTGATCTGTCTTGGTGCTTGGGGCTTTCTTAAATTGTATGAAAAAATAAATAAAATGTCTTAATTCAATAAAATGGAATTAATAAGCCTTCTTTCGTTGCTCCTCTGTCATTCTAGTGAAAGTTTTTTAGCCTCTTACTGAAAGCATTTTAAATCAATAGGAACAACACGGCTTCAATTTTATTAAAATAAATCCATTTTTATCTGAAAATCTAAATAAAGGTTTAGCTGTACATTTCACATTACCAAGCCGAAGGAGAATAAACATTAGAGTTCATTCTAAATAAACTTTAACCCATGTTCTTCTGGGTAATGGTGGATCATGCAATTATGGGCCATTATATTTTGCACAACTACAGTACATGCTGTAAAATCAAACAGTACTTTGTTGAAAGAATCTTCAGTACAAGTCTGGTCAGTACAACACATGATATCTTAATTCAAAGATAGTTTTTATTTTTATTTTTGTTTAGTGTTTTTATAATCCACTGAATAATAAATGAAGTTATCCAATGAATAATAAATGAGACTTGGGCATAAACTGTTTTCAGTAGGGCAAGTTTTAAAGTTTTAAATATGATCATTCACAGCTACTGTATCTTTAGGCAATTTATATGAAGTCATCCTGAGCAGCAGTTAGTCATTATCTGGTAAAGTAAATTTCACTAAAATACAAAAAAAATATATGTAAATAAAAATAAATAGGAATTTGAGCTTATGGAGTGGCTAATCAGGTCCAGATCCAATCAGGATCACTGGCATCTCTTTAGAAAACTGAATTAACATGAGAGCTAGAGTGAGAGAGAGAACCAAGTAGTAGGAATGTTATTGTTCTATAGTGTGTTAATGTATATTGTGTCGAAAGTGCGAGCAGATATATGGTGGACTAGGTATGGCACAGTTACCCAAATGGAAACTGCATCACGAATACAATGTTTATACAGTAATTACAGATGTCTAAAGCTAAGCATATTTTCCATGTTAACAACTAGTACTGTACATGTGTTATTCTATCCTCCTGTGTGTTTGTGTGTGTGTGTTTTTTTTTTACTCATCTGTGTATGCATAAGAGTAAGGAAGGGATAACATCCTAACCCAGCACTCCAGTTTACCAAAGTGCTCCATGCTCATGAGCCCTACACATCTGCATTTTATACCTTAAGTAATGATATTAAAAAGGGTTGAATAAACAGCTACTGAGACTTTGTCTGAGTTCTAAAAACTAACTATAAAGCTGTTCCATAACTAAAGGTTTTAAAGGTTAAAACAAATGGTGCAATCGTTATTATTCTATGTGCTAATAAAAGGGCTGCACCTTTTGACCGAAGCAGACATTGTGGTTTAAAAAAGCTTGACCATTCAAGACATAATCTAAGGAATTTAAGGATGTTGTTGGAAATAAGATTAAATTCTTATTAACACTTCCTGAGATGGTGAGTGTTCTTTTCCCCTTTAGAGAAACTAGTTTTGGATCCAGTTTTTGGCTTTGCACATTGGAGGGTGCAAGACAGGACTTTGGCAACATTTAAAATTAGGTTGTGTTTATTAAGGCAATAAGAAATTCTAGACTGATTCCTATTGATTGAATGTTTAACTGCTTGAAGACAGAGCCAAAGAACACATCTTCAGAATTATTTCTGTATAGAATGAGCAGATCTGCATGCCAATCACACTGTAGAACTTCTTGTCTGTCCATTAAACCACTGTATCTGTCCTTTTTTTTTTAATAAAGTAAGACACATAAAGGTGACTATCTCTTTTATTCTGCTGGATGTTGCAGATTATTTTTTATGTTTGTTAGATTTATTGGTAATACTTATACAAATACAATACTCATGCATATCTTGTTATTCCATTGAATAAATATAAAGTAGTTTACCTTACATAGTCACCATTATCAAATTTTACTATTAGCATAATATAATTTCTAGAATAGGTGAAGATGTAAGAATGCTAAAAAGAAGAAATTTATTAGCGAGAGTATGCCAATTATTTTGCCAAAATAACTCCAACAAAAAAAAAATTAATTGTCATCAAGGGTAAGATGGATGGTCACAAACCACCAAGCAAAGCTGAGCTGTCTGCTTTATACAGAAGAGCGGTAAAGTTACCCAACAGCAATGTGAAAAACTGGTGGACAGCATGCCAAAACGCATGAAAGCTGTAATTGCAAATCAGGGTTATTCCACCAAATACTGATTTCTTAATGTTATTTAGTCAAAGCATTAACACAATTTATTTATAAATTGTTAGAATTTTGTTTTGAGTTATTAAAGCTCTGCAAATACTAAATGATCTTGGGTTGTTTGGATGTGTTGTGATGTTGTCATTTCCTTATATACACTCTAAATAACAAAAGTTTTATTTTTTTTAATTTGGGAGAAATATTGTCAGCAGTTCACAGAAAAATAAACAAAACTGTTTATCTCACCAATACATGCCGCTATAAGAAAAAAATTTGAATATGTAAAGCTTTTTGAATCTGTCTAGAATTCATGCTCTATACAATTATTATTATTATTATTATTATTATTATTATTATTATTTTATTATTTTATTATTTTATTATTATTATTATTATTATTATTATTATTATTATTATTATTATTTACCAGTGCTGCAAGTGATTATTTAATAACCTGGTTGTCACAGATGTTGGTGGTGTCATAGCCCATGTTGACAGTTGTAAAACCTGCTTAAATCTCTCACCAACCACATCTATGATATCACAACTATCAACTCCTGGTTTCATATCATAAGGTCATCAATATTATTCCACATTGTTATTCTCCATCGTTTGTCAGTCCATCACTCCAAAGGGGCATGCTGTTCAGGATTCAGCAGAACGATACTGTTTTGTTAGAGATGTTAAATTTTCAAATGCTCCATTACTGTTCCTGTAATGACATACTCTGAGTAGCATGCTAACGAGGTCAATCCTCTCTTTCTCTCTCTCTCCCTATCTCTCCCCTCCTCTCTCTCTCTCTCTCTCATTCTCTCTTTTTGTCTGCCTCTCTTTCTCTAGCTCTCACTCTGTCACTGTAATTGACAGGCAGAATATTTTGCTTTTTATCCTGAACACCAACATCTCAATTAGTTTGGCTCTAGCTCTGTTGCTGTGGCAACGGTTGTGCGGGTTACCTCAACACTACCTTGAAGTGGTTATGAAGTCTATGGTTTTTGATTCTCCCTCTCTCTCTCTCTCTCTCTCCCTGTGTGTGCGAGCGCGCTTGCATGTATGTGCGTGCATGTGTAGGCGTGTGATGTGCTGTGTACACTCTTGCTGCCTAAGTGAAAGAGATACTGGGGTTTATTCTCATCATTAGTGCAGTTTAAGGCATTGGCCCAGTGATTTGGACATGACCCCATCATCGGCTGAGGCTTTTGATACATTTCCTGGCTAAAAACAAGCCCTTTAGCTTTGATTATTGAGCACAATGCGATGGCCAAAGTATGTGAAAAGATATTTCCTCATGCTTCCAGAACCTGTGCCTTCAAGGAAAAAAAAAAACACTTCGTAGATGGGATAACCTGGTCAATCAGTATATTTAGATCATCAGCTGACTTCATTTTATCTAGAACTGACCAACTGAAGCAAGCCCAGATCATAACACTGCCTCGAGAGCCTTGTACTGTACAGTGGCCACTGTGCATGATGAGTGTATTGCTTTATGCCTGCCTTCTTATGTACTCATGAGTCTAAATGACTTTTTTCATTGCTCCTAAGTCCAATCTTTATGCTCCCTAGCAAATTAGAGCCTTTCTTTTGATTTGTCTCACTAACACCTGGTTTTCTTCTAGACAGTGCTTGTTAGTTCCAATCCTGTGAACTCCATCTCCTGAATTTCCTAAGTCTCCTGGGATAGGCTCCAGGCCCCCACAACCCTGTACAGGAAAAGCAGTATAGAAGACAAATGAATAAATGTTATGGAATGTTAGCCTAATCTGGCAACATACTGTAACAATTCAGGTCAACTTACATTTGTTGTATACTGGTCTATTGTATTACAGTGGTGTGAAAAACTATTTGCCCCCTTCCTGATTTCTTATTCTTTTGCATGTGTGTCACACAAAATGTTTCTGATCATCAAACACATTTAACTATTAGTCAAAGAAAACACAAGTAAACACAAAATGCAGTTTTTAAATGATGGTTTAAGTTATTAAGGGAGAAAAAAAAAACCAAATCTACATGGCCCTGTGTGAAAAAGTGATTGCCCCCCTTGTTAAAAAATAACTTAACTGTGGTTTATCACACCTGAGTTCAATTTCTGTAGTCACCCCCAGGCCTGATTACTGCCACACCTATTTCAATCAAGAAATCACTTAAATAGGAGCTACCTGACACAGAGAAGTAGACCAAAAGCACCTCAAAAGCTAGACATCATGCCAAGATCCAAAGAAATTCAGGAACAAATGAGAACAAAAGTAATTGAGATCTATCAGTCTGGTAAAGGTCATAAAGCCATTTCTAAAGCTTTGGGACTCCAGCGAACCACAGTGAGAGCCATTATCCACAAATGGCAAAAACATGGAACCATGGTGAACCTTCCCAGGAGTGGCCCGCCGACCAAAATTACCCCAAGAGCGCAGAGACAACTCATCCGAGAGGCCACAAAAGACCCCAGGACAACATCTAAAGAACTGCAGGCCTCACTTGCCTTAATTAAGGTCAGTGTTCATGACTCCACCATAAGAAAGAGACTGGGCAAAAATGGCCTGCATGGCAGATTTCCAAGCCGCAAACCACTTTTAAGGAAAACATTAAGGTTCGTCTCAATTTTGCTAAAAAACATCTCAATGATTGGCAAGACTTTTGGGAAAATACCTTGTGAACCGACGAGACAAAAGTTGAACTTTTTGGAAGGTGCGTGTCCCGTTACATCTGGCGTAAAAGTAACACAGCATTCCAGAAAAAGAACATCATACCAACAGTAAAATATGGTGGTGGTAGTGTGATGGTCTGGGGTTGTTTTGCTGCTTCAAGACCTGGAAGGCTTGCTGTGATGGATGGAACCATGAATTCTACTGTCTACCAAAAAATCCTGAAGGAGAATGTCCGGCCATCTGTTCGTCAACTCAAGCTGAAGCGATCTTGGGTGCTGCAGCAGGACAATGACCCAAAACACACCAGCAAATCCACCTCTAAATGGCTGAAGAAAAACAAAATGAAGACTTTGGAGTGGCCTAGTCAAAGTCCTGACCTGAATCCTATTGAGATGTTGTGGCATGACCATAAAAAGGCGGTTCATGCTAGAAAACCCCTCAAATAAAGCTAAATTACAACAATTCTGCAAAGATGAGTGGGCCAAAATTCCTCCAGAGCGCTGTAAAAGACTCGTTGCAAGTTATCGCAAACGCTTGATTGCAGTTATTGCTGCTAAGGGTGGCCCAACCAGTTATTAGGTTCAGGGGGCAATTACTTTTTCGCACAGCGCCATGTAGGTTTGGAATTTTTTTCTCCCTAAATAATAAAAACCATCATTTAAAAACTGCATTTTGTGTTTACTTGTGTTATCTTTGACTAATAGTTAAATGTGTTTGATGATCAGAAACATTTTGTGTGACAAATATGCAAAAGAATGAGAAATCAGGAAGGGGGCAAATAGTTTTTCACACCACTGTATGTTGCATACATAATATTATACTCATAAAGTAATGACATAGAGCTGCATACTTTTGTCTTTTTCCTGTTTCTCCTTTTTCTTTCACTTAATTGGCACATAAGGGTTTTGACCTTTTCTTGTTTATTTTGATTCATTTCATTACTTACGCCAATTAAGAGTCAAGACTGAACTATTTCACCCCTCTGGTGTGTAGATTGATTATCTCCTATATGTATATATATATATATATATATATATATATATATATATAATTTTTTTATTTTTTCTGCACGATTCCACACGAAACCAAATAATGAAATATACCTGTGAAACTATACAGTACAGTGTATCCATGTATTCATAGTGCTATAAATAAACTGTAGTTTATTCTGTAAGATACAGGATCCTAGTGTGAGTGTTTTAACTAATTGCATTGCTGTACAAAGCACCCCTGCAATCAGGCTTTCTGTTGAGCCACATGAGGTTATCTCGTCCTTTTGAGTAATAGACTTTCTCAGTTAGTCCTCTGCCTCACTCACAAACTAGAATCAGGGTGCCAACAAGGTTTATTGGCCTACTCGGTGACATGAAAAATGCAATGTGCAGATGAGCAATAGAAAACCAATAGTACAAATGTTAACATCATTCTGAACTTTTTTTTTGCTTTTTTTCCTAACATGCTCTCTGCTGCCCCTGGCAAAATGCCACCCTTGGCAACTGCCCATGATGCCTTTATTTAAATACTGAATAAAGCAGTAATAACTAACTTAGAAACAGAATTGTATTAATTAAGTTTGGTAATAACATACAAAATTTGGTAATAACATACAAGCATATTGTGAAAAGGAAGATGTGGAACACCAGACCCAACAACACAGAAGAGCTGAAAGCCACTAACTGGGCTTCCATTATACCACAGCATTGCCACAGACTGATCGCCTCAATGTCACCCCATATTGTTGCAGTAATTCATGCAAAGAAAGACCCGACCAAATATTGAGTATTTTTTTTTTTTGGTCTTAAGTAATTGGGCATTACATTTTCTTGGAAATTGAATTTTGCTTTTTTTTATTAGCTTTAAGCGATAATCATCAAAATTGAAAGAAACAAATTAGAAATATATCAGTATGTGTGTAATATATATATGATTTTTACTTTTGTAATTAAATTACTGAAATAAATCAACTTTTAAATATAATTCTGCATTTGTATTTAGAGCGGTAAAGAAACTTAAGGAACGTCTAAGGTTGAAACAAGAACACTTCAAATAGGTGTTGTCTCACTGAGGGTAAGAGTAAGGCAAAAAAAATCTAAACATTTTAGTGAAATCTTTCTTACCCAATCACCAATTCATCTGTCATTTCAAATATATGTTTAAAATAGCCATGATTGTAAGAAGCCATAGTCTAATGTCTCTGACTTTGGATACTAAGGGTACATCTTCTTCACCGAGACTGACAAGTTCAGAGGACACCATCCTTCACTATAAGTGTAAAGGAAAAAGGCCATGCCTCCTTCATTGATACTGTAGATCCAGAGACTGACAGGTGCATAGGCCATGCCTCTTTCAGTTAGTCTGACAGACAGATAGGTCACACCTTTTTTACTGTGACTGAAACACACAGAGGTCACACCTCCCTCACTGAGACTGACAGGTACAGAGGCCAAGCTTCTCTAGTGAAACTAGTGAGAAATATGGAAATTTAGCCTTAAATTAATTATTAATTTTCTACCTTATAATGAAATTGCAATTATTATTAATTAACTTTGGAAAGCATGAATGGGTTTTTGATGAGCAGCAGCTAATGGCAATCATTCCTTATTAAGTTTTCTTTATGCATATGAATGTGTGCAATTATTTTTAAAGTCCCAATCTACTTAAAAAAAATCAATATTATTATTATAATGCTTTTAAATTTGTAATTATAAACAAATACATTTATGTCAGGCAAGCCATTAGAAATTATATACAGGGGATGACACCCACCCCGACTACAGCACCACCACACCACTGCCTTAGCTCTAATACAACACAGCCAATTTCATGTGCCTGACCATTAGCTGTATAGTACTGTAAAAGTGTCTAACAAATATTTACAGATCCAGTGTTATAGTCGTGTTAAGGCCATGGTCTGTTTTGCATACATAAAGTTTACTCAATATGATTATAAAGCACATGGTGCTTATTTTAAATCACACAAAAAAGAAGTTTTCATGCTAGTATGTGATATTTATAATTTTCTTTTTTGCCTCAAAACTAAATAAGGAATAAATGTTTATTAGGCGACTTTAAAATCAAACACTAATTGAGAATTCTGCAAAGCATTAAATCATAAGATTAAATATTTATGGATAAATAAGTTTACTTTTCATCTATTAATTCAATCTTGAGAGCTGCATTATACAAGGTGTTGCTCAGATTGTTCGGACAATTGGTATACTGTATGGAGTATATGACTATAATGTAACCTTCTTTACAGTTATATTCTATGACGTGGCGCTAACTAATGTTTACGTCCAAATACAAGTCACCTGACTTTTCTTGCAGCAAAGTCTCAGCAAAGAAAATTTTCCGGTCCTTAGACTTTTCATATTTGTTTATTTATTTATTTGTTCCCTCAGTGAAGTGAATGAAGTCTGTTGAGCATTTCTTGGCTCATTGTGGAGTGCATATCATTTATAATATGGAACGCATCTAGTTTCATTTTGCTAAATGCATGCTCACCTCCAGTCCAGTCACTGGTAATGTAATTTGCCAAGTGTTTCAACTGCACCATTTTCACAAAAATAGAGGAGTAATGTGGTATCAGATGAGAAACTGAAATGTGTTTTAATAATAACAATACATTTATTTATCTTGGGGCAGTGATGGCTCAGGCCTTTAAGGCCGTGGCTTGCTGATCAGAGGGTCGGGTTTTGTCACTGTTGAGTTATTGGGCAAGTCCTTTAACTCTATACACTATACAACACAGGACCTGCATGCAGTGCCAGTCCCAACCCTGGTAAGAATATGGAAGGGTTGTAATAGGAAGGGCATCGGGCACAAACTTTATGCCAGGTCTAGCGGATTAAAATATCTGATGTGAAAACCCCTAGTATAAAAAGGAAAAAGCCCAATGGATAAATAAATTAATAAATAAACATAATGCGAATACACATTAATTGTGTTGTCAGATAGACAGTATAAGTCAGCAAATAAATTATGTAATGTAATCTAGGGTCAGCCATATGTCTTTGCTCAGGCCTGGGCCAGGGTCATTTGATACAGATCTTTCACAACATAGATGTATTTCATACTGTATGTCTATTAAAAAGATTGGACTCAAAATTTTTGTCAGTTATTTTCAAACATTTATACAATATATTTATATACGTGGTTGCATGGTGGCCTTGCACCACTAGGCCTCAGGTTCAATTTCCGACTAGGTTTGTTTCACGTCTCTGTGTGCATGAAGTTTGCATGTTCTCCCCATGCTTGGTGGGTTCCCTCCAGGTACCCCGGATTCCTTCCACAGTCCAAAGAAATGCAAATTAGGCTAATTAGGATTTTCAAAGTGATAGAAGCGCGCACGTGTGTGTGTGTGTGTGTGTGTGTGTGTGTGTGTCTGTCATGTGATGATTGCCACCCTGTCCAGGGTGTACCCTTCCTTGTGCCCTAATTCTCCTGGGAAAAGATCTAGGCCTCTTCGTGATCCTGCATATAGGATTAAATGGTATAGACAGTGAGATTTATATACATTTTAGCATTGCAAAACATTAAATTATCTTAGAAAAACATAAAACATGAAACTATGTAACAATTCTATATGCTACAATATAAGAAATATTAAAATTATGAAAATTAAAAAAAGGAAACCACAATAATAATACTATTAATAGTTGTAATAGTAGTAGAAGTAATATATACACTATATTGCATTTTAAAAGTCTTTAGAGGAACTTATGAGATGTGGTCTCATACTTTTTTTTATCGTGCACTAAGAACTGTACAAAGACAAATTCTCCAAAACTTTCAGCCTTCATAGGACAAGGGCATGACACTCATTTTGTAATGGCAAAATGCAAAGAACAATTTATTTAATTAAAAACATGACCTTTGTTTCTCCCTACTAAAAAGATCAGCTGCATAAAACATTAAAACATCATGTTTTTATTCAATAGTTTAATCAATTGTGCCCATAACAGTGAGGCAATATAGGGACATGTTTGGTCTCGGGAAAATTGGCAATTTCTGAACATACACTCAGTCGTTACTCACACTGTTATACTGTACCACCACCAGCCTGAGACATGGGTACAGGACAGGAAGCATCCATGCTTTAATGTTATTAATGCAATTAATGTCTAATTCTGACACCACCATCTGAATGTTACAGCAATCAAGACTTATCAGACCAGGCAACATTTTTCCAACCTTCTGTTGTCCAATTTTGGTGAGTCGATGTGAATTTAATCTCTGGTTTCTTGTTCTTAGCTAACAGGAATGGTACAGGAGTGGACAGAGTGCCAATCATGAGATGTCACATGCACATTACGGAAACTTTGGAAATTCTAATTAGCCTAATTTGCATGTCTTTGGACTGTGGGAGGAAACCGGCGTGTCTGGAGGGCGGGAAACAAACCTGGCTGGGAATTAAGAGGTGACCCCTGGAGGTGCAAGGCAACAGTGCTAACCACTAAGCCACTATGCACCCTGTATATAAATATATTGTGTTGTCTTCTGCGGCTGTAACCCATCTGCTTCAAGTTTTGAAGTTTTGTGCAATCAGATATTTTCTCTGGCATGCCTCATTTGTAATAAAATGCTATTTGAATACTGTTGCCTTTCTATTGGCTCAAACCAGGCTGGCCATTCTCCTCTGACCTCTGGCAGGAACATGACATTTTTGTCTAGAGATATGCAAATCACTGGATATTTTCTCTTTTTCAGACTATTTTCTGTAAACCCTAGAGATGGTTGTATGTGAAAATACCAGTAGATCATCAGTTTCAGAAATACTCAGACCAACCTGTATTTAGGAACATAATGTTATAGAGACATAGGATTATAAAACATTGGGTTTGGGGAAAAGTGGCTCTGGGACATGGTTTTGGGACCATATTGATCTAACCTAATTATTTTAAGTATTTAGGGTTTAGGTAACATTAGGTAACACTAGGTTTTGGGAACATGTGTTCTTGGGAATGTAGCATCCAGTTAGGGCTCTGGAAGTTGTGGTTTCCGACATATGGACATATGATTCAGGAAACATAAAGCTGTTAGAAATTTAGGGCCCTAGGAACATAGCATTGTGGGAACATACTGTAAAGTCCTAGGAGCATGAATATTCTGAACTTAGTATTCTAGGAACATGGGAATATATTGGTCTGGGATATTATTTTGTGAATATAGTTGAGTATTTTTTGGAACATTGTGGTCTGAAAACATGAAGTTTTCAGACCACAGCGCACATTGTTTTAAATACATTAAGGGTTCTCACTAAAGCATGAAGGGTTCTCACTGAAATAACACAACATTCTACTACATCCAATTTAAACCCATGCCTCACAGTCACACTTAGACCTTTTTTGCTGATGTATTGCTGTTTGGTTCAGTGTGGATTTTTCATTATACCTTTGTATTTTCTGTATATAATAGCATCCGGATTAAGCTTGCATGCCTGAGAGTTCTCTGCTGATTTTAGGGATCTTTGCGGGAGGCAGACAATCTGCTACACAGCCGAGACAAGACTCAGTGTCCTCAGATACCAAATAAAAATATGGGCATGATTCCAGTCTATCTTTTATTGTGTTTTCTGCATATCAACCATCATGCATCTGGGGCGGGCGGGGGGTGGGGGGATTTGGTGGGGGGGCGGTTCCTTCAAGTGTGACTGGATGTTATCAACTTTTTCAACCAAGGCAGACATGTTTTCTCATTTATCCCATGATTTAATACCTTGCAGACAGAATATAATGGAGTGAGAGTTCCAGAGCTCAAAGATTAAATGCATTTTGGAGGAAAAAGCATTTGTTTTACAAGTAAATTTAGCTGTGATTCAGCAGTGATGTCTTAATTAAAATGCTTTGGCTGAGCAAATGCAGATGATGGAAACAGATTAGGAAAAGCCTCAAACAGGGTTTTGGCCTAATTTGAGTTTTTTATTTTACGCTAAATGTTTTTTTTTTTTTTTTTGTAAGCATGTAATGAGGCAGTCATAGTCCACTGGCTCTACAATTTAATGCAACTAATAATTGCCATTAAATAGTCTTTTCCAATCAGTCTAGGTTAATTAAGCACCAGAATTCATTGATAGCAATTGTGCCACAATATGTGGAATTTTGTTTCTACACAAATTTAATTCAGCTTTATTCACATCTATGTTAATGTTGAACAAAACACCATCAACAGTCTACGGAGTTCCAAACCACAGATTATACTGTATTAACTGTGGACATGTCCCAAACCCAAACCCTATTTATTACATACTGTAGTCTGCATGCATACCATCATTAGAAACCTGTGAACAAGTTTCAACCTAAAAACCCATTCACTTAGTAGGTATGTGCACCCCAAACCATATGCTTTAATCAATGTATTAACATACTGTATGGACTGAGAACATATTCACAACCAAACAATTTATTCACCATACTGTACATTATAGGTAAGATAAATGGGCTAAGTTCACATTATAAGCCACATTCCTCAATGTTTTTTTTTTTTTGCTTGGAATTTTTCTCTGAAGCAGTAGGAAGATGGAACAAAGTCACTCATGTCCAATCTGAAAAACATCGCTTTTGTGCTTTTAGACAGCCTTAAAAAAATCAGATCTGTGTCAGTAAAAAAAAATGATTTGAGTCTCTTCAGGCTACTTATACAGTAGTTGTGATTATTTAACCATATGAATTAGAAGGAAACACTACCCACAAAATATAATATTAAATCACCAGCTACAGTAGCTGTCAAAGACAGTACTAACTTTGCTAGCCTTGCTAGCTATCTACATTAGGAAGGATAATTGTCATATGAAGGATAATTCTCACCAGTATGTCATCCTGATGATCAACAATGTTCTCTTACTAGTGTGCTTGTAGCTACTGTTGTATACTAAATGGTATAATGAGCTGAATATGAGAAAAAAAGCAAACTGTGATGTCATTTTATCTGTGATCAGCTGGTGGGACACTTGGTGAATACAGGATTGTGTTCTTTTTATTTTAGCTGTTTATTTTATTGCTTTTTTCCCCATTATTATTTTTGGTGAACTTTTCACTTGCTTTGACTAAAACGCAGGAAACAACTTGTCTCCCCTATAAACACACACCCGCACACCATAAACAGTTCATATTCAGAGACGTGAGAGTGTTTACAATCTTAGACGTGATTAATTCATAGATTTTTTTTCTATTAATTTATTTTTTTAGGGGCTGCGTTTTCTAAACCATGTATTATTCAACGCTGTAGCACACAGAACTTTCTCTCAACGGATTTCTCATGGAAAAATGCATCGATTCCCTAGTGCAGATACATATCCACCAAACAGGCTTTATTCCATCCTACCTTTGCTAGAAAAATAAAAAAAGTCTCACTATCATCTGCACATTGCTGAAAGTAAAAAGTGCTTTTGTCAAGAGAAAATTAGTGGTGCCATGTTAGGTATACTCAAAAAGCTTTAAACCACAGAGAATTCCTCAAAATATGTTTTCAATGCTAGGTTCAAGCACTCCTTCAGCTTTTTAAATGTTAACAAAAAAATAATTGAAAAAACTAACCTTGCTAACTGACCATATGTTGACGTTCTTGTTATCAGTTTTAAAGCAAAGTCTTATAAAATCTCTAACGTTAAAAAAATTCTAAAGTGAACAAGGTCAAACCACTGTATTCTGAGGTCAAACCACTGTAAAAATGCCAACATTTTGTCCTACCATTGATGTACAATCAGTTTACCAACAAACAATGTACATACAGTACAGCAAAGTAAAATTTTAAGTAAAAGATAAGCCAACTGGAGTACGGATCTCTGTAAAGAGTGGTGCTGAGGCACACATAGTGAACTTAAAATGCTCTTTATGTGGCCTATATAGTGAACAGAGCTGTGGTTTCGAACTAGCATTTAGCATTTCAGCCCTGGTTGAGGCAGAACTTTAGTAGGCAGAAAGTACACTTGTGATTTGTTTTGGTCCCTGAAGGCGGATAAAACCAGTTAGTGTCTCTTTAGTGCACATCTTCATGACAGCGTTTGCACACAAATGCGTCTGGTTGCTGAATCCAAAATTCCCTCATGGTCTAATTATCCTTCCATGTCTCTGTCTCGCCAAATCTGACCTTTTTTTTTTTTCCTTCTGCTTTTCTTGGGTCCTGTTTTTGTCTCTCAGCTATGTTGAGCTATTATAATCCCACTGCAGTGACTCTAGTATGCTCTGGAATCTCCCAGTAAATTAGTCACATGACATGATTTCTGCTAATAACATGACATCGTAATATTTATACTGTTTATGGTGTTTAAGGCTAAACCGTAAAACATATGGAATGTTGGAGCATTTCAATTTCAATTGGCAGCTGATGATGTCATAAAGAGTGTTACAATAGAGAGCCCTCCGGCCAGTTTGCCCCAACCCAGACTCAGTTGAACTGCACAATTATTCTTTCTCTTTCAATATGTTTTTCTGCTCTATCCTCAAATCCAACTACACTTTTGTCTTTCTTTCTTTTGCTTATTTGCTTATTTAAGTTGTATTTATTTTACATAGTTTATTTGATTAAGGATGAAAACCTTAAAAGTTAATTTATTTTTTCTTTCTTAAAAAAAGATGACATATCCTGTGGTCATACAAAGATATTACTCTGTTTCAGAAGGGTCAAATTATTGGCCTACATCAAGCAAAGAAAACAACTAAGGATATTGTTGAATCTAATAAAACTTTGGAACTCATTATTACAATTTGAAGGATAGTGGTGAATCATCATCTTTAAGAAAGAAATGTGGATGGAAAAACATCCTAAATGAGTGTAATTGGATATTACTTGAAGGCTTAGTGAAATCAATTTGTAAAAAAGAAATTACAGTAAAACTCATGGCTATGTTTAATAGAAAAATGAAGAGCATTTCTACATACACAAATCACAGAGAAGGGATTGGGACGAAACAACTGTGTAGCCTTGCGAAAACCACTTATCAGTGAGGCTAATCAGATCAATTTGCTAGAGAGCATAAAGAATGGTCTGTGGAACATTGGAAAAAGGCCATGTGGTCTGCTGAGTCCAGATTTACCATGTTTCAGACTGATAGGCATTTAGGGTAAGAAGAGAGGCAGTTAAAGTAATGTGCACAGCATGCCTAAGTGCGTACTGTACTGTACAAACCTGTGGGGGGGAGTGTTATGATCTGAGGTTTCTTCTGTTGGTTAGTTCTAGGTTCAGCAATGTTACTGTATGTGCTGAAAAATGTGGTCAGCTCCAGTACCTACCTGAATGTAATGAATGACCAGGTTTTGCCATCAATGGATTTTTTTTTTCTGATGCCACAGGAATATCCCAAAATGATGATGCCAGGATTCATCAGGCTAAAATTGTAAAACACCGTTTTAGGGAGCATGAGAAGTCATTATCACACAAGGATTGGCCACCATGGAGTCCAGACCTTAACTCCACTGTGAATTTTTGGGATATGCTGAAGAAGTCTTCATGCAGCAGTCTGCTTGACTCTCCCATGATCAAAAAAAGATCTTGGAAAGAAATCAGTTCATTGTATTTTTATAACTCTTTTATCAATAGTAAATTATCAAAATATAATTATAATGATATGTTTGTCCCTGATGACCAAGCTGAGGGTGCCAGTGGCAAGGAAAACTCCCTGAGATGAAAAAAGGATGAAACCTTTGGATGAAGCAGACTCAACAGAGACTCCAGCCTCAGTTGGGTAATATCAAATAGCAGAAATTAAATTGCAGTCAAACAGTCTGTTAAGGGGGCTAGGAGTGCAGTATTACAGCATATTTGTTTAATTTAGTATAAAGTCCACTTTCATTTGTGGCTTAGCTGCAAAACAGTTTGTGGGAATTTCAGTCCTAAACTAGTGACAACTGCAGGCACAAGACATCAGTGAACAACTACCTGTATCAGCCGAGTCCAAGATCATCTTCATGGCCAAGTGGAACCATCCCCAGTCACCACATGTATTCCAAGCAGGCCATATGGGGCCATCTTCAGCAGAGTGCTAGAGGCCTCCAAACAATGAGAATTCCAACTAGAAGGGGAACTCCAGGATGTATCAGACAGGTTCAAATGGAAGAGGGGGGCTGGATCACCTGAGTGTCAGAGAGAGAGAGAGAGAGAGAGAGAGAGAGAGCAGTTAGGTATGCTAACAGTGACATAATGTATAAGTTTAACATATATTTTGTGCAGAGTTCAAGCAGAGATTCCGGCAGGAAAAAGAGAGCACCAGAAGGTAATACAGATAGGAGGTCTGCCTAAAAAGTAAACCAGTCACTCCACCATTAACCATGGAAAGACAGCATCCAAAAAAACTCCATGCGTCTCCCAGATCTGCACATTTACCTTTACACCATAGGTTCTCCCAGAAGCCAAGGGAAGATTGCCAAGATTTTTCAGACTGTACATGTCATTTTAGTTATAAATATAACACTTCATTTAACATTTTTGGAAGCCAGGTCGAGTTGACATTTCTTTCCAAAAAAAAAAAGAAAAGGGTTAACCAATTAGGTACTGTAAGGCTATTGACATACCGCCAACAAACTGTGAAGCCAGACACCAGAAACCATATTTTGATTTTTAGGCTAAAAAAAAAAAAAAAACTTTTTTATTTGTTATTGAAATTTTGCCTTTTGCCATTAGGTGCCTGGTTATGAATTCGGAAGAAGAGTTGTATAAATGAAATCTTAAGAACCATGTGAGAGTTTGTGTATGTACGTGTGTGTGTGTGTGTGTGTGTGTGTGTGTGTGTAGGTAAATGCTGCATTGACTTTTCTGTGGGATTGGACAAGACAGGCTAGCCTTTTCTTTCCTCAGTCTTAAATTAGCTTTTGATCCTGCAGTTTACGGTATAAAATTAATATGATAATGTGTTAATTTTATGGCTGATTGGTATGTTTATTATTCTTTTATGCAATTTTGTTAATTGCAATTCTCAGCTAATATTTTTAATAAATATGCTTATGTTTGAAGTTCGGTGAGAATCATTTGATGATTGGATTTGTACGTAGATACACTTTACTGGATGTCACTTTGCTCCTCTACTTAAACTGTAGGTTAAACCATAATGTCTGTAATCTCCTTGTTAGAAGCTCAGGAAGCTGGTTAACACTGAAAGCAAGCAGGAGGAGACTGATGTAAATTAGCATGCATGCACACTCACGTACACACACTCATATTAAGTGTTTGGTGTCTCCCACTCATCTCTGTTTTTCCATCTGCTGCTGTTATTACGCATTAATCTGCCTATCAGTCACCTAATGATCGAAAGTATAATCTCAGTATCATGAATTAGCTTGAAATTTGGTTGATTCTCAGTTTTTGATGGAACACTGCACTTAAAAATGTTAATAAAATGAACACTAAGCAAAAGCATTCTTGCTAACCAGGACCTGGCTAATATTTTAGGGCTGAGGTCTTTTGTTGTAGCATGTCAGCATGCAATTTCATTAGTGCAGCTGTCACTTTCAGACTCCTGCTGTGCAGCATTTGTTTCACCCAGCATTAGCATTGTGCTTCAGCTAAGATGAAACGTCTTTGCTAGTATAGTGACAAGGTCAGACTTTACAGCTCATGTTCTGGCAATTTGTTTTATAAATTGGGTATCCATGTAGTACTGCTAACTGTAGCTTAGCTGCACTATATAATGTATAGTTGAAATACATAGCTTGTTAGTGGCAAAGTAGTTCATTTAACTATATGAGATTAGATGTGTACCATTATTGAATAGCAAAAGAAAAATAGGAAAAGCTGAATCTCATAGTTTGGCTCTCTACAGTATATGTCATCACCTTCAGCTCCCATGATTCCTTACTATGTATCTACATTTATTTACATTAAATAAATGTAGATAAATTGTCAACAAATATACTGCAAAGGTTAAAAACAATTTGACCTGATGCTAGGTTGGTCATAGAAATGTTCCGTAGCCTTAAAGTTGTTGTTTTTTTTCGTCCTTTTTTAGGTGTTAGCTAGAATTTAGCTAGCTAGTTATGTTTCCATTTATAACAGTGTTTCTTCTGAGTAAGTATTAGCTTTCAATTAAAGGTGATCATTAGCTAGCACTTCAGACTACTCTATTTTATTAACAATTTATTATTCAGAAATTGTGTGCGTGACTATTCCTTACACAAAAAAAAACTTTTATAGTGAAGGCAAATGCCTAGAATCTGGGACATACCACAATATGTCTGTCGTTCATTATGCTATAAGACTACTGCTCACTCAGGTACAGCATAAAATGTGGAGCTCTCAGGTGTATAAACAACCCCTCAAGGCCAAAAGGACTGTTTATATATAGCAAGTCATGCTGGGAAGGTCAGGCTTCAGATGCTGACACAGAGTCCTCTAAGCACCGGACATCATACTTACCCTGTTTACGTTTTACTCTCATTAAAGGGACAAAAGTCCTAGTCCTTATATCTGCAAATGTTTATGAGAATGCCCTAAAGGTTAATTAAGCAAAACCACACTCAAGGTTGTTTTGTTATACAGAATATTAACATGCCTGTGATACAGCTGCATGAGGGTGTAGCCTGAGTAGCCAAGGCATCACTAACGTTATTATAATAAACACAGATTATAATTTGTTTGTTTATCAAACCATGTACAGTATGTGCCAACATTAATTGCAATTAACGGGATAAGAGTTGGTTTAAATTCTTACTGGTGCTATGTAGCCAAAAGGTGAGGAAAATAATCCATAAAGCAGTGTATAGTTTTGTAAATTTATAAAACTTAATTCATATTTCCAATGTATTCCTGCTTTAGAACATCAGTTAACTTGCTGGGGTTCTGGGGTTGAATTCCAAATGCATAAAATTTAAAGCTCATGTACAAGGTACAATCCCTTGTTCCACCCTCCAAGTAGTGCCCTTGACCAGGGATTAGAGAGGGATTTGGGATGCAGCCTTGTTTTAGAAGCTCGTGTTAGCCCCGAACAGAACAACATGGGCAGTTCAGAGGCAATTTAGAATGACTTAGGAGCAAGTCATGCTAAGTAGACAAAGTGTTGTTTAACATTAACAAATCTGTTTTTGTGCCATTGTGACTGGTTTTGGCAGGCAGCTTATCTCCCCTCTTTCCAGTTCCAGTTTAATGACTTTCACATAAGCTAAGACTGACAGTTAGTATAATTATTGATTCTTAGCATGGAGTTAAATGTCCCAGTTATACTGTATACAGCTGTTATACTCCATATTACCACTCGTGGAATACCAAGATTACTCAGCTTGTTGTATAAGCTGTAATAATAATAATAATAATAATAAGAAGAAAATAATAAGAATAGTAGAAGCATTATAAAGAAATGACACCTCTGCAATGTTTGCAACATCTGCGTTCATGAGCATCCCAGTCTATACAGTAGCACTGTGGAAATATTAATGGTTAAACCACAAAAAGCATCATCCTCAAAAAAAATTATCAGGGTCTCTTACTCTTCTGTCTTCTTCTTTATCTTCCTTTATCTATACTTCTCCTTCCTTTGATTTTTTTACTTCCTTAATTATTTCTCTCTGTCTATCTCATTGTATTTCTATTTTTTTTCTCTTTTTCCCCCTCTGTCCACTGTCTGGTTTTATTCGACAATTTTCATCTTTTCTTTTTTCCTTTTCTCTTTTTATATCACCCTTTAATTGTAGCTCTTAAAGGATTTTTGTGTAATTGGCATTTCCTTGCTCTCTGTTAAAACCAACATGACATAGGCCTACATACTTAGAAATAGGCTTCTCATTTGAAACTGTTCCATGTGAAAATCTTCTTGAAAGATCCCTCTCAAGTATAAAGCTTTTCCAGGTGACATAACTAGTTATGTGATTTTGTTGATGCTGCCATATTGCCAGTCAAGTGTGGGCGACACACTAGCCTAAAATCCACCATGGCAGAAACTTGCTGTGCAGTGAACTGTAGAAATCTACAGTATGAAAACTATGAGGAGTCTTTTCACCGCATTTTAGTGAAAATTGAGCAAAGCAATCGATAGATAGATGCTATTAAAGGTGTGAACTGGAATACATGGCTGTGTTCTGTCAGGTATAATATGGCCCATTCTTGCCAGGCCACATGCTCTTTTTGTTGACACACACACACACACACACACACACACACACACACACACACACACACACACGCACACTGACCTCGCATAAACTGAGACATCTACTGTACGTCAACTGTCAAGTGTAGGAGCAATTGAACGTGAAGGGGAAAAGGAGGAAAGACATCATGTTCTTTCAGTTTAGAGGATGCTTTTATTACTATTACCACTACTACATCTACTACTACTCACTCACTTATCTTTTATACCGCTTTATCCTATATTCAGGGTTGCGGAGACCTGGAGCCTATCCCAGGAGACTTGGGGAACGAGGTAGGGTACACCCTGGACAGGGTGCCAATCTATTACAGGGCACACATGCATACATACACTCACACACTCTTTCACACACTACGGGCAAATTGGGCTAGCGCTCGTTAGCCTAACCTACATGTCTTTGGACTGTGGGAGGAAACCGGATTACCCGGAGGAAACCCACAAAAACAGGGGGAAAAAAAAGCACACAGAGAACATGCAAAAATATCGTCCCTTTTACAATCTGAATCCTGGAATATGCCCGTGCCATGAGGGAAGAAAAACCCCATAGATGTGATAACCTGGTCATTCAGTACGTATATTCCGTTTATCAGCTGACTTTATTTTATTACTACAAAATGATGCTGAGCCTTGACCAGACCAACTGAAGCAACCACAGATCATAACACTGCCTCCAGGGATATGGTAAAATGGTCAGTGTGCATGATGGGTGCATTGCTTCATGCATTTTCTTCTTATCTTGATCTTTTTCCATAGATCTAGAGTCCAATCTTTATGTTCCCTAACAAAATGAAGCATTTTCTTTTAAATAGAACCAGTGGCTATACTATGGCCACACAACTGCTTATTTGCAACCCTGTGAGTTCTCATCATAATATGTGTGTATAAGTTAATAGTTTAGCACTAATATAAGTTAATGGTTTAGCACT